>NC_142582.1:73219785-74653118 GCF_965207765.1 Zootoca vivipara
TGCCCCAAGGTGTCAATGTAACAAGTGCAGTGCCGGAGGCGTACTTAAAGCAGAGCATTTCCTGATATCTTAAGAAGCAGCCTGAAAGAGGAGGGATTGGAGGGGGGGGGGTAGAGAGAATCATTGTGATTCTGTGCAGTGCACAAGGCAGCGGTGGGAGGGGTGTTTATTATCTGAATGGCATTGTGACTCAGTGGTTTTCATCTGCATGCCAGAGGATAGAAGGAATATACATAATTAGGAATGGCTTTTAGGCTCAGAAAGCTGATCCAGAAAAGGAAATGGCATCAGCTACCAAACAAAAAACAAACAAAAATAAAAACAACCCATCAACACCCAGCTCAGATTGCAAACTATTTCTGTGGTAGACAGGGGGAAAGATGAACAACTTGGGGCAGGGAGATTACAGCAAAAAGAAAAGGTTGGTGGGAGAGAGAGAGAGCATAGCTGCCAAGTTTTCCCTTTTCTCGCGAGGAAGCCTATTCAGCATAAGGGAAAATCCCTTTAAAAAAGGGATAACTTGGCAGCTATGGAGAGAAAGAGCCCAGGTAGAAAATTCATCAAGTCAAAGTATTTACTGGTTAAGCCCAAAATCTGAAAGGGGGAGCAGTAGGTTCACTGCACCCACGTCCCAACTTACAGGGACACAGATAACAAATTCTGATAGAAACAAGGGAGGTCAAACCAAGCCATTCCCCTATCATGTCTGTAACCCCTTCAAAGTTGCTGTAGTTGAAACAGAGGAGTCACAGATTCATGTAAAACCCTGCAAAACGTATATCTGACAACAAAGTGAAAAGTTGCGAGAGTTATAGAGTGACATAGGGCAAAGGATTGAATCAATAGCCTCAGGTGCAGGTCCTGGACATTAGGCTCTATGCCGCAAGAGAGTCTACTGATTTATTACTTCGGGTCCCGACTGTCAGAGAACAACAGCATCCATATCTGTTCTTCAATTTGGCAAAATTTAGACGTTACAACTTTCAATTACAATTTGTGAGGCTCCATAGACTGTGGCTTAAATTTAGTCTAACATTCATACTTATAATTAAGTGAACTGTTAAGACATTTGCAACTTGCATTTCGCTACCAGCGAAACAAAAGACATATTTAAGTATTTTTTTCATATTACTTGTGTGAGAAAGAACATGCACACTTCTCTCTTCTCTCCATTCATATATGGCAGTGAGGACTTCAGTGTCTACACAATGTCCTGTGTTATTTATTCATTTAGTCCATAGGAGTCAGCTCCTAGGGGCCATGGGGACTTCGGCCCCCACAATATTTGAGGGGGGTTGGCCCCACAAAATTGACAGGCATTTCCATTCAAATGGAGTGTGTGCACTGTGTCACGTGATTGATTATGTGGGGGGGGGGGAGGCTTACCAGGACCACCACAATATTTTATTCAAGTTGGTACCCCTGATTTAGTCAGTTTATCAACTGCTTACTACGGTATCCACAGATCTCAAAGTGATTTACAACAAGGGAAATCAAGATATGCAATCAACAAGTAAAATTGATGTGTAAAAATGATGCATGGAAAAAAATTGAGACATTGCACTACCTTTGTAACCCAAGAATATCTTTAATAAAAATAATTATTAAAAAAAGAGATATGCAATCAAGGCACACAGACATGCAATACACATGGAAACATACAATAAGCACAAATTTAGATGATATATATTTAGAGAAACCCAAGTACAGAAATGCACAATATCCATGCAGTGTTAGAAGACTGTTCAGGCCCAATGATTTCAACAGAATAAGCACACTGACCCAAAACATTTGTATCATCCTATCAGGCTGGGGTTACATTTTTTCAGTGCAGAAATCATGTTAAAATTTGGAGTGTTGTGCTCACATGGCACAGTAGGCACAGACAATTGCTGTTGACAAACCAAGTTAGGTCAGTTAAATTGAGTTCACACATGCTTGTTTACTGCTTGGTGAGTACACCATCTAGAGAACACCTGCATGTGTGAAACAGACATCACAAGTGAGGTGCCACAAACTAGGGTGGCCAGATGCAGGAGAGTGCATGACTCCTGCACCTTTGATTGTTTTGTAGAATACAGTGCATAAATTTCAGAGATGTAGCTTGTCATGCAAGAGCTGAAACAACAAAATCGCTATGTTCGACTCTAGAGTGCAAGCTGACCCTCTCTGTGTAGGTTGGCTACAAAATAACAATCTGCAAAAAAAAAGTCAAATATGGTAACAAGGACAGACATATTACACAACCAGGAGCTGCTAGATCAAATAAAGAGACTATTGTATGTAAGAAAACATCTATAAGGCCAGTTCTACCATATATATTAGGCACTTAAATGAGGGAATTTCTCAACATGTTTTATAGCACCATTGTTACATGATATGGTATGTTCATACCCCCTGATAAAGGTCAGTTTAGCTCTCCAACACATAACTAGTACAGGCATTGTCTAGAAAAGTTGAGACAGAAATGGGTATGCCTGGATCCAAAAAGATAAGTGTTTTCAGTTCCTACTCAATGTCAAAGTAAACGTTTATTCAAGTATGGGAAGGAAATAATAGCATGGGGTCCTAACTGCTAAACATAGTGTGTTGTCTCCAACATTAGTCAAAGAGTAGAATTGTAGAGAGTTGGAAGGGACCACAGGGGTCATCTAGTCCAACCCCCTGGAATGCTGGAGTATTTTGCCCAATGTGGGGGTTGAATCCACAACCCTGAGATTAAGTGGCTCATGCTCTACCATCAGAGCTATAGAACTTAAGGATCAAATAATTACGGTTGAGCAAACTTTAGTTGGAAACCAAGAATAACATCTTCTACAGATTCTACAGATTCAGTTCTACAGATTCATGAATAATTGTAACCCCTTGATGTCCACACCCTACTCACCATGGGCGTAGCCAGGGTTTATTTTAGCGGGGCAGAACTGAGTTATCTGTGACACAATTGGTCAGTTAGTTAAGTAATAACACACACACACACACACACACAGCAGCTAGGCCTGGCCCATACTACTCACATTTCCTGGGAGGAGCAGGAGGCAATGGAACATCCAGTGCTTTCTCGTTGGGTCCTCTCCTAAGTTGACCTTTTAACTTGCTTAAGAATTCTTGAGAACAGAATGCTGGATGAGTTGCATCTTTGGTGTGATCCATTAGAGTTCTTCTTATGTTCATAAGGTCTCCGATCTTTCCATGCCCTCACACTGAGATCCTTTTCCTCTGGAGATGGTAGGGGTTAAACCTGGGACTTTATACAAGTAAAGCATGCAATCTACCATTAAGCTCTGGGACCTTTGATATCCCAGATCTAGGTCAGCCCTCCTGCTCCATAAACTAGCATGAACAAGCTCTGAGTGGCTGCAAGAAAATTCTCAGGACTTTACCAGGCTCAGACTTACCCCTGACCTCAAAAATGTTTGGGGTACACCAGGCGATTGAGACCAACTGCCTCTGAAAAGGCGGAATATCCCAAGGATGACCACCAGATTCCAACCCTCCAGTGCCCACCCTCCTTGAACATCATTGTGTCCAGTTATAATAAATAAAAATGGTTTGTTAATGACAGAAAAGTCAATTAGATGTAATAAGAGAGAAATGGGGAAAGCTGAACACAACAACAAAAAATGTTTAGTGTGATGCAGCCTATTGATTAAAGAGCCAAGTTGTTCAGGTATGATAGATAAAGGAACAGACTTGAATATGTGAAACCCAGGTACAATTATCCACTTTTCTGTTAGCCCACTGGGCAACCTCGGGCAAGTTACCACCTCTCAACCTGATTCACTACACAGCACCATTGTATGTATAAAGGGCTTTTCTGTAACCCTTGGACAAAAGGGGAGATAAAAAGTTGAGAACAATCACTGAGATCGTCAATGGGGGGGTTTGCTGCAGATATGCCAGCCAACTGAGCTTAGGCAGGTAAAAAAACAAGTAGAAGAATGTTAGGGTGTTGGTCCCCTGCCTATGGAATTCCTTCCCCAGGAGGTCTCCCTTGGCAGCTTCTCTGCTAGCTTCTTGGCACCAGGCTGAAAAGCTTTTTATTCTCTCATGCTTTAAAAGTTACTATGTCCTGAGTTGTAACTTGTTTTAAACTGCTGCTTTTAATTGCTGATATTTACCGTGACATTTTCTTATACTCTCTTTTATTGTACTGCTTTTACTGGGTCAGATCCACACTAAATTAGCTGAGCTGAGTACACCTTGAAATCCATGGGAGAAGTCAGTTGTGAATTAAGTCCCATCTATTTCAGCTGGAACCAAGTTCAACTGATGTAGTCGAGATCCAACCTGCTGCTTGTATACTTTGTTTGTGAAGCACCCTGGGAACCATTTCAGCCGAAGAGTAGTATAGAAATCTTCCAAACAAAAAGGAAATGAATACAGTAAAGGACTGAAAGCCTGCATTTGTGAGGTGTGTTTTATGTGATGTGTTTATGTTTGTGTGATGCTTTGGGGTTAATCCAGCAGGATTCTTCTTCTGTTCTTAAGGCCTCTAGGTCTTTCTAAGCCCTAACACTAAGACCCACATTGAGATCTCTTCCATTCCCTTCCCTTTCTTCTCTAGGAAAGGATGGTACCCAAACCAGGAGAGCTGCTTTTATGATAGAAGTAACATGAATGGGTGGTTCAGTGTAAATAGCTCCTCCGAGTCCTATGCATAGATTGTTGCCGTGCAATGATTATATGTGCGTGTGTAGAGACAACTTATCAACAGTACATTGTGCAGCAGGAGAGAACTGCAGTTTACAACTTTAAAAACCCATACGCCAGTATTGTAAATTAACCAGCCAGCCCCAAGAGAGGTACTGACACTCAGAAATGGGTAGCTATAGCAGGAACAATTGCAGCAGCTAATGAGAAAGATTCCGGGTAACTTCCATGATCCAAACTGCCTACATTACAGCCACACCTAAACCCCATACTGTTTGGTACTGGAGCAGTCCATCTTGGACCCAGATCAGGACCCAGTTATTGACCGGAATCCACTAGCTGAAGACATTTACTAAAGGGTGAATTGGTCTGCCCAATTTTTAAGAGAGAATCTTGAAACCTACTAGTGTGCTATTGATTTCTGACAGTTTTGTATCTTTTCCACCACCCCTGGAGAAAGAGCATTGCTACAGGGCTTAAATGACATATGCTGAAGATAGGACTGTTGAGATGTTGGCTGTTTCCACCCCAGGTTATTTGAAGAACAAAGCCTTCTTGCTGAGCAGTAATGCAAAATGTCCTGTTTTGCAAAGGGATTTGAAAAACTGGCAGATGAGCAGCTTCACTAGAGAGGAATGCTACACTAGTAGGTCCAGTGGAAGAAGACTGGACAGCATGGACGTAGCCAGGATTTTTGTTGGGAGGCAGGCCTTTTGTTAGGGGGGGGGCAGAACCTCAGTTTGCTATGCATTTTTATTTATTGGGGGGGGACACAGCTGCCCCTCCCTGCCCTCCCTTGGCTATGCACATACTGGGCAGGGCTGTCAGCAAGGGGCCAATCGCAGGGCAGCATCTCCTGCTTTCTCCATGGCTCAACATGAGGACTAATACGGTACTTGCTTTGCCTTGCAGATAAAGGTCTTTGTTGCATCAACAGCTTCAGAGCTTGGTGTGGGCGGGATTGGCATAACCCATAAACTGTCATATTGCATGCAGAAGCACAAGAATAAGTCCAACTTGAAATCAACTTGAAATCGTTGAACTGATAGGTTTGTGGATCACTCCATTTTTAAGTAAATAAATGTATGTGATTAAGAAAGCAAGGACTTAACGAAACACTAGAGACATTTAGCATCTTCAGTATTAAATTGTAGAAAGTAATAGCCTTAAGCAATGAACATTAGGGCTGGACAGACAAAAGGTTGTCTGTTGATTGGTGTTTGACTTGATCACATTGACTCAATCTTACTGACTTAATTTACTTCTCCATCCCACAATTCTACTAAATTCCTTTGAAGGAACCTTTTGCTTCAAGGTTTGCTTTTTCTTGACAAGCTTTTTGAGATTTGAGAGAGAAACTCACCATATATATATATATGAGCTGCTCTCAAAATCAAACTTTAAAACTAGGAAGTCCTTCCTATAAATGATATCTGGGCTTGGTAACTTGCTCTCTTTTTCTCTCCCTCTCCCTCTCTCATCCTCTTGGTAAGAAACTGCAGTTTGATCAAGCTGCTAGAGAATGATTCATAGCTTGATATTTTTTTTTCTTATCAAATACATAGCAAGGTTTCTGTTCCAAATATAAATAAATATTGGTATTATCTGCATCTAAAAGGGAGGTATGCAACAGGTTTATTGCTCTGTTTGTGCCAGTAAACCCATTGACGTGAACATATGGCCAAGCAAAGAGCAATCAGATTAATTTTCACCAAAAGGGAGAGATAACAGGTGGCATGTTCAATGGGCACTGATTTAGCATGGGAAGCATTCGGTCCTCCTCAGCAGAAGCTACAGCTGTCAGAATTAAAATGACCAATTGTATCAAAGCATGGGTTGCCATTTTAATACAATCTCATCACTGGAAATGTTGTCACTACCAAAATAATAGAATAAACACCAAATGTAGTCGGTGCAAAGGGATCTGTGGAGACAGGTGGTCCTACCGTGTGGGTCAGCCAGGATTGCCTAGATCTCCTTTCATGACTCTATGAATTAGCTCCTTTCCTATTAACAATATCCACCTTGCCTTGACATGATGCTTATCTCCACGGCAGTTTTGTCAAAGCTATCAAAGTTCCTAGTAGAGACTTACCCACTGAGCACAATCTACCTACCTATGTCAGAAACGGTAGCAGCACCATATCAAGGGCTCTTTCAATTTTACAGGCATGTGCTTAGCAAAGGAAGTCTAGAGATGCTCTTCACAAGCAATTCACCATCCTTGAATCCAAATGTGGATCTGAGATGGTATCTCTTAAGTCCCTCCTATTCCAGTTCCTCCCCCATCAGACTTCACATGAACTCAAAGGCTGCGGTCCAGAGCATTGCCAAATTTGTTGCACTGCAGGGATGGGGAACTTGGTTGGAGCCCTCCAGATGTTGCTGGACTAAGGCTTCCACCATTCAGGACCACTGGCCCTGATGCCCAAGGGGTGATGGGAGTTGGAGTTCAACATCTAGAGGGCTGCAGCAGGCTTCCGCCATCCCTCGGGCTTAGAGTCTCACCGATCGGAATGAGATGTAGGAAATGCTTCATCACGATGGGATGCACTTGGGGATCCAGCACCCCCAAAATCTTGTTCCCTCTGCTTGCTGGTGGAGAAAGCAGTCACCCGTTACCTACGTGGTGGGAGACTCACTGGGGCTCAGTAATCCTCAAGTGCAAACCAACTCCCTAATTGGATCCCATAATTGGATTAACTCTGTTGCTGCTAATCAATTTACGGGAAGAGAGGAGAGAGAGAGATGGGAAAAAATGTTTCTCTGGGCAATTCAGCGAAGAGAGCGGAGGCTTTCCCTGCCGCAGCCCCAGACGCCAAGTTGGCTACACCAAGTGTCGTTACTCACAGCTAAGAGGCAGCGAAGCCATTAAGGCATCCTGCAGGCAACTTCAGGCAAACTTTCGATAGAGCCTCCGCTTCTAATTGCAAACCAAGAGACTCGTTGGAAGAGAGGGAACGCCAAATGGAAAGGAGCAGAACAACTCGATGGGGCAGGCAAACTCACTGGAGGGCCACCTCTCCACCCCACCCCCGCCGGTTATTGATTGATTGATTGCAAGTTAGGGGCTTGCAACCCTTTGGCTACTTTTCTCCGAATATCCCAAATGGGGAGTAAACTGCAACATGAGTGTCTTTCTCTAGATGATTCCCTTGCTTAAGGGATTGATAACCCCAGAAGTGGATGGTTGCCAGATGATGCAGGAGTTGCCAGAGAACCAAATGGATCCGGATATTTTCCTAGCTAGTGTTCTTTTTTTATGTCGTATGGGTGGTTTCTTCAAGTGCTACAATGTTCATGATGTGATTCAACATGTGAGAAAGAGGGCTCTGCCATTCCCATTTTCAAGATTTGGGCAACTGAGGCTAAGAGGGGCCGGTGGCATTCCCGGGACCCTTGGGTTAATCTCTGGAGGAGCTGAGAGACCAAGATCCAGAGCTCTATTGTCCAGAACCAAAAGTGTCACACTCGCAAGGAACGCGGGCTGGTTGCGAAAAAGGCCGGAGCACAGAAGGTGCGTGATAGGGAGAGCAAGAGACAGATACAGATCGTGGATATATAGGGGGTCGATGCTTTGCTATAATGAGCAGGGGTTAGTCCTTGGAGTTGAAGGATGGAGTGAAGAACTACAGCCTCAGTCTTGCTGCACACTTCCTTACTTGGGAGTAGGGCTTACTTCCAGGTAAACGCGCATAGAACTGCAACATGTTTCCTTGAAAGTAAGCTGCGTTGAAATTCATGATTTTATTCCCCAGCAAATGAGCTTATGATGCACAGGTATCACACACCCATCCATCCCGCCATCATTATACAGGTGTGCGGGGATGCGTACCTGCGCATGGCCATCATCAATCCTCCTGTACCTGGATCCTAAACCCCATAGGCACCCATGCGTACTAACGCAGAGCGTCGTTTAGTCTTCCTTCCCTGATGCGCACACACGCACGCGCGCGCACTCCATCCGCGAGCCAGCCATTCAGATGTGTATGCAGGTATATGTAAATATCCTCGAGCACCTGTCTGCCGGTCTCCATCCACCATCTGCCTGCCTCCCTCTCGTCCTCCCTTCGCCATGCCACCTGCATAGTTCCGCCTGTTTGGCTCCACTCCGCTCGATGCAACAAGTCCCTGGAGTGCCGTCCGTGTGTTCAGTTAGAGTGAAAGTGACACGGCAAGGGGAAGGGGGAAAACGCCGGCTGCTTCCTTACCTGCTCCCACCAAATGCAAATCTCCAACCGGCTCATCTTGCTCGCCTGCACGCACCAGACGGGTTAGGGGCGGGGGGGGGGAGGGAGAGAGAGGTAAAGTGAGCTGGACTTTTTCTCTCTTTCCCTGCGTGCGTTCTATGGGGTGTCCTGAGAAGACTTTGGCGGGGAACTTTGAAGCCCACTCCCCACGTGTCGGGAGGGAGACAATTCAAAAGGAGGGGGCGAGAGAAAGAGAGAGAGAGACACGTTTTCTCTCCCCCTCCCCACCCCGCGTGCCACTTCTTTCCCTGGATTGTTCCAGCTGGGTCTCGTTGCCAACCCCCTTCTCGTTTATTAAGATCACGTAAGAAGAAGAACCCAAAGGGGGAGAGAAAACGTGTCTGTGAGCTCAGGCGTTTGCGTAAATCCGAGATCGGTTTTTAAAGAACTCCCTGCCAGCCCGTCGCTTTCCGTTTCCTTCCTGTAGCCACCAAGGTGGTGGAAGAGTTGAGGCTTGCGGATATTGCAAAGGGTTGTTATTAGATTCATAAGTCACACCAAGTGGTGGGCGATCCACTGAGCCGAGCAGAACTTCTCACATGATGACTTCAAACGAGACACATTACCTCCCAGCATCTGTTGGAGAGACTGGATTTTAAAGGCACTTCTGTCGCCAGGACAGCAAAGAAAGAATGGTGAGTACCAAGACCAGGTATTGTTATTTTCCAGACTTGTGGTTTCAAAAATGATGGATAGGTAGATCTCAGTAAAGCTTGGGGCTGTTGCCTGACAACAATAGTTCACAGCTCACCTTACTATCATCATTATTAGCATTACAGTATTATTATTAATCTCTCAGCCCTCCTCTCTCTCCGACGTCCCCACTCGGTAGCACTTTAATTTCACCAGGCATAATATGAGTCTCAGATGAATTGCGTGCGTGCGGGAAGTGTGTGTGTTTGTGTGTGTTTAAAGAGGCTCCAACTTTAATGGCAACGCTCTTTTTGATTTAAGGCTGCGTATCAGAAACTTGGAGCGGGGTTTCTCCTTGGGAAAGCGGTTGGCTGCGCGATCCACTTTCACCCTTTCTGCTGTTGAGGATGATGGTGGCGAGGGTGTTTGTTGTTATTTCACATGGACACTTGGGGGGGGATATTGGATCGGGATGTTTGGGGCTGAGAGGGGGGACAATTGTAGGGAGGAGGCAGGAGAACAAAAAAAAGTAATGGGTGATTCCAACCCACCCCCTCCCCGCCGCCCCGGTGAAGCAAACTCAACATGTGATCTTCTATTTACAGCCCGGCTCTTTTGCCAAGCTCGCTTCACGTGACAGAGCCCGAGAAAAGGGAAAGAAAAGGCGAAACCCGTATCAAGTGACACTTCGTGAAAGTGAACATCCTCGACGCCCCCTCCCCATTTTTCCTGGGGCGTTGAGGAGAAAGGGGTGGGGGAGGAGGGAGGAGGGGGGTGTCGATCAGTACCTTGGAGAGAGGCAATGGGTTTGGCACCCCAGGTATCTGTCTCCCCTCCGGAGCGAATCCCGGAGCTCTTAAAAGGCGGCTAGGGTGGACCTCCCCTCACACTGATAAGATCTGGCTAGGAGGAGGGAGAGGGAGAAAGAGACAGAGAGAAAGAGACGGAGCAAACCCTCTCCTGTCACAGTTTCAACTGCGTCCCGGTTTCTGGGCTGACATTGACTCGGATTCCTAGCGGCGGGGAGTGCAAGGCAGAGAGCGAGAGCAAGCAGCTCCGGTGCTTGGCCCCGACGGGTCGGGTCAACTCTGGGAGATGCGAGTGCGCTTCTGAAAGAGCTCGCCACGGGTTGTGGGTTAGCGGTGACTAAAGGTAAGGAAAGAGCGCCGGTCGCTCGCCTCCCCCTCCTTGCTTCCCGGTGTGCGTGTGTGTCCGTGCGCGCCTTCCCACCCGTCCTCCCCGCAACGGGGAGAGGGGTTTCTTCGCTCCTCTTGGCTGAGTTTGTGCTCTCTTGCTTTCCGATCTGGGCGCGCGGAGGAAGAGAGGCAAGGTAGGCGATGGAGAGGCGCCTGGCGCGATTGCTCACTCCCAAGAGTTGGGTTAACTCGTGGGGTTGGATCCCAGGTTGCAGTGTGTGTGTTTGTGAGAGAGAGAGAGAGATAGTGTGTGTCTTCTGGAGAGAGATGGGCGCAAAGACAGAGAGATCACCGGCAAGTGATAAGCTACCAGAAGCCGATCACCGCTTTGGGGGGGGGGGGAGTCAGCTTTCCAGAAACTCCTCTCCAAACGATCGCCTTCCTGTGTTTACATGGACGATACCTTCGCTTGCATTCACGTGTGGTGCCTTCTCCAAAAGCGCCTAAGCTACTTTAGTTGCCAGTTTTATTTTTTTTTCCAGCGGGGTGTTTCTAAACCCTCCAACGTATCAACGCAGCGGAAACTCCATTCTCTTGCAGTCTTCCTCCTCCTGTGTTTTATTCCCCCCCCCTCCTTCCCTCTCCCCTCCCCTTTCCTCTTTCGATTCTTCCTACGTAGAAATGTAGCTAATAATATTTAGTCTCCAGGCTAAAAATAAGCTGTGGAAAGTCAGCAGTTTGGAGCAGTGAGTGCTGCTGCTGCTCACAGGTAGAGACAGAGAGAGAGAGATGCTTGCTATGTGCGCGGCGGTGATGGGGCGGATGGGGCGTCTCATCCCTGATTTCTATCTTTCCCCTTAAGTCGTCATCGTCTCCCCGCTCCTTTGAAACCCCCCTCCGCCCAGTGCAAGGATCGTAGCTGGGAGCGGAGATCCGATCCAGCCTCAAATCCGTCAGTCCGGCGTGGTGCCCAGAGAAGTGGGGGTTGAGAAAGAAGCCGGGTAGGGACTAGGAGGGAATGGGAATCTTCATCCGCGGAGAGCAAAGAGGGAGGCAGGAGTGCTGGGCTTAATGGGAAAAGGCAGGAAACCCCCGGCGAGGAGCTGCCTCCAGTCCTCACCCACCGCCAGCCTGGCCAGGAGGCGCGCGATGGCTTTAAGGGAAGCCGGGAGCCTGCACGAGAACCAGGGACAGCCGCTCCGCTACCTTCCCCCAAAGCCATGCTCGTCCATCGCCCCGAGCTAAAACTGAGAAGGGTGTACTGGACTGTTGGTGCTGGATCCGGCCCACGCTTTCTCCTGTCCCTTTCGAGAGAGACAGAGATCCCACCTGGCCGGCCTCGCTCTTTGTTCCCGGGACTATTCGGCTGGCTTTAGCTGGCTGTAACGCGCTTGCTGCCTGCCTGCCTGCCTGCCGATCTTCCTTGGCTTCGCCTTCCCTCCTCCTCCCACCCGCTTCCCAGCGCAGTTCCTCGGGCCGCGAGTGTCTCCTCCGGCGCGATTGCGATCACGTAGCTCAGGGAAGAAGGGAGAATCCCAAGCAGGCAGGCAGGGAGGGGGAAGAGAGGATTTCGCAAAAGGGTGTGGCTTGGGGCGGGGGAGGAAGGATACAGAGTGGCCTCCCACGCACGGGTCGGAAGTCGAGGTGTGTAGGGGCGGGGGACCCGGGTGCGATCCCGCTGCCGGAGGAGAATAGGAGGAGGAAGCCACCCCGGGGTCCCCAAAGGCGCTCCAAGCGGAGCCTGCGGGGAGAGGAGCGCCTCGTTCGGATTTGGAGATCGCCTTCCGGAGGAGGAGGAGGAGGAGGCGGAGCGGGCCGGCCAAGGCGCTGGAGGGGGGATTTCTGCTCGGTCTGATGCAATCCCAAACGTGCTGCAAAGGAACTCCGAGGCAGCGGCAGCATCACTCGCACCTCCCACCTGCCCAGATGGCGCGCCTTTAAATACGGATCGGCGGGGCTGAGAGCTCTCGGGCGGAGATGGGCGGAGAGCGAGTGAGGGAGGAGGCGGAGGGAACCCTTAAAGGCGCCGCGCGCCTCCCTGCCTCTCGCTTGAGCCCCGGTTCTTCCGAGTTCCAATTGGCGCCCGGAGGAGCTAGGAAAGTCAATATTATGACTTTCGCCAACAGGGAGAGGAGTAGTCCAGGCTGCGGTGCGTGCGTGCGTGCGTGGGGTGGAGAACCTGCCTCGGTTGCTAATGGGGATTTGAGCGGAGTTACCCATTTGGTGGGCAGATGGACCGAGGCAATGGCGTAGAGAGGGCTGTGCAGCTCAGGGAACACGTGTGTGTGTGTGTGTGTGTGTGTGTGTGTGTGTGTGTGTGTGTGTGTGTGTGTTGGACGGGGAGTTCCTTCCCAAGCTAAAGATCTGCCGCGGTGGCTTCTGGTGGAGCAAGTCCTTGTGGTCGTGACATAAGCTGGTTTCACGAACAAAGTTGTCCAGAAAGGAGCTTCTGTGTAGAGAAATAGGATTGGTGCTAAAGCCAGGCCAACATTGGGGTAGGTGGTGTGAGGTGTTCATTTCTAGCATGCCTACAGTGTTGTGGAACACGTGCCTGCATGGCCGTAGCCAGGATTTTTGTTAAGGGGGGAAAGCTTATTTTTTTGGAGCAGAGAACTTCAGTTAAGCATTTTTATGGATTTAGGGGGCCGCTGCCCTCCCTTGGCTATGTCCAGGTGTGGGACATATATATGTACCCCTGAGATAAGTCATCAACATGACCAGATGAGGGTGCAAGAGAATGATTTGCCCAAAGACAGTAGTCATAGCTTTCTAAACCTAGATGTAGTGTGACTCAAGTATGTCCGGAAGAAAAACCCCTCCCCCCCTTAGTTCTTAACACTACAGTAATTCCAGATATTGGCTTGGGAAGAAAATGTACTGGTTACTTTGCAGGCTGTGCAATAGAGCCCCCTGCCCTTGAAAATAGGTTGTAAGATGTAGCCATTATGAGCCCAGTTAAAATTAGAGTTCATGGCTGAATCAGGATTTGAACCCAGGTTTTCCTACACCATGCATTTAATGGGCATTTAAAATACATGACTGCCCCCAAAGAATTATGAGTTTACCCCCTCACAGAGCTGCAGTTCCCAGCACCCTTAACAAACTAAAGTTCTCAGGATTAACAGGTGGAAGCTGTGTGCTTTAAATGTGGACATGCACATGGGCCTGTGTGCTGAGTCTTTCAGGGATCTAGCAATGGGCCCGAAGCTAAATCTCACTGTTGCCTTAGGTTCTATGACTAAGAGTCCACCATAGAACCTGTCCAGTGTTCCCCTATGGCTGCACAATGCAAGGAAAGATTGGTAATCTAGGGATGCTTGCCCACCATTTCTGACTTCTCTGAGGCACCTCTAATGAGCTTTCACACAATCCCAGGGTTCCCTGGAAGACTGTTTTAAAGCCACTGCTCTAGACAATAGTCTGAGGACAGTAAGTGGATTTTCACCCATGCACATGCAATGCCCAGCAGGCTTCTCCAACCTGGTACCCTCCAGATGTTTTGAACTCACATGAGCCACATCATACAGCTGGGACGGATGGAAGTTGCAGCCCAAAATATATGGGATGCAGCTGGTTGACAAAGCATGATCTGCAATATCTACTTATCAACAATAAGTAGAACCAAGCATAGCAATGGAATGGTGGGTCCTGCCAACTTTTTCGTATTCTGTGAGGAAAGTAAGCTGTTATCCTTTACTGTGTTTAACGCTTTGCTTTCTATGAAACTTATTTGGGAGTGAGAGCGATTAGGGCTATGGCCAGAAACAAGTTATACTCAACTCATCCTACTGACTCCAGTACTGTACTTCTGAAGAAATTGACTGTAGTTTTAGAAATCAATTCCTAAGCAGAGTAACTTGAGAACACAACTTGTTGATTATCAATATGCAAGTATTCCTTACAGCTAACTCCTTTACAATTAACCCATGCAATCTAAAGTCAATATGTTTCAATCGCATTGCCAGTGCAATGTCACAAACCATAATGAGGAGGAAGTATTTGCTGTTTCAATGCTTTAGATTTGCCTCTTAGGAGAAATATAGAGGCCATGTACCAAGGGGTATCTTATCACACTCTGCACATAGCACAGCAGTGCACCACATGGGAAGAGAATCATTTATAACGTCCTGCTAGGCAGGAAGGACAGCTGGATCACCAAGTTGGTACATGGACACTGTCATACATTTTACCTGTATTTTATCAGTATGGGAATCCTAGTTCCGAAATGGGTCTCAAAGCTCCCCCGCTGTAGTTGGTTTTCCTCCTACATACACCACTGATTTATTCTTAAGGGCCAAACAATCAGCAACATGGTACTGCTCCTAGTTTGAAAGTAGGAAGAATGGGTTTCCCCTCTTCTCAATCGGGGAAGATTGTACATCTGCCAGAAAACGGGGCGAGCTATGCACTTCCATAGCAGCCTCCTCCCACAAATAATGTTTCCCGCAGTTCACATATGCTTTAGTCATCTGAAGCCCTTTCAGACCATCTGTTCATGTGTAGACGGAACAGGTGGATTGGCCCCATCTTCGCAACTTCTGTGAGGTTGGTTGACGGTCTGAGGGAAGCTTCTGCAGCGTATTCCCACACCTGCATAGGCTTTTCATCTGAATGTGGGAACTGAGCACATTCAGATTCAAGGCAAATAGAGCTGCGTGCATGTAAAGAAGGCCCCTTTCACCCATTGCTCAGAGGGTACGGTCATTATGTGCAATCTCGCATCAGCCTCAGGTTATGCATGAGGAGAAACACTGAAAAAGAGTGCAAGTACAGCTCAGCGATCAAGTGATGGATGTGGACATGAAAACTAGCCCTTTGTGAATTGCTAGCAGTAGCCTGGTGTATATTCTTCTCTTTTTTAACTCTTTCTTCTATCCTATATTACAGGCTTCTTCTAAAAACTTGCCTCTGTTTAAAACTCCCATCTGTTCCTCAGTGGGATATGGATATACTGATGCTTAAGGAAAGAAGGCTAAGAAGCCCTCTTGTGGTCACTATATTTGCTTTCACAGGTGCTCTGGATCTTGGCCATTGCATTCCTGATACAATGGCCAAAAAGGGCTGCAGCTTAGTAGCAGAGCATCTGCTTTCCATGCAAAAGACCCCTGGCTCAATCTCCAAGTAGGGATGGAAATGTGCCCTGCCTGAAACCCTGGAGAGCTGCTGCCAGTCAATGCAAACCATACTGAGCTGGAGGGACCCATGATCTTCCAGATCCCTTTTGCCAGTGGAGTTATTTGTGGCCAGTTGCCACTTCATGCTGCACCTGCCACACGACAAAAATGACATGTGCTGCTCAACCCTATGATAAACAAAATGAGTGTGTGTGTGTCGAGGAGCCTGTTCCACGAGCCCTGTTAAGATTAAATACATAGGTTGGCTAAGATTTATTTCCCACTGGAGGTTGTAGCTTTGATTGATTGTGATTTATTTCCCACTGGAGGGCGTAGCATTGACATATAAAGGGAGCTTCGTATTACTCTCACAGCTAAAGTCCAAGGGGACTTGGACTGTTTCACCCACAAGGGTGACTCTTTTTTTGTCCTTTGCCACTGACAGCATCCCAAATTTTGAGCGCTTTTCATTGGATCTGCCACATTCCCTTAAGACAGGCTCTGATGAGTGAGTGAGTGAGTGAGTGTGTGTGTGTGAGAGAGAGAGTATATATATATATATATATATATATATATATATATATATATATATATCTGTATGTATGTATGTATATAAGCGTCTGTCCTCCACCCACAAGCCAGAAAGAATCCTTACTCTGGCTGCTCTGCTTAGCTGAAAATATCTCTTGAGAAGCAACAAGCATGTTCCCCCTCAGTTCTCTAGCAGATTTTGGAGTCAGAAAAACATAACGGGCAGCATGAAGATAGCATAACAACTGCCCACCCATTTTTCATTATTTCACCAATGTGTGATGCATGCTCGTGAGCTGTCATCCCTGGCAGTGCTAACATTTCCATCTGCTTACATATTGTTTCTATTCTTGTGCTGCAATCCTCGAGCCGCTTGCTCTGGAGTAGTCCCGTTGACGTCATGTGGGGGCATTCCAGAGCCTGTTTATTCCAGGGCAGCCTGTCAATGGGATGGCTTTGAAGCAGATGCCATATGGATAGCTGGCACCTCTTGGGAGGAAAAGGAAGGGGGGGCTAATCACTGGGCTCATGTGATGCTGTTAAAGCGAGTCAGAACTGAGCTTGGTCAGCGCTGGGATGAGACTCTGAGCTTTCTGATGCAAGAACATCCATATCTAGGCCATTTTAGCTATTAGATGGCAACAAACTTGGTATTGTCACTGGTCACAAACCCAGCAAGAAGCTGGATGCAATCTCAGCTCTTTTATGCATCCCTGTTTTCAAATACTTGTTTCTCTGCATGGATACTTTACTTTTTCAGGTGTATACTTAAAAATCTTAAGTATTCCCTAGAGGAATGGAACATGCAAACAGACTCTTTGTTTAGAAAGCAAATACATGCAGGACCACCTCTACCATTAGGCAGAGTGTGACAGTTCCCTCAGGCCACAAATGTTGCAGGGGGTGGCATGGAGATGCTGGAGGATTCAGGCTGTGAGTGTCATGTGACCTGGCCTGGTGGCTACAGATGCCATCACCAGAGTCCAAGTTCACCATCTTCAGAAAAGAGCAACTAGAATGTTCAAGGGGATGGCGAAACTCTAGAAGAAAGCGTTAAAACTTTGGGGCCTTAAAGTAAGAGGCAACATGACGGTCATGTATAAAATGAGCCAGTGTGGCATAATGGTTAGAATGTTGGACTATGACCCGGGAGAGCAGGGTTTGAATCCCCACTCAGTCATGAAGCTCACTGGGTGACCTTGAGCCAGTCACCATCTCTTAGCCTAACCTATCTCATGGGATTGTTGAGGGGATGAAATGGAGAGGACAAGAACTATCTACACCACCTTGAGCTCATTGGAAGAAATAGGTGGCTAATAAATAAATAAATTAATTAATTAATAAATCATGCACAGTATGGAGAAAGTGGTTAGAGAACAGCCTTTTCTCCCTCTCTCATAACACTAGAACTTGTGGCTATGAAGCTGAGTGTTGGAAATACAGCAGCACACAGGAGGTCAAAGATCATAGAATTCTAGAGTTGGAACGGTCCATAAGGGCCATCTAGTCCAATCCCCTACAATGTAGGGATGTATTTTGCCCAACATGGGGCTCGAACTCATGACTGTGAGATTAAGAGTTTCATGCTGAACTATCTGATCTATCCCAGATAAGTCCTTCCCATGATAGGCAGCGATGGCCATTAACTGGGTTGGCTTTAAAAGGGCGTTAGGCAATTTAAGGGTCCTGGTGGCCATGTTCTACCTCCACAGTTGGGGAGCATTATGCTTCTGAGGGATGATCCTGCCTGTGGCCTTCTTATAGGCGTCTGACTGACTGCTGTTAGAACAGGATGCTGGACTAGATTGGATGCTTTGGCCTGATTCAGCAGGTCTGTCTTATGTTCTTATGCTCTCAAAGGAAAATTCAACTCCCAGTTGGGTTAGCTTCTGCAGATGAAGTGTGATGGGACGCCATCTTGCCTTCCGCCTCAGGCAGCAAAATGACTTAGGGCAGCCTTGAATCACATATACAGTACGTGCAGGTGATGGAGGTTTTCCACACCTCACAAACACACAGAGTTGGCAACCATGAGGCCCACTTCCATTCTGTGCAGCAGGGACCATTTAAGCCTAGTTACATCCCTGTGAAGAAGCAAAGGATAGTGAAGTGCCAAAAGAAATTCTTTACAGGATTTTGGCAGAGCGATATGACATGTGAAAGAAGCTGTGCCAAATCTTTGAAATAAATTGAGGGTTTGCCAACGATAGGGCTGAGTAAAGATCTCAACGTTTGGGCCTTCAGACGCTGCCGGAAAACGTGCCAGTTGTAGTAATTTCATAGGATTCAGAAGAGTACACAGATTAAAAATACCGTTTCTGTTCCTCTCACAGTGGTGCAATATTGTGCCAGTAGCCTCTTGGCTCTCCCCCTAATATACTCTTCAGATGGCCAGGGGGAGTGTAACTGTTTTACACAGTACGTTTGAACACCCTCATGTTGATTTCCCACTTTGCAGCCCCTTATATAGGGGCAATAGTTCCAAGAAGGATGCAGTCAGAGGTAGTTCAATGCAGAGCATAACTTGAATGTGCTGGCATGTTAAGATGGGCTCATGCTGAACTCATCCTTGTTCTTCTTCCAAGCCACCTAGTCCTCCTGCTGTAGAATCTTGGAGGTCAATAAACCTCACACCTCCTTGTTTTAAGTGACCGTTCTGGATTCTTCCTGCTTCTCTTCTTTATTTAATAAATAAATGCCTTTTAGAACTTGTCTTATAAGGTGGCCACCCCGGGAACTAGTCTGTATACCATCTTACAGACTATCAGCCTATCTAGCCTTTAATTTCTGATCAGGAGGACGGGACATATTGATCCTGCCACACAGGATGTTTTATGCTGACCCCCTTTTGAAGAAATGCTTGTCCTCCCAACATTAGTTTTTGGGCCAATTTTGCATGACCATTGTTTAGGTGGCAAGATGCAAGTTGCATTGATGTGGCTTGGTCATGTGATCACTTCACCATCCATTCCCTGTGTGGTCCACTGCAAAGTTTTGAAGTATGTCATAGGCAGCTGCAGTAGCACATGCGCTGGTGACATGAAATATTGGAATCAGGAATACCAGGGGAAATGATATATGGATTATTAATCCCTGGGATGCATTTATCCTGCATTTTTGTTTATGTATTCTTAACATGGCATGCCCTGTTTTCATTTTTAACAACTTTGGCAGCTTGGTGGGTTTTTGGTTTGTTTGTTTTTTAAAGAAAAAAGTGTATCCAAGTAAAGTTAGGACAACTTTGTTTCAATGCAAAATAAAAAAAAATTCCTTTCAGCAGCACCTTAGAGACCAACTAAGTTTGTCATAGGTGTGAGCTTTCGTGTGCATGCACACTTCTTCAGATACATTGAAGCAGAAGTCCCTAGACGCTTGTATATAGTCAGGTGGGGGGGGAGGTATTACTCAGAAGGGTGGAGGGAGTGGGTGATTGACAGACTGATGGCTGTTGATGACCAACTGCAAATGGTCTACAGGAAAAAGCAAGGTTTCAATTTGAAAACTAAGCATTTGTTTAAATTACTGAAATCAGTGGGGCTTAAAAGTGCTAAACTTTGTCTGGGTCATGCCCTATGAAAATGAAAGCAGGGAGAGATACATCTCCAAATTATCACAAAACTGCATAAAAGATACAAATAAGGAAGTTTCTAAAAGAAAAGGCAGCATCCCATTTAATACAGAGCATGTGTAAACTTTCCAGCACTGGAAGCATGTCTTATTCAATGTCCCAAAGCAAACATGCTTCCTTTTCTTTCCTTCTGAAGCAGGCAGAATCAGTTAGAAAGTTGATTCTCTTTCTGCAGTACATCGAGGGCACCATTTCTCCAGCTGGGTACTTAACCTATATCCTATGTGGCATCCAATTTACTCTGACATTCAGGCAGAATGATTAGGTAACCTAATCATTAAGCCTCAACTTTTTCACTAGCTTGCCATCTTAAATGTTTCTCTGACCATATCACATGTGGGGGGGATTAATGTCCTCCATCCCCCCCCCCCGTGGCTCAGAACAGGACAAGACAATAATAAACCACCAGTATGTGTGTCAACTGGTCTAGAATTCATGGGAGACTTTTAAAGACGTAAACATCATTATAAACAGTATTTGTTCATTTCTCAATCATAAATGCCAAAGTTGATCATATTCTCATACAAATACTGGGAAGGGGAGAAATGCATGCAATGGTAATTAGAAGTATTCTGGCTTTTTAAATCAGAAGCTATTTACACCTTGAACTTCATGAATAATACATGATATACAGGCATGATAAGAGATAATTAGATGGACCAGCTAAGAAGAATGCGAAAGGGGGCCGGGAACCCAAGGATTGCATAAGGTGTGTGGGCATTTTGACATCTAAGAAGCGCTATAGATCTGGCGTTAACTACCTCAGCCTCATGAAGATAATTAAGGAGAAATGTGGGTGTCAAAGCACACACACACAAACCTAGCAAACTTCCCATAGATTGGCTAGCTTATTGCAGCAGTTCAAAACACAATTGGCAGACGCCCACATTGGTCATGATTGCCCTTTGATGGCGGCTGTTATTGACTTTATAAAGATGCCAGAGTTAAAATGCTGTCTTAAGCTCATTGTTTGACAAGTTCCTGTCTAGGATTCTGTCATGGCAATAAATGTCAGCCTATCTACTGAAGTTCTTATATTTTGTTGTGTCCGCGAAGAGTCAAATAGCAAATTACTCATATATTCAGTTCAATCCAAAGATGTTCTGTCTTGTAAGAAGCCTCTCAGCTGCCTTAAGAAATGTTCTATGACAACACGTTCTCCATCTTCTTTTCATTCTATTTCTCATTCCCCCTCCCCCTTCTATTTGTATATACTGTTCTGGAATTCAGCGTTGGTTTGACCCTTAGGTTTTCAAGTCTTTTTTAGAATTGGATTTCTAGTCCACATTGCCACTAAGGCCGAGGATGAATAATAATCCTTGTCTTGTACATGGCTATAGCATCAATGAGCTACTACAGCTCAAATGAGCTACTGCAGCCAAATCATTGCACATAAATAATGGCCATATCACACAGTGTCAATTCAAGTGCAATTCTTCTCACACATTCACCAGTCAGTTGTTAAGGCTTGGCTCGCACATGCATTTGCACCACTTGGCATCTCTGCACTTGATCACTGTTCATTTGGTGACTGGCAGATGAAGGTGTAAATTGCCTTCACTGAAAAGCATGGCATTTGAGATGACACGAAAGAGATTCAAGTTCCATCTGTGGCGTTTTATACTATGATGGTCCACTGACCCATGCAGGTCATTATTTGATATCATTATAACAAGTGGCAAACATGCAATATGTACCTACCTAAACACATAGAAATCAGGTGATGTACAAGCATGTGTGAACTTACCCCTAGCCCATAGATGTGGCTGGAGATCAGTGCTAGCAGGAGGACTATCAATGCATACATTTTTGCTTCCACTGCAGAGCCACCAAGATACAACCCTTGTCATGTATACTCCTCTCTCTTCGGCCTTTGTTCACAAAACATCTATTGATTTCAAAGTTCTCAGCTTGCATAATTGTTTTCTTCAATTTTCTGATGCACCTGAGTTCCTGTGCTATCCACCCCCCACAACAAGCCTTGCAGCTCATCAGCTGCTTTGATTTAATTCCTTGATCTGTTTGTTTCCCTAATCTCCTGCCCTGGATATTTTCCAGGATCCTCATTGCTCCTCATTGCTTTTCCTGGCTTATAGAGTGTATCCCTCACAGAAGATTCGTTTCGCATCTTACTGTAGTCTCTGCTCCCAGCCTACTTTTGCTTGATACCAAACAAAGCACTGTGTGTGTTGAATTTTGCTACCGTCTTCACCACTGGGAGGTTTCTAGGAACTTTCTCAGCCTATTGTAATTAAAGATGGTGGTCAGATTTGAGGTGAAAGGTTATACTCTGCTAAGCAGACTAAGAGACCTCACAGCTACTGAATAAGACAAGTACTTTGGGTCTTGTTTGGGGACAAAATCAGCCTCGGTCACCCTGATGGAGAGACAGAGGAAGTGCAACCCTACTGAGTCTGCTCTGTGGCATTTGATACCATTGATCACAGTGTCTTCCTCATGAGTTGGAAGTTTGTGTCACTGTTCAGTTGTGGTGTCACTCCTACTTCCAGGGATGGTTCCAGATGGCAGTATTAGATGACAGTGCCTCCACACCTGGCAAGCGATCTTCAGGGTGCCACAGGGCACGGTTTTGTCCCCAGTGCTACTTAGCATTTATGCAAATCCTCTGAAGGTGGGTGATATGGGGCAAGGTGACATCCATATGTGGATGACACCCAGTTCTATCTCTCTGTAACATAAGAATCGGCAGAGGACATGCACATCTTAAACTGATGCCTGGATGCAGTTAGATGAGGACTAATAAACCAAATAATGGGTGGGGCACAGAAACCCTATAGATGGATAGTCCCTAGGTTTAGGAAATGGTCTATACCAGCTTTTGGGGGGGGGGGTTCCACTCTCTCTGATGAAGAAGTTTGAGGGTGCTCCTAGAGCCATCACTGTCACTATGGGCCTTGATGAGGCCCATAGTGCCCATGTAGCATGGTGCACATGTTACCAAATTTGGTTGTTTTGCCATCTACAACAGTTCCTGGACATAGTGGTCCATGCAGTAGGTCTAGATTACGGTAATGTGCCACAAGTGAGACTATCCTTGTGCCCAATTCGGAAACTGCAGCTAGCTGAAAATACAGCTTCTAGGATTCTCAGTAGTGTATACAGCTTTGCACGTTACACCAGTGTTGAAATATCTGCACTGGCTTCTTATTAGCTTTCAAGCCAAGTTCAAGGGGGTTTGGGTTGACATTTAAAGCCTTAAACAACTTAGGTACCTAGCAGACTGCCTCACCCAGTACAGACCAAGCTGTTTCTTTATTTATTTATTTATTTGTTGCATCTCTATTCTACCTTCTAATCAACACATGGTAGCATATCTGGTTCTCTTCCTCCCCATTCTTTCCTCAAAACAACCCTGTGAGGGAGCTTAAGCTGAGAAACTGTCACTGGCCTAGTTAGTTTCAGCCAGTGAGTTTCATGGCTAAGCAGGGATTTGAACTCTAGTCTCCCAAGTCCTAGCCCAATGCTCTAACTACTAAACCATGCTTAAGATCTTCTGAGGAAACTCTGTAGATTGTATTTTGGTGACAAGCTTTCTTGGTGGTGGCAGCCACTCTCTGGAATGCCCTCGCATGGGTGGTTCAAGAGGTGTCCACATGAGAGACATATGTTTACCCATATCCATCCTGGACTCTGATTCCTAAATCTTATAACTTTATTGCCTTTTACACACCACTTGGCTTTATCAGTGATATACAGTTTTATTCAACTTTTTATTTTAACATCTTAAAAAAATAATTGATGGTTGTATTTTTAAATGAATTTAAGCAAGGCAGTAAATATCACCCTATCAAATACAGTAGCAATAGAAGCAAAACTGAGGTGTAGCTACATAGAAGAACCACCAGCAGTGATCATATACGGAATTCATACAAGCGTTAGCTACTTGTGAATTTTCTCATGAGCCATAAAACAGCTTATCAATTAATGATCCTTACCACTTGAGTGGTACCCAGGTGGCGCTGTGGGTTAAACGACTGAGCCTAGGGCTTGCTGATCAGAAGGTCAGAGGTTCGAATCCCTGTGACGGGGTGAGCTCCCGTTGCTCGGTTCCAGCTCCTGCCAACCTAGCAGTTCGAAAGCACGTCAAAATGCAAGTAGATAAATAGGAACCGCTACAGCGGGAAGGTAAACGGCGTTTCCATGTGCTGCTCTGGTTCGCCAGAAGTGGCTTTGTCATGCTGGCCACATGACCTGGAAGCTATACGCCGGCTCCCTCGGCCAATAATGCGAGATGAGTGCGCAACCCCAGAGTTGGTCACGACTGGACCTAATGGTCAGGGGTCCCTTTACCTTTACCTTTACCACTTGAGTACAGGATCCTACCAACTGGTAGGATGCTATCCCTTGCTGAAATACACAGGAGGTTCACAACACCTAGTAGCAGCTACTATTCATTTTGGTGGATTCCTTATTGCAAGAAAGACTTGTGGGGGGGACTGAGGGGTAATGCTGCTTATCAAAAATAAAGTATGGAACTCTGACAGGGAAGCTAAGGGAGAAACAACTAATACATCATAGTTCTTTTCCTTTGAGCTGGTGTCTGAATTAGGGCAACTGCTGACAAAGAGAAATAAAAGAGTCCAGTGTGAGTGACAATGAGCACGGTAGGGTCACAGCTTCAAGCTGACACGGTGGCCCACAAGAAAGTCTCTGCAAGCGTCCATTTCCCTGGACACTGCTGCTGTGCGGCCCTTAACAATCACTTCTTGGGCCTTTGTCTTCCTCTGTAAGCAGCACCCTCAGAAAATGGCAGGGAATGCCACAGTCATTCTCAATGTCATTCTGCCTCAGCCTACATCACTCTTAAGGCCTCATCTGCACTATACATTTAAAGCAGTAACATACCATGTTAAAAGAATCATCGCTTCCCCCAAAGAACCCTGGGAAGTTTAGTTTGTTAAGGATACTGAGAATCGTTATGAGACCCCTATTCCCCTCACAGAGTTACAATTCCCAGAGTGGTTTAACAACCAATCCTTTCTCCCAGGGAACTGTGGGAATTGTAGCTTATTGATTTCCACTAACTAAGTGCATCAAAGCAACTAGAGTAACTATAGGTCATATTAATTCAAGTCACCTTCCCCTGGCAATAAAGGATCCTGAAATCTATTAGTGAATCCTGTTACAGGATACAACAAACATGGATCTTTATGGGAATGAATCTAAAAGAAATTAATTTTTGAAACCAGTTTTCCATTATTTCCCCAAAGCAGAACTCCATAAACTTGCAAACTGCCTGGCAAAGTTCTTTGTTCCTCAAACATTAAAATCTCAAATGAAGAATTGAAACAAGCTGAAAGAGGTCAGCTTTCTTAATGCTGGCCTGTATTCCAAACACATTTACAAGATGTTTTATGTGAGCAGCCTATATCCCAGAGTACGTCATCAGAAAGAGCTTCAGTATTTCAAAAATAAGATCTTTAATTGAATACACCTGGTTCTTTTCCTCACCTATATAAAGCAAACTCCTTTCAGGTTAAAGCCATTCACTTTAAACTAATTACAAGAGCACACATCCCATTTAAATAACAGCAGTCATGCAATATGTGTGATATTCCTCACCATTCAAGAAAATGTAAGACTCATGCATGGTCATCGCAGCATAGTTTAGTTCTGCAGAAGAACTTTTACCATATCAGTTATCATTGCAATGGACTATTTATCACAATAGACACAATCTGGAACTCCATGGGGCCATCAACAGTTGGAAGTAGCCCCACTTAAGAACATAGGTAGAGCCCTGTACAATCTAAGGCCTTTCTAGTCCATTATCCTGTTCTTACAGTGGCCAGCCAGACACCTGTGAAAAGTCCACAAGCAGGACCTGAGTGCAAGCTACCTCTGATTCTGAAGTAAACAGAAAAGTCAGTTTGTGCAACAGAAGCCTTGCACACCTTTCAGATGCAGCGGAGTGGAAAGATTATCCAAGATATAAACAAACTAGAAAGTGCCAACTCACCATTTTGGGTAGTTCATGACAGGGGTGCCAACTTAAATAAAATATTAGGTGGGGGCAAGTAAGCCATGCCCTGCATAACTGATCACATGATGCAGTGCACGGACACAATTTGAATGGCAATGCCCATTAACTTGGGGGGTGGCCCCCTCAAATATTTTATGGGGGGGCTCCTATGAGCAAGATGGCCTCATTCAGTTAGAGCGTCCCTCACCATCACCATTGCCCATTTTCAACCACCCAGAGGGAGAGTGGGAGAGCAAGGGGAAGGTGCCGCTTTGTTCCGTCACTCTTGGGAGCACTTGCATGGTCAAAAAGCAAGAGATGTGCAGGCTCCAAGGCAGAGCAATAGGAGTCAGAGGTTCCAGGGATCAACAGTGAAGCTCCTGCTAAGGAGACAGGCCTCATCAGGTGCCCAGTGATGCTGGCCTTTTGCAGGAGCCCTGAATTTCAGAGAACTGCATGCATGAAATCCTACCAACCCAAGCAAAGGTGGCATAAAAGAGTTTTGGCTTGAGTGAGGCAGGAAATCTGAACTGCACTTGCCTCCTGCACCATGAATATACAACAATACACTCATTAATCAACACTATGTTGACTTTTAATGGTTCTTCATAATAAGACATGTGAAGTGAGCCCTGCTCTGCCCTCAAGTGGATCTGGTAAGAGATGGGGATATGGTTGATAGCAGCATGATAATGACTCAGGCGATCCCATTTTACCAACAAGTTATGACCTTTAGAATGTAATAAGTCTTGCCAAAGGGTTGCCTGGTGGAGAGGGGAAAGGAGCTACTAATTCAGGAACAGCGGGGGGTGGGGGTGGGGGAACAGAAACTCCACAAATTAAAGAAGACAGTATTTTTAGCAATCTAATCTCTGGTGATTTATGAGCCTTCAAGGCTTTTAAATATCAAATCGCCTGCATTTTCATGAGTCAGTGCTTTATGGTGCTTTTCAATAAAGACCAGCAGCTCTCCAGCAACCCATTGGCCGAGTTCAAGCAATGATGCAGCTAACTGGAGGCCGGTCCATTGAAGCAAATGGGGCTCTGCTCTGCTAACCTCAGTCTGTTCTCAGCCAACTCCCATTTGCCTACTTTCTAAACGGACAACCAGTCCAGGGGTGGTACTGCCTGCAGTTTTCCTCCTTCATGGCAGTGTTGCCTCTGCAGGGAGGAGTTGTGGAGAAACGTAGAATTAGTTGGCTGCAGCTGCCTTTGGCTCTGGGTGCACTGACCATTGGGCTCCCTGCCTTAATGCCCCACCAGTCTCAATGGGCACCAGACACCACTAATGGAGTGTGTGGTGTTTACCTGCACCATTCAAGCAGCTGCAGGGATGCTTGAATGCCAGTAAAAGTTGCATCTGTTGCCATTTTTGCTTAGCTTGCTATTTAACGTCAACCCTCAGCAACAGCAACGCTAAACACCACCCTAAACACCACCGAAGCAAGCGCTTCTACAATGCAAATTAGGCACTCCTATAAAAAGAAAAGCTTTGGCTCCAGCTCTCGAGGGCAAACAGAGGCTGTGCAAACAAAGCTGGAAAATAATGCAAAACCCGTGGGTTCTCAATTTGAATTGACATATGCAAAACAATGGAAACATTTGCCAAATTTAACTCAATTAGCAGATTTTTGCTGTTGCTAAACAAGGGTGTGAGTCTGAAGATGGGGTTTCCGTAAATAATAGCATCTTCATAATGCCAAACTTGAGTCTGTGCCTGAAAAGGGAACACCAGTTTTGATTCTGATAGTCAGATTTCACAGAATATTGGATATACATTTAACTCTTTCACACTCATACTAGGATTACATCACTAGTTGCATAGGGCAAATGCCACACTGTACTGTACTACTGTCGTACTTAATTGGCTGGAGGAAGCCAGCCTTCATTAACTATTTCAGTTATTTTCCTTAATGAAAACACACTTGGCAAGTCAATTTTTAACAGAGTAAGCATCAGCAATGTCAGAGCAGAATAAAAACATGTTTTATTGCACAGCAAAGTAATGCATGTTGCATATATGGGTTGGATAAGTTATCACTACTGAATAGGACCGCAAGGAGCGGGGGCGGGGTGGGAGCTTGGAGAATGCTTCCACCTTAAGTAGCAATTCTTCCAAAGATTAGATTTCTGAAAATCTTTGGAAAAGAATAATGAAAATGAAACAGCTTCTGTCTAGCGATTAGACTGTTCTGTGGGTGACAGAGCGGGGCGCGGGTGGCGCTGTGGTCTAAACCACAGAGCCTAGGGCTTGCCAATCAGAAGGTCGGCAGTTCGAATCCCCGCGATGGGGTGAGCTCCTGTTGCTCAGTCCCTGCTTCTGCTAACCTAGCAGTTCGAAAGCACATCAAAGTGCAAGTAGATAAATAGGTACCGCTCCTGCGGGAAGGTAAACAGCGTTTCCGTGTGCTGCTTCACCAGAAGCAGCTTAGTCATGCTGGCCACATGACCCGGAAGCTGTACGCCGGCTCCCTTGGCCAATAAAGTGAGATGAGTGCTGCAACCCCAGAGTTGTTCGCAACTGGACGTACCGGTCAGGGGTCCCTTTACCTTTTCTTTTATGGGTGTCAGATGCCCTCAATGGAAATGATAGGTTAGATAGATAGATCTGTTACTCACTCACTCACACTGGAAAGATGACATACCATCTCCTATGCTACAAGCCCAGCTTGAGGGTACCATACTACAAGGGTTCTGAATCTGCTTGTATCACCTATTCTAGAATGTGATGCTAAAGAATTATTGCTCAGCTCTGTGGCATTGATACTATGTGATCCCTCAGGGTTCTATCTTGCTTCCCATGCTGGAAAAACACCTCTGTGAAATCACTAGATGAGGATGTCCAGAAATTCGATGTGAGGTATTAACTCAGTGATTGATTGCTCAGGCTGAAAGTACGCAGCAGACCATGGAGCTATATAGGGGACAATGGAATAAAACTGACTTTCTAGGTGTACCTGATTTCCTGAACTAAGAGGATCCCAGGTTTTCTTGTGGCAATGTCTACAGCACATCTGACATTTCAAATTAAATCATAGTTGACTTCAAAATTAATGGTTGCTCCTGTTGAGAAAAGCTAGAGAACATTTGACTGGCCATTTTCTGCTTCCTTTAATTGGAATTGAGTCCATCTGGGCCTGCCGTGTTTTGGAATGTTCATAATCTTCTAGACTGATATAAAGCATTCAGATTCTTTCCATATAAGAATATCAAAGATAAATTTGTTTTTAACCACACTCTTTCATGCATTCATTTGGTTTTACTACCCACCAGTTGTATAGCTAAGAGATTGTAGGTCATGGAAACAAGAAAAAATTAAAGAAAAAATATAGTAATAATTTTGTTTTATTATACCTCTGAGGGGTTCTACTGTTGTTATGGTCCACTATCAACGTATGAATGAGAAATATGTGTTTGTCTTGCTTTACAAACCAGAACAAAAACCATTGTGGGGAACTCTTAAAGAGTCCTGGGACTTTATAATTTACCCATTACTAGATACCAGTATTAAATGGTCAAAGAAGATGACTGGCCACAATGATGGAAAGAGACAATAGATTTGGCCACAGGGGTCAAATGCATCTGCCAGTTTACAGATCAATGGACCACACAGGAATTCTCACCTTTAGTATGGATTCAAGGGGGCAGGGACCAATGGAGCTGGCATTTGGCCATCTTCTAATGGGTATCAGCAGGCTCTGGGTTTTCAGTTAATGGTAGATTCAACATCACACATATTCAATGAAATGAATGACAGCACACAAATGAGTCATTTTAATAAGGAACCCCTTAGACCTTATGCATATGTAATTCAATATAAGTTTTGTCTCTGACCACAAGCCATACACAGTGGCTGAAGAGAACCCTGTGGTTTGGACTGCTACCCAGTAGGGTATTTAATTTTTAGCATTGTGCTGACAATTATACTCTGAAAGGCAAAATAGTTCCATAATTCTCCCGGGCTTCCTCAAGAGTCTCTTATTCATACAACCTACTTTCAGATTTTACCAGTCCTCAGCAGGGGGGAACCACTGAGTCCTGAGACAGGACCTGACAGAAATCCATCTCTCTACCCATCTCTCCTTCAGCTGCAGACTTTACAATCCAAAACTGAATGAGGATGAGAAGGAAGAGAGCAGAGGGAAGAAGAGATCCCTGTGTTATATACTTAATGTTTTGTTCTTTATGTGGAATGAGGTTCTGGACTACAATTCCCATCATCCCTGACTATGGGCCATGCTGGCTTGTGCTAATGGGAGCTGGAGTCCAACAACACTGGGAGGGTCACAGGTTCCCCACCAATAGTTACAAGTCTCAGGTCAAAAGCATCATGGGGAAAAAATGAGTTATTGAGGAATTTGAAGGAAGATGAAGATGTGGCACAGTTCTGGGAAGGAGTTCCGGGCCTAATGGGTAACAAGGGAGAAATATCATGAATAATTCATCAATAAACTCAATAAATTCTTGGAAGGAAAGGAGAAGTCATTTCCAGCATGTTTCGACCCACAGTGCAAGGAAGAGTTTCTTGATTCCCCACATTTAGTCAGTACTGAATCTATGAACCGCTTCTTATGAAACATCCTGAAGCAATTTAGCAATAAACCACATATTTTAAATATGTCTAGTCCAATGCAGATAAACTGGGTTGGAAATCACTTGAAAGGCTCATTGGAAATGGAATAATAGAGATCCGATGGCAGGATTCACCATATCTCTCTGCGCCTAAGCCTATCTTGTTGGGGCTCTCGTTAACAAAGGGGATTTTTTTTGCTGCACTTTCTCTCTGTCTGCATGTTGATGTCCCCTCCTGTTATTTCCTCTCATTTTCAGCTATCACCAAGACATGTGGTCAAGATCTCTGGTATTGTTAGCCTAGAGAATCATGAAGTGAGAGGCAGAAATGCACTCAGGTTCTGGACACCAGATACCCAGATACTTTGCTCTCTGCTCAGACACTAACTTTTTAATGCCTACCAGAGCACATGAGAGTAATCCAGTAACACCAGTGAAATTAATTCCCAGTTCTTATGAGTTGTGAGTGTATAGGCACAAGGTGTAACTCTGTCACTGCTGAAGGATCTCGAACATCAGGAAAGATGACATTTGACCCAACAAACTAAACCTTGCATCCATCTTATTCTCAGTGCTTTCCGGGTTTGACCGTGTTTATGCATTGCTGCTATATTTAATGATAGGCCTTTGTCTCTGTATTATCCATTTCTCCTATGTGGTTCAAGGCATCATTACCCCACATTTTTGCTCTGCTGGAACCTTTGGAAGTTTTCCCTCCTTGATAGCCAGAACTGAATGTATGCTGTGATTCTGCAGGAACACAGGGAAAATGCAAATCTGGTATTTGAGGGGCAAACTTCAGCTTCCTAATAATCCCAGCTTTCATTTCAGAAAAGCAAGTCTATAGCCCTGTGTGTGCAAAGATATTCTTGAAAGAATGTGGGCAATGCCAGCAAAAATCTCAGAAGCCTGAGGGGAGGCTGAATAAGGTTTCTAGTTGTTCGGGCAAGGCTCCAATGCTATAGATGGCTTTATTTCCCTCCCCAATACGAGTGGAGTCCCAACACAATCCATATGCATGTCTACTTACAAGTCCATCCCACTGAATTCACTTACAGTCATATCTCGGTTTAAGTACGCCTCGGTTTGAGTATTTTCAGTTTAAGTACTCCGCGGACCTGTCTGGAACGGATTAATCCACTTTCCATTACTTTCAATGGGAAAGTTCACTTCAGGTTAAGTATGGACTTCCAGAACCAATTACACTCATACCTCGGGTTAAGTACGCTTCAGGTTGAGTACTCCACGGACCCATCTGGAACAGATTAATCCACTTTCCATTACTTTCAATGGGAAAGTTCACTTCAGGTTATGTACGCTTCAGTTTAAGTACTCTGTGGACCGTCTGGAACTGATTAATCCACTTTCCATTACTGGGAAAGTTTGCTTCAGGTTAACATAGCTGCCAAGTTATCCCTTTTTTAAAGGGATTTTCCCTTATGCTGAATAGGCTTCCTCGCGAGAAAAGGGAAAACTTGGAAGCTATGGGTTAAGTACACTTCAGGTTAAGTACAGACTTCCGGAACCAATTGTGTTTGTAAACCAAGGTATCACTGTATTCCCATGTAGGATTACAGCATCAGCATGCCAAAATAAACAACAGAAACTGTGATAAACTATATAGGTCTGATAAACATGCAAAATTATACGGGAATGTAGCTTTTGTTGATGCAGAATCTGGATTGCCTGAGGCAATCGGGGTTTGGGCATGGCATAAAGACTGGCTGCCTATAAGGGAGATAGACAAGTGCACTTCTGACCACAAATAAAGCACTACAGGCAGCGACAATTTTGCATGGGGGGGGCGGTTCTGCTCCCAGCCCACCCGTGCTCTGGCAAAGCACATATAAGCATGTTCTATTACGCCCTGCCACCGTTCTGCCTTCTTCCAGGTCCAAAAGGACCCACACATTAGCGATCGCATGCCAGTTGCACATGCCTAAAATGTCCTCCGTCTGTACTGTGAAATCCAGTGTAAAGATACTGCTGTTGGGTTCTTGGATAGCTTGCAAAAATAACATGAGGCACCCCCTCCCCCATTTTAAGCGGTGGGAATACCTATTATACTATATTCCATGCATTACTTAAGAAGTAACCTCAGGCTTCACCAAATTACTCTTATCTTTGGAGGAGCCAAGATGCCAAAGGGCACAGTTAAGCTGTGAAATTCTCTCACACAAGAAGTAGAGATGGCCACCAAGCAGAATAACTTTAGAAGAGGGTTATATAAATTTATGGAGAATAAGGGCTACTGTATGAGCAACAATTACTTGGTTCAGCCTCCACTGCTGGGGACAGTATGTCTGTAAATACCAGTTGCTATGAACAAGAAGTGGGGAGAGAGTTGCTGTGTTCAGGGCCTGCTTGTGGGCTCCCCAATGGCATCTGGTTGGTCTCTGTGAGAACAGGATGATGGACTAGACAGGACTTCAGTCTGATCCAGCAGGGCTCTTCTTAAGCTCTTCTGTTGTCAATGATGGCGCCACTTATAAAACGTTTGGCTTTATTTGATGGATACACACTTTTGGAGGTGAACTTTTAGGATTGGATTTGCGCAGAAATTGGAATAGAGCATTGATAACATTAACTTCTTGGAAATAAGAATGATGTGCATGGTTACTGAAATCCAGGAGAAAAGGGGTTTCAGAGGAGCCGCTGAAGAAGAGACAGTTTATTTGCAAAATAAAAAAATAAAAATGTATATTTCCTACTTTCTTCTTCTTCTTCTTCTTCTTCTTCTTCTTCTTCTTCTTCTTCTTCTTCTTCTTCTTCTTCTTCTTCTTCTTCAGAAATAATGGCCCTGTTAACACTTTTATTGCATGAGCTGGATACTAGGAACAGTGTTGTGTGTCTGTAAGGCATGCAGATATTGCAATAGGAGTGGCTGTAGAAATATAACTTACTTCATATTAAATGGGGAAAGATTGAAAGGAAGTGGAATGTGTTCATTTGGATCAGTGGAAATCATTGTTTTCATGAAAGACCACTATTTCTGCTTCTCCCTCCCCCTTTGTGATGGTTGGGATTTTGTAGTGGATGCCAACACTTTTATAACATAACTAGCTGGCCCGGCCACTTGTTGCTGTGGTTCTTTCCTGTGATTCCCCCCACTCTGTCCGGACACATGACTTATCCTGCTCCCTCCTCCCTCCACCCCCTGGTTCATTCCTGTGACTGCCCCCACCCTGTCCCGACCCATGAGCTATCGAGTCCCCTTTCCCCCGCACCCCCACAAAGGTGTGGTTTTTTGATAATTTTTTAATGCCCAGATCCCTCCCTGATGGGCAAGGTACGTTCTGCCCAAATTTGTTTCAATTCAGTTCAGCGGTTATGGAGAAAGGCTGTCGTGTGCGTGCTCAATGCCTACATTTTTTTTATATACAGATAATTTGCTGGGCAATGTAGGCCAATGAGTGCAGCAGCAAATGATGGATTTCATAGAATCATAGAATTGTAGAGTTGGAAGGGACCCAGAGGGCCATCTAGTGTGTTCTGCTGAGATTTCTATATTGGCTAAAAAGTACAGTTTGCATTATGGGAAACCCTACAGCTATTACCACTTCATTCTCATCATGAACAAGCTCAGTTACTCAAGCCACTGGCAGTTTTTGCCACCCTGGACCTAGTAAATAAGGCTGTCTAACAGGTAGCTTGCTTTCTCCCACAGGACAAATAGCACCATTGCCCAAGTCTCCCCTTCAGAAGGTTGCTCTTAATACTGTATTTGGGCTGGAGATCATGTCCACAGATGTGCAAAACATCTGGAGGGCACCAGGCTGGTGAAGGCTCTTTTAATACAACAATATTTGCACCAACAGGGCCATGAAAGACAAAATAGATGAATATGCTTTACTGAACAAACTGGAGGACAACTTTTCAGTTCCTAAGTCTCTGAGGCATAGGCTCTGCATCATAAATACAATCTATTTGGTGCCCTCCCATAGCTAGCATGTTGTCATACGAGTTAAACTAAATTGTGTGCCACGTCTACAAGCTCCATTTTGTGTTGAATAGCTCCATTTCTGATTATTGCTGCTATTATATTTAAATTGTAGCATGAGCTAGCTGATTTCAAGCAACTTCCTATTGCTTGTATTTGGGAGTACGGGAGGAGGACAGGAATAGTTGGACATACGTAACTAGGAAACACGCATAAACACAATTAAATATAAAATGCTGCTAGTAGTATTAGAAGTGACCTCAGCCAATTAAAAAGTATTAATAGAAAAAAAATACTCTGGTGTCAAAACTCTGAGTTCATTGACATCACTCTCATTTGTATAATCAGGATTAATTTAGATTTCCTGACAAGGAGAAACAAGAATCCAGGACATTTTCTTGACCTTTTCTTCTCAGAAAATTGGTTTGGGATGAAATCACATTAACCAAACAGATGGTTAAATAGATAGCAAGGAGAAGTTTGTTTATGTTTTTTAAAAAGAGAGAGAGAATCCCTAGGAACCTGTTATATGCAGATTGAAATGTGACTCTTTTGAAGGGTGGGGGGAGTGTTTAATTTTAGCTAATGAAGTTTTGCCTTTCTCTTAAAATGTTAGAAATTGGTCACCTATTGGTACTGTATTGATTGTGTGATATAAGAAAGAGGCCACTTCCCAGTGGAAGAGAACCTGCCCTGCATGCAGATTGCCCCACAATGATTGCTCCTCTAGCCCCACTTTCCCCCTCAGCGGAATAGCTTAAAGTGGCTTACAAACATAAAATCTAACATTAAAAAACAAAAACACAGTGATCCAACCAGTGAAATGCAGCTGGTCACACTAAAACCACCAGCAGCAAAATCACCATCACAAGAACACACAGAGCAGTGTTCCAAATGGAATGCTTCCAATTGCTAGTAGAAAAATGGATGGGGGGAAGTGGGAAGGGATGACCTAAATTCTTAGGGCAAGAAGTTGACGTTTAAGGTGTCACCACCAAGGATGATCTCTTGCTCATAGTCACTAATCTTGCCTCAGGTATGTGCAACAGGGATGCAACAACTGATCTTAAAGGCTGGGCAGATTCGCATTAGAGGAGACGGTCATTCAGGTATCTAAGGCTTCATAGGTAATAGCCAGCACTTTGATTTGCACTCAACAGCAGCTCCACTTAGTACAGGTTATAGAGTTTGTAGGAAATGTAGGCTAGACCCATACAAGGGGGAAAGGTGAGGGGCGGGGGAGATAATAATGTTTCGAGAGGGGTGTGGAGGAAAGCTTTAGAATGTATGAAAAGGAGGAGAGGGCTTGGGGAAGAATGTCCTCCTTCAGCACCTGTGGTTACACTTCAAATTTCCAGTCCAGTACACTGCATGCAAGGGAGATACTGTAAAGCTCTTTCCAGGCTCGTTTCTAACTCAGTGGGGAAAGAGAGGGGGCAGCTACGGCAGTTGCCAAGTCTGGCTGAGGAATTTTCCATACCCCATACATTCATCCATCCAGCTAATAGCAAGCAGGTTGCCGACACTGATAACATGGTGAGGCACAGTCAGTAGAAGGATGCTGGAAAGGCCATTAGGGTTGCAAGCTGGAGCTGTGGAGAGGTGGAGGGGGTGGAAGTGAGAGACACTATGCTGTGACATAAGAAGCCATGGCTGTCTGCGAGATTCCTCAGCTTTAACCATGATTTATAACCATGTTAACCAGGGTTAGTGTTATGTACCACTGAGGTCAGTGTGCATTACCATAGTTCATTCAGTTCCCTGCATCTCATTTTAAACAGTAAAAGAAACAACTCCCAAAAGTTGCAGTTGGATATTTTTTAGGACACTCCAACATGTCACAAAATAGTTATATGTTTTGGAGTTCTCCCCAAAATCAGGGAAGATGTTAGATATGGTGGGGAAGGAGTTTAAACATTAGGCAATTTTAGACTTATTTCCAAGGTGTTGGGATTCCGGCCTGCACAAGTCTCTGCTAGGTGCTGCAGATATCAGCTTACACCCCCAAAGTTCTAGGAAAATTAAGCTATTTATTTATTTATTTATTTATTTATTTATTTATACCCCACCCATCTGGCCGGGTTCCCCCAGCCACTCTGGGCGGCTTCCAACAAAACATTAAAATACAGAAATCCATCAAACATTAAAAGCTTCCCTAAACAGGGCTGCCTTGAGATGCCTTCTAAAGGTCTGGTAATTGTTGTTCTCTTTGACCTCTGGTGGGAGGGCATTCCACAGGGTGGGTGCCACTACCGAGAAGGCCCTCTGCCTGGTTCCCTGTAACTTGGCTTCTCGTAGTGAGGGAACCACCAGAAGACCCTCGGCGCTGGACCTCAGTGTCCGGGCAGAATGATGGGGGTGGAGATGCTCCTTCAGGTATGCTATGGCTTCTCCCCATTTTGGGGGAACATCAAGCCCAGATCTGCCTCTTATACACAGTTTCCTAGTTCAGCAGAGAGAGAGAGAAAAGTTCAGGTAACAGAGTTGGGTTAGAATCTTGTCTAAGACCTTGGACAGCTGCATCCAGTCAGACTAGACCTCTGGTCTTCAACTACGACCATGCAAAATACATGGTAAAAAATTAAGAAATGGGTCCCCAAATGCATGTTTGGGTTGAAAGTCTGGCCCGGGCCTGAGAAGTTTGACTTGGTCTTACTTGGCCATTAAGCCCCTCCAGACATCCTTCTCATTGTGCTTTCATGCAGATTTGTGCTCATAATCGTATTGGGGCAGTTATATCTGATCTTCTTTCAGTGTTGTTTGTGCCTGCAAAAGTTTGGGGATAGACATTCTGCTTCATATGCAACTGGAGCATGCACACACATGCATAGTGGGCAACTGTGAGCCTGTGTGGTCCTGGAGACCTCACATTTTAGTTAGTGATGACTGCATACCTCCATTGGCACTGTTGGCGAATGACTGGGGAGGGATGGGGAGTAGTGCAAAACAAGGAAGTTTGTTTTTTTTTTTTTTAAAAATACATTTTATTCCGATTTTCCAAATTCAACAAATTAACAAAACCAATCTTTTATACAAAATCTTATATTCACATCTTTTACCTTGCTCCGCCGAGCTATGACTTCCCCCCCTCCCTTCATGCGGTTTTCTTGTTAATTCCCTTTTTTGCAGTTCCTTTTTTAACATATTGGTCAATTCGTAAGGTTTATTTTAATCCTGCGAGAGTTTTTAATGATCTACAGTTTTTCTCCATATAGTCCACATATTTACTCCAGTCCTTTTGAAACCTTGTCTCCCCCTGGTCACGAATCTTGCATGTCAATCTAGCAAGTTCAGCATAGTCCATCATTTTTATCTGCCACTCCACAATTGTAGGTAATTCCTGTAGTTTCCATTTTTGGGCTAACAAAGTCCTAGCCGCGGTTGTTGCATACATAAACAGTGTTTGATCTTCTTTTCTAATCTCTCCTCCTATTATTCCTAACAAAAATGCTTCTGGTTTTTTTGGGAAGGTATATCTAAACATCTTTTTCAATTCATTATATAAACTTTCCCAAAATCTTTTAACTTTTTCGCATGTCCACCACATATGATAAAATTCACCATCTTTCTCTTTACATTTCCAGCAACTTTTATCACTCATTCTATACATTTTAGCTAACTTAACTGGAGTTAAATACCATCTGTACATCATCTTATATACATTTTCTTTCAAGGCAGTACATGCTGTAAATCTTAAAGTTTGATTCCATAGTTTCAACCACGCATCATATTCAATATTATGCCCCAAATCTTTTGCCCATTTAATCATCACTTCTTTTGTCAACTCATCTTTTGTATACCACTCCAACAACAGATCATACATCTTTGTCAAAAGCTTTGTTTTGCCTTCTAGCACTTCTATTTGAAATTTGGATCTTTTATCCTCAAAACCTATTTTTCTATCTTCTTTAAGCACATCATTTATTTGATGGTATTCTATCCATCCTGTTAACACTCCTTTAATGTCCTCAAAAGGTTTTAAACTCCATCCTTTTTCAGTTTTCGTCAAGATTTCCTCATACGTGGCCCGCCTCTTTTCCATATTTACTTTCTTAACTGTTAATACCTCTGCTGGTGAGACCCACCAGGGTGTTTTAGTCTCTAACAGCCTTTTATTTCTTTCCCACACCTCGTACAGAGATCTTCTTATCACATGATTCGTAAACCCGGTATGTGATTTCTTTTTGTCATAACATAAATATGCATGCCATCCAAATCTATTGTTAAAACCTTCCAAATCTAACAAGTCCGTATTCTCTAGAGTTATCCATTCTTTTATCCAACAGATACAGGACGCTTCGTAATAAAGTCTCAAGTCTGGCAGGGCGAATCCACCTCTTTCTTTCTTATCTACCAAAATCTTATGTTTTATTCTAGGTTTTCTCCCCTGCCAGACAAATCTTGATAAAATCTTTTGCCACTCTTGGAATTGCCTCGTACCTTTAACCACAGGTATAGTTTGAAATAGGAATAACATCTTAGGTAATACATTCATTTTTATTGTTGCAATTCTTCCTAAGAATGACATTTTCATATTAGTCCATCTTTCCAGGTCTTTCTTTATTTCCTTCCATACTTGTTCGTAATTATCACTGTAAAGATTAATATTCTTTGCTGTCATCCATATTCCCAAATATTTTACCTTTTTAGCCACGTCGAGTCCATGTTTTAACTGTAATTCCTGTTTTTCTTCTTTCGACATATTCATTGCCATAACCTTGGTTTTTTGTCTATTTAATTTGAATCCTGCCAATTGACCAAATTTCTCCATTACTTCTATAGCTTCTGCAACACTTTCCTTTGGATTTTCCAATGTTAAAACTAAATCATCTGCGAAGGCTTTCACTTTAAATTGCTTTGCACCTACCTTAATACCTCTAATTGTAGATAGGTCTCTTAATCTGATCAATAATATTTCCAGGACCATGATGAACAATAACGGTGATAAAGGGCAACCCTGTCTAGTTCCTTTTGTGATTTCAAAATATTCTGTTAGGGTGTTATTAATTATCAATCTTGCCTTTTGCTCTGAATAGATCGCCTCGATCCCATTCACGAATGTATTCTTCCCAACCATTGATTCCAAATTCCTCTTCATGAATTGCCAAGATATATTGTCAAAAGCTTTCTCAGCATCTACAAACATCAAGACAGCTGGTTTATCTATCTTGGTCTCCAGATATTCTATTACATCTATTATGTGTCTTACATTATCCTTTAGCTGTCTACCAGGAAGAAAACCAGCCTGATCCTTATGTATTATTTGATTTAAAACTTCTTTCAATCTCTTGGACATTATATCTGCAAAGAGTTTGTAATCATTATTCAATAATGAGATTGGTCTATAATTTTTGACTTCTAAGCCATCCGTATCCGGCTTTGGGATCAATGTTATGTATGCCTCTTTCCATGTATTTGGGATCTTTCCCCCCAACAGAATATCATTCATCATTTCCTCTAAAACTGGAACCAACAGTTCATTCAGTACTTTATAATATTTCGCCGTTAAACCATCTGGTCCTGGTGCTTTACCTTGTTTCATTCTCCCTATTGCTTGTTGTAATTCTTGTGTCGTTATCCTGTTATTTAGCTTTTTCCTCTCTTCTTCTGGAATTGGTTTCAATCCATATTTTCCTAGATACTCACTGATCTTCTTCTCATCTTCTTTCTTTTTGCAATACAAATCCTTATAGAATTTTTGAAAGGTTTTCTTAATCTCCTTTGAATCTTCCATCGTTCCTCCCTCTGTTTTAATCTTAGTTATTATGTTCTGATTTTGACGTTTCCTTAACTGCCAAGCCAACAGTTTTCCTGTTTTATTCGCCGATTCGAAATTTCTTTGTCTCATTTGTTTTATTTTCCACTCAATCTCCTGATTGATCAACATGGAGAATTGTGTCTGTAACATCTTTATATTATTCTTTATTTGCTGATTCTCGGGTTTATCAATCAGGTTCTTCTCATTTTCCATGAGACATTTCAAAATTTCTTCTTTCTTCCTTTCTTTCTTTCGTTTCAGAAAACTGTTTTGCTGTATTAGAAAGCCTCTCATCACTGCTTTACTTGCATCCCATACCATATCCAGTCCGGTATCCTTGTATAAATTCCAATGAAAATAGTCTTTCAGGGTCTTCTTAGCTTTCGAGACCACCTCTTTATCATCAAATAAATCTTCGTTCATTCTCCACCTGAAGGACTTTTGGTCTTTGTTTTTCAATTCCATGAATATAGAGTTATGGTCTGACAGTGTACGTGGTATTATCTCTGTTTTACTCACCCTGGGCACTAGTTCCTTGGAGATCCACATGTTATCTATCCTTCCCGAACTCTGATTTGGTTCTGAGAAGAATGTAAATTGTTTAGTTGTAGGGTGCCACAGTCTCCAAATATCCACTAGACCCAGGTTTTCTACTAGTTCAAAGAAGGATTTTGGTAATTTACCTTCATTCTTCCTTTTCTTGGTCCTATCCAATTCTGGCACTGTCACTCCATTGAAATCGCCCATAAGCATTATCTTTTGATCCATATATTCAGTCAACCTTTCCTCCAGATTCTTGTAGAATTCAGCCTTATTTTCATTCGGTGCATAGATTCCCACCACTAACATTTTTTCTCCCTCAATCGATATTTGAGCCGCGATTATTCTTCCTTCTTCATCTTTAAAAATCAATTTCGGATCTAATTTCTCCTTTATATACAAGACCACTCCTCTCTTTTTCTTTTCCATCGAACTTATAAACTCTTTACCCAACCTTTTATTTTTAAGAATATAACTATGTTTTTTTGCCACATGTGTTTCCTGAAGACAAATTATATCCAAATTCTTCTTCTTCAAAACATGATCAATTTTATTCCTTTTAGTCTTATTATTCAAGCCATTCACGTTCCAGGAATGTAACTTCAATGCCATTTTACTTCCTACTATCAGGAAGAGCAGAAAATTATTTTACTAAACTTGGTCGGGTTCTTTATTTAAATCCTTATCTTCCTCTTCTTCTTCCTCTCTCTCTGACTCTTGATCTTGGTCTTCTTCCTCTGCCTTTTCTTCTTCTTCCTCTCTTCTCTTTCTCCTCCTTCTTTGTGGTCTTGGGTCTTCTTCCTCTTCCGCTGTTACTTCTGCCAGAACAGCTAGTTCTGGGTCCAACTCTCCCAAAAATTTTTCGTACTTCCTCAAGAATTTTCCGATATCCTGTATACTTGTCAGCACATGTCTCTTCTCCTTATAATGAAACATCATTCCTTCGGGGTATTCCCATCTATGTTGAATTCCATTTCTCATAAGCAAGGCCACCATTGCTTTATAATTGTCGCGTTTTTTCAAAAATCTTCCTGGTATCTCTTTAAACACAATTATAGGCTTACCACTGATGATTAGCTTGTTGGTGAAACTCAGTCTTAAAATCTCATTTTTCATCTCCATTGTATTGAATATCACCACACAATCACCAGGTGCTTTCCTTGCTTTGGCCTTTGCAGATTTCACCTTAATTCTAAATACATTTACAATTGTCTGACTCACTTCTTCATCTGTTTTTCCCATCCATTTTGCCAATTCAGCAATTATTCTCGATTTGATATCTTCTCCCGTTTCTTCAGGAATACCCCTCAATTTCAGATTCAACTGTCTTTGTTTCATTTCTATCAATGCCAAATTGTCAAGCATTTGTTCATGTGCCTTATCCAGTTTTTTCACTTTGTCTTTCACTTTATCCATTTCCTTTTTAACCTCTTTTACTTCTTTTTGTGTCTTCTTAATTGAATCTTCCATTGTTTTGGATCTCACTGACAGATCTTTTATCTGAGTCGAAAGCTCTCCCACCGCTCCTTCAATCTTCTTGTCAATCTCTCCCAATTTCTTATCCATTCGCTGTTCACTATGTTTAAATTCATCTTTGATTTTTTGCCATAAAGCTTCTAGATCTTTAACTTCTTCTTGTTTAGAGCCTCTTCTGTCTTTCGGTGTGCTTGCCGGCTTCTTTTCCTCTTTACCTGCCATTTTTATTCAGGAGGGAAACAAAAACAAACAAACAAAAAAAAAAGCAAAGAAAATCCCCCTTCTCACCACTAGAGGGTACTGCTCAAAATCCCAAGTTCCTGCAATACCCAATTTACCCCCAGATGGCGCTATACTTTGTCCCAACTCCTGAGTATGTATATTCCCTTCTCCACCACTGGGTGGTATACTATCAATTCTCAGTCCTCTTTCAGTACTTTTCCACTCTCAGTACATAGAAGGATTGCAGATTGCAATTCCCCTTAACTCAGTCCCTCCTTAATAAGCTCCTTTCCGCTTCTTACTCAATTGAGTTCACCTTTAATTTCAAAGACCTAAAACAAAGAAGCCAAGTCCCGCAACTCTTCAGCCACTTGCAGGCTTAATCCACATATAGAATCCAATGAGACCCAAAACAAGTTAAAAGCTTCAGCCACTTGCAGGCTTAATCCAATTAGGGATAGTAAAGACCCCAGATCTGCATTTCTAAAGCTGTAAATCCCCCTCTTCAGCCTCTTGATGGCTCAATCCAAGATCGGCCCCCCCTTCAGAGCTCAAAGTTAGTGTAGGAATGCTCTACTTATAATTGTTTTAGAGGTCAGCCTTCTCCTCCCCCTTCTTCAATGCTGCAGCAATATTTAAACAGCTTTCAAACAACTCAAAGCCGATCGTATTTTCTGGGCTAGAGCACAGATAATACACAGTATCTAATTAGGGAGAGTAGAGACCCCAGGTCAACACTTCTAAAGTTGTAAATCCCCCTCTTCAGCCTCTTGATGGCTCAATCCAAGATTGGCCCCCCCTTCAGAGCTCAAAGTTAGTGTGAAGATACTCTAGTCGTAATTGTTTTAGAAGTCAGCCTTCTCCTCCCCCTCCTTCAATGCTACAGCGGTGTTAAAACAGCCGATCGTATTTTCTGGGCTAAAGCACAGATGATACACAGTATCTAATTAGGAAGAGTAAAGACCCAAGATCTGCATTTCTAAAGCTGTAAATCCCTCTCTTCAGCCTCTTGATGGCTCAATCCAAAATCGGCCCCCCTTCAAAGCTCGAAGTTAGTGTGGAAATACTCTACTCGTAATTGTTTTAAAAGTCAGCCTTCTCTTCCCCCTGCTTCAGTGCTGTAGCAATATTAAAACAGCTTTCAGGCAGATCAAAGCCGATCGTATTTTCTGGGCTAGAGCGCAGATAATACAAAGTATCTAGATCACTTGCAGATCCACCACCAAGATAGAGACAAAGTATCAATATAGAGTCTTTAGGTAATTCTTTTCACCCCTCAAAACTTGCCTTGTTACAAAATAAACAAGGACTTCTGCAAAACTCACTCCGCAGGCAGACAGTTTCACTTTCCATAGCTCAGCTCCTCCGATTTTCTTACTGCGCCATTTTCTCCCGCTGCTGGGACGGGCCCCGTTTTTGCGCCCCACAGCTTCACAAATCCGATCTCTAATCAGTAACCAATTATCTCCTCCGTCTTTTGACACGGATTGTTTATAATTTAAGAGAACTTGCTGCTTACCATCGGAAGCCAGAGACTGCGCTTAACGGAGCCAGTGGTCTCTCCCCTTTCGCGCCCGCAGCTCAATCCCACGCCCGGTTCCCAGGCTATAAAAACCTAGAAAAACCAGGCGTAGGAGGGCACGCTGGGCACAGCTGGGTGCCACGACCCTCAGGGTAACCCCCCCTGAGGTTTTAGAAGTCCGCAGAGCCTTTGCGTGACTTCAAAGCGCTCCGTTAAGCTCGAGATTCCCCGAGAGGCTATCTCGCACTTCCTTTGATGTCCGCAGCTCGCCGGAAGCCCGCAAAACAAGGAAGTTTGATTTGAGCCAGGCTCTAGCCCTGCACCGCATAAACTTATAAAATATAAACAATAGCACTCTGCACATGCTTGAAGGTACCATTTTCTCACTGATGTGTGTGCACTACAAACCTGCACACAGGTGGAGTCTACCATGCACACTTCAACAGCCTAGGACTTTCATGTTCTTCAACACTAGATACCACAGAGAGTTTCAAGAGGTGAAGCATTTCTACCTGTCACATACCTGCTTAAAGGCAAATGAAGCCCTGCTTCTTTAAAACAGCAAGCTTACATGACCTGTGGCACCTGATCTTTCTCGAAATCAAACACTTCCCTGGTGCAATTACGGTAGAGGCAGGATATTCAGGAGATGTATTCTTGATCACACTGTAAGTGTGATCCCTCTAAAAAGAGCCGGCTTGTAGAATTACCTCTTTTGTTCTTATTAAATCGAAGTTATATTGGCCATTTCCTTCCTCCATATTTCATTCATTCATTATCACCATATTGATGAATTTTTGCTCACTGGAAGGGGGAGAGGTGCTCATGGGATTGTCTGCCTCGTGTACCAAAATAATTTAAGAAGAGCCTTGCTGGATCAGACCAAGGGCACAGCTAGACTAAAACCCTGCTCTCAAGCAGATGCCTATGGGAAGCCAGTAAGGATCTGCTTGTGATTCTCAGCTGCTGGTATTCAGAAGTATGTTGCCTCCAGTAACAGAGACAGAACATGGCCATTATGGCTAGTGGACATTGGTAGCTTTATCCTCCATGAATTTGTCCAATTGCCTTTCAAAGCCACCAAAATTAGTAACTATCACTACATCATGTGGGAGCAAATTTACTATGTGGCTGTGTGAAGAAGCACTTTATTTTGTAATATGTCCTGAATCTTCTAACACTCAGCTTTGTTGGCTGGTCCAAAGCTCTAGTATTATGAGAGAGGGTTCATCTCTACCATGCCCCCACCACCTTGCTTGTCTTCCCCCCTAAATTAAGATACCCCAAAGGTTACCCCCAACCATTTTGGCTGCTCTTTTCTGAAATGTTCCCAATATCCTGTGTCTCCTCCCTCCTCTTGAAGCTCTGCAATATCCTTGGCTGGCCTACGCAACTTGACTTGAAGGCAGCTTGGCACCATTTGACGTTGTACAAAATACCGTGAGCCACCCTTGCACTGTTGACTTTGCTTGGCCTATCTGCTAGTTTACTAGTCCCAGCTGAGGCTGCATACTGGGTGCTGTAGTTAACCCTTTCACAGTACAGTGGTACTTCGGTTTTTGAACGTCTCAGATGTCAAATGTTTCGGTTTACGAACACCTCAAAAGTCAAACAGCTTCCGCTGATGTGTTTTTTCCCCAATTTTCTCTACTGAATTTGCAGACTACCCTTTGCACCTCGGTTTTCAAACATTTAAGAAGTCGAACAGTCTTCCGGAACAAATTATGTTTGAAAACTGAGGTACCACTGTACTACAATTCCCAACACACCTTAACAAACTACAGTACCCAGAATTCTTTGAGGAGGAATAGAAATTGCACCTTAAAGGTATAGTGTGTAGATAGCCTAAGACAGACATTTGCGTCACTGTCTGTGTGATGGGCCTGGGTTATACCCTGCCCATCTGGCTGGGATTCCGCATTGTAGAGGACTGCAATGAGGACCACATTTCAAGATCGTTATGAAACCAAAATCTTTGGCAGCAAAAGCTAAAGGCACAACTGCAGCACCTTTTTAGGAAAGGAAGAAAAAGCATAAATATTTTACAAAAAACTAAGTGTTTCAACTTAATGATGATTATATATATATTTTTAAAAAAATCCCCCCCCCCATCTGCCACTCTGGGTGGCTTCAGCGCTTCCAAATAAATGTCTCCTTTTCGCAAGGTAGGGAAAACCCTCTTCCAGAGTTTTAAGGAGAAACCGAAACAAGTGAAGAGGGAGCATCATCGAACACGTGCCAGGGGCGGCAACCGGAGGCTGGCAGCGACCCCCCCCCCCCGCCTTCTAATGGGCGGCATCCTTCGCATGCGTCGGGATTGCGGTTCCTCGTTAGTGCTGCCAGCGGCGTCTCCCTCCGAGAGGCGGGCGGGGCGTCACGTGACCTCCACGCATGGCGCGCGTGGCTTCCCGTCCGTACATCCCACCCTAGCGGCGCTCGAGAGGTTTCGATCCGGCGCTAGGCTGACCCGAGGCGAGCCGCTGCTAAACAATGCAATCTCTCCGTCCGGGCCAAGATCAAAGGAAGCTGCTCAGTCGTGTGTGAAGGGGCGGGTCGTGTGTTGCAATTATTAACCTCCGCCACGCAATTTCCACTAGCAATCATTTAATCTGTGTCGGCGGCATGAACGGGAAAGAGTTGCGCGCGCGGGAGGGGACGAGTTACAAAATTGGGGCAAGTAGTGTGTGTGGCGGGGAGATCTCTTTTCTCCCTCTCGCTTCCCAAAGCAGCCTCGCAGGAGCCAATTTCGGGTGGCTGGCTTTCGCAAGGAGGCGCGCTTTTGTAACAAAACAATAAATTAAGTTTTGCGGGACTTTGTTTGGTTTTTTAAAAAACGAAAGGTGAGCTTGGGGTTGCGTTGCTTCTGCCTGTCTGGTTCTGTCTGCGAGAGAATCCGCCGGCTGGCTGGATCGAGCACGTTTGCCCGCTGCGTGTTCTCTTCGAAAGTGACTAGTTGTAACAGTACCCGAAGCCTTCATTAATAAAGAATGTTTGTTATTATCTTGATTGCATTCTTAATAGGCAGACTATGGAGAGGTCAGTGAGGGAGCTATATTTAAATGGATCTGGTTTGTTTAATGCACGAACAAGTAAGCCAATCTTTTCCAGCTTTTTAAGGGATTTCGTAACATTTCGAGAGGAAGCCCCAGTTCCCTGGATTTTAAAATTACTATTAAAAGCCAGGCACTGGAAGGGGGAATAAACTTTTATTGGTATTCTACCCATCTTCTCACGCACCGCCTTTCTGTCCAATCCGCTTACTCCGGAGTACCGGTAGTCCTATTGCATTGTGATTGGTGGGGAGTGGGGCTTGAGCACGACCAGCCTAAAACTAACCTGGGAAAGGCATAAGTGTCTGTAATATGCGTGGCTGTTACGGGCTTTCAGATGTTATTTGCAACTATGCTTCGCGATAAGGAGTTGTGGGGGGGGAGCGATCTGGGTGCCTATTCCAACCCGATCCTCTCCCTTCCCTAGAGAGAGCTGGTCGACCAACCCTACCCTGGTAGGGACTAAAAAGTTTGTAGCAGGCGGAGGTGAGCCCTCCCCTTCTAGGGAGCAAACAGCGTTTGCCGTCCGGCATTGGGATGGGGTGGGAGAGGCAGTGCGGTTCCTTTAAAGCGGGCACCCCAGTCCTCGGCGTTCCTGCTTGGACCAATCGAAACCCAAACGGAGATCTAAATAATTCCTGAGTGAGCAGAAGCCAGTCACGGGGGGGGGGGGGTCGGCGGGCTCGTGTGAGAGAGGCTCCTACGCCAGCCCCCCCCCGCCCCGCTGGGGGGGAGAGGAAGGGAGAGAACGAGATCAGAGGCTCCCCACCACGCCGCTGCCCTCCCACCCTTCATAAAGCTTTGATGAGACATTCGAGCTGCTCGCCTCCTCCTGTGTTTCTGGAGCTGCAGGAGGCGGCTGCAGGGACTGGACGGCTGGGAGACGATGTGACTCTCCGGAGGAGACCCCAGCAGGCTTTGTGTGGACGGCAAGGTAGGGACGGGGGGAAAAGAAAAGTTGACTCGAGCCGAGCTGGGTGGAGAGAGAGGCGCCCGGGCAGCGCACGCCCTGGAAAGGGGCAGCAGGGGCGCCAAGCAAAATGGGAGACGCGAGAGGGCGTCGGAAGGTAGGGGAGGGCTAGGGAGCTGAGGACCCGGGGCTCCGGCAGGACCCGGCCGGGGGGGTGTGTGATTCCCTTCAAGAAGCTGATGGAGCGCGGGGTGGGCGGGAGGATTGGGAGCGAGGGGATCGCGGCGCCATCCGCCCGTCGGGCCTGTCCGCTTCCTCGGAAGTAAAGCCCGAGAGCGAGCGCAGCCCAAGGTAAGCGTGGAGGGGGGGAAGGCAAACGAGCGAGGTTTGTTGTCCGATCTGCCCCTCTCGGCTGGTGTGCCTAGAGCACCAGACACCTGCTCGCTTCGCGGCTGGCAGGGACTTGGCGCCCTCGCTGCCTCCAGTTGCGGCCACCTCTGGCCAGGCTATGGCACGACCTCGCTCACCAACGCGCGCACTTAGTTCTAGCTCGCTTGCTGCCTGCAACTTGTCGCGCACTTTCCTCTGCGGAAAGCCCACCCGACGGAGGTGGTGGGTGTCCGAGGGCGGCAGGAGAGAGCGAGCGAGGCGCGCCGCTGGAGCCCACTCGCTGGAGCCCAGGCAAACAAGCAGGGCATCCCCCGGCTGGTCCCATCCGACGGTACGTGGAGAGGCGGGGAGCCCCTCGAGGCTGCAGCGGAGCGGAGCGGAGGAAGCGGGTTTGTGGGCGGCTGGCTGGCTGCCGCTCGATTACTGGTGGGCGAGGAAGGGGTTCCCCTCCTTTTAGGGGAGGCTTCTTAAGACTGCAGCTGCGGGTTTAAGGAAGGTGAGGACGGAGGAAGGAACTGGAAGGAAGGGTTTTTGTGGCTGGGGGAGGCGTGCCCCCCCCCCAAACCAGCACAACAACCCAAGCAGCGCTGCAATTGAGATACTCGGCGGATTTTTGTGGTGGTATAGTTATGTGGAGCGAGTTTGTTCGGGTGGTGGTTTTGTGTGGTTTTTAATGGGACAGGGGGCCCTCTGCTGGTCAGAGAGAGAGGCACAGCGGCTCAAGGCCCAGAGGAGAGGGCGGGATTCCAGAGCAAAGCGCCGCCGCCGCCGCCAACCTCTGAATGGGAGTGGGAGGTCTTCTGCTCCACGCAGCTGGGCGAGGTGGGATCATCCGCGTCAGGCTCGATGCGTCTTACATCGCTGGTTCGGAGGGGCCTCGCATGCAGAGGGGGATTTCCTTGTGTAACATGATGTGTCAGAGGACCTTTTTTCCATGAGCACCCCTGCCCAGATGAGAGCAGCCAGGACGCGGGGAACGCTTTCTGATGACAGCAAAGGCATGCAACTGGGCAAGGAGGCAGAGAAACGGTCTAAGCGACGGAGACCAATCTTGTATGTGTGAGAGATGTAGGAAAGCCAGAGAAATGGGTTCCTGCTGGGAACACACACACTCACTCTCCCTGAAAATTACTGGAGATCAATCTCTTTTTAATACAATGCCCACCCACCAATGTTTATCTTAATGATTAATGGGAGGAAGCTGCCAAAATATTTGGGTACAGAAATGAGCTTGCAAGCAAAGAATGCAGCTCTTAATGGATTAAACAGAGGGGCGGGGGAACATGGGAACAAAAGGGAATTTGGGGGACCTGTTTTTCACACAGGTTTGAGAATGACATCTAGGCTGCAGTCTTTATGCATTTACATAGACTTGTGTGTTAAGTCTCAATGGACTTAACTTCTGAATAAGCATATATGGGGATGCACCTTTAAATGGGGAACTGTGGATTTCTAGATTTGGACTGCTGCACTGACCATGCTACCTGGGACAGGCAGTTCCTTAGGGCAAATATGGTGCTGCCCCACCATCCTCAGTCCGCCTTCAGGGGTTGCACTGCCTGTCACCTTCCTCCACCTTGGTCGCAGCATTGCCCCATGTAATGCAGGAAGGAGGATGGGGACAAAACAAGTATCAGTTGGCTCTGGCTCCATCAGCCAATGGTGGTACAACCCTGCTAGTCTCAATGGGCACCAGCCAACACTGGAGTCTGACAGGCTGCTGGAGCCTCACCAGAGACTTTTGAGTCCAACAAGGGTAGATAAATTTATGGATGAGACATCTGTTTACACACATTAGCTATGATAGCTAAGTGGAACTTCCATGTTTCAAGGATCAGGATGTTTTGATCAGGATGCTGGGGTGCATAGATTTTAACCTGCTCCAACAAGATCATTCTTCTAATTGAAAGTCAGACAGGGAGTGCAAGTCTGTTGCAGCTAGTTGCTTGGGGAAATGAGTGACATAGGTTTGCCTGTGTGCAGTGGTGGCGGCATGGTCCATCTCCCCACCAGCCCAAGGAACTGGTAATTCCCTCTAGCATTGCCTCCAGTTCCTTCCATCACTGTGATTCAAAATCAAACTTGAGTGTCATCTCCTGGAAACAAAAAGTTTCACTCATTCTTCAGTGTATGTAGAGGTATATTTATGACTTGGGCAACTTGACGTTGTTGTTGCTGTAGAGAGAATTAGGATGTGTGGCAGCGGCAGTGGAGATGCATAACCGCCTAGGTATGACACACTGCCAGAGGTTATAAATGGAATGTAACGGGAAGTAACTCTGTTGGCCGCAGCTCAGAATTATGCATCTACACAAACCAGCAAGGCTCAGTAAGTGAACGGAAAGAGACACTTGTTGAAATGTAACCTTTACTGGAATTTAAAACACGCCGGTTACCATAACTGGAATTCCAGGGCTATAAAGTTATTTGTCCTTTTTGTCTACTTTGCTAGACGGAAGTCTCTCTCTCCCTCTGTGTGTGTGTGAACGCTTCCCATAAATTATTAAATTCCTTTTATATTGTGCGTTCAGTTGGTGGATGGGGGAAGACAACTTAATAAAAGCAAGCAATCTCTATATATTTTGGCAATACTTGCCTGTGCATTCCATCCACTCATTGCAAGAACAGGGAATATTCATTTCCCATTCATTGCTTTATCAAATCTGCCATAATTTGTGATCCCAATCTGATCACAGTGACCAGGATTTAAAGAGACCCACATGGCTGTCTAAAGTGGTCTTGTGTGCACATAGTGATTTCCCCATCCCCACCCCATGGTCCCTTGACCTTCTGCAGCATCTTATAGTGTGTGCACATCCACACCAGGGCTTGCTGTAGGAAGGGAGAGACTGGGAATGCTCAGTGTACAGATGGCAGTTCGAATCCTATCCATTAATTGAAAATGTGCATCCCATTAATTTCCATGGACCTTATCTACATGAAAGTTTAGTTAGTAACAGAACTTGGGTCTGCCATTCTCTTTCCCACAAAATAAGCACTTTCCATTTCAACAGGGACTGTGTTGCTTTGGCCATTTGAGAATACGGTTGTTCAAGATCTAGACTATTTTGAAAATTCAACTTGCAGCCTGGGGATTCATAGCTTAGTTAGGCATTACATGCATGACAAAGCATAACTGAGGACCACAAATTAAGCTCCTGCCACCCCAGTCCTGAATGTGGAATGAAATCCTGTTATTTTAAATGCATCTCGGATCCAAGTAAGTTTCATTAGGATCTTGCTGACATACACATGAAACTGTTTGATAGCACTGAGTAACATAGAGGATTAGCATTCTCTCTTAGCATTCGTATTTGGATCTCAAACAGGTGCAGCAGCAGAATTAGGCTGCTGTGTCAACAAGACTTCATAATGCATTAGAGTGGTATTGGCATGGAATGGGTGGAAAGGATGAGGCACTATCAACAATGCCACCACCAACGTTGAATCATAGGATTGTAGAGTTGGAAGGGATCCCGGGTCATCTATTCCAACCCCCTGCAATGCAGGAATCTCAACTAAAGCATCCATGACAGATGACCACCCAAAATCTGCTTTTAAACCTCCAAGGAAGGAGAGTCCACCACCTCTCATGGAAGTCCATTCCACTGCCAAACAGCTCTTACTGTCAGAAAGCTCTTCTTTTTTGTAACATGAAGCCATTGGTTCAAGTCCTACCCTCTGGAGTAGGGGGGGGGGGACAAGCTTGCTCCATCTTCCTTGAGATATTAGAAGATGGTTATCATACCTCCTCCAGTTCCCTCTTTTCTAAAGGAACTGTGGTACACCTTTGTGCCTGGAATCAATGGGGAATGAGGTTGCACTGGCATTTTAGACCTAGAGAGTGAATGTTGTTGTGACGGCATAAGCCACATATCTCAGTCTAGGACTAAGTTGTGAACTGAATTTTTTAGCCCACTTTCTTGGAAGTGAATACTTAGGAAGGTGCCTTATGCTGAACCCCCATACCATTGGGGCATTGGGTTCAGTGTCTCCTACATCCGGGGATAGCCACTGTGGTACCCCCCAGCTGTTGATGCTGCTGCTGCTGGATACAACTCTCACCAGCCCCTGCCACCCAGGCCAGGGAGTTGCCATTGGACATATCTGGAGGACACCATGTTGGCCACACTAAATTGACTAGCAGCAAGCTCTCCAGGGTTTCAGAGAGGACTATTTACCAACCTGAACAGAAGGTACATGGGGCATTCTGTGTGTGCTCTGCTCCTCAGCCACAGACCTTTCTCTTAATATATAGCACTTCTCTGTGCTTGAAACACTTCATATACATTGCCTTGGGAATCCTTACGACAGCCCTTCCCAGCAGATCATTATTATCCCCTTACTTTTGGGTAAACGTGCACTGAATTGTTCCCCCCCCCCTTGTCATTCAATCTCACCTTAGCCACATATTTGTTTAATGGTCTTAGGCAGCCTTCCCCCACCAGGTGCTTTCCAGATGTTTGGGGTGACTGTGCTGCCCTGCCTGGAGTCTGATGGGAGTCATCGTCCAAAACATCTGGAGGGGACCGGGTTTAAGAAGGCTGCCTAAGACCATTAAACAAATATGTGGCTAAGGTGAGATTTGAATGACGGGGGGGCACCAATTCAGTGCACGTTTACCCAGAAGTAAGCCTCGCAATGCTTAAAGGGGTTTATTTCTCTCTTCCCACCAACCATCACTGCTGCGTATCACAGCTGCAGTCATTGTCCTCATCAACTTTCTTTAATTTATGTTAAAGTCAGTGCATCTTACTTCCAGGTAAATACAATTCTGCTTATGCTACAAGTCACCTAAATGAGGTGCTTTTGAAAACGCTACCTAGTAATTATTTTCAGATGTCCAAACAATGAATGAACTATCTGGCAGCTTTGTTGTGTGCTATTGATTGCTCTAATTCTTCAATTTTTTATAAGATTAAAAGAGCAATGTGTTACAACCACATGCATTCTTTTTTCCCAGAATTGCCATTAGCCTCTTGCCTTGAACGTTAAGGGTTTTTCTTTTTTCCAAAAGTACTTTTTTTAATTACTTTGTTTGCTATACATTTTTTTTGAGGTTATTACCGTTTTGAGATCAATAACCATTACTTATTTATGCTTCTAGTAACTGAGTTTTAATGTATGCAGAGAATCTATCCTGATAGTATACAGCAAGTACCTGTGTTATCTTTAATTCATGGATTGATAAAAATACTCAGAATTGAAACCATTGTGATATTTATAAATGCATGTACACACAGAGGCAATGGTCCAGGCGGTGTGGCAAGAGTAAAATAAAAAGATAATGATGATTACTTGTTTATACTGCCCCATTGAGTGAATTTCATTGAGCCACTGACTGGCAGCATGAATGACAAGGCTTACTATTTCACCCTCAGTAGGCATGCGCCATCTATCCATGTAACTTCAAAGCAGCAATACTTTTAACTTAAGTCTATTACTATGATTGAATCTCACATACTGGTTTTCCTGAGTGCTGAAAAATTGTGGATAGCTCCTATTAATTTGAAATTATATATACATAAATCCTTTATATGTCCTGAATAACTGAGGTTGGCTCCTAAAAATCTGAAATATCTTTCTGACTCTTAACTTCGGCCTCTTTTTATGTGCTTAGGATGACACCGTATTGGCCTGAATATAAACCTCACTTTCCCCCCAAATTCCGACCGTGAAAAGTTAAAGTGGGGCTTATATTCGTGCAGCCAGGAGTGCATTTTAAAACTTCTTTTAAAAGCTAACACATGTTCCTAAAGCAGAAATGTTTTCAGCAGGCATCTAAAGGAATACAATTATGGCACCTGCCTCATGATTAGAGTCAGGAAATTCTGAAATACAGATGTTGCCAGACGGCAATCCCTTAAGTAAACTGTTCCCAAGCATGTAAGGGCTTTATATACCAGTAGTAGCAACTTGAACTCGGCCCGATGGCAAACTGGCAGCAAGTGCAGATCTTTGAGCACAAGTGTAATATGACGATGGACGTGGGTGGCGCTGGGGTCTAAACAACTGAGCTTCTTGGGCTTGCTGATCAGAAGGTAGGCGGTTCAAATCCCTGCAACGGAGTGAGCTCCCATTGCTCTGTCCCAGCTCCTGCCAACCTAGCAGTTTGAAAGCACGCCAGTGCAAGTAGATAAATAGGTACCACTGTGGCGGGAAGGTAAGCAGTGTTTCTGTGCACTCTGGCTTCTGTCATCGTGTCCCATTGTGCTAGAAGCGGTTTAGTCATGCTGGCCACATGACTCGGAAAGCTGTCTGTGGACAAACGCCCGGCACCCTTGACCTGAAGTGAGATGAGCGCCATAAGCCCATAGTTGCCTTTGACTGGACTTAAACATCCAGGGGTCTTTCACCTTTTTACCTTTATGCTGATGGACTCTACCTGACAAACTGTCAGCAGTCGTTCTGGAGCATTCTGCACTAACTGCAGCTTCTGGACCAGACAAAAGGGAAGCCCCATATAGAATGCATTGCAGTAGCACAGTCTTGAGGTTTCCAGTTCCTGAACCACTGAGGTCAAGCTGGCCTAGTCCAGGAACGATTGCAGTTGCCTAACCAGCTGCAGCCTGTGAAAAGCTCTCTTACCCAACAAGGTCACTTGGGTCACTCTACTGACAATGCTGGATCCAGCAGCACCTTTTAGGCTGCCTTCTGGAGGCACCACAACCACACCCACTGCAGGCAGCCAACCACTTTCTTGGACAGGAGAACCATTCACTAGTTATCAGCATTTCTGGCAGATGCCCATAGAATCCCTGCTGAATGATTCTGTGCAGTCTTGGCACGATCATCATCACCTCGTACATTGATATGGGTTGGTTCTATTCTTCATCTTACCTAGTAGTTTCCCAGTGCGCCTGTCCAGGATTGGCATCTGGTTCTGAGTAAGTCAACTGAAAACTAATCCAGGCAAGGCTGCATAACATCTGATAATTTGCAAATGCTATAGCTTGAGAGACAGCGAGAAAGAGAGAGCAGCAGCCACCATGGGCCATCATCCCTTGGAGGAGACACACAGCGAAGGGTCTCATACATTGATTTCAGATGTAGATGTCTGCAAAGAGTGCAACATGCATGCACACTGGATTGAAACTGTTTCACAGTAATTTCATCTGGATCATCCGCAATAAATGAGTAATGAAATGGTATTAATTCTGGAGTACATTGCAGAATTGCTCACTCATGTTTCCGTCTTTGTGAACTCTTATATGCTGTCCAGAGAAAGTTTCCTAATAAAGGCAGGCCTAGCCATATCTGGAATCGGGCATGGAAACTGGTGTCAGCAAGTAGGGAAGAAACCCTGGAAACTGCCTTATGCTGAATCAGGCCATTTGGCCATCCAGTGCAGCGCTGTCTACACTGGCAGGCAGCAGCAGCTCTCCAGGATTTCAGACAGGGGTTATCTACCAGCCCTGCTTAGAGATCTTTGGTACTGAACCTGGAACCATCTCCAGGCAAAGCAGAAGCCCTACACTGAGCTATGGCCCTTCCTCATTCATCTTCAGGGAATTACCTGAAGGCTACCTAGCAGCACAGTTTGAATTCCCTCAGTAATGGCTGCCTTCTACTCCTGTGAGCTTCTCAAGCTACAGTTCACAGGGTGGTTCTTTTCTGAGGGGGGTGATGCTGCGTTTTGGATGCATGGTGTTTATGTAGCCCTTGAGAACTAAGAGAGGATTTGAACCTTTGGCCCTTGTCTGACCCTCAAGCCAATACACATGCTCATAGGAGATGCACCATTGTGTGTGTGTGTGTGTGTGTGTGTGTGTGTGTGTGTGTGTGTGTGTGTGTGGCAAAAGCTGTTCCTGCTTGAATTCCCTCCTCTGTGCAGATGTCCACCATGTCTGCCCTAGGCCTTGTTGCCTATAGTGTTAGGCTTTCTCTGGTAAAAAAGGATTGGGGCCTGCTCTGAAAGAACCGAGGAAATACAACTCTTTGGGTTCAGGCCAGTATATCTCACTCAGGGCTGAAGATAAAATCGCTACTTAACTCTCAATATGAGGCAATTGAAAAAGAGCTGTTCACTATTGTTTATTTAATGAAAAGAGATAAAAAGAAAGGCCTTTTCTTTGAGATTCAACAACATGGAACAATTTTCCCTCTGTAGTACTGCCACTTAGTGTTCAACTTCACTGAATCACAGCTGGAAAACCCATTTTAAAAAATTGCACTCTCTGTTAGAGTCCTATTTTTCTTGCTACAGGGAGGATGTCATCATTCGAAGACTGTAAATTGTGGTTGGCATAACAAGCCAAAAGTCTCGAGCATTTTATTTTTTTACAAATCACTTGACGGAAGGCATAAGGTTGTGTGCATGGCGCGAGATGAGAAAAGACCCTCCTGCTTATCTAAATGTGTGTTTGGTAATAACTTTGTGGTGGTACTACTTTTAAAAAGTCATGGGAAATAAGGGCACTGGCTGCATTTGTGGTCCAAGACTAAATACAATTTGGCTCCCCAAAGTTTGAAATTGAAATAAATGTGCTGCTTTCCCTGTTCTGCTTATTTGTCCAGCTTCAACCAGGCTTTTGCACAGTATGCACTTGCTTGTCACTCCTAAGAGAGGTAGGCGTAGAAAAAGACAACTTTCAGTAAAGATTTTTTTTTTAAAGGACTCATGTTCTGCGTTTGTTTCCCTTAACTGCTCATTGATTGAACCCAGAGTCCAAAAAACTGGTTTTCTTGTTTCAGTCTCAGTAAACTCAAAAGGTACAGCACGGAAGAAAACTGAACTTCACAAGAGTTGTAGCTATCTAGAATAAGGTCAAGCTATTTTCTTTGGGAAAAGAGGTCAACAGGATGCTACGAGAGCACTGAGCAGAGGATATCTTTAGCCCGAGCTGTAATGCTTACTCTTGTTTTAAGTGGCTGCTTCTTTAATATCTACAGATGTTGCTTCCAGCCTTTGATTTATGGCCGCATTGGAAATTTTGCTCAGTATGCTGAGCATCGTGACAGAGGCTCCTGTGTGAGCGGATATATCCCTTTTAATAGGTTAATTACTAACCTGCATTGACTTGTTTTCACATAATTGTTATGAGCACTCAGCCCCCTCCCCTGCAAAATTGCAGCTTAATGGAACACCTCTTAATCATCTCTAAGAGAAGTTTACATACTGGCACGCTCCATCTTACCAAAAACTGAACTGTTTTCTCCTGAGTGTTTTGTTCTGAATATGAACTTAAAAAACAGAGCTCTGGCTTAGGAAAAAAAGAACAAACTCTCTTTGTATGTCACTAGCACAAGGGGTACCAAAATAACATGCCCTTTACTTTTCACCCTTGGGGCCAAGCTACACATTACTTGGGTATAATATAGTTCTGTCATATTTTTTTTATTAAAAAATGTAAACAAAGAATAGCTTTGACAGGCTGCAATTTTGCAGGGAAAAACAGCATGCAATATATGGATTGTCCCTTATTTAATAAGCAGCAGATCAACACTAAACCAAAGTCCACTGAACGTGTTTACAGTCCATACGCTGTAAACTAGTTAAATTTAAGTATTTGTATTACAGTTAGTTCAGACCAGCTGAAGGTCATGGGTCTTTTATAAACTCAGCTCTTGTGCTGTGCTGTAGTTGAGGCAGTGACATCCCTTTGAGGAACATAGGATAAGACTGTGAAGATATGCCCCATCTTCTACAAAAAAACCCCTTAGTTTTGTTCTGGGCCTATGACAGAGAAGATCATGTAGAGGCTGAGGTCACTTCCTTGGTCTTTGTCTTTGGGATAACATGCCCTTCCAAATCCCCTTTGCACAGTGGTGTGGAACAACATGACATCTCTTTACCCAGACCTGTGAAGCACAGTCAATATCTATTGTTGCTCTACTGCTTGGTGTGGGACAGAAATAAATGAGGACAGCATCAATCTCCATGTACACACAGAGGGGGGGAGGGGGAGAGAGGGGGGAAAATAGTATCATTTTCTATATCCACTTTCCCAATTCTGTGCATAATTTTATACACTGTAAGTTGTATCCAGCTAACATTTACTCAGAGCAGAACTAATTGGATACAACCCGTCTGTTATGGAAATTTCTCTTTTCTACACTTGCACTCCAGAGCATTATGCCCAACAAAGGGATTAAGTCTCCCCTTGCATCAATGCTGGCTGCTTAGCACATGATCCCATGTCCTGCTGTCATACCATGGCAGAACAGCTGGTGCAGAGAAATAACAACTTGTCCAAGGCTGGGCAACCACTTGCCCACTGAGTTCTTCAAAACCAGAAGCTTCAGAGAATGCAACCAATCTGGGACAACGTCCGCAGCTCTTCCCACTGAAGAATGTCTGGTCTCTCTCTGGCCATATCTGTGATATTAGTTATAACAACAACTTTTTAAGATACACAGTATTGACTTTCGTCAGGCTTGTTTCTCATTGCTATAAGGCTGATCAGTTCCTCTAGTCCAACATGTTGCACTAAGGCAGAAGAGTCCATAGCTAAACATCCTGGACAGGGCAGTTTGTGATCTTGATCTCTCTATCTCTCTGTGTTGTCAGATGAAACCCAAACAAAGCTGTCTGTCTTTGGAAAAATATAAACAGTGAGCCACAACCTGTTAAAGTGGCTGAAGTGCAGATACTACAGTAGCTTGTAGATCACTATAATTAAGGTTGCTATCCTCTCTATATACTTGGGAGTGAGTCCCCCTTAATGGGCCTTTCTTCTGAATAGAATCTACATAGTGTTGTTCTGTGTCTCTCCTAAATTGGCTAGAGCTAAGCTACAGATTACTGATGGATACATGATTTAGAATTGCTAGGTTCTCTTTTCCTGCTTGTGGGCTTCCCACAAGCCTCTGGTTGGTCATTGTAAGAAGAAGATGCTGGACTAGATGGGTCACAGGTTTGGCTCAGCAGGATCTTCTTATGTTCTAAAGAAGCTTTCAGAAACCTCGAGGAGCTAAGAATCTTCCATTCCTGGAGAATTACAGGGTTGAATCCAGAGGTAGCTTGCCATGCTTTGGTCTCGCAGAAATGGGATTCTGCTTATTAATTACGTGGACTTCTAGCTTTCATTGTGTAGCCCTCGCAAGGCAGCGCACAAATAAAACCAAAACATAGCATGGGGCTAACTTGTCTCATTGGTTTTAGGGGGATGGGCAGGGCAGTCTGAACCCCCTGATTCACTCTGCTAGAGGGGTTCAGGATGTGGCAAAGGTGTCCCTCCAACAAACCTGGATTCAGAGGAAGTTGAGGAGCAATCATGGCAGATCCACTGCTGCATTTGGAGGAATGCCTCAGCAGATGATCTTTCTATGCAGGCAAGAAGGAGGACCTTCAGATATCCTTGTCCCAGATTGTTTAAAAGTAAAAAGAAACCAGCACTTTTAGTTACATTGGAATTGGGGACCCAGTTAATAACTGGGCAGCTACATTCAGAAGTTTCCAAACATGGGCAAAGCCATGTATCAAGTATTAGACACTATGTAATTTTAGCAGAATGTCAAGAGCACAGGTAACTATTACAAGATCCTTTTTATTCAGGAAGGGTAATAGCTGAAACACCAACGGATGTTTAGTGAAAGGTGCTTTGTGCAATGGACACTTGAAAGGTCAGATCCAGTAGCAACCCCAAGCTGTCAACCGGATCCTTTAGGATTAGTGTAGCTCCATCCCAAAGAGTTTGAATGCCAGCTTCCCAAAATGTATTTATTTATGTACCGTCGTAGATCATTTGTATTTCACGCTTTGTCTCAAAGAGACACTCAGGGCAGCTGTAAATGTAACCATCTAAAACTTTGTTGGCTAAATTGAGCCCCAGTTTATCGGCACTCATCTAGCTCGTTACAAGTCCTGGCACTTGCTGAGAGTGTCCATTGCCTCACCTGGACTAGATGAAAAGGAGAATCTAGGTGCAGATCTCCACATGAGTACCAGCAGCAGTTTTGTGAAGATGTTTAATAGCACTGGAGGCAAGAGGCAACAAAAAAGCTGGATCATCCCAGATGGGTGATCTGGAAGGATACTATGTCAATAGTACTCTTAAGCCATGGAGAGGTCCATTAGAATCAACTGTGTTGAATTTCCCCCTGATTATCTCCCAGTGCAACTGTTCTAAAGCAACCAAAGCAGTTTCAGTCCCCAAACCAGAATGAAAGCCAGACTAAAATGGGTCAAGTTAACCTGTTTCACCCAGGGGTGCCTAAAGTTAGGCAGTCACTTCCCACTCATCCAGCTATATTCAAGATGACAAGTGAATGAGCTATGTTCAAGGAGAATGAACTATCCTAATGTCTGGAGGAAAAGGTAGGGAAAGTGGAATGGTATGGAAAGCAATTGACTGATTCCACAAGCAGCAAACAATACAACAGCATATCTGTGTCTTTCTCATGAATAGATACATTTGAAACCATTCCATCTAACTATTTCAGATGTGAGAGCTACTTCCAGGATCATACTGATGACTTACATTTCTATTATGGAAAGTAGGTTCAAGACATGGGCATGACCCCAAAGGAGTTCCTGCATCTGGAATTGGTAGTTGGAAAGGTTTCATAAATAGGCTTACAGTCATAAGAAAGACAGGGATATGCTGGTCTGCTTCCAGACTGCACATACAGTATCTAACAGCAGATAGCACTGGCTCTCTTATTTTTGGCTATTACCCTTTTCCATGAGCAGAAAACTTTTTTTAAAGTACATTCGTACCATTGAACCTATACATCCATCCATCCATTTGTCATAATGACCATTTCAATTTCTTACCATTTCTTTTTATATTTATTTATATCCCACCCTTCTTCCCAAAGGAGCCTGAAGTGGCAAACAAGAGATAAAATAAAAACATGCTAAAAACAATTCCAAGACAGATGCAGACTGTGAAAAATCTCCAGTTAAAAGAGTTGTTGGAAGAGGAAGATCTTCAGTAAATGCTGAAATGGCAACAGGGGTGGTTCCAAAGGGTATATAAAGTGTCACAATCTTTCGGGTAACCAGGTCCCAAGTGCAGTAGGGCTTAATACCCCCAAACCAGCACCTGGAACATAACCTAGTAGCTAACTGGCAGCCAGTGCAGTCCTTTAAACAGCCGGGCTAATGTGTTGGTGATATCCTGTCCCAGTCAAGCCACTGCATTTTGCACCAGCTGTAGCTTCTGGACCAGCCTCAAGGGCAGCCCCCTCCAACAGCATATTGCAGTAATCCAGCCTAGAGGTTACCAGCAAATGGACAACAGAGGTCAGGCTTTCCCAGTCCAGCAACAACTCTAAATGTCTTTTCAGCTGAAGGTGATAGAAGGCATTCTGGCCACTGAGGCCACCTGAACCTTTAGTGACAAACAGGGCAGCAAACAAAATACAGTGTTACCTCGGTTTAAGTACACAATTGGTTCCGGAAGTCTGTACTTAACCTGAAGCGTACTTAACCTGAAGCGAACTTTCCCATTGAAAGTAGTGGATTAATCCGTTCCAGACGGGTCAGCGGAGTACTTAAACTGAAAGTACTCAAACTGAAGCGTACTTAAACCGAGGTATGACTGTATATTCATGAATTTCACTTCAAAGTTTTGTTTGTTTCTTGGACTTTATTTTTTAGTCACCCTACAATTATCTTATTTTGTTTTAAGATTTTGGATCCTAAAGCTGGGAACCAAAGTAGGGACATGCAGGTATGAAATACACACTTGTTGTTTTTTACTGCAGTTGTTCTCAGATTGTGTCTTCAGCAGGAAGCACAGCTACCTCACAGATCAACTTGTTCTCCCCAGCTAATATTAACAGTTCATTTCCGTCCAGTTCTAACTTCCTTGTTTGCAGCCAGTAATTTAGAGCCAACACCTGTTCACATCTTTAGACCTGTGTCATAAAGAAACAAGTGCTTAAGATAAGAGCATATTGAACAATGCGTCAATGCAATATCACAAACCATTACAAGACTATCTCCAACCCCAACCCCCCATCCAAACAACCCAGTAAAACAAGTTTCGGTTCCTTCCCACCTTTTTCAGTGGGAAAAAATAGTCAAATGTCAAGGATTAGCATCAATAACTACATGCATGTTTACCTTTCTGCTTTTGCCAGCAGGGTACTATTTGCAAATTAAATTTCCTGGGTCTCGGTACAGGTAGCCACCAAGGCTTGGTTCCATGCTGAATATGTGCATCAGATGCTGAAGATGCAAAACCTCATAAAGGATTTGTTTTCAGTTTAAATAAAAAATCCATTTGGAAGGAAACAATTTAGCAGGAAGGCATGTGAGGATGTGAAAGAATGGCTGCTCCCACTGTGTTTATGGTTGGTTGGTTCATACATGCCTCACTTCTAGGCACCACACCTTATTCTCAGTAATATTTTGCATTCCCTGGAGCTTCTGCCCAGTGGAAAGTTCAGTTTGCATTCTAATTTGGCCCAAATGTTACTAATGAATTGCCTTGTCATCCTGACTTTTGTTCTGTACTCTACATCCAGATTTCTTGTTTGTCTGGTCCTTGTGATTGCAACTTAGTGTATAATTGTGCACAACATTTTGCAAACCAACAGCTCCCTGGGGAGGAAGACGTAGTGGCCGCAAGAGGGATGGGGATAAAGTGAGAGGATTGCCCTCACAGAAATAAATTCTTTCAGGTTTCACTGTCAGAGAGTAATCCTTTACTTTCATTACTCTGGACCAGAATTATGGTGCCACTATGTTGGCAGAAAGGCCAGCCAATCCAATGCTTAACCCTGGAAGGGAAATTCTCACAAGTAAGAAATTAAAAGGGGGGGAGGAGATGGCAAACACATCCCCAACAGCATCCCTGGGAATGCCACCACACAGCCCACCAATCACGGCCAGTGCTAGTAAAGACATCAACACAGGGAAGGAGCCAATGAACTAACAACAGGAATATGCTCAAGGCATATGTCTCACTACACAAGGCAACACCACTCATATCAACCCCAATGACACAGCCAGCAATGACCGGTCCAGATTTTTAATCCCTTTGTGCTTTATGACAACCACTGTTTGTGCTTTGTGCTCCAAAACGGAAGGAGGGAGAGGTCATACAACGTGACACCTGCACAACTACCTGCCTGCACAGAGCATACACAGCTCCCCCCCACACTTTGGTGTCTTTCTTCCTACATTTTCTTCCAAATATGAAGTAGTATAAATCCATATACTGTACTGTCTTGCAGAATACGCCTAACTAATCTGTACGGCTAAACACACATAACAAACGTGTGATGTCTTAAAGAGCAATACTACTAGCTAAAACTAAACATCCTAAATACACGGGTTTCTCTAAAGTGTAACGGGACAGTATCACGATTTGGAAAATTGTGAAGCTTGCTCTGGGTCGCTGAGAGCATTGTGTGAGTTCTCTAATTGTTCTGAGGTAAAATAGAAGACAGAAAAAGACAGGCGCTCTATGTGAAGCCACAAGTGTTTCTCCACTGTCAGCTGTCTTACCTATTGGACAGCATTGGGTTTCTGAAGGATAATGCACTTCACCCATAGGAAGGATGAAAGGTAGTCATGAGAACAGATACTTTTAAATACATACAAAATCAGCAATGCTTGCAATCTAAATATGTGCTCTGAATGGCTTTTCTGTAATTCTCTTTCCCAACCTCACCTCCTCCTCCCTGCCTATGTCAAGCTCTTCACATATTTAGGGCTCTGAGAAAAACTGAGTGGGAACATCACTACTTGCACACATGTAATCCCATGAGCAGAACCAACAGGATAAATGGCCACACCCCCTGGATTGACATAATTATTATCAGCATGGGAAACAGGACCACACGAAGAGATGGAGCTCACTGCCAAATCCAAGCTGCGTCTTGGACTCTTGCCACTGATGTATATAACTCTCTGTGACACGGCAGCAGCATCCAATAATCTGCACATAGTTTTATGTTTGTTTAGTGCTATGTGCCTATCCATATATTAATATACAGTGACTGCTAAACTGCCCCAATGGCCATGCTCACTCCAGCTGGGCCTGCCTCACCACTTTTGATGTTATGATCAAGAGCTGGGAAAGAGTACAGTGATACCTTGGTTTTCGAACAGAATGCATTCCAGGAGTCCGTTCGATTCCCGGAACCATTCAAAAACCAAAGTGCGGCTTCTGATTGGCTGCAGGAGTGTCCATGCTGGATGTTCGGCTTCTGGAAATCGTTCGAAAACCGGAACACTCACTTCTGGGTTTTGATCGTTCAGGAGCCGATTTGTTCGGAAGCCAAGCCAAGGTAGGAGTGTATAGGCAAAAGTAGTTCAAGAAAGGAGTGGGTTGTTGGAAGTGCAAATGTGGATTCTGGGGAACTTCAGATATTGAACCCGTGGTTTTCTGGAGCACAGAAGAAGTCTGTCTTCCCATATGCCTTCTTTGTTTATCAGAGTCAATAGTATGAGAAGGTGATAACAGACTTCCTGTAAGATTTCAACACAGACCTGTAGCAAAGTAGAAGTTCAAAACAGAGGCACAAACAGCAGCAGGCAAGTGACCCAAAATGGAGTCATTTTGTATCAAGAGGAGACAAAGTGCTTAGGACTTTCTAAACCAGGACGAACAGTGCCTTTTTGGTATCTGCTCTGGTGTCCATTCCAAGAAGCATACTCTGATGCATCCTGGGACTCTCCATTTCCCCTCATTTTCCATTTTCACACTGCTTTCCCCCTCCTCCTTTGGTGCCTGCCTCCTTCCTTTCCAATCCCACAATCCCATAGCAATGGTTGCCTGGAGCTATCCATGCTCTTCTGATCCTTCTTGAGATGCCTACATACACCCCAAGTAGCATTACGCGCACACACACACACACACACACACACCCCTCTTCCATCACCCAGCTGGCCAGAAGCTAAAGATTGTAAAAATGGTCCTGCAAAGAAGCATTTAAAAGAATGGGAACAGGAGAAACATTTACTAAGAAATGTCATGCTTACAAAATTTCTGAAGGATATTGAAACAATTAAAAGATTAGGCTAAAATAAGTTTACAATCAGGCAGATAAAAACATTAAACCATATAGAAAGTTTGCAAGAATAAAAAGGGTGGGTGGAAGCATGTCTGAAGCTTTAAAGAAAAGGCGCCAAATACACCTCTCTAGTGAGAGAGCTCTGTATTCTGGGTGGCAATATGAAAAAGGTCCCATCTTGCATCTTAGAGTCAATCAACCATGTTTCTGAAAGTGGCGGGAAGCATAGCAGAGCCTGTAATGTTGAATATGGGGTGGGGGTGGGTATCATAGAATGATGGCATTGGAAAGGGTCTGGGAGGTCCTGTAGATCAACTTCCTGTCCGATGCAGGAAATCCACCCCTACAGCATCCTTGATAGGTGCTTAGCCTGCCTCTGTTTAGCAACCTCTAATGAAGAACAGCCCACCAATTTCTCTCTGTGCCACAAACGACTTGTACTGTGAGGAAGTTATTTGGTTGTAATTTGAACCCTTTGGTCCATTGGAGCAACAGAAAACAAATTTGCTCCAACAGCAGTGGAATAGCACTTCAAAAATTTGGAGATGGCTATCATATTGTCTCTCCCGTCATTCAGATAGCCTGCTCCCAAACAGCTTGGGGCTTTGAAGTTAACTCCAAGGATTGAGCCTTGACATGACCTGGGAGCCAGTGCAGGTGGAACGAAATGAGTAATAGTATCAGTAAAGTGAGTGTCAGAGACCAGACAGGCCACTTCATTTTGCACGCACATGACCTCCCTTCCATCAGAGTAGTCGCCCTCTCAACGTTCTGATGGCTAATGTGACAGATCTCCAGAGATCTCCCAAGCGTTTGCTCCCAGGGAAGGTTGTCCCATCACAATATTAAACTTTCACTGAAGAAGATAAAGACCTGTTGACTGTTTTCATGAAATATTATTTGCAAGCAACCAGGCTTTGAGCCAAATTCTGAGAGGAGCCAAGCCCTGAACAGCTGTTTTCACCAAACAGTCTCGACTTTTCGGAGAGTTGCAGGTACCTGGCAAAATCCCTTGGAATTTCGCAGGGAATGTGACCTGTGCATTGTTCTTAACTTCATACACACAGGCTTGAGGACTTACAAGGTGACCAAAACCAAAATACTAGGTGGATTTCCTCAAATCAGCCCGATTTGCTTCTCTCACTCGTGTTTGCTTCACCGATGAGAAGAGTTTGGTTCTCTGTTTTAAGCTAATTGAGGGTGACCCTCACGTTCTTGTCATGCTGCCAGTGCAGCTGTCATAAAGCATGTTTCAGGACCCCTGGAAACACCCTATTTGTGCAGTAGTTTCTCCCTGTGCAGAGAGTTATTTCCTGCTTTTAATAATGATTTTGCTCTGCGGTGGAAGTGGGCGAAAGGCAAGGGAGGGAAGCTGGGTCTTAAATCAATACTGCTGGAGAAATCTGCTTCCACAAAGAGCACGTTTCCTCTTAGAATTGCAAATGAACATGAACAAACATCCCCTCCTCACACTCAATTCTTTAGTTTGTTATTTTGTTTGCGTGCCTATAAACCCGGAAGCTTGGATGGGGAGAGAAGAGTTAAAAAAGAAAAAGCCATATGGCAGTAGCAGGAGGTCTGGCCACCCCACCTTAGGCTCGTGACAACATGTCCTACATTTAACCTACAGTCAGGAACTAATTAACAACACAGATGGGAGTAAGCTAGCATATGTATTAAGAGGGGAAAAAATTAATACCCCAAAGGTTTTAATCAGCAGCCTTGCCTCTTTCTGGGTTAGAAGCCTAAGCATTGCCATAGGAAACTGCAAACATATATAGATGGGAAGGCAGTGCCTGGTAGTGGTTAGAGAGTGGGGCCCTCTTCCAGCAGCAGCACTGGGGTATTGCATGACTATAGGTAAGTCACAAAAAGCTGCCTACCTGTTTCAGTCTGATCAACGGGGAACGGAGATCAGCACTCTGGGTTTTGTAGTCTGAGTATTGGAGCAATGGGAATGTTTTTGTAAAAGCAAAGGTACCGTAGTTTTAAAAGATGTCCCTGCTGTATGAACGCAGGGGCAGAGAGAAATAGAAGCTTAATTAACTTCTTATTTTGTACTACACAAGTGACGCACCTTAATTTATAGATTGGTAGATGGAGCTCCATACCTCCCCACCTTGTTTCTGAGAGGTGGTTGCTCCAGTTTTAAAATCAGGGATTCCTTTCCCCTGAGGTGGGGAGAGGGCTCAGGCCCTGCTTGTGGTCCTTTCAGATCCCATCAGCCCGAGCAGGGGTGTCAACTCCTGGGAGCTGAGACCTTTCCCCCATTTGGGGGGGCAGGCCCCCCAATGTCCCCCAACAATTGGGGTGGAGGAGGCCAAACCTGAGCTGAGCGCAGTGCCACTTCAATGGCCAGCTCCTGCTGCTGCTGCGGAGGGGAAAGAGGGTTGAAGCAGCCTCCCCACCGGTGGTGGAGGAGACACTGGCCACTGAAGCCACGCTCTGCCCACCCTCCTCCTGCTTGCATGGACAGAATGACCATAATAGTGCAATGTTGGATTCCTCCCTTTGTGTGGCTTGCAGCAAGTAGATCAGGCATCCCCAAACTGCGGCCCTCCAGATGTTTTGGCCTACAACTCCCATGATCCCTAGCTAACAGGACCAGTGGTCAGGGAAGATGGGAATTGTAGTTCAAAACATCTGGAGGGCCAAAGTTTGTGGATGCCTGAAGTAGATAAACCCAAGCAACATTCTGTCCCCTTAAATCAGTGATGGCCAAACTTGGCCCTCCAGCTGTTTTGGGACTACAACTCCCATCATTCCATCACTGTGAGGCTATTAGTTTTGTGTGTTTTGACTTTGGTTCTTACATACATCCCTTATGCTGAACAAGATGATATCATAACAGTAAATTCCATAAACAAAGACATAATTTCACATACACGTGGAACCTTTGTCCAAACTGGACAATTAAAAAAAACTTTTTTTTATTTCCCCCCCTATAGGTGTATTTAAGATACAATGAGTTTTATGTATTTTCTTCTTAATGTTGGCAAGTTACATGCCCCCCATTGGCTGTGAGTTCTGTCACAAAGCTCAGGTTTTCCCAACTTATATCAGACAAGTTTCTGCCACGTGCCGTCTTTCTGGGATTTTCCCCCAACAAGGCATTCCTTTTGATGGAAAGAATGTCAGAAGACACCAAAACCAGGTCCTAAATCTCAAGACAAGCCTGAAACAAACCAGGTTTTTCCTTTTGCCAAATGGTTTAGAATGGAAAGTTGGAAATACATAAATTAGGAGTGAAAGGTTCAAACAATTTCTCCGGCGGGGGGCAGCGGGCTGAGTCCTTTCCTATCTGTGGAGAGAGAGAAACTCTTGCCTAAAGCCCCATTTAGCTTTGTATAAATAATTTATATAAATGCATATGTATGTATACACTTATATATCTGATAAACGTATAAATCACTTAATATTATTTTTTGGTAGTGGTGTATTTATATACATTTGGGGGGCATGAATTCCTTAGCAGGGCTCATTATATACGACTGGTGCATGATGTTCTTTTATTAATCACAGCGTTTTGATCACAGGCTACTATTTGTTACTAAAATAAGAGTGGTGCTGCGTGTGCACACACACACATAAATATTCATAATTGTGGAATAAATCTCTTCATTTCAAGGATGTTCCTGGGCCGGAGGTTTCTAGTGCTGATCTGTCAGAAAAGCACATGATTTGACTGTAATGGTAACGAATGATCAAAAAGTACTAGTTGGGGCAGGAAACCACCAAGGTCTGCCTGCCCAGCGTTTGTGTAACACAGATCCATTAGCGCTGCAAGCAGCCCTCGCTGCAAACATCTCCCTGCTGCCAGGGGCTCCAGCGTAAATGGCTGTGGTGAGGCTTTTCCTTGAACTCGGCTGTTGGCTAACTGGATCAGCATGGCAAGTCAATACACATTGTCCTTTTGGGTTGTGGTGGAATGTCCGGCTCTTCCTTCTGACTTTCTTCCAGAGGCCACCCACTATGGAACCAGAATGCAAGCTTGATCCCTTGCCCAAATAAGGAGAGCATCCTTTAATGGCTATGCTGAGCAAGGGACTGGACTGGGCATGTGCCAAGAGGGATCTTGGCATAGATCAGGGATAGCCAGGAAATGATTGGCAGCACGACTGACAAATAGAAGCCTTCAAACATGGAGAGAGAGAAAGAAAAAAGAACCTGTTGTTGAAGCGCTGTTAACTGGCATTTCCAGTTCTGCATGGCCTGCTGCAATCTTTTCCATTCCGAGGCCAGCTATGGCTAATAGCAAGGTGTTTGTTCCAACTCTTTGTCACCTTCACCAATGCCACCCACTGTCAGAATACCAGCAGAGGTAAGTATAGGGACATACATAGGAAGCTGCCTTATCAGACCATTGGTCCATCTAGCTCAGTATTGTCTACACTGGCAGGCAGGTGCTCTCCAGGGTTTCAGGCAGGGTTCTCTCCAAGCCTACTGGGGTGCATTTTCTAGTAGTGCCCTGCAGATATGCTGTTTGGGTTGGCAAGAAAGGAATTGCCTTGGGCTGCAAATCTGGTGTATACAGAGATGTCTCGACTCTGGTTTGCGCATCAGGCAGAACTCCCTGTTAATATGAAAGAGCTTGAAAACGAGTTGAATGTGCTCTAGCGGATAGGTGAGGCGCCTGTGGTCTCCAAGGTCTATGGCCTTCTGAACTCCAAACTCCAATCAGTCCTGGCCCGGAACGGTCCAGGATATTGGGAGCAGCAGCCTTGATTGGCACAGCTTTTCCATCCCTATTCTAGTGGTGTAATAGACTGGACTCTTCTCCTTTCTGCAGCCAAGCTCAGCAACATACTGCTACTATGGGAGGTGGAGATGAAAAGGATGTGGCAGTAGCAATACAGTCTGTGAGCCTTGAGGTAAGGAGTTACTGGAGGTTTCTGGGTTTGGTTTAGCATTGCGTGAGAACAAGGCCATGGTCTTTCTCTGTGACTGGAGGAGTTTGTGGCGGGATTTAATCCTCTGATCCAGCAAGCCTAGTTCTGCTAGAGCATCACTTTTAGTAAATGGGTGTAGAAAAGTGGGGCAGGGGGCTTGTTTTTATTTCCCCTCCAGCTGTACACTGCAAGCAAAGCCCAAAATCACTGTACTATGTGCTTTCCACATACACCCTCTACAGTCTGACTTGGCAACTGGATAGCAGATGTTCCACCCTAGAGGCTCAGATTTAGCTCAGAGGTTTTCAGTTGGTATTTCCTACTATCAATACTTGAATTAAGTGAAGAATCCTAGAGTCATCTAGTCCGGCCCCTTGCAATGCAGGAATCCTGCCTGCAGCCATCCCTGGGTGGACTTGAACCACCAACCTTCTGGTTAATAGCCAGAGTTCTAGTTAGGAGGACCACAATGGGCCCTTGAGCAGTAGTTTGGGGGCAGGGCACAACATGCTCCCAAACGTAAGAGCCAACTCCAGGGGGCTGTGGGTGCCAGGTACCCACAAAGTCGATGAAAAATACCAGCAGGCAGCAGCGGCGCTGTCTCCGAGAGAGAAGCAGTTCAGCTCCGCCCTCCTGGGATGTGGAGGCAAAGTCTTTTTGCCTCTGCATCCAAGCCCCTCTCATGGAAAAGGGGGCCTTGCTGGATGCGGATAGCAGGAGGAAAAAGAGTCGCCAACACCACCAGCTGCTGCAACGTGGACATGCGATGTCACACACACACACACGCCTGCACATAGTGCATGTGGCATCACACGTACTATGTGCAGGTATGTACATGTGACGTTGCATGTTCGTGTTGCAGCAGCGGGCACCCACAATCTTGAGGGTGAGATGGCGCCCCTGCTCCCATATCCTAAGTTAGGGCTATCATGAGAAGTAGCGGTTCCAGAAGCCCCCAGCTCCTGTCCTGCCGTTTGTACTTTGTTTTTTCTTAGGTTTCATCTGTCACAGTACAATGCTTCATGTGTGTTACTGGCTTCTGCCAATACTTTTGTCTGTACATTGTGCTCCTGTTTGTGGTAGGCATGTTATTAATCTCCAAACAAAACCATAATGCAAAACTGGCATCAATCATAAATCATGGCTGCTGTCCAGTTGGGTAACAAGTGTTACAATCTACTCAAACAAAATTCAGAGGATGTGGCTTGTGATTTGCATTTTGTTCCTTAATATGCATATAAACTTCGTCTGCTTCAGTATGCTGGTCTAGTAGCTTGCTCTAGAATGGGCTATCAAAAAGAGGTAGCTAGTAAAATTACTAGATGTAGGCTTTTCAAACAGCGCTGAGATTAGGGTACCTGCTCAAAACTGGACATTATTCCCAAATATAATGCCTTCTACATAAAATGTTCCATTGATGCTGGAATATTCCCACTACACAACCATGATTTACAATTTGTTGACATCTTTATTGTTTAGTAAGGCTTTTCCTATAATTATTGCAACATAATTAGCACTGGATAACATTGGATTGAAAATACTCAGAAGCAGCTTTGACAGCAAACCCATATGAATTACAATTCCATTTTTATGTGTCTAAAGGTAAAGGTAAAGGTAAAAGACACAACCCTGACCATCAGGTCCAGTTGTGTCCGACTCTGGGGTTGTGGCGCTCATCTCGTTCTATAGGCCAAGGGAGCCAGCGTTTGTCCGCAGACAGCTTCCGGGTCATGTGGCCAGCATGACAAAGCCGCTTCTGGCGAACCAGAGCAGCGCACGGAAACGCTGTTTACCTTCCTGCCGGAGCGGTCCCTATTTATCTACTTGCACTTTGATGTGCTTTCGAACTGCTAGGTGGGTAGGAGCTGGGACCGAGCAACGGGAGCTCACCCCGTTGCAGGGATTCGAACCACCGACCTTCTGATCAGCAAGCCCTAGGCTCTGTGGTTTAACCCACAGCGCCACCTGGGTCCCTTTTATGTGTCTAGCTTTCCCCAAATGATTTCTCTTGGGCTCAGCTGCAAAGGAAACTTTTCTGTAGAATGAAAAGGCCTCATTTGCATCAAAGGTATGAATTACAATACGATTATGATAAAGTGAGTGATACATGCATTTTTTAAATGCACAATTATTTTTCATTGTTAAGATTTACTAATTAGTGTTTCCATCACCCTGAAGATATAAAACCCTTCAAGGTCTGCTAGGACTCTGTTAAGCTTTCAAACAAGATGAGTTAATCCATATATTTTTTTAACTAACAACAATATACCAAGCTGGGATGTGCACAGAGGTCTCCCATCATCATATAAGGTAAGGAGGTAAAATCTGTGGCTATGATTCCCATCATCCCTGACCATAGGCCATGCTAGGTGGGTCTAATGGAAGTTGGCCAACAATATCTGGAATGTTTGCACAGGTTTCCCATCCCTGATTAAGATACCTCAACCGACACATCGGATATGTTCCCCATATTGGAATGGGGAAAATCCATCACAGTAATGAACTGTACCTTTCTCGGAGCTATTGCTTGAAGTGTCCCAAATAGCAATGGTTGGAGGAACCATGTCTCTGAGAACATCTGCCACGGTGTGTTTTGAATCGGGTTGCAATGTGGGTCACCCCGGACATATCTACACACAGAGAGATCAAGGACATTTTGGTCAAGTGCAGTTAGCAAAAAGCTGAAGAAGGCCATGGCCCAAGACACATAATTGTCAAAAAGCAGCACTGGCATGGTCTAATTTTTCCCTTGTACTTTACTGGTTAAAGAGGCTTTTCTGTGCCAGCTAGCCTAGGGTTCATGATTTTCATAATTGGGTGTTGTTTTTGATGATGATGCCAGTGCTGAAGTGGGGGTAAATGAAGTTTATTAAGTCCCTGAGATTCCTCACTCCCAGCCAGCCAGTTATTTTTAGTGTTCGGCCAAGTTTGAGAGCAACAGATCTAAAAACTGGCCATTGTGGTCTCTAGAGCAAATGTGTGAGTGTCTTCCATAACCTGTATTTTGGAAAGAAGAATGTGAGTCCATAAATTATAGGGATTGGGATGAGGGAAGGCAGGGGTGGGTGGGTAATAGAATAAAAAAATGGTAGAAAACATTTTACTTTCTGGCAGATGGCCAAAGGGTGAACATCCCATGGATGGCCAGTCAGCAAAATATTTTGTAAGTACTTGCAGAGTAGTGGTTTAGCCTACCTTTCTATGTTTCTATTATTCTCTATATTCCAAGAACATGGAAGTAGGTGGTGGGGTTCTTCTGGGGATTTGGGAGGATGCTTGGAGGTGATGGGATGGATTGTCTTTCTATCCCATGCATCAGAAAGCTGGAAGGAAAGGCATGCTCTATCCTGTGAACTCTATTGACAAGCACACTCATGGTCAAATAGTTTGATGTTTCTTATTTGATGGTTTCTTATCTGAGCAAAACTGTAAACCGCCAAGTGGGCAACCTAGACCATTGCTTCTTCGACTAGCAGTTTAGGAGCGCTCAGTTGATTAGCATGTGTTTTTGTGTGTGGTTCTTTGTTTTCTTGTTTTCATTAATTAAAAAAATAATTATATAGCTGGATGAATAAACATCCCGAAGGATAACGTGTGTGCTGAACTGCCAGCGGCCTTTGCATTTGACTGCTAACTCTGCTTGCTCTCAGTACGTTTAGTCTTCGCAAATCATGTCCTGACATGCAGCGCATTTTGGTATCTGTTCCCACACCTATAAAAAGATACATAAAGCAGGAATCTTTTGTAGGCGCCTTTAAATAACACCGAGCACACTGAAGTACTGCATGCATGATATCAGTAATTCCCTGGTTTTATGGAATCCTGTACGCATTTACTTGGGAAGTTGAGCATCCCACTGAATTCAGTGGTGTTTACTTATGATTAACCTGCCAGTTTTCCAACCTGATTCAGTGCATTTTTATTCAGAAATAATGCACACTGAGTTGGATGGGACTTATTCACCCAGGAAGGGGTTCGTAGTATTGCCACCTTCCTGTGATCTTTTTCTATGTTATAAATTGTAGAATTGTCATGTGTGGTCCTAGAGATGCCTTCTCAAAAGTAAGTTGTATTGAGTCCAATGAGTTTTACTCAGTATCTGATGGTGTGGTGGGACACCCACGCTCACCTGAACTTTGGTAGATCACATCACTGTTGCTTACCAGGAGGGGAGGGGAGAGGGCTGGGGAGGTTGTAGTGGTGCAAATGCACCAGCAGGAGAACCTGATTTACACCATGCCAGCTTCATTGCCACCTTGCTCCTCCCCCTCTATCTCCCAGTAAGCAATTTGACCAACAGGAGGTCAGGTGAGTGGTGCTGCCTCCTCGCCCCATCCACTATACTCCCAGGAAAGTGAGAGATAAACCATCTTGAGGATAAACCATATTGAATCCAATGGGGATTAGTTCTGAGAAGACATGCATAGGGTTTCACTGTAAATGTCACCGTTTATTGATTTGTAAGCAAGTTTCAGTGCCGGACTTCTCCTGAAAGATGCAATCCTTTGCTACTAACTTCAGTGTAATTCAGATGTAAAGGTAATTCAGATGTGGAAAGGTTAACTTTGGATGGTATTTTTCTTGTTTCCTCAAACATACATCATAGCAACTCAGTTTTTAGTACAATTGCAAAGTGATCTCAATCTGTCCAATTCAGAGTGTAGGCGTTTGGTATATATCCTCTATTGTTTCAGTTGTTACCGTGTTATGTGCATGTGGTGTGCATGGATTTGCATCCCACCTTGATGCATTTGCTAGAGAATGATGGGTAAGAAATAAAATGAACTGTGTATGCGCATATATTTTAATGTGTATAATATACAGTGGATACTTGTCCAAGAGAGCTGGGTATGTCAAGGCTGTATTGGAGGCCACAATTTCTGATGTGAAAGGCCTGCCTACCTAAGCCCCTGGCTTGTGGGCTTTGTTGAGTAGTTATTGATAGGGCAGAGGCACTCTGGCCATGCTCAGAGGCATTCTTATTAGCACTGTATGTTCCAGGGTGAATAGTCAGTAGAATCTGTGGCCAAGCTCTGTCTCAAATGTTGCAATTTTACTGTATCTGAAAATGCTGACTGGGCAGCAAAAGGTCTTGATGAGTTCTTGGGAAGTGCTGCTTTTGCAAGTAGCAACTACATGTCAAGGCAAGGGGAGTGATGGGCTTTTGCAAGCCTGCATCAGGCCAATTCCGGGCTTCTGACCATATTTTGTAGCCTTGAAGGTTCCTTTCCAACCCCTTCCATCCAGGTCTTCTTACATTGCTACAGCAGGGCCAGACCAATACATTTTGGCACCTGAGGTGAACCACAAAATTGTGCCTCTGGGGAGGAAAGAATGAGTGAACAAGGAACAAGGGGGCAATGAACATTAGGATCTGCTGCCCCTGTGGATCCTGCCGTCTGAGGCAGTGACCACACCTTGGCTCATGGGTGAGCTGGTCTTGCAAGGCAGAAACTGGCTTATTTCCACACATACACCCCAAGCAGGCTGCCACAAATTACTGTGTTTGACTGTGTCAGGAACTATGTAGGTTGAAACAGAATGTTATGGGTGGGTGTGGGGGACTCCCTGGTTCTGAATGGGGTAACTGTGCCCCTGAAGGACCAGGTGCGCAGCCTGGGAGTCATTTTGGACTCACAGCTGTCCATGGAGGCACAGGTCAATTCTGTGTCCAAAGCAGCTGTCTTATCAGCTCCATCTGGTATGCAGGCTGAGACCCTACCTGCCTGCGGACTGTCTTGCCAGAGTGGTGCATGTTCTGGTTGTCTCCCGCTTGGACTACTGCAATGTGCTCTATGTGGAGCTACCTTTGAAGGTGACTAGCCTGGTGACTGGGAGTGGCCGCCAAGACCACATAACACCGGTCCTGAAATATCTTCATTGGCTCCCAGTACGTTTCCAAGCACAATTCAAAGTGTTGGTGCTGACCTTTAAAGCCCTAAACGGCCTCGGTGCAGTATACCTGAAGGAGCGTCTCCACCCCCATCATTCTGCCCGGACACTGAGGTCCAGTACCAAGGGCCTTCTGGCAGTTCTCTCGTTGCAAGAAGCCAAGTTGCAGGGAACCAGGTAGAGGGCCTTTTTGGTAGTGGCACCTGCCCTGTGGAACGCCCTCCCATCAGATGTCAAAGAGAACAACAACTACCAGACTTTTAGAAGACATCTGAAGGCAGCCCTGTTTAGGGAAGCTTTTAATATTTAATAGATTATTTTAATATTCTGTTGGAAGCCGCCCAGAGTGGCTGGGGAAACCCAGCCAGATGGGCGGGATATAAATAAATTATGATGATGATGATGATGTTTGACAACCTCTGCTTCTTGTGGGAAAGAGGAGGAGCTTTTCATTTGCTTGCTTTCTAGGTCAGGGGTAAAGGGTATTTATGTGGCTCCACATGTCTAGATAAAAGGCTACCTCCCAATTCTGTAGCTGTATATCCATCAGAGGGTGTACTTGGACTTGTAAGCTCTGGGGAGGGTCCCCTAACAGATCTCAACACCCTTAACAAATGTGAAAAAAGGTTCTTAAAGAGTAGATTATTGTGGTCATCTGTAAACAGATAATTGTATAGGTTTGCATTCCCACCTCATGTGAAAATATGCTCACAGATCCAACTTAAGAAGCAATGAATATACTTTCTGGAAGGAGAGTAATGTTTTCCCAGGAAGAAAATTGTCCAGTTTTGCGAGGTGGGAGGGGGATATTTGCAACAGGAGCACATCCTTAAAGAAAGATGTGAATTGTGCACAGCAAGAAAGAAACAAAAGCTCATTTACTGAGCAAAGAAAGTTTGTGACTCAAAATGTGACCCTGCTCTCTAAGCAGCCTAAGAGATGTCTCTTTATACATGAGCTGATTTTTCAGAACCCCTTTTCCTATTATGACCTCACACCACAAGACTGGCTCACTTGATGTGATTTGCTTCTGAGTTTCCACAATGAGCTCACTGCTGAGTCTTGCGTGTAGAAAAAGATTTGCTCTCTGTGCGTTCTTTCTCACAAAAAACATCTAGAGAAGAACATCTATGAGTAGCTATGGTGTGGGTGACGTGTGGCATAAACTTTCGTAGGCAATAGACTGATCTACTGCATTCAATGCCCAATGTAAACTCATACACATGGAGGGATGTTGAAGTTGACGGTAAAATGTATCTGAAGTGTTTTAGGCAAGGTGTGGACTGAGACAATGGAAGACAAACTGTAGGCAAGATGAGAGAAACATCATGTCTGCATGGCCTTAAATGCAGCAGTGTCCACTTCTGAGGGAAAAGAACCATCCCATGCGTGAGAGTGTTGAACTGTCCCCTTCTGCCCCATAGCTGTGGAGCTCCTTTCTCCAGATGCCTCCCAAAAGCCATGCATGAAGCAATTCAGAAATGCTTCAAAACAACTTTTTCTTTGGGTTAGCTAGCTGTGCCCAGGGCTTATCAGGGAGGTAGACTTTTTTTAAAAGAGAGAGAGAGAAGATTTCATGTATTATAAGTTACCCAAATAGGAACGTCAAATAGGAGCACCAAGGTAACTTAGAATTGAGTATGATAATAAAAGGTAAAGGTACCCCTAACCGTTAGTTCCAGTCTTGGACGACTCTGGGGTTGTGCACTCATCTCGCTCTATAGGCCAAGGGAGCCAGCGTTTGTCGGCAGGCAGCTTCTGAGTCATATGGCCAGCATAACTAAGCCGCTTCTGGCGAACCAGAGCAGCACACGGAAACGCTGTTTACCTTCCTGCCAGAGCGATACTTATTTATCTACTTGTACTTTGATGTGCTTTCAAGCTGCTAGGTGGGCAGGAGCAGGGACTGAGCAACGGGAGTTCACCCCGTCGTGGGGATTTGAACCGCCGACCTTCTGATCGGCAAGCCCTAGGCTCTGTGATTTAGACCACAGTGCCACCCACGTCCCTGGTGAGTATGATAATACTCAAGGCTAATAATTGAAATAAAGGTAAAGGTAAAGGGACCCCTGACCATTAGGTCCAGTCATGACCGAGTGTGGGGTTGCGGCGCTCATCTCGCATTATTGGCTGAGGGAGCCGACGTACAGCTTCCAGGTCATGTGGCCAGCTTCTGGCAAACTAGAATGTCATTTATCTTCCCGCTTGGAGCGGTACCTATTTATCTACTTGCACTTTGATGTGCTTTCGAACTGCTAGGTTGGCAGGAGCTGGGACTGAGCAACGGGAGCTCACCCCATCACAGGGATTCGAACCGCCGACCTTCTGATCGGCAAGCCTAGGCTCTGTGGTTTAACCCACAGCACCACCTGCGTCCCAATAATTGAAATAAATCAATCAAAATTATTATGAGAGACACTCAGATCTTTTAATCCCTGCTCTGTATCATTGCCTCTGAACTGCCCTTTGAAGTTACCTTTTGCTATAAATGTTTGCCTGCTGTCATTATTTAGAAGTGTATGGCATCAGGCCACACCACGAACCTGGCTCCAGAACCAGTTCAGCAGTCTCCCAATGTGAATTCCCTGGTATGTGCATTCAGTCAACAAAGGGCAAAATGGAAACCCAGGTGGTAGGTGGGTGGCGAAGATAGCTCTGAGAGAAAATGAACTTTTAGCACCCTACTTTTGCTCGGTTGCCACCTTGCCACATGTTTTTTGAATTTACATGCCAAAAGCTGGCTTTGGTCGCCTCCATAACCAGATCAATTTGTACAAATCTAAAAAGGCCTTTTTGAAGTCAGATGGCAGATATATAGGATTTTTCGGAATAAATGCAGCAAACAATTCAGTGAGGGATGACCTGCTGAGTAAACTATTAATATTTATACATACACGCCACAATGATATATATGAATAGGAAGAATGACTAGTATCCAAAGGATGTGTTGAGCTTAGATTATTGTCAACAGAATTCCTAACAGCATAACATTTCCTCATACGAACATCGGGGCCTAAAAGTTGGGCAATTCCTGTCTTAGTGCGTAAAGTGTCTTTGTTGTGCTTTTCCTCTGACAAGTGTTAGGATTCCTTGTTTCCCACAGAATAAGGATGTGAAGTAAGTCTTTATACATAGCCCTGTGTTGGCAAACAAAAAGAGTGTTTACAGTCCTTACTGCCAAGTATGAGGTACTTCAGTGTGAACTTCAAAAGCACTGAAATGAGTATTAACTGATTCTTAAGAAATGTGAATAATGCTACTGCTTGCTAGAAAGAAGCAATCGGTCAGCCACAAAGTTGTGAAAGGAGGCAGAAGAGTGGAACAAGTTAAGAAAGGAAGGTAACCCATTAGGCTCCTCCACATGGTTTGGGTGTTGATCATTCATCCTGAAGTTAGAGTAGGTCTGGAGCTTTATTGAGCATTCACTCTGATTTGTTTATACAGCAATGAGCATCCAATCGGATGTGTGCAGTGCTTATGCACTTTGCGTTTTATTACATTTTGCCCATTGCTTTCCCAACTGCAAAGCGTCTGTGTTGTTGTTTTAAGTGGATTTGTTGTGCTAGCTAGGCGGACATTTAATTGTGTAAACCTAATTTTCCAGTATGTGCTTGAAACCCTCCCTCAAAATCCTGATCCTAACTTTGGTAAAATCAGAAAACTGGGATGTTGTGTCTTTTCGTAGGGAGACTTGCAAAGTTCGTCAACCTGTCACAAAAGTAAAGATTATCCAGGAAAAGATATTTCCTACTCTAGGTTGGGATAAAAGTCTTCTAAGACCAAAGCAAAGGCAGATTGTTCGAAGCTGTATAAGGGAACCAGCTGTAATTCCATTGTGGTGGGTTTCTCCTTGATAAGTTTCTTTATTCCTTTGTGACTTAGGCTCATGTTAACAACACAGCTACAGCATTGTGGGAACTACCATACTTCTCTGTGGGATGATCAGGGTAAATAAAAAAACCCACTTATTTTTATTTACCCTGATCATCCCACAGAGAAGTAAATAATTGGGACACAGGTGGCGCCTAGGGCTTCCTGATCAGAAGGTCAGTGGTTCGAATCCCCGCAATGGGGTGAGCTCTCATTGCTCGGTCCCAGCTCCTGCCAACCTAGCAGTTCGAAAGCACCTCAAAGTGCAAGTAGATAAATAGGTACCGCTACAGCAGGAAGATAAACAGCGTTTCCATGCGCTGCTCTGGTTCGCCAGAAGCGGCATTGTCATGCTGGCCACATGACCTGGAAGCTGACATCAGCTCCCTCGGCCAATAATGCGAGATGAGCGCCGCAACCCCAGAGTCGGTCACAACTGGACCTAATGGTCAGGGGTCCCTTTACCTTTATTTAAAAAATAATTAGACTGTAACTTTTGTTCACATTTCAGCTATAAGTTTTTTTCTTTTTAAAAATAACCTGGTTTAAAATGAAAGCAAAAATAGAACTTCTTAAAACTAAATTTATGACCTTACAAATTCATGAAAGACTGCTTTTAAAAAGGAAAGAAATAAAGAAAGAAAAGTGAGGATAACATTTTCATCCTTCATTAATAAGTACAGTAGTTCATACATTTATATTCTGGGTTGATAGTGGGGTTCAGGAACTTGAAAGACTACACGTGTCCTCCAGTAATCCATCTGAGTGCCTGTGATGGGGGCCCATTTTTAAATTAAAACCATATCTACTATATCCATCTCATATCATAGATGCAATTAGCTGAGGGAATCAGCAGAACTGGATAGGGTTTATGCCTCATTCTGCCCTCAGGCTTCCTTGATCTACAATGGCTCTTGCAATCCCCACATACCACAATCCTCATAATTCAGTGCATTAACTTGTTTAGGAGTTTTACCCAATGAAGGAAACTTTTTTCCCCGTAGTGACATGGCATTTACTCATAAAGTGATGGTGTCACTCTATGAATTCTTTTGCCTATTGCATCTAGCATTCAAATACGTTTCCTCAAGAGTGGGGAAACGTCAGGCTTGTAGGATCTTTTCATTTCGTTTTGGTTTTTTTGTGTGCTAAGGTCCCACAGCACCCGCCGTCCCAATCCACACAATAGACATGACACAATGTATTGGGATCAAATAAGGCCACAATTTTATTCCTTACAAATGTCAGAAGTCTGGCCTAATCATTGGGTTCTGCCAAGGATTTCCAGGTCCACCTGCTGGAACTAAAACCTGGGTCAACCCAACAGCAGATGGAGGAGACGGGGACCTATGACTTACATCAAACAGGAGGGCCACCTCTGTCCTGAGGAGTGCTGTGCCCCCCCTGAGCATTTGGACAGACAAAACTCCTCCTGGATCCCTTTAATGGGGTACCCATTACTCAGAGGGGCAGGCAGAGGCTACTGCTTCCCCTCCAGCCCAAGACTAAGGCTTACCGAATGCCTAAACTGCCAAAGTTGTGATGATTGCTATGAGGTAGGCAAACACCATGAGTCGTGGGGCAATTTGCCTGATGGAAAAATTCCTGTCCAGCCTCGAATACAGCAGCCAACAGCATCCATAGCAAGGTCCAGCATGAAAATAAAGCAAAATATACAAAGAGAGAGGGAGGGAGATCTGTTTTCCCCAACAGTATTACAAGGCATAATTTAGAAAAGGGCCCCTGTGAGGATCAATTTTGCTTTCCTTGTCCCCCCACCCTATGAAAAGAAACATGAAGGGCACATTTAAATTCATTGATCCCTCCCCCTTTTAAAAAAAATCAATAATTGAACTCTTTGGTTTACGATGAGATTTGACCGTTTCTGCTAAAATGGTAATTAAAGACACACTCCTAAACTTGCACACTACCGGTATGTAAGCAGCAAAGCTTTGTACATGATTGTTTCTTTTGCTTGTTTGCAAGCTAGGCACCATGTACTTACACTTTTCCTTGGTTTTTTACCCTTCAAAACTGGTCTGGGGAGGAGATGTGTCCAGTCAGGAATTATAGGAGTGCATCTTTCCCAGACACTCGCTCCAGATAAACTTCCCCACAGCACAGTGTTTTACCTAAAATGCCATATACTAAAGAGAATGTCCAGGCATAAATTGATCAAGCGCCTTCTAAAAATTACCATAGTATATTCTGCAAGGGAGCACTTGCTCGAAAACAAGAGCAGACTGGGAAAGTGATGAAGAGGGACAGCTTGACAGAGAGTACCAGCCTTGTTGCCTTGGTAATGGGCTGTCACATTCCCTTTCCTTCTCCCCCAAGTTATACAGACCAAGGGCAGTGCAGGGGCTTCACTGGCCCTCAGTTAGAGCACGAAGGAGGGGTCTTGACCTCTGCTTCACTGGATTTCATTGCCTGCTAGTTTAGTACAGAGAGATGAGCAGCATCTCCTTGCAAGCAAGCACCTCCATGTGCCACAAAATAGCGAACGGCAAGGATGTAATTGGGCTGGATTTTAAAAATGTCCCTGAACACCCTCCCCCCATTTTGGCTTAACTTTGATTGGGATAGCTGAAGACTTCCCTTGTTAGTATTCCCTTAATACACCTTTACCTTCACTTAGGAATGCCACTTCAGCTGCTTGAAAATATGTGTTGCCTGGCATCTGTGAGTTCCACAGATCAATTTTTTTGAAAACAAGCAAACAAAAACAAGCAAGCCATAGCTCATTGCAGGAAAGTCTAGTGTGTGTTGGGGCTTGTGTGCATGCTCTCCATGCCGACAGGTGGTTATTTGCTCCCCAATTTCTGAAATGTAGTTTTGGGGGCCTTTGATCCAGTGAGACAATCCTTCCTCCCCTTTTTTCTTTTTAAAGGTAATTACTGTTCACATAGTTCCAACCTCCGTGCTGAGATCTTTCTGCAAAAGACAATAACTTTCTGAAATCTTTCCCGTTACTACTGCATGCATACTGCAGATGCTTAGTAACCTTTCCAAGCATGCTGTTACACTTGTCATGCAAATAGAGGATAATTAATTATCATGCCTGGAGTGTGACATTTACTGTGCAAGGGTTCTTGAGACTTCAGGCCAACATCTTTAACTAGTTCCAAGCAGGGTAGTCCAATCATTGGCTTCTGCCATAGTGAGCGCTCTCAATGAATGCCTTTGTGACATGAAAGATAAATGTGGGAAACCTTTTTCCAGGTGTGATTTCTGTCGCTTGACTGGGATGACTGAATATAAACGCATGCCAATTGTCTGTGTGCGAGGTTAAAAAGTTATATTGGGTTAACACATAACTCTTTCCAACTTGGCAGAGGAGGGGGGTGTATGCTTGTTTTGCACCTCAAACGGTTGTGTGGGTTTGGGTGTGTGTTTTTAAAAAAATCTATTTGTTCTGAATGCCTTCTTTTCTATCTTTCTTCCCCTCTTCTTGTCTCCCACAGTTCCACCAAGTGAAAAGAGTGATGACCATCCTTTTCCTTACTATGGTTATTTCATACTTCAGTTGCATGAAAGCTGCCCCAATGAAAGAAGTGAGCATCAGAGGACCAGGCAGCTTGGCTTATCCCGGTCTCCGGACACAGGGAAATCTGGAGAACCTCGGCGGGCCCAATGACGCCTCCAGAGGATTGACGTCCTTGGCGGACACATTTGAACATGTCATAGAGGAGCTCCTGGATGAGCAGCAGGTCATCCAGCCCAGCAAGGAAAACAAGGATGCTGACTTGTACTCATCTCGGGTGATGCTAAGCAGTCAAGTGCCTTTGGAGCCCCCACTGCTCTTTCTGCTTGAGGAGTATAAAAACTACTTGGATGCTGCAAACATGTCCATGAGGGTCCGGCGTCACTCCGACCCGGCTCGCCGCGGGGAGCTGAGTGTGTGTGACAGTACGAGCGAGTGGGTGACGGCGGCTGAGAAAAAAACTGCGGTGGACATGTCAGGGGCAACCGTTACAGTCCTGGAAAAAGTCCCGGTACCCAAAGGCCAACTGAAGCAATATTTTTATGAGACCAAATGCAACTCCAAGGGTTATACGAAAGAGGGCTGCCGGGGCATAGACAAGAGGTACTGGAATTCCCAGTGCCGAACTACCCAGTCTTATGTGCGAGCTCTCACTATGGATAACAAGAAGAGAGTTGGATGGCGGTTTATAAGAATAGACACTTCCTGTGTTTGTACACTGACCATAAAAAGGGGAAGATAGTGGATTTGTGTTGTATAGATTATATTGAGACAAAAATTTATCTATTTGTATATATACATAACAGGGTAAATTATTCAGTAAGAAAGAAAAAAATAATTTTATGGACTGCATGTATAAATGAAGTTTATACAGTACAGTGGTTCCACAATCTATTTATTGAACATATCCATGAGCTAAAGAGGAACAAGACAGAGAGAGAAAGAGAGAGAGAGAGATAAATTCATTTGCGCACAACTTTGAGAAAAAAATGCATTGCATTCCTCTAACATTGTGGTTTGTTGCTGTTGCCAAGAATTGAAAACTTTGAAAAAAATTAAAAAAATAAAATTGCATGCTGCTTCAATTGTGAATTGATGATAAACTGTCCTTTCAAAAAAAGAAAATGAACCAAAACATTCCGTTTACATTTTAGACAGTAAGTATCTTGATTCCTGTTAGTATTATATCTGTTTACTGCTTTTAAATTCTTCTGGTAGCGTTGGAATTAAAACAATGTCAAGGTGCTGTTGTCATAGTTTTACTGTTGATTTTTTTTTTAATTCCCACATGGTTTTAAAAGAGGAGATTACTCCCTGTCATCACCGTATATGTTCTGGATAAAACAAATTTGGGGTTTTTTTGTATGTTGTGAAGGTGTTTGCAATATCAAATCAGACTACTGAAAAAAATAATAAAAAAAGGCAACTGAAAAAGACAATGTTGATGTTCCTCCCAGTGCTCTTTTCTAGTCTACAGGCAGCACTTTTATGTTTGTCTAGGTGTGGTTTCTATTCTATGATTGTTCTTTAAAGACCTGCCTTTTGCTTGTTTTGTATTTTGGTTGTTCTGGGGTCCCGTCCCCCCAACACCTTTCCTCTCTTAGGAAGAAAACAAATTGCATTCTCTTTCAAATATATTCCCCCCACTTTCCTTGGGTGTTGAGAACAAAGGTGATTGCCCCAACCTAGGAAGGGAGATTTGCATACACAGCTGGCATGGATTCCTCAGGATCCTTCGCAAGGCTGCATTGAGCTTGGTGAGGATGGAGAATCTCATCACCATCCTCTCGTATGAGCAGAGTCTGTTCAGGGAGAAGTAGTATTTGTGCCTGGATTAAGTATCCCGTTGAAGTACAGTTGCCAAATCTTGGCAAGAAAAAAAGGGGAAAGAATCACATGAATATCAGATGGTACTTTAGCAAATATATTTGGAATGCCACAATGCTGTAACTTATGGATCCAGACGGTCTACAGTTGTGTTGGCAACGGAAGGAGTAGCAATCGCTACTGAAAAGAACTGCACAGAGAGACAGTGAAGCAGTAAAGGCTTCCCTGTGCGAGTAAATATATGCAGGGCAGCCAGATGCTCTTATTGTAAAAAGGAATGTCTAGTATGCCCCGGTTCTCAAATACCTGCCACTTTTTCTACTTGAGATAATATGACAGAATCCAGGCCTGAAGGAGTGGCTCTGGAATCAGGTAGGCAGAGCCTTCTACCTCAAAACCCAACTACCTGTTTTGTCTAAATATGTCTGCAACGGTCTATGGCTTTTTGAGAGGTAGCACACAATAGCCTTATCTTCTACAGGCAAGAGAATCCTGTAGAACCATAGCTCTTGGTTTAAAAGGAAATCCTAGGATGCAATCCTAGCATCAGTTGCATGCACTTTAATTAAAGGTAACTCCAGGGGTACTCTTAAGTAAGTAACTGAGCACAGGACTGATGCCTCTGGCCTTGGATAATTATCAGCAAACCCAGCACAACCTGCAACACAAATAGACAATGACCACATTAGAAATGCCACAGCAAGTGCGTGACCTCTCACTAAATATATTCGGTTTTTGTTTTGGCATGCATCATATAACCCACACGTTGCAATGCAGACAGTGTCATTTATCAAGGGATAGTTGCATGTATATTTCATAGCGATGATGCCTACTTCCCTGGGTGGGGTCCGACGTTTTGCTAAACGGAGGTCTTTGCTTTGATGTGGGCCTAGTTTTTCAAAAGTGTTAGATAAGGTCAATCTGTTTCTGGACTGAACCATTTCAAACTGAAAATGAAATACCCCCCCCACCTCCCCAGAGTGGGGAGGCAGTCGTGTCAGGGAGAAGGCTAAGCTACAGCCCTTCTCCTTTGACATCTAGTTTTCTATGTGAAGGGGGAAAGGGGGCATTCAATTATATGAATCTCCACCTGCAGTCTAAAGTAGTACAGTCCAGACACTGGTTTACTATTTCATGTGCTATTTGTTTGAACTAGGCTATAAATAAAAACCCAACCTTTCTTGGGTGACATTTCAACTAGAAAACTCAGACCTTAAGGTAATGTGTCTTAAAACACCACAATCCAGAAATAAGCTCATTTCAGATGCTGGGATTATTCGTTTAGCAGTGGAAATCAGTCCCTCATTGTCATTAATAGCCAGTTATCAGAAGTAAAAATTGGATGCAAACAAACTTAGCATATTTATTTATTTTATTTATAGAAAATATAAAAGCTTTTCACCAACTTCTAATATGGGAAGAAGGAGGTTGGTTCTGGGTTATTACAAATCTCTTCACTCTCCTTGGACATGTGTTCACTGTTGAAAAACAAAACACTAACCCAGTTGATTAACGACAGTATGCAGGTAGATGCCTTGCCATTAATCAACTCTTGACTGCCCAAGGTTGGGCAAATAAATGGTTGTTACCTTAAAGGAAAGCAGATGCTGTCATTGTCCATTTTTAATAGGCAATCCAACTGGGGCTAAATCAGCCTTTCGGCCCAATGGCAATCCCTTTATTTAGCTTTAACCTGCATCTCAGGCTATCTTCACCACAAAATCCTAGTAGACATTTAAAATAAGACATATAACTTAAAGGCAGGGAAAATATCTGGGTTACATTAATCCATGCATTTGGAATGGAAAGTCTTTGTAAGATTGTGTTATAAGCAAGTAGCTGCTTTTGTTCACACTTTTGAAAGTGGCAATGGAGGGGAATCATTGTCATCCCTCGGTGATGTTTTCTTATGTGATGAGAAAATATCACAATCCTGATTTCCTTCAAATCCATTAGGCTAGTTTCCTGCTTTATGGCTGTACCTAACTTTATGTAGCGAAACAGTGTGCAGAATTGTTCTCAAACCATTTCCGCTGATATAAATGGATTCGCTTCCAGCCCTACTGTGTATATAACTAGGTCAACATCCTCACTCAGTCCTAACTAAAGCCTGTCACCTAAATTCCCACTAAAAATTGCAGTGGGTCATTATTTAGAGTCATGCGGTTCACAGTCTAAACAAAGGGGAAATCTGAAAGTAAGGTAACTATTGCATATCAAATATACTATACTAATTTAGCCTATATAAAAGATTCTTGGAATAGGTGTGATCTTATATCAGGATGCATAATATTGGTCTTTGGCTATTTTTTTACTCACAAGGAAAGAAAATGATTTTTGCTGTAATATAATCCACCAGCAGAACAGAACATAGAAATGTTTTTGTACATATCCAGAGTGAATCAGCTTTAGAATAACTTTATCCCTGTTGGGCATCATATATCATAGGATTAAAAATTAAATAAAATCAGATTTAGCTAGTCCTATTCCTAATAAATTGGAGAATTCTATTCCGTTAGTGGACAATGACTGATGCAAACCCAAAATATTTCAGCCTTCACACAGGACAATTTAAGGCTCACCGTCTCTAACCACTATAGCAGATCTAGTCAATTCCATGGGCTTACTGTGGAATCGCAAGTTTGAGTATCAGAGACTGAAAGCTACATATGAGAATGTAATTCGTATATCTAGGAATACTAAATTTTTATTAACAGTTGTACACTGTAAACACACAAACAATTACAAATCATTATTTGGGTGCAGAATCTGCTATGCAACAAATCAATATATTCCTAGCTTTTGTAAACTGAAACAAGCACTATTTTTAACACCCATTCTATGCCAGACCTACTACTACAAAATAAATCACAGGCTTGGCAGTTTTAGTTGAACTGAGGTTTGAAAAATGTCACTCAATTGATTTTTATTTTATTTTTTGCTGTGATCTGTTTGTGGCAAAAGTATTTCATGCATGTCTTTGGCCCTATTGTTTTGTTCAAAAAAAAAAAACCCTCTTGCAAATGTAAGTTAATGTCTGTGGCCTTGTTTTCTCTTATTCACCATGTGTAACAAATATTTATTGTATATTTATATAATTTTATGGGATTTTTGGAAAAAAATGAATCTGGCATTAAATCTTACAAGCATCTGCGTCACATTGTAAATAAAATTAAGCTATATTTAAGTGTACTGATTAACATATAATATATGTTTAAATATAGATTTTTATGTTTTTTAAATATATTTTCAATATATATATATATACAGTATATATAAACTCGGGGTTTTTGGGACCATGTGACTTTTCTCTAATTGTAAACCAAACATGAGTTTTACAATGAAGATGTGTGTTCTTTTTTCCCCCAAAAGCAAAATCTACTTTTATTTTAACAATAAAATCTTCTTGGTAAGGCAGCTAGGCAGCTGTTTCATATTTGGACAGTTGGCAGGGGAGGGGGAGTTTCAAGAAGTCCTTTTCCACACACACACACAAAGAAAAGATTCCCCCACCCCTCCCACAATAATGCCTAGCAAAACAAGCACCCATGGATCAAGCATCATGATTTTCATTCAGCTATAAAATAATGCACAAGTCTAACTTTGTATACTGGTATATCCATATTTTTAAAAATGAATCATGTATGTCAATACATGATGCCTGGATCTGATAGCTCCAGAACATATTTAAAGGTTCCAATGTACCGATTCTGCTCTGTGCAGTTCTGAGCTGCTTTATTTGGTTCAGCAATAAAGACCAATCTACTCACATAAAAGAGTTCTTCCTTGCACTGCATCAGCACTCCCTAGAACAGTGTTTCTCAACCTTTTTTGGGCCACGGCACACTTGTTCCGTGAAAAAAATCACGAGGCACACCACCATTAAAAAAGTTAAAAAATTTAACTCTGTGCCGCCCTTTTTTATAATTATGACTGTAAGAAACACTTGCCAAATATTGCTTTCCGGCGGGTCAGTGATGTGTATTGGCGGCCGCCAGGCTCGTTTGCACTGAGCTTTGGGAAAGAGGAGGAGAAATACTGCTTTCCGGCGGGCCAGTGCTGTTTATTGGCGGCCGCCAGGCACGTGACAATGCAAATTGCCCTTCTCGTCGCCGCACGTCACGGCACACCAGCCAGCGTCTCGCGGCACACAGCGTCTCGCGGAACAGCGGTTGAGAAACGCTGCCCTAGAACACAGATGGGGAATCTTTGCCCCTCCAGACTCCCATCAGCCTGACCAGCGACAGGGATATAGGCTTCCCAACCCTGCTCTAGAACTTTGGCAAAATGGGCCATCATTGTTAAAAAAAATCATGCACTGAATTTTTTGAAAACTGGGACACTGATCAGCTTTTATATCCTTTTCTGCATTTTTAAGGTAATTGTACTTACAGAAAACCTACCATTTAAGAATGCAGGATGGAGATCACATGGCTAAATGTGGTACCCCATCAAAAAGTCCCTGCTTGTGGAAAGTTAGAATTTCAGAACCATTGTTTCCAACCTGCGCTTTTTCAATATATATGACTTACTCTGTGCAGAGAGGTTGTTGCTGTTGTTTTTTGTTCTTTTATACCTAGCAGTGCAACCTCCCCACAAGCAATCTGAAGTAGTACAGTCCTATTAAGCAATCAATTATGTGTGGTTTGGCCTTACATACTTTTTCTGTGGAGGATGGGAGGGATGCAGGTGATGCAAGGATCATCTGCCAATCACACCCGTCACGAAGAAATCTAGAATAGCAGGAATTTCTGACGAGGTTACAAGTCATTACGGCTGTCCTGTGAAAATGATGGTTATGAAAATACACCCCCAGCTTGGATTGTACATTATTGAACATACCCACAGCATCGCTAAAAAGTTATGTTTCTGCTATAACTGCCAAGCCTTTGTACACTTAATGACAGTCCTATAATAAATAAATCTTAATGATAAAAAACATATTGAAGCTCAGTTTTGAAAATCCAAACCACACACACACACACACACACACACACACACACACACACACACACACACAATGCCAATAATTTATTCAGGAGTATCCAGAAATCAGTACCCATCCTTTTTACATTTCCTGGTTTAAAAAGAGGGTAACAATAATGGCACATGAAACTGTTCCAGTGTGAATAACTGGAATAATGTAATATCTAACTTTTAAACATATACTTCTGGAGCAGGTTTAAGCATAGCTGCCAAGTTATCCCTTATTTTAAGGGATTTTCCCTTATGCTGAATAGGCTTCCTCGCAAGAAAAGGGAAAACTTGGCAGCTGTGGGTTTAAGGGTATGGGGTTGCAAGGGGGAAGTGGGCTCCATTTACTCTACGTGCAGGCTCTGTGCCTCTTGTTTGCGCCCCCATACCAACTGCCCAGTCCACCAGGGAAGGGTAACATTTGGCCTGCCCTGGGTGCCAGCAACCCACACTACATCACTGATCGCCAGCATCTCCAGGTCAGACTGGGGATGTGAAACCCTGGAGACCCATTGCCAGTCAGTGTTGATAAAAAGGCAGACCAATGGATCAAATTGGTATAAGGCAGTTTCCTGTGTTCCAATGACATTAAGGTTTTTTTCAGAGATACACAAATGGCACATCGTAAGAGAACACTGCGAACTGCAAACATATGTGGTCTTCAGCCAGCATCTTCCCCATAGTTGAGATCGTGCTCTGCCACCAGAGGAAAGAAGAAAAAAACCAATTGTATCCTCCACACCAAAATTCAGGATATCATTCAAGAGCTGGCTAACTCATACAAAATTACAAATACAATTAAATGGCATAGCCATATCATGCAGGAAGGTGGTGATGCAAATCCTGTTAGCGTTTATAGGAGACCATTTCTGCACATGTTCATTTCCTTCCCTCTCTGGTCCCTGCAAAGTCTTCTTGCCAGGGACTGGATCAGGTCTATATTCTAAGGTGTTCCCAACATGTTGTGAGCCCCAAATACACATTAAGACATTCTACATGGCATGCCGCTAATACAGAGATCAGAACAACAGTCTTTTTGACCCATCCTAAATCAAAAAGTTATTGACCTGCTTGGAATAGACAACTTCTGTTGCTCTCCTGCCACTGGAAAATGACATAAATTCACAACGGAGAGGGTTATTATATTTAGAAGTACGGTTTGTCTCTTACTTAAGAACCCAATGCTTTTTAGCTTCACTACAGCTAAATAGAGAGTTCAGCAATATTCTCACATCTTTCTCACTTCAAAAAAAGAGAAAAAAATCCTTTGACCCGTAATAAATTAATCCCTTGCTTATATAGTGGTTGTTTTTTTAAAAAAAAATGAATCTCATATCAACACTTCAGATCTTACAGAATTTAAGGAATGTAGCAATTTCAAAGCAAAAGCTCAAAGTGACACACAAAATTGTTCTTTCTTTGACTTCTACATTATTCAGGTCCTCTATTAATATAGAGAACCCTGCTGTATCAAGCAGTATTCTCAGCTCAATTAACAACTTTGACTTACCAAATGAGATTTACAATTAACAAACTATCTTGACCCGTTAGTTTAAATGCCATTTCATTATACCACTGGATGATTGCCAAAATATAAATTTCATGAGATGTGTGAGAAGCAAAGTAGATTCTTCCTTCTTCCCTCTACCCCATGAAATTGCTCATAGGCCCCCACTCTTTTACCAATGTTATCCATTCACCAAATTTAATGTTTGAGGGACAATAATGAGACATTATTGCTAGCACCTCTGCATTTATTGAACTCACCTCCACACAGTCCAAGTATGCTGCCTACTATCTTAATTTACTGAGGACTATTTTGAATTACATGTTATCTTCCATGAAGTTCTGAGACTTAAACAAAGACTCAGAAATCTTATTTCAGTGAAGCTACTTGCCAAGTTTCCCAGGACTACACTGAATTTTCAATAGTTGAAAAACTTGGAAAGGCAGGTGCCACTAGCTGTTCCTGGAGAAAATTCAACACAGCTTCCACAACAGAACACTTTCCCTCTTCTCCATGAAATCTGTTGTAGGGATTCCTCCAACCCTTTGGAACAGATTTGAGGAATGGTATGGGGTGTCTGCCGGGGGAGGAGGGGTGGAAGTCTAATTGTGCAAGCCTAAATATTTGCGTTGATGGGACTCATTGGGCGAATACTGCTCACTGTCACTAATATATGAACTTCCTCTAAGAATTATATTATAGGTTGGTATTCTGAGTGCCCACACAACATTCTACTTTCTTAGTTGATCTGCACTGAGTCCCCAATGTTACCAAATTATTGCTGTCTGGAGGGCCACATCAGGTGCTTCCACATCAGCCACATTCTCTGAATGCCTCTTCATTTTTCCCAGAATACCCAGAGGACATGAGGAGGGAGAAAGATTGTTTTCTGCTGCTCCAGAGAAGCGGACACGGAGCAATGGATTCAAACTACAAGAAAGAAGATTCCACCTAAACATTAGGAAGAACTTCCTGACAGCAAGAGCTGTTCAGCAGTGGAATTTGCTCCCAAGGAGTGTGGTGGAGTCTCCTTCTTTGGAGGTCTTTAAGCAGAGGCTTGACAGGCATATGTCAAGAATGCTTTGATGGTGTTTCCTGCTTGGCAGGGGGTTGGACTGGATGGCCCTCGTGGTCTCTTCCAACTCTATGATTCTATGATATCATTTGCAAAACATTGCCTTTCAGTGTTGCATTGCCTCTATTCACCTCCTATCTTCACCCCTACTGACCTAATTTGTGGCCATTCTTCTATAATAAAATGCAGTTGATGTTCCAGCTCATCCAATGTGAATAGACAAACTCCCATTAAGGTTATTTTTATTTGTAGGTTGGGGTTCCTGTGCCTTCAAATGCAACATTTCCTCTCTTTTTTGCAGGGTCAGATGCCCTCGTTTGTTCATTCTGGTTGGGGGATTAGTTGAGTAGATTATATGTGAATTGCCCCAGTTTATTTTTTCGTGGGGTGTTTAGTTACTGACTTTGATCATCATCATCCCCTCGCTGGAAATAAAGTTACACGGGGCAATTTATGGAGAGGCTATTCAACGGTGTTCACTAATCCTCCTGCAATTAATGGGAAGCAATAAAATGGGCTGGCCAAGCAAGCAACAAACATTTATTTAAATTTGCTTTGCAGGCTACTTTTGAGACATAGGGAAGAATAGTGCTGCTAGTTAATACAGCAGTAATATTACATGCTGTGTGGAACCTCCATTCTAATTCCACCTCCAAATAATTACAAAAAAGCTTTGCCTCCAAAGCACTGAAGGGCTGCTGTGTGGACACAACTACAGTCTCAATCACATCATCGGGAGTGGCACTGGTTATCTGTGCAGATGCTGAGAGTAGAGAGGTGCTGCTGAATCTAGTCTTTCACATTCTGCCTCCTCACAAATCAATTAATAGCACTACCAACAATGATCTGATTTGGACAGGAAGTCCTTTTCTAGAGAGTGTTTTTAAGGGCTAGGAAATGAGTAGGAAGAGCCATGCTAAAGCCTATCTGACGACTCATACATAAGACACATGAAAAGCCATGGTGGCTGAAGGCCCATCTAGTCCAGCATCCTCTGGTCACATTGGCCAACCAGATGCCCATGGGGAGTCCACAAGATCGCAGCAGTACTCTTCCAACCCGCGATGACCAGCAGCTGGCATTCAGAGGCATACTGCCTCCATCAGTGGAGGCAGAACACAGCCATTCTGGCTAGTAGCAAGCACATATGTCCTGGCTGGACGGAGCAGTTGTGTTCAGTATTTTATTACATTTTATCACAAATTTGAGTGAAAAGGTTATGGAATGGAAAACAGTACAAAGAAGGGTGGAAATCTTATGGGGCCTCAGCCCTGTATACCTGAAGGAGTGCCTCCACCCCCATCATTCAGCCCAGACACTGGGATCCAGCTCTGAGGGCCTTCTGGCAGTTCCTTCATTGTGAGGTTACAGGGAACTAGACAAAGGACCTTTTGGGCAGTGGCACCCGCCCTACAGAACACCTTCCCATCATATGTCAAGCAGATAAGTAACTACACAACCTTTAGAAGACACCTGAAGGCAGCTCTGTATAAATGAGCTTTTTTAAAAAAAAAAGTTTAATGTTTTATTATGTTTTATATACGTTGGGAGCCACCCAAAGCATACCCTCCAATATTTCTCTGGTGCAAATAGGGACATCCTATTTAACTACTACTGTTGTTGTTGTTTAGTCGTTTAGTCGTGTCCGACTCTTTGTGACCCCATGGACCAGAGCACGCCAGGCACTCCTGTCTTGCACCGCCTCCCGCAGTTTGGTCAAACTCATGTTTGTAGCTTCGAGAACACTGTCCAACCATCTCGTCCTCTGTCGTCCCCTTCTCCTAGTGCCCTACTACTACTACTATTACTACTACTTTACTATTTATACCCCACCCATCTGACTGGGTTGCCACTCAGGTGGCTTCCAACATATATAAAACACAATAAAACATTAAACATTAAAACACTTCCCTATACAGGGCTGCCTTCAGATGACTCAGGGGTCAGATAACTCCATACCCTCGAACATTTCTCTGATGAAAGCAAGGATTTCCTAAGAAAAAGCAGTACTTTCTGGGATCAAATCAGAAACTGGGACGGCTTCTCTAAATCAGGGACATCCCTGGAAGATAGGGACACTTGCAGGGTCTGCCAGTAATAAAATTGTTGCCGTTGTTGTTGTTGTTGTTGTTGTTGTTGTTGTTGTTGTTACAGTCCTGCCATTCATTATAAGAACAAGAAACGTAAAACAACAGTATTAATATATATTAAACACACAGACACATCTGATAAATATGCTTTGTGTTTTGTCTTCTGTAATCACAATCATAACTTTCTGGTTTTTGAAAACAACAAGAACAACTTTATCACACTGAGAATTGTGCACCATTCTGAACGCTTATGAAAAACTGGATTAGTTTTGTCACTTCAGCTATCCAAGGGAGATGCTGTTTTTCAGAGCCACAACACAATGTAAGTGGAGGTGGAAATGCATGTGCTAGAATGGCAGAGCTCTTACACAAGACTACAAAATAGATTTCATTATTCCCCTGTTAAGGTGTTTTGCAATGAGCTCCAAAGTAAAAAGTACGCACATTGAATTGCTTTATAAATCTCTCATAAAAGCACCTCTGGTTACTACTGTTATTGTCATGTTGCTCTTTTGCAGACCGGCTTAAGATCCCCTCAGGGCTTTGTCAGCAACAAAAAAATTAAGAAGCGCCACAAAACGAAAAGAAAACCAATTATTACTCCACAGAAACTCTTCCCTGCTACAGAAAACACTGTCACAAAACAGAGAGGGTTGACGGTGAGGCCTCATCAGGATGTTGCATAGCATTGGCAACTTGCGGTCCACATATCTGGGGACTGATCTTCCTGATGGACTGGGGCTGGAATCAGAGGATCGTCGTTATGAGAACAGGAGGTGGTGAAATGAAGGCATTATTGTGTAGTGCACACACACATTTCTTTTGTCCAGCTCCAAGTACAAGTCCCTTGTGCTGCAGACATAAGGAGAGAAGGGGGTAGTGGTTGTATTAACAAAAGTGGAGGTGTGCTAGGTAAAAGTGGATAGTGTTACTTAGTGGTCAGAGGGTATGAAATCACCAAATATCAAGGCCCATCTTTAGATGATGGAGGAACAATTATCTCTGGCTTTAAGATCTATCTCATAGATGGCAAAAGCTGAGGCTGAACTGGTGAAGTTGTGAGGGCCCCATTATTTTCAGGGCCACATTACCTTCCAGGCAATGTTCCAGGGGCCACCTGGTGGGCGGGCCAGAAGAAAAAGTGGGTGGAGTAATGAATATTCATTTTACCCTTCAGTACCCTTCAGCACCTTGAATGGTAGATGGCAGAAAGGTAGTACCTATGGCCTTTGTAAAGAAACCAATGGATTGGGTGGGTGTTTCTGGGCTGGGAACACATAAAAGTTATGAGACAAACATTTAATGAAATTAGCCCCCCAAACACTTCTGCATGGGACATGCAGATATGGCAAAGATGTTGTTGTTGTTGTTGATGATGATGATTGATAATAATATTCCATCCTTTCTCCCAAAGGACTATAGGGTGACAAACACATCAGCAGTAAAACAATACAATTAAAAGCATCTTTAAAACATCTTAAAACTATGACAGAAGTAACCACCCATTCTCCTCTATCCAACTGAATTACTTCAAAGCTGCTTTGGAATAATTGAATTGAGAATTGTTAATACCCAACATAAATCATAAACATAAACCAACATAGCTACATATGATGGAATCAGTAATATACAGGAAAAATTAGCTTTGTTGTCAGTGAATTTTGTGCTGATCAATTCATACAGTTCACTTGCTTTCAAGCAAACCAATATCTCTTTGACAACCCAACATTAGCAAAACATATACCTCACCCTGCAATTTTGTATGCTTTCTTCACCTGCTAATAAAATTTATTTTATTTTTTTAACCAGAAGAAACTTATACTGGTATCATTGCCAACATTTTCAAAATGGAACAAAATCAGGAGATTTTGATTGTCAAGTTCGATTTCAGTCTACAGTGGTACCTCGGGTTAAGAACTTAATTTGTTCTAGAGGTCCGTTCTTAACCTGTAACTGTTCTTCACCTGAGGTACCACTTTAGCTAATGGGGCCTCCTGCTGCCGCCGCACCGCCAGAGCACAATTTCTGTTCTCATCCTGAAGCAAAGTTCTTAACCCGAGGTACTATTTCTGGGTTAGCAGAGTCTGTAACCTGAAGCGTCTGTAACCCGAGGTACCACTGTACTGAACTATGTTGCATTTGAGCATATATATTTCATTAGGTACCTTGGCTAGGTATGTATACAGCCCAGGAAGCAATTTGAGGCATTTGGATAGAGAAGCAAAGGCTCTCTACATTCAGTAGATTCCTCATCCTTGCCAAAAGGACAGACAGACTCCTCAACCTTCCCCAACCTCTCCTGTAACAAGAGAATTAATCTCAAAACACCAGGAGTTTCCTAAGAGATGTTAGTGTCATTCTGCTAACCAGTAGCCTTTCTGAATAGGAAGCATAATGTGAAAACCTATTGAAACCCTTTTGGTATGCAGAATGAATAGCATTTAAGGTCGTGAATCGAGCTCAAAGAGTTGACTTTACATGTTACATACACAGATACCTGTAGGTAACAAAATAATAAAGTTGTTTATTGTAGAAAATAAATAACTTGAATAGGAGTTTCCAGTTCTAGTCTAACTAGAGAAGAACAAGGCAGTTATGCTTGCTCCTTTTGTTCTCTCAGAAGATTGTTAAAGGTGACCTCTCATCTTGAGGTCCAAGAAATAAGTGTGACAAGGGGGAAGAAAATGTTAAACAGGATGCAACTTGAGAGTATCAGTCTAAACAACAAGGAGATAGAGAAGTAAGCTGACTGGGACCTTCGGATTCCCAGACTAACCTACTGTAGCTCTGTCTATTTCAAACCATGCAACACCCTTCTTCTACAAGCTGAGTTGCACTCAAACATCCAACAAAGTACCAGCAGTTTGGTTTGAGAAGTCCCTGGGTCCTTGTGCTTACCTGTAGAGGGAGATGTGAACTGCAAGCACAACACCAGCCAGTTCCAGAATCTCACAAGCCTTGGCAGCCCTGAGGCAATAGGAAGCCCCCTATCCACCTGCTACCCAACACCACAGAGATGGCAAGCAGAAGCACCATGTTTGTTCAGGCTTCAGATCTCCCAGGGCTAAGCATCTTTGTGGCTGAAGCCCAAGAGGACATAAGAAGATCCTGCTGGCTCAGGCCAGTGTCCTATCAAATCCAGCATCCAGTGGCCAACCAAAAGCCTCTGGGAAGCCTGCAAGCAGGACCAGAGCACAACAGCGCTCTCCCCCCCTACTCTCCAAGAGTAGAGGCAGGACATAGACATCAGTCTATGGGCGCTTCTGCAATCTGATGAAAATTTTATTAAACCCCTGTATTTCAGTTCAAAACCCAGACTTTATGTATTCGCTCCCATATATATATAGAGAGAGAGCTGGACCATAAAGAAGGCTGATCACCGCAGAATTGTTGCTTTTGAATTATGGTGCTGAAGGAGACTCTTGAGAGTCCCATGGACTGCAAGAAGATCAAACCTATCCATTCTGAAGGAAATCAGCCCTGATTGCTCACTGGAAGGACAGATCCTGAAGCTGAGGCTCCAATACTTTGGCCACCTCACGAGAAGAGAAGACTCCCTGGAAAAGACCCTGATGCTGGGAAAGATGGAGGGTACAAGGAGAAGCTGACGACGGAAGACGAGATGGATGGACAGTGTTCTCGAAGCCACCAGCATGAGTCTGACCAAACTGCGGGAGGCTGTAGAAGACAGGAGTGCCTGGCGTGCTATGGTCCATGGGGTCACGAAGAGTCGGACACCACTAAACAACTAAACTATCTATCATCTATCTATCTATCTATCTATCTATCTATCTATCTATCTATCTATCTATCTATCTATCTATCCCCTTATAAAGTGAAACTACCAACGAATCTGACTTTCCCCCCTCTCTGTTATAGGCTTCCCGCAGCAACTCTTTTTTTATCCTTCTTGCTATCCAAAAGTTGCATACAGGCCTCCCTCTCTCTAACAATGCATCAGGACATCATGTTACAGGATGCTACTGGCTACCGCTAGCCAAAGCTTTAATCTCATTTGGTAGGCCTCCCATTTCGGAACACACTAATGTGCTAATCCCACTGCTCAGCTGTTTGAGCTGCAGATGGACAGGCATCTGATCTCATCCATTAGCCTTGTGCCAAGGAGTCATATAAAGCAGACATGCCTTGGTGCCTTGATCACAAATCAGGTGTAAGAGAGACAGGAGGTTGGCAACGAGAGTATTTCAATCCCCACAGCCTAATTACACAGGGGAAGTTTTGCATAGTTGGCATCTAGTCTTATTGTGGATTCTTATTGTGTTTCACTAAAGGGAATCAACAATGGCATAGGTCTGCTAATAAGTCAGCTTGTAAGGAAACTATAACCTTGATTTTATCGGGTCAGGCTTAGTACAGCAGATCCAGCAAAAGCAGAGCTGCTTCTAATGCAGTGCCTTTGCACCTGCAGGTTTGGTTTTTTGTGGGTGGGGTGGGGATACTGGAACAAGTTCAAAATGAAAATAGCAGCTTCAAAGGAGGAGACAATTTGGGGGGGGTTGGGGGGAAGGGTTAAATCCCCTTCTCCTTGCACCAAAGTCCCAACTCAACTCAAGCTCCACAGCTCCTTTTTCTAAGAAAAATGTGTCTATTTTGGATTTGCTTTGAGCAAGGTGCTATTGGAAAGTAACAGAGAAAGCCACATTGACTTAAGCAGTATAATAGCCCATAGCAGCAGCTACACATTGGACTGAGCAGTCACATGGACTACAGACTTGGTAGAAACCACTCAGTGGGCAGTATGTATGACCCAAGAGAGATTCACGGGTGGTCTTCTCCTTGCCCACTAGTACTCAGATAGCACAATCTCAGACCTGGTGGGCTGCTGACAGTTGAGAATGCATTTACAAGCAGAACATGTGAGCTTCCTTTGAATAATACTGGTACTCAGAAACTTCAAGTGACTCAAAATGGCAGCTGTTAGATTGCTGACCAGAACTGGCCACACAAAACGTATCTTCTCACTTCTTAAGCAGCTTTGCTGGCTGCAGCATCTGTTTTGAGGAACTGTTCAAAGTACCATCTTTAACCTTTAAAGCCATTGACTGTTTGGGTTTCTTAGAGGCCACCTTCACCCATATGAACTTGACCTGAACATTGCCTTTCTGAGGCCCCTCTCAGGCCGCCTCTGCCTTTTGATAGTTGGATGGGGGACAAAGGAAAGGGGCTTCTCTGTTGTGTGCCCCAGTTATGCAACACGCTATGGAAGGAACCTTACCCGGTGCTGAATTTGGCAGCAGTTGAAGACCTTTAAAAAAATTCTCTGGAGTTTTATTGGCTAACTCTGTTTTAGGCTGCAACCTTGCCTGTAAGTAAGGCCCACTGAACTGAATGGGGCTAACTTCTGAACAGACTCACAGCAGCACACTGTTAGTTGACATGGACCTTCCAGTTTCTCATTTTCTCTGCTTCTTTTAGCAATGCTTTATTTTTTAATCCTTTTTCATCTCTGGATTGTTAGCTGCCCTGGGACTTGTAAGTCTGAAGGGCAGGGTAAACAATGTTTTTTTAAAAAAAATAACAAAGTTGTGGCTGACTTTTGGCTATTTGTTTTTCTGCAAAGTACACCCTTTATGCTAAGTCGACATTCACCAAGTTTCCAATCCTCCCAAGTTGCCCCATATGCCCATTGTTCTCTGGGTAGAAGGAGGATCAAATGATGTAGCCCCATGCTGAGCATCTTGAGAGATGTGTTTCCTTTCTTTAAAATTATGAATGCTTTGTGGTGTGGTGTGATTCACTGCAGGGGGGACTGGAGCAGAAAGTAGATTGGAATCTACTGCTAGATCTCTTGGTGATCTGGCAAGCAGATCGTCAAGGTTTGTTGTTGTTTTTTACTCCCAATAGTTGAATGGTAGCAAACACAAACCAACTTTCCTCAGCTAAACTAGAAAGAAAAGCAGGATTGGAGTTTTGTGTGAAAGGACTGTGATCCCAGTTTACTTCTGATCCTGGAAATAAATTGATGGGCTCAGAATGTGCTTCAGAGGCACTCTGTTATTTAATACTAATTACCGTATATGCCATGTGTACTTGGCTCCGGTTCGTAGATCTTAAGAGTTGTAGTAAAAAAAAAAAAAGGAAAGAAAACTAAGCAGATCCAGCAAGCCTTGGATGACAGTCAATTAGAATTCTAACTTCTGTGTTGGTGTAGAGGAAAAAGCAGAAGGGAAGGAAGTTGAGGCAGTCATGTGGGGCTCAAGTCCAGTGTTTTAAACTGTCACCACCTCTTTTGCCATTTGGGTGTCATTTGCCATTTTGCGTTATACCATGCCTCCAAGGCAGCCATTTTTGTGACTGGTGGCCACAGCACCTTCTCAAAATTAAAAGCTGCCGACTGATCCATAAAGCCTGGTGTCCCCCCTGCAAGGCCAATGATAAGGAATGACGGGAATTGTAGTCCAGCAATATCTGGAAGACCACTGGCTCCCCGTTCCTGCGTTACAAATAGATAACCTGGAGAATTACTCCTCAGAGTGCCTACCTGACCAATATTTTGACTCTCATATTTATTTGCCCAAAACCCCGGGGGACACTGGCTTTCTTAGCAACTTTCCATAGCCAAGTTATATATTCCTGACTTGATAGCTCAGTCAGTAGAGCATGAGAGTCTTAATCTCAGGGTTGTGGGTTGAAGCCCCACATTGGGCAAAAGATTCCTGCATGGCAGAGGTTGGGACTAGATGACCCCTGTGGTCCCTTCCAACTCTGACCCAAGCAGAACACAGCTTTCTGCCCTTCCTTTTGATTAGTATATATATATCAGTTGCAAATATGAGTTTGTGATAAGGATGACACATACAATACTTCCCCACACACAATCACACATGCTGAAGGTACAATCCTTTACACACTTGAACGGATTGAAATCAGTAGCACTTACTTCTTAGTAGACATATATAGGATTTGCTGTTAATATAATGTATGAAAAGGGCTGGTCACTGAAATCAACAGGACAACTCCCTCACAACTACATTATGCCTTATTGAATTCAATGGGATTTCAGAATAGCATTCTGTGGATTGGGGGCCACTATTTTATTTTTAGAGTTGCCACCTTCTTGATGATTTTTTCCTGCGCTTTTAATAGCAACCAGACATACAGAAATTTAAGCCAATGCAACTTTTCTTGGCATAGAAATAAAGTGATGTGTCACTTTAATTCATGAGGAGTATCCAATATTATTTTCCATTCTCTCCTGAAACTGAGAATTGAATGTAATGAGAGACTGATAAGAGTTAGCCAAATCTTCATATTGCCAGTACAGTATTTAAGTTCTACACTTCAAACCTTGAATACGTTTTTGGTATAGATGAAGGATTTCAGGACTGAGTCGGTAAATGCTTATGACAGTTCAGTAACAAGACAAAAAGATACATTTGAAGTATAGGATTCAAATGAAGCATAACTTTAAAAAAAAGGAAGTCATATTTATTTTTATAAATGTTCACTTTAATTGGTTCCAAGTTCCATTTTTAAAATTAAACTTTATTAATTAAAATAATTGATGGTTTTTCTTTTATCAGTGCAAAGTCACTTCACATAGCTGTTTGTCAGGCACATTACATATGCACATGGATTCGGTGCTTTTTTTCTGGGGGTGCGCATACCCCTAAACATTTTGTGAATCTTAGTTTGCCCTCATTGAGGGGCAGTATTTCAATATGAGTAGAAAAATGAGAGTACCCCTAAACATTTTTTTAAAGAAAAAAAGCACTGCATGGATTCATCCCCTTTCAGAGGAATTCATGTAAATGAGAAATGGCAATGTATACAGGTCAGTGGCGGAGGAAGGGGATGTGGGCCGCCCTGGGTGTCATCACTGGGGATGACAAAATGATTGAAATGTGAGTTTTTTTAAAAATTGGGCTCACGAAACCTTTTAGTCCAGTCAACAAACGCAATGGAATGCAGCTGGCACTGGGCACCACACCACGGGGGCCGGCACTTACCACGGGGCCTGCAGAGCCACGCGTCTCTCCTGGGAGTGACATGGTGGCTTGGGCGCCTGCAGGTTCCGCATTTCCTGAAATGGCAGCGTGGGGCATGTGTCTGGCCACTGCCTCTCCCTCAGCTGCCCTACAGCTGAGGGGGAGGCTGCAGAGAGGCGCCACACAGAGTGCCCCGCCCCCATGGCTAGCTACTCTGCTGATACAGGTTAGGGTGTAGCTCACAGGTGTGGCAAAACCACAGTGATAACTTCCTACCAATATACGGTACTTGCTTCCGCTTACCAGCAGGAAGAAAACTAAGGCAACAGCTAGATCAGGCCTATCTGCTGCATTGGCAGCAGGGTCAGTTTAGCTCTGCTAGTCCAGCATGGAGCCCCAGAATGGCCACTACCTTGCCCCTCCCCATCCTGTTAAGTGGCAGTGCCGCTGCTTCTGGGAAGCAATTGCCGAGGTTCTGCCCCATGGCTGCTCCTGGTAACATTTGCATATGTTGATTTAATAATAATAATAATAATAATAATAATAATAATAATAATAATTTATTTATACTCCGCCCATCTGGCTGGGTTTCCCCAGCCACTCTGGGCGGCTTCCAACTGAATATTAAAATATTAAAAACAATACAGCATGAGTATAGATGCAAATTTAGAAATTATGACTACAGTTTAAAATTTTAAAATACAATGCATCTCGCTATAGTGGGGGAAGACTGTGACCTTCGTATCTCCTCAGTCTGCTGCCCAGGTGCTATCGGTGGGTAACCTTCAAGGCCTCTGTTAGTTCTTTATTTTTAAACGGAGCTTGGAGCTAAAAAAAAAAAGGAGGACTTTGTCAAATAGAGGACTGTCCTCAGTAAAGTTAAACACATGACACTAAAACACACAGAGACAGACAGACAGGCACATGCACACACTCCTTTTCATCCCCAAATCCCATGAGAAGCAGAAGTGTTAAGTCTCATAAGGTATGAATGCCGAAAGCCCTTACTCTTCCATCATCGGGAGGCATTTTTAGCTGTCCACTCTACTGTCTGAGCTCCCTGCCGTCATCCCTCCACTCTCCCTCCCCCCACCTTGTTGTAGAGGTGCTTGGTAGGTCATCCCTTGCTTATGTCTACAGCACAGGGAAAAATAACAGGCATGCCACCCATTCACGGTGGAATGATCAGCTTTCCTTTCACAGTCAAGCTTCAGAGGGTGAGAAGAGAAGGGAGTGGCCAGCCTGTGGGTGTATTTGGGGATTTCGGCCTGTCTCAATTTACGGCCCAGGCAGCCAGGAACACCTGCTGCTCCCCTCCCCCCCCAAAAAATACAAATTCTACACAATTATTATCCGAAAAGCAGCAGGCTTGATTGGATGAATGAGAGCCAGCCTCTCCTTCACCTTCCCCTACCTTAGTAATCATAACGTTCAGTACACAAGTTAGCCCTTTCACTGAGAATTTAGTTTCCCAGTGATTCACACTTCTTCATACTGGCGTTGAACACGCATCAGGACCAAATGCATACGTCCTTTAAGCCAGGGGTAAGGACCCTCAGGCCTGGGGGCTGAATGTAGCTATCTAGGCTTCTCTGTTCTCAGGATTCCCCCAATGCCATGCCCCTTCTCCTCTGGGCACACTCGACACCAGTTCTCCTCTGGGTGCTCTGCTGTCCCAGGGAAAGCATCGACGAGCCTTGCAAGAAGAGGTACAGTAAGAGTAGAGGTGCTACTTCTCTCCAGCATCCCAAAGCCTGAGATTCAAAGGCTGAATGACATGACGGACTGACCAGCAGCAAAAGCCTAGTGTCCAAGCTGTGTCAAAGGCCAGAAAATGGAGTGGGGTGGGGAATACAACAGAAAAAAATAGCCACTTTTTACCAGATGGTGGGCAGAGGGTCCAGCAGTGGCAGTAACAACAAACAGGGTGTTGACAGGAGGTCTGGCTTGATACTTCAACTGGCTGAACTTGCCGCTTTGCCATTTTGAACCGTGCACAGTTCAGGGCCAAATATACTGCTGTCAAGCAGATGGCTTTCTGGGCTCTAAGAGCTGCCAGCAGTGAGTGGCCCAACTGTGCTGTGGACAGGAGCATCAGACTGCCACTTGAATACCCTCACAATGAGTTATACTGTGGGGAAATTCAAATTGTGTGTGGTGGAGTGCAGCTGTACAAGCCCATTCCTCCCGTCAGTGCTGGGCAAAGAAGAAGAAGAAGAAGAAGAAGAAGAAGAAGAAGAAGAAGAAGAAGAAGAAGAAGAAGAAGAGGAGGAGGAGGAGGAGGAGGAGGAGGAGGAGGAGGAGGAGGAGGAGGAGGAGGAGGAGAAGAAGAAGAAGAAGAAGAAGAAGAAGAAGAAGAAGAAGAAGAAGAAGAAGAAGAAGAAGAAGAAGAAGAAGAAGAAGAAGAAGAAGAAGAGGAAGAAGTAGAAGAAGAAGAGGAGGAGGAGGAGGAGGAGGAGGAGGAGGAGGAGGAGGAGGAAGAGGAGGAGGAGGAGAACATGGTGGAGTGCAGCTGTACAAGCCCATTCCTTCCGTCAGTGCTGGGCAAAGAAGAAGAGGAAGAGGAAGAGGAAGAGGAAGAAGAAGAAGAAGAAGAAGAAGAAGAAGAAGAAGAAGAAGAAGAAGAAGGGAACATGTCAGATTTGTTGTCAACAGCAGAGGGCCCCAGGGACTCAGCATTTACCTCAGGGTGCCATGTCAGCTTTCAACTGAGGGCACCAGGACTGCCTGGGAATCATATTTTTTGTTGGCATAATTTTCTCGGCATTCTCAAAGACTGTTCTTCTCAGGGTTCCTGATGGATGCTCTGACAAATATTATTTAAACTTGATCTACACCAGTATTATGAATTTTTTTTCATCAAATCCTATGTGACATGGTCAGAGTAGAGCCACTGATTCCAATGGACTTGTTACTTAACTTTATTGCTCTCAGTGGGTCATACTCTGAGTATGACCAACAATGATATCACCCTATTTAATGTTAGTTTTTAATTTCCCAGGAGACTTGGTTAGGTCACTGTTGGGCCATTAGAAATTTGCATCAGGAAGTGTCTATGCAGACACTAGTCTTCCCAATGCAATCTAAGGCCAGCTAAAATTGTTTGTCACAGAAAACTCTGAGGCAAACTTGGAATTTCAGAGGTGGCAGTTCTGAAAGACAAGGGTGGCATGCTGAAAATTTTGTCTGCATCCTCAAGCTGACCATGATTCTATCCTAAAAGGGAGAGAAAATAATACTCCAAGCAGGGCCAGCCCTACTATTAGGCAGATGCTGCAGGCTGTTCCTAGCCATTCTCCTTCATTGTAGGAAAGGTATGTCTGCCACAAGGCCTTTCCTGGGCCACCTAAACTTGCCTGTTGCCTCAGTGGAGAATGCTATCCCATTGCTAGTGCTGAAGTAGGTTCCAACTCCCAGTCAGGGGAGGTAGCACCATTTTTCCTTCATCTCAAGCAGCAAACCATCCCTGTTCCAAGCATACCTAACCTTCAGTCTTAAGGAGCAGCAATATACCAAACATGACATGGAAATCAGCTAAGATACAGAAGAAACGGGTGCATCTTGCCTTGACAGAAAGGCAGCTTGGTTTATTGTTGTTTTGTGAAAAGACCCACAGAATCAAGGCCAGTCGTGTTTAGCCTGGCTTCTGACCTTTCTGAATGTGTCTTTTCATGCTCAGGTAATGCTGCAATGCAGGGGTGGGGAGCCTGTGGCCCTCTGGACTCCAATTACCATCAAACTCAGCCAACAGGACCAATGGTCAGAGATGATGAGAGCTGTAGTCCAGCAACACTGAGGACCAATACACTCAGAGTGGCTTACTGAGACGAGCTTCCATGCCTGGTTAATAATGATGATGATGGGTGGCTCCCAACAGAATATTAAAAACATGATAAAATATCAAACATCAAAAACTTCCCTAAACAGGGCTGCCTTCAGATGTCTTCTAGAAGTCAGATAGTTGTTTATTTCCTTGATATCTGGTGGGAGGACGTTCCACAGGGTGGGTGCCACTACCGAGAAGGCCTTGTCTGGTTCCCTGTAACCTCACTTCTCGCAGTGAGGGAAACGCCAAAAGGCCCTCAGAGCTGGACCTCAGTGTCCGGGCAGAACAATGGGGGTGGAGAAACTCCACAGTTGTTGGACTGTGTTTGGCTTGATGGGTACCAAGTTGTGTAGGCCTGGTGTGGTAGCCTCTGCCTCGTGCCTGGCCCACTAGTGCAATCCTCTAGTGGACAAAAACGTGACATTTGACTGCAGCTCCCCTGTTAGCACTTGCGCACATGTTGCAGCTATCAGGTTACAGATGAGACAAATGGTGGCTTGGGGACTCCGCGCTGGAATGCTTTTGTATTCATACCTCCCTCTCAGGGCTGCATCCAGGATTCCCATGCCAGAATGCTTAACGGAGATGATATTTTATGCAAAGCATAAAGCAAAGCTTGTTTCTGCCCTGATTGCTTTTGACACTATCTTGCAGGCGACTAAAGTTCAAACGAGAAACAAATTGGCTTGGGAAACAGGTGGTGGAGGAAGACAGTTTAGAGAAAGAAAGACAGCAGTAAACAAAGGTTGGTTAGTGGGGGGGTGGGTGGGATGGAGCCAGCTCATCACAACAAGGTTACAGCCTCGCTCAAAATGTTTGGATTAAAAGGCTATCAAGCGCACAAACAGAATGATTGCTGTGAAACGCGCCCTCATTCAGCAGCACTTGACAGCATCCATTATATTAGTAACAGAATTGCTCCCATTATTTAACGTCTATTTAGCTCTAATAAGGGACAACGCAGCAGAGTCTCGGGGCTTTCGACAGAGGAGACACATAGACAGCAGGAGGAGAGAAGCAAAGCAGCAAAGACCTAGCCATCTGCCCCACCCTATCTGAATTACATACCATCTTCATGTGACAAGGATAGGGCAACCTGGGCAGCGAGCCCAGAGATGAGGGGAGAAGCTGCCTCTGCCCTAGCATGAATGCACAGGTGCTCTGTTCATGGTGATGTGGTGAACTATGAGGGCAATACATCTCTTTATTTGCCTTTCATGCCACTGTTAATGGTTGAGTCCTTTAAGCACAGTGTAAGTGTAAATATAATAGATAAATATAATGGATAAATATAGCCTTATAGCACACATTTGAATGTGTGCTATAAGGCCATACCGGTAAACAAAAAAACAAAAAACCCCACAGATACACATCCAAAGTTACACCCATCTCCTTGCTTGTAGGCATTAAAAATACAGAGTGTGCTGAATGATATACTTAAGTCTCCATGTTTCAGAAATATACCTGTAGGCCCAATCTGAAGACAATACGGGGGCTCCGGAATCAGAAGTCAGTTATCAAATCTGCTGTGGGTGTGCAAGAGGAAAACTCCCGTTTTGCTTTCTGATGACTTTGCAGATCTGCAGGTGTAAGGAAGTCTTTTTGTCCCTCTGCATAGAAAGCCATTTTTATTAGGGTCCTTCTCTTAGTGTAGGCATAGTCTTTGATCAGGAGCCAAAGCTTTTGACTTACAGAGGAGGCAGGGGTGGTGGTAATCCTGTCTACATATCTGTGATTTGGATCACGCCCTTGAGAAAGGAGTAGCGTTAGGTGGGGGTGAATGGCAAAGAATACAAAATACTGAGCCTCCCTTTATAGAGCTTTGGGGGAGCTTCTGTAGGGTATTAAGTCCTCCGTGTTTCTGATCTAAAACAGTGATTGGGACTTATTTATTTGGTAGACCTAGCCCCAGGTTCTGATATGATTCATGCTTTTAAGGTTAGGGTGTAGAGAGCGTGACTGTGGCAGAAAACATACACAAACTTTGGCAAAGACCCCATCCTTTTCTTCTCAACATGGCCAGGCTTGCCTCAAACATAAGAAGCCTGTTTTGTGCATCTTCTAATGGCCAGCAGGTGTTCCGTGGCTGCTTGTACGCCGAGCAGAACACAGTGTACTAAGTGAATTGCTTCCAGTAATGGATATCCCCACTGTAGTCTGGAAGACTCTCAAAGCTGAACTTTGAACAGAGCGTGGAATCGTCTGTTTGACAAGAGTCCTAATCCAAGATTGCAGAAAAACAAGGACAAGAAGGACTCATCTAGTCCAGCAGCCTGTTCTCAAAGTGGCCAATCAGGTGCCCACGGGAAACCTGCAAGTGGGACCTGAGCACAACATCCTTCTCCTCACCTGTGATTCCCAGTAACTGGTATCCAGAGACGTACTTCCTCTGACATTAGAGGCAGTGCAGACCCATCATGGCTAGTTGTCACTGATAGCCTTTTCCTCTATGAATAGGCAGTGGATAGCAACACCACTTGTGTTTGATAAAAAGCCAAGGAAGCTGTTTGTCTGTAAGAAGACTTCCAAAATCTAGAGCTGGGCAGTACCTGTATTAGGACCAACCAAAATGTCACAATATTGTGAGTTCTCTGAATTTATTCATTACTTTGTTGCTTACTACCCCAAAAAAGGCTTGCTGCACACAAAAAGGGTAGTATAGTATGGTTTTTTTTTTTTATCTTCAGAACATGGATAGATATCTTTTCAAGAGTGCAAGAGCATCAAGTGACACTGAGGAGAATCCTAGTTTTGATCCAGAATCGCTGTTCAAACAAGAGTACAGGAGAAGACTCAATTATTATTATATTTTGGGAATGATTCGAGTTCTTCTGTAGCTGCATTGTTTTTATACTTTCTGCATGTATCATGATCATATTATAAAGTAGTTGTGTTTTATGTTATAAATCAAACCTTGCTAGGAGTTGTTTCTATTTGTTTTGTCCAATGTATTTCTTATCAATAAAAAATTCAGGGTGGCAATTTTTATTCTGAAAGTGTGACCCAGAGGGAAAAAAATATGAGAGCCACTGACCTAGAGCCTTGCTTCAGCTCTTTACGAAATAGATTGCAAAATAAATATTTAATCAAATGAACATGTCAGACACCTGAAGAAAGTAAGGAAAAGGTCGAAGCCTGCCTGAAGCATGAAGAAAAGGGTGAAAACAGACACTGCATTCAGTGCCAGATCTATGTGTCAGTAGAAAAGTAAAGGCAGCCCTGCAGCAGGAAAAACCCATCTGGCTCCTGCAGTTAGTTAGGTACACCCGCACACACCCTAATGTTTGTTTCCTGAAGGCTATAGGAGTTTTACCATTCCGCTTAAAATCAATTTCCAGTTGTTTGGTATATGAATCACATAAACATGCAAAAGGAACCCAAAAAAAGGCCCTCTGGCAAGAAAGAAGTGGACATTCATATGCAGAGAACACAAGTATGGCCAGGTTCCATAGGGCTATTTTACCCGAGCTAAAAGCTATGTGTATGCCTAGAGGAATGTTGTCGTTTGAACAGCAGTGCATTTGCACACCTCACACATGCACGCTTGCATGTACGCAGCCTGCTCTCGGATCACAAGCCATTTTTCTAAGCATGTCACCTTCAAAAGCACTTTGCCATGAGACATGCAGGACTGCTCTTTGGAAACACAGCTCCAAAACTTGCACCATGTTTGGAATATTTTTCTCTCACCACCTGGGGGTGCTCCAAACATCCTTTTTATTGTGCTTTCAGCATGCTTTGCACTCATGAGGCCATTGCAGCACTCATGAGACCATTTGAGTCCACAACCTCCCAAGGGAGACAGTTCCACTGTTGAACAGCTCTTACTTTCAGAAAGTTCATAGTATATGTATTTAGAGATTGCAATATTTTATTGAGTACTGTTACTCTACACAGTGAGAAGTCCCGGGCCGGGTGGTGGGGTGGGGGGACAGCATTTACCTGAGTTTTGACAAATAAGTTGCATATAAATTTATTATTATTATTAACAACAACAACAACAACAACAACAACAACAACAACAACAATATCCTTTGGAAGGAAGTCGCAGAAGGTTTATGGTATTTTCTAATAGTGGAGTTTATTTAGAGAGATGCAAGTTGAGCACAGGTAGAGGCGCAGGTTAAAAACTTGTCTGCTGTTTCCACATCAGATCTCCAGGGACAATCAACCAACAACCCCAAAATACACAGCTGAAACTGAATTCTCCGTGTGTCCCCCTCAGTTTGCCTTATGACACTTTCAAACTGACCCTTAGTCAGGCTGGCTTGGGCTGCAGGATGGGAGTTGAAGCCCATCAACATCTGGAGGGTCACATGTTCCCCATCCCCTGGGAGGGGGAGCCCTGCTTTTAACCTAATACTCTTCTTCTTGGTTCAGAGTTCTCCTGAAAACAGTTTCAGGTTCATCTTGGGAAGACGTGCCGCTGTATTATTAACGAGTAACTATGAACATACTGTATACAGAATGTGGAAGAGCCACCTAGAGAAGATTCACTTTTGCTAGAGGCGTTTTTGCAGTGGGGCTTACTCCCAAGTAAGAGTGTGTGAAGTTGCAGCCTGTAGATGCACGCAAATTCAGCAGGATATGCCACTGGCCAATCCATAATATATAGATGGGAGTTGGGGGAAATACACAGCTTCTTCCCCCACCCATGAAGTTTTTACTGTGCACATCCATTAATTCATTATTGTAAATTATTTTTGAGTACAGAAAGTTCCTTATTTGAAGCAGCTTGTTGCTTCTGCACACAAGTCCATTAAGAAGCTTTTATTATGCTGCATCAATGATCTCCTTTAAGATGATCTCTGATGGGTGAAAATGAAATCTGTGTCTTGCATAAATACCAGTAAATCGTTTGAGCGATGGGAAAAGAACAGGAAGCACCGTTGGCGTGTACTAAAATAAAGCTTACTCTCTTTGATTTCCTCATTATTTGCTCCTTGTGAGACTCAAGCATTACTTTATTTATTCCTATGTGTGATTTTATTTATAATTTATTTGGAAGCATTTACCCAAGTGCTCTGCAATATTGTGGCTCCTACTAACTATTCTGTATTGCTGCATTTTTGCTATTCAAACACACACACACACACACACACACACACAAACACACACACTCTCCAGGCTGCAGATCACTCACAAACCAAGCAGATATGAGCAGATGGAGCTACAGAAATATAACCTTTTCTCTTAAAAAAGAGAAAATAAAAGGAAAATAAAAATTAACAGCCACCAAAATGTCAGGTCAAACCTCCCTTGTGTTAATAATTCTAATATTCTGCTCAAAACTGGGACCATGGATTTTCACTGCATCTTGGAGTGAATACAAATCGGAACAGGTTTCACAATGCATAAGCCAGAACACATGTGAGTGGGCTCTACGATGCAGCATCACACCCCATGGGGTTGTTAGGCAAGGCAGAACACGATGCAAGATCATAGAATCATACTGTAGAATCTTACGAGTTGGAAGGTGCCCCAAGGGTCATCTAGTCCAACCCCCTGCAATGCAGGAATCTCAGCTAAAAAACCCATGACAGATGGCCATCCAACCTCTGCTTAAAAACCTCCAAGGCAAGGAAAAAGAGTACTTTTGCATTTGGAGGCACAGCTCCTAGTAAGTGTAATGAGGGAAATATTTTCAGTGGTCTCTCCAGTGTGGTATGCTTGAGCAGCTTTCCATAGGTAGAACAATAGACTGTATCCAAGCAGTCTTAAATACATTTCAGTTTTAAGTTCACTGCTATAATCTGCATCCCAAGACTCAGCAAGTGTTTACTTCAGGCATTCCCAAACTTCGCCCCCCCAGATGTTTTGGACTACGATTCCCATCATCCCTGACCACTGGTCCTGTTAGCTGGGGATCATGGGAGTTGTAGGCCAAAACATCTGGAGGGCCGCAGTTTGGGGATGCCTGGTTTACTTCCTGTGGCGCTGGGGGGCGGGATGTGACATGTGAGCAAATCCTGAACCTTGAGCCATGTGTGTGTTTCCCTCTGATTAGACGTATGGCCTCCCATTATGTAAAAATTACTGTGATTCATTTGTTCTGATTTGTATGATTTCAAATTGACTAGTCATAGTGAACCAACCAAGTTCCACATTAGGTTTTTTAAGACCTATCTGTAGCACATGCCCATAGGTTAAATTGCCACTTAAATCTGGGAGCACTCTTTTCAGCCCAGCAGGCCAAATCCTAAACTCCTGACAACCCATGTTGACAAGTGGGTGGGGTTACCCACCTATCAGTCACCTGACACCATCATGACATCAGGTGACTCATGTTCTTTTTAGTGTAGCCCAGAAATTCCAGGCTGTTGCTAGTCTTTACCCTTTACCTCCCCCACACCTGCTGGACCTAATTAGGCCCACAGGCCTGATGACTAGAGCATCTTTTCTTGCCTACCTGATGTAAGCTGTCTGTCATTTTGCCATTCAGAATTAAGCATGTCAGTTAAAAGCTGCCTATTACTATGACATTAAATTCATCCATCAGTCCATAAGATGACCAAGCTAAATATGTCTGAAAGCATCTATAGCCCTACTTACAGCCTGAACCAAACCATATTCACTCAGAAGCAAGTCTCCTTGATTTCTTTGGGTAAGTAAGTTTAGGACTAGAGCTTTAGCATACCTGCCAAGTTGCTGTCGGAGAAATAAGGGACTGGGCCGGAAGTAGAAGACCGGAAGTAGCGCTGCTGCCATTTTGGAACTGGGCGGAGCATGCTCAGAAGTGACTTTTGATGCTGCTTTGCCCAGTTCCAAAATGGCCGTCGCGCCAGAAGTCGCACTGCAGCCATTTTGGAACTGGGCAGAGCAGCATCAAAAGTTGCTTCTGAGCATGCTCCGCCCAGTTCCAAAACGGCCGCCGCACCAGAATAAACCGGGGAAAAACAAAAAAAAGGGAACAGGTGGAAAAACAGGGATTTCCTGGGGAATACGGGAGACTTGGCAGCTATGGCTTTAGACAGCTGGGAAAGTGATATCTGACAATCCAATCTAGTGATCTGATTATAAATGAGTGAAATAATTACTGGACCACTTTATCCCAGAATGGTAAAATGATAGTTACAATAGACAGGTTTGTTTTAAGTGAAGGAATCATAGAACTATTGACCTGCAATTGCTATATATTTAAAAATATTCCTATCCCATTAGATCAGGGGATGCCAACCGCCCACTAATGGGCATTTTAGGATTCTAGGTGGGTGATAGAGGGTTCTACGGCACAAGTTGAATCCTCCTTCCATTGAGCACTGGTGGGTGGTAAGGAAAGTTTACCATCAAGAAAGATGCATTAGTGGGTGGTAGGTACCCTGTATTAGATCAAATAATAGTCTGCAGGACTAAGCTGGGTGCCAGAGATAGCCTGGAAAATCTGTGGATGTGGCTTTGCTTACATCACATTGCAAGGAACGGCAACCCATTCTTTTAACTCCTTATATGTTGATGCAAAATTCCAGAGCCAGATAATTAGGATAAAATTTCAGAATCTACTATCAGCACCCATGTGGTGTCCAGAACTTAACTGGAAGATGGATTATTCACTAGATCTCAGTCCTGCTATTCTGGGGTCTCCAACAAACAGTTACCCAGCCGTGATAGTCTACAGTCAAACAGGGGAATTTTGGTACTTGTTGGTTCACTTTAAAGGCCTGGAAACTTCAATCATCAAGGTACAACAAAGTAAAGTCAGATTCATTTATATACCCATTTCTGCATGAGTGTAATCCAAAATAGTTTACAACTAATAGATACGTTAGCAACAACACTTCTATCAATAGCAATCCATTGCAAAATATAAATAATAAACAAAAATGATCAAAGAAATCACAAAACAGTCAGTTTCAATAATCTGTCCAATACAAAAACACTCTTCCTAAAAAGACACAAAATATTTTACTAGCAAAGGTCCCAACAGTAAAACAATGTTCAATGAAAAATAAAACTTATACAAACTAGCAAAAAGAAGACTGGCACAAACAGAGAGAAAATACACAAATACCCCTAGAGATCCAACAGAAACGTATTTTGCAAACTGATTGTTATTTTAGAGGTATTACAGACTCCCCCAGTGGCCAAGTTTCATATGCTTTCACTGGAGCTACTATTGCAATACTGATTGCTGCAAAAGTAACCTGTCAGTGAGCGTGTGTCTGCTCAACAGGCTTTCTTGCACTAACAGACCTGCCAGTAAGAATAAGCAATTTAAAATAGAGGACAAATTTAAGATTAGATTACAAATGTCATAAATGTATAAAGTATATACACAATGTGACACCCTCCAGCTGATAAAGGTAACAGGTATGTGTGTGTGAGAGAGAGAGAGAGAGTGAGAAAGAGAGAGAAAGAGAGAGAAAGAGAGAGAAAGAGAGAGAGAGAGAGATGAAGCCTAGGAACTGCCAAAGTAGATCTCTGGGGAGCTGCATTATAGGATTGCCTATTTACTTCTACTTCCACTCTGCTTTAATAATTGTCAGTCAATAAAATACGACAAAGCAGCCATGTCTTCAATGAGTTTTCATTCAAATGAAACTAAACTCAGAAGTGTGATCCCTAGAGCATCTCACCCAGGCTTCCTCAAACTCTGCCCTCCAGATGTTTTGAGACTACAATTCCCACCATCCCTGACAACTGGTCCTGCTAGCTAGGGATCATGGAAGTTGTAGGCCAAAAACATCTGGAGGGCAGAGTTTGAGGAAGCCTGATCTCACCAATCAAGGAAGTGCACAGCAATATCAAATTAGATAGTGTTATAGTAATGACTCCCAATATCAGCTGAAGCATCACTAACCCAATTAGTAAGTCCTTTTTCCCCCTGCACTTTTTTAAAAAAAAGAAAGATTCAACATACATATACAAAAAGAAAAAGAAAAAATCGAGCTGACACTACAAATGACACTACTAACACCAACCATCAAGCTATAATAAAGTTATACCCAGCTTCCCCACCCCATGTGTCTTCCCTCCACCAGTTCTCATCTGTACCTTATCCCATAAACTACGTTCTACATTGCATATATTCCAATTCGAATCTATGAACTTAATTATCCAATCTTTACTCCTCTCCTCATTTGGGTTTCATTATACTGTGCTTATGCTTATTCCAAGCATAAAGGTAAAGGGGTAAAGGGACCCCTGACCATTAGGTCCAGTTGTGACTGACTCTGGGGTTGCGGGGCTCATCTCATGTTATTGGCTGAGGGAGCCGGCGTACAGCTTTCAGGTCATGTGGCCACATGACAAAGCCGCTTCTGGCAAACTAGAGCAGCACACGGAAACACCGTTTACCTTCCCGCTTGGAGCGGTACCTATTTATCTACTTGCACTTTGAGGTACTTTTGAACTGCTAGGTTGGCAGGAGCTGGGACCGAGCAACGGGAGCTCACCCCGTCGCAGGGATTCGAACCGCCGACCTTCTGATTGGCAAGCCCTAGGCTCTGTGGTTTAACCCACAGCACCACCTGCGTCCCTATTCCAAGCATATCAGCATGTTATTGTTTGAACGTTTTTCGAAATACTCCTCATAGTATTTCCATTGAGATCTTAGTTTCTGATTTAAGCACTCTTCCAATTTTTCGCTAACAGTAACCTTGCTGCTGCTGTTGTATAAAGCAATAAATTTCTTTTTCTCGTGGGATCTCTTTGCCCAGCAGACTTAGAAAATATATTTCTGGGGGTTTTTCCAAAGGAATTTTTAACGTTTTTTCCCAACTCCTCATGCACACTATTCCAAAACACTTTCACTCTCCCACAACCCCACCACATATGAATTAGTGTGCCCTCAGCATCTTTACATTTCCAACAGCGACTGGAGTTTGATTTATATATGGCAAGTTTTACTGGCATTATATGGCATCTATAAAACATTTTCACAATATTCTCTTTAATTGCATTGGATGCTGTAAATCTGATACCAATCTTTAATCATCTTTTCTATTGTTCAAGTTGAATTTCATGTCCGATATCCTGCACCCATCCCAATTAAGTCCTGATGTACAGGGTAAGCTACTTGCATGACATCAGGAAGAAGAAGAGTTTGGATTTGATATCCCGCTTTATCACTACCCTAAGGAGTCTCAAAGCTGCTAACATTCTCCTTTCCCTTCCTCCTCCACAACAAATACTCTGTGAGGTGAGTGAGGCTGAGAGACTTCAGAGAAGTGTGACTAGCCCAAGGTCACCCAGCAACTGCATGTGGAGGAATGGGGACGCGAACCCTGTTCACCAGATTACAAGACTACCGCTCTTAACCACTACACCACACTGGAAAGGTAGGGGAGGGGGGAAGACTCATCAAGGTGAACATCAACAAGGGCCTTGGTTGGTCATAGTGGCCAGACTATGACCAACCGTAACCTATCCTTCAGATTAATTATTGTAATATGCTTCATATAGGGCTACCATTGAAGGCAGTTCAGAAGCTGCAACTAGTGCAGAATGCAGCTGCTTGGATATCACCCCATATCATGCTGCTCAGGAGGGGTTCTCTGACTAGTCACAGCCCCAGTTGAGGTACAAGGCAGAGAAAATTATCCATGGTGGCAACCCATCTCTGGAATAATCTAGCCCTAGAGGCACATCCTGCACTTCCTGGTTTGCAGCTGGGGGGAAGGTCTTTCTTTGCACAGGCATTCAGAAATGTTTAAAAGGGTAAAAATACCTCATGGACGACTCTGGGGTTGCGCGCTCATCTCGCTCTATAGGCCGAGGGAGCCGGCGTTTGTCCACAGACAGCTTTCGGCTCATGTGGCCAGCATGACTAAGCCGCTTCTGGCAAACCAGAGCAGTGCACGGATACGCCGTTTACCCTCCCACCAGAGCGGTACCTATTTATCTACTTGCACTTTTATGTGCTTTCGAACTGCTAGGTGGGCAGGAGCTGGGACCAAACAACGGGAGCTCACCCCGTTGCGGGGATTCGAACCACCGACCTTCTGATCGGCAAGCCCTAGGCTCAGTGGTTTAGACCACAGCGCCCCCCGTGCCCCCAGAAATGCTTAGTTTTATGCTATTGCTATGTTTATCTTTTATTGAAGCTCCTGGTTTATGGTGAAATTTTGTTACCAGATTTTTCCTTTCAGGGAGATTTCAAGGAAAGGTAGGGCCTATAAGTGACAATTCAGGTTTAAGATACAGTACCCTGCTTCAGAGTGAATCTGGAGGGCTATTATCCACTGGCAGCCTTACAACTCTATGATCCTATAAATAAAGAGTGAACAAACTACATGGTTGAAAGTGAAAGTTAATTAACATTCCCATCCAAAGTCTTTTAGAACCTTCTCCAAGGAATCAGCAAGTTCTTCTGTGTCAGTATTATCATACCAGTCACATTTATCATATCAATCAGAGTTTTCATGTGCACAGAAGGGAGAAAGGCATCATAATGACATAAATTCCAACAGCTGATGCACAAAAAGGTCCTTCCATATGTCCGCTGTGCACTCCCACACTTGCCAGAAGTGAATGTGAAAACTCTCTAAATGAGCTTGTGCCAGTCAATCTCTGTGCAAAATTAATCAAGAGAAGCATTCTGTGGCATATAACAAAATGCTGGGTTCTTTTTACATGCAAATCAGTCGGCACTTCAGATTAATCATAAGCCATTTTCTCTGATGTGTACTAGTGCAGAAATCTGCTATGTGATATGAGGCCAGGTGTCCACATGAACATATGCATGACGAATCCTTAAGCACTTCCCAAAGCATGCACAAAACGGTGGTCTCTACTATGGGGTGTCATCAATTCATCTATGAGACTGTGCAAGCAAAGCGAGTGCTGAAACTTATTCTGGGTTCTGCCAATAAGTAAGGTTGTAAACAAAAACCAGGGCCAAATTCTCAGAAGCAGGAGTTTGATTATGCTGTAGTAATTGTTAGATAGCTAAAAATAATCAAAAAGTGGGCTAAGTCGGGACAAAAGTGACTTGCAATGTAGGCAGGTTTTTTATTTTTTTAAAATAGCATTCATATCTGCATACCCAAGATGGTTATATATATATATATTTTTTAAAAAAAACCCTACCCTGAAGATATCCCATCCAGTTCCCCACCATTTTCATCTGCTTGAATGAGCATTCTGCCACACTTGAGTACAATGCCAACATTTCTTCTACATTCTTTTACTCAGATCAGTGTGTTCTGCTGGGGCATATGGAAGACTCCCTCTGTACTGGGGGCAATCCCACAAAACTCTTGTTTAACATTTCTGGAGGCACAGGATGACCTTTCAAGATCAATTAAATGTGTTTCGATCTTGTGAGAAGAGGCTCAAAATTTCTCCTTGGCATGACGCAAGCGAGTTGTAACTTCGGAAGAGCTCTTAACAGATTTAGCTGCAGCCAAGCATGTGCCCATGTGCCTCTTAACGAACAATATGTTTTGTTTTCAGCTCAAACCTGCATTGCTTCTGTTGTCTCAGAGTTGCCCCAAGTTGTTCAAGAGACAGCACATTAAGGCTACAATCCTAAACACACTTACTAAGGAATCCCTTTGAACTCAGTGGGATTTACTTTTGAGTAAACATACTGCATCAACATTCAATATTTATTGCAATGTTAAGTATGGATTCAGTTGCAAGATGACTGAATGAAGACAAAGTAACAGTAAGGTAAAGGTAAAGGATCCCTTACAGTTAAGTCCAGTCATGAATGACTCTGGGATTGCGGCACTCATCTTGCTTTACTGGCGGAGGGAGCTGGCGTTTGTCCGCAGACAGTTTTTCTGGGTCACGTGGCCAGCATGACAAAGCCGCTTCTGGCGAAACCAGAGCAGTGCACGGAAACGCCATTTACCTTCCCGCCAGAGTGGTACCTATTTATCTACTTGCAGTTTGACGTGCAACTGCTAGGTTGGCAGGAGCTGGGACCAAACAACGGGAGCTCAGCCCGTCGTGGGGATTCAAACCACCGACCTTCTGATCGGCAAGCCCTAGGCTCAGTGGTTTAGACCACAGTGCCACTCACGTGGCTGTATTACTGTATACAGTTAGTTCTACATGAGTCAACTCAACGTATATTTTCATCATACCAGTATAGGTCATGGGGGCCACAGGAAAGAGATAGAGAATCAAGCACCTGATTAATCTCAGCCATTTCAGCACAGAGAGATCATGTAGATCAGGTATAGGCAAACTCGGCCCTCCAGATGTTTTGGGACCACAACTCCCATCATCCCTAGCTAACAGGACCAGTGGTCAGGGATGATGGGAGTTGTAGTCCCAAAACATCTGGAGGGCCTAGTTTGCCTATGCCTGATGTAGATCACCTTAGAACACAAGAAGCTGCCTTCTAGTGAGTCAGACCATCTAGCTGGGAGTTGTTAACACTAACTCATATCGGCTTTCCAGAGTTTCAGGCAGAAGTCCTTATTCCTACCTGAAGATGTCAGAGAGACTGAACCTAACAAGCGCTTCCTCACCTTTGGACATCACAACACAAATGTAGCTGCTGAAGCGCTTGCAGTAGCTTGTTAAAAGAGAACTTGTGCTGAATTCAGCCCAGGATGGCAGAAGAGCACACCTGCCTTGCTACTATGTGATGCAGAGGTAGGGAGAATACTAAAGTGTTCATGAGAATAAATTCCTTGGTCATAAATTGGTCCTGTTGTAGCTTGTACTGTGATCTGTGGGAAATGACTCTGGCTTTGGTGGTTTGTGGATCACAATCCACACCATACTACATTTTAAGCACATCAAAGGGACATTAAAATCACATGGTTCCTGCACAGAATCCTGGGGACTGTAGTTTGCCCCTCGCAGAGCTACAATCCTTAATGCCAAACTACAGTTCCTAGGATTTGGTGGGGCAGGGACCATGTGCTTTAAATATACATTGGAAGTGCTTTAAATGAGATGGCTCAGTTGGTAGAGCATGAGCCTCTTAATCTCAGGGGCGTGGGTTCGAGCCCCAGATTGGGAAAAGATTCCTGCACCGCAGGTGGATGGACTAAATGACCCTCCTGGTCCCTTCCAATTCTACAATTCTATGATTTTATGAAATGTATGGTGTGGAGGACGTACATATCTGAACTTTATACTACCAGCTAATTTTGTATGTCCACTCATCAGCTGCAGGTTCCTAAAAAGGACACCACTGCCAAAGCAAACTGGAAGTTAGCTCATGGAACACCATAAAGTGCAAACATCTGGATTATATTACAGAAACATTTTATAGTGTTTTCAGCCCCAGCATGTCCCTGGCCGAAAACGTGTTTGTGATTTGACTTTGTTCATTGACATAAATTCCTTCACATTTGAATGTCTCATTGAAAGGCACATAGCAGAATGCTCCATCACACAACTGAAGGAATGACAACCTTAAAATGAATCCCAGAAGCTGGGAATCCCTCTGGGTTTATAAGGGCTAGTAGCGGGCATCTTGGTCGCGTCATTTATTAAGCCAAAGCATGTGCTTTCAAACAAGAGTTCAAATACTTTGGGATGAAATTAACAACACATAAGCACATGCCCTTCAGACAGACCCTAGTCCACACCCATTTCTGGAAAAAAAGCAGCATTGACATGCAATGGGTTTGTCCTTCTTGCACCCGATGCTTTGATCACTTTAACAACACAGAAGAAACTCACCCCACACACAAAGATTAAATTGACGACAGATGAAGCTCTCAGGAAAAAGTGCATCACACATACAGCCAGCAGGCATAGTACTGAGGACATAGCCATGTGCATCAAGAAGAGATTGATTCAGTATTATAGCAAAAAGCACCCCTTGTACAGGCAGCAGATGTGTAGCCAATCTTATGCACATTTACTCAGAACTTAGTCCAATAGAACTCATTTCCAAGGACTTGGAAGGCTAATATGGTGACCTCCAGATGTTGTTGGACTCTTACTTCCCATCATGCCCAACCATTGGCCATGCTGGCTGAGGCTGATGTGAGCCTGAGTCCAACAACGTCAGGTAATGAAGCCAGGCACCAAATTGGCTACCCAGCTTCAAGAAGTATACATAGGATTGCCACTTTAAACATTCAGTATTTTTCAATAGTATGGTGATTTTACTCCTGAAGAAAAATAGTTGAAAAGCACGGGTGTATTGTGGAATATGAACTCAAGGTTTAACTAATTCTCCACCCACAAGACCACACTGATGGCATTTTTAGGATAGGCTGCACTTTGCAAATTTTATCTGGGCTGCCCTCACAACATCCTTGCATTGTGTGTTAGGGCTTGGCACCATAATCCGTACTGAAGTTTACCTGTGTCACCATTATATTAGGGGTATGACATTCACATGTTCCAAAAGCTATTGCATCTGTAGTTTTATAGATGCCATTTATGTTGATTTTATGTAGATTTTTTGGATAAGAAATAAGGTTCCTCTTTTCACACATCACACAGATGTTGGGGGCAAGTGGAACACATGGCCCCTTAAGGGTGGGGCCAGCAAATAAGGTTCCCCTCCCCATTCCACAAATTTACCATACACATGGATGTGTATAGTACAGGACTATTATCTCTAGGATGATGATTCCACTACTTTGTTTTCACAGGGATCAGGTGGCACTGTAGTCTAAACCACTGACCCTCTTGGGCTTGCTGATCGAAAGGTTAGTGGTTTGAATCCGTATGAGGTGAGCTCCCATTGCTCTGTTGCAGCTTCTGCCAACCTAGCAGTTTAAAAGCACAAGTAGAAAAACCAGAACCGCTGTGGCGGGAAGGCAAATGGTGTTTCCATGTGCTCTGGCTTCTGCCATGGTGTTCTGTTGCACCAGAAGCAGTTTAGTCATGCTGGCCACATGACCTGGAAAGCTGTCTGTGGACAAACACTTGCTCCCTCGGCCTGAAGTGAGTTGAGCGCTGCACCCCAGTCGCCTTTGACTGGACTTAACTGTCCAGGGGTCCTTTACCTTTTACTTTGCTTTCCTCAGCATTGAGACAGACATCTATGCTGAAGGGGCACACAACTAGTCGGTCCAAAGACCTTTTGAAACCAGTACAGTGGTACCTCGGTTTACAAACACAATTGGTTCTGGAAGTCTGGACTTAACCTGAAGCGTACTTAACCTGAAGCGAACTTTCCCACTGAAAGTAATGGAAAGTGGATTAATCCGTTCCAGATGGTCCATGGAGTACTTAAACTGAAGCGTACTTAACCTGAAGCGAACTTTCCTATTGAAAGTAATGGAAAGTGGATTAATCCGTTCCAGACAGGTCCATGGAGTACTCAACCTGAAGCGTACTTAACCCGAGGTATGAGTGTAATTGGTTCTGGAAGTCCGTACTTAACCTGAAGCGAACTTTCCAATTGAAAGTAATGGAAAGTGGATTAATCCGTTCCAGACAGGTCCGCGGAGTACTTAAACTGAAAATACTCAAACCGAGGTGTACTTAAACCGAGGCATGACTGTATTTCAGTTTCCCAAGAAACAAAGAGGTCAAAGTTACCAAAGATTTCAAAGCGAGGTTGTGGAATAGAGTTGCTGGGTTGGACTTCACGGACAAGTTCCAAACCATCATTTTGGGCAGGGGTACCAACATGACCCGTAAGCTGGTCAGGGGTCCCTTTACCTTTTACCAACTCAAATAAAATATGGGGGGCAGCTGGGGGGACAGGTGGACAACTGCCCCCCAAATCAAGTAAATAAATAAAAATACTTAACCAGCCCACTAACTGCTTTGTTGATAGTTCTGTTCTGCTCCCTCTAACATAAATACTTGCTATGCCCATGGGCCCTGGTAAGGTCCGCCCTGCATAATCGATCACAAGACACACAATATTTGAATGGCAATGTCCATCAACTTTAAGGTAAGGGAAGGGAAGCCTGACGGTTAAGTCCAGTCGCGAACGACTCTGGGGTTGCGGCTCTCATCTTGCTTTACTGGTGCAGGGCATAGCTGCCAAGTATCCCGTATCCGCCGGGAAAACCCCTTTTTTCTTACCGTTTCCCGGCGGTCTCCCGTTTGGTGAAAAATCCCGGTATTGTCCCTTAAATTGGCTTCTGCCCGACGGCCATTTTTCTGGTGCCGCTTTGCCCTTCTATGGGCACCAGAAAATGGTGGCGCCGGCGCCGGAAGTCGCTTCCGCGCATGACCGGAAGTTGCGACTTCCGGTGGCGCTTTGCCCTTCTATGGGCATCAGAAAATGGCGGCGCCGGAAGTCGCTTTTACGTGTTTCCGGTCATGTGCGGAAGCGACTTCCGGCGCTTGCGCCGCCATTTTTTGGTGCCCATAGAAGGGCGCCGCGCCACCGGAAGTTGCGTCACGCAACTTCCGGTCATGCGCGCGCTGCCGATCCCAGATCTTTACGACCCGGACTTGGCAGCTATGGTGGAGGGAGCCGGCGTTTGTCCGCAGACAGTTTTTCCGGGTCACGTGGCCAGCATGACTAAGCTGCTTCTGGCGAACTAGAGCAGCACACGGAAACGCCGTTTACCTTCCCGCCAGAGTGGTACCTATTTATCTACTTGCACTTTGGCGTGCTTTCCAACTGCTAGGTTGGCAGGAGCTGGGACCGAGCAACGGGAGCTCACTCCGTCGCAGGAATTCGAACCGCCGAACTTCCGATCGGCAAGCCCAAGAGGCTCAGTGGTTTAGACCACAGCGCCACCCGCATCCCTGTCCATCAACTTTGGGGGCCCTCAAATATTTTACTGGGACCTAAACCCCTAGGCTCCTATGGTCTTGGGACTCGACATGCAAAGCGTCCCCCTCAGCATACCAGTCTTGCACTCGTGCCCTGTTTTGCGTTTCCCCAAAGGCATCTGGCTCGAAATTGCGGGAGCCGAATTCTCTTTGCGTTGCCTGCCTATCTCACCTGGCAAACGCGTCGCACCCACCCTGGGAGGAGCTCTCTGCTCTTCGGAGGGCACCTCCGTTTTCATCCGTGCTGGGCAAACCTCTTGCTCGCACTTTCTCGTCCTTTGGACCCCACTTGAAAACCAGTAACACACGCGCCCCATTTACTTCTCTCTCTCTCTCTCTCTCTCCCTCTCTCTCCCACTCCGCCCACCTGGGCAAACGGGCTCCGGAATCCCGCCCGCCTTTCTAAGGGCGCGAAAGAGGCAGAATGAGAGCGCCCGACGCGCCATCCCCTCGCGCGCCTTGCTAGTTCCGGCGAGAGCCGGGAAAAAGCCGCGGCCTTCGCCCCTCCTTCGCCTCGGTGCGTCCTGGAAGCAGCGCCGCCTCTTGCCCGGCGTCACTTCCCCGAGAGCAGCTGGAGAAGGAGAAGATGGCGGCGCTGGGGGAGCCGGTGCGGCTGGAGAGAGGTGAGAGCAAAGGCAGGCTGGCGAGCGGGCGGGGAACGGCTGGCCTCGGCTGCAGGAACGTGAGAGGAAGATCTGCTGAGCGATGCCCTGCAGGGGCGACGTGTGTATGCCTATAGTATTCGCCTTGGGGAGCGGGCAGGCTAAGCCCCCAAAGCGTTATTAGGTCCTGAGGCTGCTCAGGGTAGGGGCAACCACTTGTCCACAGCAGCAGCAGCCCCGCAAGCCTCCGCCAAGAGGGGGGAGAGGGGATCCCCTTGCCTCTCTTCCCCCCCCCTCGCTCCCGCATCCAGAGATAATGCGCAGCAGTGCTCCAGCTTAGGTGGCTTTAGAAGAGGATTAGAGAACTGCTAGGCTTACTACGTAGCTTGGGATGGCCGTCGCAAGTGGGGAGCGCGCGGCTGCTTGGCCGCCGAGAGAGAACTAGATGGGGGGCGTGGCGTCCGGCCCGGCGCGGGGATCTTCTTCTGTTCTTGGCTCCCTCCCTCCGACCGTCGGTCAAAGCGGCCTCGGCTTCTTCTTTCTCTGCCTGGTCCGAGTCAGCTGGTGCTGAGCTAGGACTGTGGCTTGCGCGCTCCCCTGTGGGTCGGGGTGCGCGAGGAGGTTAATGGACAACAGAGGGCCCTGTGGAAGTTCAGGTTGGGCTGCTGCTCTCGGAAGGAGCCAGCCGGTTCTCTGGGTGCCAACATTGGGTGTAAAGTTACGGAAGTTTTAGATCGGAGTTCATAGGCCTCGGTGGAAAATGCACTGTGAGCTGCTACTACCTATAGTTAGTTGGGAGGGTCTAATTTATGAGCCTAGAAGCATCTAGGCCCCCATCTGCACTGTACATTTAAAGAGCATCATACTGCTTTAAACGATCATGGTTTCCCACCAAGAATCCTGGGACTGGGAAGTGTCGTGGGCTAAGAGGGCTGAGTGCTTTTAGGATACCTCCTATTCCCCTGAGGGATGTGCACTTCTCAGAGTGGTTTAACCGTCAGCATGTCTTCCCAGGGAACTCGGGGAACTGTTGCTCTGTGAGAGGAAGAGGGTTCTCTGTGACTGCATAATGCTACTGCAGACTGAAATAACAGATTCCTAGGCCCCAGAATCAAATTTAATGGGTTAAGTTTTTTACAGCGCCGCAGCAAAATGTTGTCGCATTGAGTGCTCATATCAAGGAGGTCTAGCAGCCAGCCAGCTGTACTCTTTTTCCAGGGTGCTCCTTTCCATCCACCACCCTCTGCCCCCTTTTGGTCAACATCCTGTGGTCACTGAATATGCTCAGTCCTCATTGAGCTGAGTTTTACAGGAAAGGCTATGTACTGAATCTTAAGAACTGCTGCATGTCTCCAAACCTTTAGGTGAACTGGCTTTAGCTTGCACCTGGTAGATGAGGGTTAAAATATCTCATTAGGCATTAAATCACTGTTGGCCTTGTTGCCTTAGAAACTCAGATATATAGCTAATCACTAAGTGACACCTTAAACCTAGTTACAGCCACCAAAACAGAATATCTAGGTGTCTTTTTTGTTTACAATCATTTTAATTATTGTCATCAACATTCATTTCTGTATCGTTTTTTATTTTAAAGAAAATATCTCAAAGCAGATTACAACACATTAAAACATCAGATAAAACAATCCAGAATAAAGCAAATTCAAGCTTCAAGGAAAATATTTCAAATCCTTTTCCAAATGACATTTTGCTTTCCCTATATTTATTTACCCACTTAATTTGTATAGCTGCCCCATAGCAGAAGTACTGCAAGAAACCAGTGTGGTGTAGTGGTTAGAGAGTCAGAATAGGACTTGGGAGATCAGGGTTCAAATCCCCTCTCAGTGGGTGACCTTGGGCCGGTCACAGGCTCTTAACATACCTTCAAGGGTTGTTGTGGGGATTAACTGAGGGGGTGAACCATGTACTCCTTGGAGAGAAAGGTGGGATATAAATGCAATTAAGTTTTTCTGCTTACCTGCTTAAGAAAGCTAGAGGGGGCAGCCAGATGGAGATGTCAGTCGCCAACCCGGCATTCAAAGATCTCCATGTGGTCACAATTGGAGTTGCATCACTAGCAAAACATGCCTGGCACCTGGCGCATTTCTAGCACTGCTCATGAAGAAGAGCCTCAGTTGATCACAGGGTTTGGGCAGGTTCATAGAATTGCTGATACAAAGTTTTCATAGAATTGCTGATACAAAGTTTTCACAGAACTGCTGATACAAATGATGACTTTTTTAAGAATACAGAATAATTGTTACTTTGCAGTGATGTTAAAGAAATGTACATTGTATCTTAACAGTATTTCAATAGAAACTAAACTTGGAAAATTAGGACCAAGTAGGCTATTTTTTAGTCAGTTGTCAAAGTATTGATGTCTTAAGCTCCCAGGGTGGGGTGGGTGGTGGGGAATCCTGTGTTTTATGAGGGAACAGTTCAGATAAAGAAAAAGGAAATAGCAGGTTAAAATGTAGTGTCTGTGTATAGCTATGACAGAGGACAAGATTTAGTAGCCCTGATGACTGACCTCTTCATTAGTTATGGAATGAAGTCAAACAGCATCACCCATGCAGCTTGCTTTAACATAGCTGCCAAGTTATCCCTTTTTTTAAGGGATTTTCCCTTATGCTGAATAGGCTTCCTCGCGAGAAAAGGGAAAACTTGGCAGCTATGAACTTTAAGCACTGCACCCTGCATGACTTTGCTGCTCAACCCCCCCCCCCAGAAGTACTGTTCGTCATCTGATGTTCAGCCTTTAAATCTCTTGCCACTCCCAGAAACACCCCCCCCCCTTTGTACATGTATGATTCCAAACAGAACTGGGTCAGCAGCTCGCACTGAAGAAAGGATGGGGGATATGCCAACATCTCTGGGAAATTCTTCTTGCCTTATTGAAATTCTTTTACTATCTTGGAGAGTACTGCTTTCAAAACGTCCATGCTAGGCAAAATTCAATAGGAACTCTTAAGTAACAGTTGACCTTTTGGGTCTTAACAACCCAGGAATTCTCAGAAATAGAAGGGAGGGTGTAACTGAGCCAGTTTAAGCCATGATGATATTCTCCCATGAATGGATGTTGTGTAACCCATATAATTGAAAAATCAGTTGTCATGTTTTAGTTTTCCAAATATGGCTGGGTTTGTTTGTTTTTGAAACTTCTAACATTCATTATACAGTAGTGGCTTATTGTAACCTCATATTTGTTTGGAACAACATTTTATCCTTTGCTCCTCAGTCATTCAAGGAAAATTAAGTAATATTTGCAAATAAAAATAGGATGCTTGGACTCAGCTGCTGGCTCTGCTCTTTGTCATGCAAAGGCTGTGTTTTTATTTCTAATCTTCAAAGACAAAGCTTTGGGAAATACATTTTTTTGCTAAGTTGTTGTTTTGATGGGTAACGGAGACAACAACAGATGACTTAATTATTTCCATGCTCCATAGTGAAGATTTTGGCAATTGCTTGCAAGTAATCATTTTATTTCATGTCCTTTAACCAGAATGTGGAAGAAGAAAACACGGAGGTAGGGCTGGGCGATACCTGGTTTTCAACATCACAATATATCACCAGCTAAATTTCACAATATCCCGATATATCACGCTATATATCTGCAGTGGCGGAGGGGCCTGCTGGCCCTCCCCAAAGGGACAGAGGGTACCGCCATACCCCCCCTGCAGCAGTGGAGGGTGTGCTGCATTTTCCCGCAGCAGCAGAGAGCCTTTCCAGGCCTCCCCGCAGCAGCAGAATGTCGCAGTGTACCTCCCCGCCGTGGCAGAAGGTGTACGCTTCCCTGCAGCAGCTGAGGGACTTGACGAGGCTCCCTGAAGTGGTGGAGGGCCTTAAAATGTAAGGAAGTAGTAGATTTAATAAAAAAATACTAAATAAACTTCCATATATAATATTTAATATATTTTCAACTAATTTATGAGTAGTTTAAGTGATTTACTAATCAAGCCGCATCTGCTTCCCCACTCAGAGGTCTAAGTGGACTCTGTGTATGCAAAAGCCCCACCATTGAATTCAGTAGGGCTTTCTTCTGAGTCGACACACATTTGCTTTCACTGCTTACTAAAAAACACCTTCCCTATCATTCTCACACAGTACGCAACCTCCCATTTCAGCATGAGGCAACCAGCTAAATCTTCTCCTCTCCATTCTACTCCCCCCAAAAGCCCTCATCCCATCAGCCTCTCCCTTTTTATCAAAGGAAGGGAGGGCAATCAATCAAAAAGATAAATAAAACAACACCCAACACCCTTCCTTTTTAATATGGAGGGAAGCTATTTAGGGGGAACCACCAGAAAATGCTTTCACTGGTGAGGGAAAAAAGAAGTGCTTTCCAGTTCATTCTTTCCTTTGCCCTGGATCTTTGATTGTCTAGCCAAGGGGGTTTCCTCCTGAATTGTTAGCAGGCTCTGCATAATTTTTGTTGTTTAGTCGTGTCTGACTCTTCGTGACCCCATGGACCATAGCACGCCAGGCACGCCTGTCTTCCACTGCCTCCCACAGTTTGGTCAATCTCATGTTCGTAGCTTCTGCATAATTAGCTGAGCTCTAATTGGAAAGATACCTTCAGAGCTGGTTTGTGTTGGGGGCTTATCTTTATTTCTTATCGTTTAGGGCAGGCATCCCCAAACGTCGGCCCTCCAGATGTTTTGGACTACAATTCTCATCATCCTTGACCACTGGTCCTCTTAGCTAGGGATCATGGGAGTTGTAGGCCAAAACATCTGGAGGGCCGCAGTTTAGGGATGCCTGGTTTAGGAGGTAGGAGGAAGAGAGCAAACAAAGCAGGATACACAGTGCCTGCAAATTCCACGTTTTGTTCACCGGTGGTGTATTGCCTTGTTGAAACACTTACCACAATATTATTTCAGTACCGGTATTTAACAATATGGCTATTTATTGCACAGCCCTACACAGAAGTATAAAAACTTTTTCTCAAGCAATTTTCTGTTCATGCACCCATCCCATCCCTAGTTCTGGAAGATGTAAATCCATCGTAGCTCTTTTGAATGAAGGTATTCACTTAAACTGAACAGATAGAAGTTAGTACTCTGTAATATTAGTACTCTGTAATATTGGCAACTTAGGAGAAGTATCGTGTTATTTTGTAACATGAACTACAACTGTGAGTGACCTAAGAAAGGGCTGGAATGCTTAATGTATACTATCTGTCTGAGTGCTTGGTTGTGGAAGCAAATATTTAAGGAAGATATTAGAACTGATAGTGGAGAGAAGGTTAAACTGCTGTGTGTTTCCATGAAGTCTTGGTGTTGGGATGGCAGGTGTATCCGGCAGCAATAACATCTGTACTTAGCTTCCTGTCAACAGCCCATTGCATAATGGTCCATGTCTGACTCTCAGTGTTCCAATGATCATCCTATGGAAATGTACTCTTGCAAAGGCTCTGGTCTCTAGTCAACTGCAAAGGTATTATCAGTGTCCTCTGCCCCTTGAGCCACCTTTTAACTTAATCGTTTGCATAAAATGTTCTCTGTGGTCTTTCCCTCTATTCAAGCAGTTTCAAGAAGGGAAGATGGGCCCTAATCTTGTTACAGCAACTATATTCACATTTTCTTCCCCGAGGGAACATTTTGCACAGAGCTGTCTGCTTTGGGAACCATGTGCATTGTTTGTTAGTGACTCCAGGAGTATGTTCTAATCTGGAGCATAGACGGTTCATGGATCAGACTTTGTCAGCTAAGCATGTGAATATTGAACACAACCTAGAGCAATATTTACGCTGCTGCTTTGGGATGGCGTTTAATTCTGCATCTACATATTACAAAGGAAGAATGGTAGAGGGAGTCCAGATTGTTTGTCTGCCACTGAAATATTTGTAATAAAGAATCCCTAATAGGTGTGCATTGCAAGGAAAAAGCTTTGCCTGAAACAGGAGAGCTGATGATCATCAGGATTCTATCCTTTGGATTTTGTTGACAAGTATATTGGTCTGATGCTCATTAGTCACAGAACAAACATTGAAGAGCAAGTTGGTACAAGATCTGTACTGGGTTTTTCCTGCTCCAGATGAATGGGAAGGAGTGCTTTTGAATGTCACTCTAGCTGTGTGGGAACCACATTTCTATGAGTGGCTCCCACACAGTTGAGGTATATAGACTGATCACACATGGTTCTGATTCACTAGCCCAATTCAATGGTCGGAACCAGTATCATTACCCTCTGAGTAGATTTTAGTAGTTCATTATCTTTCCTTGCCTTTCTTTTTACAGACATCTGTCGGGCTATTGAGTTGCTGGAAAAGTTGCAAAGGAGTGGAGAAGTGCCCCCACAAAAACTACAGGCTTTGCAAAGGGTCCTTCAAAGTGAATTCTGCAATGCTGTGCGGGAGGTATGTTTTTGAGGAGTGTGTGAAGACCAGTGTCTTCTTGTTAATATTTGGGAGCTACACTGGGAATTGCCTTCTGTTGAAGTGAGATTACAAGAAAAAAGGTAATAGTGAATGACAAACCAAGTTTCCTAGTTCACAACTCAATGCATGCATAGTCAATCCACACAGTTCGTTTGGAAATAATATTAATGTGGTTTGATTTAGTCATCCCCTATCCAATAAATCACATACCTGATTTTTCTTTCTTTCTAAAGGTATATGAGCACGTGTATGAGACTGTGGACATCAGCAGTAGCCCAGAAGTGAGAGCTAATGCCACAGCCAAGGTAAGAGCCCTATTTAGGAAGGGTTAATATGTTAAAGCTAATCTGGCAGCTCCAATCTATAAAAGCTGAAGCATTAAGCTATGAAAATATTGCAGTGAGCTGTGCTTTTGAGCTCCATGAGTATATCCGCGAAACAAACACTTTAAACAATTGGCTTAAGATTAACTGGGAAGAATGAAAGGGCTCCTTACCAAAGACAAAGTTCTCCTATAGCAGTTCCCTATTTTAAAGTTGTTGTTTTTCTGTCAATGCACTGAAGCAGTTAATGTTCACTAATGCACTCTCATGCGGAAGCTTTTTACGTGTTTATTGACTGCCTTCCTACCCCAATGCATGGGATGCTAAAATAGCATTCTTGCTGAACACAGTCAGTGCATTGGATAAATGCCTGGTGTTCCCACATTACAAGAATGTGGAGGGTTGGGATTGTCAGCGCATGTTACTATGAGGATGTTGAAGGGGGTTCAGGACAGGGTGAGGAATACTGCCTCTGCTTAGAAAGCATTTTGTTGTGTAATATGACTCTCATTTGTTTACTTGATTCCAGTGCCCAAGTTAAAAATGGATAGTAGTGCATCTGTTATGAGGAACTCATGTGTATTTTCAAAACACACGCAAGGGGGAACGGGTTGTTCGTCTTTGTCCATGTATCATCAAGGAAAATGCAGTTATACGTAAAACAGTGCATATGTTTAGTTTATTTGCCTTTTGTTTTCCCATGGTTTGGAGTATAAACCATCTTCGGAACAGCAGCCCAGAGATTGAAAATACTCTGAAGTACATTTGCAATACACTTGTATTGGCAGTATTTAGCAAGATGCTTTGAAATATTTGCCTTTGAGATAAGACAATCAGTAAGATTCCAAACCTTGTGACCTATGGGGAAGAAAATGAGATTTCCATGTTTTGCAGGCCACTGTTGCTGCCTTTGCTGCCAGTGAGGGTCATTCCCATCCCAGAGTCGTTGAACTACCAAAAACAGAAGAAGGGCTCGGATTCAACATCATGGGCGGCAAAGAGCAAAATTCTCCAATCTATATATCCCGAATTATCCCAGGTGGTATTGCTGATAGACACGGGGGATTGAAGCGTGGAGACCAGCTTCTTTCTGTAAACGGAGTGGTAGGGATGGAATTTAACTTCCACTTGTAGTAGCTACCTGTGACCGCTTGAGGGCATTGAGGGGATGTTGATTGCTTGGTCTTGTGTGTATTATGCAGTATGAAAAAACAGGTTTATGTTTTCCTTTTACAAATCATAATGGAGAGTAAAATATTATGGAGTGTGTTTTAGATTTGCAATTCTAACTTCACTAGCACTGATAGAAACCTGCTGTTACACAAATAAACATTTTTAATTAATAAAGCAGGTGGATACACATTTTAGAATTGGATCCCAAGTTTGTTGAAATGACATTAGCAAGATGTTAGTAAAATAGTTTATTACTAATAGTCTGTTAGTAAAATAGTCATTGATGAGAAACTGCCCATATGCAGTTTCTCATCAATGACTATTTTACATACTATGCAACTTTAAATGAAAAAAAATGTTTTCTACTCTTGAGACCTGTCAGCTATCTTTTGACTTAACCTACCTCACAGGATTTGTGAGGATAAAATTTGATAGCATACCACTTTGAGCTCCTTGCAGTCTTGGCAAGATACAAAATAAATAATGAAGGCCGAAGGTATAGAAGCAAAATCCTGAAATGATGAGGCTGTGCTTCAGAAATTTGATTTTGTGTGTGTGTGTGTGTGTGTGTGTGTGTGTGTGTTCGTTTGTGTGTGAATTTGGATAGGAAAGGACCTAATCCACTGTGCTGAGTGGACTTCACCTCCCAGTTTTCACACTTCCCAAAGGTGCCAAAAAATGTATCAAAATGCATTTTAAAACAATCTGTTTTCGGAGGGAACAGCATGATAAGCATGGATTGAGTGAACCCATGTAAAAACGACACAGGCTGGAAAGAGACTGATTCATCCCTCTCTAGTTGTGATTCCTTGATTTTTCTCTGTCAAGTTACCCCAGAACACCTGAGGTAAAGCAGTTCTCCCCATACTTTGCATGCACATTTACTTTTTTCCTAATTGTGATTAAAATATAGCAACAGCCAGCAGCTCCTTGTTCCATTTTCCTAATAGATAGCCACTGGAATAGCTCACAGCAACTCACGTCCTCCCACAATGAACTGTTTTGGTGGCTGACTAAAGGAGTCATTGACACTCAGCTGACCAGTCCCCACACAGCCTTCCAGCTGGTGGATGGCACTGAGAAAATCCTTCCCTTTCTATAGACTCATTCATTTGTCCTGGTAACTTCAGTTGGGGGTACTAACTTTGCCAGGCAATCTGGCTATGCCCTGATAAGGTGGGGAAATCTTGGGAATCTGGCAATCTACCTAGGAACACATCAAGACCCATTTACACATCATGACCGACATTTTGAGAAGCACTGTTGTAAGTGAAACCTAGAGCAACTGCCCTTTTCCTCCCCCCCCAAAATGCCTAAATATGTACTGTACTTAATTGTGAAAGCCACGAATTATCTGGAACAGATAACGTTCTGATACAGCCAACATAAAATCTAGCTCTTCTATGTGAGGTCATTCAGCTAGCCTTATACATAACAATGTTGGAATATTAGAGTGCTTTTTTATATATTTACTAACGGAATGGTTAATTTTTAAAATGTTTGTTTCAGAGTGTTGAAGGGGAGCACCACGAGAAAGCCGTGGAACTGCTAAAAGCGGCTCAAGGAAAAGTTAAGCTGGTTGTACGATACACACCCAAAGTCCTTGAAGAGATGGAGTCACGATTTGAGAAAATGAGATCGGCAAAACGCAGGCAACAGAATTAATGTTTTACATATAGCTTAAGGAAAAGCATGAACTTCGCTTGTCTGGAAACGTCATCTTATAATTAGAAAAGGATGTTAATTTTGTTAACGCTTTGTCTTTTACAAATAACTCTTGAACATCTTAATGCTTCTGAGAAGAAAAGTTTACATGGGCATTTGTAGCTATGTGGTTTTACAGATCCTTTATTTACCATTCAAACCTGTAACCATCAGAACAAATTTGTAAAGTGTTTTTAATATACATTTTAATAAGCTTTTTTCAGCATTTGTAACATCTGTTTTCTAGTACTTTTTTCCCATTTGGCATTACTTAAAACTGGAAATATTTATTTTGGATACAGATATAAAACAAGTTTTACTCTTTTTGACACTAAATTTAGTCTTCTACATACAGGTAGTCATAATTATGTGGTCAAGTACAATTAGTGCTTTTGATGAACAAGTTTCTATGCATGTTCTCAATCATAACTTTATATGGTTAATGACATCTTGGACACTTTCTTACCTCTTTTGTGAATAATTGGTAACAGGCAGTCTCTTATTTTTAACGTTTCAGTGATTGACATCACTACCAGCAATCATTCCTATAATTTAGATACTTTTGTACTAATTTCTGAATACTTGGAGAAAGTGGAAAGCATACCTGACTGTAGTTGTGTATTTATATTCAGTAAGGTAAAATTGCATGCAGTGCAGAAAAGATTGTATATGTACTCCAGACTTTCTTCTATTGTAAGTTACTTCTGCAACTGCATCTACTTGTTCTCTTAACAGTGATGGATGTGACCCACATCAGGTACCTTAGTGGGTGGTGTGCTCTTCCTTACTAGAGCATCAGAGTTCTTTCAGTATGCTGTTTGCAGTTGTCATAGTGACACAGAAAAGCTAACAGATACCGCAAATTCTTTTGTAAAAACACTCAGGCAGCAGACACTACTCTCTATCAGAAAAGGCATTCCTTGCTTGTGTAAATCCACTGGGCATGCTTTTAACCCAAAGTGGATAGCATTTTGGTACATCACATATGGATTCCCCCTCCCCCTCCCCAAACTGTCTATAAAGTAAGTGCAAATCCACAACTGAAGTTTCAGCAGATGGCTTGTGCTAAGAAAGAGCTAGTATGTTTAGGGTGCTTAGAAAATATCCACCTGGAGTGCAAATATATCCTTTTCTAGAGTCTGGGAATCTCTATAAAGAGATTCATTTGGCTGGTGATCTGCCAAAGTTATACTGTGGTGGGCTGTGCTTTGCAACTAGATTCCTGTTTATCCCTTCAGACTACTGTGGATGAAAATGCCTGACCAACATATAGTTCCTTCATGCCATGGCTTCCAGATGCTCTACCTCAAAACTGCAAACCCTTGAAGCTCTGTTTAAGTTTAAAGTTGCCTCCCTCTTTTAGCATAAGCTGCCAAGCCAAAACAAAGAACTTGCAGCAGCTGGAGACATGTAATTTTCAGCTGAGCCCCACAACTGTACAAGTTCATCTTTTGGGGGTTTAGAAGATCAGTTAGCAAAGAGACTCTTCGCTTTTGCAAATGTGGTTTTTTTAAAAAAAAATCTTGTCGTTGGTAGTGATGTGGTCACTAAAATTGTCAGTCAGCTTGCTAGACCTGTGTGATAACTGTAGTGGCAGTGGAGAATGAGTTCCTGCAGACATTACTGACCTGCATTATAGATGCTTTCATTGCTGCTCATGTTACTGTACCGGGTTAAATCTTCCAACTTTATTTAAACAGAGCACTACTTAAACTTGCTTATAGACTGTAAAGTTTAATCCTGGAAGCATTTGCGCCACTTTCAGCTGTTCAGAAAGATGACACAAAGGACCAGTCTCTAATTCTCAAGTTAATTTTTTTGAGCCAAGAAACTATCTTGCCAGTGCTTATCCAGAGAGAGACAGTAGTTTGATCGATGGACAGTGGAAACTACACTGAACCATGTTGCTTCAGGAATATGGATTTTATTGGGATTTATTTCTGAGTAAGCTTGCCCAGGATGGCAAACCTTTTCTTGCCGAATTTCAGTATGTTGCCTTCCCTCAATCGCTTTGATTGAGCTTCAAGCCATTATGTTGACATCTTCAGCCTAGCAACATTGCAGGAAAATCATTTTTGTGAGGGGTGTATGTAAAAGAGAGTTATTCTGCTTTTCTTAGAACCCCTGTCTTGAAAGCTTCAGTTGTACAAGCGCTGCATGGAGCCCTGCTTCCACCCTTTCCTCACTAATCTGCTGCCACTATTCCCTGCTCTGCCTGAGATGAAAATAGCCAGTGGTTCAATCTCCTCCCTTAGTAAAGAACTAAAAAAGGGCTACCTTGATGAAACTTGAACATTCCTGGCTTGGTATATCTAGCATTAGCCTGGTTATCCACTGGATGTCAGTGTTCAGCTGTAAATGCATCCAAGTGGATAGGAGTAAGTGTTCTGCAACATGTCTCCTCTGCATGAACTACATGCAGTCAAATATAACTAGAGTGCCAATATAAATGATCAGGAGAGTAGATTTTTTATTCTAACGACAGCGTAAATCTTACATTTGTTTGGATGACGGGGGGCGTATCTAGGAAAGTTGATTCAAGTAACCTTAAATCATTTGAGCATTTAGACAGCATAAGCCTACAGTAAATTGAAGATTTAGTGACTGAAGCCATGAAGCATGTATTATTATTTTGTCTTTTTTTGTCACTTTGGGCTTATCCATACGTACCTTTACTCTGCTCTCTGCAGGCACGGCCTGCACTTTAAAGCTCCATGTATGAGCACCTTTTTTCCTTTTTGCCCCAGAGCTTTCCCTGTGAAAGCCGGCTCTTTAAAGCTCAGTTGGCACAAATAGCAATCTGCAGGAAACCCAAACTGGCGTTTGTTCCAACTGAGCACTAAAGAGTCCATTTTTGTGGGGAAAGTTCTGGGGTAAAACAAACAAACATTTGGACACAGAGCTTTTATAAGCAGGATCTGTGCCTGGAAACTGCAGGGCAAAAGGTAAGTGTGGGTGAGCCTTTAGATAAGTGAGCACTGAATTGCACGGTTTAAATATGTAGCCAGCTGCAGAAGGCAACCAGCTGTACCATGTTGATGGACTGTATATTTTTTATGGAGCAATTAATATTTAAAATAATGAGACCAAAAGAAGTAGTTGGGCCAATCAGGAAGTATTTTATTTTAATTATATATAATACTAGATTTGTGTTGGAGGTTTCTATAGTAAAAAGAATAGGGTCAAACAAATACTATAATAAAAATAGTTTAATCTACTTTTACTGAATATAGACATGTGTTTTGTTACTCTAAAAAGGGTTAGCTTGAAGGTAGCCTGGGCCGTTGTTGAAAAGTGCTTATGGCTATAATCCTTTTGCCGCTTGCCTGGGGTTGATCACCATTGAATTTGATGGGACTTGCTTCTAAGTAGACATGTATATGGTTGCACTGCTAGGGGGTTTTATTATCAAGCCTGGCATATGGATTCAGTAGGCTCCAGGCCTTTTGGATTAAAGTCTGGTGTGTAGCAAATGGCCAGATAGTGGCAAAATATATTTTGCCTCTGTCTTTCTCAGAATCAAAAGCAGTGTGTAAAAGATGTGCTGCTAAACCCATCTCATATCCAAAATTTGGATCAGTAGAAACTGTGAAAGAGGCACAAAGCCTGATAGATGTGTGTGTGTCTACTTAAAACTGGTCTCTCTTTTTCTTAGTCACTGCAATACAAATGGGATCCTGAGCCCAGGTTGAAAGCCAGTTTTTAAAGTAAAGTTAGATTCGTTGGAGAATCAAGAAATGAACATATAAGATACTACTGAACAGGTGCAATGACTACATTGTATTGGTGTGTGCACATATGCAATAATTTAATAGCCAGCAAAAATTAAAACAGACAATACTGTGTGTGTAATGTAGTCTTTATGTACTTAATTGCTGCTTGAGGGCCCTGTACATTTTTTAGGAACATGAAAATAAAGAATTGAAATTTCATATTTCTTGCTGTGTGAGTACTCTCTCTATTTCCTTATTGTGTTACTGATACAAATGAAGCTAAAAGTTCATACTATCCTTGTAAGGTGGCCAGCACATTATAGTATATTTATTTGGGAGACTTTTCTCTCAATACTTCTCCTGGCTTCCACATAATACACTTCAGGGTTTATCCTTGCAAGTTCAGAATTAGTATGGTACTGTACTACTACGGTAATACCTAAGAAAGTATTAGGGCTTCAAATTACAATGGTTTTCTACTGAGAACATCAATGCTCCTGTGGTAATAAAAGCCATTATTTCAGATTTATTATGCTGAAGAGTGAAAGAACCAGATACCGTTATGTGAGAAATGGGGTATGTTTGTCCTACGCAAGCTTTTCTGTTTCGATTGAAGTGTACCTGGGAATACATGCAGTACTCGAGGTCTCCTCCACATAAAAACAAATAACAGCCCAACAATTAAAATGGCATCAATAATACTGTGTGTAGATGTGCCTAGCGTGGCCTTTCTTTGCACAGTGGAGGCAAGTAAAGTGTGAAAGAAAGAAATCTGTAGAGACATTCAACTCATTGAATGTGACCAGGAAGGGGGAAAGGGACAAGCCAACCTACATCTTTTACAGAGATTTTATATGTCTCCGGTACGGTTTTTCATAGCAAGGGTGGCTAACCTGTGACCCTCCAAATGGTCGAAACAAAAAATAAAAGAAATTCCTTCCAGTAGCACCTTAGAGACCAACTAAGTTTGTCATAGGTGTGAGCTTTCGTGTGCATGCACACTTCTTCAGATACCTGTACCTCTAAGGTGCTACTGGAAGGAAAATAAATAAAATAAACCACCTGAAGAAGAGTGCATGCACACGAAAGCTCATAGCAATGACAAACTTAGTTGGTCTCTAAGGTGCTGCTGGAAGGAATTTCTTTTATTTTGTTTCGACTACGTCAGAGCAACACAGCTACCTACCTCCAAATGGTGTTTGACTCCAACTCCCATCATTCCCAGCTGGCATGACCAGCGGTAAGAAATGATGGGACAACAACTGGTCCCCCCTGTTTTCTAGGAGGCTACCTTTTATAGATTTGGACCATTGGTCCATCTACGGTAGTTGACTGGTACCTGTGTTGACTGGAGGCAGCTTTCCAAGGTTTTGGACAAGAGGCTTGACTCTGCCTGGAGTTGAACTGTTGATCTTCTGCAGGCAACTCACTCTGCCACTGAGTAAAGACCCTTCTCTTCTGAAGCTAACTTCTGACTGATTGCTGCTGGCTAAGCAGGGCAGGTACAGGAAAGTACTTCTAGGAAGGAAGAACCAAGTGACTACTTTTTAAAAAGGTTTTTAATTGGCTATAAAAGAGAAATACAGAGAGTAACAATGATACAAAAGTCCCCATGACCCTGCCAGTGGTGGGATATAGTATCCATAACTGTTCCTTGTTCCTCACAGGAACACCCAACACATCATCTGGCTGATATTTTTCTTAAAGATTTACCTTTATTTTCAAATCATTGTGGAACCACCGAGATAAATAATAGCAAAAATTCAACCACATATCCAGCTAAAAGCAGGGCATACAAAACCTAAACATATGAAATAACATCTGTTCTAATGTTCTAAATTTGGCAACCATATTTCCAGAATAAAGCAACCTGTGAACATTCACACTATGAATTGGAAAAAAGCCCCTTTATTCCCACAACCTCTCCAACAGTTCTGGACTGCATCGGAAGGAATATGTTTTTGTTGTTTAGTCGTGTCCGACTCTTCGTGACCCCATGGACCCAAGCACGCCAGGCACTCCTGTCTTCCACTGCCTCCCACAGTTTGGTCAGACTCATGTTAGTAGCTTTGAGAACACTGTCCAACCATATCGTCCTCTGTCGTCCCCTTCTCCTAGTGCCCTCAATCTTTCCCAACATCAGGGTCTTTTCCAGGGAGTCTTCTCTTCTCATGAGGTGGCCAAAGTATATGAGTAATATGAGATAGCTAAATGGGTATACAATGCTATCAGTGTTGAATTTTTAAGGAACATTCCCTCACATGTGCAGATACTGATTTGCACAGCTTAGAAGTCCAAAGTGCTTTTCAGTCTGTGTCCTCCTCTATACAAATATTTAAATCCTTTTCCTAAGAGGATTTTAAACCTGATAAACTGGCTGATAATTGTGTTTTAATCCAGATAATGGCTTCTGCCTCATAGAGAATGCAGCCTACTATGTCTGCAAATCATAACATCCAGATTTTTAGTGATGCCGTGGGCAGCTTGTTCTTAAGCCCAATTTTGTTAATATTTAATTTGCCACCATACTACATAAAATGTGCTTTCTTCATTGCCTTTCAATACCTTAATATCATGTGTAATGTTTTTTTCCGCTACAGCTAGTCTCAAGATATTTTTGAAACATAAATCTAAGTTTTAAACTATGCAATTTCCTCCACATTTGCACATTGGAGAATCTTGTTGCCATTAATACATAGCTGTCAACTTACGGATTGGAAAATAAGGGATCAGCAACCTCACCCAGCAGCGCAGCACCAGAAACCGGTTCTGTGCATGTCCAGACATGCGCAGAAGCGACTTCTGGTGCTGGGCTGCCCGTGTCTGCATGTCTGGACACTGGAAATCGCTTCTGCGCATGTCTGGACAGAGTGGCACCAGAAATTGGTTCTGCACATGCCTGGGCATGCACAGAGGAGATTTCAGGCAGCAATTTGCAAGTGAGCGAGCAGCCAGCCACCGAGCGAGGCGTTTTACCGGGCGGCAGCTGGTTGCTCGCTCACGGGGGGGGGGGGGCACCAAGTGGAGCATCCCTGGCCAGCAGGGAGGGAGAGGAGTTGCTTTGAAACCCGGGAAATTTATGGGACATCTACTTTCCGGGATAGCAGCGGGAAATGGATTGAAATAAGAGGGTTTTCTGCGGAAAATAGGAGGGTTGACAGCTATGCATTAATAGGAAAATTAGGGAGATGGTTGTCCATTACTTTGTTAAATCATTATTTTGCAACTGGGGCCAGTTGATCGTACCATTTCTTCATACCATGTGAAAGGCATACATGCATACATTTTAATGGCAGGATCCTTCAATAAGTGATGTAATTGCTATATTTGTACCTATGCTAATCCTAGGGCTTCTGTGTCTGCTTGAAGTTGTTCTAGGAGGAACAGGGCATTATTATTCAAAAGACCACCCCCTAGCAAGTAAAGTTAGTCAAGTGCAACAGAGTCCTTGCTGGGATGACGACAATTTTCCCACATCAGCCTTTCCTGGGGATCCATTGTCTTCTTTCCACCCCACCCCCCCCCAACTTATGATTCCTATTGCACCCACCACAAAGCAGTAAAACTCTGTGAACCACTGCCAACTATCATTCAGAAATATGACAGGTTTTGTCTATTCAGAAGGAGTGACCATGCCTGGGAATTACATCAAAGTCTTGCAGAAAATAGTATACAAACCAACCACCCAACTTAAAAGGTGAATTGCAGGACAACGCCTGGATGTATCTGCCTACAATTTGGCAGGAGGAGCTGCTATGCCTGCAAATTTCATCTACTTCTGTGGAAAGAGGAGGGGAATTTATAAACATTTTAAGGCTCTCCTATTACAGTGAATTCTTCATGTTTGGGGGGGGGGGAAGAGACAGAGCAGCTCCAAAACAGATCGAGCTGCTGGTACACATCCGTATCATATACCACTAGGTGGTGTTAAAGTGCTTCTTTAAAGAGCTGCAACAGATCTAATGTACACAAAGGCTACCCCATTCATTCATTCATTCCCATGTGGATCAGTTGCCTCCATTGAAATGCACTAAGCAGCACCAAATCCTGCCCTTTGCCTAGCCTGGCTGCATTGGGTTTCCTTCCTCCACCTCTGAGGACTGCTTCTAGGAACATATCATCCGATGATTGATTGTCTAGTTCTGTACTGTAGCTACTGACTGGCAGGATTTCATATAGGATTCTTTCCAGCCCAACCTGAAATGCTGGCGACTGAACCTGGGACATTTTGTAGACATAGCTCAGGCATCCCCAAACTGCGGCCCTCCAGATGTTTTGGCCTACAACTCCCATGATCCCTAGCTAACAGGACCAGTACTCAGGGATGCTGGGAATTGTAGTCCAAAACATCTGGAGGGCCGAAGTTTGGGGATGCCTGACATAGCTCTTTCCACCTGAGCTACAGCCCTCCAGGTGTTCTGAAGTAAGAGCCTTTCATTTTGAAAATGTGTGCAGCTAAGTAAAGGTCCTTTCCATGCCAGATAGTTCAGATGTGACTTCCACAATGGGGGGAAGTTCTGTGTGAAATTTCCATGATGTGACATGTAGTGAAATAGACAAATAGTCGTTTAAGAATGTATGCTCCACTTTTCCCAAGCAAATCACCCAAGGTAGCTCATAGCAACAGCTGGATATAAAACAATGAAGACCCAGATACATGAGTAACCACACAAATGGAAATACATACAATAATTGCACATTATAGTTTTGAGAACTTGTCGGTTTATTTTACAGATTTAAGAGCCATCTCCTGGCTTGAAGTTATTGAACAGATGCACAACCAGATAGAACACATCAGGTACAAACTAAAAAGAGAAGTGATGATCTTAGGGTGAAGTGTGGTTTAATCATCGTCATCTGCAGTTTGGCATAGAGCTTGGAGCCCAGGGTGCCTCTGTACACAATAATTTGCATGGTTGAAATTTCCCATCATTCCAATAATTAGGGTTTGTTTCACTGTCTCCATTGAAACCAACTCCCTCTCTCCCCTGCCCTGTCTGCCAGGCTTAATGATGGGATGGAGGGAGTTGTCCTGGAATGCTGGGGAGGCAGAGCTTCCTTGATGGATGGAATGCCTGGGAAAGGTTTTGTAGCTGGGCAAGAGAATTCCTGTGGGGTAATGCCAGGTGAGGGAGAGCCCACAGGGGGCTTGTTCAGATAGGAGGAGGCTGTTAGGGAGGGAATATTCTTAAGGGTAAAGAACAGAGGGATAACCAGGGCTTTTTTTTAGCCAGAACTTGGCAGAACTCAGTTCTGACACCTCTCAGGTGGGCGCCATTGCCATTCTAAGAGACATTCATGATAAATTCCAGAGGCATTCATGATAAGTTCCAGCACCTCTTTTTCTAGAAAAATAGCACTGGGGGAAGCCATATTACAGTGGTACCTCTGCTTACGAATAACTCTACTTACGAATGTTTCTACTTATGAACGGAGCTCCGTCCGCCATCTTGGATGCGGTTTAGATAGGATTTTTTCTACTTACGAATTTTTAGATAGGGTTGCTTCAACTTACGAATTTTTTCTCCCAATGCATTCCTATGGGAGTCGACTTACAATTTTTTTCAACTTACGAATGTGCATTCAGAACGCATTAAATTCGTTAGTAGAGGTACCACTGTATTCTGTTAGAAAACCCAGAAATCTTTTGTGGCACCTTAAAAACTAACAGAAGAGACAGATTTGGGGTGGATGGGGGTGGAGGGAGAAATGGAAAGACAACAGGAGTAGGGAGAGAAAGAGCAAAAGCTCTTTTAAATGTTTTTTTTCCCAAAGAGACCTCTCTATGCTTATGAGGAGAGGCGCCTAAAGTGATACCAAATTTAAAATAAATTAAGCAGTACCAACCCTGTGCATTTTCAGCATTGTTTAGCTTATTAGAAGAGCAACTGTTAATTTCCAGAAATGTAATAAAATGTTGGCAATGAAGTAAAATCCCGCTTCTTCTTTTGTTGGCTACCATGATGCTGGTTTCTGTTTCCCTTCTGCTTCCCAGAGTGGAGCCTCTGTATCTGCACTGCATCATTTCCTCCAGGTGATGTCCCCACCCCCACCCCTTCTTTAGTCAAACTGATCTTTCATTTCACTCACAGAAACAGCAATGTATGGGCCCACTTGTAAAAACATGCCATAAAACATATGGGTGAGTTCAGTATTTCCACAGCCTGGAGAGAATTTTTCTATGCTGCTGTTGAGGAGCTCACTGGAGTAACGGTCACAAACTATCGTAGCCCACGGGACTGCCAGCTCTCTGACCAGTGAACTTTCTGGTTCATTTGTTTGCTGGTTCCCAGCATCCCCTCCTGTCATCTAGATGAAGTTCTGGCAGGAAGCAGGACGTGCCTGGTTAGTTTAATAGTGCCCTGGGAAGAATACGTTTCCAGTCCATGGTGAAGGGTGTTCTAGCTTACCTCCTCTCTTCCTGCCTTGTTCATGCTGCAGACATTACCTTTCTGTCTGGCTCAGGCCTTCTGGCTGTTGACATGACTTCCTGACCTAATTACTGGCTCCGCTCCACTTTCAATTCATGATGCTTTCCTAACTTTCAGTGTGCTGTGGCTCTTGGACACTGACTACAAGTCTGCCCTTTGCTCCTGTGCTGAGCCTGATCTCCTGTTTACTTCATTGGCTTCACCCCAACTTTGGCTGCAGACCCAGTTGAAGCCCTTCCTTATTTTTAAACCTCTGTAACATAATATGCTTTTAGCCGAAGTCTCTTTGCACTTACCTCTTTGGTGATGTTTATGCTTCCAATAAAGTTGCTTTTTCATCATTCTCTGCAAAGAAAAAAACATTTCTCCCTCTACGTATTGTCTGGATTCAGTATTAGCATTGCCAGTGTCTAAAGTTAATACCGTAGGTTTCTTTTGGATATCTAAAACTGCAAATGTGTCTTTCTGCGCTCTCAGAATGAAGTGCTCTTTTAATAGATGTTGGGCACTTGCCCTGGCCAGTATTAAAACTAAGCTTGCTGAAAGACCTATGCTGAACATGACTCCTAGGGCTTTTTGATAGTACTTTTGAGCCAAGGAATTGGGACAGGTTGTGGGGTTTTCCAAGGTGAGAGGGAGGGTAGCCTCACCATCTCCCTCTTCTGGGTTGTCAAAAGTTGATAGTTAAACAAAACGCTGAATAGCTGATCTCAGATGACACATTTATATTTTGCAAGGAAGAATGCCTCAGGAAGATTTTCACATTAAAGTAGGTATATGGAAACCAATAGAAATGCTTTTTGTGGCGCTGGTAGTGGCCAGAAGGTGCAAAAAATACTTTACCACATGGAGAACCCCTTTTGAGAGCTTCTGTGCCAGCCACTGCTGTGGGAGATATTTAGCAAAAGAGGAATGGCTGCACCAGGGGAAATAATTTCCAAATGTGACGGGTCTGCAGCAAGAGGCTGCAATCTGAAATGCTCCTGTGTAGTGAGGTGAGGTGAGAAAATTCTCCGGATAATATTATCCACAAACTGTAAATTCTGTGTCTACACAGCTGCTTTAAATGTACATGCCTCATTAATGGAGAATATTCTCAAGAATATTCTCCAAAAGATTATTCTCGAGAATTTTAACATCACTACTCCTGTGCAAAGATACCAGCCAGCCAGCCATAGCCTCCCAAGCTACTCAGTTATGATTTTCCATCCTCACACATTTGTTAACCAGCCACTGAATATGCTCAGTCCTTATTAAATAATTTTGGTTTACCCTATCCTCTTAGGATTCCCCCCCCCCAAAAAAGTGTGGGGATGTTACATACTACTGCAAACTTTGGGGTTCCCCCAAGCCTGCTAAGAACTCCCTCTTGTATGTGGATGGCACCATTTTGGCTACATGAGGCAAAACTCTCAGAGAACTGAGCTTCCTACTTGATTACAAAAAGAAGTATTTCCATAAACTCTCAAGCAGTGGCTCAGCTGCAATATGCATATCAACCCTCTGCTTCCTTCCATGTGATGATGAATTTATTATTTCGGTCACAGACCAGTTCCAGCCCACATACAATATCAAGGAAGTCATAAAACACAATAGGGATACATTTGAATTTGCAATTAGGGATAACAGTGACAATACAAATATAGCAAGTTAAAAAAAATAGATAAATTAAAACTTCCATGTGCCACCTATTGTCTATGTCTATGTCTCTGGAGCCGAGCCTTGTACACTATCCAGTTTCCCCCGTCTAGGTTACCCTTGGCTTGCTGAATGTCCTGAGAGACCTCGGAATTCTACATTTCCTGACCCTTTCTCAAAACCTCAACGGCCATAACGCAAAACATACTTGAAAATGTGTTGATCACATCAGTGCAATCCAAGGATTAAAGATGATGAAGGCCTCTTACAACCTTGTGGGCCTCTTAAAAAGCTTCAGTTTTCATATGATCATCTGTTAGCATTTGTTACTATTAGTGGGATAATTTAATACCCTTAAAGCATGATTCACAATCTGGGCGCCTTCTAAGTACTGTGCTGGCGGGGGCTGATGGGAGTTGTAGTTCAAAACATCTGGCTAGTAAAGCATGCTATATAAACCTATTTTTTATTTTAGTTTTGAAGTTAATTCTTTGAATTGCACAGATATTATTTTTATCCTTCTGGAAATCATCATAAGAATTAATCTCTTCTACTTCTATCAACAAACTCTTGGAAATTTGACTGCATTTTTTTATTTTTGCTCCTTACCTTGCAGGCCTATAAACTGTTTACAGGGTGACATTTACGCTGCCCCCAGCTCCAAATGAACGAACATTTCAAGTTAAGCTTTGACTTGGTCTAGGAAGTGGTTTGTTGCTCCAGAGCTTGTGGGTAGGGGAAGACAACTCCTCATTTGCAGATTTTTGTAATTTTTTCCTTGGTATTTTCCCTTCCCATGGCTTCCAAACTCAGCGGTGCTTTTTGGCCTTCTCTTCCACACATACAAAAAGTCCCTTTGAAATACTTTACATGCTGTTTTCCAAATATAAGATATAGCACTGTCGCTCTCTGCAAAAGTTATTTTCCAGTCTTTGAGAATGTTATTAGGGGATGTCAGAAAAGTAATGTTGAAACTTGCCCAGACACTTTGCCGCTTACATATAGAAATACCATAGCAGGCTTTTTTCTCCTCCTAGCTTATCACTTTGGTTTCCTTGTTTGATGCAGCAATCTTTTAGGGTGCACTGCATACAATAATGTTTCTTTCAGTGCCAATTATCTAGCTCAGCCCAACCATTAAGGTAATGAAGACTGCAATCCTACCTGGGATAAGTTTCATTCAACACAATGGAACTTGAGTATAGGTGGCCAGAACTGCACTGTGGACACTTGTTACAGAATTTATGTATGTGTGCAATTTTAACAGATTTAGTCAAGGTTCTTCTTCTAGGAGGAAGCGACAGAGAAAATAACATCTGAGCCTGCTATGCTATAAGCCAAAAGCAGGTGACTTACTTCTATTACTACTTTGTAGGCACAATCCAGCCAAAATTAAGCAGCTTTATTTCAGTGGGAGAAAGTTAAGCATGTGTTTAACCCTTTCCTTGATGTGAATGGCTAGATCACATCCTATGTGCGCTCTGTGTGTGTGTGTGTGTGTGTGTGTGTGTGTGTGTTGGTAAGGCTGCAATTAACAGATGTACCATATCAATTTAAAGCTTTTATTCGAACATTAAAATTTGCTCATCTAATTAATTCATAGAATTGATGCTGGATTTTAGGCTTCTTCAAGGACTTGCAATTGAGGTCTTACAGGTGTTACGATTTCCTTCCGGCATCAGATTTGGTGAAAGAGAAACTGTTAGGTGTATTTTATGAAGTTGCTTTAGTTCCAGTGTTTTAGGCTGTGATCTTAACCATACTTGTTAAGGAATAAGACCCACTGAACACAGTAGGCGTTATTTCTGAGTAGTGTTGGAGAAGGTGTTCAATTCAGGGTGCATTTAAAGCCAAATCTGTCAAATTCCCACTTCTGAAACAATATGCAATCCAAAACCTTTCAAAATTTGCAATTATCTTAAATTCAAACAATGCTTACAAAAATATCTATATTAAGGGAGAGTGTATATAAGAATGAAGGTATTAGTGAAAGTAGCATACAAAGATGCATTATGTTAAGGAAAACTGCTTGCAAAAAATGTTTGCATTAGCCAGAGCTGCATGTAAAAATGATGAATACTAAAATGATGACTCTCCATGAGGATCTTAAAACTGGAAAAACGAGACACCGGGAGAACCAAAATTGGCAGTTCCTTCCAGTCCTACTTCTGAGTAAACATGTGCAGGAAATATAGTGCTAATTTAATAGTGAATGGCTCATATGTGTTGAAAAATAAAATACTTGTGGATTTTTCTTCTTATAATTTATAATAAGCAGCTACTGCTTATTCTAAGCCACTCACTTAAGAGAAACACTCCCACTCCTTTAGGGAACTACTTTAACATAAGTTTTTGCAATATGTGATCTTAAATTTAATAAAGTGCAATCTGATCCTCATTTGTATTTCCTCAGAAGTAATAAAATGAGGGTATCCAGAATGGAAAGCTATGAAAACAAAACTATTTAGAGGTAGTCACAACCTACGGCCACAACACATTACTAACTTGAAACACAGCTAGGCCATTCCTTTTCTCAAATAAGATTGAAGCTAGTTTTGGGGGGATGCATCAAAATGCAGTATTTCATAAGGAAAAACAGGATGGATACAGGATAGATACGGATTGTGGTTACACCACTTCCCGAACCAGTGGTGAGAGTGTGTACACAGCTGAAGTGCAAAATCCAGCTAAACATAGGCACTTTAAAGTCCGATTTGATTTCAGCAGAATAAGCATGTGCTTAGATCAGTTTCGACGTTTTTATCACTCGCAAAAACCTTTTCGTTTCGTTACAATGCAACCAACTCACAACCACACCCATTACTATCTGCACAGCCATGTCAACTGCATTCCTCATTAGCATCATTTTCTTTTTAATTATCTTTTAAAATTATACTTTCTGCAATATGCATAATATAAGACAAAGCAGGAAATAGTACCATGTGAGCACAATTGTAAAATTGCAAGTGCTATTAGCCTGTATTATTTAAAACATTCTGCTTAACTCAGGATAGTAAGGGAAGGCTTATTCAGCTGTGAAAGTTTTTCATACCTGACAATATGTGATTCTAAAAGAACAATTAAATATAAAATGTTTTGCTCTGTTGTAGTTTCCAGGTATGGAATTCCTTTCCCTGAGATTTAATCTATAGGCCCAAAGCCTATCTACATTATATAACACTAAGGGATAAACAAAATTAGATGTGTATCAATTAAATGTTCACAGGGCAAAAGGACTAGCCACTTAGGTATTTTTTGGCAGACTGTTGACTTTGGGAGGTGAGGAGTCAATCACGTGATGACATTATACTCACTCTTTTTTGTTTGTTAAATGGCTAGAGATCATCTATGCTTTGCATGAAAGGGAGCTCTAGAAGCCAAACAAAAAAAAAAACCTTTGGGATGATTGCCACAAACCACTTGGTGGTGAACCTTATAAAAAAACCTCTGTACAACACACTTCGTGGGAAAGATCCACAGGACAGAACATGCTTCTGAGGGATTTGAAAATGTTTGGATGTCCCACCACAATGATCCCAGACAGGTTTCAGAACTCACCTTTGTTGCTATTTGGTAGCTGGCTGGTTTGGCATGTCTTGAATCTGCCCAGAATGCTCCAGCGATACCTTCACAAAGTGATGTTACTACCCAAAGTAGTAGGGTTCAGCTCCTTCCATTTGGAGAGCCACTGCCTTTCTTGAAATAAAGTTCAAAGGTCTGAAGGTCACCAAGGTAGAAAAATAATATTCTTGGGGGTGATGCATTTTGTGAACATCCAATAGCCAAGGCAAAAATATGGATCTAGTCTCTGAGTAAAATACTTTCCTGAATCATTCTGCTTCCCCCAACTCCCATATAATTTTTACAATAGTAAACAGGACTATAGTAAGGAATGAGTTAACTCTTTAATAACTACCCAGGTTGAAGCCACATCCAAGTTCCAATGCAAACGGTTAGCTGGAGCAGCACACAGCCTTGATAAAACAAATATTTAACATTTGTATAGCCCTTTCAAGTGTTCAAAGCATGTCACATGCATTACTAGAGGTAATCCTTACAACAACTGTGTAAGGCAGGAGTGGGGAACTGGATCTGGCTAGCAGGCAAGCTCCTTTTATCCCTTACACCAGGCCAAATTTGACAGGTGGGCTCAGCCACCCTGCATGCTGCTTGGAGACATTGCTGATCACTTGGTCATTGGCACTTCAAAGCACTGAGCAGGGCTTTTTGCAAGGAGCAAGAATCTTGCAAACGGCCTTGCTTGGTTCTTGGTTTGTGGGAAATGAGCTTGCAGGGCAAATTGGGATCTGTGGCAGACCAAATGAGGCCCATGGGTCAGAGGTTCCCCACCCCTGCTGTAAGTTGTCTGTATTATTATCCTCTCTGTTGCAGATGGGGAAATGAGGCCAAGAGAGAAGTCATGGCAGGTTCAACTGAGGACTGCCTGAAGTACCAATAGCCACTATGTTAGTGTTATGATGTACCTAGCGTGGGACTCCTACACTAGAGTCCTCCCAGAGGCCCACATTGTTTCTAGAAGTTTCCTCACAACCTTTTTGTTTAAGTAGGGTTTCAGGGTTATTCCAGATGGGGGACCTTATATCTCAAATAGGTCTTGAAGATCCATTTACGGTGTGTCGCAAGTTACCTTCTGCACATGCTCTCTTTTTCAGTCAGATTATTCATTGCCATTTGTTCCTTTGCTATCCACATCAGTGGGTGGAACTGGACAGAAAGCATCAGGACTGTGCTTTTCTGTCCTCACCTCGATCACTCCTCCCAAGTTCTCCATTAAACTCTGCCAGTTCTGCACACATTTTGTACCTGTGCACACACACTTCCAGGAAGTATGCAAGAGCAAAGGTGACCAGCTTTATCCACCCAGTTAACCTGTTGCAAAATGGAGGCTTCTGTATTTTGAGGGGGAGCAGGTGGGCAATATCCGTCTCCACTTTGTTTTGTAAGAGGTTTCGTGCAAGACCTTCATTATTAGCACCACCACTACCTTATTTTAAAAGCCTGGTGTATGTACTGTGATTTTTATCTCCCTGGAAATTTCCCACATATATCATGTGAAGATTTTGAAAGAACAGTTGTTTTTTTGCTGGGCGTGTGGCAATAAGTGGAAATAGGGTTCTTTCCTTTAATAATGGGAGCTGCTGGAAACAAAAGGGCCAGAGCATATGAAAGTAAGGGTGAGCCCACCAAAACATCTCCACACACCACAACCCTGCCCCCGCCGTAATGACCTTCCACAACAGCAGCCACTGCAGGTGTTCAACTGCTGCTTTTTCACAATACGGAAAAGATGGAGTCAACATAAAAAATAAAAAGGCAGTGTTGGTGCTGCAGAAAGAAAACAAAACGTGGGCGGGAAAACACCTATTCCACAATAAGCTCCCATCCAGAAGTGTCTGCAAGCAGTGCTTTATCCCGCCTTGTACTTTTAATCAGATACGCAATAGTCCGGAGAAAACAGGCCATGCAGCACAAGGCCCTTTCCAATTAACCGGACAGCAGCTGCAGCTAACTTGGGCACCCCACTCCTTCTCAGGGGGTGCTTGCCTTGGCAATGGGCAATGGCTGTCTTTATCGGGATTGGGGCCATTCCGATGACTGCAGCTTCCAGGCCCTCCAGCTTGCAATCAATCGGCCACTGGCGCGCTCTTCCTTGCTGGAAGTGGAGCCGCCGCTCTGCTCACCCGGAGCCTGCAGCCCAGGCCCGGGCGCACGAGCGAGCCTCTCCTCCTCGCGCCTCTCCCGGCGGAATCCCGGACGAGCCGGTAGCTTCCGCTAGCAGCCGTGCGTCACGCAATGCGCACGCAACGCGCGGCTCTACCGTGGATCGAAGAAACCTAGTCTCCCCCCCCCCCCAAGCCGGGGCAGCCCCTCTCTTTTCCCGAAGCCGCCCTCCGCCCCGCCCTCCATGTCACTCAGCACCTCTTTCCCCGCCCACTCACTGCTCCGCTTGCCAATGAAGGCCCGCTTTCCCCCCTCCCGTAGGACGTTGCCGAGATTTTTTTTTTTGGAAACGTGCGTGGAAATATTTGCATATTTATCAGGCCGAGGTTCTCTCTGCACCAATGCGGGCGGGCGGCAGCGTCCTCCTCATTAGCATACACACCTCGTCGTTCTGCATAGCGCAGCAGCAAGCAGCGGCAGGCGCCGGCGCCGGCGCCGGGGTTGGCGAGGAGCGCACGCAGTAGCCGTCCGCATTTTGTGCAACCCTAGAAGGCGAAAGAAGGCAGGCAGGCTGCTGGCCAGGCGAAGCGCAGCGGGCGAGCGAGCGAGCACTGGAATGGCTGCAGGGTCCACTTCCTAGCGGGGAGGCTGCGCTACACGCGGCGTCGGCGGCGTCAGGAGGGGAGCTCGGCGAGGCTGCCATGGCAGAGCCCAGCGGGGCGCGTCCTTACCTGCTCGCTTGAGAGATGATTGACGACGAGCTGCCGCCTCTCCATGGAGCGGGAAGGAAGGGGAGCCGCTGAAGCGTCGGGGGGATTTTGCTGAGGGGAGGAGGAAGGGGAAAGGAAAGAGGACTCGGCTGCTGCTGACGCGGAGCGCTGAGGTGGGCAGCCAGGCAGCCTGCCGGCCGCTATAGCAAAGACTCCGCTCAGGCGAAGAAGGGCCCGCGGAGAAGGAAGCGAGCGAGCGAGAGAGCTACTGACTGGATTTGGCCCTTTCCCCCTCGACGGGGAGACCCCCATCTCGGCGGCTCCCCGGGTTGCCCGAGCGACCCCGCGGGCAGGTCTTGGCGCCGAGGGCGGCTCTCGCGATGCGCTGCCTGCCGCTGCTCGGCTTCTTCGCCTGGGGCTTCGCGAGCTTGCCTGGGCCCAGCCGAGAAGCTTCCCCTCCTCCCTGCCCGCTTTCCTGCAGCTGCGATGGGGACGGCGGGGTGGACTGCTCCGGGAAAGGGCTCACTGCCGTGCCCGAGAGACTCAGCGCCTTCACCCACACCTTGTAAGTCGGGCGGGGAAGGCGACGCGGGGGGGGGGGGGTCGGGAGTTGGTGGTTGCGCTTGCCTTCACCTTGCCAAACAGGTTGTGTGCGCTTTCGCAGCCTGGCCTGATGGAGGGGGGGGGAGGCGGGAAGGAGCCTCTTTCTTTCCTTTCGTTTGCCCCAGGCCTGACTGCGAAGCTTCACCTGCGTGAAGATCGGCCCCGCTGCGGCGAATCGAGAGCTGCTGCGCGTACCCTTCGCTTACCTGAGAAGCGAGTCCCATTGAATTCAATGGGACTTGCTTTAGCGGAAGCGCGCGTGGGGTCGTGCAGATTTGATACGGGGTTCTTTCTTTTTTCTCTTTCTTTCTTTCTTTCTTTCTTTCTTTCTTTCTTTCTTTCTTTCTTTCTTTCTTTCTTTCTTTCTTTTAAACATAGCCCTTTTTCCTGTGGGTGCTCCTTCAAAGTAAATTCAGTGGGGCTTCCTCGCAAGTAAGTGTACGTAGGATTCCAGTGCTTAAATTGTAATCCGGATTCCGGTGTCCACTAAACTTGGCGTCAGGCAACCTTACTGAACACCTCGAGACTTAGAATCAGGGTGTCGTTGTGTTTTCAGGATGGCTAAAGGGCTATTTAAAAAAAGGTCGAACTTTTCCTATCACATCCCTGGTTTTTCAGGTGGGAACGTCAGGTGAACGTTTCTGAGTGCTAGAGGGAAACGGTTGGTAATTCACTAATTTTGCATTCATGAGCATAGGCTACAGCAGGCATGTCAAACCTGCGGCCCTCCAGATGTTTTGGCCTACAACTCCCATGATCCCTAGCTAGCAGGACCAGTTGTTGGGGAAGATGGGAATTGTAGTCCAAAACATCTGGAGGGCCGCAGGTTTGACATGCCTGGGCTACAAGGATGTCATAACAAACACACATAACTTAAGTGTGTGTGTATATGTGTGGTGTCAATCCTAGGCATCCTCTCTTATTGAACTTCCAAGTAAACATACCCGGTAGATATGATTGGGCTGTAAATTCCAAGCCCTGTTTTACAAACCAGCAGGGAAGTTTTAATTGAATTGAGCCTAGCTACTGATTTGCCATGTCCCCCCTCCTCTTTTTTTTGAGGCTGTGTACACAATACTGGCTTAAAGCGCAGGTGGGTTGTTCTTTCTCTCAATTCAAATGGAATCTGTGGCTTGGGGGGACGGGGACGCATCAAAACACAGTATTTCATAAGGAATCATAAGACTGATACTGGATAGATACGGATCATGGAGAACGTGTCAGGTGGGAGCACACTGTGGATGCAGAATGAGCGGGAGTGTAAACACAGCCTTAGCCTGATTCTCCAATAATCAGCCTTTTAGCTTTTCTAGTAGAACATAGGAAGTAGCCATGTAGTGACTCCGACCACTGGTCCATCAAGCTTAGTATTCTCTACACTGACAGGCAGCAGCTCTCTGGGATTGCAGACAGAGTTCTCTCAGCCTTACCTGGATACACCAGGGATCTGACCTGGGGCCTTAATGCAAAGCAGATGCTCTACCACTGTGCTGTGGCTCTTGTGGAAAAGAAGAATGACCCTTGCAGCAGTCCTTGTTGATCTTCTGGTTAAGATCTATGTGCTGAATAAAAGGGTGGGGAGGACAATAGCTCTCAGCTGCTAACTTTCTCACCCACATATCTCTTGGAGAAAGGAAATACCAAGAGATTTATGGAGCGGTAAAAGTAGAGCTTGGGATGCGGGTGGCGCTGTGGTCCAAACCACAGAACCTAGGGCTTGCCGATCTGAAGGTCGGCAGTTTGAATCCTTGCGACGGGGTGAGCTCCTGTTGTTCAGTCCCAGCTCCTGCCCACCTAGCCGTTTGAAAGCACGTCAAGTGCAAGTAGATAAATAGGTACTGCTCTGGCGGGAAGGTAAACGGCGTTTCCGTGCACTGCTCTGGTTCGCCAGAAGCGGCTTAGTCATGCTGGCCACATGACCTGAAAAAACTGTCTGCGCCGGTTCCCTCGGCCTATTGAGCGAGATGACTGCACAATCCCAGAGTCATCCGCGGCTGGACCTAATGGTACCTTTACCTTAAAAGTAGAGCTTAAGCACCTGCTAGTGTCTGTGTTGCATGAACAAAAGCAGTCTGCTAAATTTACAGGTATGCTCTCAAGCAGACCTGGTTTGGTTAAGGCAGAGCCAACATGCAAATATTTTGGTGCTGCAATATTCAGGCATGTTGACTAATGACACCTGCCTTTCTGTATAAATCAGTTGATCCTGACAATGTTACTGGTGCTTGGATTTGAAAACAGATGCAGTAAAACTGAGATTCCAATACAAATAATCCCAGCCTTTCTATCTAACAATGCCATTATAAGAAAAACTAAATACGTACCTCAGAAAACAATGCTAGGTGTGTACTGGGATCTAGGATTTCAAGGGTGTGGTGTTCTAAGGTGTGTGTGTGTGGTTAATCACACCTGGTGCTGTGTATGCCGACTGTCTTAGAATCATAGAGTTGGAAGAGACCACAAGGGGCCATCCAGTCCAACCCCCTGCCAAGCAGGAAACACCATCATATATGGCGTGACATATGGCTGTCAAGCCTCTGCTTAAAGACCGCCAAAGAAGGAGACTCCACCACACTCCTTGGCAGCAAATTCCACTGTCAAACAGCTCTTACTGTTAGGAAGTTCTTCCTAATGTTTAGGTGGAATCTTCCTTCTTGTAGTCTTAAAAGCTCTGAGGAATTTCCTAAAATTGTTACGCTTTCAGTCCTAAAGCTTGTTGAGCATTCAAATATCCAGTGCTTTAATGGAAATTCTAAGATATTCAGGGAGCACTGAAGCAAAGTGCTGCTTGGTTTCAAAGATAGTTGGAGGCTGTAAGCTGAATTTGTCAGCTGAGAAGATTTGAGGCAGACAAGAAGAATAAATAATTAATTTTGAAATGGATTATGTAGCAGAGTTGTATTGCTTAAAGGCCAAGAGAAGGTGGTAGGGATTAACATTAAAAATAGCTGTGTATATGAAACCAAAGAGGATTAGGTAGGAGTACATAAAATAAGGATTATGAATATGAGAACAGGTTTGGAGTAAAATGAGGTAGCTAGCGCAGGGCCGTGCCATTTTTAAAATATCAGGAGTACTGTATACTTTAAAAATGGAGAGAGGAAACAGATACTTGTGCAGATACTCTCCGTTTTATTTATAATTATTACAGTTTTTCACTTAGTCACTGACTGTTATTTCCACAAAATAAAACTGATTGTTCTTCAGATAGGAAATCTAGGCAGGGATGCTTCAAGCATAAATGCTTTTTCAGCTGGATATTGGCAAAATATTAAAGGATAAGTTTATGCTTGCTTAGTTTGGCTTGCACACTTGAGATGTTATGAGAGAGCTTGGGATCTGCAATCCTATATACTAAAACCAAACTCATTCTGGGAGTGCCAATTGATTTGGGTTATGCAGACCCAACAGCCATAGGGTATGCAAAACTGTACACAAAAAGTTGGGGGAGGGGAAAACCCTAAAAGGGTGTTGGGATGGCAGAGCAGCTCAGTGGCATAGCTACCAAGTCTCCTGTTTTTCGCAGGAAACCCCCGGATTTTAATCCGTTTCCCGCTGTTATCCCGAATAGAAAAAAATCCCGGAAATCCCCTGGATTTCCTACCTGCCAGGGAGGCTCCATTTTGGGTGCCACTCTGCCCATGCCTGGGCACCGGAAATCAGGCAGAGCGGCACCGGAAGTTGCTTCTACACATGTCCGGACATGCGTAGAAGCGACTTCCGGTGTCGCGCTGCTGCTGATCCCGCATTTTTCAGCGGGAGACTTGGCAGCTATGCTCAGTGGGGACTGAGCGTTCTCAGTTACTATGGAATATTTCACTAGTTACTATGGAATAAAAACAGTAAACTTGAACAGGAGGACAAAGTGGAATGTCCCGATAAAGGACATGACTGGGTGGGTGGCATGCTGCAGAGGAGAACTCCACACTGTTGAATTTTGTTGTAGGTACTACTTGTACAGTTTGACACTGGAGTACTTGCAGCATGCAAGGGTCTCACAGTTTGATGGTCTCTGAGTGATAGTATCTTGAAATGTCTGGCTTAGAAAGTTGCAATGCTAAGCAAGGCTTCCCACAAATCTCATAATAGGGCATGTTGGGTGTGCCTCACCTTTCCATGAGGGGTTAACAGTGAAAAGCTATAATGAATGCTTGTTTTGAGCTGCAGTCAGGTCTCTTATTACTAAAATTTCACTGCTTTCCCCCCTAAGAATATTGTGGTATACATACCAGTACATTTAGATCTTGTCCACACCAAGCGGGCAGCATAAACGTCGCTGCCCCATGGGAATTTTAAAATACTGATTTCCTTAGTATATCCTTAGCAGTTTCTGGATTAATTTCTGTTCTAGCCCACTGCCACAGATTATTACTATTATAACCCTTTTGCAGTTTTAGAACTTTGACATTCACTTTTAGTAGATTCACTAGGCCAGGTGTGATGCAACAGACTATATCCGAAGCATGATTTGGAGATTCATGAGTGTGTCACAAGTTTGTGTTGTTTACTCTCCTTCCACTTTCTTTTGTGAAATCCAGTCCCTCCTTGAAATCCTCCTATTTAATCCCCTTTCCCCCACCAGCATAATGTTTGCCACGCTAACTACGGTATAGGTAGTACTAACTATAGCTATGGAAAACCAAGAAGTGGAGAAGGCGATTTTAGGAGAGAGTGTGAGATCCTGCAGAACATGCCAGAGCCTTTAAAATATGGGTTTGAGGGGAAGGTTGCTTTGCATTTATGACATTTGAACTGGGCCAAACATTTATGTTGTGTTCAGAATGTATGCTAGACTTCTAACAAATATGGACACGCACTGTTTTCTTTTTCTCTCTAGTCACAGGAATAACTCAAATGGCTGCAAGGGGAAATGAGAGAAAGTGAATTGCATGTTAAGGTTATTCTGAGCAAGTTGAGGGATTGAAAACCATTACATATTTAAATCAGCCTTGAAAATAAGGTCACAAAATTGCTACCAGCAACAATTTTACCAGCCCATCTGCCCACACACATACGTTAATCATTTGTAGCATATCAGTGACCTAGAATAACAACTCTGATACTGCAATTGCTTATCTCCCAATTTGCAAAAGGCTCCCTGCCTTGAGGTGAGCTTTACTGGCCACAAATAACCAGGCAAATGGCTGTTTATAAACCAAAGTATCTTATTGTAAATGAAGTTTTTTTGTGATAATATAGATTAATATTTGAAAATCAGTATAAAGAAGGGAAGCATAATAGTTAAGATAGATACAAGCCTTACAGGCTGGCTGGCACTGGTGTGGTAGGAAAGAGGACAGTTTAATGGGACATGAAGATGCATGACTGGCAGTTATAGCAATTACTAAAAATACTGTATGTACTCAAGAATCTCTTGGATTGCTTGGTTTCAGGAGATGTGATTTCATTACCCAGAGTTTGTTGAGATTATGACATTGCATTGTTGCAAGATAGGTGATGTCCAGCACATTGACTATGCTAACACAGTCAATTGTGTCTTTTGCCACAATTCCGCTAGCTTATACTAATGAGCATGCTTGTTTTCTCTTGCTCTTGAGGGTAGGACTCAAGGCAAAGGCTTCAAGTTACAAGAAATGAGATTCCAGCTAAACATTTGAAAAAAACTTTCTGACAGTCAGAGCTGTTCAGCAGTCGAACAGACTCCCATGAGAGGTGGTGTACTCTCCTTCTTTGGAGGTTTTTAAGCACATGGTTGGATAGCCATCTGTCATGGATGCTGTAGCTGAGATTTCTGCATTGCAAGGGGTTGGACTAGATGAGCCTTGGGTCCCTTCCAACTCTTAGATTCTATGATCATAACTCAGTTGAATTGATCACCATGATCATAACTATTACCTAAGGCAAGGAAAGCTTTTCTTACACTATTTGTTTATTTTCTCCATGTTTTGCCTTGACCATGTTTTCCTTTTTATTCAGGTGAAAGGCTAGAGTGATGGCTTAAAATATCACAGTTCTTTGATGCTCGGTTGATATAAAAAGGAGGTTGCCAACAATCTTATGTGCTTCACTGCAGGCACTCAGTGTTTATTGGCGTGTATTCACCATGCCATTGCTTGAAGTGCACCTAAAGAGAGTCAAATACATGGGAGACACCATAGCGAGAGAGCATCACCCAACAAGAGTTTTAGCGCCTTAATGGAATTGATCCAATTCAGGATGATTGACTGACCTAGCATCTAGATACATTACTTACCTTTTGAATAATCAAAAAAAACAACAGGAGTCAGTAGCCTCATCTGGAAGCAAGGAATAAAATAATCCAGTTCTAGTAGACATTTTTCCTTGATAAGCGTTATAGTAGGCTGCAGTTCTTTAACATTGTTCTTGCTTTCTTTAGTTTTTAGGATTCCTGTCAAACAAGTTGTCCTGTGTGGTACTTCTAGTGCAGCTGTACAGGGCCTGGCCATGTTTATTTACATTGGTTTATATTTTCTCTCTCCTCATCCTATGTATAGTAAAACCACAATTGCTGTGTTCCATTTGGTTTGCTTCTTTCATACCAGTTGTCTTCATTTAGCTTCCCTCACTCTAGCCTCCATAATTTTCTTTCCGAAAATTGTACAAGAGGTTTATCTTTCAGAACATGGAAATCCAAAGTGCTATGCTCAGTTAAAATAGGTTAAATGACAATTAGAAATGTTGGCTACTGCTTAATATAAAATAAGTGAAGCCTTCATGCTTGGTTTCTAATAATAGAAGAGACACTAACTTTGGGCAAAAGTTCACCTGAAATTAATTACAGTAGGCTTCAATTTAAACATTATCTGGAATAGAGTGGAAGAATTCTTCCTCCAATGAGACCTGTTTGTACAAGTTTTGTGTGTACTGGTTCTAGAGGGAATCTTAGTGGAGTATCTTCTTTGTGGAATGTCTTTCATCAAGCATTTTTGTAGATGCCCACTTAAATGAAAAGGAGTGTGCAAAAGAGAATGGCATCTGTTTCATGATGTTGCATGAGAACAGAATTTAAAAGCCTTCTAGGTACAGTACAGTGCAATATTTTTTTTCAATAAGGGAAGACTGGAGACTAAAACTGCCTTGCTCTAGTCTTGGTTTGTGAAAAGGGTGACATTACAGCCTTTATTTTCAGTAGTTAAGCTTAAAAAAAACCTTATTAGCTGCACTTTTTAATATGACCATAAATGTTTATATTGATTCTGAGGTTTGTTTATGTTTGAAAGGTGTTTGTCAGTAACATGCAAGGCACTCTATCTTCAATAAATATTCAGTATATTTCCAACATTGAATCACTTAGTTGGAGGGGTCATGAGGATCATCTAGTCCAACCCCCTGCAATGTAAGAATATGCAGCTGTCCCATATGGGGATCGAACCTGTGACCATGGTGTTATCAGCAGCATGCTTTAACCAACTACTTTAGTTCATATGGATCTCAGATCTTTTTTAACAAAACGGTAAGAATTTTAAAGTAATTTGCAGTTGAACAAAACCTGTGGGTTTGGTTTGAGGATTGCAGATCAGTGAACAAATTAAATGAACAAACAAACAAACAAACAAACAAACAGAACCCTTAATTTAGAATGGATTTGACACTTAGTTTTGCATCTTTTCTGGAGCTCATTTTTGCAGGAAAGTTTTCTTTGTTTGCTATGCGGAGGGAGTACCGAGACTGGTTTGCATTGTGGAGTGGTTGTGCATGAAAGTAAATCATTGCATCTAGCACTCATCAGTCTTCTAGGAAGTACCTGTTGTAAAATAGTCAGGTTTAGCATATGTAACTTGGAGCTTCATGACTATTTTGTACAATAGAATAGGGATCCTTTCAGAAGAATAAAAGTGTGCGCTGACAAAGTTAGGAGAGCACATTGGTCTGTACTTCAGAGATGGTGGTTGTTTTTCTTTCTTTCTATTTCAGCTATTTCCAATGACCGAATCCCAGTCCACAGGATTCTTTTAAATGAATGTGCCTTTAGGTTATATTATATAGTTCAGCTAAAACATTTCAGTTCCTTTCATTCATGCATGCAGATGAAACTGGTTACTGATCAAGGAAGTGTTTTCGATGGATTGCCTTGGCATTTTGCATTTGAACATAGTTTGGTTTGTCATGTTGCTGGAGGTAGTACGGTAATTCTTGAATTGCACACTAGTTTGCATTAATTCAGTGACATGTACACTGTGACTTGACAAAAGTTAATGTGAAAGTAGGTGGCAAAAGTCCATGAAGTCCAGGCTGATTAAAAGTAGGTGCTATCTTGTGAACTATGCAGGCACTAGGGATGTTTCATTAAGCAGCTATGTGATTCTAGTAATGAATAGAGGTCAGAGGTTAATGACCCATGACATGGCTTGTTTTCTAATGTTGTTCTCGTTATGAAAATGTGTGAAACTGCCTGTTAGAAGAGCCTGCTGCAGCTCTTGTTGGGTCATTGACCACACTTCTGAATCATCCTTATGTGGCTTAAGTTACGGTTCATTAAGTATATTAACATCTGACTGGAATAATTAAAACATGCTGAGATGGCCTGTGGTGTAAATGGTAAATCAGCTGATGTGAGGTTTCGTATGTGCTTGGATCCTAAAACAAATATTAATTTATGTGGAAGTTACATATAACTCAACACTTTTGAACATCAGGCCTTCTGTGATGGTATGCACAGTTTGGTTATAATATTTAGACAGTTATGCGATCTCATCTGACAATTGGCTCACATTCAGTTTTAGTTGGGTTGATGCATGCACACTTAGACAGATCCTTTTGATGATAAGCTTTCCCTCTACTTTTAGTTGCCTTTGAAATAATGATAATAAAAAAACCTGAGGAAAATAATAGGAAAGATGCATGGTATTCCAGAATTCAAAACCACTTCTTATTTAGAACAACAACAAAACCCCATATTTAAAAAAGAACATAGCTTTAAATTGTTATGGTGTCATGGTAACATTGCAATATATAGTACAGACTACAGATGCATATCTGTGAGGCACATAACTTTGCTTTGACATATGTTTAAGGAAACAAAAAGAAAGGATCTGTTTTTGAACAGGTGATAGTGTCAGCATATTTCTCCCATTGATCTGGGCAAGGCGTCTATGAAAGATGAACTTGTGTTTTTATTTTAATTTTTTTAAAAAGTCGATCCCTTTTTGGAAATCTCCATTTGGTGTCTGTGTTTGTCTGCTGTGGATTATAGATCAATACCAGTTTTTTTTAGTTGTGTCACAGTTGGCATGTCTTTGGTTATTCTGCATTCTGGTACTTAAGCAAACTCAAGTTATTCATGAACAGTAATGGGCTACCGCGGAGCAATATTGTTTAATACATTTCAGCAGCTGAAATTCTAGCTGAACTGTTAAACATGACACTTAAAATGTGGGCATTTTGTGATTTACAGACATGGTTGCATTTGGAAGCTAAAACGCTTTAAGATTGTTAAGCACATCAGAGTATGTATTTTTTATGTTGAATGTGTGTAGATTTGTGCAAGGGATTATATACCGGTATGACCTTTTAAAAATTGATTTTTGAGGTTGCGGTCTTGACATTAATGGCAAATTGATTTCACTGAACTCAGTGAAATAATGCAAACTGGTTGCATGGGAACCCAAATATCCTTGTATGTATAATTATAAATCTGGAAACTATTTTGAAATGTGCTAAAAGAAGTATTTGGCTGAACTTCTCTGATTTCACAGAGGGACAGGGCAAGCAGAAAGGCCATTGGCTGAGCTTGTATAAAAGATCTTCCATATCTTTCCTCAGTCTAATACATCAACATGGCATCTTTTAAAATATGATTCAGTATTGGGAATGAATGGTTTTTGGAAGGAATGATCATACTTGGACAAAGGCTCCCAAGATGGATACGCACCAAGGAATGAGGGGAATGAATTAAAAAGGAGTCTTGAGAATGGGCAAAGGACTTGAGAAGTGGTTGGGTGGAGTGGTGATATATACTGTACATTATTCAGGAGCTCCGTAAGAGGATAAGAGTTGGCATTGGTGTGAGATAACTAGCCAAAACGATGGCCATAGGCCTCTACTCTTACTGTAACATATTATTATTTGAATCATGCAATTTCTTCAACTGTTTTGAGGAGCTCAGTATCTAATGCTCTGTAGATTTTATCAGTAATGCTGATCTGCAGTTTGGATTTAAAGACAATGGGTGAGCTGAAGTTTTTTTTATACTTCTGAAATGGTTTGTTTAAAGGACTTCAATTGACTTAGGGTTGTTGTTGGGTTTTTTTTTCATTCTATGTCTGGAGAAAGATTTCTTGTGTCTTGTGTCTCCACGGAGGCTACAGAAAGGAAACCAAGCAATATGGTTATTGGGGAATTAATTTATATTGCCTTTCCATTAACACACACAAAGGGGCTAAGTAGTCAAGATTCTACAAAAGAAACTGGAAAGTTTCCTTCCTTCTTGCCCACTCAACAAAATGCCATTGCTACCATAAACCCTTAACAAAATACTTGAGCTGTCAAGATCATTGTTTCTTGCATAGGTTTTGTTTTGTTGTTTAACAAATTCATGAAGCAGGCCAAAACGTGAGCATCATAGAGGCAGAATTTTAACAGGTATAAATGGTATACTTATTAAAGTATAGCAACGTAAACACATGGTATAGTATCTGAAATGTATGCATGTACCTTACGGATATATATTTAAGTGCATCTCTGCAGGCCAGATGTTAGGTACCAGAGCGAGATTTCTGTAGTTCACATCCTGCATTAACTGCAGAAAACCGGTCCACATGTTGAAAGACAGCTCCTCCCTGTGCCCCCCAGGATGTCTACATGTTAAGGTGTGGATGTTTTGAGCTGGGGAAGCCTACAACAGCCCTGTATGGGAACTGGAACCATGCACAATTGGGACCCCAACTTCTGTGTACAGTATATGCTTCCCTGGCTTAAACATCCACACTCAATGCATGCATGTAAAAAGGTAACTGAGAGCCATGCGATCATGGAGGTGGACCATGTGCATGGGTTCCCTTCACATGATTTAATGAATAAGGTGGACTTATGTAGAGGAAAATGTATAAAGAGCCAGTGTGGTGCATTGACTCCTATGTTAGGTTTCTTTGTGAGATGGCAGATTCAAATCTCCCCTCATTCAGCTGTGAAAATCATTGTATGGTGGATGGAAAGTCTTCCAGTTCATCCATGTGTGTGAGGGACTAAGACAACTTACTAAGCTCCTTGGTAGAAGAGTACATGACAATGTAATAAATACGACTTTTGTTCAAGGCAGAGCAGCTTTTGCCTTTTGCCTTTCAAAATATAAGCATAAGCACACACACACACACACAAAATGAAATTGAATAAAAATAAATACAGCAACCACAGCAAATACAGCAGGCAATAGAAACCTGCAATGTATTAGCATGTGGTTCCTTTCAGAAAATGCTGTGAAAATGCCTGATCATAGAGTTAATATGTTCTTCATTATAACCTGAAAGTACTCAGTGGGAATTGGTATGGCGCACTTCAGTTCTGGCCATTTAAGATTTGTGTTCTTTGAATTAATTTCAAATTCCAGTGACCTTTGTGGAGAATCTTGCCTGTTAAGATCATAATCTCATGCTTGGGTATTATGACGTGAAGTGAAGACACTATTCTAAGTGAAGAATGCAGCAGCTGGCAACTTGGAACTGGGATGTGTTTCCTATCTCCTTTTATTTGGTCTCACTCCTGTTGGTGTTAACAAGTTTGATTTATTTATTTTATTAAGCTTGTGGTAATGTTGACTAAACTGTTAATATTTTACAGAACGAGCATTATGAGAGAGTTATGTTTGTACTAATCTGCTGATGTAACAGTGTTGAACATTGTGTGAGTGTATATGTGTGTGTGTGTGTGTGTGAGAGAGAAGATGTTTTGAAATATTGTTTTACTTTTTACAGTGCATAGACCTGTTTTTTGAGCAGAAACCAGAAGATAAACTTGGGCCATCTCAAGATTCTTTTTGAATGGTATCTGGACACAGAGCTAATGCATGAACCTTGCTCAAGATACCTTTTAAAATTCTAGCTTTTAGAATCCTTTGACTTTAATGATAAATTAAGTTCCATCAACTAAAAACAGTGAATACTAAAAAGTGAAAGAATAAAATGGGTGCAGCGGTTAAATTATTAACTGTATGTTACTAGCAGAAGACCTTGTTATAGACCTAATATTTTACAAGTTCAACTATAAAATATGAATTACTGCCCCTGAAATTGATCTGGTGGTAGAGGAGGATCTGAACTAGCAGTGACGAAGTAGGAATTGTCATCTCTGTGTTTGACAGTGGTGGAGAAGGCAAGGGAGTGAACTGAAAATAAAACAGCCAGCCTCACAGTGCCTTTGGACAATCCTATGGAGGAGCTGCTCTGGATACCATCAACCTATCTCAAAAAGGATGTGTTAGGGCTGGGAAAGGCAGATTAAAATGGCAAAGGTGCTGTTGCTCCTTCCTTATAAACAAAAAAGCTAAAGGGTCTAGGCCTAGAGGTTTAGAAAATTAGTGTGGAGTGAGCTGCCTTTCTCAGTGAGCTGTAACTTGAGGTCACTCAGTGAAACTGATTGGCAGTAGACTGAGGGCCAACAAAGCACTTCACACAACACATAACTCAAGTATTAAATTAGATGTTGCAAGATGAGATAGCTGCTCACATTAGGTGATTTTAAAGAACATTAAGACAAATTCATGGAGGATAGCTCTAATAAATGTGAGAGTAAATAGAGAGAGCCTCCCTATTAAGAGCAGGGCCGTCTTAAGCATACCTGGCACCGTGGTGCGACGGATCCCTCCGGTGCCCCCGCCCTGTTTCCCAGGCCGGAGCCCTGCGCAACCTAGCCTGGCCGTAGGGCCGGCCCTGGGCCAGGGGGTGCTGCCCGCCCCCCGTTGCGACGCCCCTGCGCGCAGCGGAGGCGGCCCCAGGCCCGCGCGCCTCCGGAGAGCGGCCTGAAGCTGCTGAACAGCTGAGAGGTGTGCTTGGGGCGGCCTCTGCCGTGCCTCTCAGTGGGCACAGCGGCGTCCCTGGTGGCCTGGCCCACGCCACCGGACCCGGGCCTAGAGACGGCCCTGATTAAGAGGCAGTGAACTTCAGATTTTCAGTTTCCAGCAGTGGGGAGTAGAAAATAGTGGAAGATGGTTGGTGGCACTCATGCCCAGCTTGTGGAGAGGCATATTGTTGGGGCACTGTTGGAAATAAGCTGCTGGACCCTTATATTCTCAATCAGATGAATAAATAAATATTAATGTGAGTGTAATAATACTCTTCTGATCAGATTCCATGTCCTTTATTGGAGAAGAGTTATGGACTATGTTCTAATCTAAGAGACTTGGGTTAAGGTTCTTAAGTTTGTCATGAGCTTGCTTTGGCTGTAACAGTGTTTCTTGGCCTTAGGACCACATTTAAAATGTTGAAGTGTTGCATCATCATATCACAGTGATAGTGTAAAGTCCAAGGAATATGGTCCTCCATCTTGTGAAAATAAGTATAATTGAAGGAAATCTTAACTCCTATACAGCAACCGTCATGTCCCTGTGGGTTGTATGAGATGCCCTTTCTAGGCATGAAGCATAGGAATCTGATGGAGTTTGTTCAGATGTGGTGGCAGTAAGGAAATAGGCAAATATTCATGCACTCTCACTGTAAAAACATAGAATGGTCTTTGTGGTTAATTGAACATTTGATAGGGATACATCATTTCAGTGCTTCTGTTATCTGCATGTTTGGGTTATTTTTCTCTTGTGCGTCATGATAACGGTCCTCTTCTTTTAATGTTGCACATGCATTTATTTGTGATATTCAGTGTTGCCTTTGTAACCACTGAACATACAGTTTACCTGCCATTGAAACAACAAACTGTATAAGCATAGGTTAGGAATTGGAAGGACAGGGAACCTAATTCCATGAGCCTGAAATTGCATTAACTTGGTTTGTGTTCAACTACTCGCTCCCCCATTGTCATGGCAAACCAATATTGAAACAGGGGGTTTCAAGAGCCAGTTTGTGATATGTCATCGGAATTCAAAGAAAACAAAAATGTTGAGATGGCAGAAGTCCCCCTTTAAAGCAGCACGTGGAATCCCAGCAATATGCTTAAAACAAATTTTGAAACCTTACCCTCCTCTTAGTAAAAGGCTATCTATTCATGCACTAAAACTCCAGACATATTACTGTTAGCAATCTTTTAAGACCTGGCATTTTGCACTTTTCAGCTAGAGTTTGTCATATTTTATGTTATAAACATTCCTTAGTGTCTGCACCACTAATGTGTGTGTTTGTGTGCCAAATAAGGTTTCTCCTCAGGAGACCATAACAAGATTCTCTCTCTCTCTCTCTCTCTCTCTCTCTCTCTCTCTCTCTCTCTCTCTCTCTCTCTCTCTCTCTCTCTCTCTCGTGTGTGTGCAGGCATTCTTATTATTTTCCGCTTCCTGTGACCGTGTGCCATTTTTCTTCTCAGCACTGCACTTAATATAAGATGCAGTGTACTTGGAATAGCTCTACACTCACTCTGATGATGATTTTTCAAGAGCTAAAATGTAACAGTATTCCAGTTGCAAATACGTACACAAAAATAGTGTGTGCCAGTTTCAAAAATGTAGGCTTCTTTCCCCCTTTTAAATACAAGAAAACAGGCATGTAATGCCTCATTGAAAGATGCCAGTGGGGGGTGCTTTGTGTAGGTCTTAATTAAGGGCTTTGAAAGTTCCAACAAAGGGAAAAAGAAAATGCTGCAGGTTATTGTTATTCCACCCCATTGGCTCAGCTAGCTGACTACCCATTGGTGCATTTTGTCCATTTTGAAACCGAATGGCACTTTTGTTCATGGTTAACAGAGGTGAAAGAAGCCAATTATTGGCAGTCTTTTCCACAGGGAAGCTGCAGACTGATTTAACCAAAGGCAAGTATGCACTTTTCCACAAACCAGGCTGTTTGTCTTTCTTTGGCACTGGATGAAATGGGAGCTTTCCCTCAACTTACATGCAGCTATAGCTGGATAAAACTGTTTCAGTATTTCAGGTACCACTTTTTGTACAAAAGAAACTGCTTGTTTTCTACTTGCTGCAGGTGCTTGGGTGAACACATTTGTTTTTATCATAGGATTCACATGATACATTCCACTCAATCTTTGCCCCTCCTGGCTCGTAACAGCTAGTCACAAGAGACTAACTGACTTTTATCAGCAGGAATGTCAATGCCATTTTGAGGGTCATGGTTTGGGGAAGTGATCATGTGCTCATGAAGATGCTACCTTTAGACCCTGTTGAGTTAATGCTAATGGGGGACTTTGTGGATCAGCTAGTTGCTGAAATGCCGTGTTGGCTGGGATCTCATATATTTCCCTGCCCACTATAGTAGATTTGTAGTCTCTGGGTCCTCTTGGCCCCACAGCTGCAACCTGGAGTGTCTTCTATCGGCTCTGCTGCATCACCAGCAGCACCGACTAGTGCAGGGGTGTCAAACTCAAATTCATCGGGGGCCGCATCAGCAGTTTGGTCACCCTCAAAGGGCCGGTTGTATCTATAGGACTATGTGTCCACTCTTTATTATCATAAATTATTGTCACTGCATTCAATTATTACTGTTTTTTTGTAATAATGTAAGTAATAACTAGCTCTGAAAGCAGAAACATAGTCAGAATAATGGCAAGTAGATATTCAAATGTACAATTATTGTACAATTTATTGAAAAATGATTTTTGGTAACTGCACTGGGTGGTGGAGGCTCGCTAGGGTTTCATGCAGGACCTTTGCAGAGCTACTAGTACTTGGAGATGCTGGGGTCCTTCTGCATGCAGGACAGATGTTCTGCCAGTGAGCCACCACCCTTCACCAAAGGGACTGGCTGAGGTTGACTCAGTGGAGCTGCTCTCCTGGTTCCAGGGTTTAAGGGCCAGAAGTATAAAGCAGCATCCTATGTTTCTGAGGAGAGGGAGAGGGAGGGGAGGGGAGGGGAGGGGAGGAAGGAAGGAAGGAAGGAAGAAAAGAGGGAGTGGGAGGGAGAGAGGAAGGAAGGAAGGAAAGAGGGGAGAGAAAGAAGAGTAGGAAATAAGGAAGAGAATAAAGAAGGAAAGAAAAAGAAAGAGGGAGAGAAGACTGAAAGGGAGAAAGAAGGAAGGAAGTAGAGGGAAAGAAAGAATAAGAATGAGGGAGAGGAAGAAAGTTGAGAAGGGCGGAAGGAAGAAAGGAAGGAAGTAAGGAAGAAAGAAAGAAAGAAAAGAGGGAGCAGGAGGGAGAGAGGAAGGAAAGAGGTGAGAGAAAGAAGAGGAGGAAAGAAAGAATAAAGAAGGAAAGAAAAAGAAAGAGGGAGAGAAGACAGAGATAAAGAAGGAAGGAAGGAGAGGGAAAGAAAGAATAAGAACGAGAGAGAGGAAGAAAGAAAGAAAGAAAGAAAGAAAGGGAAGGGGGGGTCGCCGCCTTGATTCAGCGCCAGAAAAGAGCACGAAGGGACCCAGGGGCAAAAAGCATTTCCCCGGCCCCAGCTGTTTGTCGGCGCTTTGTTGGCAGGGCGCTTCAGCAGCAAGGTCCCACTGCTGGGTCCCGCTGGCTGGGGCGCTCGGCGGGCCACATGACGAGGTCTGGCGGGCCGGATTTGGCCCCCGGGCCTTGTGTTTGACACCCGTGGACTAGTGGAAGTTATCCATGGTATTGTCATTCATGTCCTGATAACCTCCAGATTGAATTACTGGAATGCATTGGATATGTACTGCCTTGAAAATGGTCCAGAAGCTTCAAAGGGTACAGAATGTCACCACACCATTCTAGGTAGTGTCCTAGGAAGAAAGGAAGGTCAACTGAAGCCAAATTGGATAGCTTTACTTAACAGTTTGAATCCCTCAAAGAATAAAGTCCTATCTTCATTGATATAAGATCATATTCCTCCAGTTTAGGAGCAACTTAAATCAACCATAATTAATCTCCAGCTTTAAGAAATACTAGGCAGTTTTTGTATTTATTCTTGTTTTCCACCTCAAAACCATCTGTAAAATTGTTAATTTGAGGTACATTAAGATTATATTCTAGTCTCTTGAGGCCTATCAAGTGCTTCAATGGGATCTATTTACTTCTTGGCATGTGGTTGCATGTTTTCAAGCTTGCACCCAACTATGTAATTATTTTTCAATTGTTGCTGCAAGAACAACATTTTGTCCTTGTTAGAAACTGTTAAGTAAGTTTTAAAAAATACTTTGGTATAAAATGTGCAGTAATACTTGAAACTATTTTTATGTAGAATTAGACAGTTTTGAACATGCTATTCTTGTTGGCTTAGTTACAGCTAAGGCTATATTTATAGTCCAATTTTGCTTTGGTTTTATTGCACTTTTTAAATATTAGCTTTCGAAATGTTAGGCTTACTTCAACTTTTAAGGCTCATATTGCTTTCTAAATATTGGGTGTGGCCAACAAGAGGTCCAAAATAAACTGGATGAAAACTGAAGGAAATCTAAAATACTTAGTGTTTCTAAACTAGGCATTTGAAAATGGAGTGTAGCTGTTGAAAACCCCCTGTGGAGGAGTTACTTAACAGAGTGAAGATGGTGACTTTATTTATTTTAGTTACAGGTAGGTAGCCGTGTTGGTCTGACGTAGTCGAAATAAAATAAAAAAATTCCTTCCAGCAGCACCTTAGAGACCAACTAAGTTTGTCATTGCTATGAGCTTTCATGTGCATGCACACTTCTTCAGAAGGTTTATTTTATTTATTTTAGTGTGTTTGTGTGTGTTAGAAAATGCTGTGAGTTTAAGTTGCATTCCTAGTCATACTTACTGAGGAGTAAACTCCATTAAATTTAGTGGGGCTTGCTTATGAGTAGACATGCATAGGGAATATACTGTTAGGCATGGTAATATATAGTTTTTCTTTAGGGAATGAACACATTCTCAGTGGCTTCAGAGTTTCTCTCTGTGAAGAAGGTTATTTACTTATGACGGGTGGAGAAGCTACAGCTCTCCAACTCTAGTCAGCCCTGAGCCGTCATGACTTTATGGCTGGGGATAATGAGAATTGTAGTTCAGCAACAGCTGGAGGGTCCTAGGTTAGCAACACATAACTCAGAGAATTGTGTTCATCTTCATGAAGGTAAAGGGACCCCTGACTGTTAGGTCTAGTCACGGACGACTCTGGGGTTGCGGCGCTCATCTCACTTTACTGGCTGAGGGAGCCGGCATACAGCTTCCAGGTCATGTGGCCAGCATGACAGAGCCACTTCTGGCGAACCAGAGCAGCGTACGGAAAGCCGTTTACCTTCCCACTGGAGCAGTACCTATTTATCTACTTGCTCTTTGATGTGCTTTCGAACTGCTAGGTTGGCAGGAGCTGGGACCGAGCAACGGGAGCTCGCCCCATCACGTGGATTCGCACCGCCGACCTTCTGATCAGCAAGCCCTAGTCTCTGTGGTTTAGACCATAGCGCCACCCACGTCCCATGTTCATCTTCATAACTGAGAGTTATTTCATTGCTCCACCTCCAGTATGGGTTGGCTCCTAGGTTACAAGTCCCTATAGGATTCTATTGATACAATACCAGTTCTAGGGTACAAAAGATGAGTTGCTTTTGCCTTTCTTCACTTTTTTGTACTTGACGACTCTCTAAAGGACTCGGTCTTTGATCCAACCATACACTAGTGGAGCTCCAAAAAGCATTCAAGGGTGTGGTGATAGTATGCCCATGCCTGTTAACAGCCCATCTAGCATACACATATTCATTGATAGATACCATAGTTACTGTTTATTTAAGACTTATTCAGACAATAGATGACTTCCTGTCATAGGGTGATACAATGCAATACACTGAACATGCTCACATTTCTTGTGTGTTGCTGGCTTACCATTATGCTACTGCATGCTGCCCAATTGTTCCTGCTTCATTTTCCTCTGGGATAAACCATGACACCACAGTTAAGCTTGGCTGCTTGTGTCATCTGAATTCAGGAATCCTGGCTTTGTGCTTCATAACAAGCTGGTCTCATTAGCCAGCCGTAAACCATGGTTTTCATAGAATCATAGAGTTGGAAGAGACCACAAGGGCCATCCAGTCCAACCCCCTGCCAAGCAGGAAACACCATCAAATATGGCTTGACATATGGCTGTCAAGCCTCTGCTTAAAGACCTCTAAAGAAGGAGACTCCACCACACTCCTTGGCAGCAAATTCCACTGTTGAGCAGCTCTTACTGTCAGGAAGTTCTTCCTAATGTTTAGGTGGAATCTTCTTTTTTGTAGTTTGAATCCCTTGTTCCGTGTCCGCTTCTCTGGAGCAGCAGGAAACAACCTTTCTCCCTCCTCCATATGACATCCTTTCATATATTTGAACATGGCTATCATATCACCCCTTAACCTTCTCTTCTCCAGGCTAAACATACCCAGCTCCCTAAGCTGTTCCTCATAAGGCATCGTTTCCAGGCCTTTGACCATTTTGGTTGCCCTCTTCTGGACACGTTCCAGCTTGTCAGTATCCTTCTTGAACTGTGGTGCCCAGAACTGGACACAGTACTCCAGGTGAGGTCTGACCAGAGCAGAATACAGTGTTACTGGCTTTTGAGGGATCAGTAAACCAGGTTTCTAGGCTCAGATGTTCTAGGAAGCACTGAAATATTTGCACAGAAATATAATACCAGGACAGTCCCCCACTTACTGTATTGCACATTTCTTAGGTTCAAACTTTGGTGTTTGGAAAGAATGCTAGTTTTAAAATGTAAAACTGCCTAGTAGTATATATTTTTCTACTATTACTAAGCAAGTGGAACCTGCAACAAAAAGGGGCACTGTGGGATGCTCCTGTTCAGTGTTTTATGCATATTGTTTTATTTTTTAAATTGTGGATACTATATTTCCATTAATTAATTCATTGAACATCTCTCATTTCTGTCGCTGGGGACGGTTGAAAATAGTTCTTCGATATGAACCAAGAAGTGACCTGTCCTGGCTATTTTATGTTTTTCTCTACCCTCTTTATAGCTATGTGTGTCTTCTTCCACCCCACTTTTTGTTCCCTTCTTTCCATTCCACCTATGACATGGTTTTCTGCCATCCCCATGGATGTTCTCTGTCCACTGAGGACACTCAGAACTTATTGAGGTAGTGCAGGGGTTCCCAACAAAATTTTCTCGAGGACCCCTCATCGAGCCACTATTGTGACAAGGACCCCCATTAATTCCTAATCCTAAAATTAAAGTGAGAGCCAAATTAAGAGTCTTTTTATATTTTATATTTATACGCTTTTTACAGTTCTTCCTCTTCATCTGTAGGCCTTTGTCGTTTTAACGAACCATTTTTTAACCAACGGTCCATTTTTAACTACGCGAACTGTAGCTTCCGCGAAAAACAACGCTTTGTTTACAAACACTACTGTTTTGCAAAGAGGCAGCGCGCACCAGGGAGGAGGGAGGGGAATGGAGAAGACAGGGTACCTGCGCAGTAGCGCACAAATGAAGCTGACGCGCGCAAAGCATCTTGGGGAGGTGAGTGTTAGTAGAATGCGCGCTGCCTCTTTGCAAAACAGTAGTGTTTGTAAAGTGCCACCTAACGGCATACAGCAGAACTACTGCCTCTATCTAATTCTAGTTTTGTGCTAGACTCTGCTCATGCAGGAAGCGGCCAAAACAAAATATCTGTTATCATACGAAATATATTTAATATATTTTTTATTCTAATAGCATCTTACGGACCCCTCTGGCATAGCTCGCAGACCCCTGGGGGTCCCCGGACCACCTGTTGGGAACCACTGAGCTAGTGGATGGGTGGGTATTTTATCCTGTTTAGGATTCTGCCCTAAAGTTTTTTTTTGTACTTCTGCAAACCTTCTTGTGCATGGCTAACTTTCATTTGGGCTTGCATAACTGTGGGCACTGAATAGTCATTGGCCCATGGCCTGCCCCCCCTTTTTGTTTCACTTGAAGGTCGTGGCCCAAGTCTTCATAGGACTGTGTGTGTATATTCAAGAACTGGGCCCCAAGTTTCAAACTTAGTATGGGAAGAAAAGCTGCATATGCCACTGAATTTTCTCAGGAACATTGGCATCAGCCCCAAACCTTGAATGTATAATGCCCGTGTTGTTTCCCTTCCCTAATGATCTGGCTTAATTTCAAGGTTTTTCCATGCATAATCAATGGAAAGAGAGATTTTCCACTTTGTTTTGGCACCTTTTTTTTCTCTCTCTCTCCAAATGATCTCAAGTCTTCATACAAATGTTACAGATAACCTAGCACACCTGTTTGCTTGACACTCCAAACTTGGCTTGAGGAGTGTTCTGTTTTTCAGCACTTGTCCTAAGGAGCTGATATCCCAGCCAATATTTTAGACCTGTTGGCAAGTAGACATTAGTGTAAAAGAAACAAGTGCATGAATACACACTGTTTAATTATTAATACAGTTGCAATTGGGACATAAAAACCCCTCCTTCCATTTAAGTGTGCTGCATGTTCCCATCAGTAGAACTTGTGATTCTCAGTGCCCATTTAAATCTAACTGTGAAATTGGCAAGGATTCTAACAATATACTTTCCCAACAAGAGTGAGTTGAAGACAGTTGTTACTCCAGAGATTTCTTTAAACATACAGTATTGGGGTTTTTTTTTAAAAAATTTTTTATTTAAATCACCAACACCAAACACAGACAGTGAAACCCCCCAGGCATCCAATACATTGGATGTACATAAACAATAAAACATATTTAAATCAACACGTGTACAATTCTATATATATATTAAGCGCCACACTCCACAAGGTTTATTTCACTTTTAACATTTTAATTACTGCAAATTGTTCAAACCTCCCCAAATAATTCAATATATTTTCAAACCAATCCTCCTCTTTCTCATTGACCTTCCGCCCTTTCATTTTACACATCTTCACAGTTAGGTATTCTAATGTTCTAATATTATTCAATTTTCCCCTCCCATTTGTTCACCTCTAGCTCTTCTGCATTTTTCCAGTTAGTGGTACCTCGACTTACGAACGACTCGACAACCGAATTTTTCAACTTACGAATGGGGGTAAAAGCCGCGCACTTAATGAATGTCTCGACATCCGGGAAAAACCCGCGGTGGTTTTAGATAGGGATTTTTTTACTTACGAATTTTTAGATAGGGTTGCTTTGACTTACGATTTTTTCTGTTTTCAATGCATTCCTAAGGGATATTGTGTTTCCAATGGCGTTTTTCAACTTACGAATTTTTCGACTTACGAAGGTGCATTCGGAACGGATTAAATTAATAAGTCGAGGCACCACTGTACTCGCTATAGCCTGTCTAGCTGCAATTACCATCAATTTTACCCATTTACGTTCCTCTTTTGTTTTTAACCCAGTGCTACCAAGGCTAATAAGAACCATTAATTTAGATATATCCACCCTTCTACCCACAATTTTCAATATTTCTATACCAATCTGTTCCCAAAACTTATTAGCTAACAGACTGTCCCACCACATATGACTGTACGTTCCCATCACTCCACATTTCCTCCAGCAATTCTTACTTCCGGCTTTTGTAATGTGATACAACCTTACTGGTGTGTAATACCATTTTTGTACCAGCTTCAACCCCTGTTGAAGCCCCCTGGATTATTCTAGAGGTCGCAACAAAGGGTGGTTGCTGAAAGATTCTTTCCCAATCTTCATCCGAAATCTGTTCCTGTATATCTAACTTCCAGTATTCTTTCAAACTTTCTTTTGGTGTTTTCCCCATATTTAATAATACCTTATACAATTTTGAAACTATTTTGGCCTTATCTATCCTATATCCTTTCACTAATTCTTCAAAGGGTGTAATGATTCTCTTACTACATTTTTTAACTACTTCTTCCTTCAACAGGGAGGAAATTTGTTTTCTCTGTAATCAATTAATTTTATTCCAAATTCCACTTTCTTCTTCCATAATACCCTCTGTTTCCCAACTTTTCTCCATATCCTGAATTGAAATCTCCTTCAATTTATCCCCTACCTCTTTCGGTATGAGCTTCTGTAACGGGGGACATTTTATTATAGTACCACATTTTGGTAAGGGGAGAAAGGTCAGGAAAAAGCTTACTTCTCCACTTCTCCCATACCCGAATGGACCCTGTAATTGTTGATATTTTGTCTACTTCCTTTTTCCTTTTCCTCCTATCGAATAATCTTATTTTCCCTACTACTACTTCCAAGTTCTCCCACTCTGTACCCCCCAAATCTTCCCTCTGTTCTCCCTCCAACCAACTCATAAGATGTCTCAGTTGGTAACTTTAAACATATTGATGTTTCATATGTCTGTTTTAAAAAAGGGAAATGCTAGTCAGTTATATGAGCTAGGCTGATGGTTCATGGGCTGCTCATGGTGTAAAATGTAGGCAGACAACCAGAAAACTACTGTGTAAATATATTATTATTATTGCTATTATTGTAATATCTTTATTTATAACAATATATTTATTTATAACCCGCCTTTTTCCCTGATGGGATTCAAGGTGGCTTACTTATAAAAATAAAAACTGCTAAAAACATAGAAAAAGCCATCATTAAGAACAATTAAAATTTGTTAGAAGTAAAACTGTATACATTTATAAAATATATTAAAACCATAAAAATCCTTACAGCACAAACAGCCCAGCACCATTTACGGTGTATATATACATATGCCTGTGTTCAACCAAATGTTAATATAATATTCACATTGCTAATTGCTTCAGCATAAACCGGGGGGGGGGGGTCCCTTGAAATACGAAAGACATTTCAACCCTTAGGTCATCCATGCTCAATGCCTAGTAGTAAGAAATCACAAATCCTCAAAAGTGCAACAAGTTCCTTTGAAGCACCCCAAATCTTCATACATACTAGAGGTTCCTGGGGATTTTGATGTGCGTTCAGTCAGAGTGCAGATTACTTCTCCCTTTGCATAGAACAAACTTTGAAGCCACGGAGGCTGTTTCTTAGATGGTGTTAGATGAATTATGGTGCAGACAGGAGTGCCTCTTTCAGTTTTCCTGCAGTGCTTTCCTGTTGCAGCAGTTGGGATGATTGCAGGATACGGATTATGGCATTTTCACAAACCAAAATGTCTCCGTGGGTTTGTGGGATGCAGATTTTGAATGTTATGACTGAAATACATGGTAATCTAGTGGGAGTTGTTGAGGTGGGGCATGGTACATATCCAGATTAAATAAGATGATTTAATTAGGAATCAAATTTTGTGACATATGCAAATTTCTTCCTTTGGTTTCACCCCCTCCTTGCAATTACAGCTACATGCTCTGTAGTAACTTTAGTGTCAAATGAGATGTGATATTAAATGAGACAGACGGATGCCAACAAGGCACAGAAAGCAGGGCCAAAATTAGGAACTTGGTCAGGGTTTTAACACTTTCCCCCCGCTTGCAAACTTGGTTTGAGACCCATGGACCTAACTACTTAAAAAAATAATAATCATGAAAATAAAGGTAAAGGGACCCCTGACCATTAGGTCCAGTCGTGACCGACTCTGGGGTTGCGCGCTCATCTCGCATTATTGGCTGAGGGAGCCGGAGTATAGCTTCCAGGTCATGTGGCCAGCATGACAAAGCCGCTTCTGGCAAACCAGAGCAGCACATGGAAACGCCGTTTACCTTCCCGCTGTAGCGGTTCCTATTTATCTACTTGCATTTTGACGTGCTTTCGAACTGCTAGGTTGGCAGGAGCTGGGACCAAGCAACGGGAGCTCACCCCGTCACAGGGATTCGAACCGCCGACCTTCTAATCAGCAAGCCCTAGGCTCAGTGGTTTAACCACAGCGCCACCTAATCATGAAAATACTAATTGCATTAATGACACCACATCTCGTTAGGTTTCTGCTTCTACTGGGGAAAAAGAGAAGTTGTTTCAGGAGATGTGAGAAAAAGGTTCAGATCCCCCTTGCTACCTTCCCCTTCTGATGCTTTCAGCACACATTCCTCTATACATGTCCGTGTAGAAGTAAGTCCCATTGAGCTTAAATTGGTACAGGATTGCAACCATGATTTCTTTCTTGCTTTGTTGGAATTATTAACTAACCCAGTTTTAATGAATGATTCTTCATGTTTAGGCTGTCCAAATACACACAAAAATTACATTAACCTGATTTGGCAATTTTGTGCTATTTTGTTTGTTTTGTTTTTTAACAAGATCTTTTTGAAATATTGGAGAGTGGAAGTATTTTTTAAAAACAACAACAGCAACACAGCTCAGTGCAGATCCTGGGAACTCGTGAACAGGCCTTGCAAACAGGGACAAGGATTGCTGGAGGAGACTGAAGAGAGTGAGCTTGTTTCTTTTGGAGTAAGGCTGCTTGCTTGCTTGCTTTTCTGAGCTTCTTAAAAGTTTGATAGCAGGCCTCAGGGAGTGACTGAGTGCTCTGTTAGAGGCTTGATTACTTTTCCTGATTACTTTTCTTTCATTGCAGACCTGAGGGAGTGTGTGGCTGATTGCTCTGTGGGAACACAGGATCTGAGGGGGAGGAGTTACAGCTGGGAGGAAATCAGGCTGAGGGAGGAGTTAGCAACCAGCAGCAATCAAACTTAGCTCAGTGCAGATCCTGGGAGCTCGCGAACAGACCTCGCAAGCAGGGGCGTTTGCTTAGGAGTTTAAGGGGGAGGCCCAGAGTTCTGTCTCTTGGTGTGCATAGGACCAGAGACATGGAGGGCAAAGGAGCTGCTGCAGTGACCTGTAACACCTGTGCCATGTTTATCATTCTGCCAGAGAACAAACAACAGTACACTTGTAGCAAGTGCAAGCTGGTTGTCTTGCTGGAAGAGAAGGTGTAGCAACTTGAGGCCCACCTAGCCACACCTCAAGCCAACAGGACAGAGTTAGTTGATAGAACTGAGTTGACTGAGATTGAGCACCAAGATAGATGGGGTGCCCCCAGGGTGGAGAAATATTGTGCATTGCAAGAGTCTAACCCCTAGAGGAATGTGATACATAGAAGTATGTACATAGAAGGATACATCCATGGGCGTACCCAGGATCAAAATTGGGGGGGCAGGCAAGCCACGGGGCCCAGCCACGCCCCCCAGCCACCCGATTACTTGGCTGGGATCCCCCAGGAGGCGTGGTCAATGTCCACGCATCCCGGAGGGGAGGGGGTGGTCACCCCGAGAGAGTGACCGAGAGAGAGGCAGAGAGGAGCCTGGCAAAGGTGGCAGGGAGGAGGAAACGCGCTTGCGCACTCACGCTCGCTCTCCCTCGCACACAACACAACTCAAGCGCTTTCTCTCCCGCCCTTACCGCCGCTCCTCAGACTCACTCCACTCCGCTCCTGCTGCGAACGCCAAGTTGCGACCACTGATTGCCGCCGAACTTGCCCGCAAGTACAAGGGGGGAGAGGGCTGCAGCAGGCTCCTCTAGCTAGCCTCTTCCTACTCAGCGCGGAGCAGTCGCTCTGGAGCCTGATCCTGTGGCGGAGGCGACTGTAGCGAAGCGTGCACACCCACCCACCCCTCCCCGCCGAAGCAGCTCAGGAGCCGGGCAGGAGGGGAAAGAGGCGGGAACGCGTGCCGCCTCCTTGTGCGATTGGCTGGCTATGATGTCCATGCCCCCCGGAGGGGAGGCAGCGGTCATGCGGTTCTCCGCAACCACTTTTCCCCACCGGCCACTTTTTACAAAAAACCTGTGATGCTACAGCTTGCGGCGCGAGCTGTAATTTATACCTTTTCCCCCTTCCTTTTTAGCTTCTAGGGGGGGCCCCCCTGGGTACGCCCATGAGTAGGACAGTCACAAACCACACTTTGTCATTAGAGTTGCAAAATCGCTTCCATGCTTTCACCTTGGACTCTGATTCGGGGCCAGAGAAGCTAAGACAGCAGTTGTGAACCTCAGAAGAGATGAAGGTGGCTGTGAAAGGTACAGTGCACAGAATGATTATTGCCACCCCCAGAGGAGAAAGATAGGAGGAGATGGATCTGGAGGAGTCTTTTTCCATTCTTGAACTAACCCATCAGATCCAAAGCTTCTGACCACAGATGAGTGTGCTGATAATGTACTTGCTACCTTACGTGGAGATGTGGAGTACTCATTAATGGTTTCTTGTCACCCTGGAAAAAAGTGACAAGTGGGGTGCTGCAGGGTTCTGTCCTGGGCCCAATGTTGTTCATCGTCTTTATAAATGACTTGGATGAAGGAATTGAGGGGATGCTCATCAAATTTGCAAATGACACCAAACTGGGAGGGCGTAGCTAATGCCGCAGAAAACAGAATCAGAATTCAAAATGGCCTTAACAGATTGGAGAACTGGGCACAAGCTAACAAAATGAATTTCAATAGGGACAATAGGTTTTGCACTTAGGCAGAAAGAACCAGATGCACAAATATAGGATGGGGGACACCTGTATTACTAGCAGTACATGTGAAAAGGATCTAGGGGTCTTGGTGGACCACAAGCTTAACAATGAGTCAACAGTGTGATGCAATATCAAAAAAGAAAAAGAAAAAAGCTAATGCTATTCTAGGCTGCATCAACAGAAGTATAGTGTCCAGATCAAGGGAAGTAATCGCACTACTCTATTCTGCCTTAGTCAGACCACACTTGGAATACTGTGTCTAATTCTGGGCACCACAATTTAAGAAGGATGTTGACAAGCTGGAACGTGTGCAGAGAAAGGCAACCAAGATGGTCAAGGGTCTGGAAACTAAGCCTTATGCGGAGCGCTTGAAGGAGTTGGGTTTGTTTAGCCTGGAAAAGAGGAGAGTGAGAGGAGATATGATTGCCATCAAATATTTTAAGGGCTGTCACATGGAGGAGGCAGCATGCTTGCTTTCTCCTGCTCTGGAGGGTAGGATTCAAACCAATGGCTTCAAGTTGCAGGAAAGGAGATTCTGACTAAACATTCAGACAAAAATCTGACAGTAAGAGCATCCTGTTCCTCAAGATGCTTATACAGAGAAGGCATGATTTGATGGTCAATATACCATGTAGTTAGAGTTCCAGTTCATTTATTGGAGATGTAGAGGATGAAAAACATGATCCCATTGTTCAGATGAGAGAAATAGGATTCTTAGCCTTTATCTAATTTTGTGTTGTGGATCTGTGGAAAGTTTGTTTATCAAGTACCAGGCTTTTATGTTTTCAAAGCCCTTTCAAAGCCCTGTTGTAAATTACTTCCGTAGTTATTGCCTTATAAACCCTTATAAACTTGCAGAATATCTTTTGTGCAGTGATTCCTAAGGTCATGCAACTGATGTCTCCTCTTCCCCCTCCACAGCCTACTGTTTCTTATGCCATGCTATACTTTGCATCAGTGGAACATTTAGCATACAGTATATGCGATTGCTTAATGGCTGGCATGCAGTAACACAAATACTAATGTCCTTTCACAGCAGTGTTGCTCTGTGATCTTGTTGACAGCTTGACTGACACATGAATAGCGTACATTAGAGCTGGTTACTGTGTCCAAATGCAAGCTAAGACATTATGGTAGATAATAAAGAAGAATGGCATGGCATGTGAATGAAGGGAAGCTGACATGTACCAAGAAACTTACTTCCTTTCGCATGAACAGACCTGAACTTTTTTCTAAAGAAGCACACACCCTGAAAACAATTCCAACGCTGTCTTAAAGATGTGATTCAGTAGACTGAAAAGGAAGACGTTGCAGGACTGGTGGTGCAAAATTTGAATATGCAAATGCATTTATTATCACTGACACTGCATTGGTTTCGGAGAGTGGTGCCCTCAAAATGTTGGTGGATTACAGCTCCCATTATCCCTGACCATTGGTAGTGCTAGCAAGGACTGGAGGGATCTGAGCAACTTTTGGAGGGCACTAAATTGACTCAGAATGTTGTGTAATGGGTTACTGGACAGGGTGGAAGATGAGAGATTCATGAAAGGGGGCATGTCAAGCTGCCTTGGTGCTCCGAGTTCCTCTGAGTCCTCAGCTGCATTGTGGGATCCCAAGCCTCTTAGAATAGTTCTTCCCAGGGTCTTAGTCAGGTGGAATCCTGAGAATAAAATAGCCTTTCCTCAATGGAGAGACATCATTGGACCCAACACAGTGATACGCAAAATGTTTTTTTTTCTTTCTCCCTGGAGTGAGTGGTAGATGAATTGGAAAGCGGATTTATTTAAAATATTTATAACCCACTTTTCCTAAAGAATAATCAAATATAATTAACAATATGATTATTAAAACAATGAAACATTAAAATGTGAATTACAAAGCCTCAGCAGCATAAAACAAGAAACCCAGAACATATTCTATAAAAAGCAGGCTGCAGAGAGCAAAATAAATACTATTCAATGCTGTTTGTGTAAAAAAAAACATTTAAAGTGATATTGCAGTATTTAAAAATAAATCTCATGGGTTTTCTTCTGCTTTGGATTTGTCCCTCATTCTTGTTTATGATTCCACCCCAGGGTTGGCGTCCTTGTGCTGGAACACACCCTCTCATTTTTGCTATATAACTTGCTTCACAGCCAAGGCAATTATGGTATAAAACAGTAGCTTTGGAAGTGAAGTAATGTATCTCTTAAAAGATAATTGCTGACCTCGTACTATCCAGAATGTAATGCTTGTCTGCAGCTGAGGGTTTTTTTTTGTTTTGTTTTTAAGTTCCTTGGCTGAAAACTTTGTCAGTATGTCTTGCAATAAAATATTATTACAAGTGAGAAGTTTGGAGGCCTTGGTTGATATGGGCACCAAATATCGTAGTCCCTTTGTTACCTTTATTACAGTTGCCTTATCCTGATGGAAGATGTATGGGAAAATATTGTCTTTGAGATGGCATCAAAATGTTTTCTTATTTCTTATTTATTAATTTATTCTGTTCCAATTTGCCCATCATTCTAATCCCTGGACAGTTCACACACACACACACAAACACACACACACATTAAAGCAATAAAAATAAATACTAAAATTTTAAACTATATATTAAATAAGATGCGATATAGCCAATGAACTATCATCAGTATTGCTGGTGTTGATTGGGTAGGAAATCTTTTTGGCCTGTTGGGAAAGATCTGTATCTGTTTCCTTCACTGTGGGCTAACTTTGACAGGTGAGCAGGACAACCCATCTTGATGTCAGGTGATTGAGGTGGGGGCTGTCCCAGTTGCCTGTCTCTTGCCCAGCACTTCTAAAGTTTCTGACCATCCAGCTGGATGTCACACACACGGGAACCAAATCACAAGGGGCTTTGCCAGCCCTGTGCTTTCCAACTACCAAGCATAGGGTTGGCAAAGCAGTGTTCTTCTGGGGAACTAGGTATCACAGTTGATCCATCAAGTTTACACTTCAGCCCTGCGTTTCTGCACAGATCAGGTGCGCAAGGAACCAGGTTGCATAACTGATCACATACGAATCAGCTGTGAAGCAAGTGGATGTGGTTTGCAGGAAAATGGCCTGCAACTCAGATGTTCTGCCCCCTGCTTTAATAGGTGGAGAGGTATATTTTGGTCAGCATTAAGAGGTTAATATCATTGGTGCTAGTCATATAACTTTGAGGGTAGGGAGTTCCACTGACCAGGCACCACCACAGAGGTCTTATTTGTTGTCGGATGAGAACAACTTTCTCAAATTTTCTGTACAGGCAATGCTTAATCAACATTTGATTTCCTTGCAGGGTGTCTGCAATTGTTGATTTAGTCCACAGTTGGTACTGATCAACTTAAGTTGACCCACTATAAAGAAAGATCAAGTTTGCGCTGTAAGTGACCTGATGGCTGTACAAATAGGACCTCAACAGTTGGTGATACAGTATATGTCTCTTCCTGTAATTTGATGCCGTGTGCAAATCGTTAGTTTTACATGGGATAGATTCTGCCCAGAACTGTTAATTGTATTAATTTGCGACAGGCACATTTGATCTAATTTCATCCCAAATAGAAAGCACCTTAGATAGATTTGCTCAAGTTTTGTGAAGTTTTGTTAGCATCATAACAGAGATAGGAGCTTGTGTCCAGACCCGACTTTCATATACAAGGTACTGTGTTAGTCCAATATTTTCCCCCCTACTAGAAGCTTTTAGTCAAATGCAGATGACTGCCTAATTCATTTTGTAAATGTTATAATTAAATAAATCTGTGGCAGAGGGCCCAGATCTTGAAAATGGCTGAATGAAACTTGCAGTATTAATTTCTGTGATCAGGCAGCAAACAGGTTAAGCTTGCTTAGAAAACTCTGTGCAGAGATTTAAAGGTGCTTTGTTGAAACACGATGATCGTCAGCAAAACCTTTTTTCTCTTTAAACAATCACACATACAGGAAATAAATTTTGATGATTAAGGGGGGGACTCTAAAATTTGATGAGTTAAAAAAAGTTTTAAAGTTATATGGGTTTTTTTTAATTCTTTCTGAAATCTAACAGAAGCTGCTTTGGGCTTCTCTTCCCACACTTGCATGGACACTTCTGTGCTTTTTACAGTTCCAATCTCCTGCTTATGGCACGTTTTAGCAGGAAGGCATTTGTTCATGGTAGTATGTAATAAAAAAAGGGGGGGCTATATAATGCTAGCTCCACTGAAGGCTATCAAAGTTCCATTATTTTACTGGAGATGTTGTTATTAATGGGTCTAGGCACTTGAGCAGAAACTGGGGCACACTTAATCATGCAGCCTTTTTATTTGAACCATCTAAGTAATGAATATTGGATTGGGTGCACGCACACACACTCACACACACACACACACTAGATGGGGAACCTCAGGCCCAGGGGCTGAATGTAGCCCCGTCCTTGGTATTCTCTCCAGGCCACACTCCTTACCAGCCTTGCTTTGTACCCTTCATGTTATTGCCTGACTGTAAGGTGTCCTTGAACTGTGTTAATGCCTCTTTTACTTGCATGGATGGGCGATAGAGAAGGGGTGTGGTGAGCATATGTACTAGCTATAGCCTTCTGTATAAAGGTAACACGGTTGTTTCTTTTTCCATCCACTTCTACCTCTGGCCCTTCCCTTCACTAGTATGTGGCCCCTGGAAGATTTCCAAGAAGGGAATGCGTCCTTCAACCTGTAAAAAGGTTCCATATCGTGGCCCCACCAGTATTTCCCATTCCAGGTGTCAGCTTGTTCTCCAGCCAGAGTGTGGAATCTTTGTCCCTCCCTCCAAATGCAGTGGGAGTAATTCATATTTCTCTGTGTAGTCTTGCATTTCCAGCAATTTTCCCACTGCAGCTTCATGTTCTGGATGGTAAACTCCATTAAGCATCCTTGGCATGTGCTCAGTCTATAAAATGAAGTCAATCTTGGCCACTGCTTCAACTGTTTTACTAGGATCATTTCAGGGCTGTGGAATCCCTAGCCAGTCTACAAGCGAGATCAGCCAGGTGTTTCTAATTGTATGTATGTAGAAACTGTATGTGTGGGTGAGGGAACAAGCAAATTGATAGAGAGATTCTGTTCTTTTTTTATTAGTATTTTTTGCAGGACTGGAACATTTTGTTGTGCTTTAAATGCTGATTTTCTTAAATAGAGTAGGTTAGACAAAATTTTAAATGCTAGTCAGGATTCAACTAATTTTGATTGGCCAGCCATTATTTGTCCTTATCAAAGATATTGTTCCATTTCCTAAATGTGCTCCCTTTTTCCTCTGTGGTATTTGTATAGCCTCCTGATGGCTGGCATTGTGAGGGGAAAAGCAGAGTTCTGCTTGAAGAGCATCTCAACATGCACATGTGCTGTTGGAGAGCGTCAGAGTTGTGACAAGGAATTTAAGCTTAGGCTGGCTGCAATAAATATTTTCATGTACCTTTCTGATAATATTTTTGTTGCATGTCTATGGCTGTGTCTTCTTTCCCTCACCTTAGGGGTGGAGAACCTGTGGCCTTCCAGATCTCGTTAAACTACAACTCCCACCATCCATCATCATTAGCTGGGCTGATGGGATTTGGAGTTCATCAAAAAAATTAGAGGTCCAAGGTTTGCCATTCTTGCCTACTGTAACCTTACCTTACCTAGGTAAGTCCATGGGCCAGTCCAATGCCAAATGCTGATCTGAGATGCCATATCCCTTTCCAGCATTGGAGGACACCCATCACCAAGCTACCAAAAAAGGTGGACAAGTTGGTAGTAATGTTCCAGTTATCCTTTAAAACTGAGCACCAGTGCTTAAAGAAGAGATAGAAGGAAAATATGGCATCATCCATTCTCTCACCACACATGCAACATACCCCCGCTCCCACCTTTGAAATTATCCTGAAGAACAGCTAATGTTCTTAAGTGGACATTCAGTTTCTGTTCCCTACCTACTGTAGGTAATTATTTCTGCTCAGTTGCTTAAGCACTCTTAAGTAATGACAGGTGCTTGTGTTGTACCATGTAGAATGATTCTTATGAAAGATTAAAAGCCCACAGGTGTTCATGCATAGCTCATGTGTTGTATACTGGCACCATGTAATTAAATGTAATTGCTGAACATTCTAAGCTAGATCTAGATATTTTTAAATAATGAACTGCAACTCATTGTTGCTATGCTTGCTCACTTATGACCAATATAACAATCCCATATGGTGAATGTAGGACAGGACCATTTATTTTTCAGCTTTAATGATCTCTTCTTTTTTTTAGTATTCCTTTTTGATCTTAAGTAAATTATCATTTATTGCTTAGTGCCTCCACTCCTCATTCATTCCTTGGTCTTTTCAGGATATACCAGCAACCTTGATAAACTAACATCGTATCTTGAAAGCAGAGAATGTTATACATGAACTAAAATGTTGAGATGATCTGCCCCTCTATTAATTCTGTGGAAAATAACACTGATTTTGCTGTCTTGTTTAGAATTTGTTTCCTACATACTTTACACATAGACTTGACTTTTTTTACATATTTCACATATAGGAAACCATGTTTTAAGGTATGTTGAACTTCGTGTGATTTTAAACATCTTTAAAACTCTACAAATTATGGTGATGTCCTGGATTTACTGACCTTTCTTCCAGCTTTACTACTGATCTTATGTGGTGCTTAGATTTTATTATGTAGCACTGAAACAAAACAAAAAAAGAGGCTGTAAGTAAGAGCCAGGTAATATTTAACACAATCTGGAGAGAGCAAGCAAACATTTCAGCTTGTGCAGAGCTTCTACTTTGAATATTATATAATTAACTGCACATCTTTATGAAATGTTGTCCTTCATGGAGATTTTCCGGGTTTACAATGTGAACTGGTGGCATCTTGTATGCTCTCTTCTGCATTTTAGGAAAAAGAATTCCAGTATGAAACTTAAACCTCCCATTTGCAAGACGACAGCTGAAAACATAGAACCCCTTTGAATAGTCATAATAAAGGAGACAGATAAATGTTTGTGCTTTTTCAACTGTTCTTATCCCATTGCAAAATCAGTAGCTGTTTTAGGCTTTTGTTTTAAAGTTAACATTTAGAGACAGGTGGTGTCAAAATAATGTGGAGACATAATACCAGTAAGGCATAAAGTACCAGATTAAATCTCCTGCCAACCTAGCAGTTCGAAAGCACGTCAAAGTGCAAGTAGATACTGTAAATAGGTACCGCTCCAAGCGGGAAGGTAAACAGCGTTTCCGTGTGCTGCTCTGGTTCTCCAGAAGCGGCTCTGTTATGCTGGCCACATGACCTGGAAGCTGTACGCCGGCTCCCTCGGCCAATAACGCGAGATGAGCACTGCAACCCCAGAGTCAGTCACGACTGGACCTAATGGTCAGGGGTCCCTTTACCTTTACTAGATTAAATACAGCTGCTAATCTCAAAATGTTGGTTTTTCGGGTAAAAATGAAGACCCTTTCATACCAGGCTTATCTGTGATTATCCAGGGTGGTTGACTGGCTTTAATTTCAGTCTCCTTGTTAGGATGTTCAGTGCAGTCAAAAGAGAGGTCAGGATATAGTGGTAGATCTCTGGCTGATTTGCAGTAGATCACTGAGGATTTCTGACTCCTAGTTTAATGATAGCAAACCACCACCACCCCCGTCCCCATAAGGCTGCTGAAACTAAGCAAGCTTGAGAGGAAGTGAAGAATGGTTTTTTTGTGTGAAAGGACTGTGAGCTCACATCTGGAACTGAGAACAAATTCCTGGGCTGAGATACACACAAGAGGTGTCCTGTTCCTTAATTCTTAGTACACACCCACCCAGCCGCTTCCTATGCCACTTGGATATAGCTGGTGGACCCTTGGTTTTCTAGGGGAAAAAGAAGTAGATCCCCTAAACTTGAAGTTTACCCAGCCCTTCCTTTGTGCATTCTTAAACAACACAATGATAAACCCCCCACAAAAATTATTGGATGACAGATGTGAGAAATAGCCTGAGTTCTTATTACTTAAAAGAAAGTAGTCTTCCAGCATTCCTAGAATCAGGAGCAAGCCAAACAATTTACCAAACCATATAGTTTCAGGGAGTGTCCACCAAAGTGCACTCTTAATTTGTCGGATCAAGATAGCTGTTCCTGTGGTTGTTATTCTGTTGTGTCGTTTGGTTCTTTGAGATGTGGGTGCATCAGCACTGCTGCACCTCATAGCATCCCAAGATAATTTGAATTATTTCCCACTTGAATCCAACCCATAAACCCTCCTTCTCTAGCTACTGCTTTATAGTTGGAGAATATCTAGGATGGGAAGCTAGAGAAAGTCAGGCAACAGCACTTCTCAAAAGGGTGTGAACAAGTTGTACCTGATACAATTGCTGATGTGCTTGTTGCATTTGATGGCAGTTCCTACCAGTATTTGGTTTGTAAACCCTGGAAAGAAAACATGTCTCTGACCTCTTGCTTGCAAAGTGTCAGTTGTCATTAGATTCACCAACCCACTTGTGGATAAGTTTTTTCCTCCCATGTTCAGTATAAGCCAGAAGGTAACAGCTGGCACTTTCAGCAGTAAGGCAGGCCAACCAGTGTCAGCTATACTGTTAGTTCCAGCTTTGGCTGTCAAGACCAAAGATAGGATTCACACATATCTCCACCTCCCACTTACCAAATGGAGGTGCTGCTGCCTGCTTCACTTTCTTTCTTGAAATAACACAGAGAAGGCAGAATATCCTCAGAACCATACTAGAGGGTCCTCAGGGCTGATAATTTTTTTTAAAAAAATCATTCCAGTAGCACCTTAGAGACCAATAAAGTTTGTCATAGGTATGAGTTTTCGTGTGCATGCACACTTCTTCAGATACACTGAAACAGAAGTCACCAGACCCTATGTATAGTCAGAGGGTGGGGAGGGCTGATGTAAGCAAATTATGTCATACATGTCTGAAGAAATCTCTGTTGAAGGAAAATAGTTTTCCAGACCATGACAATATGTTTCTCCAAATGCATACCTTCCTATTCTTTAGGGATATTCCAGATGATCAAACAATTTGTTCATTGGTCGATCCAGGATGTGCCTTTGTTTCAATTCAGGCTCATTGATGCTGGACCATCACATGATGTTGCTTGGCTTGAACTTCTGTATATTTTACTATACACATCAATTCTAGTTTATTCCCACAGTAAAGCAGCTGCCATTTTCAGATGCTGATAAAAGAGCTTCTTGCTCTCTCTACTTTTGCCCTGGGGAACCCTTTAATGGAAGCCTGAATTAATTTTGAGGCTGTGTTCTAAAATTTGCTCTAGGTGGTTGATTATATAGTTAATTGTACTTGGTTTAATAAAAGAAACAAGTAATTTAAAAGATAAGACTCTCCTGATTACCTTTTTTATTGCCAACAATGTATTTTGTTCAACCAAGAAATTTATTTAAAATTGTTAAGAATTTTTTATGGTCTGTGTTTAAGGGAATAGATTTATAAGATGAGTGAAGAATATTTCACTAGGCAAGGTACCTAAAATCAGGTCAGTGAATAGGCCTAGTATTAACTTCTCTCTTGCCTCTAATGAGGTATTCCTATTAAAACTGCTACCATGACTCAACCTTGTGTGAACTGTTGCCTATTAATTTAAACCTTAAATCTCAAACCAATCCTTTCAAAGTAGCTTTTATTGAACCATATGATAAAATCATATTTCAAACTACTTGCTCAATGGAGAGTATGGCCCACCAACCATTTATCAATGGATTAGCTCAGGCATCCCCAAACTGTGGCCCTCCAGATGTTTTGGCCTACAACTCCCATGATTCCTAGCTAAGAGGACCAGTGGTCAGGGATGATGGGAATTGTAGTCCAAAACATCTGGAGGGCCGAAGTCTGGGAATGTCTGGATTAGCTCCACCACGTCACTTTCAAATGTTGATTCCCCTCAATTACACTAAAAATTTGACTTTTTCTGCTGCTCTATGGAATTAGAGTGCCTTTTTACAATCATTCTGCTAAGCAGTTTTGTACTGTTTCTGTGAAAAAACTGTTTCTATCCCACTCAAATGGGGGCTGCATTCCAGTCCATGAACAAAGTGTCTCCTGTGTGAGTTAGACATAGAGTACTATGGGATTTAAATCTGCTCTTTTGAGTTGCGAGTAAAACACCTCTGCTAATAAGATGATGTTTCCAACAATATTTTTTTGTGACAAGCCCTACAGAAAAACATCAAAAGTAGCTTTCATGCATACCTATTTCTTTGTGATTCATAAAGTACCTCCATATTTTCTTTTGCCTCTGTTCAATGAATATATGTATTTATTTAAAGACTACAAAGGGTTTATGGAACCATCTAGTTGAGGAAGGAACGCAGCCTGGTGAGTGAAATTGCGTGTTCATGGCACTTGGAAGAAGGAGCTGAGTTGTGGCTTTAGTTGCACTAGTGCAACCTCCTGCAATGCAGGGATCTTTTGCCCACAGTGGGCTTGAACCCACAACCCTGAGATTTAGAGTCTCATGCTCTACCAACTGAGCTATCCCTCATGGACCTTTACTTTATGAGTTAAGTGTCTCATAAAGTAAAGTACAGCTTGTCAAGGAATTGGCCACCTTTTTAAAAAAATGATTGTTGCCTGAGACCGTTAAATAAATGATGAAGTTGCTATAAGCTTATTTATTGGCCATTCTGACATGAGGAAGGATCAGCTTATATAACATTACAGAGGATTGCGGCTCCTATAATAGAAGTATAAAAATCATGTGTGCAAGGAGGGCTGTGGTGATCAGGGCGGATTTCAGCACTGCTTTATATGAGGTTAGGCATCTCTACAATAAAAAATAAAATAAAATTGTGCATCCCTCACAGCTGATGATGCCCTGCATGTGTTTTTTGAGGCTCTGGTGCTTTTTGTACCAAATTTTTAAAAGTAAAATATTACTCTGATTTTATGGCTGTGACATAAAATTCCCTAAAGTTATAAGGATAGGTAAGGCAAGTAAGGTAATGTGTCTTCCTCCTCTCTCCTTTCTCTGTCATTTCTTTCTGTTGTTAGAATCTTGGTGTTCAGCCAGTCCCAATCAAAGTTAGCCCATACAATCCAATTTGTAAACCCAGTGAGCTCTCCAGCTGCTCATTTATTTGTTGGAAATCAGGGCCAAATCTGCCACGTCAGATATTTTCTTGTTTGCTGTTCAGAAGTTATTTGCAATATTTGGCAAAGTATCTTCCATTCTTTACTGCAGTGTTTCCCAACCTTGTGCCTCCATATGTTTTGGGACTACAACTCCCATCATCCCTAGCTAGCAAGACCAGTGGCCAGGAATGATGGGAATTGTAGTCCAAAAACAGCTGGAGGCACAAGGTTGGGAAACACTGCTTTACTGAATAAACTCCATGGCAACTGTAAAGATAAAGGGTAAACAGACCCCTGACCATTAGGTCCAGTCGTGACCGACTTGGGGGTTACAGCGCTCATCTCACGTTATTGGCCGAGGGAGCCGGCGTACAGCTTCCAGGTCATGTGGCCAGCATGACAAAGCCACTTCTGGCAAACCAGAGCAGCACATGGAAACACCGTTTACCTATTTATTTATCTACTTGCACTTTGAGGTGCTTTCAAACTGCGAGGTTGATGGGAGCTCACCCCGTCGCAGGGATTCAAACCGCCAAACTTATGATCGGCAAGCCCTGGACTCTGAGGTTTAACCCACAGCGCCACCCATGTCCCAACTGTAGATGCACTCTAAACATAGTGTTACAAAAGCCAAAATAAATGTCTCTTCTGGCTGATGAGCACTAGACAAGTTATTCTGTTTTCTGATATGTCAAATTCTGTCATGCAACTTTAATACATTTATATCTAAAGTATGAAAATGGCAGTTATATGGCAGATGGTATGTTTGTTTGAACCAGGCAGCTAGATAATTTGATTCCATGTATGTAACTAGAAATTTTTTTGGGGGGGGGGAATGTTTATTCCTTTGGATTTTATAATAATTACCAATGCTTCTGTGACAACTAGTTAAAACAAAACTGTCCTAAAGTAAGAAAACCGAATTCTGGTAGTAAAGATGACACTGGCATGGTCAATAACAAACTCCATTCTTCACAACAACAATTTTGCTTTATACCACCCTATAAAAACATGGGAATAACTCTTATAACTCTCCACCATAGTAATGCGAAAGGAGAAAGTGCAATAGAGGTATAGGTTAAGAAGTGAGCAGATGAGAGTAGATAAGAATTTTTAAAAATAAAATAGAAATAACTTGTAGTGGATTTGATTCTACTCAAACTTATGTTCTTGTTTTTTTAGATTGAAACAAAGCAGTACATTGTTTTTGAGAAACATTTCACACCCAAAAGTAAATATTTTTGAAATGCTCTGGGTCATCATCCTTTTTCCTTTGTCTTCTCTACTTCAGCTGCTCTAAACAGACCTCTGATAGAGCAGGTAATGGTTCTATATAAAGAAAAATATTCCGCAGAGTTGTGCTTTCAGCAAGCTGTAAGAGGAAACAAACAAATTGCTCTGCATACCTATCATGTAAGCACTTGCCTGCATTTGTTCACGGGCTGAAATTGAAATCTGCTTAAAACTATTACCTTGAGGACTTTTTTTTATAGGTTTTGCAGGAACGTATGACTGTGGTAGAGCTGAGGCATGTTCCTGCTATTCTTGTCAGCTGTCCCAGAAGCCTCATTTGCCGGAGGGGTTTTATTTTATCAGGTCTGAATGCATTCATTGATAGTTGTGCTTTTCTCTCTCTCAAGCAGACAGTATGCTTGAATGCTGGGTGGTCACATTTGAATTTTTATTTTTACTACTACTAGTAGTACAAGAGTAGCTTTAATAGAATGCATAGAGTTTATGTGCACACTTGCTGTGAGTACTGCCCAAAGAATACAAAGGGTGTTGCAGTTCTGCGAAGGGACAGAGAGTCTATATAAGCATTCCATCTTGGGTTACCCATTTAAGAAATATAGGATGCATTTAACCACACATTTTACCCCACTTCTGCATCTGATGATGTTTGCCACTTGGCAGGAAGATACAGACAACCAAGTTACCCAAGGATGAGTGAAATGTTTGGGCTCCAAGAATCTTCTTCATGTATTTATATACCATGTTTCTATCCACCTTTCCTTGGAGGAGCTCAAGTACATGGTTCTCTTCATATTTTACCCTCACAAATCCGCCTTTTATCTGTGAGAGATGGTGACTGGCCCAAGGTCATCCAGTGAGCTTATTGGCTAAGTGAGGATTCAAACCCTGGTCTCACAGGTCCTACTCCAGCATTTGAACCACTACACCACACTGTCTTTCCACACCACACTGACTCTAGCCTGTTCCCATATGATAGTGGGAACCAGCTTGTTTTCTGTTACGGGTGTGCTGAGTGCTGAGGTTTGAAAGCACCTTTTCATGGTGTCAGCTATGCCATGCCCCTTTTCAGGATACTCCATTCGGTTACCCCTCAGTTTACCCCCCCTCAATATTCCATGCCCACTGAGCATGCTCAGTTCTTATTAGGTGGTTCTGTTTGGTGTTTTCGGGCTCCCCCAAGCCTGCTGATACATTCCTGCTGCTGTCTTTATAAAGACTGGTACAGTGGTACCTCGGGTTACAAACACCTTGGGTTACAAACACTTCATGTAACAGACTCTGCTAACCCGGAAGTAGTATCTCAGGTTAAGAACTTTGCCCCAGGATGAGAACAGAAATTGCGCGTTGGCGGCATGGCGGCAGCGGGAAGCCCTATTAGCTAAAGTGGTACCTCAGGTTGAGAATGGTTTCAGGTTAAGAATGGACTTCTGGAACGAATTAAGTTCATAACCAGAGGTACCATGTACGTGGAGAATGAGTTTGGCTATTGGTATATACATCTGGAGCATGGCTTTTAATACAGGCATGACCTTTAATACAGGTTTGAATATTTAATAGGAAAAACATTGATTTTGTGTAATATAGTAGCTTCTCTCTTGAAACAATTTTCACACTATCAAGTTTTGAAACATTTAGCTTTCTTTTGTTTTCCCCATGTGGCCTTTTTATTCTCACAGTAGAAATAATTTGTGTTCTAGAAACTCGATCGACACATTTTGTTCACACAGCAATGTTTTTCCCTCTCCTGTTTTTTCTAGGGATATCAGTATGAACAATATAACAAGGTTGCCGGAAGATGCATTCAGGAATTTTCCTTACCTTGAAGAATTGTGAGTATTGAATCTAACCTGCTTTTGTGGCATGGAGAGTGAGTGAGTGAGTAAAGGTTGTCTGAGAAATGCATGTAAAAGTAAATAGTGATATGTGAATCAACTGTGAACAAAGAAGGCATTGTACTTAATAGTTTTTAAAAATCCTATATGTGCTTCAAAGCCAGGATTCTATTTACATGGAACCTTTTTATAGTAATTATTTTAATTGTGATTGTAGTGATGACATAGGCTTAATTACAGTGCTATCCAAAGATAACACAGGGGCTGTGCAATTACCACTGTTTTAAATGGAGCTATGCTAGACTGATTGCATAGCTTTTATAAAACTTGCTATAGTTACTGTGGTTCCCATCAGCCTAGGTTGGGACAAGTACTGTGTGTGTGTTGTGTGTAAAGGTTGGGAAGTGTTGAGAGAGTGAGACTTTGTGAGAAACAACCAGATGTTCTCATTAAATGCATCCCATTACCTTAAATGTTTAAGTGAAAGGGTGTTCCTCACTCATGGCCCCAACCGAACATAAATGAGAAGGGGTTTTTTGAACGTTGATGTGAATGTAGACAGAACAGGCAATGCAGTAATGGGGGGGGGGGAGATTAAAGTAGAAAAGACATATTGTATCTTTTTTCACTCCATTAAAATACAGCTCCCTTTTTAATAATTCCCGAACAGTGGTGTGGCACACTCAAAGCATACTGAGAGCGCTTTTTCTTTTCTTTTTAAAGACAAATTTAAGTTGAAAATCCTCAATGAATAGCTTGGGAATCTCTGAGAGATTAGGGTAGTCCCTATATTCTTTTTCAGGCAGATGTGGTTAGCTTGTGCCCCTTCAGTCATTGTTGGGCTTGTTGGCTGGGGCTGATGGGAGATGGAGTCCAACAACTTCTTGAGTTCTCCATCTGGAGGTCCAAAGGTTAGCCTGTTTTAAATGATTGCTCAAATATGACCCTGTAGAACAGTTGTATGCAAGTTTATAGAATATTAATAGCACTACAACTTGATTCGGAATAATGGAAAAGCCATTTAATGCAAAAATCTTAAATATCGGTTGCAGCTGCTACTGTTTAATTGTAAACAGCCTCAAAATAAAAAGCACAAGGGTGGTAATTGGCTACATGAGAATGTGTGCAGGGAGATCCCTGATGCAAACATTGCTTTGGCAATGATTCACAAGGTGGGTCGCCATAGACTAGCCATTGTCTTCAGTCCTAGTCCCTGTCCCAGAATATAGAGGAGATGATGCTACCAAGCTTCCTTGCAGAGTGTTGCAACGTACCAGGGGAAAAAAATTAATAATATGTGGAACACTTCAAACACCCTAACAGCACTATATAATTGCTAAGTTAATAAATAATAGACATTTATTAATATTAAAGGAGGCAAGTTATACCTAGTGCTTTATATAATAGATTGAAAACTGTGTTGCATGTTTTATTTTATGTATAAATATTTTTATATAAATATTTGCTGTATAGTATGTTTGTGTCCTTCTCACGTGTTTCTATATTTTTAAAATAAATAAGCAACTCTTTGAATGACTTGCATTCATCTCTCCCCACCCCCACACCTGCCTATAAGTACAAAGCTATAAAACCAAACTATGTGGGTGTTTCAGTCTTTATGTAACTTCTGTAAACTTGGGGTGTGTCTTGAGATGAGGAGCCAAAAGGCAGAACCTTTAGCCACTATATACTTGGAACTCCATTGCACAATACCCAAAGTATCTTTATTGCAAACTGTAATGATAGTGCTTAGGAAGAAGAAAAAGAAAAAGAAAAAGCATAGAAAAGTTTTCCATTTTATTATGGGACTGAGAAATCCTGATTTAATTACTTGCCTTTCTGGTGCAACATTCTAACATATTTCTATTCCCTTGCTACAAAAATGAAAAGAATTTAAGGTGTGTCTTTTTCATCATGCACATTGTCAAGCTCGAAGAGCTATACAAAAGAAAAGAAACATACTCTGTATCCAAGTATACAAATGTGTGAATAGTGTCACCATGACCTGGTTCACACATAAACGGAAGCTAAACTATGGTTTAGCGCAAACGTGTGGGTTCCTGTAGAGGAGATTATGGCTGCTGCAATCCTCTCTGTTTGTTGCTGTGAGCTAATCCATGGGTCATAGCCACATCATACATTTAAATCACTCTTGTACTGCTGTAACACTCATGGCTTCCACCAAAAATATTGTAAACTGTAGTTTGTTAAGGGGGCTCTTAACAACTCTCAGCACCCTTATAAGGTTCCCATGGTTCTTTGGGGAAAGCCATGACAGTCAAAGTCAGGCATCCCCAAACTTCGGCCCTCCAGATGTTTTGGACTACAATTCCCATCTTCCCCGACCACTGGTCCTGTTAGCTAGTGATCATGGGAGTTGTAGGCCAAAACATCTGGAGGGCCTGCAGTTTGGGGATGCCTGGTCAAAGTGGTATAAAGTGGCTTAGTGTGCTGCCCAAATCCAGGCTTGTGATTTGTCTTGCTACAAACAAACAATGGGTATAACCAAGGTTTGTTCCTTGAGTTTACAGCTCATGGTTTGTCTTGCTATGACTGCAATCTTAAGCGTAGTTTCCTAGGTGTGAACTCTTATTGCATTTGCCGATCCTTTTATCTGATTGCATAGGTTCAATTAGTAAAACACAGTGTGACCTTTAGCAAAAGATTTTCAGGTAGCTGAAATGCATCCTTTAGCGTTTAAAAGTATTTCAAAGAAATGTTGTCATTTAACCTTCTAGCATGAAGTAGGAAACCCATCAAAGGAAGAAGTATCTAGCCTCTGCTTGGTTATTTCCTCCTTCTCTGACTTCCTATTTGCTAATCTGTCTCAATAGCAAAACTTGAAAGTGTCATTATCACCTCAGTCACTTGCCAGATCAAGGAGCGTCTGTTAGTTACCCTAGTGCAGGCATCCCCAAACTTCAGCCCTCTAGATGTTTTGGACTGCAATTCCCATCTTCCCCGACCACTGGTCCTGTTAGCTAGGGATCATGGGAGTTGTAGGCCAAAACATCTGAAGGGCCGCAGTTTGGGGATGCCTGCCCCTAGTGCATGTCATAATTTCTCCTCAGAAAAAAAAGTTATGTTCTCCCCATTCCTGTTTTTGCTCCACAATGTCACTGCTTCAACTACCAGATGTTTAAACAGTGCTGATTTCTTTAAGTGTTGTTGCTGCAGGTTTTTTTTTTTTTTAGGAGTGGTGGGGGAGATGTGTAAATAGTCAGTAGGCGGCATTGCACTTAATTGGGTCTGGGTGGAGTCAGAAATTTCCTGTTAATATTTTCTTCTTCTTAGAAGAAAAGCAAGGAAGTTCTTAGCAGGCTTCTTCACTGGTCCTCTTAAGTCTTCTGTGACAACAGCTATTTTCTTCCCAGTGAATAGTATTTTTCCAGCGTGGGAATTGGGAGGGAAGAATCTGAAATCCCCAGAAGCACAGAAACTAAAAAACTCACCAGCCTACTTCGTCCACACTCTGATACAAAAATGTTCCACCCACGAACAAGAGCCTCAAGGAAAGCAGCACAAAATAGCAGACATACTTCAACTACATATTTTGTTGACCTTTTTTGATGCAGTGTGCTCTAGTTTTCAGACTTGGATTAGCAGACAAACCTGAAACACCCTCTGCTAGCTGTAATGAAAATAGGATGCATTTATTACAACAAAAAGTTACCATTTGTTGAGTTGCAGCATGTAGTCCTCCTATGATACATTTGAATGACTGCATGGTCATTTTAGAGCAGGCATCCCCAAACTTCGTCCCTCCAGATGTTTTGGACTACAATTCCCATCATCCCTGACCACTGGTCCTGTTAGCTAGGGATCATGGGAGTTGTAGGCCAAAACATCTGGAGGGCCGCAGTTTGGGGATGCCTGTTTTAGAGCATTTGCCTACACTGCTGGATCAATTTAGGTCTCATTCACAAAACAAAATGCATGAAAACAACAACAACAACAACAACAACAACTAATTTTTATTTATACCCCGCCCTTCCCGATTTGAAAACTGGGCTCAGGGCGGCTAACAGCGAATATAAACATTGAATAAAAGCCAGAGAGATGGCACACAGGAAGCCCATCTCTAAACTGCTTACTTTAAAAATGAGTTACAGGAGAAGGGAGTTGATGGGGCAGAGGACTCAGTATCCTAATCAGAAGGAAGAAAATGAAGTGTGTGAGTTTGCAGGAGAAGGCTGCTAAGACCTTTCAAGTGGTAGATGAATAAATGATTAAGTTAATTTGGAATATGCAGAAAATGTAAAAAATAAAATCAAGAAACTTCAGAAATGGGGAAGGAAGTCGGGCATAGAAAGGCTAAAATGATTGTAAAATTATTGAAGTGTATAAAATTGAAAATCATGCATAAACATTAAAAAAATACCTCTCAGGTGTGTATTGGTAATTAAGATGAAATTCCTACCTGCTTCACTTTCTACTGAAGGAGGAGGAGTCTATTACAAGAAAGGGATTTCTTAAAGAGGCAGGAGAAGGTTTTTTTTTAAAAAAAAAGGGGGAAGAAACAAAAGGGTGGGGGACTGGCACCTTGATTATAAAGGGCAGTTTTGGGAATCAATTTTAAGTTATGCACATTCATTTAAAAAACCCAACATCCGAAAAGAAAATTAATGTCCAAAGCTGAATTAAGATGGAGGAGACAGAAGGGATTTATATTAAATTATGTCCAGGTGTTTCATGCTATCCTGACATGTTAAGCCCCCTTTTGCTTCTGTTGGGTCACACAGGAGCCACAAACTAAAGCAGGCATGCTTCACATTCTAATTTATATGTCTTTGTTTTCTATGGTTCATTTTGGCCTCTCCATGCCAGGTTACTATAATTAGCTTGTTTAATCTCCCCTCCTCCCCCATGGCCTCTTGCAAAGTTTGTTGTTTACTTGATGGTGACTTCTAATTATCACAAGGGCAGCCATAAATATGAGTGTCTCAGTTTATACACAGATGAAAAGCAGGGCATGGATTTGTATTATTCACTGCTCTGTTTTGCACTTAGCAACTTTTAACTTTCTACGCCATCTCCATAGGAACCTTAAAATACTTAGGAATAAAGTCGAAATTCTGTTGTCTTTCTCTATAACAGATACTTGTGTGAAAATAATTTACAAATTAAAAGGTAAAGGGACCCCTGACCATTAGGTCCAGTCGTGACCGACTCTGGGGTTGCGCGCTCATCTTGCATTATTGGCCGAGGGAGCCGGCGTATAGCTTCCAGGTCATGTGGCCAGCATGACAAAGCCGCTTCTGGCAAACCAGAGCAGCACATGGAAACGCCATTTACCTTCCCGCTCTAGCAGTTCCTATTTATCTACTTGCATTTTGACGTGCTTTCGAACTGCTAGGTTGGCAGGAGCTGGGACCAAGCAACGGGAGCTCACCCCATCACAGGGATTCGAACCGCCGACCTTCTGATCAGCAAGCCCTAGGCTCAGTGGTTTAACCACAGCGCCACCTGAAATGGAATTGATCAGAGTCTATAAAGAACAGCAGATCACCAAGGGCTTTGCCAGATCATTTAATGAGGTGTGCTCTTCAACAAACATACTGTAATATGAATATAAGGTAAAAGCAAAGGACCCCTGAATGGTATAGTCCAGTCAAAAATGACTGTGCCAGCATTACTAAACTTCTACTGGTGCATGGAGGACTTTGACAAGTGCCAGAGCGCCCAGAAATGCCATTTGCCTTCCTGCCGCAGCTGTACTGGTAGAGGAAGAGGAGTGTAGGGGAGCGCAATGCCCCCGGCAGTGCGATCCCGGCGGAGTGCCATCACGGCTGCTCCCCTGCCTGCTCTGGGCGCCACACCCCTACAGGGGCATGCCATGCCCCCGGGATGCGCACCATGCCCCCGGGATGCGTGCCAGCCCCGCCCCCGTCTGCTCTCCGCCCCCGGTGCCGGAGCATGAAGCTCCGCCACTGCGCAGCTGTACCTATTTATCTACTTGCACTGGTATGCTTTTGAACTGCTAGGTTGGCAGAAGCTGGGACAGAGCAGCAGGAGCTCAGCACTGCCACACAGATTTGAACTGACGACCTTCCAATCAGCAAGCCCAAGAGGCTCAGTGGTTTAGACCACAGTGGCACCTACGTCTTCTGCTTGTTTCACATAGTTGAGCAGATTTACCCCGAACTTGAGCTTCGCTAGCTATCAGAAAAGTCACAAAGTGTTCTGCTTCTGCTGCTGGAGGATCACTAATATGGTTTTCAGGCAAGCCACCCAGAGTACCTTTTGTTACAGGCCTATAAATAGCCTAAGTCAATAAAGTGCCAAGACTATCCCTTTAATCTTTCATATAATCTTTGAGGAGATTGGTCAGTCATTCTACTTTAGGGTAGAAAATATTAATTGTTTCTCTATGGGAAAATGTACAGTCAATCCACTTAAATGTCAGCTGTAGTAAATGTGGTTTTCAAACTTCCCTTGAACTTCAGGCATGATATTTGTACAGCTGCAGAGCTCATGGGTGCTTATAATAGCTATGGAGGAGGGCCATTTCATCCATATGTTCTAGTAAGAGGTCACCATGTTATCCGGTGCAGGGAAAGGGACTCCCAGGAGGTTGGTAATCTGTTGAAATGGAAGGAAATGAAGCACGGAGTCCTTTGTGTGACTCTAAAGACATATCACCTGTGTGTGGCATTTTCATTTTCTGCCGTGAACGAAACAGTTTTGAATTGTTCTGCACCACAAATCAGTTGAGTAAATAGGACACGTGTGTGTGTGTCTAACTGATCAGAAGAAACAAGCAATTAGAAAAGCATACAAAAATAGAAGTCGTGGTATTTCTGAGCTTGGAAGTTTGTCTTGTCTTGTGGATGTCATTCTAACTGCTCTTTTCGCTTTTGACTGGAAATGGAGGTAGAAGGTATAAATGCTTCCCACAAGTGAAGCAACCCTGCTCATAAAAAAAAACAGGCTTGTGAATGTGAAGGTTACCCTTCCTTCTGAACTTTGCCTTCACTTGGTAGCTTTCATCAGGCAAGGGGTGTGTGATGTGTCAGAGTGATGTGGGCCTCAGTTCATATTCTGTTTCCTTAGATAGAATCAACTGTCTTGCTCCAAATTTCCAAGCCTTGTCTATCAGAAATGTCTAGCCATAAGATATATTGAGGTTGTATTGGACCTTCTGATGTCATATAGGTTCTTGCAAGCTTGGTTAAGGCAGTTGCCTGACTCACTAGAGAGAGGCACAAAGGTCTGGAGCACATCTGTCAATACCTTTGGCAGAGACCCAGGAGGAAATCAACAGAGTAAGAATAAATACATGAAAGAGTGAAGGAGTACAAATAAGGAATGAAATGAAACTCTACTTGCTGTCCTCAACCTTAGCAAGAGTTTAGGTCAGGCTTCCTCAAACTTGGCCCTCCAGATATTTTCAGACTACAGTTCCCATCATCTCTGACCACTGGTGCTGCTAGCTAGGGATCATGGGAGTTGTAGGCCAAAAACATCTGGAGGGCTGAGTTTGAGGAAGCCTGGTTTAGGTAGTCAACAATGATGAGAATATGTATGGTGCAACCAAAGTTATGCTTTGTAACATTGTGTAATATGAAATGTGTCTTCCGCTTGGTGTGAATATGTTGGTTGAGCTGCTTCAGGAAAAATGTTGTCGTACCCTTAGCAGGGGAAATCAGTTTTGCGCTGCTACCAGTAGTTGTTTCTGGTTCACAATGTTCACATTGAAACTTTTTGGGCAAGTAAGAGGAGAAAGAAATCACATTTTTTATAAACACTCCTATCGTTCGTTCTCTCTCTCTTTCTCTCTCTCTCGTGTGTGTGTGTGTTTAGGTAGTCTTACCTTGGTTTAGTTGATGATATTGTTCAGATGGATAGCAGAACTACTTTCTTATTCTGGTATTCATATTACCGGTACATAGATAGTATCTAAAGAATTTTTTGAGGTGTGTCCAAGGGAATGCATAGTAGAATGTTTTACTTTTTCTCTCACTTAGACAGCAACCTACTATGCTATATCACAAGCTGCTTTTGGAAGGTTCTCCCAGTTTCAGAATTGGCTTGCTATGTCGCATGGAAGACTACTGTTTTGAAAAACCCAAAATTAAAGACTGAAAAGAGTGCTGCTTCAACTATATTGTTGCTCCTACTTCTGTATAATTATGCAAATTAAGAAAACCATACTGGTATTTACCTCCTCCCCCAATGCTATTTGGAGTGCAGAATTTGGCATTCTTTGTTCTTTTTTTATGCTGCCAATAATGTCTGTAGCCCCTTAGGAATACATTTTAATAATATATTAATATACTAAAAAGAGCTTTTGTTAAATAGAAATACATTTAAACTCTGATTTTATGCAGTTAGTTCTATATCAACACTTTAGCCATAATCTACTTTGTTATGGTGGTGTGTGACAGTTTTGATTCATGTGTTGTGATTTCCATATTCAAATATTAAAACAACTTGTGCCAATTAATTTTCCAGGAAATGATGACAAATGGGTTTATTTGTGTGTTGGATCATGAAGATTTTTAAGATGGGGGGGGGGGCTTGGTCACTGAGTGCTTTCTGAAATGCTGGAAATAGTGTTAATGTAATTTTCCAGTGGTGATTGGTGTAATTCAACTCACTAATATCTTAATAGATATCATCAGCCAGACAAGGCAGATGTGATTAGTTTGAGTGTTGAATGCCTAAGACATGCAGAAGTGAATGTCCAATAAAATATGCAGACTGAATTACCAACAAAAAAAATCATATGGGGAAAAGTGAGAGGGTTTTATTCATATGAATTCTAACCAATCAGCAGAGAATATAAGGCTATAATGCTATACACACTCACATGGGAGTAACCCCTGCTAAGCACAGGGAGATTTCATTCCCAAGTACACAAGTATAGGATCAGGCTGCACTTCTTTGCTCAGAGGATGTCTGCTGTCTAGCATTATACTAGTTAATAAAGACCTGAACAGGTAAGGGATTCAGTTTACATATTTTGCCAGCTATTTGAAGGCAGGCTAAAACTGCTTCTTTGTATGACAACTCTTTCATTCAGTGTGGAGAAAGTGGATAAAAAGATGTTTGCTTTCCTCCCCTCTCACTGTCATAATACTGGAACAAATGAAGCTTGCTATTTCTCCCCCTCTTCCTTATTACATATATTTCTTTTGAATACACTGCTGAATTGGATCTCTGGGCTGTACTGGTTTCTGAACGCTCATGGTCTAGTTGTCCTCCCATGTGGCTTAGACTGCTAGAGCAGTTTAGTTGTTGAGATGCCTGGGAGAGGAGATGGGTTGAAGTTGCTAAGCAGGAGACTTTGAATTTAGCTGGCTGTTTCCCTACTTCCAAGGAGACCACTGTAAGGCAGTGGGAATCCTGTGCCCATTGCCCTAGGTGACCCATGAGTGGATGGCGGCAGCAGAGGGAGCGAGGAATAGGACAGGACCTTGGTGCTACTAGGCTAAGCTACAAGGGTGGTGTTGGAGCAGGGCCTCTATCTCCATGAATTTGTCTAGTCCTCTTTTAAACCAATCCAAGTTGGTGACTATTACTGCCTCCTGTGTGAGTGAATTACATGGTTTAACTAGGCACTGTGCAAATAAATACAGTAGGAGATAAGAGATGACAGGTGAGAATTAAGAGGCACGGAGAAGGAAATATGAAATAAAAAGTCTTCTGTACTTCTGTTTAGACTTTCTGGATGTGGCAAATTCTGCCTAAAATGTCTGTACTTAACTTGAGGAAAGCTGAACTATGTCACTCCTTACCACAAGGAAATAATTGTGGTGTAGAATTCAGCCATTTTTAAGGAGGGGTTAAAATGATGACATTAATTGCTTTCCATTTTGTGTCTGGCTCCATCCTTACACCGCCCTTTTGTGAATACTGGGCCTCGGTAACTTTCTGCCCTTTCAAGTGGGACCTGAGGGCAGAAAGTCTTTAAAATTCCTTGAAATGTAGAATTTGTGCCACAGAATGTGCAAAATCACCATAAACTTTCTGATGATGATTTCTAGCCATGATGGCTTTAGTATCAGAGGCAATGTACCTCTGTAGGGAAACTGTAACACTGAGAGAATTTCAAATGTGAAAATGTTTTATTTAAAGTGTTTGGTGTGTGTGGCAGGCAGTTTACTTCTAACCTAAGCCTGTGATTTACAGTATATAGGGGGTTCTTCAGTTGGCCATCTTCCAGGAAGCAGCTAGGCTGACACATTTATTAAAGAGGTAACTGTACAACTTCCACCATTACGACATTTTGCAGTAGAATTCAGTTTTTGTATGGATCAGTAGAATCCAAAAAGAGCAATCTGTCATAGGTCCCTTAGTGGGACTTCCTATTTAAACTCATTGGTCTTCCGATAGAGTCCAGTGAGATACTGAAATTCCTTAAGATTAGACACACACAGCACTCTGAACAGTCAGTCAGTGTTGTCAAGGCTTATGAGCAGGGGCAGATTCATGAGGCAGACTGAGGCAGCCACCATAGGCAGCAGAATCCAAGGAGCACCTCCGTGGGCATCTCCCCACCGCCCCTGCTGTTTCACCTTCCTGTTTCACCTTTGGTGGCAAAACTAGATAGGCTGCCCCTGCTCAGGAGAGTCTGCAGCTGGGAGCTGAAAAGGTAGCAAGTGTGCTTCTGAGATCTGAGAGAATATTGTGGCACCAGGCAGCTGTTCAACAGGTAGGTGCAAAGACACCTAAGTTAAAATCACTGAAGGCTAAAGCTAGGAAGAGAGGCTTTACCTGCAGTTTTCCAAGACAGCTGAATCTGAATTGTGGTGCTTGTCTTCACAAAAGTAATGAGTCCCTGATCAGAAACAAAACTTCAAATAGAACCTAGGTGAAGCATGTAAATTAACTGGGGTAAAGAGAATCCTGACAAAATGAAGACTTAAGGTGAAGTTGTCTGTACAGCCTGTGAGTTAAGGAGAAGAAATTAGGTTTATATTAGGAAAAAGAATTAGAGCAAGTTAGCAGCCTTATCTTCAACGTAATTTATATTATAAAGTAAATAACTGCCCAAGCATCATTTCACATCTTTCCTCATAATAGTATTGTATTACAAACAAGTTTACTATATTATAATATACTTACTTGACTTTTGCATATGCTTCTCGTGGTCTGTTCATCTCAAGTGTGGACCCAGCTATGGTGCATTGTAAAAGATGAATACAGTGGTATCTCTGGTTACAAACTTAATTCGTTTCGGGGGTCCGTTCTTAACCTAAAACTGTTCTTAACCTGAGGTACCACTTTAGCTAATGGGGCTTCCCACTGTCACCGTGCCACCGCCACATGATTCATGTTCTCATCCTGAGGTAAAGTTCTTAACCCAAGGTACTACTTTCAGGTTAGCGGAGTCTGTAACCTGAAGTGTTTGTAACCCAAGGTGTTTGTAACCCGAGGTACCACTGTAAAGGAATTACTTGGAATTATTTTTAATTGCCTTCCACACCCATCTCAAGGCGATGTACAAAATAAAATAAAAGCAACTACTAAAACAGTTAAAGACAACACAGATAAACTTTAAAACAATACAAAGTAGACACGTATAGCAGATACCTATTTATCCAGCTCAGAAAGCTTGTTGGGACAAAAATACCTTAAATTGTTTCCAGAAAATGCTTCCCCACAGAACAGGAACAGCCACATAAAAAGCTCTGCTCCAAATTACTGTGGAATGGCTTTCTGAGATATTTAGAACTGTAACTCACAGCAGTTCCAGCAAGCATGGCAGTCGCCAGGGATGTTGGGAGTTGTAGTCCAACAACACCAGGAAGACACCACATTGGCTATCCCTGGTCAAAGGAAAGAAGGAGAAACACCCCCATCCACACAGTTGACAGGCTTTTTCTCCCCAGAAATCCAGTGGATTGGAACCGCTCACAGGATTTATGATGTGTGAGCCTGTTCCATCCTGATTGACATGTGCACCATCTGTGTTTTCATGCTTATTATAACTTTTCTACAAAAAAACACGTATCTTGGCTAAAAGTCAGTATTCTAAAGCATCACAAACATTGTATTCCAAATTAATAAATAAAGCAAGTACCCCTCTGACTGGATAAATATACACTTCAAATTCATAGGCTCCAGCATCCACTTCTCAGATATCCAGAAGACTAAACATCTAGAACAGAGCTTTCCAAACTTTTCCTGTTGGTGACACACTTTTAAGACATGCATCATTTTGCGACACAGTAATTCAGTTTTACCGGCAAACCAGAGGTTAAACTAACCTCTTTCCAGTCCCGGGAGGAATGCAGGGGAGCATTCATGCAACACACCTACACACTGCAGCTGACACACTAACGTGTCCTGATACACAGTTTGGAAAGCTCTGATCTAGAGATTTAGCATGGACTGCCGCTATCACTAGCTCAGTGTATGCTCTGCCCTGTTGGGTGCATCCATATGTATCAAGGCAATGTGTGCAGTATAATAAGAACAACAACTAAAAAGAAAAGTTAAAGCAAATGAATTGAAGAACAACCTTTATGGTTTAACCAGATTTATTAATTAAATGGTAGGGGTGAGGAACCTATCTCAGCCTGAGGGTTGCATTTCTTTCTGTGCCACTTTCCAGGGGCCACATATCAGTAGTCAGGGGGACCAGAGGAAAAGATGGATAAAGTGATTAAAATAAACGTTCGCAGTAGGCTAGTTTCTGTATACACTCATCCAGCCCTCTCTGCATTAATCAAATTGAAATCAATGGGACAAGTTAGTCACCACTAAGTTAACTTGCATTTATTGTGATGGTTTACCACTTTAAAGGCACCTACAATTTTCTACACACTGTTTATACGTTAAAACAGCCTAAAAATGTAATAGGCATGGTACAGAGACAAAAAAGGAATGTGTAGGGAATAGAATATATAAAAACCATTTTCAATTTCTAAGTGCAATAAGACTTATATTGTACAAACATCCCTATTGTACTTTTCTTCGTTACATTATTTAATCTGCACTAGCATCTTCAGATCTTAGCCGAGACATTAAAGCAAACAAGGAAGCAACCAATTTGGCCGAAAATGATCTGTTGTTCATGTTGGCAGCCAGGAATAACCAGGTGTTTGGCATTTTCTTATCGCTTTCCTAAATAAAACATCTAGTGTTACAAGCACCAGCAGTTGACAGGAATTGGACCATATAACAACAGACATACTACTAAATAAATGTTTGAAGAGAACACATGAAAGATAAATGGGGTAACTCCATCTCAAAGCTGTTTCTGTGATGGTTACTTGGGTGTGGTGGAGAGTCCCTTTTTCTTGTGTATAAATACACATACATATATACATGTACAATAGCTCTTTTCAGAGAGAATGGAAAACCAAGGTTTTCTGCTTCACATACTAGTTGTGCTGAAACTATGGCTCCTCCTTGAATATGCCTGTCAGGCGGAGACCCACTGGGTTTTCAACTAACAACAGTTCATTGTGAGGTTCAGACCTGAGGAACTTTGGTTTGTTTAAAGGTTAAAACAGTATCTGGATCTATAGTAGATATTTATGAAGTTTAGAATTTGCTAATCTACTGAACGGAGATTTTAACAACCCATAATCTTCAAATATACAGAGAGAGCTGTGTATGGAGAGAGCAGTTGCTTCTAAGCATGCAGAAAAAAGACAAACAGATTGCAGTAAGGGATTTGAAATTTTCTGTTAGAATTAGACTGACACATCTAATGTAACTTTTGCAGAGTTGCCTTCTTCTTCTTCTTTTTTAAAGAGGCAGCACCTGTTTGGCACAAAATTTCCCACCTTCACGCAGAATTGACATGAGTAACTTAGCTGGACACCTTTATCCTACTGCTCAAAACCCTTTTAAGAGTGGATCCTTGGCCCCAATAGTTGAAGGCTGCTTATCTAGAGTGGAATAGAAATATGGTAGTAGGCTACAATTCATAATGTGGTAGTTGTGGCTTGACACTTGTAGTTTAAATGTTACTTGCAAACACAAACTCTGAGAACTCCATCCACTATGGTTACTTAAAAACACACGAGTTGAGTGAGTGCTAGTGAATGGAAATGTGGTACAATCGAATGCAGAGCACGCCCGTTGCTTGATGAATGTTTTGATGTCCTGATGATTTAATGTATTAGACACTTAGAAAAATGCTGTATTTTTGTAGCCTATTATTATTACTGCAATCTTTTCCAGACGGCTGGCTGGCAATGACCTCGCTTTTATTCATCCGAAGGCCTTGTCTGGGTTGAAGGAGCTCAAAGTTCTGTAAGTAATCAAATTTCAGAGCTTCATGGGGTAATTCTTTACTTCTTTCTTGTCCAGTCAGCATATTCACTGACGGAATGAGCAGAATTGTGTATTTTGTTCTAGGATTTTTTTTTGGACAGTGCAGAGGCAGTAACAGGAAAAGTTCTATTGCCTTGTCACTTTTTAAACAATTCCAGTGGAGGATTAAACTGTGGGTGGCTGGTTGCAACTTTGTTTAAATGTTTATTACTTCATTTAATTGGGGGTCAATGTGTGGTTCTGAGGGCCATGCACACATGCACAGAGCACTATGGTGTTAGCTTGAATTAGAACTACGTGGGAGCTGCCCTGTATGAAGTTGTTTGGGTGAAGCAGCTTGCAATGAAGTTGCTATCTTTTCCTTTTAACCAAAATTTCAAGTCCCACCACCACGACTGCAATGGCAATCTGAACATCACCACAATCTTGTAGGGACTTAATACACCAAGTCCTTTTTGCATACCTCAGCCTCCATAAGTTTTGTCTCAGTTGTTCACCATGAATGAAGCCTCAGAATTTAATGTGTGACAGGGAATCCTGTTTGCATGTCTCAGAGCTTCTGATTATACTCCAGGCGTAAATGTTTTGAGGTTAAGAAACACTAATCAGTAGGCTAAAGGATGTGTTTCTGAAGTCATTTTTTGGTGGCTTACTGGACCTTGTCTGTCTCATCTATCTCCCTTGTATGATCTCAAGAGAATATTTCCTCACTAGGCATGGGGCTCAGGCTATATTGAACTGTCATTTAGTTCAGAATTCCAGCATGAGGGGAGCGAACATAGACAAGAAGTACATCAGGAGCAAACTACTGAAATTGTGAATGTCAGTTGAGAGACTTGTCCTATTTGTTTATCCTGTTCATGTTCTTATCCCCCCCATACCTTCTCTTTCTACAGCACTCTGCAGAACAATCAGTTGAAAACCGTTCCCAATGAGGCCATCAGGGGACTCAGCGGACTACAGTCCTTGTAAGTTTCCTTGAGAATTCTCTGCTCCTGCATCTGTCTTCTTTCCTATGTTCATCTCTCTCTGAGCATACCTTGCATTCTGGAAGCTGGGAGCGGCTCATACAGCTCTGTACATGAATAACTCTTAATTATTCTAAATTCATTTGGAAGGGTATTGCTCATGCTGTTCGCAAATGCAAAGCTTTCTAAAACAATCAGAAAAACTTCACAGTGAGTGACAGAGTTTTTTAATGGAATTGTTACAGGTGCTTTGTGTTCATGTGACAATACATGATCATAATCAATTGGGTTTTTTTTCTAATGAGCAGGCAAATATATCTTTCCAACTACTACAACCCTAGAGTGGAGAAGGGCTGAAAATATTGTGTTTGTGTACTCCTGGTGTGTGAGAGTGTATGGATATATGAGTGTGTGACTGTGTTTGTTTGTTTGTGTGAGGGAGAGAATGTTGTGTGCCTGCGTGTCTGGTGCATGTGTTTGTGGTGCATGTGGTGTGTGTAGTTTTTGCTTCACCCATCGTTGGAATGCAGACTGTCAGGAGATTGACCAAGTTCAAATTATTATCACTACTACTACTACTACTACTACTACTGCCCTGGACCATCAGATCCCGGGGGGGGGGAGGGGGTTACAACAATTTAAAATTCAGATTTAAAAACCAATAAAACAAATTTCCCTGCATCTGGCTGAAATAGGCCCCACCCTTGATCTCATGTGAAGATATTAAACATTTTCCATAGCACTTCAATCTCAGCCCAGTTCTGAGCCTTTGGAAGGGGAATTTTCTCAAGTGCAATTCCTTTGTGACCCTACATTATTGAAGCACAGGACAAAAACACAAAAAATGTCATTGAAAATGTATGGATTTGGCTTGAGAGAGAGAAATTCATGTTAATCCTTTTGACCTATAATTCAAGTCCTCCAGCACATTTGTTGGTGTAAGGAAGTTCAGAAATGCTTTCAGGCCTGCAAGCTGTTCTGCAAAAGAAATTCATTTGTATTTAACGTCATAACAGTCTCCAGTCATCCACCACCAACAGAATGGCTACCATAGCTTAGGGCAGTCATAGGCAACATTGGCTCTCCAGATGTTTTGGAACTACAACTTCCATGATCCCTGACCACTGGCCCTGTTAACTAGGGATCATGGGAGTTCTAGTTCCGAAACATCTGGAGAGCCAAGGATGCCTATGCCTGATTTAGGGCTTCCTTTATTGACATAATTATGCTTCAGCTGCAAATGCAAGTTTCTGTGTATATGTTCTTTAGTATTTTATGCAATTTGTTGTGGCTAACATACTTTTGTCTTTGAATTCTGACTATAGAATGCATTGAAATTGTCCTAAAATCAACTAGTTAAAATCCACCCAGCAGATTATGTTATTGGAAGAAGTTGCCTTCAAGACTAGGGTTTCAACATTTGCAAGCAAAAACTGAGAATTGTATACCATTGCAATTGTATCTTGGTGCACAGCTGGTAAACACCAGAGGCTCTTACTGTACAGTAGATCTGAAAGAGAAAGATAGGAACAAGGAAAGAGGCAGTTTCTGTTAAGGTGGAAGAAGGCTGTTAATGATTTTATATCCATTGGAAGTATGCTGAACATACTTTGCCATGACAGACCAGCCTGTCCAAACAATAAAGCGGTTGTGTCAGTGTGCTCTTGGTAGCTCTGCTCTGTCTGCAGTTAGGGTGGCTTGTTATCTGCAGCTACTGAACAGCCATCAAGGGCAGCTTCTCACAGAATGTATTATAGAAGCCTAGCCTTAAGTTTACAAAGGCATGAATGATGGCTAGAGGAGACTCATTTTGGCAACAGATGTCTCATCAACTTGATTACTATGTACTGTGTGCTTGGAGAGTGTTCAAATATTGTCAGTTGTGAAGCCTGTAGGACTTGCCTAAAAAGAACTTAAAATGGTTTGATGCTTCTGTACTATAATATTAATAGAAACTGACCTTTTGGGTAAGGATTTGTTCCAGATAGAAATGCTTTGAAGGTATTTGAGGTGTGCAATGTTAAAGCAGATAAGCATGTAAAACACTAGAAAATTGCTGGTCTCACTCTGTTCTCCCTCCCTCCTTTCCTTTGAAAAAGATTTACGTAGCTGTCATCTCAGTCCAAAATCTTCAAGTTTAAACATTACTTAGCTGGTTGTCTGGCAATATTCCCAACTTTTTAGGAAGGAAGCTTTAGGGGGATTTTTTCTTTGTGACAAAATGTATTTCACCACCTCAGAATTTCATGAGTATGGTTTATGTATTCACCTTATTTGGGTAGCCATTGATGTACTGAGGTGCAGGTTGTCTGAAAAAGACAGTTAACATTTTCATCCTATTTAAGCTTTTGTTAAAGAGTTTACCAGCTCTCAATATTGGCCCAATTGATGGCCCGGTTAGAAATGAAAAACACAATAGCTGTGCTGGTCTGTCATGGCAAGGTATGTTCAGCATGTAAAACGCGGGTTATATCCCAATGGATATAAAACCATTAACAACCTTCTTCCACCTAAACCGGAACTGCCTCTTTCATTGTTCCTATCTCCTTCTTTCAGATCTATAATGGGAGAGAGTTCTGAAGGGTAGGGGACATAATAATGGCCTGCTTTCTATATCATACAGAGTGGACCCCCTGATAAAATGATATCTGCAGGAAACCCTCTCATGCAGAGCGCAGTGAGCTATTGAGTATCTAAGGGCTGAGACAATATTAGGTATATTGGCCTTGCCAATTTCAGTGACAAGTGAATAAAAGATTAATATATAACCCAAATGCCAAGAAAGGTTTTGTGGCCACTTTTAAAAGTGTAAAACTACACATGTGTGTAATCTGTGTTTGCGCATATCACTTGGTCTCTTGTGGCACAGTTGGTAACTCCAAGAAGGCCACACAATTGATGTGTTTGCTTCATAAAGTGTCACTGTTCGACTGCCATTAAGTAGGCTGTATTGCTATGGCAGGAGGGATGCAGGTGGCGCTGTGGGTTAAACCACAGAGCCTAGGGCTTGCCGATCAGAAGGTCGGTGGTTCAAATCCCTGAGACGGGGTGAGCTCCCGTTGCTCGGTCCCAGCTCCTGCCACCCTAGCAGTTGGAAAGCATGTCAAAGTACAAGTAGATAAATAGGCACCGCTACAGCGGAAAGGTAAATGGCATTTCCGTGTGCTGCTCTGGTTCACCAGAATTGGCTTTGTCATGCTGGCCACATGACCTGGAAGCTGTACGCCGGTTCCCTCGGCCCATAATGTGAGATGAGCACTGCAACCCCAGAGTCGGTCACGACTGGACCTAACGGTCACGGGTCCCTTTACCTTTACCTTTATTGCTATGGCAAGGTCTGCTATACTTACAAGTAATACAGCTGGCATGCCATACCTACAAGTAATACGTCTGGGAAAGTGCTTGTTAACTCAAGAGTGGATTTGTTGTCCTTGCCATGATGCAATTTCTGCTATATCCAGCCTTATCAGTACTACCCTCTTAAATCTAATAACTACTTTGCAGTCATTGGAGTGATTTCCTTGTGGTTTTTGAAGTAGCACTTAAAAAGAACAAAGTTCACTCCAGACGTCTGTTGTCTTGAAGCGGTTTTATCTCAAATGTACACTCTGAGATGACGGCTTGTGTCAATATCTCCTGTTTCACTGCTGGAATAATGCTATTAGATTTCCTGAGCCATGTAAATACTGTACCACAGCAGCCAAGCAAATGAAGAGAGTAATGAGAGATTAAATCGCAGGCCACAAGAGTGAGCAGAACAATCTACTGAGAATAGAGAACACATACGTGATCTAAATGTATTCATTCCTCTCCATTGTACTCTATAACATAATTTACATCCTCCTAATTCTTTTGAGACAGAACTGGCAGGCTGTAGTGCTGCACAAATGGAAATTGTGAAGTGACGTGTTATGCGTGCGTCATTACCTCATTCAGTTGTTGTGTTGTTTTAGTGGCTCTTGGTTTTTATCCACTGCTTTATATTTGCTGCTACTTGGTTTTGAGACCAAAAAACAGGTGTTTTTTATGATTAGCTTCTTGGTTTTGAGCAATAATACTTTAATATTTAAGTGTGTTATTATTTGTTATTGTTAGGTAGCTTCCCTTATATGCCTATATGCCAGTTTGGATACTGGCATATTCCTATTGCTTCCTTTACTGCTTCAGAAAAACATCCTGCCAGTTGCTGCTGTTGTAACCTTTAGTAAACTTTCCTGATGTGTCATTCCCTGCTTTTCCCTTGCTTGCATGTGCTCTGGGGCGGGAGGAGCAGACTACTACCGCAAGCTCCTAAATCTCAGTATTGGTGGTTACTAGCAATGATAACTATGTTCTACCTCCATTGTCTGAGTCAGTTTGCCTCTGAATAACAGCTGTTGGGAATCACAAGTGGAGAAGAGCACAGATACGCTCAGGTCTTGCCTGCAAGATTCCCATAGGCACGTGGTTGGCCAACGTGGGAACAGGATGCTGCACTAGGTAGCCTTTGGCCTGATCCAGCAGGAATCTTCTTATGTTCTCAGGACATTCAGGAATAATTTTAATGTTGTGTCTTCCATAAGAAATATATGATGCTTACTTTGTTCTTGCTCCGCTGACCATTTTATGTGTTTGAACTAAAGCGTGAAATGAGACCTGATAAGATAGTAAAAATAATAGTAATTAATATGAGAGTGTGCCCAGCAAGCATGAATTTATAGACCAGAATTTAAAATAGATTTCTTGTAAGCAAATGTCCAAATCGGAAAGCTGGAGCCTGGAGCACTTCTTATGAAAATAAGAGGAATCTGTTTCCTCCTTAATGGATAACTAAAGCAGACATTTGTAAAACTGCTGCAACAGCAATGAGGAAATATTATTTGCTTGGTAACACTATATAGCAGGGACGAGGAACCCTTTTTGGCTCCATGGGCTCAGTCCTTATCAGGATCTCCCTTGCTGTCCAAATTTGTCAGTTGGGTGGCCCCACCCATCAGTTAACCACACAATGATGTCAGCTACAAGATGTTTTGTAATCCCAAAGACAATGTAGTTGCTAAAACGAATTGTGTGTCCCCCACCTCCATTTTAGAAGGTCTGTGCAAGCCCCTTTCTGAAGCACTGAAGTATATGATGTAGGTGTGCCCAGTGTTGCACTGTTTGGGGGCTATTGTCTGTATCTGTTTTGTACTCCCAAAATCCTTCATATTTGTAGATGTGCATGTACTTTTAAACTCCCTATAGTATGGAGATTTACAGCAGGCAGCGGATTTGGCCAAGCCAATATGATTGCTAAAGTAATTTGAGCCTGAAAGGATAAAACACCCACCATCTATTATGCAATGATATGAGGACCTCACTGTCATTGCTACATTGGAACACATTTCCTATAAGGGTCTGGAAACCAAGCCTTAGGAGGAGAGGTTGAGGGAATTGGGCATGTTTAACCTGGAAAAGAGGAGATATGATAGCCATATTCAGATATCTGAAGGGCTGTCACCTGGAAGATGGAGCAAACCTTTTCCCCCTCCTGCTCTGGAGGGTAGGATTCAAACCAACTTACAAGTTACAAGAAAGGAGATTCTGACTTAAAACACTAGGAAGAAGTTTTTTTACAGTAAGAGCTGTTCAGTGTTGGAACAGACTCTCTTGGGAGGTGGTGGGCTCTTCATTGGTTTTTTTAAGCAGAGGTGGATGGCCATCTGTCATAGATGCTTTAGTTGAGATTCCTGCATTGCAGGGGGTTGTACTAGATGATCTTCGGGGTTTGTTCCAGCTATAATTCTCTGATTCTATAATACTATATGAATACTTATTTGGATATCTGGGTGACTCTTAACAACTTGCGTGTTTAATTTAAGATGGATGTAATGATTACTGCATCCTTAATGTGAGCTGGTAGTGGTTTTTGTTTTTCCTTCTCCTTCACATCGTTATTTTTCTTTAGTTTATCAGAGCAGATTTAATCAAAATATAGAACCTGCATTACTAGCTCTGGAGATGTGCTAAACTACTTCAGCAAGAAGCATGCTAAATACATTAGTTTGTAAGGGTGTTTTTTTGTTTTGGTTCTTTGGCATTATGCATCTCTTGCATGCTGAGAAAATTTAAAAATACAATTCTCCTAAAGTCAGGGTGGACTTTTGTCTGCTAACACTGGGAAGAAGGGATGAGAGAGAAGAAGTGAAGCACCATCCACTCCTTCCTCTAAAATAGGATAAATGCTAAGATGCTTTTCAGTCAGCTTTAATATAAGCTCATCCATATTCGCTCTTGCTAAGCACATAAGGGGAGCAGCTCTTTTTGTGTAGCACAATGCATTGGGCTTTAAGGAACCATTCCGTAATAACATACTCATACTTTATCCGATTTTTTTTTAATTGCTCACAATGGCTACTGCCTTCAAAATGAAGAATTCACACGCCGTTGCTAAAATTGATGCCAAACCCTGTTTTAGGAGTAAAGTCCTTGATCCTTTTTCCGGATATGAAGTCCTTGATCCTTGAGAAGCAGTCACTACAGACCTCATCCATGCTACTAGACTAATACTGGTTTCATAACAGCTTACTATCATGGCTTCCATAAACAATCCTGGAAATGTCACTTTGCTAAAGAATTGACTGCCTACAGCTTAGCCTTATACAGTACTCGGTCAAGCCCTTATCCACAGAGATGAGCAGTAATTTTGCTGACAAACTCAACAGGGTTTCACATAGGAGTCTTATCCATCCCTACCTGGAAATGCTAGTGGATAAACCTGGCACCTTTTGCATGCAAAGGACATGCATTGTCACTGAGCTATAGCCTTTCCTCGGTGTTGTGAATTTCTTAGCTCTCTTTTTACTTTATTGTGTGTTTCCATAATTTCTGGAATTATGAGATGGTCTTGCTCACCAAGATGACTTGTACCTGCCACAAGGACTAAAACTGCATAAGAGATGTATAGTAAAGATATTTCCATGGTACTGCTGTAACAATAATGATAAATTAGCATAATGAAACCTATACAATGCAAAGATAGAGCTTTCTCACTGAAATTATTTTCTGCTACCATGATTATGTACAAGTTGTTTTTAGCCGAATATTATATGACAAAGTTCTAATATAGAAAATCCCTTTAAAATTTATGTTTTAACAAGGAAGGCTTAGAGCTGGTAAAAGACACTATAACGACTACCTCATGTTCTTGAACCTGGAGCTACCTTGTTCTTCTATTCATTAGTAACGGAATCTGTTTTCAAATTATGTTGAGAGACTGGAGACACGGAACTCAGGTCAGCTTCTGTTTACAGTGAGGAAGAAGTGAAATTATTACTGAAGGTGGCCTTGCAGCTGCATAGACTTAAAAGTAGTGCCCAGTGAATCAGTGAATAGTCGTGCAACTACCCATTTGTAAATTCTAGGTGTATGCTGTTCAGCTGTTTCTAAAGGTGTCAGCTGATAGATAACATGCACAGTGTGCATAACCTATTCCCTTTTTGTCTGGGTTGTGCTGATTTGCATGTTCATTTGGCTCATGGTGAGCTATATTCAGTTTCAGCTGATGCTCCCACAACTTCCAAATGCTTTCCCCCCTCCATCCTTAAAGCTTTTAAAATACATTGATGTGCATACTCTATATATTTTGCAAGGTGTTAAATATTCATATTCTTTTTATCTTCAGGCGCTTAGATGCTAACCACATTACTGCTGTCCCAGAAGACAGTTTCGAGGGCCTTGTTCAACTGCGACACCTGTGGCTGGATGATAACAGTTTGACTGAAGTCCCTGTTGTTCCTCTCAGCAATCTTCCATCCCTGCAGGCCTTAACCTTGGCTCTCAACAAAATAACCAGCATCCCTGATTTTGCTTTTACAAATCTCTCAAGCCTTGTTGTCCTGTAAGTATTTGCAGCTTGTTTTTTTGCTGAATACCTACATATGCCAGAGTGTAAGTGTTAAATCTACACCTGATTTTGTTGTGCTATATTAAGTACTTTATTGCCATTCATATAGTAGAAAAATGGCGGCTGGAAAACATTAGCATGTATGATTGTGCTCATCTATAGCAGTGGTAGTATACACATGTGCTGTACATAGGATCTTGTTGCTCGAACCAAGTGGTCATCAGAACTGACGTTGATAGTACAACTATCTTTTCTTTTTTCAGTGTGAGGGACTGTGTCTTTAAATGTTGGTCTCCCCATCCCTGCCTTAGTGATCAACACTGACAATTTGGCACATATACGGTACAGAAATGCATTGCACACATTTCCCAGCTTTTGGGTGCTCGCCTTTGTGAAGCATGCTTGCACCAGATTGTGCATCCAAAAGGGCAACCAAAATTCCACATGCGGAATGGGGGGCTACATGAGTTTGCTATTGGGCTCACTGCCAAGCTTTATTTATTTAGCGTTTTTTTGAGAGAGAGAATCCCCAGAAGCCCTTTGGTTCAAGTGCCAATGCAGAAGACAAGGAAAGGGAATCTCATTGGCTGTTTATGGTTCACATGATCAATCCGTTTCAGTGATGGGTAGCAAGGAAGCAGACATGAATGAATTCTTGTAGAACTGTGATGTTTGCTTGAGTTGTGCAGGATCTTGTTCATGTATTACAATCTGCTTGGCTTCCATGGGTCCCATTACAAGACTGAGATGATTTAACTGGGATGGGTGTGGGAGATAGCACCCCTGTCATTCAAGGAGAAAAGACAAAAATCTGGTCACTTTCTATACAGTTCCCTAGTAAGAGTAAGAAACAGAGCTCTTCTATTGTCTTTGTCAGAATCTGAAGGTAACCTCTATCACCTAGGAACTGCATTCTTAAGAGTGGGGAATGCAGGGTGGGGTTCAAAATCATTAGCTTGCCAGTTCTGCTACCTTGCTCAACTATAAAAGGGGGTTTGTGTATTGGCAACCTAACAGCCTGGATGTTCCTTGTGAGTGCAACACATTTTTTGCTATCAAGTAAAGCTATTTTTGGAACCTTAGCTTGTGCATAGTGATTCCTGTGGTTAATAGATTGCCCCTTCTGCTTTTTTTCAGGCATCTCCATAACAATAAAATAAAAACACTGGGACATCATTGTTTTGATGGATTAAACAACCTAGAAACTTTGTAAGTGTTTGGGGCTCTGTAATTGAATAAAGCACATTACAAAAGACTTGATGGCATTGAATCTTGAGATTAAGATTTGTTATGGTTTTGCTATATAATTATGATGTTATGGTAATTAGCTGTATTTACTTACATATACAAATATGCTCAATGCTTTGTTGCACAACACTGAGCTGGTCACATCACAACTTGCCTCACTTTCCCAAGATTTCCAGTGTGGGCAGAACTTTTGGCAGCAGAGCTGGGGGAAATTATTTTTTATTAAAAAAAAAAATAGTTTCCCAATATTATTCCAATAATAGCCCCATTATAACAATGCCAATTCATATCCAATTAATACAATTCTTAATACAAATTGATCAAATACCAGATTTTACATTTTAGTTAAAATGCCCCCCATGTGCCAGATTTGATGGCTTCCTAATTTTTTTCCTACGTTCCAGAATCTTATTAATTTCAGATACGTTCCAGTTAAAATTACAATCCTTTATAGAGCAGCTGCAATTTTGATGATTTGTATTTGAGTTGTTACATTAAGTAATTTATAAAATACAATGTGTATGTTTTAGATTGCTTTCAAATTGACAGTTATATGTTTTTATAAATGTCTGATTACGAAGAAGCTCTGGGATTTCTCTAGTTCTGCTTTGAAAAAAAATGTACCCAAAAACTGGTTTGTTTTTGCTTTTGTTTTACTTTGGGAAAATAGATTAATACCAAGCACTGCATAATATTAAAGATGCTGTTCTTTTCAGAGACTTGAATTATAACAACATGGCAGAGTTCCCTGAAGCAGTAAAAGCACTTCCAAGCCTAAAAGAGCTGTGAGTATTATTGTGGCTTCCTTACTTACCGGTATTTTGTTTTCTCTAACATAAAAACACAAAACAAAACTCCAGGTTTAAAGATGTTGTCTGTCTCACTTCCTGGCAATCTAAAACGGAGAACAGCTTGTTTGGGGATATTCCAAGTACTGTACTTTCCCTGAAAGCTACATGTTTTGATGAAAGCCTCTTGTCGTCTTACTCATGAAGACAGAATGAAACAATGTGCATTAAAGTGTTATCGTTCTTTCTCTATTTTTTTGTTTTTAGGGGATTTCACAGTAATTACATTTCCGTGATCCCTGACAATGCATTTGTAGGAAACCCACTTCTTCGTACTATGTAAGTTTTTCTGGTTTTTTAAAAAACAGTGATTACATTTTTTTTGTTTAACAGATCAATAAGTGATTATATGAACTGACAATTTGTCCTCTTAAATGTTTTCACTCTAGACATCTGTTTGATAACCCTTTATCCTTTGTTGGGACTTCAGCTTTTCAAAACTTGTCAGACTTGCATTCCCTGTAAGTACCCTTGCGCTGTAGTATGATTGTAGCCTTTGTCTGCTCCTTTAAAAGGCAACTATAAAAAACTTTTAATTGTATTATTATTATTATTATTAGATTTATATACTGCCCTTCATCCAAAGACCACAAGGCGGTTTACAACATAAGAACACAAATTACGGTATATAACATAACAACAAAGAACAAACAGAAACAATACCCCCCCCCAATATAGGTGCCTTTCCCCTCAACTGACGGGGGGAGGGGGCTCATGGTGGGCAGCCCCATCAGCTCTTTTTCTGCTCTTGGCGTGTTCCTGTAATTATGTTATCTCTTGGAAGAGAAAAAGCCTGGAGCAAGACTAAAATAAGCACACTTTAAATCATTATAGTAAGTTCCAGTTTTGTTGGTTTGTTTAGTAGTCTTAGGGAGGCTGTTATGGGAAAGCTGGTAATGGTTTTGCTTACAGTGCAAAACCAGAAAACAACAACAAGAGCACTCCCAGATTTATAATTAACATCAACAGTGCTGATAATATCTGTTACACAAGAATGGTGATGAATTAGCAATGGAGTTGCAAGATTAAAGTTGTGCAGTAAAGACCACTGGGGAAAGCACCATCATGTAAGATACAGGGAGAACATGTTTGCAGCATGGAGAAACATGTATGATTCTAAAAGATCCATAAGTTCTGTAGTTTAACTGCTATAGTGCATGGCTTAATAGAAGTTTGGCAAATAATTAATCACATAAATTGTTTGACAGCATCCTAATGTATATATTTTATACAGAAACCATTGATTTCCCTACTAAATTATTGCTTTATATGGTTGTTACCAAATACTGTAGGCAGGCAGTATTTAACAATCTCCAGCCAGGAGATCAGAAGAAGCTGCATATCTAGTGCTAAGACCTTATGGAGCAATGTCAAGTCATTATGTATTCTGTACACCAGAACCCTTTCAGTCACTGTTTATGTTCATGACTAATGGTGGAAGTCGATGCTGCCATTCCATTTCCGTAGTGGCTTTTGATCCGGCAGCTACCTCTGCTTATGTAAGAGAAGAGGAGGTGATTCCTCCCTCCCTGCTGCAGCCTCTGTGCCCCACTTCCCTGAAAAACTGTTCCTGAGGGATGCCCAGAACAGCATGGAAGCAGGAAGGAAGGGGAATCTGAGAAAATCCTCTCTTCCCTTGTTACATTAGCAGAGGCACTTGCGGGATCAAAATCCTTTTTTGCAAGTGGAATTGAAGTATTGGATCCCTTTCCTTAAGCCATGCAATCAATTTATAGCAACTGGGGAAAAATATATTGTGCAACTGCTGTTCCTGTATGTTATATTATGGCATTCTTCTGTGTGGCTTGGTTTAACTGTACTTGACTCTTGCATCCACAACTCCATTGCTGTTACACTATTCTATCTCTTCTGTGAACTGGATTTTATTGGCCATTGGTTATCATCATGATTAATTTAGGGTGATGCCTTCATTGTTGTTTTCCTGTGCTTGCTTGTGAGCACTCTGTTTTCCCCTCTTCCCTTTTCCTTATTGTTCTTTCCCTTGCGAAACCCCATGGAAGTAAATCGCTCATATATTTTGGTATGTTTCCAGCTCATCTTGGTGCACACACCCTTTGAAAACATAAGCCTTGGAGATTTGATCAAACAAACCCTTGCAAACCTTTGCTAAACTGAGAAATGCATTTCAACCACAGTGTGCTTTTTGTACTGCCACCTCAGGATGACTCCCAATTTAGCGTAAAAATGGGATTTGGCTTAGATGAGTCTCACAGCTTCAATTAATCTGAGACCTAGTGTGTTTTGGTTGTATTACTTGGCAGTGGCCATGGCAAAAATGTGGTCATTCTTTAGAAGTGCTGTGCTCTGTTCGTAGGTTTCTCATGTATGCTAAATATTTATGAATAGAAGAAAAGCTCATCTTCCTCATTCCAGTATTAAATTCTCAGAAAGGATGTAGTAGGGCCTACACAAGAGGAAAAGGCAGAGTTCAGGGTAGAGGTGGGGAACCTTGTGTCCCAGAGGCCCACTTTCCCTTGGCAGGGATGGGAGGAATCCTTGGGGTCTGCACACTGCTGGTGGTTGCAAACATAGAATGCTTACACATATCATTCATTTTCTTTCTCACCCTCACACACACTCTGCATTACTTACCACATTCTCTTTCTGCTCTCTCACCAATCCACACATGTGAATTTAACGTGTACGTCAGTGTCTTGACTGTGAGCAAGGAAGCTGTCTTGGCAGCCAGACCATAGTATTAACGACAGAGCAGTCCATTGGCAGGAGTCCAGATTCTGAACATAATTCTGAAGAGATGCCAAACACATTTTTCAATATTTTGTGTGGAGTTTTTTTTATATTAAAAAAAATTAAAGGCATTTGTAAACCATTTAATATTTCAAACATGTTTGAGCTGTGCTTAGAGATTTGTACATTGAGATGTGATACAAATGTCATTAAATCTAGCATGGATAAATGTAGGTGGAAATGAGATTAGATTGGTATGAACCTTTCATGAAAATCTTTAATCACATAGCATATATCTTTGGCTATGTATGACATCCAATGCTGTGCCTCAGTAGGTCTCTGAATACCAGTTGGTGGGAATCACAAATGGGGAGAGTGCTGTTGTACTCAGGTCCTTCTTTCAGGCTTCCCAGAGGCATCTGTAAGGCCACTTTGAGAACAGGATGCTGGACGTGATGGGCTTTTGGCCTGACACAGCAGGGCTTTTCTTGTGTTCCTTCTATTCACTAAAGCAACAGTGTGTGTCATCATATTTCTTCTTCTCCTTCAGGGTCATTCGTGGCGCCAGCATGGTACAGTGGTTTCCTAACTTAACAGGAACCATCAATCTGGAAAGCCTGTAAGTATCTTCTCTCAAACAATAACTAATTCTAATTGTTAGATTCTCTTTTAAGGGGAACCTTTAAAATTAATTTTATTGCTGAGTTTTGGAGATCGGACTTTCTTATCCATATGTTTATGTCACATGAGCCCATTTCAGGCATACTTCCTCCCATGCTGTTACCATTATGTGCAAGGGAGAGTGGGAATTAATCCATTTGCTTCCTCCCCTCATGTGGGGAGCTTTCCTGTACAGAAACTGTTCCCTCCTGAAGTTCCTTTCCCAGCACATGAAAGACAAATGAACATGATGGAGGTGGATGGGACTAGTGAGTTCATTCTCACTCGCCTCCTCATTGGATGTTGCTTGAAAACCTGAAGAAGGCTAAGCTTTGTGTAAGCTTAGGGTATACAGTTAGGTGGAGAGAAAGCAAAGCATATGTAATACTTCCTAATGATGTAGGATGTGCACATGGTTAAGCCTAACGTTGTTTTTGAAATATTTTTCTGAAAGAGCAAATAAAAAATGCTATCACTGTTTCTTTAACTATTGCCCTATTTTAATCTGTTTCAGTTTTGTTGAATCAACACTGCTAGGGCATTAGTCAAAGGCACACATATTTAAAAAATGTCCTTTACTGTGTTCAGAAATAAGTGATTGAGTCCTAACTTTCTAGGATAGTTGCGTCTTCATTTTAATAATTCTGGCAATTATTATGAATCAAAGTTCAATCACATGCTTCTGTTTTATTAAACAGGACTTTTACAGGCACCAAAATAAGCAGCATCCCCATCGATCTATGCCAAGAACAAAAACTGCTTCGGACTTTGTAAGTAGAAACCTCTTGGTCCTACTTCTTCCTATTAATAAAACTACAAAAGTAGAATATACAATTTATATCAATGTTTGTTAGCACATCCCTTATAAGGAGCAGTATATGAGGGAAATGGAGCATAATAACCCAGAAAGTCAGAATTGAGCATGTCAGTTTAAAACCACGCAGATCCGACATCCCTACTATGAGTCATTTGTTTCGGTTGCCTTGTTTTCACATAACTCTAAGCCAAACTGGAGCTTACTGGGGCCGCATGAATGGGCAGGCTCTTGTAGAGACTTGCTAACTCCCTGGTCTGTGTGCTGCTGCATCCTCTTAGGGATGCAAATGCCCCCCTCCTGCTCATCAGTTTGAGCCTCTGTTAAAAAAGGAGGGAGCAATAATCCTTCACTGCTGATCTGCAGATATCAGCTCAGGATAGCTCACCTGTGCATGTGTATATTATGGTGTGTGTGAATGCAAGAGTGTGGAGTGGCTAAACCCACTACTGATAGGCAGCTCCTGGAGAGCTGACTAATGGTGACTGCAGCCCTTATGAATTTGAGACTTTTAGTTTCAATTGCTTTTGTAAACTTCCTGAGCACATTCCACATCTATACTATCTTTTAACCTGAAGTTGTTTGAAAAACTTTAAAGAAGGCAGTCCACTTTCTTGGGAAAACTGCTAGTGGGGAAATAGATTGTTATAAAAATATTGGGAGAGGATGATTGACCATATATTTGTGACCCTGAATTAGAAGCAGTATACCTTCATATAAAATGATAAAAGTAACATTTCCCTTTTGTTTCCTTTACAAGGGATTTATCTTATAACAGCATAAAACAACTTCCAAGTTTTAAAGGTTGCAGTTCCCTGGAAGAAATGTGAGTACAGAGCACACCCAGTCTAATATGAACCACCACCACCCCCCCGGAATCTGTGCCACCAAAAATGAAACCCTATAGTTTGTCTACAACTGATAGCAAGAGGGCAGTATTTCAAAACAGGCATTCCTTGTTCTCTCCCTAAGTTAATGTTTTGGGACCAGAGGGGGAAATGTACAAAGTGGTGATAGATGTTAAGTCCCTTCATTACTTCATTGCCTTTTGGTGCATTTCTACTTCTCTTTTGTCATTCTTACTTCTTCCTCGCTCTCTATTTGCCCCTGTGGCTTCTAGACCTTGGCCTTTATTCAGATTTCAACTTGTGTCTGGTGGTGGTGTGTGTGTGTGTGTGTGTGTGTGTGTGTGTGTGTGTGTGTTGCTTGTTTGTTTGTTTTAAGCAACTGCTAAGGCCCCTTCGTCTTGTGCTTCTTGCTGATGTTGTGGTATCATAAGAATTGGGGGGGGGAACCTTGTAGGACATATAATATACTGTAAATGCCATACTTGATGCACAAAATCCAGAGCTCAATGACCCCCAACAAATGTCCAAGCTCTGTTTGAAGATCTCCAGTAACAGAGAGCCCACACCCCCTCTATGTAAAATTGCTTCTATTGTCAAACTATTCTTACCACCAAATCTGTCCTCTTGAAACTTAAACTGGTTGGATGTAGTCCTGTCCTCTGCAGAAGCAGATCTTTACCCTTTATGGAGGTGCTTTTTTTAAAAAAAAACCCAACCTCACAGAATTTGTATTGTTACCTGTCTTCATTTATTTCCTCTGAACCCATTCCATTTGTCTACCTACTTCTTCAAGTCTGCTGCTCTGACTGAGCAGGAGACAGTACTCCAGTTGAGGTCTAACTAGTATGGTTTTGCAATAAGATCCAAGTCCATGCTATTACTGTGTGGCTAAATCAGACTTTTGCCTCGTATCTTGCTTTATGCTCTCTTCCTTGAACTCCTTCTGTTTCTTTCTTCCCCTTCTGCCTTTCTTTTGGTCTTCCACAGTGTCTTCCACTTAATCATTCATTAATAATTTGAGGTTAATAAGTTAAAAGTAGGAGTTGTTCCTGTCAGGATAGAATGCAGTGCCACGACTATGCTGCTTTTTGGTGAAAATCCTCCTCTATGTAACTAATTTCCATATTTCAGATCTTTGCAGCATAATCAAATTGAAGAAATCAAAGAAGATATATTCCAGGGGCTGACTTCTCTACGTACCCTGTGAGTCTATTCTCTTTACAAATGCTTTTATTTTAAGTGAAATGTTGGAAGCTAACAGTTGTGTTCAATGTCGGTAGTCAACGTACAGTTAATCACAGCAAGGCAATCATTTGTAAAATAGCTTTCAGCCCAACCGATCCAGCACTCCTCAAAATGTTTCATTTTATTTTATCCCTCCTGTCCCAATACTTAATTTAGGCATCTCCCACACATACACACTCCTTTCTCCTCCAATTTAAAACCACATCCACAAATCAGTAAAGCCAGATGGTTTGCTGAAATGTCACCATAGACAGGAGGGAGCCTTCAGATGGGTTTTATCCACTTCTAGTTCTGAGCTCATGTAAGTGCCATGGTTTATTTCCACTTTAAAATAAATTAGAATGAGATCAGTATTTCATCTGTTATAGTGTAAGTGCCTTTGAATGCATGTTACACATGTGACATGTGACAGTTACATACCAGAATGAATTCAGAGTTGCAAAGGGCCCTCTCCCACATCTTCACATAAAGTATGGGAGGGGAGCCTCTGTGACAGATCTTAATGCAATAGATCATGCCAAACTGGGAGGGGGAGCTAACATTTCAGAAGACAGAATCAGGATTCAAGGTGACCTTAACTGATTGGAAAACTGGGCCCAAAGTAACAAAATGAATTTCAGTACAGAGTGTAAGGTTATGCCTTGTCAGGGTCAGGGTAAGAGAGGTAATGGCATGGAGCCATCTGAAATCAAATTTAGATAGCTGGTGCTGGTCCCTGAGAAAAGAGAGCAAGTAGAGCTTTATAGTGCCATACTGGAAGGCCATGGTCCACCAAGCCTTGTTTCTCAGTTTTCCAGTGAATAAAATGCCCTTAAAATAACTGTGTCAAGAAAAATGGTCATTATGACATTGTAAAATGCAGATAAGTTGCAAGTTATTTATGTTTGTTAGAAATTTAATATGACCTGAAACACAAAGTAATCACTGAAGTGCAAACAATAGGCATTTAGGCGTGTCAGTATAAATCACTAACACAATAGCACCTCTTTAAATTGCAGTGATCTCAGCAGAAATTTGATCCACCAAGTTGACAAGGAAGCATTTACTATGCTGGGTGCTATTACCAACCTGTAAGTAGACCATTTTAAGAACAGTGCAAGTTTCTAATGCTGAAGCAGTACCCTTTCTCCTTCTCGAAAATCTCCACTTCCATTTTCCACAATGCCTTAATCCCTCATTCACCTGAAAGAGCAAAAAGTACCATGTTGCTGCCACGTACAGTAGTACCTCGGTTTATGAACACAATTGGTTCCGGAAGACTGTCCGCGGAGTACATAAACTGAAGCGAACTTTGCCATTGAAAGCAATGGAAAGTGGATTAATCCGTTCCAGATGGGTCCGCGGAGTACTCAACCTGAAGCGTACTTAACCCGAAGCATGGGTGTAACTGGTTCCGGAAGTCTGTTCATAAACTGAAGCATTCATAAACTGAAGCGAACTTTCCCATTGAAAGTAATAGAAAGTGAATAAATCCGTTCCAGATGGGTCCGCGGCGTTCGTAAACCGAAAATTCATAAACCGAGGTGTTCATAAACCAAGGTTCCACTGTACAAGAAAACCAGCTACTCACATCACAGCTTGATGTGTGTTGATGTAAAAAGAATGCTACACAGCCTATGGAATTTTGAGTAATTTTGGTCTTCTCTCTCTTCTTGATCTCTCTTTGCAAAAAAACAAACAAACCCACAACAGTAAGTGAGTCAATTGCAGGGAACTTCCAAAGTCATTCAATACCTTGACTTTGCATATGGAACAACCAAGCAGAATATGATTTACAGTGGAGAGTTTTATACAAATATTAGTATGCATTCACATTTTTAGCCACCAGGAGAAATGAAGAGCATTTCTGTGTCTGTTGCTTTGCATAAGACCAGAAGGAGAGCCCTGCTGGATCAGACTAAAATGTCCAACTAGTCCTACACCCTCTTTCCTAATGTTGCTCACCAGATGCCTCTGGGAAGCTGACAAGCCGAGCATGAAGGCAATAGCCCTCCCCTGTTGCTGGTTTCTCCCATCTGCTGGTTTTCAGGGCCACAAAGTTGTTGAAACAAGAAGTTGTACATACCATCTTGAATAATAGACACTGATGGACCTTTCCATGAATTTGTCTAATCTCCATTGCAAGCAATTGAAGCTGGTGGCCATCACAACATCTTCTGGCAGCAAATTCCATAAATGATTTGCTATGAGAAATACTTCATTTTGTCTGGTGGGAGTTTCAGGATGATATTCTTCATTGGGTGACCCAAGTTTCAGTATGATGAGAAGGGAGAAAAATGTCTGCCTCCACATCATGCTTAATTTACTTCTGTTGTGCTCCTCCCCTTATGCTGCTACTCCTAGTCTTTCTGTCTTCTGTTAGTGACTACTGCATCTAGACAAATACCTGCATCAGGCAGCTGTGCTTTGCTAGGCTGGCAACTAGGTTTGGCCTTATAACAGCCATGTCCTTTTGAAATAGCACAGATATTTAAAAGCCAGCTTCCAGATTTGTCTGAAGATGATGATGGCTGGGTCAACTTCTGTTGACATTTGGAAAATCTAGAAAATGGTGCAACAAAGGGAAGAGCATTGTATCTCAAAGGAGGAGACCCAGCTTCAATTCCCCACTCAGACATGAAGCTTACTGGGTGATCTTGGGCAGATATCCATTTTTTTATTACTACAACATTTATATCCCACCTTTTCTCTAAGGACCTCAAGGTGCTGTACTTTTCTCCTCATCAGTCTATCTTCACAACACCCATGAAGGGTAGGCTAGGCTAGGCTAGGAAACTGTAGGATTTTGAACCCTAGTCTCCCAGGTCATACACTATAAGCACTATACCACATTGCCTCTGCCCCTCTCATCATCTCTCAGTTGCACTTGCTTCTCAGGATTGTTATGGGCTATCATCACTTATGATACCCTAAGGCTGTTTTTGGAGGAAGGGAATATTGATTGTACAATACTGCTTAGAGATCCAGCGGCAGAGTGTTCCACTCATTCGGCGAGCAAAATGGCTGGATGTCTTTTTAATTTTAGATTCGCATATTCCACTACATATTTAAAATTTATGTGGTCTATTTTCCCCTCACACTTGGTTTTTCTGTCCTCCTTTTAGAGATTTAAGTTTCAATGCATTGACTTCATTTCCAACTGGAGGCCTGGCTGGGTTAAACCAGCTTAAACTTGTAGGCAATACAGAACTGAAAGAAGCTTTGGTGGCAAAGGACTTTGTAAAACTCAGGTAAGTCAGTAACTGGATCAATAAACCCTGGATTAATATTACTGCCCCAAAATAAAGTCAATCCAGCTGGCAATTGCTCTTGCATTTTTCATTAATAGGACTGTGTGGTAAACCAAATAAATTTAACTTCCATGTGGAAAACTATGGCTTATATATGATGACTAAATCCAGTGCTCACCTGGAGCAAAGATCTTTGTCCAATCTGCCATTATAGGAAGCTCTACTGCAAGCTACAAATCTACACTGGGCCTACCCACCTCTTTAGACTTTCATCAGAACGAATTGCCCATCATTGCTTTACACAAAAAAAACCACTGTTTTTTAAAAAATCTCTTCAGCTGCTCTTTTTTCCTTTACACCCTTTTTCAGGCCCCTGTTTTTTCTTAAACCATTTTGTTCTAGTATTTTAGAAGAATGGCTGGCTGTAAATATTGAACATTGACATTTGCACACCATAGATTTGTGGATGTAAGCACAATTATTGGAGGTGGTGAGGTTACATTATTTGTCAAATAAAGGAAGTAGTTTCAAAGCCCATTGTTTTTGCTTGGTGAGCAGCCTGTGTACCAGCCTAATACATGAAGATAATCAGGAAAAAAATAATTAATTAATTAAAAAAGTGTCCAGTAGCACCATAGAGACCAACTAAGTTTGTTCTGAGTATAAGCTTTCGTGTGCATGCACACTTCTATAATCAGAATACATATTGCTCTTAGTTCTTCCTTGACTGAGGTTAGGTTGGTAGAGATGAGGAGCAGAATTCTTGGTAGTTACACCCTCCTTTTAGAAGTCCCTTATCAGAGAAGTCTACCAGGCTTGGTTTTTCCACATCTTCTAAAAATTACTGAATGCTAGCAGGCATTCTGAGAGCAAGGCACATGCCTTTAAGATAATCTAGCATCTCCCCAGCGCCCCATCAATAGCAGTTTTATAGTTTTTATGGCGGTATATAGCTTTAGTGGCAATATTTTTAAATATTTTAATTAATTTGTATTTTTATTTGGCATTAACTTGATAGCTGCAAGCAACTTTTTAAAATATGTCAGGACCCTTCATCTAGATACATGAATCTTACTGGCACATCCTTAAATTGGATGAGAGACAGGGGCAATGCAGGAAATCCAGACAGGCAAGCCAGGAGGATTTCATATAAACAAAATTAACAATGAGGATGACAGGCGTGTGCTTAGTGCTGTGTTTGCCTGGGAATTCACTTGCGCAACAGTGCTGCTCTCCAGGCAGCTTGATGAATGTTCATTTCAGCATGCACAGGTAATAACACGATCACTCGTAACATCTTGCTTGCCTTAAGATGACAACATTTTAACATAATGTTGGACTACAACCAGAGAAACGTCTTGGATCAGAGCTCATAGAAAATGAATTCTACAGAACTTTCGTAATCTATCTCTCTAATATAATACATATTCTTTGGGAAATCTTATAATTAGCTTTAATCTGAAGCTCGTCTTCCTTAGAAGGTATTTTGAAAAGGAAAGCAGTCTCTAGCTCTGAGAGATGTTGTTTTAGAAACAAAAAAGAAAAACAAATGTCAATTAAGAATTCCTGCTTGTATTTTCAGATCTCTTTCTGTTCCATATGCTTACCAATGCTGTGCTTTCTGGGGCTGTGACTCTTATTTAAATGCTAACACAGAAGATTCCAGTCACCAAGATTCAGTTGCACATGAGCGAGGTGAGTCCTCCAATATAGTAATAGTGTGTGAAAATGGTTCAAATTATAGTGGGATTTAATGTTGCTAAGAGGAATATGTTTAGGGAAGCTTTTAATGTTTAATAGATTGTTGTATTTTACAATTGTATTTTAATGTTCTGTTGGAAGCCGCCCAGAGTGGCTGGGGAAACGGCTGGGGAAACCTAGCCAGATGGGCGGGGTATAAATAATAAATAAGTAGTAGTATGGTGGTAGTAGTAGTAGTAGTAGTAGTAGTAGTAGTAGTAGTAGTATATTCAGTTTGCACAATTCCCACAGGGAGCTTTCAACCTGCTCCAGTCTTCAAGGCTGGTGGGGATCAACATGGTTTATCCAATCATCACATCTTGCCTGCCACGATTTGGGTGTTTATGAGTGTGATATTTCCTTCCTCCGCTCCCAGCACCAAAGCATGAACACAAAACTCCTCAGTCATTCCATGATCTTCTGTGCTTCAAACTATGGGGAAGCATCCATTACATTACTTAATGAGAATTTGGAGTGCCACCTAAGAGGATTTTGCAGGCTTTCTCCCCACCCACAAGTAGACTTGTTTAAGCTATTTTAATTTAATATGAAGCAAAAGTGTCAATTACAGGAATGTATTTTTAAGAGTCTAACAACCACCCAGTGGTTTCCTAGTTTAGTATTTATCTAGGCCTAATCACCTGCCTCTTTAATCCAGGTGCACCGGAAGCAGATTACTTAAGCAGCGATAAGAATGAAGAACTTGGTCAGACAATAATTCACTGTACCCCCACAACAGGTAACTGGACTGCTCCCTACCTTACATTTATCATCTGAATGTTTTCATTAAAGGTAGACAGAATTCACCAGTCTGGTAAACAATCTACTAATTGTGGTGAAATAATTCAGAAAAGCTCTTCCTCCTCTTGTGTTGTGCACTGCTGTTGTGCGCTGCTGTGTTACTATTTATTGTTTTGTGATTTTATCTTACGATTTTAGCACCAATTATGCTTGTTTAAATTGAGGCACTTTTGTAGCCCTCCTTAGGACCTTTGGGCGAAGGGCAGGCTTATAAGTACAATAAATAACATTGGGGATTCGGAATAACAAATAAATAAATGCACCATGACACTTTTGCAGGGTGTTGGAGAAGGCTATCATTGATGGTTGTTTTCTGAGCTTAAAGGTAAAAGATAAAGGGATCCCTGACCATTAGGTCCAGTTGCGGACAACTCTGGGGTTGCAGCGCTCATCTCACTTTACTGGCCAAGGGAGCCAGCATACAGCTTCCGAGTCATGTGGCCAGCATCACTAAGCCGCTTCTGGCAAGCCAGAGCAGCACATGGAAACGCCATTTAACTTCCCGCCAGAGCGGTACCTATTTATCTACTCGCACTGTGTGCTTTTGAACTGCTAGCTTGGCAGCAGCAGGGACCAAGCAGCAGGAGCTCACTCCATCGTGGGGATTTGAACCACCGACCTTCTGATCGGAAAGCCCTAGGCTCTGTGGTTTAACCCACAGCACCACCTGCACCACTAAGCTTACGATTCCTTAAACATGTCTGCACCACTCAGCTTGATTCCTTAAACATGTCTGCAGCTTGATTCCCTTTGTTTTCTACCTATTGGCATCTGTGTCCTGATTGGTATAGTGTCCTGATCAAGGGAAGAAATATTCTGCCTTGGTCAGACCACATCTAGAGTCCAGTTGTGGGCACAATTTAAGGAGGATATTGATAAGCTGGAACCGTGTGCAGTGGAGAGCAACCAAGATGATCAGGGGTCTGGAAACCAGGCCTTATGAGGAACAGTTGAGGGAAGTGGGTATGTTTAACCTGGATGAGAGGAGACTGAGAGGAGGTACCGTGTTTCTCACATTTTAAGGCGTCCCTATAAAATAAGACATGGCACGATTTCCTGGAGGCAATAAAATATAAGGCATCCCCCAAAAATAAGACATGCTGAGTGGGAGCAGTGGTGGGAGCAGGTCTGCATGGCGCTTTTGCAGCGTGCGCCTCGCCGAGCGCTGCTGTTTCTCCCGGGTCCCGCTCAGTCGGGACTCTGCGCGGTGCGCGCTACTGTCCTTGCCGGCTCCCGCTGAGTCGGGGCTCGGCACAGCGCACGCAGCTGTCTTTGCCGGCTCTTTCTTGAATGAATCCCCCACCCCGAATTCGACCAAGCCCAGAACAGCCTGCCAATCACACCAACGTGCAACCAACGTCGCTTGCTCCCAGCGGCCGTGAAGGGGCGGGGCTCCGCTCGTGAGCAGGCCGGGGGGAGGGTGAGAGCAGAAGCGGCCATTGGGTGAGAGGCGTTTCGCGCCTGAAATGGCCGCCGCCGCCGAACAATGGACGAGCCTATGGCGGGAGCAGGGCCCACCGCGGCCGGTCCTGTCGCCATGGGTGGGGAAAACGAGGCTGAAAGCCGGCAAGGCCCCGCGGACCAGGCCGACGGAGAGTCGCGGCTCAACCTGTTGGACACTTGCGGGGTGTGCGGCCAGAACATCCAGAGCCGGCGGCCCAAGCTGCTGCCGTGCCTCCACTCGTTCTGTGTGCGCTGCCTACCCCCTCCGCATCGCTACCTCATGCTGCCGCCTTCCGCTGCACCTTCGCCGGGCGCTGGCGGCCCCAAAGACCCGCCGCTGCCTCCGCCGTTGCCTTTGCTTCAGCCTTCCCCGGCCCCCTCGTCGCCCGTCGCCACGCCGCTGCACTGCAACCCGGGTAAGGAAGCCCGCGCGGCGGCCGTGTAACGACTGGGGGGTGAGGAGGAGAAGAGCTCGTAGTTATCTCAGAGAGGGAGAGCCCCGACCCAGCGGGAGCCGGCAAGGGCAGCAGCGCACGCCGCACCGAGCCCGACCCAGCAAAACTCTGAAAGCTTAATACCAGTAAAAAATTAAAAAGCTTAACAAAAAAATAAGACATCCCCTGAAAATAAGCCATGGCAGGTTTTTTTGGAGTAAAAATAAATATAAGACATGACTTAAAATGTGAGAAACACGGTATGATCACCATCTTCAAATATCTAAAGGGCTGTCACATGGAGGGTGGAGCCAAGCTTGTTTTCTCCTGCTCTGGAGGGTACGAGTCAAACCAATGGATTCAAGTTACAAGAGATTCCGACTGAATATCAGGAGAGACTTTTTGGCAGTATGAGCTGTTTCACAGTGGAACAGACTCCCATGAGATGTAGTGGACTGTTACTTGGAGGTTTTTAAGAAGAGGTTGGATGGCCATCTGTCATGGATGGCCTTTAGTTGAGATTTCTGCATTGTGGGGGGAGGTTGGACTAGATGACCCTTGGGGTCCCTTCCAACTTAACAATTCTATGATTGTATGATTCTAACTAATGCCTATCTTACAATAGTGTTCAAATATGTTAGCATTGACAATCTGGTATTTCTCACCATATTTTTTTCTTTGCTTTTTTTTAAGGTGCTTTCAAGCCCTGTGAATACTTACTGGGAAGCTGGATGATCCGCCTTACAGTCTGGTTTATTTTTTTGGTTGCCTTGTTCTTCAACATGCTTGTCATGTTAACTATATTTGCTCCTTGTACTTCACTGCCTTCCTCCAAACTGTTCATAGGCTTGATTTCTGTCTCTAACTTATTTATGGGGGTCTACACTGGCATATTAACTTTCCTGGATGCAGTTTCTTGGGGAAGGTTTGCTGAATTTGGTATCTGGTGGGAGACTGGCAGTGGTTGTAAAGTTGCTGGGTTTCTGGCCATCTTCTCTTCAGAAAGTGCCATTTTTTCCCTGATGCTAGCAGCCATTGAGCGGAGCTTATCTGCAAAGGAAATAATTAAAAAGGGTAAAAGCAATAATCAGAAACAATTTCGAATTGCAGCTATTTTTGCTTTCCTGGGTGCACTTGTAGCAGGATGCTTACCACTTTTCCATAAGGGAGAGTATTCTGCATCACCTCTCTGCCTGCCCTTTCCCACTGGAGAAACTCCTTCCCTAGGGTTCACCGTTACATTAGTGCTCCTAAACTCATTAGCCTTCTTGCTCATGGCTATTATTTATATCAAACTTTACTGCAACTTGGAAAAGGAAGACCTCTCTGAGAACTCACAGGCTAACATGATTAAACATGTTGCTTGGCTAATCTTCACCAACTGCATCTTTTTTTGCCCGGTTGCATTTTTCTCCTTTGCTCCGCTCATCACTGCAATTTCTATTAGCCCTGAAATCATGAAGTCTGTCACTCTAATATTTTTCCCTTTACCTGCTTGTTTGAACCCAGTCTTGTACATCTTCTTCAATCCCAAATTTAAAGAAGATTGGAAATTACTGAGATGGCACATCACCAAGAAAAGTGGGACTGGAACAATTGCTGTCAATACTCAAGGTGGCTGTGGGGCGCAGGATTTTTACTATGACTGTGGCATGTACACACATCTGCAGGGCAACCTTACCATGTGCGAATGTTGTGAATCACTACTTATATCAAAGCCTGTGCCATGCAAACACTTAATAAAATCCCACAGTTGTCCAGCTCTGACAGTAGTGCCTTGCCAAAGGCCAGATGGCTATTGGTCAGATTGTGGTACCCAGTCTGCTCATTCTGATTACGCTGATGAAGAGGACTCTTTTGTGTCGGACAGTTCAGATCAAGTACAGGCCTGTGGACGTGCCTGTTTCTATCAAAGCAGAGGTTTCCCATTGGTTCGTTATGCCTACAACATCCCAAGGATTAAAGACTGAAAGACTTTACTGCAAAGCATGTGATTAAAGAGGAGGAAGTGTGATGCTTCAAAGACCATGGCTGTTCTGACCTTTTACCTGGATGCACTTTTATAACCATCACCTGATGTTAGTTAAAAATAAGGGATATAGGTAGTGAATGTCTTGAACAATGTATTTTAAATAAGAGCTGTTGCTCTTAATGTAAATAATTGGAAAACCAAAATTTATAATCCCATTGTTTTTTACTCTTTTTTCCAAGCAATTATGTATTACATTCTTAGGCTATTTTTCCATTTTGTTATCCAGTTGTAACTTACTGCTCCTGTTGTGATGTGAATTCTGCCAACTTTTCTAGTTAAGCACAATACAACAGAAAGCAGTTAACACACACACACACACACACACACACACACACACACACACACACACACATGTTTAAATGTGACTTTATTATAGCAAGGGAAAAATTGTTGCTAACTTTTGTATAGCATTTCTGACTGAATCTCAGGACATTTTACTGCAGGGCCAAAAGAAGAGAGTACTCTTCCCAAATGCAACTGTGAGACAAATACGGGAAAAAACATGCTATGTTTTCATAATTTAACCTGTAGCTAACTTTGTCTGGAATGAAAACGTTTATTTCAGTAAAATACTTTAAACCCCTCTTAATAGAATCTGAACAGTTTGGTTGAATCGCCTTTCAGCTCAGATACTGCTTGATAGCAAATGAGAACTTTGGGCTTTTGCATGCTGGACAAGCGTCAACATGAGTTTTGCCAAATTTGTGCTGTGTGGTCTCAAAGGGCTAGATCCAAACTTCACTGTCCACAGATAGAAAGGCTGCTTGCATACACAGGCAGCTTTTTATCCAAGAGTGCTCCACTGGTAAAGGCAGTTTTTGCAGATTTCTCCCCTCCACCTGCAGCCCCCAGTGCCAGCTTCCACACTATTCTGAAGGATCCCCTAACCCTTGGCAATACTGTGGAATGTATTGCAGGGGGATGGGGGGGGAATTGGCAAATGTCACCCCCTCCATACACCCCTTGCCCCAAATGCTGTCGGGAGCATCCCCTGAGCATATCTCTGTTCAGAGGTTGCTTTTGCCATTGCTCTGACCCTACAACCTCTAGGGTTAATATAAAGGTAAAGGTAAAGGGGCCCCTGACCATCAGGTCCAGTCGTGTCCGACTCTGGGGTTGCGGCGCTCATCTCGCTCTAAAGGCCGAGGGAGCCGGCGTTTGTCCGCAGACAGCTTCCGGGTCATGTGGCCAGCGTGACAAAGCTGCTTCTGGCGAACCAGAGCAGCGCATGGAAACGCCGTTTACCTTCCCGCCAGAGCGGTCCCTATTTATCTACTTGCACTTTGATGTGCTTTCGAACTGCTAGGTGGGCAGGAGCTGGGACCGAGCAACGGGAGCTCACACCGTTGCAGGGATTCGAACCGCTGACCTTCTGATCAGCAAGCCCTAGACTCTGTGGTTTACCCACAGCGCCACCTGGGTTAATATAGCACTTATCAAAAGTTGTGGAATAGTCTACATACATAATTGGGGTTGCCTAATGCACACCCAGAGTATTTTTGACATAGAAGACAACAGGATAACCACTATCACCTGAAAGAACCTCAGTTTTGGGATTTTGCCATTTGTCTCGAGAGAGAAATAATGTGTGATATGAACAGCCATTGAAAGGTAGAAATGAACATGCTCTTCAGGAAGGGAAATGTTGTTTGGGGTGAAATCACAGTACATAGTACTTTGCAATACTAATAAGGTTATTTGGAGTAAAATATTGGGATGTTCACAAACTTTGAAACAAGGCATGTAATGAGGCCCACAACGCTAGGAATTTCTGCTTTGATGCTATTTTACGGTAATGTGGAAATAGATTGTCTTGCCTTAAAGTGGGAGAGGGGCATGGCAAGTTGAATAATTGCATCTTTAGATGTGAGGCCCTGATTGTTTCATAATTATAAGGAGCGATCCTTGATATATGCCCTTAAACTGAAGTCTGAGCAGCATAATATGAATGCATAATCAAACTAAATCTTACATTTTTTTGAAGAAAATGTTAAGTTGATCGCAATTCCACTGCCATACCAGTAATTCTGGAATAATTTTTACTAAATGATTAAAACTAGATTGCAGTTAGGAAAATTAAACTGTACATAATGTGCATAAAAAGTCTTTTCTTTGTATTGTAAATTATTTGATAGAACACATGATGGGAAACATGGCTTCAGTGCATTTTGTTAATTAAGGCTACCTCCTAAAATATAACAGCTGCCAGTAGCAGAATGTTTAAATTGTGGTTTATATACTTTTTTGCATTGTAAATAAACATTGGTTGTACATTGTTGTTGTAATAAAACCAGAAGCTTTGTATATCGAAATTATTTAGCTTGTACAAAATATGGGATGCTATCAATTTATATACTGTAATTTTTGTAAGCCTAAATCATTCATAGTAAAATCAAAGAAAATCAAAAAGCAAGAGAGAAGTATCCTAGAGTTTTGTGTGTTTATACTTTACACCTCTCAAATTCAACTTACAGGTTTAAAATGAAAATTCCTGCTGGAAATATTTAATTTATGATGTGCATGAGTAGTACTAACTTTATAATGTTGCTATTGTTAAGAAACAAACAAAACTTGCCCACAGATGCCAAAATTGACCAGTGTGATAAATATTCACCCTAACCCAGAGTTCTGTCTGTGCTAAGATGCATAGAATTTAAATGTTTGCTTTCTGGGGTAGTTCTGTATATTTGGTGCATGCAGAACTGCTATCTCTATTAGAGTGAATGGGGAAGCCTGTTTTGTGCAATAGCTCTACATGTGTGTGGAATTCTCTTCTATGTGCAAGAATTAGTTTCTGCTACAGAAAAGTTGCATTTGAAAATAATACTGCCAACTGAAATGAGGCTCAGTTGTGTAACGGCCAAATTTAAATTCTTAAAACTTAAGAATGTTGCTATTGGTTAAGAAACAGGATGTTCTGAATGTTGGAATCTTTTAAAAGGTATTTTATTAAACACACACACATATACACTGAGTATGTTGCTGAAAAGTACTTTTGTGGAATTCATGAGTTACAACTGTTTATGCCAGTGATGTTCATGTGAAAAGAAATCAGTTTCTTAATCAGTATTTGGCAAATTGCATATTTTGGATTATAGGTAGGCATTCTGCATTTCAAAGGAAACTCTAAATTTCACAAAATACGTACATAGAAACATATTTGTAAAACAGGGCTATTTATAAATGTGTCTACATTAATAGGCTATTTCATAAAACTTGTTTCAAAATAGAGTTCCCTCAACTATTATTGAAAAATTTGCTTTAAGTAGCTGTTGTTACACAGAGAAAATGTTAAAATGACATTTTCACGGTCTCACATTTTATATTTATAACATTTTAAAAACAAAATTCTCTTGTATGCTCTGATCTTGAAGGCTTTAGTTGTTGTCACTGAAAATAGCTGAGATCACAAGTACCGTAACTTCTCAAGGACTTTAAATGTTTAAAAAATGGTTCACCAGGATCTTGTCATATTCTCTCCTACGTACGTATGTAGAAAGACTTTTTTACTGGGTTGTAATCACATTGTTGCATAATGGATGGTTAGATGTTCTGTGAATGAAATCCTTAACAACAGTTTTCTCAACAGCACTTTAAAATGTTTCTGCTTGTATATTGATACACTACAGGTTGCACTGCTTAAAGGAACAGGCTTTTCATGGTTCCCATAACAAGGCAGTGCATAATGTTAAAACTACAATCCACTCAAAACAAATGTTGCAATCAATTGAGTTCCATTTTAATAAGTAAAGGAAGTGAAATCATTGTGGAATAATAGGATGATCATATGGGCAATTTGTGTATAACAAGAGTTTATCCACTTATCAGATTTTAATATAAGAAATGATGCTTATGATCATCAAAATAGTGCATATGACAAAATGAAGGGAGGATTTGCAGGGCACGTTGTTGCATGGGTGGTGCCAGTGGGGGCAGGGGGCAAGCACCCGCAAACAAGAAGCTTGCCCATCCCATTTCTAGACTCATGTCATTAACATATGTTGGGATAGCTCACTTGGTAGAGCAGAGCCATCTTTCCTATTGGAATTACTGGCATGTTGCACCAAGGCGCTGGCCTCTCAGGGGCGCCCCAGCGAGTGGGGGAGCTGCGCAGCTTTGCCGGTGGCCTCCCCTTTCCCTGCACGCCTGTCAGCTGTGCCCGTCAACCATATGGTTGGTGGGCATGCAGCTTGCCTCCCAAGCGTCTGTGGAAGGGGAGAGCGATCCCTGCAGAGGCTTCGGATGGAAGCTGCGCCCCGCCAACTATATGACTGGCGGGTGTGCAGCTTCCTTCTCAAGCCTCTGCGAGAGGAGAGCAATCCCCGCAGAGGCTTGGGAAAAGGTCAACAACTCTGTGAAACCGGGGGGGGGGGGCACCGGAGGGATCTTTGCACCACGGGACCAGATATGCTTAAGACAGCCCTGGTAGAGCATGTAACTCAGTCTCAGGGTCTTGGGTTTGAACCCCATGTTGGGCCAAAGATTCCTGTATTGCAGGGGGTTGGACTAGGATGACCCTCGTGGTCCCTTTCACCTCTTACAAATCTGATTCTAAATACACTGGCTATTTTTCTTTTGGATATCTTAACATGTGGGACACAACTTGCCCACCTAGAAATATACTTTTACTTCTGTGTGCCACCATGGGTGGGTTTTTTTTAGTTTTAGTTTTGCACTACATCTGCCTTCCATACACTGCCATAGATATCTGCTTCCCTCTATCACTGCACTTGTGTAGTCTTGAATGGGGTCTGAACATGCTTGGAGAGGGCATAGCAGCTGCCTAGCAGTATGACTTCCTGTCTTAGTAAATGGTCAGACCAGGGCCACAACACTGGCAGAATAGCTAGTTCCCATATTGCATCCTTTTCCATTTGCTTGCTTTATTTCTAGCATTTAAAGCTCATTTTACATGTGACACGGACTGTGTAATAAAACTTACCCATGCAGCCTTTTACTCAGCTTCTTACTTGTTCAACGGAGATCTCCAATAGGTCCCGTATACATCATTATTACTGCAGAGGATTATGGCCTAGGCCAGTGGCATGATGGTGGGTTAAGTCATACCCAAGGTTACCAGACATCCCGTTTCCCAGGGATCAGTCCCCATACAAAATCCACTGAAGTTGAAAAGTGTCCCCGGATTCATTGAAAAAATCTGGTAACCTTACCCTAAGCTACTGAAAGTAATGGGGCCCTGTATATATGTCCAGCTGTCGTTTGTCAACAACAAATTGTCGCTGTTTTTTGTGTTGAATATATGCCATTTGCACATAACAAACAGGAGCCTACACAACACAACACAACACAAAACACTTGCTGTATGTAGGTTTTATTCTATTTGTTTTTTATCTTACATTTTGAAAACGTACGACCAGTCTGTTTTTCCCTTTACATTTTCTGAGGGCCCCCAAGAGAGTGGGGCCCTAAGCTATAGCTTGTTTAGTTTATAGTAAATAAGCTTAATCACTTTAATGCGCTGCTGGTGGCTTGTCCACCGGGACAGGAGGCAGCCCGACACGCGCTGCTTTTGGTTCCGCATACTCCGAACCCTCAGCCCTCCTACTAAAAAGAGCTGCTCGGGTCGAGGCCGGGCCCTCGCCGACACCAGGCCCGCGCGTGGCTGAGGGCGGGGGCGTTTCTGAAGGAACAAACTATAGTGACGGAGGCGGCGGGCATTGTTGAGGTAATTCAATCAAACGACGTGGGGCGGGGCTGTGGAGGGGAGGCCGTTTTTGTGTTTCGTTTTGTTTTAGTAATTTCGGGAAAGCGAAAGGGGAAGAGGAAACGCGGGAGGAGTAGCCGGGTTCGACTCCCCTCTCTCTCTGAGGACAACAGAGCGCCGAAAAAGGCCCTCAAGGCGGGCAAGCAGGCCGCCGGCGTCGCCGTTGCCATGGCGCCCGTTGCGCGTAGTGATTTTGGCGGCGCGGGCCGCGCCGCGGGGACCACTGGGAGCAGAGCAGGCGCTGCGAGTTTCAAAGCGGCGGCCTCAGGTAGAACGGCCGCTCTCCCTGCGTCGCTGTCCTTGGGGCGGTTGGGGAGGGAGCGCAGCGGCGGCGGCGGCGGCGCCTTGGGGGAGCCGCGGGTGCGGCCAAAGGCCGGGGGGCCTCGGAGGGATGAAGGGCGGGCCGAGCAAGGCCTAGTAGTTGGTCCCTGAGGCGGTGGGAACAAAGAGGTTGAGTCCGGACCTCCCTCAGGTGCGGAAGGCGGTCTATGAGAAATGCCCGCCGCTCATTCTCACGTTCCTTCCTTGCAGGTCCGTGTCAGCGCTATGCCCACCTCCGTGCCCCCAAGTAGAAGGCGGGGAGCAGCCTATTCCACCCCACCCTCCCCTGCTAGCTCCGACGACGAGGGGGCCGGCAAGTCTTCCTCTTTCTCCCTGATCTCTCCGAGTTTCCACCGAGGTTTCCACCTCGTGAGGCAGGAGGAAGAGACAACATCAGCTAGCAGGGGGTCAGGCATCCCTCAAAGGATTAAACAACATAGGTAACGTGTCGCCCACCGTGATGCAGCTCTTAGGCCCTGCTCAAGTGGCCTTGGATTATTCTTGTTGCTCAATATGTTTACATACAGTAGCCCTGCAACTTACACGCGTTTCGCTTGTGTTTCAGCTGTAGGCGCTTGAGGAACAAAATAGAAAGGGGGCGGCTGCCGGGGAAAATTTGGCAGTCCCACCTGCTATTGCACCCAATGCGTTTTGACTATATTGATTTTCGCTTTATGCACTATTGTTAAAACATAACCCCCGCGTAAGGCACGGGTCTGCTGCTGTTGTTGTTTAGTCGTGTCCAACTCTTTGTGACCCCAATGGCCAGAGCACACCAGGCACTCCTGTCTTCCATTGTCTCCCGCAGTTTGGTCAAACTCATGTTAGTAGCTTCGAGAACACTGTCCAACCATCTCGTACTCTGTCGTCCCCTTCTCCTTGGGCCCTCCATCTTTCCCAGCATCAGGGTCTTTTCCAGGGAGTCTTCTCATCTCATGAGGTGGCCAAAGTATTGGAGCCTCAGCTTCAGGATCTGTCCTTCCAGTGAGCACTCGGGGCTCATTTCCTTAAGAATGGATAGTTTTGATCTTCTTGCAGTCCATGGGACTCTCAAGAGTCTCCTTGGGGTCTGCTGTACTTATTGCTTAATACCGAAGACAGTCCCTGTGTGTTTACTAAACAGCAAATGCAATCTGTGCAGCAATGAAACTGAGATACTACAATATAATACATATTTACATAGATGTTGCATACTACATTCTACATAAAAATACATTATGTATATGATAGTTGTGCTTGAAATTGTTGTATTAGTGTTAGCACATACTTCCCTGGTTGTTATAACAATAAGGAAAGCAGCCTGAAACAGATGTAGACTGTGAGAAAGCATGTGTGAGTAGAAGTAGATTTGGATTGCTGAGACTTAAATTCAAGCCCATGCTTCTTCCTGTTCTTATGGACCTCTCCTAAAATTTGAGAGGTGCCTATTACTTTAAAATTATAAGAAGCAGTAACTGAAAAAGGATTCAGTCTTCTGAGTAAGGAATATGCACCAGTTTTGATGCATTCATGCCCTTCACATTTGACAAGTGGTGTATTTGTTTAATACTTGAGCATTCATAACCAGGTGCAAATGTAAAGTTCACTTGAATTTAGGCAAGTTGTAATCTCTCATCCTAATCAACTTCAGGAGGCTGTTATGAGCATAACTAGTCAAGAATTGTAGAACAGCAAAGAAAATACTGTCACAGATAAATGCATATACCGGTAAATTAAACGTGGATAGTTTTGTTCAGTATGCTTTTGGTTATATCCCTGTTTGTGCTCTTATTAAGCCACAGAAAGCCTGAGTATTAAAATAATAGAAAGCAACAAGACCTCCCTTCAAGGCTGGCATGAAGACATAGTGAACCTGGCATCTATTTTAATTTATTTTCCAACATTTATGTACCACTTGATTGTAATGAAACTTGAGATGACAAAAACAATAAAAGTATCAGTAAAAATAAGTATTTAAAATATTCAAAGGATGATTAAAATCAGCAATAAGATAAAACCAGATTAAAACACCTAGCTAGTATGTCACCTGCAATTAGTAATATTTAGTATTTTTTTCTCCTATTCTTCCCTGTAGGAAATATTGCTAAAGATATCTTTGAGTGTTCCTGGTCTAAGTTCCATTCCATATTAACACCATACGCCTAAGCACATTTGCTCAGAAGTAATCTCAGGGAAAGATGGACTAAGACAGGGGCCAGCAACCTTTTTCAGCCGTGGGCCGGTCCACCATCCCTCAGATCATGTGGTGGGCTGGACTATATTTTGGAAAAAAAATGAACAAATTTCTATGCCCCACAAATAACCCAGAGATGCATTTTAAATAAAAGCACACATTCTACTCATGTAAAAACATGCTGGTTCCCGGACCGTCCGCGGGCCGGATTGAGAAGCCGATTGGCCCGCATACAGCCCACGGGCCTTAGGTTGCCTACCCCTGGACTAAGATCTTTTAAAATTTAAAAATGCTATGAGACACCAGTGCCTCATTTTTTTCTACTTAAAAGCTAAGCTAAGATAGTAAATATTTCTTTTAACTCTTCTAGTATATTGGTATTAGAAAGTGTCAAAATGAATCTTTGTCCGGGTATTAGTGAGAGTATTCTATTTTCTATGGCAGGTTTATAGCAGAAGTAATAGCTTTGATCTTCAACACAGAATAGCTTTGATCTTCAACATGTTTCTCATACTTTTGAAATATTGGTTCAGTGTACAGTGCATATTAAATGGGTAATACAATATGCTGCTGATTTGTATACTCATTAAGTAGTTTGTCTAGTTGACTAATTATTAAATAAATTAAGATTTGAAAAATAAATTCATAAATTGTGGCTCTTTTAGAAAACACAGGAATATGAATACACTGCCTATTTAAAAAAGAGCCCAGTGACTTTCAGTAACATTTTTATGTCGAAACCTTGCCAAGCAATAATGCATTATGTAGACATGGCCTATCTTGCTATGTCATAAAGCCCCCAGTTAGTACGTTATAGCTCAGATAATCCTGAGTATTTTGTGTGTGTGTCACATAAAACTGAATTTAGTTATTTAAGAAATATATTCATAAATTTCAAGTCTATTTATATGTGAGATTATACCATAAATGTAATTATTTCATGATATCTGATTCCCACCTATCCCAAGGTCTTAATGGTTAATTATCTGGTTTAGTGAACAGGTTGCAGTCCTGAAATGCATTTTTTGTGTGCTGCTTTTGATAGTCTTCTATCACTGTGCCTACCAGTGTCAAATAGCTTCTTAGGTTCAAGCTACACCTTAACAACTATGCAAGTCAATTTCAGTCTCTTTGTATAAGTGAAACGAGGCTCTGTGATTACAAGTTTCAATAAAGGAATATATTTCCCTTCTTACTGCTCAAGTTGTTCTCTAGCTGCTTTTCTCCCCTTGGGGAGAGGATTTTAAACACAGCAGAGAGGATTAAGCAGTGTCTTTCTTTCCACCTTCCCATTTTGCTCCTCCCCAGCCTCTAATTGTTGCCTTTAATATAAAAGTCAAGACACTGCTTAAACCTAGTTGCATTTCCATACTGTATTTTACTTTGGTTTTATGGTTTTATTTTGTACTTTAATATTATTGTATGCCATTTACAGAGCTTTGTTATTGTGCATCATAAACATGCTTTTAACTAAGAATAATATTGATATAGTTAAAATAATGTTAAACTGTACACTCTAGGTGCTGCCCTTGACAATGGTTTGGAAACTGTAGTTAGTACAAGTTCGGAATGTTGTATTTAGATTATTAACTGAGTCTTTGTGTTATGATACTTGTAGGCAAGTATTAATCAGGTATTGTTTACTGGTCCATATCTGGGCCCAGTTTTTGGTACTCGTCTTAACTTTTGAAGCTCTTCACAACTTAGGATCAGACTGATTGAAAACTATATTGTCTCCATGTGGGACTGTTTACTTCTTCAGTAGATGGTATTTTGTCAGTGTCCAGCTGCCTGAGGCATGGTGATGTATGGCTATCAGGAGATTGTCTTCTTTGTAGTGGGTCCATAATCTAATGGTCTCCTCAAAGAAGCTCACCTAGTGCCTGCTTCTTTGTCATTTCAGCATGAGGCCAAAGTCCTTTTATTTTTCTAAATCTTCTAGTCAAAACCATAGTCCTTCTGATGTCTTATACTTGGCTTTTAATATATTGCTACCTTTTAATTCTACTGTTTTTCCATTGTTGGAATACAGTGGTACCTCTGGTTGCAGACAGGATCTCTTCCAGAGGTCCAGCCGGATCCCGAGGTTTTCGCAACCGGAGGACCACTTATGCGCATACGAGTGCGGCAAAACCCGGTAAAATACTTCTGGGTTTGCCGCTTTCGCAACCTGAAGTTTAGTTACCTGAGGGTAACATAAGCCAAGGTGCTACTGTAGTTTGTAGGTTAACTGTTTTTGTGTTTTTAAATATAAACTGTCAGGCATTTTTATTGAAGGACGCTATAAAAATATCTTAAATACTATACTTTGGTCCTTGTACTTCAATGAATTTTAAAAATAGTTTGTCAGTTTTTGGAATTGCTTCCAAGCATACAAAAGAGGAAGATGTACATAATAATACATCTTTATAATAACATTAGCTAGAAAATGGCATTGCCATAAAACTGTCTAATTTTGTACCTGTCACTTCACAGTGCAGAACATTTTAAAGATACAAAAAGGAAAAATCGGCCAGTTGTGGAAGAAAATCTCTCGCCATGGGAAGAGTGGTTCCTTTCCAAAGAGAAAGAGCTGCGTGCTCGACAACAAGAACAAGCTATAAGGGTGAATACAGTACTTAATATAATTTTATTTACATTTGACAGCAGATTGCCAGGCACCAAAATGTACATTTCCCCTATTATTTTTGAAAAACAGATTTGGATGATTTATATTGCTCAATATATTGCTAACTGAAGCCATTCACTGGGTGTCGCCACTGTCACATGCTGACAGCTTCTAGGAGCCACAGCTGAGAACTGATTGCGGGGTGGGGTCCAATGATGGACAAACTACTCAGAAAAAGCACAACATGTCCCCCATCAGAAATACCGCTGTTAAAGACGACTTCGGCCCTTTATACATTAAAAAGTGTCTCCACCCCCATTGTTCCCCCTGTGGAATCCCCTGCCATCAGATGTCAAGGAAATAAACAACTATCTGACTTTTACAAGACACCTGAAGGCAGCCCTGTATGGAGAAGGGCTGTTTGATGTTTTACTGTGCTTGATGTTTTAATTTATTGGAAGCTACCCAGTCAGATGGGCGGAATAATAATAATAGTACCGTAATAGTAGTAGTAGTAATAATAATAATAATAATAATAATAATGTGTTGTTGCTGTTATAGGAGGTGAATAAGGAAAAGGAGAAAAGGAGGGAAAAACAGGAACGTGAAAGGAAAAAAATGCTGGCTGAAGAGAAACACAAAGAGTGGGTCCAGAAAAAAAATGAAGAGGTGAAAAGGGTGAAGAATTCCATAGGTTTTTTCTTAAGTAATGTATTACATTTTTCACATGGCCAGTTATTTCCTTTTTATGTGTACTTGGCCTGGTCTAGGAATAACATCAATTACCAAGCTATCATAAACAGTGTTGGATTTCATGCTAATACAGTTATTTTTTTCCACATTTTTTTCCACATTTTTTTCATAGTTCAGCAGGAATGATTCACTTACTTAGTCTCCAGGGGTCTGTGCTTAAAGTTTGATACCTATAATGTCAGTGGCAGTAAATAATACGAGTTTATTAAATGGCAGAATATCTGAGCAATCCTATAAATGCTTATTCAAAAGAAAGTTCCATTAAATGGCACTAATTCCCAAGACTGGGTTGAGGACAGTAGCCTTAGTTTTCTTCTAGCCTAGTTTTCTTCTTTTTAATATCAGTAGGCACATGAGTCCTATTCCATTCTGTCCACTTTCAGCATGGAAGCAGACTTAAGTCTACTCCATCCTCTTTCTATACAGAAAACAAAACTACTCATAGGATGGTCCAGGGGCTACCTCTGAGTCTGTTTTCAATTTTAAAGGTAATTCCAAGTAGGGAAACCATTATTTATACAGTCTCCCTGAGAGTGATGGCATGCCATAAATTGTGATGACTCCCAGTTTTGCCATTTGCAGTGCGCAACAGCAAGAGAGGATGCTCATGTTCCAGATGCTGTTCAGGTGGCTGGAATTACCATTAAAAAATGAAAATAGGCTCGGAAGCAGCCCTCAGACCCATCTTGTTGTGGAACCTGTAGTAATGTTGATTCCAAAGTGGACTCCAAATCCAGTCTGCTTATTGGTCCAGGTGGTTCACATCAGGTGAGTCTGCTTCAAAACCAGTTTGTCGGTTCCACTCCATACCTCCTTTTGAATAATGAAAAGTTATATTAGACTGGTATTGTGTCTGGTTGAGATTCAGAGTAGTCTTACTGTAGATATTCAAAACAGATTAAAAGCATACTGGTTTTGAGAATATGTATGCTAATACTAAATAGACATATTTTATGTGGATGGGCTCACCAGGTCACAAACCTTATTTTAGTGCATACGTGATTCTATAGATATGCAGAGCTAAAGGAACATTTGTCCTTTCAGTCCTCCACTTCCTCACCGTATGCAAGAACACAAAAAAATTGGCACAAAATTATTTTAAAAGATTATACGCTTGCCCTTTGAAGCAAAGTGTGGTAGTTTGAGACTAGAATCAGTTAGACTGACCAGGTGAAAAATGTTAACTCTTACAGGGTAAAGTCCCCTGTTGCAATGTAAAAAATTAGTTCAGTTTGAAAGTAGTTGAGCTTAGGTTAATATACTCTTTGCATGTTGTATTTTATCTCGGTGGCTAGGCTTTTCAGGCAACATTGTGTGGAAATGTGGGATATACATTTAAATAATAAATCAGTAATAATACCTACAGCAGCACAAGTATAGAAATGTTTGTAAAGAAGCACCTTATGAATAGGTGCACCAATTTAATTGCTTCCTAAGTGCTGTGGGTTAAACCACAGAGCCTAGGGCTTGCCAATCAGAAGGTTAGTGGTTCAAATCCCCGTGACAGGGTGAGCTCCCGTTGCTCGGTCCCAGCTCCTACCAACCTAGCAGTTCGAAAGCATGTCAAAGTGCAAGTAGATAAATAGGTACCGCTACAGCGGGAAGGTAAACGGCATTTCCATGTGCTGCTCTGGTTCGCCAGAAGCGGCTTAGTCATGCTGGCCACATGACCTGGAAGCTGTACACCGGCTCCCTCGGCCAATAACATGAGAGGCACAACCCCAGAGTCGGTCGCGACTGGACCTAATGGTCAGGGGTACCTTTGCCTTTACCTAAGCTGCCATCACCAGCTCACAGAGGAGGTTGACAGTGACGTGGAAAGTAACCACTGCTTCTTTAGGGTTGCATGTGGTACTCCTTTACAATGATTCACTAATGGCATGTGATTGGATCACTGCTACAGCAGATCCCAGCAGATCTGCATACTAGTTGCTGGAAACCACAGGAGGTTGCTCTTGTGCTCCAGTCCTGCTTGTGGGCTTCACATTGGCATCTGGTTGGCCACTTTGAGAACAGGATACTGCACTAGATATTTTTTGCCACAAACTCTTCATATGTTCTTACATGTACTTACTAGCATCATAGAACAGTGACATCTGTTTAAACCATAGTAGTATAAACACTTCAAGCCCTGATTTAATTATTGTCAAGTTGGAGAAGCTGATACTAGCAGACGAGGTGTACAGTGCGTGTTCAAACAGGGAAGGACAGCTGAATGAATTAGAATTTCCTCATGACATAGAATGACATCTGAATAAATGCCAAGCAAAATGGTTAGCAGGATTATAGAAAAGGGATAATGACAAGGTATTTGGTTTATGCATTGCTTCAAATCACATTAGAGGGTGGAGTAAGTTTTGTAAAGGTTTTTCTTAAGAGAAGAATCTTAATATGGTCTGCTCAGTCTTGAATATCTTGGGCCCAAACTACTTTCATTTATAATATAACCCACCTCTCTGAGAACTCGGAGTAGTGTACATGGTGTCATTCCTCTCCAGCATTTAAAACAGTAATGTGTAAGTCAATGGAATCATTACTGTTTATTAATCTGATCTTTTTATTATTTTCCTTATTTATTAAATTTCTATACCACCCTTCATCCAAGGATCACAGGGTGTTTACAATATAAAAATACATACAATAATAACAAACAAAAACAATAAATGACCCACCCACCCTTTTTAAAAAAAGCCATAGATTGTTTAATTAGCCAAAGGCCTGGGAAAAGAGAACTGTTTTTAAAACATGAGATTGGTAAATTATGAATTCAAGTACAATTCTAATATTATCTCTCAACTGCATATTTGGACACAAAGCCATGTTTCAGTCTTATACATTTAACTATTTCATATGAACATATTATAAACATTATCAGCACAGTGCTGGGTATTGGAGTAATTAATAGAAACAGAATGGGGATCCCCAAATTACACATATACTTCTGTGTGTGGACATGTGCTAATTGTTAAAACAAACACACACAAATAAACATAAGAACATAAAAACCCTACTGGATAAACCAAAGATCCATCCAGACCAACATTCTGCTTTCCACAGCAGCCAACCCAATTTCTCCAGAAAGCCCACAAGCAGACCAAAGTTAAGGATTTCTTTAAAAAGATATATTTGTGTGTCATTCTTTTAGATAATACCTATTTGGAAGGCAAGCTGTTGCATTCTGTACCACCTGGAATCATTAATTTTTAAATTTATTTTAATACCGGTAATTTTTATACCACACTTCAGTTCAGAATTTCCAGGGCAGTTTAAAATAAGTGAGCTCTAAAATACAAGGACTCTTAGGTCTTTAACTGGCGCCAGAAACTCATTTCTATGATTCCAGGTCTTTGGGTGGTCATTTCTAGTATTAGGTTTTGTTTTACTGATATTTTATTTTGATAGTTCTTGTGTATTTGGTTTTATGCCTTGTGATTGTACCCCATTTCATGATTCATTCATTTTTTGTAATGAAAAGCTGGTTACTAATATTTTAAATTAGGGGGAGGGTAGATATATCAGAAGGTAAAAACACGGAGCCTTGTATTGTCTTTGCTTGGATTCTAAAATACATTAGTGTAGGTATCAAGTGAGCCTGCCTGTGGAGACAGGTTTCACAAGCAAGATACCACAGCCCCAAAGATCCTCTTTTTCTGCAGTCACCCATGTCACTTTAGATGGTGGAGCATTTCAAAGGAGGGACTCCAAGGAAGATATTTCTATCAGAGAAGACAGTTCCCTCAAGTATCCAAGTCCCAAGTGATAGTGGACCCAGCCCACTAATTAATTCTTACTTATATGGATGCTATTCCATGCATTTTCATTTACTAGAATCAGTAGCTCATTCATAATAATAATAATAATAATAATAATAATAATAATAATAATAATTATTATTTATACCCCACCCATCTGGCTGGGTTTCCCCAGCCACTATGGGCGGCTTCCAACAAAATATTAAAATACAATTGTCCGTCAAACATTAAAAGCTTCCCTAAACAGGGCTGCCTTCGGGTGTCTTCTAAAAGTCTGGTAGTTGTTTTTCTCTTTGACATCTGGTGGGAGGGCATTCCACAGCATGGGTGCCACTACTGAGAAGGCCCTCTGCCTGGTTCCCTGTAACTTCGCTTCTCGCAGCGAAGGAACCGCCAGAAGGCCCTTGGCGCTGGACCTCAGTGTCCGGGCAGAATGATGGGGATGGAGACACTCCTTCAAGTATACTGGACTGGGCTGTTTAGGGCTTTAAAGGTCAGCACCAACACTTTGAATTGTGCCCGGAAATGTACTGGGAGCCAATGTAGGTCTTTCAAGACCAGTGTTATGTGGTCTTGGTGGCCGCTCCCAGTCACCAGTCTAGCTTCCGCATTCTGGATTAGTTGTAGTTTCCAGGTCACCTTCAAAGGTAGTCCCACATGAAGAATATAAAGCAGGGTAAGACTTTACCTTTTTATTGCGTTGCTGGATGAGAATTTTAGATATTTTGTATTATACTTTTTTTTACATCTTATGGTTTTTAATTGTTTATGTTGCTTTAAACTTCTTTTTTGCACAAAGTGACTAACAAATGTAATAAAGGAGGAAGAGAATTATTGTGGTGCTGATGGAGGTGGTGATTATGATGGATTAGGGCAAAGGCCCATCTAATCCAGCATTATATTGTCACAACCATCAACCTGATGCCTACTGGAGACCCACAGGAGTACAGCAACCCCATCCAGTCACTGGTAGTCTGTGGCATTTTGCCTCTGAAACCAGAATTAAGATAGCCATCATGGCTAGTAGCTGTTGATAGCCTTATCCCCTATAAATGTGCTTAATCCTCTTTTTGAGTTAGTAACCATTGCTGCATCCTGTGCCAATGAATTCTGTGCTATAAATGGTTTAAAATAGGGTCATCAGCTTGTGCTTGTCTCTTGGAGTGTTCTTGTTCAGGTAAATTGTGACCACAAGTATACTGCATAGGCTGTGCCTTCCAGTTGTGCCCCCCTCACAACCTAATGGGCAGCAGGGATAGTCTGGTATATGGATGCATTGCTGCTGTTTGCAAGTGTCACTGTTTGCAGTAATGAATGTTTGTAAAGAGTAGAAGGTATTGTAGAGGTATTGTGTCATCCCTATATTCCTTTTACCGTAGGTTTTTGATTGAAATAAAGTTGAAATGGGTTATGCCTGCAAGCTTCATTTGTTTGTATTATCTCTAATAATGTTCTTGGGTGGGGTAGTGGAAACTGAAGTCTTTCATCCTAAGAATAACTGCTATTTTTAGAATTAATTTGACAGAACTCTGTGATTGTCAATGGATTAAAGGGTATATAAACTCACCAGTAATTTAAAGAATAGATCGTATCACTAATGAAGGCAAGATCAAAGCATTTTTTTCTGAGAAGCAGACTGAAACACATATGTATTTTGAAGTGTAGACATGACAAATATGTGGCTTTCTAGCTCTTTTTATCAGGACCAAAACTCACTGAGGTAATGGACTGTCTATGCAAGATGTTTTTTTCTCTTAACTATTAAAATGTGGAACAAATAAAACTTTAAACAACATATAATATGATATTAATCATAGAAATAAATAGGCAGAATTGAACCAGGGTCTTCATGCCAGTCACTCTGAAACAAGCCTGAGCAGTGGGAAGAACTTGATTTAGGGCCTGACACACCCTTTTATGTTCCAGCCTGTGTTCTGGGTTCCCCTTGGCTAATCTGGGCATAAGGCCCTTTTCCAAGAAAATGTGAAGCCAAGCAATCTAGGCGGTCTCTTTCATGAAGCACGAGTACATTGACAAATGCTTATTTCACAAACCAGTTTATTAATTAACAGGGAACATAAATACAGCATAAAAAAATTACTTACACTTTTATTGAAGATTGTCAAAGGCAGCTAGAGCTTTCCATTATTTAACTGGTCCTTTTGTTTATAGTGTCCAGAGGTTGCTGCATGGAGTTATCTGTAGCTGTCTGTGCTTGGCCTAGCTGCAGGTAACACATCTCTTCATCTGGATAACCATCTACAAACTGGTCATATCTCTTTCACTGTAAAAAACAAAAACAAAAAAACCCACAGAAAACAACAACACAAACACAAAGAAACCACCAACTTGAGTAATCACATCAAGACTTTCATACCACCTGTGCAACATTCATATGACTCAGTAGTGTCAGTACAATGGGAAAGCACAGTGTTTCCAGATACCAGGGGCTATTCACATTTGAGCTGAATGCGGCAAGAAGAATTACAGAAGACACAAAAGTGCTGCACCTATCTGGACCAGTGAATACATCAATCAATTACCTTTATCTGGGTTTTACCACTTCAGTAGGTCAGGATGCCCATAAATACTTATCATACAAGAAAAAAATTGCAAATAGAGAACAAGGATATGAGGGAGAAGGGTTCTAGTCTAGTCATCTTTTTGTAGGAGTTGTTATTACTGCTGTCTCTTAAATATTTTCCCTTATCTATAGGAAAAACGGGAAAGGGAGCTTAAGCTCAGCAAAGAGATGGCAGAAAAAGCAGCCAAAGAACTTGAGAGAGCACAATCAAAGGAAAAGTCACAAGAGATGTATCAAGAATGGCTAAAGAAAAAGAAAATGGAAGATGGTCAGAAGAAGAAGGAAGAGAAGGTATCTTTTATCCCAGTTTTTCATTTGAAGAGATGCTGACCTGGTTTTGGTTGCTTTTAGAGGTGTAACCCACACATCGTTCTCATCTGGAATGAGTTCCTGTTTTGAGGATTTTTGTCTTATCTACTATGCAGCTTGGCTTACTTGATGAATTTATCTGTATAGCTTTGTTGAGTAAGTTAGTCTTGGAATCATGAAGAAATTTTTGGCATACTGCATGTGCAATATTGTAATTTAGATGTCTTTCAGAGGAATTAATGGGTGATGAAGATGTATGCTAATGTGAGGAGTAATCAGTTTTTGTTTCAGAAAAGGGGCTGGGGTACAATGAAGCTTGTGAATGTTGCAATCTTATCCAAGTTTATTAAATGCACACTTCATTTTCTAGCTCCCCTTCATGGTATAACTTTTATTAGCAGCTACATAAGAGTCACAAGATTTCTAAAAGAATTGTGTTTTTGTTCAACTGGCACCAAACAGTTGTTTGTAGATTTTGCAGATATACAGATATACCATTCTCTTAAAGTTGTATTTTTAAACCAACAACATATCTTGTTGGACTGATGTTGTGATGTTGTGAAACATGTTACTCCATAACAATAGTAATAACAAAATTCATATAGTGTTTTTTGATTGTTCACAGCCTTCCACACATGTATCATGTCAGTAATCTGGACGCAATGCAAGGGGTTGGTTTTGACCTTTAAGGTCCTTCATGGCTTGGGACCAAGCTAGCTGAAGGACTGTCCTTTTCCTCATATACCTACCTGGACCCTGAGATCTTCAAACATCCTTCTCCAAGTGCGCCCACTGAGTGAGGTGTGGCAGGTGGCTATGGGAGAGGGGACCTACTTGGTGGTAGCACCCTAGATGTGGGATGTTCTACCCAGAGAGGCTTACCTGGCACCTGGTTTATTCTCATTTTGGCACCAGGTGAAAATCTTTTTATTTTTATTTTCCCAAGCCTTTTAATCTCTTTTGGCATTAAGGTGTTTTAACTCTACAACTCATTTCTTTAAGCTGTATTTATATTTCTATCTTATTATTGAATTTTAAGTTGATTTCTTTCTCAATTTATGCCTTCCCGAGATCTTGGTTATAGGGTGTCCTCTAAATACTGTAAATAAACTGTTCTTTAAGGTAGGTCAGTAACATCTCCATATTACAAATTGTTTGTAGGACTTAAATAAATCATGAAAACATACATGAAACTTTTGAAACACCAAATGCATGAACCAGCCAAAATTAGAGACTTTAAAATATTGTTTATGTCAGTGTTGGAATTAGAACATGAGTTTAAATCTTTCAATTTCAAATCAGTAGGACTTACAGGTGCTTAACTATAATTGGATTGTACCGAGAGTAATTGGTTACAGTGGTGAAGTAATATATCTGGAAGAAGACAATTGTATTAAGACAGTTTGGCATTATTGGGTCTTTTCCTTTTGTAGGAGAAAGAAAAACAACGGGAAGCTGAACTACAGGAGAAAAAAGAAAAATCAGAGCAGATGTTCAAAGAATGGCTGCAAAATTCCAAAACTAAGCCCCGCCGAGCATCAGCTGGCTGTGCCTCTGCAGATGGGAAAGATACTGGTTTGTATTTGTACTAGACAGACTAATACAGTCTTCATAAATTGTGTAGTAGGAGCAGTTTTCTGATACTTTTACTATTTATTTTTGAATATTTTGTTTTAAATGTTCATCTGCTAGAATTCCTTAGCCATAGATGTGGATACAGACATGCCACAAACAGTAGATGTTGCCGCACATAAGGAATGTGTATATTTGGTCCCATTCCACACCCCAAATAACTCAAGATTATATCATTGGAAATCATCTACTTTTGAAAGCATTCATTTTGGTCAGTAAAATATACTGGCACATACATTCTTGTTCTTTGCAGTGCCTATTCTTTCATGAATTGCTCTTCTATTCATATATTTATTAAATGTCTATTTTGCCTTTATACTGATTAACATCTTCCAGAGTTGATGGCAGCCTCCTCAATTAGAGAAGACTCCTTGCTGCAGAAGTTTAAGCTAAACTTGTGAGCATCTGGCAGAAGCCATGCAGTGCCTAGGGGAGCAAAAAGCAGTTCCATAGCTTCTTTGCACTCACTTTTCCTCTTCACATGAGTAATGACTGAAGGGGACTAAAGATTATGATTTCTGCCTGCACCTAAAACATTGGGCCTTACCGTCAAACCTTTTAAGGCAAATGTAGCCACCACCTTTGAAACAGACTCATAAGTTTGGACCTCAGCTCATGATAGGCCTATTGAAGGTTTTAGCAAATTGGCCCCACTCTTATATCAGCCCAGAGCTAATTTTTGTGCAGTGTAGAAGTTGTCTTTGGGTAGATATAATCCTGAGTCAAGTAATGCAGGCTTCTGCCCTGTTGAAATATGTTGTCCTGACACCATGTGCATGACTCCAGCCTGCCTACCCACCCTTGATCCTATTTTCAAGAAAACACATCCTGTTACAGCCAGAAAAGCATATTTGTTGTTTCTGGCCTGATTTTTTTTTTCTAGACAGACTTATAATGAATATAAGCATTCTTGTCATTTAAACGGCATTTCTTACATAGTTATTTGCCAAATGTGTTGCACTTATAAAAATGTTAACCTAAACTATTTGCTGGGAGAGGCTGCTGTTCCTTTTGAACACTAAACAGCACACCAGACAAAACCAGTTGCTGTTTTGCCTTGGTTTGATTATAGATGGTGGTGCATACTTATTTCATGCTTTGTGTTGAAACATCATTACAGTACTTGCTGACAGCTGCCATCACTTGTCTAAGTAATATATTAAAAATATTCTTCCCAGTTTTGTTCACAGTAGAGAACATATTCCAGACTTTGTTTTGACCACTCCAATGAAATGTATTTACATTTCTTTCCAGACAAATAAGATTGTTATGGCAAAGGCACCACATTCCTGCTGATAAACAGTGATAAAAATTAAGCAATGATGAAAATAAACTGACCTTTAATATTGGCATTTTGGGTAGCAAATTCAATACTCACACTGGTGAATGGAAGGAAATTGACAGAAGAAGAGTTTTGTGTCTCTTCCTGTGCCCCTGAAATTCTCTGTGGAGAGTTGGAGAATGACATAGATCACTTGGGGAGGGAGGTCACCTAAAATTGGGCAATGCACCTTGCTCAAGCCAAGCTCCACTCGCACGTGATGCCTCCACCTAGTTTTGTGTGACTCCCCCCTGCTCCCACTGGCAGCCTCCTGTGCCTCTTGCCACTCTGTTTACTGTCCAGGGAGTGATGACAGCAAAATTCCCTTCCATGAACTTTCTTAAATTCATGGGATGTCAGGATCAGAGACACTGTTCGTTATACTGCTGAGATCTACAGAGTGGAAGTATATTTGTGTGTTTATTGTTCTGTAAATCGCCCAAGGGATGTGTTAAAGACATCCTTAAAGGCCATTGTAAGGTATCATGAGATCTCAGTTGATCTTTCAGGTGTAGAAAGTTAAATAGGATACATTACAGGCCAGCTGATTCCTTATTTGTTACAGACTATAAAATTGTATATAAAGTATAAGCCCTGAAGGTAAAAATAAATCCTGATTCATTTAATGTAGGACGGGAACTATGCAGACTATAACTTCTGGAAGGATTTGTAGTCTTAGGTAGATGGTACATTTAAAAACCCAATTACTACTTCCAAAGTGCTGGCAACTTCTGAAAGCCGGGGGGGGGGGGGGATATGGCTTATTTGTTTATAGCTATTTTGCATTTCAATGACACTAATGAAAGAATGAGCCAACTCTGCAGATAGCGTTCTTTCTCACTTTGGGTGGAGGTATCAGGAGACAATGGAACTTTAGACAGCTTCAAGGTCTCCCTGATAAAATGCTGACATCACTCCCTGTGTCTGGTCCTGCTGTGCTTGGAGAACCACTTTCAGTAAAGCAGTAGCAGAGAATGACTAACCCTGCAGTCTTGTCTACTCAGAGGTGAGCCTTTCTTTGTTCAATGGGTTTTGTTCATAGGTAGGTGTATAGGATTGCACCCTAAGAAACAATGTTGTTGCTAATAGTTTAGATTGAAACACTGTGCTTCTTTAAACATTCCAGGCAATCAAGATGGAAATACATATCCAGCTCCAGCCTTTTACAATCCAGTCCCTTGGAAACCAGTTCATGTGCCTCCTCCCAAGGAAGAGAAGTATGTTTCAGTGAAGAAAAATAAGAGCCCTAAATCCAGGCACACATACAGACCTTCAATGCCTTTTCATAAATCCAAAAGCAGTCTTTATTTTGGGTCATTCAGAATCCAGAGATAGTGCAGGGCTCATTATTCTTATTTTAACTTGACCTTATAGTGTAATTTATGATGTATTACTGACAACATTTTGTGAACAACTATCCTTAATTGTAGGCAAATGTTTTTGATTTTCTCGTTAAAATAAGGCACGCAGGAATCAGTGTCATTTTAATGTATTATGTGTAATGCATTGTGAGCCATATTTTAAACAATAAAAAGTCTATTTTCAACCTTTCCCTAATATTCTTCTACTTTAGGTACTGTATTTGCAGATGCAACTTCTAGTGCTCCTGTGCTTAGCATTGAGATTGTTGCTTTAGAAGTTTATAGTAATGTCAGAGTAAGAAGGCACATCTTTTCTAAGAGTGAGATTTTGGATTTAAGCTCATTTGGGCCTGTTAACAGCATTGGGACTATGTGTGCTTTAATCTAACTCTGCTTACGTAACCAGTTTGCAGAGTGTGAAGTCGAGGAACTTTCTGATACCACTTCTGTTAAATGATTTGTGAAATGCTCCGCTTTGCTCTACTATAACCTGCTATGGAATAATCAAACAGTATTTATTTTATGTGGCACTGTTGTAGCTTTCCCGAGTGTACTACATTTTCTGCTCCTCTTGGCTCTTTTCTGGTGAATTTTTAATACCAACTACTTCATTGTGGATTTTTAATAAGTAAATAATGGTTAAAAAAAGGTAAAGGACCCCTGGCAGTTAAGTCTAGTCGCAGACGACTCTGGGGTTGTGGCGCTTTACTGGCCAAGGGATCGGACGTTTGTCCGCAGTTTTTCCGAGTCATGTGGCCAGCATGACTAAGCCGCTTCTGGAGAAAGCAGAGCAGCGCACGGAAACGTTTACCTTCCCACCAGAGCGATACCTGTTTATCTACTTGCACTTTGACGTGTTTTCGAACTGCTAGGTTGGCAGGAGCTGGGACTGAGCAATGGGAGCTCACCCTGTCGCGGGGATTCGAACCGCTGACCTTCTGATCAAGCCCTAGGCTCCGTGGTTTAGACCACAGCGCCACCTGTGTGTGGCTTATTTAACAGTTTTGAATTTGTCTTCCTTAGTGCAGTGTTTTGACAAGCATTTTTTTTTAAAAAAAAAGTACTTTAAATATAAAAGTTCCTTTAAATGTGAGATGATAATCCACCTGTAATGCCTGCTTATGGGATGGGGAGCCTCAGGCCTGGGGGCTAAATATGAGCCTTCTGGCCTGTCTGGTCCTCAGAATCACCCAAGCAACACCCCCCATTAGCCCTGTTTTGCACCATCAAGCACTTTTGCTTGGTAGGAGTGTGTCCTTCAACTCTCAATGCTTCTTGCCTACCTGATTGGAGGATAAAGAGGGATAGGTGGGTGCGAAGAATAGTAGCCTCCTGTACAAGGGTAAAATTCACATTTATTACTCTGTCCACTTTTGCCTCCATCCCATGCACCACTGGCATTTGACTCCCAGAAGGGAATGTAGCCCTTGAGCTGAAAGATTACACACACTTGCCATAACTTTATATCATACATTTCTGCAATTTTGATCCATTCCTCATTTTGATTCATTTGTATTTAATAAAGGGGGGGGAGAGAAAGATGTATTTTCCAGAAAGCAAAGTTTATAAACATCTAAATCTTTTTACCAACTAGTATATTTTTTATGTTTTTGCACTTGCTATTGTAGTACAGTGGTACCTCGCAAGACGAATGCCTCGCGCAACAAAAAACTCACAGGACGAAAGCGTTTTGCAATGTCTTTGGTGACTCGCAAGACGAAGTTTTCTATGGCCGTGCTTCGCAAGACTAATGTTTTCGGCGGTTTTTTCTTTTTGCCGCGGCAAACCGCACTTCGCAAGATGAAATTACCGCAAGACAAAGCAACTCGCAGAATGAATTTCTTTCGTCTTATGAAGCACCACTGTACTTTGTTTTTATGTTGTACATTGCTTGTAAAATTTCCCTAAATGCAAAATTTATAGATATCCAAAAATAGAAAAACTAAACGACTAGAATATTTGTAAAATATAGTCAGAGTAACCATTTTAAAAACAGAGTAAATAATTTCATCCGACTTCACAAAATTACCTCTATTTAAAAAACTAACCAACAATATATTTCATTTATCATTTATTTTCTAAGCAGTCATTTCAAAGGTTCATAAATCAGTTACAATTTGCAGTTATGAATATATAATCTGTACTATAAGCATCAAAATTAATGCTTTAAATTTAAACATGACTTTTTTACATTTATTATTTCATTTCATTGTCTTCTACAGTTCATATAGCTCTGATTCGGCAACCCACCAAATAAGCAGCAAAAGTTCACAAGTTCTAATGCTTGTTTTCCAAGAAAGATGAGTCATAAAGAATTCTTAAATCATAGTCCTGGGTCTACTCCAGTTTGGAGGGAGGCCTAGGCAAAATGCTTTTTCGTAGGCGGCCTCCCCTCTCAGTCGACCCTGGCAAGCTTACCTGGCAATGGGCAGCAGTACATACTTCAAAGTGTGATCATCAATTAGGTCAACCTGACATTTAATGCTTCCAACACTGCTTTCAGGAATTATTGAAAACACTTAACTAGTACTATTTGGGGCACCAGGCCAGAAATCTTTTTTGGGGTGGGCGGCGAGGGGCTGGGGCTGGTAGGGCATTTCAAGAATGGACCCTGATAATGTGCTGGGCCCCTGGCATCTGCCCAAGGATGCTGGGTGCTGACATTCGCTCTGAGCAGGGGTGTGCATTACTTTTCATCCTTTACTCCATTTCACTTTCAAATCACTATTGAACTGATAGTCTTCCACAAATATCTACATAAGGAATACTGTATTTTCAAGATCATGGAGATAGAAGATAACCATTAAACAAGTAGCCGTGTAATCTCTTATTTGTATCATGCCAGTATTCAGAGAAAGGCTTCTGTTTGGGTAGTGTTTGGCTGCCTTTTAGGAATTAGCTTAAATGACTGTTGAAAGCTTATTTTTAGTATGTATATTAAGCAGGGATCATTGCGCTGGTTCTCGTAGCTCATTGTTTACCTGGTCTTTGTAATTGCAGAGTTTCAGTCTCAACCAAAGTTCGCCTGTTTGGGGACAGTGAAGACGTGCATCGGAAATAAGGCTGTTAGTCACTAACTTCTGCTTCCCACACCATAGCATGCATCAAATAAAAAGAAGGCATAGCACAGCATTACAGTGAGTGGTAGCATTGATGGGGTTGTGTAGACATAGGCTACTGTATATAGAGACCTGTTTACATTATTTTTCTGATAAGTAGATTCAGTAAGCACCTGGGTCTTCGCCTCATGTTGCTCACTCCCCATGGCTCATATGCCATGAACAAGTCTCCCCGAGCCAAGGAGACAGCAAAGTAATTGTTTTGTGCGATTAAGTGGTATCACATAATATACCTCCTAAAATATCCATGTACTTGCCTTATGTGGTGATTGTTCTGGACATATTTTCTGCTATGCATAAAGTGGAATTTGCCATTGTCTCTTAAAAGTTCTGTTTAGATCATCCAAAAACTCACAAGAGTGCTGGCATGTGGCAAGCTCTACAATACCCTGAAAAAGGACAGCTTGCATTCAAATGCTGCTATTGGTGTCAAAGGTTCTTTCCTGCAAACCTTTCTTAGTTATATTATCACACTATTTTTGCTGTATATGCCCACAGAATTGTTATTTGGACACCGCCATTGATGATCTCCGGCAGGCTAGGGACAAAGGTGGAAGCTTTTTCCTAGTTCTGCTGGAACTCTCAGCGGCCTTTGATACCATCAACACGACATCCTTCTGGACTGGCTAGAGGGGCTGGGAGCTGGAGTTACTCCTTCCTCCTGGGACTTGTTCAGAAAGTGGTGTTGGGGGATGATTGTTCAGACCCCTGGGCTCTCACTTGTGGGGTGCCTCGGTTCCGTCCTCTTGCCCATGCTTTTAAACATCTATATGAAGCCTCTGGGAGAGATCAGGGGGTTTGGGCTGGGTATGTGCATGATACCCTGACAAGACAAGACAGAAGTACTGTTTTGGGGTGGTGGTGCGGAGGACTTGCTGGTCCTGAATGGGGTAACTGAGCTACTGAAGGACTAGGTGTGCAGCTGTCCATGGAGGCACAGGTCAATTCTGTGTCCAGGGTAGCTGTCTACCAGCTCCATCTGGTATGTAGGCTGAGACCTACCTGCCCACAGAACGTCTCGCCAGAGTGGTGCATGCTCTGGTTATCTCCCGCTTGGACTATTGTGATGCGCTCTACGTGGGGCTACCTTTGAAGGTCACCCGGAAACTACATCTAACCCAGAATGCAGCAGCTAGAATGGTGACTGGGAGTGGCCTCTGAGATCACATAACACCAGTCCTGAAAGACCTACATTGGCTCCCAGTACGTTTCAGAGCAAACTTCAAAGTGTTGGTGCTGACCTTTAAAGCCCTAAATGGCCTCGGCCCAGTATACCTGAAGGAGCGTCTCCACCACCATCGTTCTGCCTCGGACACTGAGGTCCAGCTCCAAGTGCCTTCTGGCAGTTCTCTCACTACGTGATGTGAGGTTACAGGAAACCAGGCAGATGGCCTTCTCGGTGGTGGCACCCGCTCTGTGGAATGCCCTATCAGTTGTCAAGGAAATAAACAACTATCTGACTTTTAGAAGACATCTAAGTCAGCCCTGTTTAGGGAAATTTTTAATGTTTTAATCTGTTGGGAGCCACCCAGCCGGATGGGCGGGGTATAAATATTTATTTATTTATTTATTCCTACTACTACTACTACTACAAAGGGTAAAAAGCCTAGATGTTAACAATAAGTAGGCGGTCACTGGCATCTAGCCACCCTCTCATGCCTTCAGTTGAGTCTACACAGCTTTTCCATAATAATTCAGCTTACAACATATTTAAAACTATAAAAAGAATCAATAGCATATCAAGGATCAAAGCATGGGGGATAAACTTATCAATGACTACTCATCATGACAGATCTCTATATTACCTCCTGTATCAGACGGTTAAGGCTCTGAATACCAGTTGTCGCAAAAACACATTTTTATGTGGCACCTAAAATTCAATAGTGTATGAATTAACAGGCACAATGAGGGAGTTCCACAACAGGGTGTCACCACCATGAAGGCCCTATTTCTGGTAACCTGACAATAACCTAGATGGCATGGCAACCCAGGGCTGGACCTTCAATGAAATTTTACTCTTATCAGCTTAATAGAATGTCCTTGAGTTGTGGTATCATAGGGTTCTGCATTTATTCACACGATGTGTGTGCATGCAAAATGTTAAATGTTATGATGTCATGACATAACTTAAAGTACATGTTATGGAATGGATATGGGTTTAAAAACAGCCTTTTTAAAGAGGTTGTAGCCATATGTTTACATGGCTTATTGAACTGTGAATACAAAACAGGGATTCAAATGTAATTCAACCTACCCTAAAAGAAACTGAAGAAAGTGATGTTTGGAGAAGGTATATGATGTTCTTCTCAAATTACAGGATTATTCAGCGTTGGTGGGTGGGTTGGTGGGTTGGTTGGTTGGTTGGTGAAATGGAGTTTGCTACAATTCAACTGAACAGACAAAAGTTGGGATTCTCCTCAAACATGCAGATGAAGGGATGGAAAGGTTCCATCATACTGGTCTGCAGAATGTTCCTCTAAACTCATCCCTAGCAGCTTAGTTTATTTTATCCAATTAATGTGTGCTTCCCAGGTACATTATTCTTGCACTGAAATACAGCTCAGTTGATGCAAGCACATCCTGAAATTAAATAAGGTGGTCCTCAGATACCACCATCTGAGTTTCCCCGCTCCTTCCAATACTTGTAATGTAGAGAGGTGGAGCAAGGAGCATTTACAGTCTTACTATTTCAATAAGTGTGTTACTTAATTCTGTCTTCTCCCTCAGATTTCCTGGGGAGACAGGTATTCAGTCTTATCTGTAGAATGTGTTGCATCTGGAAAGAGGCCTGTATAAATCTCTAAAAATTGCAGCTTCGAGAAAGAAAGAAAGAAAGAAAGAAAGAAAGAAAGAAAGAAAGAAAGAAAGAAAGAAAGAAAGAAAGAAAGAAAGAAAGCTCTTGCACAATCTAATCTGTAGCATCACAAATGCAATTTTGTTCCCTCCTGAATAAAGTTTTAGACAAGATTGGTCATGAGTGTGCATGTTGGCTTCAGTTCAATCAACATAATGGTTTTGCTGAGCAGAGAAGAAGGAAAGTATTGTTTGGCTGGCTTCCAAGAGGATATAAAGCATGAAGAAAAATATTGCTGTTTTGAAGCTTAATTTTAAGGTTGCACACTGAAGAAAGTTTTTATTTGTGTGGCCTTGGTTTAAAAAAGCCTAACCACCACAGTTCAGTACAGAGAAGTATTCATAAAATCTTAGTGTAAAGAAGTTGTGTAGGGATTGTAGGAGCAGCACTTTTGGGATATAGTGATATAGGAAAGTATGTATGTATGTGCTGCTCTAAGATCTTTTGAATGCCTTTACCCAATTTCCTTTTTCCACATACTTAAAATGTTTCTGGTCTTAAACATATGTATCAGAAAAATAGTGAGGTGAGTGAGTGATACAAAGTTTTAGGATAAAAGCAGGAAAGGGAGTATTCAGACATCCTCAGTTTTAGTGTGATGCTCAACTGTCATATACAATACCTTACTCACCTATTACCTTGCTCATCTGAAACTTCTACCACTTGCTGTGCCCTGTCAGATCAGTTTCAGCATGTTCAAGCATTCTGATTCCCACTTTACTTTGGCTTCTAACACTAGACTTTGGGTTTCTAAACTCCAGATGCAGGTGTGGTGCTTTTTAGTCTTGCCTGCTGAGGTTATTTGGCCCAGCTAATGTTGCAATGCAGGCCTCTTATTTTGTGTTCCAGTTTTCCTTGCATTTCATTTGTGAGGGTGGTAGGGCAAGCCCCTCTTCTCCCTGGAACTTCAACTTTAGCCTACCTACCAATTTCTAGAGGCGGAACTTCACCTAATCTTGAATGCCCTCCTGCCACCAGAGAGAAGAAACAGGTAAGTCACTCCCTCCCACTCACACATTGCCTTGAGACCATTCAACTGATCATCTTTAGCACTGTCACCCCACCTTAGTTCATGAGTCATTTTACACATAGATCACCTTCCAATGTGGGGCTTCAGTTACCTAGTAGCATGCATTGTGCCTGTTGCTGAGAATATAGTGTGCAACTTGTAGACCACCCTTAACTGATACAGAGGCAACTGTTATACAAATACGTACATGGGAGGATGTGAGTGTGGTATCCACATGCCCCACCCCAAGGTAGAGACAAAACCAGTGAAGAAGAAGAATCCCCAGCTGTCAGTATCACATAATAGTTTAATTTTTAAAACCTTGGATGTTGGGTGCTTTCATTGTAACTAAAGGCCAAACTAGACACAACATTACGTATATTTAATGTGTCTAGTTGTTTTATCTTCTAAAGAATTGCAGGAGGTAGGAACAGGATGGGGACCATAGGAAGCTGCCTTATACCAAGTCAGGTCATTTGTCCATTAGCCCAGGCATCCCCAAACTGCGGCCCTCCAGATGTTTTGGCCTACAATTCCCATGATCCCTAGCTAACAGGACCAGTGGTCAGGGATGATGGGAATTGTAGTCCAAAACATCTGGAGGGCCGAAGTTTGGGGATGCCTGATCTAGCCCATTCCAGCTGGCAATGACCGAGGTCTTTTCCTATTGTCTCCTATCTCATCCTTTGAACTAGCATGCAAAGCAGATGCTTGTACCATTAAGTTATGCTCCCGTTCATTTGCAGCAATAGAAGTTTCCCTACTGGGCCTAATAGCAGTTTAAGGGCATTCAGTCTTTTTATTTGTATGCTGCTTTTCCACACAAAGAGAAAAATCACACTCAAAGCAGCTTACAGCGAAGAAAATAGGAACGTGTTTCAAAACCAAATTGCAAAAACAATTCCATAATAACATAGCAAAACAACACATCATCAATTATAGTAACATACAAAAAACAACATTATCAAATAGCAAAAATAACAAGGGAGATTTACAGTTTCACCTTGGTCCTAGAAACAACTCGCCCATGATGCTGCTCAGTCTCTTGCAGCAGGTTCTTACAGGGTTTCCAATGGCAGTGGGTGAGGTAGCTGGAAGCACCTCCCCCATCTTTTACAGGGGTATACTTTTCTTTGTGACCAAGAATGGGGGGGGGGGAGATTAATTCACCTTCCCACTTGCCATGATCCTTACTGCAATTGCCACTGCAACTTTTTTTTAATGAAGTAAAACTGGACAAGTTAACTGTAACCACACATTAAGCATGTCTGATTTGACCTTGAGCAAGAGTTTATCTGTTCCTTCGCATTTTTGTATGTATCTTTTTACACATACTGAATTTACCTGCAGCTGCTTGGGTAAGGCACACTGAAGTCATGTGTGCCTTCATGCAGATGTGCGGACCTCTGGTCAATTCTAACTGCTGTTGAAACTTCAATTAGAATTGCCATATACTTCAAGATGATCCTAGGGTCAGCAAAACCTACTTAGCAATTTTCCAATTTAATAGCCTGAATGAAGAAAGATTAAATTTTGGCAGTATTGTATGTCTTTACAGCTACCGTAGTGTTGTGGATGGTGTCAGATTTTAACCAGGGAGATTTTATTTCCATTCAGCCATGAAGTTTACTAAGTGATTGTAGACCAGTCACTATTTCTCAGTTTCACCTGCCTCACAGGGTGGTTGTGAGAATATCCTGGGATAAACCCAGTCTGAACTCCTTAGAGTGGGGTAGAATCCAGATGTGATTCATAAAATAATTCTAAGTAACAGTTGTTACTCATCTTATATTTCTTTTTTATTAATTCCAAATTATTAAAGCAATTTAAATAATAAAGATAGGTTTTTCATATAACACCATGGTTCATAGTACTAAACACAAATCCAGACAATATTTAAGTGGAACACATGCATTTTGAACAGAGGTGGCATCTGACAATTGTTAAACAAGAACAAATCCACCATCTTTCCTTGTTTTAAAGCATATCCGACAGCACAACTGGTGCCAATTGTATTGCTCTGCCGTCCTTTGGACCACATCAGCGAGGCTGAGAATGGAGGTCTTGTCACCTGGACAGCCCAGGACCTCCTCACACACTGCCCAAGCTTGCACACTAGAATGTCACTTCAGTTCTGCTAACACAGTGGTTTGACCTCGCCCCCAGAGGCAGGCTCCATTGTCTTTCAAGACAGATTGATTCCAACAAAAAAAAGCTCACCTAAAGTCCTAAATTTGATTTAACAAGCTGGTTGGGTGCCATGGTACAAGGAGAAGGTCCTGACCCTTTCCTACTACATGGAGACTTTGGTCTAGATCAGACATCCCCGAACTGTGGCCCTCCAGATGTTTTGGCCTACAACTCCCATGATCCCTAGCTAACAGGACCAGTGGTTGGGGAAGATGGGAATTGTAGTCCAAAACATCTGGAGGGCCAAAGTTTGGGGATGCCTGGTGTAGGAAGTACTCACGGGGTGGTTGAGGATGACAAGGGGATGAGGGTCAGTGTACAGGAATCAGAGCAGCAGGACCCATTACCAGATCCAGAGGGGGCCCTGTCTTCACAAACACAACAGGCTCTGAGGCAGAGGGAGCGGCAGATGGGATACTTTAGGAGGCTGAGGCAGGCAAGGGCCCAGAGCCCAGCTCCCTAGCTGGCCAGGTGGGGCTTGGTGTGTGATTCCTCAGCTGGAGTAGGCTTGGAACAGGTGAGGGTCACATGGCTCATCAAGCCCAGATGCTGCAATCAGCATGCAGAGTATAAAAGGGCAGCAGAGCTGGGGTGCTGTGTCTGTTCAACTGTCCATGTTGATGGGGCTCAGCTTGAGTGCTCCTGGATCTCTGTGGGACTGTGCTTTGGTTTGGACTTTGGACATGTGGATTGACGTTGGACTTGACATACTGACTTGCTGCCAGGTAAGCCAGGGGTTTAGAACAGACATCAAGTCTAGCTCTCAAGTTCCCACCAGTGGGCCCCTTGCTGCCCTTTCCTCTTCCCCCTTTTGAAGGTCCAACTAGGGGCTCATTCACACTTCTGTTTGTCCCATGATTTCTAAACACAGGTCTGGAAGGTTTTCTTTTGGCTGGCTGCTTTCACCAGGAAAGCCGTTTACTGCCGAATCAGAATAATCTACAGAAAACCCCATAGATGTTACAGCTGTGATTGGCTATCCTGACAAGGCAGCCACAAGCTTTGGTGGGAGAATGAGCTATGATATAAGTGGTGGTGGCTTTAACTCCCTCCACTGCAAATCCCCCCAACTGGTATTATTTTACTTTTATTTAAGTGTTTTTTCATTCTTCTATCCAGCCAAAAAAGCCTGAGCGGCTTGCATCTCTCTTTCTCTCACACACAAGCTTACAAAGAGATGTGACACAAAAGGAAAACTAATCAGGAGAAGATGAAATAAACTCTGATTCAGATTCTTAGTAACTAGTTATTCTAACAGCCAGTCGAGATTGGGGAGGATGGGACGGAATCAAGGAGCCACCAAAAGTGACAATAGTCCTTTTCTATCTGTGGCAGCCTGTTGAAATGGCTGCTCCAGGTTTCATATGGGTGTCTGTATTTTTTCTCCTCCATGGCTAACATCTCAGGTGGAGACAATCTAGACCAGGGATCATGGGAGTTGTAGGCCAAAACATCTGGAGGGCCGCAGTTTGGGGATGCCTGTCCTACACCAACCTTCCCTTCCCCATCCCCAGCTTGCCCCAGTGTGTCCCAATCCCCGGCTACATCAGATCATGACAATGGCCTTTGTCTGCTTCTGCAAAACAGTAAATGTCAATGTCTATAAATTTCCGAGTGGCCTTGCTACACTGACCCTAAAGTCATCTCTACTTAGAAGCAAGTCCCATTGTTTTCCATGAAAGTAAACACACTTAGGATAATTGCTTAAGAACTTCAGGCTTTGGTCTATGCTGCTGCCGCCGCTGTACATAATGACATATCTACTGGAAAAATGTCTTTCTAGACGTAGATTAGCCCTGTGGTTTAAAATGATAGCCTTAGAACTGCTGAGGTCACGCTAATCCTCTGTAAACCTAATAAAAATATTGTTACCAACAAAAGGGGGTAACCCAAATAGTGTTTTGCTCACTCTCGCACACATTCCATGAATGTTACATGTAGAAAAACACACCAGCCTTGGCACATTTGGTGGCAGGGGAAGAAATATGGAGGAATGTTTGGAACTTTTTTTAAAAAAACTGCGATACTGCAGAAAAGGGCTGCTTTTGCCCATATAAGTAAATGGTGTCTGACTGTGACCCCATTTAAATTTATTCCAAATGGTGATGTCATTTCTGGCATCTAAAGCAGGTTCCTGCAGTTTTACAACAAGCTCTGTAACAAAGCCGTTCCCAATCTGGTGTCCTCCAGTTGTTTTAGACTGCAATTCCCACAAGCTTCAGCCAGTCCAGCTGTGCTACTTGAGACTAATGGGAACTGTAGTATGAAATATCCAGAAGGCAGGCACCAGGTTGCGGGAGGCTGTTCTATAAACTCTGTTTTCATTCTGCATAAACCTTTCTGCTGTTTTCACAAGTGAAACTTTAATCATTGTATGCATGTACCAATGGCCTCCAACTGGAATACAATAATTACAAGATACTGTAGTGTAATCGGTGAAGATATCACTCTTCCAAAGTTTCTTGCAGTCTCTGTCTTTAGCTCTGGTTTATATGCTCAGCAGAATCAAGTGATTGAATTTTACGTGTGGACTCACAGTTTCATGCTTCAGATTCTGCCTGTGAACTTCTCATAGGCATTGATTTGGCTACTGTGAGGGGACAGGACTAGAGGGACTTTATCCAGTGGATTTATTCTTATGTTCTTAGATGGGAGAATCACATTATTGAATGCACCCCTGAAGAAGAAGAAAAACACAGGAAAAAATTCTCCTTGAACATATAGTGTTGTAGGATTTTGGGGGGTGGTCTGGAAGATATATAGGGGTATCTTCTAAACCTATGATTCTGCATTTGTAAAGTTAGACTCTAGTAAGAGAGAACCTGTTGAACTGGACAATCCAGTCTGTTCGTAAGGTGGCGAGTTAAGTGCTCTCTTCCATATAGTAAAGAGACCATGTTGCCATAGTAACAACTAAGTGATGGTGCTCTTCAGGATGATGCAGCTTGCCCCCACTTTTCCTGACCGGATGCCATGCCATCCTAGGGAGAACAACAGGCCAGGTGGTCTGGTTTTTGGCGTGTGAGTTTTGAGCTGCAAGCTGGACGGAGAGGCTTGATTTTCTCTTGAGTGGAATGCAAAACTATGGCTTTGGATAAGCCCCTGGCCCCAGGAAATGTAAAGGGCCTTCTTGGTAGTGGCACCCACCCTGTGGAATGCCCTCCTACCAGAGGTCAAAGAGAACAACAATTACCAGACCTTTAGAAGGCATTTCAAGGGAAGCTTTTAATGTTTGATGGATTCCTGTATTTTAATGTTTTGTTGGAAGCCGCCCAGAGTGGCTGGGGAAACCCGGCCAGATGGGCGGGGTATAAATAAATTATTATTATTATTATTATTATTATTATTATTATTATTATTATTATTATTATTAAAGGATAAGCAGGATCTCCAAACCCTTCCATCCTATGCTCATGTTGTATACATGTATGTGCAAATAGAATCATACATCCTAAAGATACCACAGTCTCCACTGACCAGAATTCTAAGGAAGCTGAACCCTGGGTAAGCGCTGGGACGCCTGGGGTCTCTTGCTGCTCGGAGATTGGGGAGCATGCAACCATGGATAAGTTGCTGCCATACTGTTGTTTTATATGGCAGGGATTGCTTTCTTTCATTAGCAAGCATCCAGAAATGTGAGCCCCAAATGCTATGAACCTGGGAAAGCTTTATTGCTCGATTCTACTGCATGTATCAGCTCAGTGGCTCTCAGAGTCACTTGTGAAAACGAGCCTTATGTGCACTGGTTAGGAATGAATGCAGGCTGTTTTGTTGCATCCCAACCATATGTGTGGTTCAGAAGGTCAGGCATTACCACAATCGCTCTCCTGTTATTTTAGGACTTCCATGTGTTATGGTTGGCCTCGGTGACATGGCATTTGGTTTCAGTTATTTTTTTTTGAAGGGTTTGGCTTTTAAGAATAGAAAAGCACATTTCAAGCAAAATCCAGCAAGTTGTAAACTTTGTGGCAATTCAGGAGTGAGATTGGTTTCAGGCTGGAAACACTGAAGAATAGCCAGGCTTCTCTCCCCATCACTTTTTTGAAAGTATGGTGGCAATTTATTGTAAAAATTATGATTCCAAATTATTATAGGGAGGGAAACCAAAACATAACTGGCCTTAACAATGCAATTATTTTAATCTTCTAGGAGCCTCATAATTTGATAAGTGCAGCCAATTGTTTCTCAAAACAGTCTGTTTTATAATGGATGGAATTCATTACTAAGCAAGAATGCAGTGCCTCTTTGTTGAAATACAGTCTACAAATCGTTGGCTAAATCTAAAGGCAGGAGATGGATTGGAAAGGAGTTGGTCTCTTTTGTTTAAAATAGTGTCCCTTTGAATCTCAACTGTTGCACATAAGTTGAAATTGTTCCAGTTAGAAAAGCTCTTAGAATTATAGAAAACTGGAGCTGGGAGAGACTCATCTAGTCCAGCCCCCTGCAATGCAGATGGCCATCTAACATCTCTTTAAAGAACTCCAAGGAAGGAGAGTCCACAATCTCCTTCCTCATTCCTCATAAGGCTTGGTTTCCAAACCCTTTAGTATCTTGGTTGCCCTTCTCTGCACACATTCCTGCTTGTCAATATCCTTCTTAAATTGTGGTGCCCAGAACTGAACACAGTATTCCAGGTGTGGTCTGACAGAACAGAGTGGAAATATTACTCCCTTGACCTAGAAACTATACTTTAGTTGATGCAGCCTACTAAGCATCAATAGGCACGTGTGTCCTTTCGTTCTTTGATGGCAAACCTTTAACAGCAGTCTCTCAAGGATGTGAATGAGAAGAGTCAAGACCACAAGGTTAGAGAGCATGTACCAGTAAACTTTATTTTTATTCATTGTATTACTAATAAGGCTTGTTTAAAATTATGTCTTCTTATACCCCACTTTGGGATTAACAAGTTATAAATGGGCATTATAAATAAATTCACTGTGTTACTTATTGTTGAGAAGGCAAACGAAGGACAACAATTCGTCATACTTATGTGAAATACTTCTAGACCTTAGATAAAGCTGAAATAGCCATTAAAACCCCTCACAGTGGCTTAAAAGTCTTTAAATCTTGGGAGAATAGCCCTTAGACTTATGTTGGTGGTGGCTGGTTAAGACCTGGATGTAAGTCGTTGAACTCTTATCATCTGGTGACTACAGTCTCTGAGTTGTGTCTACCACCACCACCACTATCACCCTACTCCAATCAGCTTTATTCCTTTCTCTTAAATTATTTCAGCTTCATATACATTTTCTCATATCAAATTTGAGTGGGAAGTGGCAGCAACACTCTCCTAACAGCTTGCAGAGTCTGAGATCTTCCAAAAATTCTTGACTTCCTTCAGAAATTCAACCCAGGCAGGAATCTCGATTTCCTTTCTGATTAATGTAAGATATGGTGGTGATTCCATTCACATACTCCTCAAACTATGCCTGCTTCCCCATTCAGCTTGTTGAGTTCTGTCGCTTTGTTTAGTCATATGAATGGGTTACAGATTGGCTGAATGTGAGTGAGGAAGCATTCCACCATTTCAGCAATTTTATTAGACAATAATCTGGCCAGCTATAGAATTGACACCACACAATATTCAAAAATACATTTTAACCATGACCCAGCCGAAATGAAGCACTACGGTCACCTCCAGACAACCAGTTTATTAGACATTTGTCCTGATTTGCTTGCTTACAATTTGTACAGATGTTATGGTTGAGTGATAGTTTCCACACCCTCTGTCGTGCTTTTCTTCATAATGCTGCAAAAAGTAAAACAAAAATGAAAGTGGATTTGTTGTGCAAGAGCACTGTGCCATTGCTACATCACGATGTACCTGCTATCTTGGAGGTGGGTGGTTCTGAGATGCACTTTATTGTACTGTGGACATCAGCTGGCATCTACCTGAATGAGTGAGTGCTGAAGTCTGAAACCAGCCTAAATCCTGCTGATATCAGATGCATTAAGTTTGATATGGCTGCAATTCTAAATGAACTTACCTGAGAGCCAATCCTATTGAACTCAATAGGACAGGGGTCCCCAGACTTACCGCGCGGCGGGCCGGTGCCCGCCGCGCCGACCGCACGGCGGGCCGGAGGGTAGGGGAGTGCGCGCGCAGCGGGCTGGAGGGCGGGGGAGTGCGCGCCCGTGTGCATGCGCACACGCACACGGTCGGGAAAAAATCGCCGAAAATTGCTTGTGCGCATGCGTATGGGCCTCCCCCAACCCGGAAGTGCATCGGAAATGACCTCTTCTGGGTCGGGAGAGGCCCATACACATGCGCACAAAGGATTTTCGGTTATTTTTTGCCGATTTTTAAGACCGTCGCCACGCCGCGCGCCATAAGAGCGGGCAGCGGCAGCGGGCGGCGGGGGTCGTCGCGGGCCGGATTGGGAGGCCGATTGGGCCGCATCCGGCCAGGGGGCCGTAGTTTGGGGCCCCTGCAATAGGACTTACAGTATTTCTGAGCAGACACACATACCCTGTTTCCCCTATTTTAAGACATAGTCATAAAATAAGCCATAGCAGGATTTTTAAGCATTCAAGGAATATAAGCCATACCCCGAAAATAAGACATAGTGATAGGCGCAGCAGCAATGCCAGCCGCGGCAGGAGGAGGAGGAGGGAAAAAAATAACACATCCTCTGAAAATAAGCCATAGTGTGTTATTTTGAGGAAAAATAAATATAAGTCTTATTTTCGGAGAAACACGGGTAGGAACACACTGCTCAGTGGTCTTTAAAAGTGTTTAAGTTTGTGCCCCAGCCCCAGGTTATTTATTGGATGCAGGCCATTCCAGTGGAGGAATATTTAGCCAGTTAACTTCTTCAATGAGGATTAGGCATGATTAAAAAACAACAACACTTCCTCTCTGCAATAGCCTAAGGATGATAAAATGTGACTCCAAACTCTAAAGAGAAAACAAGAATGTGTTCTTTGGGGTGGGGGGTGGGGGTGGGGGGAAGAGCTCTGCATTCTGTTGCCCAGTTAAACAAAGGCTCAGTTGACTTGTTTAACTAAGGCCCCATTAAAACAGATTTCACTGTGGGTCACCTGGAGTTTAAAAAGTCCAGGAAGAGTGGAGAGGAAATATTTTGTTATGCGCTGCTAGCAGGGGCTCAGGAGTAAATGAGCTATTGTACACGGAGGGCTGGACTTCTTGGATACAACCACTGATATGGGGGAGACTTCGAAGCAAATCGGAACAAATCTGTTCTTTATTGTCTCACTCAGGCAGGGCTGCAAAGAATATTCAAGGCTCCCGGGGGAATTGAGATGCAGAGGTAGCTCATTTTATGCCATAGTTTGAGCAGTTTAACCAAGAAAGACCTGAACATTTTTTAAACACACACACACACACACACACACACACACACACACACACTATCCTGCCTTTCGTCCAATGTGTTAAGGAAGTACATGCTCCCTTTGTATTCTCCAAGTAACTCTGAGATGGTTAGGTTAGGAGATGGCAACAAAATGATCATTTGTAGGGATTTCAACTTTAGTGTCCTTGTTCCATCCACCACCCTCACCACTGTCCCACACTGGTTTCTATCTTGTCCTTCAGTGTGCAGTATGAAAGTAGCTATTTTGAAAAAATTTTTTTTTATGAAAGTAGTTATCTTTACTCCTAAATTGCCTCCAGCCAGGATTGAGTCCAAGAACAAGGATTAAGACAATCTAAGAAAAGCTCTGAACCTCTTTTCTAGGGGACTGCTACTAAAATAGTCCTTTCCAGCAGCTGATGTGCACAGATATGTAGATGGCTGCTATATGAAGGAACACCCAGGAGGGATGTACACAAAGAGCATCCAATGAAGCTCAATGTGGGAAGACACAGGAGAGACAAAGGGAAGCACTTTCTGACATGTAGCATAATTAAAGTATGGGTTTTGCTAGCTAGGATGACTTAGAAAGTTGATTAGACAAAAAATCATGGAGGATAAAGCTATGACAGAGGCAATATGCCACAGTTCCTTATCCACCTAGAGATGGTTCCATGTGCATTATATTGATTGATTGACTGATTGATTGAATTTATATACCGCCCTATACCCGGAGGTCTCATATATACCCCAATATATATAATCAAAATAAAAACAACAACCCGATAACACACGCACACCCTTTATGGTCAAGATACAGGAGCCGATCACTCGTATTGACTTTGTTTTCCTTTGCCAAATGTTAGGATGAGTGCAGCTGGTTTCTGCACCAGACAGAATGCCAAATACACACATTTGTCCAATGATTTCTCTCCTTCCCCAGTGTTTTATCAAAACCCCTCAAATGTGAAATTGCCTCAAGAAATATAATTTGTCATTCAATGTTTTGTAAAGCTGTGTGCATTTCCAGTGTACTATCTTCATGCCTTTCCTTAGCAGGAGTCTGCTTCAGAACTGAAAGAGTCCTTGGAAAATGGGCAGAACTTCTCCCAACTTTTTTTCCAGTGGAAAACCTCTCTGCCTTTAATGGCCTGCAACAGACTCAAATGCAGGAGAGGGGAGGGAGGCAATTTCCTGACCATTGGTCCCCACAGTTCAATCTTGTTAGGAATGTTGAAACCCTGCTGAAAGTTGCTGCCATAGAAATCTGTATATTGACATGGCAGGACTCATTAAAAGGGCTTACTTACACTTCTGTTTCAGAGCGACTTGAATGCAAAAGAATAGCAATGATGCTGATTACAATAGAACTCTGTAAATAAATCCCTGCCTGTTGTGTGTGTCTGGATTCTGTCACCGGTGATAGCCTCTCATTTTCATGACCACTAACATTCACAAAGATTTGATGCAAATAGCATTGCTGCATTTAGTGGGCTGGGATCAACCCAAATTTCATGGCTGTTGTGAAGGGGGGGGAGTAAGCCCTCACACACACACACACACACACACACACACACACACACACACACAAGTTTATGTCATTAGAACTTTAGAAGATTTAAATGATGAAGGGATCCTCAGTGTTTTCCTTTGGCCAGTTACAGAGTAGATATTGATACTAATTGGCTAGTTAATTAAGCTAAACTTTTCTGTCCCTCCGAAGGAAAATAGTTAATCAAATGGGATTCAAAGAATGAACGGAGGCCACACATGTCACTAATATGTCTGGATATTTCTGGGTATGGTATTTCTTAAATTTCTCTAAATTACGTTATGGTTGGGTAGAGAGTGGTAGGAAAGAAGGATTCCATCCATAAGCTCTAGGAAATATTTAACAATGCACTATTTGTATGAGTAGAGGAGAAAAGGAAGGGGGTAGTATTCAACACTAGTCCTACTCAGAGTAGATCCACTGAAGTTAATGGCTATTACTAACTTGGGTTCATTAATTTCAGTGGGTCTACTCTGAACAGGACTTTGTTGAATCCAGCCCAAGGTGTTTCTTAGAGAATTCACTCGTTTACCCTCTTCAGTGACCTGAAATGCCTTGGTGTGTATCCTGTTTTCCCAATCTGCTGGCCACCTGCAGCAACATCCCTGCCATTTTTTTTAATACCAGGACAAGCTTTTCGCTAATTCAGTGTCCTGGATAAATTTAGGCAACATACAAAATTGCTGGGCAAACCTCTAGTACTCTCCCAACAAGCCAATAAAGCCAGACTCTGGAACACCACATGTCTGCATTTATAGACCATAATTAGTCTTTTCTTCTTTCTTTTCTTCTTCTTTTGCTGAGGTAATTGGAAAAGAAGAAACTCTTGGAATTAAACCACTACCACCTCTCCTGGCTCTCGCACTCATATGTTATTAGCAATGGTTGTCGGAGTATAGTTTTCCAGATTATTTCCTTCAAGAGGAAAGGACTGATAGAAGGTATACTTCTGTTGAGAAGGAAGCAGATGATCTTTCTGGCTCTGAATCATGACCACAGCAGGAGGGGTGTACTTCGCTTCACCTCTTCACCAACCCCCAACCTATCCACTTTTTATCACTGCTTCCATTCCCATGGCTTTAAAATTTCAGTCAGAATCTTGAATATGGAGTTAAGAATTAAGAGTCCTGCTGAATCAGGTCAAAGGCCCATCTAGTCCAGCATCCTGTCCTTACAGTTTCCTACCAGATGCTTATAGGAAGTCCACAAGCAGGATATGAGCACAACTGCATTCTCTCCTCCTGTGATTCCCAGCAACTAGAATTCAGAAGCGTCCTGAGAGGAAAGAGTTGTGATACTGATGCCACAGTCACAACAGTGCGTGCTGAAATTCTAACTGTGCCATATATTTCAGATGGTGACCTTCAGCACATCTCTCTGTGCCGTGGTCAACTATGAAATGACTGAAACAGCTGCACCATATGTTATGGAGTCATAGTCAGGCCTGGGCCAGCCTAGTTATTGTGGTTCCTGTGGGGAGGAAATAGAAATTGGGTGTGGCGACAGGTTCAAGCCAAAAGACACTCTCTCTGCCCTAAAATATATGATAGCAGATGTAAGAAAAATGTTCCTTCCAACCTAATCTTCTGCGTACAACAGGAGCCACACGCTGTGCCTGGGGTGGTCTCCAAGGTCTGAGTTAACCATCAGATCACGTCTTGTAATGTAATCCTGGACTCTGCCACAGGCTCCAGCTGTGCATGTATTTCCCATAAGCAGGGTGTCATAATTCATAAGCTAATAACTAATGAAACTGTCCTGCATTTGTTCAAGGGAGATTTCCAAGCAACACATTGTATAATGCCTCTGTCCAGCCATTGGTGGAATGTACCCCCCCCCCCCGGCAAAGGGACAACAGCAGCTGTTTGAGCACAGCATCACACCAGCTTCCAACAGGAAGTGGAGATACACATCACTTCGAATAAGGGAAGAAAACAGACTGGAAAGATTTGATTAGAGTTAACTGGAAGCGGGTCAAAACAGCTGAAAGAAATTGCCTGCATTTGTGAAAAAAACTTCTCCCCAAGTTAAGGATCTCAGTATGTGATCTTAGTTTCAGAGGGCATATTGATGGTCTACTCTCTGAAGGCCATATATATGTGAGATGTGCTTAGTTTGTACATTCCCATGCAGGATGGGACCCTTCCTCTTTCCCATCTGCCTGCTGCTTGGTGTGATGCTTGGGCTAATCTACTGGTCTAGAAGAAAACAGCATGGTGAGCATACTTGAACTTGACCATCCACACAGTCTACTATCGCTCTAGCTCAGGCATCATCAACCTGGTGCCTTCAAGGTGGTTTGGATAGCACATTCTGGCTGGGGTTGATGGAATCTATAATTGAAAACACCTGGAGGCCACCAGGTTGCCCAAGGCTTCCCGAGTTGATCTTGTGCTCTCCCTGGAAGCTTGTGCTCTCACTGGAATTTTGATCTACTAACTGGGTGAGTTTAACTACCATAAATCTTGGTGTTGCACTCCATCTTAATTGATTTGTTGAATACTGCTGACCACCAGCTTCTCTTCATAGGACCACAGATGGCTTTCGAACCAGATGGCAATATAAGATATGATACAGTTGAAAGAGTTCACTGTCTCCTAATCTCCAGCAAAGGCTGTTAAAGAATCCAAAACTGAACATTGTGATCCCTCTCTGTGGGTTTCAACAGGCTGTTGATCTATCGGATAATACATTCATGGAGAGGAAAACAAATATTTATGCAATAAGGTTGAACCAAATGGAATTTATTATCACTTCCCAAGATTACTCATTTCCCAAAACTTCTGTCTTTTGACACACTAGCTCATCCTAACTCCCCGTTTTCCTGCCGCCTTGTCCTCAAATTAACAAACAATCTTCTTTTCTTACCGTAACTCTTTTTCTTGCGTCACATGTTACTCCTTTAAAAAAGGCCCAATTTTGTTTCAAAGTGCCAAAGCTATGATGTTCAGGATCAGAGATACAGTTGGGTTAAGACTCTGCATTTCCTAAACTCTCTTATGTAATAACAATCACTCTTCAACATAAGGCAGCTCTTCTTCAGTGCTCTGAAAAATGTATAGCTTGAGCCAGTAACATTTGTAATCTCTGGGAATCATGTGGGTGAATAGTACTATCCCGAAGTGAGCTCATTCTATGTACTGTGCTCTCCTGGATAAAATGCACTTACAGGTATTGCCACACTTGCAATTGCTGGCTTAGAGTCACTTTGCATATTGCTCTTTTTTTTCTTTTTAATATGTAAACTTCATATGTACCCCTAAAAAGGTGAAATGCAAATATACATACATTATACATCATTACGGAGCAGCGAGTGGCTCCAGTGCCCTGTTGTCATTTTATAGTAAATCCAACTTGGCCTGTGCAGAATGTGTGAAATAGCACAGAGTGCTAAATCCTGGTGTATAAGGAGGTGAGAGGAATTTTTTTTTTTTACCTTGTGGGCTGCATCCATTCATTCTTGGCCAACCCTGGCTTTGGAAACAGCAGTTCAGTCGCCTTCAGTTCCTGCCACACATCTACTTATCATTTTCCTGGTATTCAAAATGCTACCTATTTGCACACCTTTTTTTTATTGATCTGATATCTGCTATTTACTTTATTCAGTAAAAATTTGGTAGGCGTGGACAGGATGCAGAACCCAGAAGCTGCCCCCTTGAATGCTGAAGCTTTCAGAAGCCCTTTTGAAGACAATACCTGAGGAAACACCACAATAGCGATGGGTCAGCCAACTTCCAATCTGTGCCAATTTAATTTGCATTTATTCATAACTGTTTTCATCCCATTCTGCCTGCTTTAATTGGTGGATTAAAAAACCCACCTCTATGAAAATGTGCATTTAAATATATTCTTAAATGCATGTTTTAACACAAAACACACATTTAAATGCTATTTTATCCATTTGTGCATTCCTAAAGGTATTTTATGCTAAAATATGTTTTCCAAAAATCGAAGCAGGGCTTCTTTCTGCTGAAGGGGTTCATGAGATGTATCCCGGCTGCAATTCCTGTCTGAAACCCTGCAGAGCTGCTGACAGAATCGGAATAGGCAGTACAGTACTGATGGACCACATGTCTGGCTTGATATAAATCTATTTATTTCTTTATTGTCCCATAAATTAATGAAAGGAAATGAAAAAATCATATATGTGGCATACAAGGTGGTTGTTTTTTTTAAAAAAAGGCAGCTTCATGTGTTCAAGAGGGGGAGGGCACAGTTGATACATTGACTACAGTACAGTGGTGTCTCGACTTATGAATTTAATCCGTTCTGAAGGCACCTTCGTAGGTCGAAAAATTTGTAAGCCGAAAAGTGCCATTGGAAACACGATTTCCCATAGGAATGCACTGGAAACAGAAAAATTTGTAAGTCGAAAAAACCCTATCTAAAACCGCCACGGTTTCTATTTGGATGTCGAAAAATTAGTAAGTGTGCAGCCATTTGCCCCATTCGTAAGTCGAAAAATTCAGTTGTCGAGTCGTTCGTAAGTCGAGGTACCACTGTACAGTACTAAGGAACTCAGGAACTTGACAGGACTGGATCCAGCCCTCCCAGACTTCAGCCAGCTTCTGACAAGGTATCAGATAATGCAAGTAAGCAGCCTCAGCAGATTCTCCATTGTATTTTCCTATTTACACAGTGCTAATTTATTTGACTGGGGCCTTCTGTGGACAATTAATTGTGGGGAAAGTGCTAACATGTTAGCTCCCCTCCAATATCCTATACTGCTGCAATGGATTTCCTGCCTTTTCGCAGTCAAGGGAAGCTCAGCACTGCGTCATTAATTAGTAAACAGAAATTAGTCTTAAATGGAAATTAGCTCCTTGCATGCTGCTGTTTTACCTTTCAACCCCTGTATGTGTTTTCTTTTGGTCTTCTTCTTCTTCTTTATATGGAACTCTAGTCAGTTAGCACCAGATTAGTGGTAATTTTATTAACTGCGAAACCATCCAGTTTTATTTGGATTAATCTGCCTCATTTTTCCTCCCCACATCTGCTCAGCAGCTGCAGGCACACCGTTCCCAGGGGCTTGGCCTAATTTGTAGAATTACAGGGGTTGTGCCTGGCAATAGAGAAGGTCTATTAGTGCTGCTCATGTTAAAAATTGCAAGCTTGATGCCTTCCACATGCTTCTGTTTTATTTTCGTAAGCCTATGCATCCTGGAACCATAATTAACCTTCCAAAGCAATTTCTCAACGTGCATAACTTACTTACTCATTAACAGTTGCTAGTTGATTATAATGTTTTCTCATGAATCATGCAAATACTGTGGGATTTATTCTTTAAAAAAGAAAAAAGTGAATGCCAAATTTCCATTCATCTGAATCGCAAGACTTGCTCAAGGCCAGGTATCCCCAAACTGCAGCCCTCCAGATGTTTTGGCCTACAACTCCCATGATCCCTAGCTAACAGGACCAGTGACTGGGGAAGATGGGAATTGTAGTCCAAAACATGTGGAGGGCCGAAGTTTGGGGATGCCTGGCTCAAGCATTCAAGAAGTGGGTTCAGTGAATATGTATATATGTGCATGTGGGCAGGGGGGGGGAGGATTTCAGATTCAGGCTTAGCTCCTAGCCTAAGAGCTTGCTGGATCAGGCCAGTTGCCCATCTAGTCCAGCATCCTGTTCCCACAGTGGCCAGCCAGATGCCTGTGGGAAACCAGCAAGCAGCACCAAGCACAAGAGCCATCTCCCTTTCTGTGGCTTCCAGAAACTCAGAAGCATTTCTGCCTCTGCCTGTAGAGGCAGAGCAGTTACCATGGCTATGCTCTCTCCCTTATGCTATTCTTATTGCTTATGCTCTTCTTATCCCTCCTCACCTCATGAACATTCATTGAAGGCCTCAACCAAGCCCAAATATACAGTTGCATGTGCGGTGGCTCTGTTCATGCATTCAGGTGAAGAATCAAGGTTAGGGATTAGTGCCTACCATCCCCCATGGATGTTCAAATCAATGTGTACATTGAGCAACCAAAAGCGACTCCAGTTGAGCCACTATGGGGCAAGTCCACTGAAGTGAGAGAAAGAGAGATCTTAGTCATCAACAAAGTTTGCACAAGACCCATAGTCAAGGTCTGGTTGAAACGTTTTGATTCCCAAAGCATTAAATCAAAATGGTGTCCTTCCTACCAATCAACATGGGCCAGAGTCTGCTGGGAAGTTTTCATGTGGAAGCCTCAATTAAGGGAGGTTTGCAGTATTTCTGTTGTTATAAGAATTTTGAGGTCATATATATATATATAATAATTGTTCATAAAACATGTACATGAATGTACAGAAACATGTCTGAAGCAGCACAGGAAAACAGGCCTGACTGACACCATTTTGACTCTCTCTGACCAGGTGTTCCTCTGCAAGGAAGAAGGGGGGTGGGGGGAACCTTCTCATTGTCTCAGGAATTAAAGTGATAATCCCTGGCATCCTGATACCTGACTGCCAGACAAAAGGGTGTGATTAACTTGGCTGGGAAACAGGGAAATGTAAATATCTCTCAATTTTGTTGATTAGGTTCTGGGGGCAGGGGGCAGGGTCCAGGGTGCTCAGATTACTGCCACCAGACCTCCCCGTTCATGATGTACCTATGATGAATCTAGGGAGGGGGGGTCTTGGGCTACACCCCTTCTGTGACATATGGATGATGCTTCTGGGGGGTGGGCTGAAACCAATTTCAAATCTCTTTTTAAGGGCAAGACATCTTTGTTTGGGGTTCCTTCCTTGTTCTCCTGTGTGAGAGGAAGGACCCTGTTGCAACAGCAAAAATAAAAGTGCCTTGCTTCGCACGTCCTGGTTTGGTCTCTGTTATTTGGTGGGCAGGAGACGCTTAAACTTTGTCTGCTTGCCAGGATACCTGGACTCTTCCTGGGTCAAGGATCCACTTAATTCTAGGGCCGTGTAGCTCTGCAAAATTTTTACAACAGTTTGGCGACCACTTCGGGGACCCAGTTTTGCCTTGAGCTCCGGGTTCACTGAGGAAGGGGAGCCCAGCGCGCCCTTGCCTCTTTTGCAGGGGGGTAAACCAACCTCAGGACCCGAGGCACTTGGTAGTAATTGAGAGTCCAAGCGGGACCCCCAGGACGAAGCAACGTTTAAAGGGACAAGGCTGTTTTTTTTTAGGAACCAGTTGGAAGCTGGAGACAACGGGATTCGACTGAAAGGATCGGTCGTGAGTATTAAAAGGGGACACCTTGGGTGAGCTAAGAACCACAGCAACTAAAAATCTATTTCTCCACTTGGACTATCCTTTTCTACTCTCCTCTTTGGACCTTAGTTGCAGCAAGGCTGCCAGGCACAGTTACAGAGTAGAACTGAGGTCCCGGGCAACAGTCTTTACGTTAAACGCAGAGCTTAGAAAGACTGTCCCAGCTCCCTTCTGCCAAACTGAGCAGAAGTCTGAGCAAACTGTCGCTTTTCTACCAATCTGGGAATCTGGCTATCCCAGCTCTGTTTCCTATTCCTCTGCTCTTAATCTTCGGGTGAAGACGCCCCCCTGCCACGGCGACCCTTGTTGGGTAGGACCCGTGACCAGGGAATGCAAGTGCGCCTGTTCCTTTCTACTCTGTATTCCTCAGTTCCGACCTGACATTGCGTAGGCAAGCGTTCAGTAGGACCTGAGTCCAGTGTGTAAGAGGCAGGGAAGTTGCTGTGGAACCCTCAGGCAATTGATGACCAGTGGGAGGGTTCCAATAGGGTTTTAGCTGCACCAGGCCGCCTAGTAGTTAGTGCACGCGAACGGCAGGCAGGAACACCACTAGGACGTGGGGGTGAGTCATAGACTCGGGAAGTTAAGAGTGTCCAGGAACAGGGTCGGGGACCCAGAACTGCAGTATAAAAAGACAGAAGTAAAATGGGTGCAACCCACTCTAAGGAATTCCTTTCCCAGACTCCCAACCGAGGCAAAGCACAACTGAGGCTTTGCTCCGGTAAGGACTTTGAGGATGAAAGTCCACTCCAATTCGTTCTCTTAAATTGGCATGAAATCCCCGGGGCGGACAAGCTTGAAGGGAACCAATTGCAAAAACTTTGTAAGAAAAAAACATAGGGTCCGATTTACTATGGACCACCCAGATGAGGGGAAATGGCTACCAGGAGGTTCCTTTAACATACAGTGAATCTCCGCTTTAAAATTAACCCTGGTGAACTCTGAATGGGAAAAGTTTTGTGAGGAATCCTGCAAAGTATGTTATGGTATAAAATTATATATGTTTGCATGTTACATGTTGTCTGTGTTGTCTGTTACGTGTATGTGCGTCTGTTCCTTGTGTCTGCTATAGATAGTTGTTTCCTTTAAAGTAAATGAGAGATATAATCCAGGTTTAGGAAATTAGGGGTTTGTGTTTAAAATTTGGCCATGACACCCACAGACTGCCTTTTTTAAAGCATGCATAGTTTAAAATAATATAAAAATTAAGGCAAGCTTGCTTAAATAATCTTATGTAAGGGCTTGATCAACCCAAAAACATGGCAAATATTTAAAAGAGTGGAGGTAGTGTGTAAAGGTTTGTTTTAAAGAGGCTGTAGAAGGCCATTGTTTCCTCTCCAAAAGTAAAAAGAGGGGGCAGGATGAAGGAAAATAACGAGCTGTAAGTTTAAAAATGCTTGCTCAATGCTTTGAAAATATTTTAAACTTGAAAATGTTCATAAACTCCAGCTATAAGTGGATAAGAGATGTACTCAAGGTTTAGAATGTTATGGGGTGTGTTTAAATTGGCTACAACATCCATAGACTGCCTTCTTAAGTGTGCATAGTTAAAACTGCCAACTTGTTTAAATTTCTAGTATAGAAACAATGTTGAACCGATCAATCTTAAACATTATAAATATGAGAATGAGGTGTGCAAATGTTTGTTATTGAGAGAGGCTCCAAAGGGGAGTCTTTCTCCAAGTGACTAGATGAATATTGACTAAAGGAAAATTGAACAGCTATTCCAATAAAGGTGATTTGTTTGTCAAAGGTAGAGCTTCCATAGCCAGGAATTGTCTATCTGAGTCTAGTTTTAACTTCAATTGTGTTGGACAGAAGGGTTATTGTTGGGCTCCTAATATCAGTCTCTTAAGAAAAAAACAACTCATCTGCTCAAGGGTTCTGTATAAAGTTGGTATTTTCATTCAAATCTTGTGAATCCTGTATCTTAGAGGGTTAGACTAAATGACCTCAGGGTCCCTTCTAACCCCCATTTTAGAGCTATGTGAAAGGCAATGTGTCTGATGTGGTGATGGGTTGAAATTCAGCCCAGCTCTGCTTTCTGGCAAGGAAAGATTATTGGTTTTCAGAGTTGGAACAAGAGTGTAATTGTTTTTTTTTATGGAGTGATTATATAAGTTTTTATCACGTTGTCTATTAAGGTTTAAAGTTTAAGCACATATGAAAGTCTTGAACATTTCCCAATCTTTATCCAATCTTAAGGTTTGCTAAAGGCTTCTATATAACGTTGGTACTTTTAATCTTCCCCTTCCTTATTTTTCCCTTAGTACACACATGTGCTTCCGTGATAGGGCATAGCCTGTGTTTCCTTCCCAGTCAGGCGTCTGTACTCAAATGTATGTGTATCCTAAGGGCAGTGATAGTGTTGAGATCCCCATATTTCAGAAGGGGGGGACTAGATTACTCAAGATCCCTTCCAACCCTTTCCAAACTTAGAAAAAGGAGGGAGAGAAAATGTGTTTGTAAGCACTGAAAAGTGAGTTTAAACCCTGGTGGTATAGTGAAATGGCCTGAATTCAGTCAAGCATTACTCTTTGGTGGAGAAGGATGGAAAGATAGATTTTTAAAGTTTGGCATGAAGAGTTTGAGGTGCCATTCAGAAAGAGGTAGAGATGGTATATCATGCATTGAAAATGAATGTCTGGTGTTATTTTTTCCACCATATTGTCAGCTATTTTTTTTAACTGCAAAACTCCAGCCAACAGTTCAAGTAAATAAAGGGCCAGAAAATTTTGTCTGGAATTGGTAAGGCTGAAAATCAATGAGAATGCAAAGGATTTTATGAATTCTGGCTCTATGACCATATTACCCATAGATAAGGGGGCAGAGAATTTAGTCTGCCATGGCTGTAATAAATTAATTAAAAACAAACAAACAAACGAAAACATTTGCAATTACGAATTCACCCCGAACCCTGTAGATAAAGGGGGCAAATCAAGATTTATTTTGCCTGGGGTATGAGATGTTTATATAGTACAGTAAACATGGCTAATTAGTGCCATGACTTCATTAAGGAGTTTAATTTGACCAAACTTTTCTTGCAGCTTTCTGGTAAAAATATTGGGTTGCCTGGATATTGAAGTTTTATATATTTAAAGTTTAAGATTTATAAGCCTGCTTCCTAAGCAGCAAGGAACAGGAAATAAGAGGTGTCAGAAATATCTCAGGACACAAAAGCTAAAGAAATGGATTTAAACTGACCAAAGAATTTAATTTCACCACTTTTGTTGCTGGTTTGGTGGAAGTGTAAATTGCTGGGTTTCTGTGTAAAATCTAACCCTATTTTAAAATCTACTCTTTCCCCTTCCCTTCCTTTATTCAGATGGTAATGTTGTCAAGAGGTACAGCACTTTAAAAAAAAAAAAGGGTATAATAGACTGCCGAATCATGAACTCTGTACATGCACAGAGGCTATGTCAGCTTGAAGAGGAAAATAGAGGAGAAAAAGGAGGTTTAAACTAAGGGGCGAAAAGGTTATAATCTGCTCATGAAATATTATTCAAATTTCTTAATGTAAAGCTTTGAACCACTGAGGGAAAACAACCTCATGTATGTTACTGGTCCATCAAAGTTAAATGGTTGCCAAGTTTCAAAATCTTAACATGCCAGATTCTTTCCACAGGTATAAATAGCAGAGTACTACTATAAGTCTGTCTCTTGAGTAGTTTATAAATTAATTAAGAGGTTCAAGGTTATGCTTTGCACATGAAACTTAAATTTAAATTTCTTTATGTAAAAATAAATAAATAGATAAAGAACCATTGAGAACCATCAACTGTTTAGAAGCTGCCAATTCCAGTTCAACATGCAAAACTCTGTACATTTTAGGAACATTTCCTGACTGATTTTCACATGAAATAATTTTCCCTTTCCAGCAGGATACTGAGATTCAGTGTGCAGAGAAATTCTTTCAGAACCTTAATGCAAAATTATCTCCCAATGGGGGGGGGGGGGACGCCACCTAAACAAGCCCCCTCCACACTTGGAAATTCATAGAAAATTGCTGTCTACCAGTTGACAGACTATGCAAACAAAAGGCTCCATTTCTTTCCTAGCAGGTACTCAGGATGGATACTTATCTCTCATTTGCATTTCACCCCGAAGCATTACCCTATGTTAATATAACCCTCCCTTTTCTAATGTAGCAATGATTGAGTGTTTTGCCAATTTTTTTCTTCCACAGCACAAAAAAAAAAAAAAAAGAAAAAGTGAGGAGTGAGGAGATACAAACAGTAATTTCATTTCTCTTTGGCGCTTCTCTTTAGCTTATAAATAATCTGCTTCCATTTATTAAATCAGTTTTTCCATTATGTCTATGAAATTATTCTAACAATAACCAGGTATTGTTTTGTGACTGTATTTTGTCAGGTAGTCTTGCCTGAGTATTTCTTATTATGATGAATTTCAAAGCTTTTTCCGTTATTTTACCATTTTTCCATCTTAATTGGATATTTCACCTTCAGATCTTTAAGGTTCCTCTCCAATTTATAATGTCTTTGTATTATTTAATGATAATTCTTTTTTTAAAAAAATCTGATATCTTTGTGTCAAGTCCAATTTCATTTGAAAAATTGTTGTGTGAGTGGTAATCTAAATTTTATTGTTTTATTTTTGTATCTTTTTTTTGGTATTTCTACTTTTTCTTTCTGTACATACAAATGTAGCATCTAACTCATTCTTTCCTGTAAATAATAATAATAATATTAATCCCTTTCAAACAAGATACGTGAACCTCAAAGAGAATTCAGAACCACATAAGGAAAATGTTAATAACTTATCAATTGTGTCCTAATTAACAAAATTTTTGTCCTTTGTTTCCTCCACAGCCAAACTAGGTGAAGTAAATTAAACTGACTGAGCAGACAATAACAGCAGTAATTAAATATGAATGATAATAATAATATTTAGATGAATAAAATGCTTAACTATGATCTTATATTCTTTGCAGCTTCCCAAGAAGAAATTTCTAGAATATTCTCCCCTTTCTTGACTTTATCATTATTATACTATTTATTATTATTATTTTTTAACTAATTATATCTTCAGACCCCAACCCCCTGCAGGCCTATTTTCAAAAGGATGTTTTACAGGAAACCAAATTGACATTTTATCTCTTTGATCACAACCTAAGAAGGAGGACCTAGAAAGCTATAACGTTTCAGCAAGGTTTAGAAGTGCTGGCATAGAAGTACTGTTAACTTCCTCCCAGTGACTCGAAGGCAGACAAGAAAACCCCCTTGTTGGAGATACATGCAAAAGCAGCAAGAATTATCTCAAGTTCACCTGATTGCCTCAAGATATACAAGTGGCGTATAATTAATAATTTGAAGGTTTTGTGCATTATGTGTTATATAGGAACACTGAAATGTGTCAAATGACTTTGGGACAAAGGGGGAAAGTGAATTGCAAGGACATTCTCTCTCCTTGACCTCAAGACTCTGTGCCCTAGGATTTAAAAGCAGCCGGAATTGTCTCAAGATCATGATGGCCTCAAGACATACAACTGATATATGATTATGTTTTATGTTGTGTGATATTCGACAGAAACATTGAACTATGTCTGACAGTATGTTATTTCCACAAGGAGGGGGGGGGGTGAACCAATTTTGTGTTTAATTGTTTTTTTATGTTTAATGTATAGTGTCCCAATGATTTTTTTTGTATTATTGTATGCCTTTTAAAGGATCAGGATATTGCATAGTCCAGTATTTAGATTAGATCAACTTATGACCACGTTTTCTTGTCCCACCTGGCACTCTGCAGTGTGCCAGCCTTCTTACACAATTTTAGATTGTTTTAAATCATTTTACCAAGAATAAGCCCCAAGATCCATGAAACACCAGATAAATGAAGGTATTTATGTCTTGATTTAACAGGAATGATCCCTTTTAGAGTTAAATTTGACTAATTTGGACATGTTTTATGGGGCTGTATAAATTCTAATTGGGTCAGTTCTAATTGGGCAAGTGTATCCAAGGTGCAAGTAGCTTTCTTCCTTTAAGAGCAACTGGGCAACTCCCTACAGTGCAAGGCCAGAGCCTATAATAAAGGCCCATAGGAAGCCCAAGGCAAAGGCATCTCTCTCATGACATGTCCAAACCTGTGGCAGCTATGGGGGGTGCCAGGCGACATGGTCAATATGAAAGCCCTAAGGGGATTCACCAGGGATTGTTGCTGTTGTGCCACGATGGAGGTGTGCAACCAGAGGAGAGCTAGCTTTTGACACCTGAAGAACACACAAAAGGGTAAACAAACAAACTGCACTTTCCAGTCAATATTGGTGGACCATCCTGTTAAATGAAATACGTAGACCATTTTTGAGAAATGCTTCTCCCAAAGTACTAAAACAACACATCTGGTTATTCTTTTGTGGGGCAACAATTTTTAAGAAAAATTATAGCCCCAAATGGGGGATATTGTTATAAGAATTTTGAGGTCATATATATATATATAATAATTGTTCATAAAACATGTACATGAATGTACAGAAACATGTCTGAAGCAGCACAGGAAAACAGGCCTGACTGACACCATTTTGACTCTCTCTGACCAGGTGTTCCTCTGCAAGGAAGAAGGGGGGTGGGGGGAACCTTCTCATTGTCTCAGGAATTAAAGTGATAATCCCTGGCATCCTGATACCTGACTGCCAGACAAAAGGGTGTGATTAACTTGGCTGGGAAACAGGGAAATGTAAATATCTCTCAATTTTGTTGATTAGGTTCTGGGGGCAGGGGGCAGGGTCCAGGGTGCTCAGATTACTGCCACCAGACCTCCCCTTTCATGATGTACCTATGATGAATCTAGGGAGGGGGGGTCTTGGGCTACACCCCTTCTGTGACATATGGATGATGCTTCTGGGGGGTGGGCTGAAACCAATTTCAAATCTCTTTTTAAGGGCAAGACATCTTTGTTTGGGGTTCCTTCCTTGTTCTCCTGTGTGAGAGGAAGGACCCTGTTGCAACAGCAAAAATAAAAGTGCCTTGCTTCGCACGTCCTGGTTTGGTCTCTGTTATTTGGTGGGCAGGAGACGCTTAAACTTTGTCTGCTTGCCAGGATACCTGGACTCTTCCTGGGTCAAGGATCCACTTAATTCTAGGGCCGTGTAGCTCTGCAAAATTTTTACAACACTGTTAAGTGGTCAAGCACTTCTCATTGTCCCGAGTATATTTATTCTGTCTTTTCTGCATATCTATTTTAGAGACTAATGTACAGAACACTGGTTGGACATCATGAGAATAGAACAGTGGACGAGACAGGCCTTTGGCCTCATCCAGAAGAGTTCTTTCCCCCTGTTGGCAAATGTTCTTTGGTGAAATTCAGTTGGGGAGAAATTCTCACTAGGAGTTGGAAATAATTTATTCTGCTGGATGCTAATACACAGCTGGGCATTTGTAAACAGATTGTATCACCTAGCCTTGGGTCACATATTTACCATCTGGTTGATTATTCCATTCCATTCTGATTCTTAATGAATTTTATGTCAATATCTGTATCTGTCTATTGCCTAGATTTTAAATCAGCAGAATGGCTATTTATAGACAGATCTTTGAAGGAGGCGGGGAGAGGAAATGAATGATTGATGACTTTTTAATAACTTGCAAGCAGGACTCTTAGCCTTGGTTGTCATCTTTGTTTAACCAAGTTGATATATTATATGTGCAGAAATGAATGTGAAGTAATGGGAACAAGCCCAAACCAGTCACAAGATGTTTGGAAATGTTAGTGCGTTTTGGTTTAGGCAGAAGTCTGAACAAATTAGCAGCCGTGAGAAACATCCAAAATGTGTTTGGGGAGGTGTGGGGTGTGTGGAGAGAAAGTAGCATCCTTTGATCTGAGTTATTTTAGTTCTTCCATTCCAAATACTAATTTTGCAATATGAAATAAGTATAAACCTTATCCATAGCCTTGTGCTGCACTGGGATGTGTGCATGCCATGTGTGGGCTTTCCCTTCAGGTAAGCATCCTTGTGGGTGACTGAGGAAATGGGAACCAAACTGGGGAGAGGGAGAGCTCTGGGCATACTGTGCTGGTGAAGGATTGTCTGATTGGGTTCACTCCATACAATAACTATAAGCCTGCCGCAATAACGTTTTTTCTAAAGCTAAGGCTGGTTTAAACTTGAAACGGCACCATTGACTTGAACAGAGCTATTGGGAGATGTGACTCTTGTCCTGCTGAGATTAGCACGGTTAGTTTCGGATAGATAGGGAGGTAGGAATGGGATAAAAAGAGGAGCTCCAAAGTAGGGTGCTATTCGTTTCCTCAAAAGCACACTTACTGTCACTAGCCTTTCAAAAAAAGATTACAAAATACGTCAAATGCATCATCAGGTTTTAATCCCCTGTGTTTATGTTGTTGCTGTTTTTTGAATGACATTGTGGTAGCGTCTCTACTTTCAGTATTTTCTCAGTGGTGTCTAAACCATGGGCAGGCAGACTAAGGCCCGGGGGCTGGGTGTGGCCCAATCGCCTTCTCAATCCGGCCCGCGGACGGTCCGGGAATCAGCATGTTTTTACATGAGTAGAATGTGTGCTTTTATTTAAAATGCATCTCTGGGTTATTTTTGGGGCATAGGAAATTGTTCATTCTCCCTCCCCCCCCAAATAGTCCAACCCCCCACAAGGTCTGAGGGACAGTGGACCGGCCACCTGCTGAAAAAGTTTGCTGACCCCTGGAAACACACTCATGTGACTTCTTTGTTTGCCTTACACAAAGGGAAGGTCCGAACAATGATGATGAGACCCTGAAGCAAAGAGCATTTCCTTTGCTAGTGTTGTTCTCCAGAATTTGTGATGGATGGCAACACTGAGATAGGGAAGGTAATCTATTCTCTACGAATAAGTAACAAGGAAAAACAGAATTGTTTGCCATTTGGCAGCACCTACCACCAGCAATCTCTATAGTTATTGAAGGTTTTCTGTCTTCCCTTCTTTCAGAGAACCCGATTAACCAGAATAATTCAGTTTAGGTAAACCTAGTTTTCCATGGTTTATTTATTTATTTCATTCCATTTAAGAACGGCTCTGTGTGAAACACCTCAGAGTGATTTAACCATAGAAATACATATTAAACAATTTCATATACTGCTATTTAATTGAGTGTGTGTGTGTATGAAAAACAAAACATACGAAGCAGCAATTTTAAATCCATTACAGACATAGGCTGGGACAAACTTTTTGTAAATGTTTGTTATAATGTAATTATTGGACTCCAACTCCCACCAGTGCCAGCGATGTTGGGCAGCAGTTGGAGATTATAGGAATTGCATTGTTGTAAAATTGTGGGGTGCCAGGTCCTCCCTTCTAATTCCTCAGTGGCAGACACTGTGAATTCAACATTGAATTCACTTCAAGAGTGCTTAAAACTGTAGGGAAAATTCAGAGAAAAGCAACAATTATCATAAAACTGATGCACAGAAATAGGTTTAGATAAAGACACAAGTGTGGATAGACAAGGCTGAGAAGTCCCCGAATGACATAAATGATTTCGGAAGTGAACTACAGTGGTACCTCGGGTTACAGGCGCTTCAGGTTACGGACTCCGCTAACCCGGAAATAGTACCTCAGGTTAAGAACTTTGCTTCAGGATGAGAACAGAAATTTGCGGTGGCGGCGCAGCAGCAGCAGGAGGCCCCATTAGCTAAAGTGGTGCTTCAGGTTAAGAACAGTTTCAGGTTAAGAACGGACCTCCGGAACGAATTAAGTTCTTAACCCGAGGTACCACTGTATAGTTGTGAAGTGTAGTGAGGTTGCTTTACGAAAGTGTTGGTATGAAGTTCAGAAACGGTGAACAGTGTTTCCCTTTGGCCAGCTAGATAAGGTCAGCTTTGTTAGAGGTCTAGTTGTAACAAACCACTTGAATGAGTCAGCCTTTTCTCAGCTCTCTTAATGGTACCAGAAATGGCTAGATCCTGTCATTAACTTCTCTACAGAACCAGATTCTGCAAGCTTGAAGCAAGCAGAGTACCTCTTAAATGCTCAGGTGCTCAGGAAATGCCAGGACGAGCATAGAAGCAGGGAGTATATACTGAGGCCCAGGAAATGGGAGTGGGGAGGCAAGAAAAAGGAAGAGGCATTCAAAAGGAATGAAACTAGAATGACAGAACAAGCTGTTTCAGGCCCTGACACCGTATCACAACACACTCCAGGCTCAGTCAGAATGGAACCATTAAAGACTGCCTCACCAGAACAATTAAATTTCCAGTCCTTTGGAATGTAGTCTAAGTGGATTAGGCCCTTCAACCAATTTGGAGAAGTCTCTGGTTTACATACAAAAGCTAGTACTTTAATCTATTCTATCAGGCTGATGAAATCCTGATGTCACTACTATGGAGAAAACAAAACTCAGTATACTAAAGTGGTAGAAGTCATTTCATGGGGAAGAAAAAGAGGATTTATAAGGAGACTCAATGTAATCGCTGCAGTCAAAGACCCTGGGAACCTGGAATTAGCTTTATCACATCTTTTCTGACACTCGCTGAATCCTATGGTTGTAGTGTTCTTTTTAAAAAATCTAATTAGAGACCATCCTGTTGTACGGCCTTCCTCAACTTGATGTGCTTGGAAGGCTAATGGGAGTTGTAGTCCAAACATCTGGAGGACATCAGATAGAGAAAGGCTGCTGCAGTAGGCCTCCAGGAAGATAAATGGTCACAACAATAATAACTGGATTCTGGTTTGACTCTTCAAAAGGCCATTACACAAGCTCATTAATCTAGGTTGGTCAATGAGCAACAAAGATAAATTGAAAAGGCTCTCAAGCCCAGTCAACAGATGCCAGACATAGACACTGCCCATACTGCACTTATAAGGTTACGAAAAACTAAACATGGACAGCCATATAAGCAAGCATGAGTGGCTTCCACTGCATTCATCTGGCCAGGGAAGCAATTTGGCAAAAATGCACAAAGGTCACTTTGGTAGCATGTTGGTTCCTTGTTGGATCCCACAAAGTTACAGAACAAAACTATTCTGAAGACATTTCATTCCTAGAAGAATGCAACAAACCCTCATCTTTCATACCGGTAGATGTCTGGATGAGAGAGATACATATCAATCATCTGAGTTACCTTCAAAATAGATAAGGAACAGCAGTTACAGCTGCACCAGAAAATTGCTATGATTTTTTGGTGGAGTCCAGCGAAGTTGCTCATGAGCCGATCACTGTACAACCCTGCCAACCACTACAGCTGACTTGACTCAAAAGCTGCGAATCTACAATAATTTCACCGGAAGGTTAAACGGATAAAACGATTTCATCAGAAAGATAATCTGATAAAATATCGCCAAAGGCACAGTTTTTGCACAGGAGGAGGCTTGTATTCCAGATATGGGAGCTCAAAGAATTGCCTAGACTATTGCAGGGACTCCTCGTTCCTTATGTAGCAGAGACAATGAACTCTTCATACTAAGGGCATGCTTCAATTTCACACAAAAAAATATTAGATTTGTAGAACATCCAGATGCTAAAACCTCCTTTTGAATAAATGAACGAAAGAAAGAAAAAAAAATTGAATACAGTTTCCATTATACTTTTGAAATGTTTTCAGGGAAAGGGAGATGTAGTAGAAAAAGTTAAGTTCTGTCAAGATAGGTGATGTCATCCGGTAGGGACAGCTTTGTATATGGAGTTAAGTTAGTTGTAATAAAGCACTTGAACAAGTTGGACCTGTCTCAGCTCTCTTAATAATGCACACTTCAGTTCAAATGAAGCTGCATTTTCTCACCAGTATAAACAGAGTAACAGGAGGAACATGAGACTCTATATGTCCAGTATGGAGATTCCTGTATGTTTAAAACTAGCAATTAAATATTGCAATTAGTGGAATATAAATATGGCTCTAAGATGTAATAGGCAAAAGTTAGGCAGGAAGGAACAGTGGAAAGTTTGTCGGGTTGTGAGAGGCAAATAGAGAGAATGGGTTTAGTTTATGCTCAGTCAAGTATGGAAATAATGACACCCTGTTTCATCATATGTGCTTAATTTCTGAATTTGGAAGAAATCAGAGCTCCAGAATAGTGGCAGTATTTTGTAAACCAGATTGCAAAACAAATTTAAAATATCAACTGGCAATCCTCCCTTGAAATTATGTATGTTTTAGCAGGTAGCCATATTTAACTTTGTCAGTTATTCACCTTGGTTCTTCTCTAATTAATTCAGTTAAAATTCCATAGATTGACCTTGATTGACCTGTACAGAACGAGGTGGGCTTTCGAGTATTTGGGGCCTGAGTCACTGAGAGCTTTGGACACCAACGGGAGCACCTTGAATTGGGCCCAGAAATGAACAGGCAATAAGTATAGACATTTTAAAACAAGGGTTATGTGAGATCTAAATGGAACCCCAGTCAGCAATCTAGCTGCGCCATTTTGGACGGAATCATCTTAATAATAATAATTTATTTATACCCCAGTATTTATATTTATATTGAAATATTTATATTGAAATATTTATATTGAAATATTTATATTGAAATATTTATATTTATTTATACGCCACTCTGGGCGGCTTCCAACAAAATATTAAAATACAGAAATCCATCAAACATTAAAAGCTTCCCTAAACAGGGCTGCCTTGAGATGCCTTCTAAAGGTCTGGTAATTGTTATTCTCTTTGACCTCTGGTGGGAGGGCATTCCACAGGGCGGGCGCCACCACCGGGAAGGCCCCCCGCCTGGTTCCCTGCGACTTGGCTTCTCGTAGCGAGGGAACCACCAGAAGGCTCTCGGCGGTGGACCTCAATGTCCGGGCAGAATGATGGGGGAGGAGACGCTCCTTCAAGGGCATCCCCATGTAGAGTGCATTACAATAATCCAATCTCAAAGTTACCAGAGCATGGATTATGGTGGCGAAGTTATCTCTGTTCAAAAGGGGCTGTAGCTGGCAAATCGGCCAGAGTTGGAAAAAAGGCACTCCTAGCCACCAAGGCCATCTGAGGAATTGTCAACAGTACTGAAAGCCACCAAGAGATCAAGGAGAACAAGGAGGGTCACGCTCCCCCATCTCAATCCCAATAAATGACACCAACAAGGCCATCAGGGCAGTTTCAGTGCCATGATCAGCCCTGAAGCCAAACTGGAATGGATCCTGGAAATCACATTCTACAGCTCAATGAGTAATGGACGTAACAGTCAAATTTTGTAAACATTAAATTTATGTAAACATTAAGCAGAGCTTCCCTGCCTCTCTCAGTGCCCCCACAATTGGCTCACGGTAGAGGATCAGGAGAACCGCTAGAACAGAATGGGGCGAGGAAGAGAGGGGGAGCATGCTATCGGGCAAGCTGAGACAGCAAGATCCTGAATTCCACCCATAGAACTGGGTGTCATCAGCACACTGACCAAATGGGTGCCTGTGCATGGGAGCTTCAGTGGGGAGGAGAAGACAAAGTCCAATTGTATGTGCAAAAGTTTGCTCCTGTAGCACTTTATTTCACTAGTGTCTGCACTGTGGCACCATGCATGGCATGTTGGGTATGATCCAAAGTGAGATGCTTGATGTGAATGATGGTCTATTAGTGGTAATCATTGCGGTGCTGATATTCGGAGTCTCTCTCTCTCTCTCTCTCTCTCTCTCTCTCTCTCTCTCTCTCTCTCTCTCTCTCTGTGTGTGTGTGTATATATGCATGTATGTGTATCACCCATCCATAACATACAATTTATGGTTGAAGAACTATAATGTATCTATATTATGACCATTCTCATGTGATGGCTTGATAGGAATCAGTGATATGGTACTTGGGCAACACTGGTCTAGGGTAATTTCTCTCCCTCTGTGGGTTTCTGCCCCCACATTTTCATTGTTTTGACTAAGCTTAGAGGTTTCATTTTATGTAATACTTGATGGCACGGTGAAAGTTCTATGGAAAATAAACATAATTAAATACAATGTTATTTCTTCACTGCAGCCCACCCTCGGGTAAACTTAAACATCACTGTAAGCAATTACAAATTTTGGAATCAATTGTAGGTGGAAAAAAAACCACCAGCAGTGGGACAAATTTGTTCCCAGTGAAAGTTTCTTCAAGTTAATGATGTCTTGGAAACTGCCTTTTGGGTTAAAAACAAACAAACCCACTTCAGTTTGCATGACAGGATTGATTGATTGTGATTGTTTTATTCTATTCATCAGTTCTGGCCTCATGAAACACCATTTATTTCAGGAAGGTTTGTACTGATTAAACTTAGATTCATTAGATCAGCCTGATCAAGCTCACAATGAGTCTGAGCATGTAGAGGGAGATGTTTGACTGACCCTCCCCTGTGTAGCTTGGTGCCCAGTAAATGTGCCATTTTCCTCCCATTTGGAAGAAATGTGTTATGAGTACCACATTATTTGCTTTCTTCCCCTGCAAGCAGCAGGTTCATAGTCTGGGGACACTTCTGGACCAACATTGTTACTTGAGGCCCTTGGTGGCTAGGAGTCCCTATTTCCAGCTATAGCCATAGCCCCTTTTGTACAGAAATGACTTGGTCACGGTATTCCATGATCTAGCAACTTCCAGACTGGATTTTTGCAGTGCACTCTATGTGGGGCTGCCCTTAAATATGACTTGGAAACTTCAGTTGGTGGGAGGGGATATTCTCTATGGCAGCCCTTGAGTTGTGGAACCGCCTCCCCACAGAGGCGTGACTTGTTTCTTCACCATACAGCATCTGGCAAATGCAGAAGACACACCTCTTTAGCCTGGCCTTTGACACCTGAAATATGAGTGTTCATTGTCCACCTGTATGTAATCTGTTTTATCTGTTTTTAATCTTGAATTTTAAATTGTTGTAACTTGCCCTGGGACCTGTTGGTGAAGGGTGGGTAAGAAATGTAATTATGGTAATGATGGTGCTGATAGCGATGGTCATTTGGGTGAATTAACATGAAAAAAATTGTGACCCTATACCTTTCAGGAATTTCAACAAGTATAGCTTTCTCATTCTTGTAGGGTCAAAATTAGCATCTATCATTTGACAGTAGCCACAGCACTGCTGCCCTCACCTTTTTAAAGAGACCCAACACTCTGAGTAATGCCAAGTAGTTATATCTAATTTCCCATAATGCCCCTAATCTAGTATCTCTCTGAGGAAAATTAAAGGATGGCGTGATTCAGCTGTGCAGCACTGCTTAGCCTTAGAGTTATCATCACAGCCAGGTCCACCTGCCCAGATTCTCTCATTGGCACAACTATTAAAGGCATGTTACCGGTACTTATTTTCTCCTTTGTTTCTGATCATCCTGTGAATCACAAAACCTAAGTGAGGAGGGCAGCACCAAAAGAAGCAAAAAGAGAAGTAGTGAGCCTTGTTCAGCAAGTACGAAGGAGACATTTTTTTAATTTGGCCTGCCAACATGTATTTATTAAATCCTGGTTAGGGATAGGGTTGGATAAACCTGTAAATTCCAATTCTCCCAATTTCTCATTTTCCCAATCAGTATTTTAGTGCAATCACCACAGAAATTCACCAGCATTTTATTGTGAACTCCTAATAAACATATGTTTGTGTGCAGTTTTAACTAAGGTATACATTTTTTGCAAGCACTTTTGCTTTAATAAACTGCTTTTTATATGCTATTTTCATGAATATATTAAGTTTTATGCATGCTTTCCCTCAACATATGCAAACATTGTTTGGTTGGGAGATCTGTGTCACAAAATTTGGATATGTGCAGGTTTTGAAGAGAGGCTGTGTTTTGTGATTTTAGGTAGGTTTGCCTTTGAATCCAAACTGAATCAAATTTGTCCATAATCCCTAGTTAGGAATGTCTGGAAATTTGATGAGATTGCAACATTATTACAAGGACAAAACAACACTTTGTATGATATACTTTCATGTTGTTTAAAAATATGTAAATTTGAACCAAAAATGAACCTAGAATACATAATTATTTCAATAGCAATGTGAATGCATATAAAAACCTTTTGCGGAAAAAGCAAATAAACAATTGGCTACAGATTTAGAAGATGAGGATTGTCAAAGCCACATCTATATCCAGTTTATACATGATGTTCAAATGTTTCCCTTTGTAACAAATGGTATGTGTTTTGCTTCCAGAAGAAGAAATCCATGACCTTCTTGAACGGGACAGCCTACATAATGACGATCACATCCCCCCACAGGTATACAAGCTTCTTTTAACTTCATGCTTTTTAATTATTACATGGTTGTTATGATTCCTTCTCATATGTGTTATGCTTTAAAAGAACAAAATACAATGTTATTGTTCATACTAGATGGAGAATTATGGTGATGTGGTGAGAGGTTCTCTTCAAAAGGTCTTTGCTACTGAGCTTCCACAGGGCCACATCCCCAAACAGGTTACTTTCCAGCCAATGGCTTATTGGTGAATATGTTACAAAGAGTTAAAAGTGAGTAGCCCTTTTCCCCTTAAGGAAAGGGTCTGTGGTACCTGATTAGTTTATTTTTCCTGTTGAGTTTCCCCCTCTCCTATGACGCCAACTTGGCGGGGCAGGGCTCCATTGGCAGAAGGTTCATTTACAGTGGCATGCTAGCAGCTGCGCGCTGAGCTCTATTTTGGTTATGTTGTGATTGATGACTTGAATGAGAGATGTGAGGAGTGAATTAACAGCTTTAGTAAAAACACATGGGATTGTCCCTCAGTTTGCTTTTCTAGCAGAGAGCCCCGTCATGCTGTGGTGCCTATTTTTGGTCTATTCTACCTGGGCTAGGCTCACTTTTTTCTTTTGCCTTTCTTCTTCAAGGAGCTGTCTTTAAAATGATGTGCTTGTTCTATTATAAAAGAAAGTGGCAGGAGGATAATAAGAGGAAACTTGTCTTTAAAAAACCCCCCAAAAACCCACATTGCAGTAAATGACTAAGTACAAGGCAATTTATCAACCATGCTGGACCACAGGAAGCAGTTAGAGAGAGAAGCTGAAAGGAGGAAGCTTCTAGTCAAGGCGCAGTAGCCCCAAATAGACTGTGCTTTGCCAGTCCATAGTATACATAACAGTGCTGCAATTGCATTTTAAGCAGATGTGTGTGCATGTGCAACACAAATCAGGTTGGGGGGGGGATTCCCATAGAAAACCTTGGAATGGAATGGGTTGGCAACAGTATCATTGATTCTCTATGGGAAAACAGATGGTGGGCAATTTCAGACAAAACACCTTGTGTGGACCCAATTTCTGAATGAGAGAGGCTTCTCTCAGAGCAGGTAGAGTTTTATTCTGTTTTCTTTCTGTTTGTCTGAGAGACAAACAAGACCCACATTCAAATTCTCACTCAGCCACAATTAGACAGGATAGCTATGGGGAGAAAATGTGAAGGAAAGAATCTCTACTGCCTTGAGCTCCTTAGGAAAGGTAGGATATAAATGCAATCAATCAATCAATAAGTGGTCTCATCTTCTGATGCCAAAGCAGATCTGGATTGGGGCTGAGGAAGGGGGGCTGGAGAGACATCTTCCTGTAGGTAGGAGAACAATAGCAGAGTTGGCCGGAGTCTGTGTGTAAGTTTGGCTGGGCTAAAAGCTGGGGAGAAAGAGACTTGCTTTTCTCTGTGGGTTGAATTCAAAGCTATGACCTTTGATAACCTCCCTGGAAACTAATGGGGATGCAAGATATGTTGGGAGTGTTAATGCTGTGAGCTGTTCAACCCAGTGCTCGGGTTGTATATATGTGAAAACCATGTGTTCTAAAGAGACCACGGTCTCCATTGACCTTCATTGCAAAGAAATGGAACCCTGGGTAAGTGCTGGGACCCCTGTAGTCTCTCACTACCCAGGTATTAGGGTGAACACAACAGTGTTAATAGTTTGTCTTCTAGTTCAAGAAGTGTAAACCATTGTTTTCCACATAGTGCCCTGGCGGATGGGCGGTGGTAAAACGGAGACAGAGTAGCTTATAATCCATGAAGAGAAATTCCCTCTGGGACAAACATCTTGGGGGACTGGTGGTTTTAATCTGGAAAATAGCACTGTGGGAAAGAGTAAAATGAAACAAAGCAAATTGCCTTCTCCACCCATAGCTGCATTTCATTTAAAGAAAAAAAAAAAGGGCAGTCTAGTCATGGGTCTCTCACGTAATGTGTAGTTTGGCCCTATGTCTAAAGAAATCTTTTCATTGTTTACTTTTTTGTTTTTTCTTGTTCTTGTTGTAAGTTTTATCTTGAAGAAAAACTCCAGCATTTGAAATGTAAAAACCTATCTACGAGGTGTATCTGCTATTTATTAATAGTGTCCTCATTTGCCTTGTGGAGGCAGGAAAATACACAGGAAAATACACAAGGTGAGATCACACTGTTTATCCAAGGCTAAACCAACTCTTCCAACTTTGGGTTATAGGGCTGAATTCTTCTGAGACTCCATTTTAAAGCAGGGGATCACAGAGTACTGTCATATTGAACACATGGAAAAAGTAAGATGGTTACTCTATTATTTGATGACTCGAGTATCAAGGGGTAACTTCACACATCTGAAAGAGAAATCCCAAAACAAATACCGTGTATGAGGAGTTCTCAAACTTTCTGTTCTCAGGGCTCATTTGATAGGGCAGGAAATTATTGAGTTACATTATTTAAAAGTGTGGCTCAGTGCAGAGCCAGTCACACAATGACTTTGCAAGTGCAGATCCCAGCATGGGAAACATGGGGCAGAGCCAGTGATAAAAATATTACAGAGGGTGGAGTCAGTGATAAACGAGCAGCTGAGGCAGTCATAAAAATGGGGTGCATAGGATGGAGCCAGTCATAGAATGGTGGTGGGGCAGAACAACTCAATTGAAGACAAAGGGACGTATTAGATGTGTATAATAGAGAAATATACTGGGTGTAGCACGTTCGCATATGTTTAAAAAATATATTAGTGATTGGCAGGAAGGAGAACACGAAAGAAAAAGGGAAAACACATATAAACCCTTTGTTTTTCCTATAATATTTTTAGTTTTAATGATTTCTACTGAATGCTCTCCTCAAGCTCCAGAGTTGGTATATATAATAGATATATATAATGTACAATAGGAAAAAAGGAATGATGGTGACGGGAGGGAGGGAGAGGAGACGGTAGGGAAAATAGTAGGAAAGGAAAGGGGAAGGGGGGGAACAGGGAGGATGGGAGGGGGGAGGGGGTTCTTATTTATATAGATATAGGAAATGAGTATGACTTGCAAAATTGGAAATATTTGAGTTGTACCATTACTATATTTGCTTTTGTTTTATGTAAAGTTTTAAATTGATTAATAAACTTGTTTTTAAAACTCAAAAAAAAAAAAAAGAAGAAGACAGAACTTCAACATCAGATCAGTTCAGACATACAGTAGTGCTTTTCCCCTGGAGCCAATTCACGCACTTAGCTTCAAGCCACCCAGTTTACAGTTATGTAAACAAGTAGTGCAAATCAAGTAATGGATATCATATGTGACCCAGTCTAAAACCACATGCAAGGTTGGGATTTAGAACCAAGGTACAACAACAACAACAGATGATGATGATGATGATGATGATGGTTTTATTATCTATATTCCCCCAGCCATTCTGGGTGGCTTCCAACAAATTAAAAACAGGTCAAAGAGATGTCCAAAACCTCTGTCATATTCATACCATACATTTAAAGCACTATGATACCTCTTTAAACAGCCATGGCCTCCCCCCACAGAATTCTGGGAACTGTACTTTTAAAGCATGCTGAGAATTGTTAGGAGTCCCTTTTGCCCCTCACAAAGGTACAGTTCCCAGAGTGTTTTGATAATCTCTCTTCAGAAGGAATTACAGAAACTGTGGCTCTGTGGGGGGAATAGGGGGCTCCTGACAACTCTCAGCACACTTAAACTACAGCTCCCATAATTCTTTGGGGTAAGCCATGACTGTATGATAGTGCATTACATGTATAGTGTGAATGTGTCCCTCCTCTAAAAAAGAGTCTGTGCCTCTGTTAGATTATCACTCTAAAGCAGGAGTGGCCTTCCAGATACTCTTCATCTACAGCTTTTATCACAGCTGACCACAGGGCCGGCTCGTCGTAGACCCCCGCTGGCGCAGGGCACCATGGCGCCGGCCCGCCAGGAGGGCGCCGCGAGCTGCGCCCGCCCGCTGGCCGGCCGGTCCACCGGCCTGCTGCGCGCGACGCCCACCTGCCCACCGCGCTGGGAAACGGGTCGGGAGGGCGCCGGAGAGATCACTCTGTGCCTGCCTGCCCGCCCACCGCGCAGCAGCGCCGCGCCCACCCGCCCACCGCGCCGGGAAACGGGGCGGAAGGGCGCCGGAGAGATGCGGCGCATCATGGCGACAGGGGTGCTTAAGACGGCGCTGGCTGACCATGGGCCACACACTCAGGGGCTGAATGGATTTGAAGTCTGACAACATGTAGAGACAGCAACAGGTTAGGCACTCCTGGTCCACAGCTTTGAGAACCTTTGCTAAAGAATATGACAGTGTCCCTCTGGCTCCATATTTTAAAATTAAATATTGATCTGGCAACTCTGATCAGACCTTGCATGCCAGGCAAATGGTTCACCAGGGAGAGCTGGTAAAGAATGCCTTGAACACTTCCCACAGCCATTCCTGGAGTGGATAGGGAGATGCGTAGCAATTAAAGGAATAAGAACCCTGTTCCTGGAAGAAAACATGTTTCAAATCAAGGTTCTGTTCTCTGGTTACTATTTGTATGTTGGCAATTTCAAGTTCCAAATTTGTGCTTAACTGATATTTCCTCCCCTCAGTGCTCCTTGGCACTGTTTGAGGCACACAGAGACTTGTCCCAGAGAATGACTTAGTACTCCTTGTAAACTACCTGATGGAGAAAGAATTTTCTCATACGATGAGGAGCCAAACAGTCTGGGGTGTGTGTGTATGTGTGTGTGTAAAGAATAGTAGGCCTTGATGTTCACTAAACCCCACAAAGTGGTAAGAGGAATGTGAGGTTATCGGCAAAGGAGAAGATATACATGGTTCCAGTGTGACCTCAGCAAATGCTGAAGCACAACAGCACACAACCCTTGTGCCTGTGGTGAGTTTGTGTGGAAACTGCTTGTTTTCCATCTGGCCTTGAAAGGAACTTGTACTAAGCAGGGTTTGTGTGCAGTTCATCACAGATGTTAGCAGTCGGATCCAGCAATCTGTGTGCAGAAGCAGGCTTCCATGCACAGATACCTTTCCAGTTGTGTCCAACATATGAAAGAGAATCTGAACAAAACCCCACACCCATATGTATGCTGCCAAAGAGATGATTAATTTTGACAGCACTAGCTAATAATAATAATAATAATTTATTTATACCCTGCCCATCTGGCAGCTCCCAACAGAATATTAAAAACATGATAAAACATCAAACATTAAAAACCTCCCTATACAGGGTTGCATTCAGATGCCTTCTAAAGGCCAGATAGTTGTTTATTTCCTTGACATCTAATGGGAGGGCGTTCCACAGGGCGGGCACCACTACCAAGAAAGCCCTCTTCCTGGTTCCCTGTAACCTCACTTCTCACAAGCTTCTCACTTCTCAAGCTTTCTTTAGCACCTCAGCCCAGGACTAATTGCAGCCATCAGCAGCCATTAACATCCATCTACAGGCTTACCACTCCCATCAGCCCATCTCCCATTCCCACCCACCCCCACCACCCTCTGTATATATATAGGGTCTGACACTTCTGTTTCTAGTGTATCTGAAGAAGTGTGCATGCACACGAAAGCTCATACCAAAATATAAACTTAGTTGGTCTTTAAGGTGCTACTGAAGGAATTTTTTATCTCACTTCTCACAGTGAGGGAACCACCAGAAGGCCCTCGGCGCTTGACCTCAGTGTCTTGGCAGAATGATGGGGGTGGAGACGCTCCTTCAGGTATACTGGGCCGAGGCCATTTATAGTTCTAAAGGTCAGCACCAACACTTTGAACTGTGCTCAGAAATGTACTGGGAGCCATGTAGGTCTTTCAGGACCGGTGCTATATGATCTTGGCAGCCATTCCCAGTCACCAGTCTAGCTGCCGCATTCTGGATTAGTTGTAGTTTCCAGGTCACCTTCAAAGGTAGCCCCACGCAGAGTGCATCACAGTAGTCCAAGCGGGAAAATAAAAATATCCCTGCTGGATGAAGCCAGTGGCCCATCTAGTCTAGCACTCTGTCACAGTGGCCAACTGCAAGCAGGAGCCAAACACAGTTAAAAAAAAACAAAAACAGATTATTAGGAAAGCGAATTTGGTGCTTGTCACATTCTGTACTTGTGTGGAATTCCATAATCCAAATAAGCTAATCATAGGAGTGTTTTTGGAGCTGGAGGCATAAAAACGGTGGTCCAAAAGACATGATGAATCGCTTTTATGTTAGTGGTTAGTTCACCAAGTGCACATTTTACATCTCTAGTCTGAAAAAGAGTTCCCCGCAGCCAGGTTTTTTGTGGACACAAGTAGCATAGGATTTGGGTAGGTTTCCTGCTGCAAGTCAAATCTGTACCACTGCTATGAGGGAGTGGCCAGCTCCCTTGCTCTGCCGGAATTCCCACCCAGTCATCTGCTCAGCTGGGCTGCCTGCTCAGTTGGACCCCAGTCTTCCCTCACCCTGTTGTGCATTCATGCAGGCGGGTGGTGGCAGCAGCAGCAGCAGCAGCTGGAGGAACATGGGAAGGCCCATCTGGGCTGCTTGCTCGCTCACTCTGCCAGTCAGCTTACTCGCACCACCAGTCTGCCTGTTTCACTCACCCACTCCACCTGCTGTTGTCACACTGAAGTTTGTGAAGCTGCAGCATAACTCTTTTCTTATAAAAATAATATATAGTAAGACAATGCACCTAAAATACTGCTTGTACAGAAATTTTAAAAAACAACACAATCTCTCAATCGAAAAGACGTGATACAAAAGGAAAAAGCAATGGTGTGGGAAGAGGAAAACAAATTCCTAAAACTGGGGTTGCCATTGCCAATTTCATTTTTTTTAAACAAGAAATTAATTTTTTTACCATATATATAGAGGATACATCCTGAATTAATGTTATGCCTCATGGGAACGATCCTGGAAATGTTTGTGGATATGTGAATTTCTGCTTACGCCTTTGTTCTTGCTTTTTAACCTTTTGCCTCTTGTGTGATTAATTGTTGACAGTCTACATAAAATATCCATCAATCTTCTTAGGTGACGTAGGCAAAGTTTACGAGGCAGATGAGATGACAGAATTTGGAGGACTTGCCCTGACCTTATATTCTTTTTTGTTTGGCAATCATTGAGATCAGTTCTTTCACGAAAGGAGCCCTAATAAATCTTAGGCCACAATGCCATAAAGAGTTTATCTAACAAAAATAACCAGAGCTATATGCCAATGTTCCATCTTGCTCTCATCATAGGCTTAGCGCCCAGTGCATCCTCCTACCAATTCAAGGTCTGAAATACTCTGTTCCAAGAGATTTCTCCTTAACCTTTCGAATCAAATGATGCCTCCTTCCTTGAGTTGTTCACAACATTAAATCACCCGTGAAGACTGAGCAATAAAGATGCTGGAGAGATTAGGGTGACTGAGGTGGGGGAGAGACCTTATGTGCCCAAAACATGCACTGTTTGGAGCCTCACTGCTGAAATGCCCTCTACCTATGCCACTACATGTGACATGAGAAGGGGCCCTAACATGCATCATAACATATGACCATGAAACTCTTTCATGGAACAGATACAGATTGGCCCAGAATATCCCCTTGCACGAACAAGCTCTATGCACATATGTCAGTATGCCTGCGGCATCCCTTTAAGTGTGGGGGCAGAGGGCTGTGGTCAGTGGGTATGGTGGCAGGGGATGAGGCTAAGCTACATGACACAGCGATTTTTAGGGGAAATTGCTAATACCAGGCAAATCTATGTACAAAAAATGTATTTAGTTTAATCCATTTGCATTGAAACTGTTGAATTTTTGCAAAGACTTAAAAATAGATATACAGTAGTACCTCTGGCACAGTGCCACACCCTTTGTCCCAGCTACCCCCGGAAGTCCATTCTTAAACTGAGGTGCACACTGTCAGGGGTGAAGGGCTTCCTCTCTTCACACAATCACCATGAGAGGCTCCTGACGTTTTTATAGTCTTTATTTACAGTATTTACAAGCGGTTGTTAGCACATAATGATCATTCATCAGAGTCACTCAGTTCGTATCTCTGCTGAGCTCTGCGTCTGCCCCGCCAACACGCCAGGAAATGGCAAACCCGCTCACTTCGTCTTTCGCCCCTCTTTTTCTCCACACGTCTCCACCGTTCGGCTTTCGTTCATAGACTGAGGTAAAGTTCGCTAACCGGGACAATACTTCTGGTTTAGCGGAGTTCGTAAACTGAATAGTTGGTAAACAGGGCTGTTCCTAAACCAAGGTACCACTGTATTTGCAAACTGGTGTGGCAAATATGGAGAAGAATGAAGTTAAGACTGGAAAAATGAGAAAGTAAAGCCAAAACTGACAGACTTGTCCATCCTTACTTCAGCCTGTGGGGCAAGGGGCTGGGGTGCCATCTGTACCCTGCATTTAAAGCAGTATGCGGCTGATTTTTTTTAAAAAAATGAAGATAAATAAATTGGGGTTTTACCAAAAGGAGTAGAGCCACCACCACCCCAACCAAATTGAAGTGTTTACTATAATTAATTGATATGTTGTTTCACCTTTTATATGGTTTTTAATTATTTTTACCTGTTGTAAGGCACTATGGAAAAATAGTATGTTTTCTTTATTTGTTTGGAAAGCTTGATTGAGACTTTCCTTAAACATTACAAAAAACCCCCCACCTAACATAAAAAGGAGACGGAAAAAATGCAAAGTCGTCTATCCTAGGTAAATCTTAGCTCTTATCCCACATAGAGAGTGATGAACATACCCAGCTCTCACTTGGGAGCTTCCCTTTCTTCTTCCAGCCTCTTACCCTGGGAGATCTTAACTTCCTTGCCTCTCACACAGGGTCCTTTAGCCTTTCAATGGCAGCATACACCTTCATAAAAGTAGCAGTAGTAGTAATGATAACTGGGGAAGAGGGAGTGAATGACTCTACACCCAAGACCTTAGCATAGGGACTGGGGACCCTGTTTCATGTCAAGCGCCACATTTCCTCATGGGAAACCTTCCAGGGCCTCATAGCAGTAGTGGGTGTGGCCAGGCAAGCTACAGATATTAGAACAGGTAAAATGGCTAGAGAAGGGTACAGGCCTGGGGTGTGTGGCCTGGGTAGAGTCTCTAGGGCTGGATAGAGAAACCTGCAGGGGCATATCCAGCTCTCCACCTGAGGCTCCCTACTCCTGTAGTAGCAGCTGTGACGATCCATAGTAAAAATAATGAGAATTATGCAAATAGCAGTTGGATGTTTAGGGGAGCCCCATTCTGGATCCAGACTACAGGAACAGCAAAGGGCTCAATCTTCTCCCCACCACTGTGATCCAATCCTGTCCCATACTGGTGTTAGCTGTGCATTGTATTGTTCTAGTCTAGTTATACATTTGGGCTTTGTTTGTTTGTTTTGTTTATGCAATCAATGGAAAGTTCAACCGCAATTTTGTGTTGTCAGTTTCTGAAAATAAACAGCAATCATTTAAAAAGTCTGTGACATAGATTTACTTTGGAGTAATCCTGGGCTCCTAACATTTAGCCCAGGCCCTCCTCTTAACAAAACACTGTGTTCATTTTTAAATTAGTTTAGCTAATTTACATCCTTCAATTTTAAAGTAAACACTGGAATGATAAAATTGGCTCCCCTCCCCTTAGTATTGTTCCATCTTTGCATTGTTCCATTTTCATCCGAAAGATCTTCTCACCGTGATTCAACAAGACACGTCTTCATCATCCAATTCCAGGCGTCTGAATTTATTGCACTCTTACTCAGTACTGCATATGGTACTGTTTACAATAACTGCATATTAGCACGGAGGGCTACACATTTCCCACCCCCGATTTACAGGCTCAGATGTATTTTTCCACTGCTTCCCTTCTCCACTGGGTGAAGGGTGGGGGGAGAGAGATGATTTGCTTGTCCAAAAAAAAGAGGACAACTGCTGCAACCCATTGGAGGGGCTCACCAAAAGGAGGGGAATCCACTGGATCCCACTCGTATTCTCCTGTAGACTAGTGCTTGCAGTCGCCAGGGACACAGTTGGGTCAGAGTCCTTAGCCAAACTGCTGTTGTAGGAATTGGGGCAGCCATATATGAACCACCCACAAGAAGTTCACACAAACAGTGTTTTTATGTGATGTGAGCCTGATTGCAAACTTAGTTGCAGGCCCATGTGTACCTATTGTGTATGCAAGGGTTCAAAGCAGCCATCAGTCCTGAGCTTCACACATACTCCTTTGTGAAAGGAGCTGCTCCATTCTCTTCACTAGTGGAAGTAGCTCTTCACACCCAGCCAGGGCCAACCCAATATATTTTCCTGCCTGAGGTAAGAATGAGATGGCATCGCCATTCTACAACCCAGCAGATGAATCTTTCTACAGTGTTGGCAACAGGATGGTGACCTCCACCATGCCTGAGGGTTGCAGAGTAGCTTGGGGGCTAGGTGAGAAAAGTAGTGACCTGCTGCTGCCACCCCTCTTTCCAGTATCCACCATCTGATACTGAGGACCTATCCATGCCACAGCCCTAATTGACTTAGGCCCCAAATATGCTTCCCTACAGACCCTTTCTAGCTTAAGATCAGCAGAGAGGGCCCTCTTGGTAGTTCCACTGCCCTCAGAAGTGTTAGGGTAGCAGTCTAGGAGAGGGCATTCAGTGTGGCAGCCCCTAAGCTATGGAATTTCTGCCCCTCAGAGTTGAATTTGGCACATTCACCTGTCATATGCACCTCTTTGCCCTGGTTTTTGACACCTGAGATGTATTTTTAAGGACCTACCCTATTCTTTTGACTGTAATTTGTTTTAAGTGGTTTTGATATTGTCCCTGGGACCTCACAGTAGAGAGTGGGCAAGAAATCTAATAAAAACATTGATTTGTGATCTCATGTGAGGAGAGCAGTTTTGTGGGCCTATTTTTTCTCACCTGCAAGGAATCACTGGGTCTGGTTGCATTTTTTTTTAATTAAGAAAACAGATATCCCCCAATTCCTAATATATTAAGTGGACTAAATGCTTGATATTATCAGCCCTGTTGCCTCCTGAGGAGGCTGGAGTTGATCTTCCTGCCTGCTTGCTTTGTGCTTTCCCAGTTTACATGCTGGGGAATAGCAACATCCTGCAATGAACATGTGCACCACATTTTCTTAATAATGAAAAAGCACTTTTAAGGCAGCTTAACATTGTGCTCTTCAGGTGTTGCTTCATGAAATCAGAGAACTGTGGTGACACATTTCCACCCCACCCTCTTCCTCACGCACTGACAAATAATTGAGCACTTCAAAATCCATCAGGCTAAAACTGTATCATTGTTTAAAGCTGTTCCATCAGTATCATAGTTCTACATTTGGAGCCAGACAGGGTTTTGTGTTTTTTAAAAAAACCCTAATGTGGCTTTTAATGGAGACTAGAACTGTTTTTTTGAACCCTGCCCAATTCCATTACGATACCATGTAGTCAGTATTCAGTTCAGGTAATCAGAACATAAGAAGACCCCTACTCAGCTAGTTGTGGAATTCCATCTCCACAGAGGTGTATTTGACATCTTGATTACACAGTTTCTATCGCATTCTGAAGACATACCTCTTTACTTTGAGACATGTCTTTGAGATATGTATTGAGTGGCTCGCCACTCCAACCTCCAAGCAGTGTGAGATTCCAGAAGTTCCAGGCGCTTACCCAGGATTCGTGTTCCCTTTGGAAACGAGGCACAGTGGAGACTGTGGTATCTTTATGATATATGGCTTATTTACACATACATACAACATGAGCCTACGATAGAGGGGCTTCCAGCATTCCAGAAGCTCCTGATTCTTCCATGGCAGCTGCCTTTGATTTGCTCTGACCCTGCTTTCTCCAGTTTTGTGCACTAACTTTTCCTGCAGCTTACACCACCCCAACTGCAATCTCGAAAACAACTGCCCTCCTTCCAACTCTGCCTCCAGCTCTACTTCCAAAGGTTTGTCTTTCTAACTAACTCTGAGTTGGGAGAGGGGCCCCTCCCATTTGCCCTCTGGCACAGTGCCACTCCCTTTGTCCCAGCTAATGACCCATCTGTAGTGGGCCATCGCCAGGCTGGCTCCTGGCTTGTATTTTTAACATGCTAACCTCAGCATCTGGCACCAAGGAATTAGAAGAGGGAGTCCAGGTGCCCCAGGAACTTATAACGGTACAGTGGTACCTCGGTTTAAGTACACAATTGGTTCCGGAAGTCTGTACTTAACCTGAAGCATACTTAACCTGAAGCAAACTTTCCCATTGAAAGTAATGGAAAGTGGATTAATCCATTCCAGATGGGTCTGCGGAGTACTTAAACTGAAAGTACTCAAACCGAAGTGTACTTAAACCAAGGTATGACTGTATTTTTAGAACCCACCCTATTTTTGTGACTATAATTTGTTTTAAACAGTTTTAAACATTGTATCTTATGTTGTTGTAATCTACCCTGGGAACCTATGGTGAAAGGCAAGTAATTGAAATAATAATAGTCCACCATTCTATTCTCATAGCAGCCAATCTGATGTCTATAGGACGCAGAACTTAAGTGCAAAAGTCCTTTCTCCACTTGTGATTCAAAGGCATTTCACCTCCAACAGAACATAGCCTTATCTTCCATTAATTACTCTAATATTATTTTTAAGCACTCCAAGTGGGTGGCCATTTCTACCTCTCGTGGGAGGAAATGCCATAATTTAACAATGATGCTGATGGCTGCTCTAAAGATGGGCCTGGTGTGTCTAAACTCTTGACACCCAGGGGAACTTTCTGAATAGTGCCTACTTCTCTTCAATTATAAAATGTACCTCAGGCTTGAGTAGTAAATCCATTTGGGCATGAGAGAACAGGGTTCAGCTCCTAGCTCAGTCTGTCAACCAGGAACATTATGGCAGTGTAGTGCAGATAAGTGGATTTTTTTAAACAAAAGATTGTAGCACACCTTGCACATAAAACGTGATGTGGAAATGAGGAGCAATTACCATTTGCAATTAAATTTTACCTTCTTGGTAACACAGGTAATAAAGGAGTGTCATCTTTTCAAAAGATCTCTGCTATAGATAACTCATCAAACTTAAAGGAGTATTCTTTTTTGAAAGACCAGAGGGAAATACATAAATATGTATTTTATGAAACATCAGAGTAATCCCACTTCATACAAACCTTGCACAAAGGTGGCAAAAGCTATATTACCCTCCTCCAATGATATGCAAAGGACATAAATCATCCAGAGAATTGCTGGTATGAAATGCTATGGTGTATGTATTATGAAATATTTTATTGGATTCTCTCCGTATATAAATTCCATAGCTTCCTTTGTACTGATTATGAGAGAGAATCAAGGAATGGTTTGTTATATGCATGTCTCTGCTACCACATGAGTAATGCAAGGGAAGTCACTGGCAAGGTGCTAGAAAGCAAATGGTTGTTTCTGAATGCTAAGCAATATCAGCTGCTTGTAACTTCTCACTGATTCTCTGTTTACCCACTGAGAAATGAGTACTAGAGGCTGGTAATCAGTTTAATAGTGAATTGTTAACAACAGCCCCTCCGTGCTGATTTAATTTGCTCTGGAACACCTGTAATACCTGAAATCTGAGCATCTCTTCACCAAAAATCACTTCTGGATTTCACTGCTCAGTTTGTGAGGTGAGCCTGTTTGTTAACTATTTATCATGCTTATACTTGCAGTACTGAAGAAGGCCCCAACATAGCACTCATACTGGAAAATGGAGAATCAGAACTGACCTTAGGTAAGATTTCTTGCTTTTTGTGGAAATAGTGCAAAGGCTGTTAATTGCCCAGTGCTGTGCAAGAAGACCTTGGGGAGCAATATCACTCTTGTGGCCATTCTGTGGTTAGCACCAACCTATTGTTCTGTAATGGTTTCTTAGGGATGCACACTGTTAAATAATATAAAAACTTACCATGGTTTCTTAAGTTGACTAAGCTAAAGTAGGCAGAAGTCAAGCTAAAGTTCCTCATAATTACCTCATAAAATTCATGCCTTCTTGCATGGTGTCTTTGAGTTTTAGGAATCAGCCAGCCATTGTTATTAAGATTATATATTTATATATACCTTGCCCTTTTCCTTGACAGGGACGCAAGGCAGCTAAAAAAAGAGAGGAAAAAACCCAATAATTTAAAAAGTAAACATTAATAGAATGCACACCCAGAGTTAAAAACAGCATGGCACTAGCCCTTTCATTAAAAGCAGTCAGTTGTTTCCCAAAGTCAGTTGGAATAAGAAAGTATTTATCTGGCACCAGAAAGACAACAAGGAGGGAGCCAGTCTAACTTCTCTAGGGAGGGAATTCCAAAATCCCTGAGCAGCCACTGAATTCTGATGACTTACACAGACACACCAAAGTTGAGTTTTTGTCTTACCTTAATTTAGCCTTGCTTTCTTAACAACTTAATAATCTTTGATGGATCAGATCAAAGGCCTGTTCAGCATCCTATTCTCACAGTGGCCAATCAGATGCCTATGGGAATCTCACGAGGAAGCCATGCATCTGCTCCTGCACCCCCAACTTTAAGACTCTCTCAGTTTTATCTAGGATTTACTACTAGTTCAATATCCCCCATTTTACTGAATCTATTACATCATTTCCCCTTTGCTTTGTGGTTCATTTTCTTAAGGCTGCTTAGTAAATATCTCAGGAAGTGCGTCTTACAATGCACTCTTATTAAAGTCTACTCAGAAGTAAGTCTCGGTTCTCATTGATATGTCTCCATGCAATCACATCTCCGAATATAGTTGGGAGCAATTGTGTGAAAATAAAAAGCAGCTGTTCACTTTTGAAATTAACTTTCCTGCATATTTTAATTAGGAGAATAATTTAATAACCCCCCTCTGGGATCAGAACATCCATTACTACTCAATAATATACATAGTCCTGAAGAAAAAAATGCATTTTTGCATTATCTTGAGTATTCCATACTTGTTAGCACATGTGCTTAAAAAAAAGGAGCCATTTCCCATGTGAAGAAATTTACCTGGTTTGGTTGCATTCCTTTGATACAGTTCCATGCACAAATTTGGTGTATGTGTGGAGGAGGGGATACATTCTTAAAGGAACTTTAATCATCAAAGAAGGCATCGATTTTGTTTCATCTAGGCATGTTCTAGCACAAGCAATTATAAGAGCTTGCATTCAGGTGAATTTTGATCTGTGCACAAAAGTTGAAAGGAGATGGTGAAATTCAAGTGCTAAACTTTGCTGTTGGTTCGTCTGGGTTTATGTGTGACTTTAGTATCTGGTAAACAGCTGAGACATCCTTGGAAATGGATGCATCAGTTCTCTTGGCAAGCTGATACATTTAAGTGTTTTTCATTGCTAGATGAGATGTCTTAGCTTTGCGGAGGATTATATAAGTATGGTTACAAATTGTGATGGAGAGTTTAAAGGTGTGGACAACTTCCACAGATGCCTTGTCTGGAGATGTTTGGCACCAAGGTCTCTGTTTCCTTTGTTTGCTTCCATTCAGATCAATTGTACTTAAGGAGTTTTATGTGTGGTTCACAACCACTTCAGTCACTATATGTGCTTTAAAACCAGCTCAAATGCCAATGGAACACCCCAGAGATGTAGTCCAAAGCTAGAATACACTTTGCAGTTGTCATGGAGATACAGTACTGAGATATACTCGGAGTCGAGAGTGAATTTCATGCTCTTTATTCAGCTCATATTCATCAAGGAGAAGAAGAGAAGACGAATGGCTCTTTTCCCAAAACCATCTGCTTATATACATTATTTACACAATGGGCCTTGCGTGATTGGCTACTTCAGGGCTACACCTGTGGGCCAATTATATTGTGGATTGACTTCTGCCTGCAGCCTGATTGGCTGCTCCTACAGGCCAATCAGGTAGCAGATTCACTTCTGCCAGCCGCCTGATTGGCTGCTCCAGCAGGCCAATCAGGTTGTGGATTCACTTCCACCTGGAGTTGGATTGGGTAGCTCCCGCTGATTCTGAATCCTATTGTTCTAGGATTCAGCTCAGTACATAACACCCCTCCCCTCTAAGTTCCAGTCCTGCCCGGGAAGTTGCATTCGTAGTCCCCAAGGTCTGCTGGCCGCCTCCGTGTGCGTTGTGGCCTGGGGTGTTCCTTGGTCAGGGGTTCTGGTTCTGGCTCGTGTTCCGAGGCTGCTGGCTGTGCCGGGGCTGTCTGGTCTGGCGCCACTGAACCACTAGGTTGTGACTCTGGTTCCGGTGTCCTTCCAGCCTCGGGGCGCCCCTCTGTGCCTACTGCTTCTGCTTCCCCTGCCCACCCCTCTCGCTCTACAGGCCTCACTGCCCTGCTGTCCCCTTGGGACCCCTCTGTCCCGCTCTCCTCCCGGGTTCCTCCTGGGAATCGTCGCCGTAGCTGGTCGCAGTGGCGGCGCCAACATTGCCCCCCTTCTGTTAGTACCTCGTACGACACGGGACCGGTCACCTTGGTGACTGTGGCGGGTACCCATGCTGGGCCTGCCCCAAAATTCTTTGCATACACTGGGTCCTGGGCCACAAATGTCCGGGGGTTCCTGCCTTTCCCCACCACTACCTCATCCTGAGCTCTGTCGGGGTGAAGTCGGTCCAGTCTAGTTGCAAGGCGCCGGCCCATGAGTAGTTCAGCTGGGCTCCGGCCCGTCGTTGTGCTTGGGGTGCTGTGCTGTGCTAGAAGAAATGCGGCAAGGCGGTATTCCCAGTCCCCTTGTGTTATGCGGCGGAGGCTGTCCTTCGTGGTCCGCACCATGCGCTCCGCTTGGCCATTGGTGGCAGGGTGGAATGGTGCTGAGCGGATGTGGCGGATGGCGTTCTGCGCTGTGAAGGTCTGGAACTCCTCTGACGTGAATGCGGTTCCATTGTCCGAGACGAGGGTGTCAGGGAGCCCGTGGGTTGCAAACAGCTTACGTAGTACCCGGATGGCTGCCGCCGTAGAAGTGGACGGTACCAGTGCGACCTCCAGCCATTTGGTGTAGGAATCCACCACTATGAAGAATGTTTTTCCCTGGAAGGGGCCAGCGAAGTCCACGTGCAAGCGTGACCATGGCTGTCGGGCGGACTCCCAGGGCTGGACTGGGGCCCTTGGGGGATCCGGGCGGGATTCTTGGCAAGAATGACTGAAGTTCGGGCTTGCTCTTGGGCGCTGGGGCCTCACAAATGGCCCGTACCTTGTCACCGGTTGGATGGACCCCTTCTGCGTCCACCTTAAATCCCAGAAAGTCCACCTGCGGCACTCCCAGTAAACACTTTTCCCGCTTCACCTTGAGGCCCGCCGTCTGGAAACGGTGCAGGACGGAGCGGAGGCGGTCCTCAAATTCCTCTGGTGTGGGCCCAGCGATCAGTACATCATCGAAGAAGGGGGTGACGCCAGGAATCCCTTTAAGGAGAGAGTCCATTAGATTCTGGAATATGCCTGGTGCCACGCTAACGCCAAATTGCAGCCGCTTTACTCTGAATGCCCCTCTGTGCGTCACAATCGTCTGAGCCTCTGCTGTGGCTTCGTCCACAGGCAACTGTTGATACGCTTGGGCCAAGTCCAGTTTGCCAAAGATTTTTGACCCAGCCAGGGTGGCGAGGACATGGCTGACCACTGGCACTGGGTATGCATGGGCCGCGAGAGCCTTGTTTATGGTGCATTTGTAGTCTGCACAGATGCGGACCGAACCATTAGGCTTGACGGGTGTGACAATTGGAGTTTCCCAGGGGGCGTTGGGCACCGGCTCCAGCACTCCTTGCTCCACGAGCCGGTCCAATTCCTCGTCTATGCGGGGTTTCAGGGCGAACGGGACCCGGCGGGCCTTGTGCCTGATGGGTCGTACAGCGGGGTCTAGCTGTAGGGCAATGGGGGGTCCTGTATATCGTCCCAATGCCCCATCGAAAACCCCTGGAAACTCTTTGCATATGGCGTCCACGTCCACTTGTAAGCTAGTGCGGTTCACCCCGGTAACGGCTAGCCCCAGAGGTCCAAACCATGCCAGTCCCAGTAAGCTAACGTAGGGGCCCTTAACTACCAGCAAGTCCAATTGTTGCTTTCGCCCTCGATATTGCACCCTGAAGGTCCCCACCCCCATTGTAGGGACCTTACGTTTCTGGAAGTCCCGGAGGGTGAATGGGGCCGGCCTTAGTTTGGGACCCCCATTAGGGCACAGTTCCCTTAATGTTCGGGCCGAGATTATGGATAGAGTTGAACCCGTGTCCAGCTCCATGCGGCATGGGGCTCCCTCTATCTGTACCTCTATATAAATTTTCTCTGTGCTGGGATGGGGCAACTGGAATACCTGGTAGTCCGTGATCTCCGTCGAGTTGCCTTGGTGCATGGTGCCGTGTGACCTGGGGCTCCTGGGTCGGTCATCTGATGCTTGTCGACGGGTGAGTCGAGCCCGACACACCCGGGCGATGTGTCCCAATTTTCTGCACTGCCTGCACTCTGCGTTGCGGAAACGGCAGGTCTTCCTCTCGTGGTTCTCCCCGCAGCTTGCACAGTTCCCTCCTTCTCGTCGAGGCTGCGGTGGTGTGTGTGCTGCTTGAGTGCGCCGCTGTACTCGGTGTACTTCCTCCCTGCCAGATTCGGATTCGTCGGTGAGGTCTTCATGGTAGACCCTCGGTTGGGATGGCGGGGCCGGTCGTGCCTCTTGCGTTGACCTCTCGGCGGCTTCGGTTGCCAGGGCTTCCTCCAGAGCAATCTGGAACGTGAGGTCTTTTTTGGCGTAGAGGCGTCGTTGCAACATCTCGTCCCTCAGGCCACCGACGAGGCGGTCACGAAGCATGTTCTCCAACTCTGAGAAGTTGCATAACCGGGCGGCTTGGCGGAGGGAGGTCACAAACCCAGTTATGGTTTCCCCCGGGGCTTGCCGCTTTGCGTAGAAGGCATTTCGGCAAGCTACCACCGAGGGCTGTGGTGAAAAGTGCTCCTTCAGCCGTTCCATTATTGTTTTGTAAGAGACGGTAGCGACATCTCTAGGTGCAAGGAGAGCCCGGGCGATTTCAAACGTCTCCTCTCCACAGACGCTGAAGAATGTCGCCCTCTTCATGGCATCGTTGGTGACTTCTTTCGCTTGCAGGAGGAAGTTGAAACGGGCGGCGTACCCTTCCCAGTCTCCTGATGCTGGTTTGAATGGCGAGAAGCTGCTGTCGGTTGCCATTCTGGGTTCCTTGGGTCCTGGAGCTGAAGCCTGGATGCACGGTGCGATGCAGCGGTGCAGCAGGTGGCGGTGCTGCGGTGCAGTGCGTGGTGGCGGTCAGCTCAGCAGGATCCCATCCTCGTCGCCAGTGAGATATACTCGGAGTCGAGAGTGAATTTCATGCTCTTTATTCAGCTCATATTCATCAAGGAGAAGAAGAGAAGACGAATGGCTCTTTTCCCAAAACCATCTGCTTATATACATTATTTACACAATGGGCCTTGCGTGATTGGCTACTTCAGGGCTACACCTGTGGGCCAATTATATTGTGGATTGACTTCTGCCTGCAGCCTGATTGGCTGCTCCTACAGGCCAATCAGGTAGCAGATTCACTTCTGCCAGCCGCCTGATTGGCTGCTCCAGCAGGCCAATCAGGTTGCGGATTCACTTCCACCTGGAGTTGGATTGGGTAGCTCCCGCTGATTCTGAATCCTATTGTTCTAGGATTCAGCTCAGTACATAACAAGTACCATCAAACATGGTTTCCTTGTAGTGAATCATCCTTGTTCTAGTTGTGACATACAGGGGTGAGTATTATCTGGGTCACGGCCATCTTGGCGCATTTATTTATTACATTCATATGCCACCTTTCCTCTAAGGAGCTCAAAGTGTCATACATGGTTCTCCCTCTCCCCATTTTAGACTCTCAGCAATTCTTTAAGCCCAGCAGTCACTGGCAACACAGAACAGAGATATTATTTGAGAACAAAAATCCTAAAGCTGACAAATGTGTATTTACTGACCCTCCTGATGTTTTCACCACTTGGAGAGAAGATCTAGGGTGCAGCCCACTGAAAACATGTCCTGCAAAAGATTTATTGAAATGAATGGAAAATTTGTAGCTGAATATGCATGTTTACCCATGCAATGGCCTAACAGCTATAGCTAATTTCAGAGTTCTCTAGGCACTGCAAAGGGCACACAGAAATCTTGTGCATGTGGACTTTCCTCATTCTTCCAGATGGAAGCAGCTGTTGCATGCATACTTCCTTGAGTGTGTTTAGTTTGATCAAGTCCAATGAAGTAAAAAGGGATCCATTTTGCATGTGCCCACATTTGCATGAAGCCAACGACACACACGGAGGAAAGAATCAGGGTTCATTTCTGGATACCTCACCCATGTATCACACCTATTATTTTTGCCCCAAACCGCAACCTATTTTATAATTCCTTTGTCTCTGCGTTATCAGTTCCAGACGTCGCAGCTGCCATGGAATGTAACAATGAAACTACACATGCCTCATTTAGAGATGGCGCTTTAAGATATATGTAGTTCTTTTTCCCTCCTTTGTTAAAGTAACTTGAATGCAGATACAACACCATCTTGGAGCCCTGCAGCCAAATGTTAACTTTTATTAAGTTTTATTATCTTCCTTGAGTCCCTCCCCCCCCCCCCCCGCACCACAAATGCTTTTAGGATGAGCACATGCTAACCTTATCATGTGGTTGTACTTGGAAGGCTTAACAGGAGTATCAATCTCAGTGGCCCTAGACTGCTTGTCTTGCGTGAAGTTCTGTACCGCATTTTCCTGTCTTATTCAAACATGAAAGATGCACTGAGCAATCACTTTTCTAACCACAAGCGGAGGTGTGTTTACATTTAAAAGTGTGCTGCATTTATTCATTCTTCAGCCGGGCGAACTTTACTGTCTTACTCATCAAAAAAAAAGGTTCTTATTGAAGGCACAGGGAGGGAGGAAAGTAAAGGCTAAGAGTGGTTGTTGATTCTGCTTTGCATGTATGCAGCCCTAAATTCCACAAATTGCATTTCATGTATCCAGCTTTAAATTGGGGGCATGTGGAATTTAGCACTATACATGGGATGTTCTGACACTTGGGTGGTCTTTGAGAGGGCATACCTCTGGGTGCTGAGCCCATTAGCTCTTATAAGGGGATGCCTTGTACCAATGAGTTTTCATACTTTCAGTCTTATATTACCCTTTCCTTGCCTGTTAATGGAGCCTTGAGTTCTGCCATGGAACCCTTATATGTTAAAGAGGGCATCATCTGCAGGGCCATCTTAAGCATATCTGGCGTTGTGGTGCAAAGATCCCTCCGGCACCGGTGTCCCCCCCCCCATTTTCCAGAGTTGTCAACTTGTCGACCTTTTCCCAAGCCTCTGTGGGGATCACTCTCCTCCCGCAGAAGCTTGGAAGACAAGCTGCACGCCAGCCAGCCATATGGTTGACAGGGCACAGCCGGCAAGCGTGCAGGGAAAGGGGAGGCTGCCGGCAAAGCCGCAACACCTTTTCCCAAGGATACACCATTCCACATCTTCCTGGTTTTTTTTTTGTCTTCCCCACAAAAGTTTGTCAACATTCTATGTTCAGCGAGCATGCTCAGTCCTGTTTGAGCTGTTTCGGGGTTCCCTCCTGCCAATTATTTTGTATTTTGTATTTTTTTTGAAGTTTTCAAGTAATTACTGACAAAAATGATAATGGAAGAAAACAATGGCATAAGCATAAACTAAACCATGAATTAACGAAACATTTCTTTTGCAAATGGCATCATGAACAAAAACAAAAATGGATGTTGCTGGAAAGAAGTATGTGAGAAAAAATAGGCAAATTTCATGTGAAACTGAAACACTGCATGAAGATTTTGCTAGCTAGGAAACAAAAATTTGCACCAGATTTTAGAGTGTATGGTTATCTTCACCCCAAATGATTTCTTCCCTGGGGATTTGATGATACTCTTCCTATATGATTTGAACCCATACCTCCTCCTTTGTAAGAGCTTGCGGCACACTACTTGGAGACTGCACTTATCTGATTCCTGTTTAAAACCATTAACTCCCTGACTTTTTAAGGCCTTGGTTTCAGTCTGTGAGTCATACTCGTGCTGTTGATAACAAAAGAAGGTGTGAGGAAAGCTAACACCATAACCTGGGCTTGTCATCACTTCATTTGCCTCAGGTGTGTTTTGAAGAGTGTGGATCAGGTGTTGACAAGAAAGGCCATCGGGAATCTCCCAAGGAAAACTTGATTGCTGAGTAACCTAAAGCAAGGCAAATCTTCTGTGATGAAGGATTTTAAAATAACTGATGGGACAATTTAAAGCCACTTTGGTGTGCTCTGTAAGTTCAGGATGTAATAATCTTGTTTTGGACACAGAGGTGAAGTAAAAAAGCCATTCCATTGAGTGGATAACTGTAGTCTACATTTCACCTCCAACACTACGGAGAACGTGTAATGATAAAATAACTTTAAAATCCTTTACTTAAGCCTCCTTATTGAGTAACCTCCTGTGCCACGTGGCTAACTAACAATGTAAAATGGAATATCTGGTCTCTCTATGAGCAAGGCCTTTAGTAATATGGCACTAACCTTTTGAAATGCTCTCCCATTAAATATTACATCTTCTCTGTTTCCTTTTAGGTGCTTACTAAAACCTTCCCCTTCCAACAAGCCTTTTAAGTAGCCTGCATCTTTGTATTAGAATTGCTTTTTGATGATTTAATTATTTTATTGTTTGTGTATTTGTTTCCCTGGCCTGCTTTGGGAGTAAGGCTGGAGGAGGATGATGATTTTGGGGCATTTTGATATGTTGAGGGGCCAGTTTCCCTAGTCCAAAACTGCTTGCTTTAAGGCTTTACAATGAACTGAATTCTTCATTAAATACAGTTGATAAAAAAGTGGCTTTAATTAAACAACATGTCGTGAATTGTGTTTTCTGGGTGTGTGCTTGTGAGTGTTTAAACAGAAAGGACGAGAAAGGTGAGTGGAGGTGAAGCATAACTATTTATTAATCTCTCAGAAATTGAAGGAATAATCCAACCTGAAATATTATTTGAACAGCTGAAACTCTCAATTAACACAGTGAATTGTCATGCCGTTGGGTACGTATAAACTAGGTTGATGAGTTGGAAAGTTATATCCACAAAAACCTCAGCGCTGCTTTGTGCAGGGGCATCTCACAGTGCTCTGAAATAGGTAGAACTTTAAAGCTTATCATTGGAAATCTTTTATATATGTTGATTTCTACTTTTGTGGAATGTGGGAAAAGAGAGTTGATTTACACTGCTTTGGCCCTATAAACAAAGAACCAGTCTAGGGAGATAAGAAGAAAAAAACCCATAAGAAGAGCCCTGCTGAATCAGGCAAAAGTCCCATCCTCTTCTCACACTGGCCTTCTCACAGCAACTGGTCTTCCTCTTCCTCTTCCTCTTCCAAGTCACACTGCCTCTCAGTTATAGGACACATAGTTGCCACATTGTTTCTGTGTCACTGGAGTTTAGTTACACAAAGAAGTTGGATCCAACTAAAGCCGCTGTTATAGTAGCTTCCTTCCCCTTTTGATCAAAGGGAATAAAGCTAATGTCCTACCAAAATGGCCAGTCTTTAAGGTGCTACAGACAAACAGGGCTACCCATTGGGAATCCAAGACGTAAGTATTCATGGCCAACCTGGACTTAGACTTGCAGTTTGCAGAGGTATCCTTCTTGCGTTATGTTCATCGTGGCATGGTAGCTACTGCAGCACAACTCCATGAAGGAGTAACGACTGGACTCCTGAACACACAGGCGGGTCCAAGCGATGTATCTTCTCCACAGTCTTTGGCCAGGCCCCATTTAAGACTCTGAAAGGGCCAGGGGCAATGTTTAAGGAGGGACCCTCTTCTCATAGCACTATTTCATCATTTAAATGGGACGAGAAAGACAATGTGTATATAAGCCCCCCCCCCTCTCTCTCTCTGTGTGTGTACAGACATTCATTTTATTGGAAGAATTTGGTTTAAAAATCACAACCCATTGCCAATTACCTGCTTAAAATACCCGAATGTCCCATGTATTAAGCCCCCACCGGGAAGCATCCTTCAGATTTATTGAGACATTCAAGCTTTTTTTGAGATCTGGAATAGCTCACTCAGTAGAGCATAAGACTCTTAATCTCAGGGTCGTGGGTTTGAGCCCCATATTGGACTGGGGCACTGGACTAGGTGAGTCTCACAGTCCCTTCCAACTGTACAGTTCTGTGATTCCATGACTGTAAAATATTGGTCTTTCACTTCAAGAAAATGCCAGAGGACACCTTGAGAAATGGTAATGCTTTTCATCAGTCTGTATTTAGCATTCAGATAAATAGATTTCTCTTTCCAGTAAGTTTTTCTTAAATATAAATTCTGTGAAGTAGGCTGTCCAAGGGCAGCAGTATCTCAATTCCCCCAAATCTAGGAGAGTAAAGATTAATCTTCTTTAGAGGAGTAATCATCTGTGCACCATGGCTCTTTAGAGACGGAGAGGAATTTTCTTACTGGTGTGTGGGGTGGCAATTTCAGCAATAAACAATAAAAATATATTTGGTCATTTCAAAATTGTGCCACCCAGAGTTTATTTCTCTCTTTTGTGGTTTCATGACCAGTATATATCAGTTGCACATACTCCAATCTTATAGCGCCAAGTACTATAACATGAAACAGAGAAGAAATAGTTCAAGGCTTAAGTTACAAGTAATATATGGACGATGTTTTGAAATACAATAAAATTTTATGCTGAAAATGTGATGCGATCCTGCACTGTGTACATTTTATTACAAAGACAGTAGGACAAATCGTGGAATCATTTTGTTGCCGGAAGGGACAACGGCAACAAAAAAAGTCCATCTGTTGCAACTTTCTGCCTTAACTTGGCAGGACCACCTATCTGCTGATCTCCCACTGACCAGCCTACACAATGTTCCCTGGGTCATGAGCAGCTGCACTGTCACATGGTGAAGGAAGAAGCTCTCATGGTGATCCATGCCATGTTGCAAATAAGGCTGCATTTTTTAAAAAAAACGAACAAACCCTGTCCCTTGTGCTTTGACAGAGTAGATCACCTGCTATGCAGCCTGCAGATGCTGCAAGAGTACCAAGCTTAATCCCTGCCCTGCTGCTGCATGCATTCCCCATGCCTCCAGGCCAACAGGTGAGAGCTTACTCTGTGTTTTTCGTTACAGGTAGGTAGCCGTGTTGGTCTGTATCTGAAGAAGTATGCATGCACACGAAAGCTCATACCAAAATATAAACTTAGTTGGTCTTTAAGGTGCTACTGAAGGAATTTTTTTATTCTGTGTTTTTCCTTTCACTATAGTACACTCTGTGAAACTTCATAGCGTAGCAGGGTCTTTTCATTAGCTGAGCCTACGCTGTGGGGATGCTAATGGTGCTCCACTTGTTGATGCTATATAGCACGGGTAGGCAAACTAAGGCCCGGGGGCTGGATCCGTCCCAATCGCCTTCTAAATCCGGCCCACAGACGGTCCGCGAATCAGCGTGTTTTTACATGAGTAGAATGTGCCCTTTTATTTAAAGTGCATCTCTGGGTTATTTGTGGGGCCTGCCTGGTGTTTTTACATGAGTAGAATGTGTGCTTTTATTTAAAATGCATCTCCGGCCCCCCACAAGGTCTGAGAGACAGTGGACCAGCCCCCTGCTGAAAACATTGGCTGACCCCTGCAGGGTGGGCTCGGTTCCGTGTGATCTCCTGCCTAAATTCAAAAGCCCCCTCTGCAACCATCAAATCTGGCAGGACTAATCTCTTCCCCTCCCAGTAGCCCACTGGGTGTAGGGAGGAAGAGAAAGTGAAATAAAGAGTCTGCTTGCTCTGGCCCTATCTATTGCTGTCTTTGCCCCAGAATTGACATGAAGCCCCCAACCGATTACACCAGAGGGGAGGAGGCCCTTGAAAGAAAAGGAGTTTTCCACCCCTGCTGAATAGTTAGTGTGTCATTTAATATTTGTTATACTCTGTGGTGGTTGCTGGTTTTTCTTGAGCTTTGAATTTGATTCATGCTATGAAATGGTTTTACAATATATATTCAATGTGATTCAAACATATTGTGAATAAAAGGGTTTACTTCAAAATAGACCCACTGAAATTGATGGACAGGCCCTTTGATTTCAATGGGGCTACTCTGAGTACAGCTTCGTTGGGAAGCACCCAAAGATTCTAAACACTCACAATATGCACTTAGAAGTGGCAGTGACGGAGCTTCATGCTCCGGCACCGGGGGTGGAGAGCAGGCAGGGGTGGGGCTGGCGCGTATCCCGGGGGCGGAGCACGCCGCCCTCATTCTGGGTGTGTTGTGCACTGCTTGCAGGGGTGTGGCGCATGTTCTGGGGCGTGGCGCATCACCTGCAGGGTCGTGGTGCGTGTCTGGGGGCAGGGACAGCCGTAATGGCACCCTACCGGGATCGCGCTGCCCGGGGCGGCGCGCTCCCATCGCCCCCCTCTTCCTATGCGCCTGAAAAGCGGGGCAAGCTTAATCCATGTTTGGAGAATGCTTTCTGTGCAGGGGTTAGCTCTGGTGGAATAACTGAGGCAAATGTGCTCCATTCATTACTTCTCCTTTGGGAGAGCACATCAGTGTTAACAGTGCCCATGTCTATGGAATGATTGCTATGCCATCCTCTGCAAGTCATTTGTTTTCCTCCACCTACAGGACTGTCAAGGTCAAAGTAGCTTACTTATCTTATCTTGTGGATTATTCCCCCTCCCTTGTATTTATTCTGTCAACTGACACCTCTCTGCTAGCCTGGCTCATGAATGGCCTTTCATTTATTTTAAAGATTTGGTACAGCAAAGAAAAATATTGTGGTCTGAGGGAATTTAAACTGTGGTTGTTTTGTTTTTAGAACCCAACATTCAACTGTAAATCTCCCTGTGCTAACTCCTGATCTAAGCGGAAGAGGGGAAAATTATATACAGATTTGATTCAATAACTTTCAGATATTGGGTGATTTCCAGTGTTAGTCATACTCAGAGAAAGCTCATTGAAATCAATGGATGTACGTAAGTTGTAGCTTATTTTCAATGGTTTTGCTCTGAGTAGGACTTGCTTGTCCACCCACTTGCAGAATGGAAATCCATTTGTACAGCAGGGCTTTCTCTTCCCCCCTCTACCTGGAAATGTGCCAGAGTGTTTTCTGGGTTTGTTTTGCTGTTTTTTATTATTATTTTGCAAAGCAGACACATTAAGTGTCGTAGGGTAAGCAATTCTGTTTCTCTCTTTTTCTGCCTTGGGATCTGTCCGCTCTTAACCAGAATAATGACATTGGATGATGACTGTATGTGATAAAGTCACATGCACAGAGATTCTAGACATGTATGTTGAATCACCACCAATAAGCTCTTCTAGCTTAAATACCTGTTTATAATGCTGTCCTGTGGCATTTTCCATTGGGATGTTGCTTAACCGAATGCTTCAAAGTTCTCCCATTGGGTAACCCTTGTTTCAACATGCCCTTTGGAAACCAGGCATAACACAGTGAAGGTTCTGTTTGAGGTTGTGTTTGCTATGTGTGTGGAAGGCAGAAAGGGATGCTGATAACAAGACCTTGCCTTTAACCAAAACTGCAATGGGATCTTCAGCTAGTGGGAAAGTAAGTCAAAAGGTTTACAGCAGGCATCCCCAAACTGCGGCCCTCCAGATGTTTTGGCCTACAACTCCCATGATCCCTAGCTAACAGGACCAGTGGCTGGGGAAGATGGGAATTGTAGTCTAAAACATCTGGAGGGCCGAAGTTTGGGGATGCCTGGTTTACAGCATACCCTCCAACATTTCTCTGATGAAAATAGGGATGCCTTATTGCTATTACTTTATTTTACTATTTATACCCTGCTCATCTGACTGGGTTGCCCCAGGCACTCTGGGCAGCTTCCAACGGATACAAAAACATAATAGATAATTGAATATTAAAAAAAACTTCCCTATACAGTGCTGCCTTCAGATGTCTTCTAAAAGTTGTATAGTTACTTATCTTCTTGGCTTGGTGGGGGGGGGGGTCCTCATAATTCCATACCCTCCAACATTTCTCTGATGAAAATAGGGGCATCCTAAGGGAACATTCCGGGATCAAATAAGAAACCAGGATGGCTTCTGTAAATCCGGGATTATCCCTGGAAAATAGGGATGCTTGGAGGGTCTGTTACAGGGGTATCTCGGGCTACAGTGGTTTTAGAATTGGTGGGGCCTAACTCCACACATGTATCCCCTGAGTGGGTTGCCAGGCAACTGAGATGAGAAGGCTGGGCTTGGTGCATGCATCTCCAGTCTTCCTGTCTGCCCTCCCTGCATTGGCAGCTGGAAGAGTACTGTGAACTTCCTTATATGCCATGCTTGCCTCAGGCAGTCTCCTTGACACTCATTTGTGGTTCAGGGTGAGATCAGTCTAGGTTGGCTGACAGTTGGACTGCGCAGTGATCTAGTTTCTCTCAACCAAGGGGTTATTTGTTTTCCCCAACATCAGGGCAGCCTGCAACTCTGTGAAACATATCTAAGGATAAACTTGAAAAATATAATATGTAGAACATAAACATTACATTTGTACATTGAAATTTTGCCCAGTAGCACTATCCTTATACCATTAAAGAGGTTTTCCAAATAACTCAACATGGAATATGAAAAGAAACTTTGTGGAGCCTGCGGGACCCTTCCTACAGAAAGCATACATACTACAAAACAGAGAAATTAATCCAGAAACTCTTGGGATTCAGCTGTTTTAAAAATCCAGGATAATATAATGTGGCTGGTTGACTTTAAACAGGCTAGTGTTGTGGTATTTCCTCCTGTAGGCACCAACTAGGCTGTGGAAAGAGGGGAAAAAATAAAAAGAAATTTTAATGTAACGTTATTACTTCTGCTTATTTAATGAGATCTGGAGTAACCAGTATTGAAGCATTGTAATAAGTTTCAGTAGTTCATAATTGAACTTAATTAGGATCCAGTGCATTTTCAGTTGACAGAGATAATGACAGAAAATTCAGTGTAATAATATATGTAACAATATTGAACCTAGAATGATGACACATACCACGACTTTATGCTTGAGTTCAGCTATGCTAAGTTATGTGGAGCAGAACATTTTCCATTGCCCTGTTAATGGGCAGAAATGACCCTGTTTCATAAAATGACTGTATTTTTTCATTACAGGTAGGTAGCCGTGTTGGTTTGACGTAGTCGAAACAAAATATAAAAATTCCTTCCAGTAGCACCTTAGAGACCAACAAAGTTTGTCATTGGTATGAGCTTTCGTGTGCATGCACACTTGGTATCTGAAGAAATGTGCATGCACGAAAGCTCATATCAATGACAAACTTTTTTCATGTATAAGGTGAGGTTTTTTGCTTAATTTTTTTTAGTAAAAAATTGGGGGTCATCTTATCCACAGAACATGGGCATACGGGGGAGAGATTATTTTCATATTCAAACAAATGTCTGTGGTTTTGGCTTGGGCGGGCTGAGGCGGTCCCTCCTACCACTGTCCCCTCATTTTCTTCCCCCAACCTGGCCCACTCTCTGCCTTCCTTGGCTCAGTTTACTTGACGGCATGGTCTGGCGCAGAGCGGGTGCTGCCTTCGCCATGCTCTGCCTCAGTGTCCTGCTTGGGAGCCTCCTGCCCTTTGTTTACAAGCAGGGCTGCTGCCGAACAGGAGCAGCTTCCACACCACTGTGTGCTGGAAACTTTGAGGGCGATCTTGCCCCCAAATAGCTCAACAACTTTCTGCCCCTACCACCGACTGTCCGGATTTTCACTTCTAATTTAGGGTTTTGTTTTTCTTAATTTTAGATTCAAGAAAATAGGGGTCATTTTATACATGGGGAGAATTGCGGTAATTAGTTACTTAATGAATGGATATAACTGTAGTCAAAATTGGACAGTTTCATATTTAAAATATGCTGTAATGGCAATTGGCTACACACTAGATGTCATGATAATTCTTCTTTACACAACACATAAACTCTGGAGTTTGCTCCCCGAAGAAAGTTTGGTTGGCCACTATGAGAACAGGATGCTGGTCCTGATGGGCCATCGGCCTGATCTAGCAGGCTTTTCTTATGTTCTTACATCAGTCTTGCTCTGTCACTCACATATGCCACCCATTTATTTGTATAAAGGAGTTAACCAGAGGGTTGAATGAAAGTCCCAAATATGTATCATTGAAACATGCTAAATCAGATTCCAGTTTGGCCATCACCATGATGATTCAATTTGATCCCCTGCCGCTGAAATACCCACATTGTTCTGTATACCTCATAACTATGCTTTTGTGCATAAAATATGTACAAATGAGAACATATTTGTAATACGTACCAATTCTTAAATCACCAAATGGAAATATTGGAGTACATATTTTGCCAGAAGACAAAATATGAAGGCCCACAGTGAGGCTACTTTCAGGGCTATTGCCTGCCTATTGCCATTTACTTGAGGGCTTCAAATGGAAGTTATACTGTATGTCTGTAGTCTCTTAAATGTGTCCACATTATGCTCCATTGGAAAGGGAAAGAGTTCCTTTTTGAATCTAGCTATTTTCCTTTCTTATAAGATTGAGCTTGAGTAATTTTATTGTGTTTGAGCTGCTTAAACCAGACTAGTTAAGCAAGTTCATATTTCGCTGCTTGTCGTGCTGAAAAATCTTTTTAAAAGTGAGAGATTGAATTCTGTCAAGTAAGTGCTGTCATTTGATGACTGTGAGATTTTTGCATTGTGGTCCCAAAACTCCACATTGAGATGCAATATCTGACTCATACTTAACTCTTATTTAACGTTTCATCCAAATGTTGGTGTTTTACTTGAAAAACATTCCAGTTTCATATTACTCCTTGCCTGAGCCTCCCCCCACCCACCCTTGGGCTAACACTTTCAACAACGTGAGACTTTAAAACTTTCCAAAACTTTCCAAGGTGGTCTGAGGAATCAGAATAATTTTCAGTTTAATGCCTCAAGAAATCCCAGTTATTGTGTAATTTGCCCTCTGTGTGCAATGCTATATAAGGTGAAGGGCCATAGCCTAGTGGTTGAACCACCATGCGATCTTATGATGAAGGCCACTATATAAGTCTAATAAATAAAATAAAAAAATAAAATAAAATAGCACTTTCTTTGCATGTGAAACTCAATCACCTTCTTGTCTGAAACCCCAAAGAGTTCCTACAAGTCAATATAATCAATATTGCACTAGTTAGATGGGCCAATGGATGCTATATAAGGCTGCTTCCCCTGACCCTGTTACTAAGCAGTGTAAATTCAGCCCCATTTCATTGTGCTCTCTGGTTAGTATAAATGAATAAGAAGCCACATTTTTGTGCCATTCGTGGTAAGTATATTAATAATTAGATTGGCGCGTTCATCTCATCCAGTCACTGGTGTGAATAATGTGTTTATCTTGCACCCAGCACTTGACTCTGGTGAACTTCTCAGAGCTCTGTGAATGATTGCACAATTTGGGATAAGAAACTTTTGCCAAGTGACTGTTGCTTTGGTGATGGGAGAGCTGCACATGCCGGTTTCATTCTGCTGTTAAAAGTACAGGGGCTGCACCTCCATACTGAAAATGGCATCATAGACTTCTGATTTATTTTTAGATTAATGTTGTAATTTTATGGGTCTTGCAGAGCAGGCAAATAAATATTACAGATTCCTACTCATTGGGACTATGCTGTAAAATATGGCAGTCCAGACCCCACGAGTTTATATGTTGTTATGAGAATTATAAGGTCTAAGGTATAAAATAAATGTTCATAAATGTACCAGGCAAACACATACACAAATATATAAACCACATGTCTGAAACATAGCTGCCAAGTTCTCCCTTTTTTAAGGGAAATTCCCTTATGCTGAATAGGCTTCCTCGCGAGAGAAGGGAAAACTAGGGAAAGCTATGGTCTGAAACAGTGCAGGAAAATAGTCCTGAAACCATTTTGAATCTCCCAAATTGACCTCAAATGTTTCTCTGCAAGGAGGAACGGAATGGGAAAACCTCCCCATTGTTTCTTTGCTCACAAATCCTGTCTTAAGGATGTATCTGTGTATGAATAGGGTGAGCCTATGACCTGGATTCAGGAACTGAGTATTTACCATCACAAAAAAAATGCCCAGGTTGCCCAGGTAATGCACTCAGTGAACCATTATTAGGTACCCTGGCAAGCAGGATTTCTGCGGTAGACCACTTTCTCTGCTGTTGACTGCCTCCTTCTGTGATGTATGTATGATGTTTCAGGGAGGTGGTCTTGGGCTACAGGGTGGGCAATTTCAAAAGTCTATATAAGAGCTTGCATACATGGGGTGTGTGAGCACCCTGTTGCAACAGTTTAATAAAGATCAGGCTTACTAGCCACTTTGCTTCTCAATATTCTCTGGTCGGACTCTGTTATTTACTCCTACCAATAGAGAACCTACATAATGACTCTACACGGGCTCTTGGATACCCCATAAGGGAAAGGGAGCAGTTTTTGTATTTTTTGCCCGAACATGCATCACCTTACACTGACTTATTTACATTAAATTGTATTTGCCATTTGACCTCCCATTCACAGCTTCAAGAGGTCCTTTTGGAGCTTTTCTCAGTGTCTTTTTGTTTTAATGAATGGTATCATCAGCAGACGTAGGCACCTCACTGCTCCCTCCTAATTTCCATGCTCATTGTGTGTACCACCAGGATCAGAGCAATGTGATGTGATTGTTCATGCATATCTTTCAACCTGGCTGTCTGGGTATTGAGGGAAATGGATATATTTTTTTCCTGTAACGCTTGCCTAATTTTATGTTAATTATACATTTCTCATACAGCTCAACTGCGTATGCGTCCATAGATTTTATTCCAAACATCCAAAACACAAATACGGTACACATATACACACAGGGAGTTGATATTCAACTTTCATTCACATGCTTGCCAACACATGTTTTGATGGAAGTGAGAAAGAGTGAGGAATTAATTGATAAACTTGCATTGCAAAGTTTAGCATCTCGTTTTTCTAGCTTTGCAATTGCAGCATTCTTATGTATTTATGTATGAAAGAGGTGAAACACATTCAGGCATTTAACAAAATACGACTCTGGATTGAGGCATTGATTATATAATAGTTATACACTGAATTTGCAGCAATATTTTAGGCAAAAAAATAATTTTTCCTGGGGTCATAATGGAGCTTACCCTGACCTGAGCATCATTCACAATCTTAAGCAACAGCATTAAGTAAGTGCGTGGATGCCCCCCAGTGGTGAAGAAAATAGACAAGTAATGACTTCTCTCCCTTCCTCCTCCTATTTGCTAGGGTTAGAAAGACCAGCTGTTTGATTTGTAGATGCTGAAAGAAGTCTTTCTAATTTTGACTGCTGTGATTGGCCACTGTCCAAAGGCAGGGGTTTTGACTTGTGTTTTTTTGCAGCAGAAGTATTCGTAGACTGAGGGAAATTTTCCTTGGCATAAGGAAAGCTTGTTAGAAGCAAAGGAAGAGATTTTTTTCTTTTTTTTAAGGGAGGTAAATTAATAACAACTGTGTAGTACCCTAGGTCCCCCCCCCCTATTTACAGGATAAATGCCCTGTTTAGGCAGCCCTGTTTAGGGAAGCTTTTAATATCTGAAGGACTATTGTATTTTAATATTTTGTTGGAAGCTGCCCAGAGTGGCTGGGGAAACCCAACCAGATGGGTTGGGTATAAATAATAAATTATTATTATTATTATTATTATTATTATTATTATTATTATTATTATTATGGCTCTCATTTGGGCAGAATACTCACTGAGTGCCCACAATGGTTAGGAAGCAGCTAAGAACTGAAAACAAGGCAATAGCCATTGAATATATAAGAACATACAAAGCTATATTATACCCAGGTAGGTCAATTTAGCTCACTGACTAGGCATTTGTTCTTCCAGCTCAATATTAACACTTACTGGTAGCAGCTCCCCAATGTTTCAGACCCCTTTTACAAGCCTACCTGGAGGTGCCAGGAGTTGAACTCAGTTGGGGAAGGTGACCTCCTCCTCCATCCCTTATTAGCTTTGCATGTAAGAAACTGCAGTTTAGAACAGAGGCAAAGAGAAGACTGTGAGCTGAAGTCTCCTTGTAGGAGCAGACAACCCACTGGGGATCTGATAGGAGGTTGAGAATCCATTGCCTTGTAGAAGACCCTGTAACCCCACCACCACCACCACCACCAAATGGCTGTTTCCACACAGTGGTACCAAAATGTCTGCTTTCCAATCACCATGCATTATGCCAGGCATAAGCAAACTCCGGCCCTCCAGATGTTTGGGAATACAGTTCCCATCATCCCTAGCTAACAGGACCAGCGGTCAGGGATAATGGGAATTGTAGTCCCAAACTTCTACAGGGCCGGAGTTTGCCTATGCCTGCTTTATGCTTTCCTTCTTTGTTTATGTCTCACACATCCTGTGCAGCCCCTCGACTGGGAAATACTAATACTGGAAGGGCATGCAGATGTGCTTAGTTGTTGACCTGTGGCGAGGATTGTGCTGTGCTTTTTTGTTTGTGTGCCTTGTGCATGTGTGTTTCAGTAGATAAAACTCGTTCTAGAGGGAAGTTTTGTTTTGAGGTCACAACTTCATATGCATGGGGCTTTTCAGTTTAGAAGGTGAGTAAAGGGAAGGAAGGAAGGAAGGAAGGAAGGACATGATAGAGGTCTATATATAAAAATACAGTTGACGTAGAAAATGCATAAGGAGGCATTTTTCTCTCCTTTGCTAGAGCCTGGGATCATCCAATGAAGCTGAATCCTGGGAGATTCAGGCTTAATCTCCCCTGTCTTCAGGACAGACAAGAGGAAGTAGTTCTTCACACAGTGCATAGTTAATCTATGAGCCAGTGTGGTGTAGTGGTTAAGAGCGGTTGACTCGTAATATGGGGAACCGGGTTCATGTCTCTGCTCCTCCACATGCAGCTGCTGGGTGACCTTGGGCTAGTCACACTTCTCTGAAGTCTCTCAGCCCCTCTAACCTCACAGAGTGTTTGTTGTGGGGGAGGAAGGGAAAGGAGAACGTTAGCCGCTTTGAGACTCCTTAGGGTAGTGATAAAGCGGGATATCAAATCCAAACTCCTCCTCCTCCTCCTCCTCCGCTTCTTCTTCTTCTTCTTCTTCTTCTTCTTCTTCTTCTTCTTCTTCTTCTTCTTCTTCTTCTTCTTCGGGATTTGCTACCACAAAAAGTAGTGAGGACTAACAACCTGGACAGCTTTAAAAGGGAATGAGACAAATTCATATCCACAGAACTGCTGCCTTTTATGTCCCCATTCAGAATTCAAGGAACATCATTAGAGGATTTAATAACTGTACTTACACAATCAACAGCTTATTCACCTGCACATTTTCCAACCTAATACATGTGATCACCTACCCAAAATGCCCTTCCACTGTCTTCGTAGGACAAACAGATCAGTCTGTATGCAGGACACTGACATATGACATCAAAAGCGAAACATTTAGAAGCCAGTGAGGCAATGTTTCAGTCTTCCAAGATGCTCTGCTGCTTACCTCAAAGATACCATATTTAACCCCCCATCAAATTCAAACACTGTTTATCTGAACCAGAAGCTTTCAGCAAATGTAATCCATATACTGTATACTCCATATATTATCCAGAGGGAGACTTTCCCACTGCAATCATTCAATTAGGATACCTTAAAAATAGTGATGCAGAAACCCCTCTTCACTCAAATCATATTTAGGTTACTAATTATGTGTTTCCTCTATGAATGATTACTGGTACCTCCACCCTCTCCGCCATGAATTCCAAATTGGATCAAAATGTTTTGTCACCTGTAGATTCTTGCAGACTTGCCTGGGGACTGTAGTGAGGGGATAGATAGCAGTTTTCTAAGCATCTTGTTGACACAAGTTTTGTAGCCTTGATCCCTGTGAGAACAGGATGCTGAACTAAATGGGCTATTCATGATCCAACATTATTTTCAAACACTCTTAGAATGTGGAGGCGGTGATATGATCAGTTTCAGTAACACTGACAGCCGCACTCTTACCTGCTAGATGGTTGTATCCCCTGGTTCTTCCCATGATTCCCCTCTGTGTGCGTGTGTATCTCTTATCTAGTTAGCGAGAACACTTCTTGTAACTGACAAACTAAGTTCCTTGGGGGGAAAAGCTTATGTTCCAATAAATATGCAGGTTTCAACCTATTCTATGTTGTTCTTGCAACTACGGTAAACTAATAATAAGGCCCAGCTCCCCATTGGAACTTGTGAATTTGCCTTGACTTCAGCGGAAGAGTCAGGCCACGTAAGTGCAGCTCCTGTTTCAAAATGTAGAGTCATGCCCCCGATGGGAACAGATTTCAGCCTGCTGTGTCACAAAATGGCCTTTTGCTTGCCTCCTATGCTGAGCCTTGTGGCCTGAACATCAGAGCGGAATTATAATTGCATGGACTCATTCATTTCTCAAAGCGCACATGGCACTGTAAGTGTATTCACAGGGTGATCAATGGGCCATGAATTAATTAGAATGGGGAGGGTGGACTCTGTGGATGTAAACACAGCTGCTCTTTTCTGGGTATGAATGCAATCAGTGACTGAACAAACTTGCAGGCAAATAGACTGCTCTCGTTGTTTTCATGCTGCCTTAATTTGACTTGACAGCATATCATCTCAAGTGTGAGCCAAGGTCAATATAGTCTCACTTCCTGAAAAGCAGCACCAAGGATGGCTCCTTCCCAATCTATTTTTGCTCCCAAGATGAGTCCTAAATTTAACACCTGCAACATTATGCGCATGAGCCCCCACACACAAAGTGCAATGGCAGATTTTTTTGCTAGTCAGCTACCTAAGAACTGTCACCTGTGTTTGATCATTTCTTCCCCCATTTAAAGTACCTCTTGCTGCTTACCTGGCAATCCCTTCTAGCAAATGCCTAGCTTAAATGATGGCTTAATTAGGCCATCTTGTCACAGTTGATCTCCCTGGCAGTGGAAAATCTGCTGGAACACTTAAAATATCTTCCCAGTTGGTGTACACCCTGAAACTAAACACATTTGCTTCAATCTGGCAGTGTGGAAGGAAACAGATTTTCGTGCACATATAATTTTTCTGGGTTGGATTTCTTACTTAGGCCACAAAGGTGGATGCTGGGCAAAACCTCACATCCAGCCTGGCCAGGAAAATATGCTCTTGAACGAAGGAGAGAGGAAATGCTCATGTATTGCAGTGAAGATGCAGCCAGATGCTGCAAAAGACCAACTGTGGATTTCTATTGAATATCCCTGAGTGTTAGCCCATGTCACACAACTCGCACCAGGGAGAATATCGCAGTACAGAAGCCGTACTAGAGTTAAACTCATCACAAGTATAACCAGTCCCTGAATGGATGACCTGCTGGAGGGCAAAGCTGCCTGTGAAGCCTCAAGGATGAGGGCTGCTGAGTGGTGTAAGCAGGCATTTAGCAGACCCTGGACTCCTTCCCATGATGGTGACAGCCCTGGCTCACAAAAGAACAAATTGGTGGTGCTTTAACATGCTGAATTGCCTCTCCGCCGTCTAACCGGAGGTGTCAGAAACTTCCACTAAGTGACATATTTATATTGCTGGAAGTTCTCCTGTGCAAAATAATACGTTCCAGGCGCAAATTATTTTTCTGCAGAGCCAAATGGGAAAACAAGAAATGGGGAACCGGGAATTCAGGGACCCAAAGGTCTTTATTTAACCTAAGATGAAGAATGTGTATAGTGTAAAATTATACTCCAGCTCTCAACGAGTAGTGCTGCATAGGGGGAATAGGTTATATTTATAGCTCATAGGACTATACAGGGCAGGGATTGATAGCCTTTCCTGAGCACATTCATCCTTTGTGGACGAGATGGTGTTACCAAAAGTGGAGGGATGTGGGTGGCGCTGTGGCAGTTCGAATCCCCGCAACGGACTGAGCTCCCGTTGCTCTTTTCCAGCTCCTGCCAACCTAGCAGTTTGAAAGCATGCCAGTGCAAGTAGATAAACAGGTACTACTGAGGCGGGAAGGTAAACAGCGTTTCTGTGAACTCTGGTTTCCGTCACGGTGTCCAGTTGCACCAGAGACAGCTGGCCATCTGACCCAGAAAGCTGTCTCTGGACAAACACCGACTCCCTCGGCCTGAAAGATAAACGCCACAACACCATAGTCACCTTTGACTGGACTTAACCGTCCAGGGGTCCTTTACTTTTACCTTTACCTTACCAAAAGTGGACGTGGCCACCCTGTGCACACACACTAGGCATGCATATTGGACACCTCTCCCAGCTGATCAATTCAGATCACCTGGGATGTTTGTGTTGCCTCCTCCCTGCACATCAAACAACTGATCTGATGACTGGGGTGGGGCAAACCCATATGTTCCAGACCAAGCATTGTAATAATTGTACACCTGATCTCACCCAGGTTCTCCGAGCCTCATCATTGTGTCATTTAACTGGAATCCTGCTTGGCACTACTGTATATTGAGTGGTGTTACAGAAGGTTAGCAGAACTACTGCAATTTTGTTAAAGAGAGTTTTGGACTCAAAAGGTAATATTAACAAGGTTATATATATATATATATATATATATATATATATATATATATATATATATATCCCCAGATATCCAGGTATAAAAGCCAATTCTTTCAAGGGAGCTGGTGGCCCCACTGATGACCCAAAACATTGCCTTGGCTACGGCCAAGGCGCATGATACCAATCTGACTTCTCTGTGACATTTCACATTTACAGGTTGCAGCACAGTGTTAAATATTGACTTTTTCAGGCTTCAGTTTAACATCTTGTTCTTCCCACAAAGCTCAAATATTGTCAGGTAAGCTGAAAGGGTAATTTCTGTTGACCTTTCAACTGAACACCCATTTTTTTTTAAGTGCAGTGGTCAACACTTCTTTGTGTGTGCAAATATCTGAGTTTGTTGACATAGTGTTAGCTTGAGCCTGAGAGAGGAGAATGGAGGCTGGTGTTGACATAGTTTCAGTCGCAGGAAAAGTTCCGACCTGCAGAGATAACATTTGACAAGAAAAATGACATTAAAGAGGGCAACTTTTTTATAAAAAAAAAGTTGGACAACTAGAAGTGTGTTTTAATAAAAGAACACTCCATAGGTTCCTGTAAATGCCATCTAAACAAGTCCACAGTGACTGAGTAAAGAGATGGAAGATGAGGCAAAGTTCAACATTTAGGTCAGCTTTCTAAAATGTAAAGCAGGTTTAAGCAGATAAAAGGTTTCATGTTTCCAGTCCTCTTTGTGTTCGGATAGTTCATTCATTTTTCTTCAGCCCTTTGCTTAGGAGCCAACCTGTTTCTAACGGCTGGGCTATCAGTGTTTGCTGAGGAAGCAGGAACAGCTAAGTATATTCTGTTTCTAAGTGACAGGGTGAACAGAGGCAGAACTGGGTGGTTTGGTCTCTTTAGTACAATCAGGGCCACCCCACTCATGAGGGAAGGTGAGGCGACTGCCTCGGGCAGTAGCACCCATGGGGACAGCCGTTCAAAGAATGCATCACCTGCTGCCACTGCCATGGTGGCGGTGACGGCTGTGGCGTGCTCCTTGGAGGCTGGCTCTGCCACCTCCTTGCCCCCCCTGTCTCTACAGCAACCTCTTGGCAAATAGGAGGTCCTGCTGGTCCCCCCTCCCTGTTCCTCATGTAGATCTTTATTCCAGCGTTTCTCAACCGCTGTTCCGCGGCACACTAGTGTGCCGCGAGACGCTGGCTGCTGTGCCGCGATGTGCGGCGACGAGAAGGGCGATTTGCATTGTCACGTGCCTGGCGGCCGCCAATAATCTGTGCTGACCCACCGGAAAGGAAGCCGGCCGGGTCACGACGCGGGGTGAGCGCAGCTCTCAACAGCCACCACCACGGGAGGGTGGTTTTAGACAAACTTAAAGAAGCTGGCTGGATGAGCTCAACCTGAAACTTGCTGAGCAAAGGATTGTGCTGGCAGAGAAATCAGCGGCTTGTGAAGCCTTATTACAGGAGATTGCAACCAACACAGCAATTGGCAAGTGTTTCTTACAGTCATAATTATATAGTCAATATAGGGCGGCACAGAGTTAAATTTTTAAACTTTTTTAATGGTGGTGTGCCTCGTGATTTTTTTCATGGAACAAGTGTGCCTTGGCCCAAAAAAGGTTGAGAAACACTGCTTTATTCCTACCTTGCTCCTGCCATAGATTTTCACTCATGGTTTCTTCTCTGGCAGCGGGGGGCATTTTGTGGTTTGCCTCAGGTCAGAGGTGCCAAGTTGAAGAAAATATTGGTGTGAGGCCAAACAACGATGGTGTTAACAAACAATATAGAAAAGAAAAGAAAACTTTTTGAACTTTAAAAATCCAAAGGTAAAGCTGTAGAAACAAAGAAAAAAGAAAGCCACCAGTGGTGGAACATGCTATAGAAGATCTGTTTTCAAAGGCATCAATGTGAGGTTAAATGTGTGATTGCATTTACAGTAACTTGTCTGTTTCAATGGTGACCTGGTGCTGTGACGTTTGAGCGTTTAGAGGTCGAGAACCACCTTGAGAAGTAGCAAAAATGCACTGGATTGCCATGGAAACTATGCACAAAGGTGCAGTCACCCTATTGATTGATTTCCTGTTTCTCCACTGCTCTGTATATGCCCTAGGCTAGGTCCTTAAAACTGCAAATGGGGAAATAATTATCATTGCTAATAGTTGTGCAGTGATTTGTAGGGAGTAATCTACTTTTATGGTTCTGTAGATTAATGAGAAAATGCATTTCCTTTATTGCACAGGTTTCTATATTTCTTTCTTTAACATTAATTCTTTGACATTAATAGAAAACAAAGTGAAAATGGTAGTACTAAATATCCCATAGTCCTAAATAACACTGTCTTTTGAAGGCCAGTGGAGATTTCCATACTAATTTCCATACTAATGGAAAATCTGGCTCATTTCAAATGTCTCAATGAGACCATGACTATAAATACCTAGGATACTCCATTTCTTTCGCCTTTGTGTGAATTTTCATTTGGTTTACATGTTGACATCCTCAAAGAAATCTGTAATGTTGTTGCCATGTTCCGAACAGCAAGAGGTGTAATGAGCTGCTTCTTCTCTAGTTACTAATATTAGGGGTGTGTGAGAACATTTACTGATGCCATTTTAAGACTTGAGGGCTCTATGTAATACAAGGAAGATAGAAAAATTCAGCAGCACCCTACACCCTGTAGAACTCACAACTGCTGTGGCTTGCCTTTATCAAGAGGCTTCCTTCATTCATGCGGTATAAAGAAATCCCCTTTACAACTGCAAGTAGCCAGTAGGTTCAGAAACAGGCAACCAGAATGGCTAAGGGGCCGGAACAAGTCTCGTGTGAGAGAGAGGTTGCAGTATTTATGGCTTTTTAGTTCATAAAGAAAAGCGAGTAAGGGTGGACATGCTAGAGATGTATAAGGTTATGCATGATGTTCAGAAAATGGACAAGGGGGAGTCTATCTCTGCTTACCTCTCGTAACACTAGATCCCAGGAGCAATCAATGGAGCCGACTGTTGTAATGGGAGGCAAAGCACTTGTTCACACAGAGCATAGTCAGACTGCGGAATGTGCTCCCATTAGATGACTTTAAAAGCTTAGACACATTCATGGAAGATGTCATAGGCAGGATGCATCGGAAAACCAGTTACTGGGAGAAGTTGGGAGTGTGTTGTTGCAGTCAGGTCCTGCATGCAGGATTCCCATAGGCATCTGCTACTGCGTGTGTATGGATGGAAGCTTGGGCCTGATGTTGACTAGTGTCAGTTGTGCAAGCAACTTGGGGACCAGTTGACTCCTAGCCTGGCTCAGGTGCATCCTCAACCCACCCCCAGAATGCCCTGTTTGGGGGCTTTCCTCCAGACTGGGAGGGATGCCACCAGTAGACCATCGGTCAGCAGGTGGAGGTCTGCACGGCTGGAAAGCCAGCTGAGCTGGGAGGGGTGAGCAGAGGGACAAGCTGAGCTTTGATTGCAGACGAACTTACTGGAACAAAAAGAGGAGAAGTCAATGCACGTCTCTGCTCCTCCCTAGAAAAGAGGTGAGAAGGAGAAATAACTTTGCTCTTAAACTGCTTTGTTCCTCTGCAGAGACAGAGGAAGGGGGTAGTTATATAACTCTCCACTTCCTTTGACACAGTAAAAGGAGCGTTCAGCTTTCTCTAAAGCCCCTCCAGTTTCTTCACAGGTATCCTATAAATTGTGTACAATTACCTTATGAAGCCACTAGATGGAAACCCTTCCTTGCCATTTACAAACCCGAAGGACAGCAAAAGGCTAGCGCTGTATAGTACAGACAAAGTACCTGAGGTTAAGATCCAGGCATGTGTAGGATATTCAAAATGGTTTTTATCGTCAATATTTCGGAAGCATGTTTATGCTGACAAGCATGAGTTGCACTCCTCAGAATGCTCCGTGGAGATTCAGACTAAGCTTTAGGTAGGATTTGCAGCTCAATGGCATGATGGAAATAACAGAACAATTGCCACCTTGAGTTCCCATTTGTGCATACACAAAATGGCATGGGAGCTGTTTATCCATGGTGCAATCCCAACCCCATGACCATGTTGGGTATGGGGTCATTGCTTTGTGTCCCCAGTTTAAACTAAGATAGCAAAAGGCTTCCGTTGCCAGGCTTATCTAGTCATCAGGGTGTAGCAAGCTAGTTCTATGTATATTCTGTTACTGTGATTTCACTTGAAAGGAGGGATGCTAAGGGGCATAACCTGTGACTGGATGTGGAGGTAACCAGGTCTGGGCTTTTGTGTGGAACAACTGTGAGCTCTGCTCAGTTCTGGTATCAAAACAAATTCCTGGGCTCATAATTTTTTTTTTATTCTAAGTGTATCTATTCTGCACCTGGCTCCTGCTGGTGGATATTAAGATTCTAGTTAAAAAACAAAGGAAATGCCTCAAGCCTGACGTCTGCCCTTCCCTGGGATATAAAATATCAAGACAGCTGCTTGTGGGAAGAACTGTGTGTCAAAAGAAACTGTGTCCTCCTGATCCAGACATTGCTATTTACTCTGCTCCTGAAACAACTACCAAATAAGAAGAGTCTGGGAATGGGGGGAAGAGATTCATTTCAGTTCACTTCATTCAGAGGTGAATCTACCTAATTCAGAGTTTCTGAACCCAAAACCCAACCAGCCTACAAAATTCACACCATGTTGTTGCTGCTGTCATTGTTGACTAACTGGAAATCACAAATCCATTTACCTCAAATCACTTAGATTGACAAATGGGGGCAGGAGAGGATGTCCACAAGGCAAATGCCACGGGGTAAATTTCTTATCTATGCCATGAAGTATTTGAAAAAAACAGTCCTACTACACTAACATTAGTAAAACCCACTCTGAAGGAACACCATTCTTGCAACAGTGGATATCCCACCAAAAGCAATCCTCATAGATTTGGCTGAGCCACAATTTCCCTTCATGTAGCCGAGCAGCTTTCTGTTTAGAACAAATCAAAATCTTATCACAGCCGTGCATATCTACAAGTTTAGCAAAAAGGCTTTCCATGATTACCTCTAAAGTAGTCTTCCTCCAGAGTTATCTTTATTTTAGCATCTGTGCAAGGCATGATTATAGCTGGGAATGTGTTTTTGCAAGTAGGCAAAAATCCAATCGGATAACTGGTTCCAAAACTAGAGTTTATTAATGCATAAACACACAACCAAGTGGTTTTCAGGAAGCTTTGGGGTTGAAAGGCTGAATCAAACTTAAGAATTTTTGGTTTTGCTGTAGGAAAGCACACAGTAAACACAGAAAAGTTGACTTGCAGTTAAATGAGCAAGACCACTGGAAAATTGTTTTAATACACACAGATTAGAAAACATAAAACTGTTTGGATGGAAAATAAGAGAGGAATTAAGGGGATCGAGTAGCAATTAGAAGCCAATGTTTATGTTATGTCACATCAGCTCGTGCTGTATTATATCAAACTCTAAAGTGATGCCAAAATTCAGAGCAGGAAGGAAAAGCCATTCTTTTGTATTGCTTGGGGCTCAGCTTGCATTCTCAAATCCAGATTCCAATGTAAATCTTAACTGTGACTTTAGCTCATTCTACTACGAAAAGGAGGGGAAATAATAGCATTTATTAAACTGAGTCTTGAAGTGCTCACATTTAGGAAAAGTCTTTTTGGGCTGGATAGATGCCTTACACTGCTGTTGGTTGTAATCAGCCACAGCTGTACTGCCAGGTGAATTCAGGCAAGTTTGCTCAATGACCCATCACAGCAGTGGTGTGTCAAGGAGAGCAGGGTGGCAGTGGTGCCTTCTTGGTGGAGGCACTGCAATTATCAGGCTTGGGGGGGGGTAAGAAAGATAAGGAGGCAGTGAGGTCAGGAGAGATTTGGGTTGGTATCCTCATTTTCCTGCACATTCACATATACTTTTAGGATGTCACTATGCCACCAACGGGGCACGGGTGGCACTGTGGGTTAAACCATAGAGCCTAGGGATTGCCAATCAGAAGGTCGGCGGTTTGAATCCCCGCGATGGGGTGAGCTCCTCATGTTCGGTCCCAGCTCCTGCCAACCTAGCAGTTTGAAAGCATGTCAAAGTGCAAGTAGATAAATAGGTACCACTACAGCAGGAAGGTAAACGGCGTTTCCGTGTGCTGCTCTGGTTCCCCAGAAGTGGCTTTGTCATGCTGGCCACATGACCTGGAAGCTGTACGCTGGCTCCCTCGGCCAATAACGCGAGATGAGCGCCACACCCCAGAGTCGGTCACAACTGGACCCAATGGTCAGAGGTCCCTTTAGCTTTCTGCCACCAACACAGAGGTCCTCCAACTTCGCTGTTGTCTCGTTCCATCCTGGTAAAAGCAGCATCTTCTCTGCTGAGAAGGCACTGCTACTTCTGCTCACACTCTGTCCCCATCCTCCCATCCCCCCACCATGCACTGCTGCTATTCCAACAGGCTGAAAAAGAATGGGAGATGGAGAGCAATGCCATTCTACTGGCTCTGCTGAGAGACCAGCTCCTTTCAGCTCCTCCTCTCCCTGTAACTTTAAGAATCGGTGCCGTTGTTTGCTTGTTTTCCTCTTCCTATATCATCCTAAAGCCATTTTGACTTTGGTGTCATGCCTTTTAGATTGATTTTATGGCTAAAGAGCAGGGCAAAATGCTTTAAAACAATAAATGAAATAAACAGCAGCGGTAATCAGTGGATCACAATGGGTTTTAATCTCTCTTTTTTTAAGTGAAGGTGAGCCAAAATGCATCCACTGCTTTAACTTCAGTGATTTTTCAGGGATGGAAACTAAGGCCTTCCTAGAAGTGGCAGTGTTTCTCTTGGTGGCTGACAGAGTGTCAACAAGAGGATGTGTGTGTGGCCAATTTACAAAAGGCAGAACCTAGAAGGGGAACTAGATAGGGCTCTTTTTTATGACAGAACCTCTGGTTGTGGGATGCCTCCATTATGCTGCATGAAGAAGTGCAGAGCCACTGAGGTGACGGAGATGGAGGTACTGGTAGTTGCCTGCAACTGTGAATGCCTTTTTAGAAGTAATGGAGAAGGAGCACCAGTTGGCAGTCCAACAAGAAATCTCCAAGAACATTACCATAGTAAAGTCATAGACCCACCTCCTGCCAGGAGTATCCGTTGTTATTTGCTAGTCCGTCCATAAAAGGCTAGCTCTTCAATTCTGTTACATGTTGCGGGGAAACCAGTGCAAATCAGGCCTTAAAACCAAACCAGGAGGACCACTCAGAAAACACTGGCAAGTAGTGGACTAGCAATGACATCATCTGGATGGCTCTGTTTTTTAAAAAAACAGAGTGAACAAGGGATTGCAATTCTGGACCAATGTAGGGCAACAGGGCTAGAATGAAAACAACCAGAGTCAGTACAACAAAATAATAATAATAATAAATAATAATAATTAATAATAATTTATTATTTATACCCCGCCCATCTGGCCGGGTTCCCCCAGCCACTCTGGGTGGCTTCCAACAAAACAGAAATTCTAAAATACAGAAATCCATCAAACATTAAAAGCTTCCCTAAACAGGGCTGCCTTGAGATGCCTTCTAAAGGTCTGGTAATTGTTCTCTTTGACCTCTAGTGGGAGGGTATTCCACAGGGTGGGTGCCACTACCGAGAAGGCCCTCTGCCTGGTTCCCTGTAACTTGGCTTCTCGTAGTGAGGGAACCGCCAGAAGGCCCTCGGAGCTGGACCTCAGTGTCCGGGCAGAACAATGGGGGTGGAGACGATGGGGGTGGAGACGCTCCTTCAGGTATACAATGCACCCTAATTCTTCTAAGTCCACTTCAGTAAAAGGGCAAGGCACAAGTTCTCGGTTTCATCCAGCAAAGAAGCATTAATATGAAATGAGCTTAAAAGAATGCCAGCATCACTGATGCAATAGTGAACTAGTTGAAGTGGGAAACATGGAAGAAAACAGTTGCCAGTTCTGTACATCACAGGAATTCCATTATGGTGCAAAACATACATTTTTCACTGTCATACTTTCTGTTTGGTTTGCAGTCACCCTGTGCTTGTTTATTATTACTATTTTAAAAGAAAAGTAGTATCAGTTTGCCTTTCAGATAATCTTTTGAGACTTGATTAGAAGATAAAAATGTGTTGCTCTCCATGCAGCAGGCAAATGGGAGACCCACATATTATATTGTAAAAACCTGATAACTGGTGGTGGTGGTTGATACTGTTGTCATCAACACCATTTTTAGCCTGTCTTTAGAATAATAATAAACAGTAAACTCATGATAGCTTACACAAGAAAAATCAATGTTTATTTTTTTAAAAACCCACCCAAATCAATAAAACATTTTAAAAAGTATAAAAGACACAGCCAAATGAAAACAATGAACAGTACCCTTCAAAAGCCTGCTGAACAAAACCAGCAGTGATATAGCCATGTGGACTTAAATGGGGAGGGTATTCCACAAAGTAGACACCATTACCAGAAAGCCCCCTGCCCATTCTGGTTTCTTTGGCAATATCATTGACAAAGCATAAGCTTTCAGATGGGCTCCAATACTTGTTGCAAATTCTCCACCTCTTCTTGCCCTGTTATCCTAGTTGCTTCCTTGCCTGTAAATCTCTGGAAAAAACAGGAAGTGTGGCCAGGCTGTTGTCAGCAGGAAAGGCCATTTACATGCTGTTATGCTAACCACTCAAGTCAACATTGTTTTAACAGGGGAGCGAAGACAGCCAGGAATTCCCTGAGAACACTGGAAACCTAGTGGATCCGTTGAAGGCTACTCCACACCTGCTCAGGCTGCAAGTCCCCAGTAGTCAAACTTTCAAGGGTTACTTTCTGCTCAGAATGTTCTTTCGCAAAATTCGGAGCCTTGACATCACCACATCCCAGTCTGCATAAGCGCCTTCAAGGTGACGGGATATCTCCGTTCCTGCTTCGTAACTCTGCCGACCGTGAAGCAAACGCCAGTTGTCAAACACTACTATTTCACCTATAAATATGACGAAGGGTGCATTTTGGAATACAATTAGTAGTATGCATGTACTGTATAGAGTTTTCAAAAATGTGATAGACCAGGAGAAGGCCGGCCTAAGACATTTTGGCACCTGAGATGAACCACAAAATGGTGCCTCCCTCCCTACCAGGGAAACAAGGGTGAGGGAAGATCTACATCAGGAACCGGGGTGGGGTGGGGGAGGGAATAGATATCTACATTGGGATCTGTGGATTCTGCCACCTGAAGTGGTTACCTTACCTTGCCTCATGTGTGGGCCAATCCTTCTCATAGCTGACAATGTTTTGTGTTAGTGAAGCCCCATCAAGACATTTTTTAAAAAATTGATGTGGCAATGCATATATAAATAATACAAATTTATTGGATTTTATTGCACTAGCCAAAGGCCACGGCAACATCCAAAGAAGGAAAAGAAAAGGGGGGCACACACACACAGCAGTCACTACATAGCTAGAGAGGAATGACAATAAAGTTTTAAGCAGACCCAAGAGTAGGAATGTTGGAGAAATTCAGTGCAGTTCACATTTTTAAGGTGAATTTTCCCATTTCCTGAAAAAAATGCAAATTGAAAAAAAAATCTCTTTCAAAATTCACGACTAACCTATTTTTGGGATTCAATTCTCTCATCAAGAGAATGTGCGCAAAACTGTATATATATTGGTGAAAATGACATAAAAATGCACCATATTAGGAGAAATTTCTTGCAAAAAATATATGTCAAAATTGCATGCAAATGTGTATATTAGGAGAAATGTGCACTAAAATGCTGGTGAATTCTGGAGATGACTTTTTAAAAAATTGCAACCTATTGAGGAAATGCAATGAACTGTATTTAAGACTAAAAAAAAAAGGGAAACTGAGAGAAATCACAACTGGCAGATTCATTACTCCTGCATAAGAAAATTGCTAGTCTTGCTACTGAAAGCATTTTAGCTTATTATGCAGTTACTTTACTTACCTGGTTTCATTTTGTAGATGCATTTATTATCCTTGCTGTTTAATAAATCAACATAGTCCTTGAGAGCAGCATAAAATGGCTTTACTTTCTCAGCAGGTATATCAAATACTGTGTCTCTGGTTGCATTGTTGAAGTTGATACGAACCACTTCACCTTTCTCATCCACACTGTTGAGATAGGGAGAAAAATGTGCTGCCCAGAAACTATTTCAACAGGTTTGGTGTAAGAAAACACAATTCATAATTATTTGAAATTGTTTAATCTTATAAGGCTCCCCTAAGAGCAGTTCTTCACTAACACGCAGTGCTTTGCTAAGGGTTATGCTAACAAAAAGTAGAATTAAAGATATAAATTTCTTCTCCCCTCCCCACCCCACAACTCTCCCCACCAAAGTATATTACAGTCATACCTCGGGATACAGACGCTTCGGGTTGCGCATTTTCGGGTTGCACACCCCACTGAACCCGGAAGGGGTTACTTCCGGGTTTCGGCGCTTGTCCATGCACAGAAGTGCTAAATCGCGCTTTGCGCATGCACAGACGCACCGAATCACGACCCGCGCATGTGTAGATGCAGTGCTGTGGGTTGTGAACGTGCCTCCCGCATGGATCACGTTCGCAACCTGAGCACCCACTGTACAACTTAATACATCTAATAGTACAGACTTTTTTAAAAAAAGAGCTGTTGTTTTTTTCTTGTCCACAAGATGGCAAGCTCACTTTTTGTTACAGAAATGGTGCAAAATGATAGCTGTTGCCTGTAATTCAAGATTAAACAGCTAGGCAGTGCCATCAATACAGGATGATATTGGTATGGTATAATCAGATGCTTCTTTGTTACTTACTCTATAATTCTTTGTTTGGACTGCATGGAGAAATCACAGTAATCAACCCCAATATCTGTGAAGTCCACATAGGTGGAGGTTAGGATACGGAAGGCTTGAGGGTTTTGTTCCTTAAGCTTGTTTGCTACATGAAATCCATCCACAGCTTCACTCTCTCCCCCAGTAGACGTCTGTTTTATACAATGGAGTAACTGAATCTGAAACAAATTAATGCCACATTATAACAGGCGCCGATCTAGAAATGTCCCCTTTCATAGCCATCAGTTTATTGTTGTGGACTACATTTTTCTTTTTTCTTTTTTTTTAAAAAAAATCAATTCTGAATTAGCTTTTTTTAAACAAACAAATAAATAATAATCTCTTTGCTTTTACCTATTGCAAACACACCCTAAGATGGGCTGGACTAGACTTTTAAAAATAGAAAAAGGTTCTGACTCAGTACAGCTTTACACCTGTTTTCTACCAGTATTGTTCCAGTGGCAAATGGTTATAATACGTAAAACTGGCTAATAAGGGTTATGAATGGGTCTGCTGACCAATAGCCATTATACAGCTGCTTGATTCGATTTTTGCAATTGCTCCTGAAAAATGTGGGGGCAGTTATATTCAGGTAGTTGCCGACAAAGGTCCGTATAGTTAAAGCTATGGTTTTCCCAGTAGTGATGTATGGAAGTGAGAGCTGGACCATAAAGAAGGCTGTTCGCCGAAGAATTGATGCTTTTGAATTATGGTGCTGGAGGAGACTCTTGAGAGTCCCATGGACTGCAAGAAGATCAAACCTATCCATTCTGAAGGAAATCAGCCCTGAGTGCTCACTGGAAGGACAGGTCCTGAAGTTGGGGCTCCAATACTTTGGCCACCTCATGAGAAGAGAAGACTCCCTGGAAAAGACCCTGATGTTGAGAAAGATTGAGGGCACAAGGAGAAGGGGACGATAGAGGATGAGATGGTTGGACAGTGTTCTCAAAGCTACCAACATGAGTCTGACCAAACTGTGGGAGGCAGTGGAAGACACAAGTGCCTGGTGTGCTCTGGTCCATGGGGTCATGATGAGTCGGACATGACTAAACGACTAAACAACAACAAGTTGCAATTAGTCTAATTAAAACTGAGACACTGGGTATGCTTATGGTGCAAAAATTATGGGGAGCTTTATAAAATACTCTTAAGTCTAATCATACTGTAAAACATTGGGTTAAGGGAATATAAAACTGCCTAAGCACTTATTTCTGCTCACTTGATGTTCCTACAGGTAAGACTACTAATCACCTTTATCTGCAAGACTGTGGAAGGAAATCAGTGCTGTCTGCCCATGACTGTGGCAGGAGCAGTAAGGAGTAGGACTAATGACTGTGTGTGGCTTCAATCCTTTCAAACCAGCAGGGATAGAACCCAGACCTGTCCAAATTTGGGGCTCTCCCGGAGTCCCCATTACTTAACTAAAGTGGGGCATAGTATGGGAGGAAGGAGTCCAGAGGTAACAGAGTCTCTGTTTGGTTAAGCCGTGGGAAATGTAGTTTCACCCCCCCCCCATATCTTTAGGTGCTACTGTGAGAATGCACAGCAGCATCCAGCGATGTGGGAAAAGTAGAGCTATGTTTTCCATTGTTCCTAGTTGCCATGCTCACTATTGCTTTCCTTGTGGCAAGGAGTTCCAGATGTGTGCTTTCCTCAAGCTAAGAACAGACCTTTTTGCTCTTGATATTGCGACTCAGCCTTTGGGCAGAACTTGCTGATCCAGAGACTCTTAAGTCGAGAAGGCTTTAAAAAATATATATTTCCCCCTTCTGAGTCTACCCCACCCCCACCCTACTGTAATCACCTTCTGTAAATTCTTCTCCAGTTCTCTTTTCACACTCAGCTTGTACCTTATTCCTGCTCCAGCTGCCAGTTTCTTTCATCCCTTCTCCCTGTTCCTTTTACATTCACTTATTTCCCCTATAACTGCTTTCCTTTCTTAAATCTTTCCTTTCGACCCCAAGTTTATGGATTTATAACATTATTATTTTACTAATAACAATGAATGGTTAATATCTATTACATTACGTCACTTTCTAATTTCCTTCAGCACTTTCTCAGGCCCTTTCTTTCTCCTCAGAGGAGGGAGACCTCCCTTCCTCCCTACCGGCTTCACTCAACATGCAAGGAGTTCCTGGTCCATTGGCTCAGCCAAAAAGCCAAAGTACAGCAGGGCAGGGCAAGCAAGTGAGGAGGCACTGGGCAGGATGTGGCACTGAGGCCCACCATGCAGCAGCCCACCGTCCGAAAAAGACTGTTGTGAATGAAGGTGGGGCAGGAGAAACAATATTTTTGGAGTCACTTTTTGCTACTCTTTGCAAAACATTTTGGCAACATTTCAGAAAGCATCGTAAAATTAGGCAGACTGAGAGAGTGTGTAGATGGCAGATTGCTTCCAAAAATGGGGAAAAAAGACAAAACAAAACACCATTTCTATTTCCTAAAAGTATTTCTGAATTGAAAAAAAAAGATTGTGGCTAACAGCATATGGCAGTGTGTGATTCTTGGCACATGAGACAGTGAGCTAAGCTTCTCTCATGAGGGATACCCCTCTGTTTCCATGCCATACCCGCTTGTACAGCATTGAAATGAATTTTCAAGGTAGCACAGTGAAAGATCTGGCACCTCTTTAGAAGCACATGATGCTGGCCTGCTCCATTCATTAATAACATGATTGCTACAAATCGTCTGAGGGCCTTGAGCAAAAGTTTCCGACAGCATCTGTGGTCTGCACATTAATCTCCCGCCTGTGCTAATGTAGACAGAAAGGCAGAGCTTTTGTCACCATGTCATAAGTTCAGTAGGTTATTCAAGCGCTGGACAGACAAGTTTTTTCCATGTTCTCCATTGAAACGCCTTTGCTCCTCAACAAATGGATGCTTTCTTGTGGGCAAGAGAATTAGAAGGCTGTCTTGCCCCCACTGCACATTTCTCAAAGCTGCAGGTGAATGCTGAGTTGCCTTTGATTTAGGAGAGTTGCTTTGAAGTGTCTACATCAGCCTTCCAGAACCTGGTGCCGTCCAGATCTTTTGGAGTATAACTCTCATCAGATGCCCTGGGGGACACCAGGTTGTGAAAGATTGGTCTACACCAGTGTTTCCCAAACTTGGGTCTCCAGCTGTTTTTGAACTACAACTCCCATCATCAGCTCCCTAGCCAGCAGGACCAGTGGTCAGGGATGATGGGAACTGTAGTCCCAAAACAGCTGGAGCCCCAAGTGTTGGGAACACTGGTCTCTACACAGAGAACTTGTTGGAATCAGTATAAGCTCCACCAGAAGGTGTATTCACACTGTTCAATTTGCACTTCTGCAGACATATTGGTAATCAACAGGGGATTATAAGACTCTGTTGACTGTTGATTGTATGCAGTTGGCATGTGGCTGTGGGACCTGGTTAAGGTCACGTGAGACCACTTTAAAGATCTCTCACTTTTTCCTAGTGGGAAAGCTGTGTTCAGTGATGTAGGTGCTTCTTCCTATGAAAACGTCCCTGCAAACTGTCACAGAGCTCTGTCTTCTCCTCCTCACTCCTGTTCCAACATAGATACAGGACTACTGGCTTAGACCTTATGAAGATTCAGCTGTTGAAAAGCTCTTGTAGCTGTTGCTATTTTGCAATTAATACTGTCCTCATTTTATTTACAGAGGGGTTGGACTGGATGGCCCTTGTGGTCTCTTCCAACTCGATGATTCTATGATTCCCCATCTCTCACAGTTTGTAAGATCTATCACCCACTATGGCATCAGAACACCAATAATACAAAGCTGAATCATATTTTTTTTAAGAATCTAAACTTCTGTTTTCTGGGGTTCTCATGGGTAGCCAACATAGATGATGGTGGACTACTCCAGATGATGGTGGACTACAGTTTTCATCAGCCCAGCAAAAATGGCCAATGCTCAGGAATGATAAGAGTCCCTCAACATCTGGGGGCCTCATGTTGTCTACCCCTCTTGTAGATTGTCGAGACCCAACTGAAGCTGAATCCAGAAAGAATAACATAATGGGTGACAGGTTGTATGACAAACTGGTGTGATGGAATAGCATCTGGAAATAAACTTTGGTCACTGAGAATAAGGCAGCAGCAGCTTGATCAATAGCTAAGTGATCTTTTCAACAACTAAACTCTGCCTGAGCTTACAGGATAATGATAGGTAGAAAAGTAATTGAAAAACATGGACAAACACAGGTTTCAGATAAGATGGTTTTGGATTAGTTCCTAGTTCTCTCCTTGCCTCACTAGACAGCAACACTTCATGTAGAAACATTGCTTCCTCTTACCCCAGGTGGAAACTGAAGAACAGGGTAATCAGTATGCAAACTCAGCTTTTCAGTTGTGTAAGCCACATTGTTCGCGTCCACTTTGTCTTGAACTTGCCACGTGGGCCTTTATAATGAGCAAGAAAGAAAAAAAACAGAGTGGTTGGAGAAAAGTGTAATAATCTACCTGTAAATCTGTCTACTTAAAAAATTGGCGGGTCATAAAATGTGAGTCATCATTTTTATGAGATGACTATTTTAGAACCACAGGGACAAGAGGGGAAAGGGTTAAAGTTCTCTTCCCTGCTAGCTATAATCTTGATAATTACCAGTTCCCCAGCAGCTCCCATTTCCATTTATGCATTTAATGGCATGGTTAGAAGAGACATTCCTCTGTCTCTTCTGCATAGAAGGGAATACTTTTTAACATCACACTTGTCAATATGCTGTTTCTGGAAGTACTTATCAGTTCATTTTCATTAAGCGGTTAAAACTGTTTGATCAATCTAATTAACTGATTGTCTAAACAGCAAAGCTCTAAGCATTATAAGCGCTCACTTGGAGTGTCTAGATGCCCTGCATCTTTCAGTGAAATTTAAGTTTTGATATTGTTTGGGACATCAAAGGGCTTCTTTACAAAACTTGTCTTTCAGGATAAAACAAATGTGCCAATCAAAAATATTGAGCTATACACACCTCATTCGTTCCCCTTCCAAGTTAAGAGCAGGCTGCACAATTTATGCTCCCTATTTCCTTCTGCATTTCCCAGGTTTAATGAACTAACACGAATAAGAAAGAGCGCCTTTGCTGACAACAGGGACAGATTATATAGGGTGAAATGGTTGAAATACAAGGGAACGTAGAAGACATTGCAATGCAGCCAAAATATGAAGCAGAGGCCAAGACTGAAAACCACATTCTCTGGTTCAAATAAACATTGGGCGATGGAATCCCATCAATATCAAAAGCATAATACATAGATCAGACATTGTTTAGGAAGTGCCTGTCAATATATGAAACCCATGTCGTAGCTCATGAAAATAATTTAAAAGGAAATATTTAACATATATTTAGTGTAGAACAAATATTCAAGACATTGCCCACTGAAAACTGAAAGAGAATGTTTATTTTATATCACACCTCAACTAAATATTTATCTGTTATTATATATCTGTTGTTATGTGTTCAAGGATTTGAGTCAGGCCTAAGATCTGCAAGCAGAAATTCTAGAAAGATGTGAATGGTAGTCACAAGACTATTTAAATGTCATGGGGAATGCCATATGATTTTTGGTACATTATTATGTACTCAAGAGTGTGTGAGCTCAATTCTGAAATATGACAACCTCAACCACATTTCCACCCTGCTCAATTTGTATTATGTCATCTGGGCTTCATGGTACGTTTGGCCTCTTTAATTAAAAAGGCTCCAAAGCAATTTACTGGTTTCCAAGAAATTTAACCCCTGTGACTCGGTTGCTTCTGAGGAAAGCTATTTAAAGAGGATAACTTTCTTTTGTTTTGTTTAATCTGCTTGCAGCCCATGCGATTAATGTACTGGAACATTGCACCCATGCTGGGGGATACAAAATCAAATGCAGCCCAGTACAAACTTGAAGACTAACAGAGGAAGCTGTAACTAAGAGGCAAGGAACCCAAAGGAAAGATGCTTGAAGAAAAGAGGAATGGAGTAATGGAGGATACAGGAGTTGAAGGAGAAGGTTGGAGGACTCAAGGAGAAAGGAAAACTCCATATCAGAGGGTTGAATAATGCTGGTTCATGGTTCTCTCTCCCTCTCCCTCTCTCTCTCTCTTTGTGAGCAACAGATGATGATTATTATTTTTCTATCTCACAGGAGTAGCTCCAACAAGAAGGTACATGAATGCATCACTTATTGTACTTTGACCCTCTTCTGCATAGAATGAACAGGGACTCAAGATGACCAATGATAAAGTGCACTATATAATGTGTCCATATGTAAAAAAAATAAAAATACAAACAGCAGAAAGACCCACAAATATGTTTTGTTTATTTGTATCATTGTTTACTACCTTTTATATATGCTTCCGGGGTACATCATAGTTTATTTTTGTATCTGTGAGTCTGTTTTTTCTTGTCTAAAGATGATCAGCCAGATCTTCCTGGCAAGTATGATTTAATGTATAGCGACTTGTTTTGATTTTTGAAATCTAGGAACCCAAATCTTGGGTTTTGCTTAAGCATGCTATCAAACACAGGTCTTCAACTGGTGCTGGCCTGAAAAAAGGTGAGTTGCAACAGGACCACTGCCACCATGCAAAAGTCCACAGGTCTGCTAGGCTATAAAAGCAACATTTCACAGTTTGGCGTCTATCTCTGTCCCTTTTCTTTGGCGCAGAGGGGCAAATCATCTCCAAGAACCAGCTTTTATTATCCACACAGGCCCCTGATTTCATCATGTGTCTGGGACTCAAGTTCTCTGGCCTAACAATTACTTGTATCTAAAGTGCTTGTAAAATTTAACTACAATTCTACAGATAGGGAGGGTATGTTTTAAAATAATTTTTTAATTTTCCCCCTTTGACTTTTTTATTTTTTAAAAAAAGTTCATTTGATCCACGTTAAAATTTGGCCGTGCTAAAGTTTCCCTTTCTACAAATTTGCCAGCCTACTCAATAATGCAATTTATCTGTTCTTTTTTCATACATTCTGGAAGTGGCAACATCCCAGATTTTATTTGTTGTTGTCAATGACTAGATAATTTCAGCCTAGCAAGGCGAAGGTTTTGTTGTTTTCCTTCAGTCATTCTCTTAGTACTTGGCTGAAACATTTACTTCCTCTCTCTTCATTAGCAAGCGACCAACTAATGAGAGAGAAGGATCTCCTCCACTATTCTCAGCATCAGGGTTGGATGGCCCTATTTCCTCCATCCACCCCACACTATGCTTAGCCAACCCTGCATACACCAATACAATATTCATGTGTCCTTGTACAAAAACATTATCAGGGGGAAGTAAATCATTGCTGCTTCTGGAAGGAATGTGACTCTTCTAGCCAAGCCTTAGGAGTATTTTTTCTTTCTTCTGTTTATTTTAAATAGCTTCATCCACAGAAGGGAGAGGCATTTGTTGTTTATCACACTGCTAACTCTAAAAAGGAGATGCTAAAAATAAAAGAGATGTTTAGCTGGAATTGTTATTATCCGAGAGGCGGAAAACATTAAAGGTATTCTTTGGCTCCCCCTCCCCGATGTTCTGGATTTTGTGGCTAAAATAGTAAAATATTTAACTAACAGAAATGGCAAAAATGCATATGGTAACAGTCAAATGTGGCATGCCTTTTCTCCTCTGCTTCCCCCTGCCCCATTTACAAGTCATCGGAGAGAATCAATCGTCAAAAACTGTAGATTTTAATGATGGTTGTACAAACGTTTGTGTTGCAACAGGAGAGAGTGGTTTTAGGATTTGTGCAACTTTTAATGCAAGTGTAACTCTGCAATCATCTGGTTACAGGTAGGTAGCCGTGTTGGTCTGGATCGAAGTAAAATAAAAAAAATTCCTTCAGTAGCACCTTAAAGACCAACTAAGTTTTTATTTTGGTATGAGCTTTCGTGTGCATGCACACTTCTTCAGATACAGTGAAATGGAAGTTTCCAGGCACTTATGTAGAGAAGGGGTGGGGAGGGGTGGGGAGGGGGAGGGGGGATCACTCGGGTGGTGGAAATGGGTGATTGACTGACTGATAGCTCTCTATATTGGACAAACAGGCCAAACCCTACGCCAAAGGATAAATGGACATAAATCTGACATCAGGAACCAGAAGACAGAAAAACCAGTAGGAGAACACTTCAATCTCCCAGGACATTCTATACAAGATCTCAAAGTAGCTGTCTTACTACAAAAGAATTTCAGAAATAGACTGGAAAGAGAAGTTGCTGAATTGCAACTTATCACCAAGCTCAAAACCATGGAGGGACCTGGTTTGAACAGAGATATCAGATTTTTATCTCATTATACATGATAAGCGATCTTCAGCCATCTCAACCCTTGCTTTTTCATGCAAAACCATTTGCAGTCGTTTGCGGTCATCAACAGCTATCAGTCAGTCAATCACCCATTTCCACCACCCTTCTGAGTGATCCCCCCTCCCCCTCCCCACCCCTCCCCACCCCTTCTCTACATAAGTGCCTGGAAACTTCCATTTCACTGTATCTGAAGAAGTGTGCATGCACACGAAAGCTCATACCAAAATAAAAACTTAGTTGGTCTTTAAGGTGCTACTGAAGGAATTTTTTTTATTTTTCTGCAATCATCATTTGAGGTCCTTTTTCGTGTGCCTACTCCACAAAAGGGCTGGAGGGTGGCAACATGAGAATGGAGCTTTGCGGCAGTGGCTCCCCGTTTGTAGAATGCTTTCCTCAGGGAGGCTGGTCTGATGCCTTTCTTACCTATCTTACAAGGGCCTGTTGATTGGCAAAAAGTAGACCATGGCAACTGAAAAGGCTAGGGGCGGCTGCGGAGAACCTATGGCCTTCCAGATATTACTGAACTACAACTCCCATCCTCCTGGGCCATTGGCCATGGTAACTGTGGCTGATGGGAATTGTACTTCAGCAACATTTGGAGGGCCAAATGTTCCCTGTTCCTGGCCTAGGGTCAGAAGGCCAAATAGTTGAGACTGTTAGAGATCCACTAGACTGAATTATGAATGTCTAAACCAGGCATAGGCAACCTTGGCTCTCCAGGTGTTTTGGAACTACAACTCCCATGATCCCTGAGCCCTGTTAGCTAGGGATCATGGGAGTTGTAGTTCCAAAACAACTGGAGAGCCGAGGTTGTCTATGCCTGGTCTAAACGATAACATTTTCATTCCAATCATTTTCTAGTGTGGCAGAGAGCTTTCATCTTAGGACAGTGTTTCTCAAACTCTTCTCTATTTTCAGAATAAGAAATACATTGGAAAACAAAAATAAATAACTTCTAGCAGTGCATGATTTATATCATAGAACACAGCTAGGCTAGAATATGATCATGGGACATCCCAAAAGTATAAATTCAGCTACAGTACATGAATTATCTGCAGAATATACCGGTAATTATACATGTGTCTCTTACATGTGTACCTTAAGTATGTATACAAACTCAATGAGAGGTGTGAGCTTGCTTTTGCCAGGTAATCTCATTTATATTAGGTCTAATTTGAGACAAACTCTCATCTCCTCACCAACAAAAAGAAGCCTTTCTCTTTTCTGATCTTTCATATTTGTCAAAATTGAAAATCCCTGTTCATAACAATACAACATGGAGAACTACAGAAGAATAGCCAATGCTATTGAAGAGAGGCATGGATACTTTCTGGTTGTATATCCAAAAAAATTACTACTACACTATACCACACTGAAATGTTTAAATGTTTCTTTGATTGTTCATGAATCTTCCTGCCAACTAATTGCACTAGTTGCTGGTTAAGTTCAGGACCAGGCCCCATTTAAAGCACTGTGCTGAACTTTAAAGCTCTAAACAGTTTGGGACCAGGTTATCTGAAGGACACATTTACCTGCACTCTTAAGTTCAACCTTCAAGGCCCTACTTGTATGTCCCCACTTGGGTAAGTGCAATCAGGTTGGTAGGCAAAAGTGACAGGACCTTTTCAGTGGTGTCCCCAGGACTGTGAGACTATATTTCAGCTGAAATTTGTAATGTCTTACCTTTGCAGGCCTTTAAATCGGCCCCTAAACTAAGGTTACCAGATGTCCCCGTTTCCCGGGGACAGTCCCCGGATTTACAAATCGGTCCCCTGACAAAATCCTATCATCCCTACGGGGACAGTTGAAAAGTGTCCCCAGATTCATTGAAAAAAAAATCTGGTAACCTTACCCTAAGCTGGCTTCTCTTAAATAAGCATTTCACTGGTTTGCTGCATAAATTTCCCTGAATTTCTGGAACTGCTATAAATTTGTATAATTTTATCATTCTAACTGGGTTGATTAGATGATAGAATGGGGGGAAACAGTACACAACGGAAACTAAGATGCAAAACCTTGCATTTCTGTCATCTCTGTAAAGTATCTTACTAGAATCTTGTACCACTGACTCTATCACTATGGAGAAAAATCACTATGGAGAAAAATCACTATGGAGAAAAATCAAGTGTATACTTGAATGCAATACTTGAATAACTAGCTGGAGAGCTTTTACACGACATAAATTTTCTTTGGCTACATAACTATCACTAATGCAAAGAAAATGCTGAATTGATAGTAAAAAAATTAATTAATATCTCTCTACTCCCACCCCTGGAGTGATGTCAAGCAGCAATATGGGTCATAAATTTGACAAGAGCAAGCATATGTAAAAGCTTTAACTTACCCATAAAATGTGAGGCGAAGGAATCCAATACGTTGCCCAAGCTTAAGCAGCTCTCCCTGTCTGCTGGCAGCTCCCGTTAAGAGCACGATCCCTGTCCTTTTAAGGGTGGCCAGCCACTTGTATGCACTTTCATCACTCTGTAAGACCTCTTCAAAGGCCATAGTTGGCAGCTGAAGATCAGAACCCCAGTATTGACGTTCTGTAAAAGCCACATTAAGAAAAGGGAACACATAAAGAAGTATTAATGATTATTAGATTGTTAACAAGAAGTACTAATAATAAGTTCTTATTAATGAGAAGGATTAATAAGATCTACTTATTTCAGTGTTACAAACTGGAAGACATCATCAGGACATACAAAGCTGAACAACTCCATTTAAAAGAGGACTCTTTCAACCCCTCACAGTGCCATTGTAACATTTTGTTAGCCTTGCATGAAAACAATGCAGCCAATCTTTTTTGTACAGCTTCTGAAGGGCATCTGCATCTGCCAAAGGGGGAAACGTTCCTCATTGTTAATGTATAGGGGGTACTAAGTTCAAAAAGTAACCCCTGGGACATTTCCCAGGAAAGAACTTTGCTCTTTTACAGTGTGTACAGAATGCTGCCTATTGAAAAACAGACACAAGCTTTAAAAGCAATTCTAACAAGCCATTTGCCTCTTGAGTTATGAACCCACCCAACTAAAACCTATCCAGTCTAACTGAAGGTATTTTTCTTTGTGTGTGCAGCACTCCAAATCTGCCTTGTCTCAGATGTTGAGGGTTTTCAAGCACTAAGTTAAGAGGCAAGATGCTCCAGCTGTTACTAGAGCAGGGGGAATGTAGGGGCTCAAAGAGCGGGTGTGGGGGTACTGCTGTTTTATTGCTCTGCCTATATGTACCCCAAAGCATCTGGAGTACCTGTTGCAGACAGGATGCTGGATTAAAAATGGACCTTTCACCTGATCAGGCAATGCTCTTTCTATGCTCCCATGAAGCAAAACTCATGCACTTTCCCAGGGTTATTATTATTGTCTACTTTACTTTCAGCGATGCACACGATGATCCAAGATTTCCCCTGGAATTCTTGGTTTACCATCGGATGGTTTAATTGCTGCCAGATCATGAATGAAAGAAAAGAGCCTTTACTGCAACTATCTATACAGCAGTAGCATAATGCAAGCAAAGAGACACAGACCCAACAGAAGCAAACAAGCTAATTATGAGCACACTGTGTGTGGGTGTGCCAGCACATAAGTACATACAGACCCCACATGTGACTTGACTTCATTGGAAATTTTTCTCTTTTCCATTTGAGGAATTGATCTATAATAAATTCAGGCAGCTTGGTTGAAACTTGCTAAGCATCCTTTGCCAATTACTTGATTGCTAAGCAGTTGGATTATGACAGGGGAAACATATTTCCTACTGGTCTTCAGGAGAAACAAAGGACAAATTAAGACATGGCAGGACAGTTATAGTTGCTTTGGTCATGCATTGGTGAAGGGTATGATTTACAGCGAAATCAAAGCACATGGTTGATAAGGGGTGGACTCTCCAAACTCCTGTTGTGCTGTCTCCTCATGGTTTGTCAAGCCCAAACACCTTTTCTCTCAACCTGACTCTGATACCAGAACTGATCTTGATTGGGAGGAAAATGCCTCACATGACAGACTGGAGGGGAGGTATGGGGTGAGCAATTTGCTCCCCTGACTTGCACTCCCACCTCCTCCTTTATACGTGAATAGATAAGGCAATAATAATAATAATAATAATAATAATAATAATAATAATAATATAGTAATTTATTTATGTATTTATTTATACTCCACCCATCTGGCTGGGTTTCCCCAGCCACTCTGGGCTACTTCCAACAAAAGATTAAAAATACATTAAAACATCAGTCATTAAAAGCTTCCCTAAACAGGGCTGCCTTCAGATGTCTTCTAAACAATGGGAGGGCATTTCACAGGGTGGGCGCCACTACCGAGAAGGCCCTCTGCCTGGTTCCCTGTAACTTCACTTCTTGCAGTGAGGGAACCGCCTGAAGGCCCTCGGCACTGGACCTCAGTGGCCGGGTTGAACGATGCCGGTGGAGACACTCCTTCAGGTATACTGGGCCGAGGCCATTTAGCGCTTTAAAGGTCAGCACCAACACTTTGAATTGTAGGTCTTTCAAGACCATTTAATTTAACTATTATGGCTTCCCCAGGGGAAATGCTGATTGGCCCGGGATCCCCACTCACATGGAAAAGCTCTATGTCTATGAGCATACATCAGAATGCATATACTGTAGACCTCTCTTTTGCAATTACTGAATATGCATCAGGTAGGGAGTGTGGCACATAACCAGGCTTATGAACATTTGCCCTGTCATGTCGTGCAAAATAATAGGTATGAAAATGGTGTCTTCTGCTTCTTGTAAAAGTCAAAAAATTTCATTGAGTTAAACTAGTTGAAGCAGATGAAAGACTAAGGAAAAGGAAATTAATTAAAACGATCCCATTATTCATGGAAATGTCCCAAAGGATCATCTTGGAGACGGTCAGTGAAAAGACGATCCACAATGAAAAAAAAATGTGTTTCAAGGATGTAGGAAACTACCCTGGATTATTAAAAAAGAAAAGAAAAAACCCTGAAAAAACAATGGCTGTCACTTTTGAAATAGCTATTCCAAGCCACCATGTGGAACAGCTAAAGGAAAGCTCTAAGAACCATCTGCTTAAAATTGCTTAAAAGTAGAACCTTTCTAATCACAAAATTAATAATTATCCCCTGGTAAAAAGCAGAGTTTGTGCTGCACACATGAACACTTTGTGGAAGATTATCTGCTTGTTATCATCACTATCCTCTTGCCAAGCCAAATAAGTGTAAATAATTAAGGATATTCTGTGAGTTCATTCAACTAAACAACAAGGAAAGACATCATTTAACATTCAAACTGCTACTGAGAAGTTATCGTTTGTGAGGACTCAGAGCTGGTGGGTTTGTAACCTACTGTGAATGGCTCCTCCCACTCCCTATTCCAGCTCCTACCCCTTGCTCTAGGGCAGGGGCGCTAACTTGAATAAAATATGGGGAGGGGCAGGTAAGGCCTGCCCTGCATAATCTATCATAGGATGTGGTGCACATATACCATTTGAATGAAAATACCCATCAACTTGGGTAGGAGGGTTCAAATATTTTATTGGGGGGGGGGGGCGAAGGGACATTGGCCCCTAAGCTCTGGGGGCAAGGGACCTTTTCTCAGCCCTTTGCCTGCCCTGGGATCTTCCCCAAATTCAGACCCAACAGCCCTCAATGCACTCAAACTACCTCCTTGGAACCTCAATCCAGTTCTCTGCCCTGCTTGCATGTTCAGAAGACAACCTACAGACAAATGGAAAATCCATAGCTGAACTACTGGTACGTGGCTAGACCTTTTCTACAGAACATTCCTAAATCTACAAATGCTGTGGCAGAAGAAAATGGTCTCCAGTTCAATTATTAAGCATAGCTATTAAATTCAAGTTGCGTTTGGGAAAACAGACCAGCAGCAATAACTCTGCAGGCGTTGTTAGAGCCCACCATAAACTTTAAAGTGGTAGGTACCCAAGATTTTAAAGTTAACTTTGTTATTTATTTCACATGCCGTTTCTTGTGGCAGGTACGCATCTCAGTGTAGTCAGCAAAAGCTGCCCCGAGCCGACGACTGCGAGTAGTAAGAACAATTTTCTCCATTTGCAAGGTTTGCACTTTCCAACCACAGCTAGCATGTCTGATTCCTCTGGCATAAGCCTGTTAGAGGGAGAGTCCAAGAAACACAACGCACACATCCTAATGTAAACCATCCTCACAAACCATCTTTTTATCTGACTGTGTGTTTCTAAGAAGCTGCGGCATGACTGACAAGTTGCTGATTTCCCCCCAAAATATTCCTAAAATGAAGAAAACACAGTGTAGTCCTTGAGGAGAAATGTAATCACACCTTATTAAATTCCTTAGCAAATCTGCTCCAACACACATTTTACTTAGTGCTGGACTCAATAAACCGTGGTTGCTTCGTTATAAACAAAGGATGACTCTTCATGAGGGGATCGGAAAGTTGCTTCACAGATTAAGCCACTCTGACAGTAATAATTAAATTACAAAGCAAATCCAATAAAAGATAAATGTGTTTGCCTGGTGCATAAGTCCTGTGAAAATTGATGGGTTCCACTGTATGCTTTATTTTCTAGTTTTTCTTGTCTTCCCTTATTTATTTGATTTGGCTCCTGAGGTCCCAGGAGCAGAACCCCATTCAATGGGATGCTTCTGCTGGTGGGAAAGGAATTTTCATAGATTCCACCTTATCCCTGCAGTTGCTTGAAGACCTACTCCAGAGCACTTGAGGACCCTCCAGAAGAGCGTGTGTGGCTACAAGGAAAAGAGGAATGAGTGAAAATCACCTCCTTTCTCCTTCCATTTAGGGAAGCTTTTAATGTTTAATAGAGTATTGTATTTTAATATTTTGTTGGAAGCCACCCAGAGTGGCTGGAGAAACCCAGCCAGATCGGCGGGGTATAAATAATAAATTGTTGTTGTAGTAGTTATATTATTATTATTATTATTCCATGAGAATGAGCCTTAGGTGGATCAAAGTCTCCTCCACAAAGCCATTGTAACAAGGAGAGTTGGTTAGGCTTAGGTCTATAGTCCTCTCTGAAAAGGGCCCAGCCCAAGACATTTTGTGGCCTGAGGTGAAGGACAAGATGGCATCTTCTTTTAATCCATGTACAGAAGTTGACAACTGGTAGCTGAATCTTTCTTTAACACTGATGACAGGTTAGCTTCCATTCTCTGCAGCTGAGAGTAGTAGGCTAGTTTAGAGATGGCAGGCCTGGCTATATGGCACAAACAGCTCTGTCCTTCAACACCTCACCTTACTACTATTACCACCACCTGTCTTGGGTAAAGTTGCACTCATTTTCTTGGCCATTCTTTGTTTGCAAGTGCTCTATAAAATGAGGAATTACTACCTGGAAATGAGGGAAGAAATGGTTACATCATTATGTCCATACTGTGACATTTCTAACACTCGTGTATTATTGCTTAAAATGTTTCTATAAAAAGGGGCATAGTTTTCTTGACTGGTGACTGAAAGGCTTCCACACTGAGCACTGACTATGATATACCATGCTTTCTTCACTCATTTTTAATAGGGAATCTGCATGTGTTTCTTCTCCATTTTTCCAGACTTCAGAAAATCCAACTTTATTTTTTAACTCTATGATCCCAACTGTTGATGGCCTTTTGCACTGTCATTCTAGCCTGCATTGATTCCTCTAGCCGTTTTCTTCTCAGTTAACTGTTTTCCCTCTTGAGGAACCTTTAATCATTCCTTTTCCAAATAGCATTATTTTTGTATCTGCTTCATTTTTTCTGCCCTACCCCAATGGCAGTGCAGGCATAACCATCACAGAGAGCACACTGAAAGAAGGGTACTGTATACAACTACCCAATGAAAATCATCCCCTGCAGAAAAAAGCCACAACAGTTGGGGCCAGAGAAAGGAGACTGTCCATTTGGCTGCAAAGTGTTAGAAGTCAGGAAATAGACTGACTTAGATTAAAGCAGAACAGTGATGACTGGAGGCTGCTAAATGGGTGCACATCTTGAACAAACATCAACAACAATAAAAATCATAACAATTGAATCTGCAGGGATTTTCCAGCAGCAAAGAAGAATAAAAAATGCAGCTCACATAAACATCAATTATAGCTAGCCTAAACAAAATGTCTCAACAGCATGTCTCAATGGGCCAAGCGCTTCAAAATCTGGCAAATGACAAATGTTAACCAATTCCACAGACACAGGCTGAATGCAACAGAAAGTCATGATAGCACCTGAGTGACTGACAGGGTTCATAGGAACATAAGAATTCTGCAGATATTCTTCTAGAGCAGGCACCCCCAAACTGCGGCCCTCCAGATGTTTTGGCCTACAACTCCCAGGATCCCTAGCTAACAGGACCAGTGGTCAGGGAAGATGGGAATTGTAGTCCAAAGCATCTGGAGGGCCGAAGTTTGGGGATGCCTGTTCTAGAGAATGGAAAGTCACCATCCAGCATGGACGGAGATAAAGATGATTATCTTTCAGATTTACAAACACTTTAATTGAAAATAACTCAGCAAATACCAGGTCAAAGCAGTACATGCAACATGCCTTTGCCTAAAATGTTGAAATAACTGGCTTTCCAAAACAATAGCTTTGTCACACAGAACACTATATGAGATGTAACAATAAAATGCTTTCTAAAATGCTTAAATGCTGTAAAAACAGCATTTTGCCTAGCTATGCACCATTCTGCCATAGGGCTTTTCTAAATGACAGACTGGATTTACTTTACCCTTGAAACTGTTGCCAAATTATTAATGTTTAAAAAGTTTCTTATCTGCAATTCAGATAATTATAAACAGAAATGAAAGAATTTACAAAAAAATGAAGTCCGTATGTATGTATGTATGTATGTATACGCATAGTTAATAAATACATTTGAAAGGTAATAAATAAATATATAACTTCACACTAAATGTAAACTAACAGATAAACATATCATTATATGCACATTACGATATATCCTCAAGAAAGTCTATGGCTTTAATGAATCTTGTGTTGTACTGTTTCAATATTGAATAAATAAGCTTCATTTTTCAATAAACTTTTTGTCTTCCTTCTCTTATCCAGTTTCACCATAAAAAGCATATCTCATACTTTAATCAGCCATGAGTCAATAGATGGTGAAGCAGAGTATTTAAACAGATGCCAAATTAAAAGGGCATTCTATCATCTGTCACCAAGAAAGATTTCTGGAATATGCTCTGCATTTGCAAAGAAACACACAATTATGTTAGCTTTGTTCTGCAGATTTGCATAACAAGTGGAAAATAGTGCCACATAAATATGCAGTCACCACTTATTATTGTTCCGATAATTTTTGTTGCTGTTAACTTATGAAGCATGTAATGACTGGGCTGCATCAACTCAGCTTACACTTTGCTTTTTAATTTTTTTTTTCAAAAGATTGCTATTCTAATCCTGATTATTACCCTCTCTACCATACTGAAACAGACCTGTCTATCCATCAGCCTGTGGAATTTGATCTCAACAATTTTCCTTCCTTCAATGAAGGGAGCACATTATTCCATTAAAAAAAAATCAAGATTAGCTGCAGCTTGAAAATCTATTAAGCAGCAGCTCTAAACAGGGATTGTGTTCCATGCCAGCGTTCCCTGCTGGTAAACCACCCCATTCACATTATTCATTATTCTACCATTTCATCATGCTACATATATTGTTTCCACTACTTAACCACAATCAGTAGAATTTCCACTTTGCTACTGCGGCACAGGGTTGAAGGTTACAAATTGTGGCAATGGAGTTGCTCAGAAATGCTATAAAGACAGGCCATGAATGCTCTGACAAGCTTACTTCTCGCTTCCAAGGCAGCCCTCAAATTGTTGCAGTGGGAAAAAACCTGTTTATTTTTCATACTATTTGCAGGAAACTTTAATAGCTTAGATTTCAGAAAGAAGTCCAATAGTGCTCATTCATGCCTTCAAAATGATGATTTTTTTTTTTATCATTGCTGATGAAAAACAGATTCTACATGCTATGAAGAAAAGGAACACACACTTTCCAGGAGACTGCATGGACCATGGACTTATCAATGAGCTATAACTGCTTTTCATATTTCTCAAGAATGTGTCATTCATTAGATGGACTGATAATATCAAGGTTTTCCCCTCTGGACACTATCAGCTTGATATTGATTGAAGAAGACATGCAAAGACTAGCATGTTAGACAGAAAGACCCTTTTCCCCAGTAGATTAACTATATAAAAAGAGAGAGAATGTATTGGGAGTTTTTTCATATGAATAGTGCATTCAGGGATTTGATTCTCCGACTCTATTATCTTTTTAGATGCCTTTACATTGCCTGAGTATCAAATGTATGCAATGCAAATGGTATAGACACAAGATACTGTAACTTTCTTTCTATGTTTATGTAAGCGGACAAATTCAGTGTTGTAAGGCTGGAGAGGAAGGGCCCCACGGCTCCCAAGAGACAAGAAGTGTTTGGTTCTCTCCATATTTTTTTTAAAAAAACAACTCTCTTGAACTACATAATTCAAGCTTCCATCTGTGTATAAAATCAGAGCAAAATTCCAAAAAGCTGATCCCTTTCAGCAACAATTTCCTTTCCTGGCACTCATTTCAAGAACATTATGCTAATCACAGGTTAACAGAGGCAGTTTATATTATTCAATTAAAACATTTATGAACAGTTTTCTTCATCTCTCTCAGGAGAAATCCAGATTTCTGAATTGTGAACAGCTCTGCCTGGGGAACAAAATAGCTCCTGTGTTGTATATTTTCTCTGAGTCCTCCCCACCCACCCCCATCTTTTGAGGATTGAGCAAAACAAGAATGCAGAACTCCCTCCAAAAAAACAGCATGGGATCTGTTTACTAATTGGAGCATAATTCTGCGTAAAGTGCGTGCATGCTGCCCAGAGCAGCAGCCTTGCACTTTTCTGAGAAATTTGCTTATTTCCAGTACCGGTACTAACACTATTTTATGTAATCTGCGAAGAGGTTTTTGTTGATTAAGTGATATACAAATCCTGTTACATTCGTATAATGATGATATCCTAGCCAAGTCTCAGTGTATAATAAAGTGCACAATGCAGCCCCTTGGTTAAATACTAGATCAAAAAGATAGGAGGAATGATCAAGTTAGATAAAATATGTGAAGCCCTTTATCACTGATATATAAAATCCTGTTGTTATTAAAAATGGATTCCAGATCAATTGAGAATGGGGTTCCCTTAATGCATTTACTACAGAAATGGTACGAATCACTACCTGATAGAAATAATTCTTCCTGCATTTTTGCTCTTGCTTGTTCAGAAAAACATCTCTTCTTCAACCATTCAGCCTCAAATTCACTGGTGTGGTCATCTGGCCATACAATGCATACCTTAGTCCACAAAACAGAAAGAGACATACATTGAAAGCAGACTGGAATAATCCAACAAGCATTTTATTTGCTTTGCTGTTTTTTCTTCTTTGTTTTGTTGGATTTGGCTTTTTCCACATAATGAAAGCAACTGGCATGTGGTCTTGTTATGTGTGTGCAATCCTACACATGTTTAATTGGAAGGCAGTTCCATTAATTTAGTAGGCCCTTCTCCCTAGTAAGTGTGCTTAGGATTGTGGCCTAATACTGTAACCTCTTTCACTCTGAAGAGTTTGTAGTGCAATGCTATACAAGCTTACTCAAAACTAAGTCCCACTGTGTTCAGTGAGGCTTATTCCCAGGTAAGCAGCATTAAATCACTGTAACAAAATAGTTCTACACATGGAGGTTAATATATTATATGAAAACAACAGCTTTTTAACACACACACACACTTACCTTTTTCTCCCTCTGTGCCAAAGTGACATCCTTGGCCCCAACATTGACATCCAGATTTTCAAGAAGTAGTTTGCGTGCTTTAGCAGAGTGCAGGAAACACTCTGGGCACTGGCAATTGTCTCGCAGCCACACAGAAGGGTAAAGGCTCTTGCTCCCATCTTCCCAGTGGACACAGATAAACTGATTTGCCTCCAGAGTTTCCACTTTATGGATGGCTGCACTCATGTTGAAGGCCTGAGCCATCTGTGTTGTCCCCGGCATTGAATGCTGCCAGGGCCTCCTGCTCAGGGAGAAATGTTTTTGATGGCTGCGCTTGCTGTTTTGTGCTTGCAGCAGGGTTCGAGAACAGTCTTGGTGGACTTTGGTTCTTAACAAGTATTTAGCGATTGAAGTCCACATCTTTCCTTTTCCTTGTTTGATCTTCAGTACAGAAAGGCCTTTTCACCCTGTGAAATCTCTCTCTGGGTCAGTGCTGTAAGAATAAAGCATATTGATGAAAGGCAAGAAGAAGAAAAAGGGATTCTGTTCAAAATAATGTTACTTCTGGTCCCTGTCATCCTCTCATTCTGGCACATAAAGTCTCCATTTCCCTCAACCCCCTTGAAGTTCTGATCAAGTGTTTTGAAAGAAAAAGAAAAAAGTTTTAGCTTTGTATTGGATGCCTCAAAATTTGGACCCCAATACAAGAAATCTGACAGAACCATGGTTTTGGAGAGCAGCAGATGTTGCAATATCAGACAATTTAATGGAAATATTATTGGCTGTTCCAAAAGAAATAACTTGCATCCATGGATTCCTCTCCATGCACATAATATTGGATCAGTTGACACATTTGACAAGTGTGGATTCCTCAGCGATCTGTTCAACCACTTACCTCTCACAGATTTACAGATATTGCATTTGAACCTTAGAAAATGAGGCTTTGTTTACAGTGGGTGAGATTCAACTAATGAGTACTGCCAGCCAAAGCCCTATTCAAGGACTTCCACTTGCACAATGGGCTTTCTTTCCTCTCTTCCTCCTGTGTCCCTGAAATTGTCTTAGGGAGCAACACACAGGGGTAAGAGAAGGGAGATAATCTGAAATGTTTGCTCTGATGGAACAATATAGGCTTAGTATACAGGCATCCCCAAACCTCGGCCCTCCAGATGTTTTGGACTTCAATTCCCATAATCCCTGACCACTGGTCCTGTTAGCTAGGGATCATGGGAGTTGTAGGCCAAAACATCTGGAGGGCCGCAGTTTGGGGGTGCCTGGCTTAGCACAACAATGAATTCCTCCTATTGCTGCTCAGAGGACTTCTTAACCAGCAACACATTTGTCTCTTGGTGCTCTCACTCCTAACACCATTAGGCAAGTTACATTCACCCACTTGCAAAGCCACGATTAATGGTGCTTCTGTGAGCTTACAGATACACAGACAGATTCATTTTTGAGATGTGAAAGCTATCCAATCTCATGAAGCATCATCCAAGTGTTTGTGGCCAGGGTCACGGTGAACATGCCATTTCAGCCACCCCTTATGACAGCCTCTGCTGACCTGCTGCCCTCCATCTGCAGAAGGCTACAACTCCCAGCAGCTCCAGCCAGCACAGCTGGAATCTACAACAGCTGGAGGGGAACCAGGTTGGCGCAGACTGCCTTATGAAATGGTTTAAAAGCACAGATTCTCTCAAGAAGTGGTCACGACTTTATATATTCATTTCATTTATGAATCACTTCCCATGAAACGTCCCAAAGTGATTAGCAACAAAAACATCAACAATAAAACACACACATAAAAACAATTCCAATTCATATGCAGACTGGGATAAGAAGGTCCACTTATATTTTTCCTTGCAACATCACAACATAATCACTTACTATACTATTATAGTATATTACAATTATACTACTATTATTATAGTCAATATATTAAGCATCCAGAGAACATTCTCCTTGTACACATGTCCTTCCATACAGGCGAACAGGTAGTCAAAACATGCACACATAGACACTCTTTCCCTCCCTTTCATACGCACATAGACAAGGATCATGCAGATGCACACAAGCACAAAGGATGCTCTCATCCCCAACCTGACAGCTGCAGCAGCTGCTGCCTACTTCAGCCACCTGTGGCTGGCAGTCAGTAGGTTGAAGCAAGGGAAGGATGTGACCACCTGGGCGCCTCCTTGCTTTTTTCAATAGGGTAGCCCAGGCTAGGAGACAACAAACAGACATGGCATGCAGCAGCATGGAGCTACGCACATCACTGCTGCTTCTGAAACTCCCTGAATCCTATATTGAGGGGGGGAAATGAATGGAAAACAGGGCAAGGAAACCAACTTTCACTTCTCTCACCCTACAACCGAGGGGAGTGGGGTGGGCAGTGGCAGCAGCAAAAGCCTCAAAACCAGTCAGGCCCATAGTTTTCCAGATGGCTGGCAACTCTCTCCTGCTGCTGGTTTCTCAATTAATAACAGATGGGGGAACACACATTTATAATGCTAGTCTGTCTAAGGTTCAAAGGAAGAACCATTTTTTCCTGGAAAAATCACAAGGTTGAACTTTCCAGTATCCCCTTACCCCAGTTAGCTGGGGTGACCAGGAGCTGCCAAAGCTAAAGGATGGGGTTGGGGAGAGAGAAAAGCTTAAGAATGATGAGATCTGAAAACATAATAAATGTAAATTCCTATTGGCCTCATGGTTATGCAGCCTGTCGGAGCCAATAACTTTAATTTTTCATGCTTATCACTGCAAGCCGCAAAAGAAAACTGCTGACTGCATGTAAGTGGCATGTTGTTTACCCGCATCGTTCCATAACGGGGAAAGTATGTGCTAATATCTGTGCTCACCCTGAGATGAAGCCTTGCACCTGGTTGATTCTTTTTGCTGTTGTTCCCATCTGAAACCCTAAGCTGCTAGCCAGCTCAGTCCAGTCATCTTCAACTCTTTGTGGCCTGAGCAAGATAGAACATGGCAGCTTCCTATGTTCCTAACGGAGAAAATACCTTTTTGCAATACCCGAAAAACCAATCCTCTTGTGGTATATAGGGGCTATTTTGTATGCCCCTTGTGGTACATAGGGGCTATTTTGTATGTCCCACAATGGATCAGGGCCATTGTCTAAGATCCTCAGCTACTTTTTCACAGCAGCATAGTGCCTTGCATGTCCTTAGGTCCCAACATCCACCTTTTCACTCAGCCTTGCCAAACCAATTCTCTGTTCTATCTATGCCCCTTTTCTCCAGGCCTTTGCATTCCCTGCTCACCCTGTGTTTCCCAGCATACTGCTTCCTTTCCCTTTCTTCAACCACGCTGTCTCTAGGTGCAAGGTCTACTGTTCAATGTAACTGTCAGAGACCAGGCTGAGGAGTACTGCTCTGATGAGGAATGGTGGGAGCCTCCCCCTGCCCAGGATCCTGAAGCTTCCCAGGAGCAGTGGAGCAGTATTGATTTGGAATAGTGGTTTGCAGAGGGGCATAGTTCTGAAGACAAAAGTTGGGAAGAACTGGGGGGTTAACAGCAAAATGAGGAAGAACTGGAAGAGAGAGAGCTAGCAGACTCTCTCTCGCTGGAAAGTGTCCAGCCCATCAGTCCAAGGTCACGTAGAGCAGATAAGGTGGCGGCACATAAAGCAAAGTGGTTGCGAGATCAGATTGCAAGCTGAGGAACTGACGAGGGTGTGTGGACATTAATTGGGAGCACCTTTACTTCAAGAATGGACTCTTTGTTCTTTCGCTGTGGTCATTACAATCTCTTTAAATGGCAAGGGTCTATTCTGCTTTGTTCTGCTTATCCACAAGCAAAGGGAGGAAGCCGCATTCTTGAAGCCTGACAGTAACTGACAGTAATTTCCCCTTCCTCCTTTTAGCCTCTTGGGTTCCCTATATGCTGCTTCTCCCACCTCCCAGGCCTTCTCTACTTTCATGTTTCCCATCTCTGTGCTTCAGTGTGTGGTGACCGAAGAATCCCAACTTCTACTGCAGGGATGGGGAATCTTTTTCAGCTCGAATGTCACATTTGTACCTACGGGACCATCTCTCCTGGTATGCACCGCGGAGGACCTTAAGGTCCATAAATAACAACACTTTGGAAGTCCCAAGCCCCAAGGTGGTTAGATTGGCCTCAACCAGGGCCAGGGCCTTTTCAGCTCCGGCCCCGGCCTGGTGGAATGCCCTATCGCAGGAGATCAGGGCCCTGCGGATTTGACATCTTTCCGCAGGGCCTGCAAGACGGAGCTGTTCCACCTGGCCTTTGGGCTGGACTCAGTCTAACTCCCCCCCTCTCTTTTTTTTTAAATGGAACCCCTTATATGGGATTTGTATATAAATTTTCCCTTGGCTCTTTTTGCTGGCCCATGTAGGACCAGCATGGATAGTTGGCCCCGGTGAATATTTGACGTTTTCTCCCCTTATGGCTTTGATCTATAGGCTACCACTAAAACGAGGCTGCATTTTAAGCTGCATTTTAAACTGTATTCTAACTTATATTTTAATCAACTGTTTTTTTTAAAAATGTTTTTACTGTATTTATATTCAATGTTAGCCATCCTGAGTCCGATCTTGGATGGGGAGGGCGGGGTATAAATAAAAATGTATTATTATTATTATTATTATTATTATTATTATTATTATTATTATTTATTCCCTTCTGGGTAGACACATGCCAAAGCTGGGTGGGGCCAGAGACTAAAGCAATGGATGTAAATGTTATCTTTGTACAGGAGCCTAGTTTCCATGCACCTACATGCCACTTTCTAGCCTCCATCCAGGGAAGCATGAGGCATTATCAGAATTCTAGGACACACACCAGCCATACAAAAAACAAAACCACTCAAGAATAGCGCAAAGCAAAGACAATGAAGGGTGTGGCATGGGAAGAAGGGGTGTGGCTGAAGAGATGAAGCCGGGGGATGAGTCCCAAGGGCATGGTAGCAAGGCTTGAAGGGCCACGTTTCCAAGCAAACGTCTTTAAAATGCTTTGTTTCCAGACCTTTGCAGTAGACTTGGACCTAGGAGTATACCACGTTTCAGTTTTTTATTTGTGGCAGAAATACCAAGGCATGTACATGTAACTAGTCCAAAAAATATTGACATTTTTGCAGCTGTGAAAAGGAATAAAATCCAGCTCTCTGGACCACATTTCTATTGTGTCTTCCACTGAAACTGGGCGGAGTGAACATCAAAGGAAAACCCTTGATTTATTCCAGCTGCAGAATGGCTCATCACACAGCAAGAAGATAATTTGTGACCGAATTTTATATTATATGTTTACTAGGCTATAAATTCTTAAAATATTCATTGATGCTTAGATAGGTACATTTGAAGCAGACCACAAGTACATATTTTCATACTTTACCATAATCCTGCTTTAAATCGTTGCACAAAAGTTTAAATCCTTTTAAGTGGGACAAGCAAATAATGCTCCACCCACCTTTCTTGTCTATTTGACGGAAAGCAAATGCTCAGAACAAAATTAATCTACACCAGACACAAGAACTAGCTTCAACTAATGGCAGTTTCAAATAAACCAACACATTTTTTTCCATTTCTTAAATTCATTAGTAGCAAAAAATGGGTGTCAATTGCAAATGAATTGGGTTGTCAAGATCTTAGTCAAGCTTGGCAGTTCTAAACTGTTTGTTTCAATTACTAAAAATACAGTCGTACCTTGGATCCTGAATGCCTTGTTACTCAGATGTTTTGGCTCCCAAATGTCAGAAACCTGGAAGTGAGTGTTTTGGTTTGTGAACGTTCTTTGGAACCCAAATGTCTGATGGGGCTTCTGTGGCTTCTGATTGGCTGCAGGAGCTTCCTGCAACCAATCTTAAGCCATGCTTTGGTTTCCAAACATTTTGGAAGTCAAACAGACTTCCGGAACTGATTCCGTTCAAACTCCAAGGTACAACTGTACTGTTATAGGTTTGTAAGGGGCACGGATCCCCTCAAATTCCTGGGTGCCAGGTTCTCCCCATAATTTCTGAAATTAGTAAATGTGGGGTTTGATCAATGGATTTAGCAAGGCCTAAAAAAGTAAGTCAAACCAGCTTCCTCAGGAGCTGGGTTTAGAGAGGTAAGAACAAAGATAGGTAATAACAGGGTCATTACCTGAACAAAAGGTGAGAGATTCAGCATCAGGCTGCTTGGATTAGAAGGGGTGAGATGTCACCACAGGGGAAAGTGCCTTATGAAGAATTTTGAAACAGAGGTTGCCAGGGCGATGGGGAGAGGATACATATTTTAGCAATACCTATGAGATTGGATTGCACATATAAACACCCAAATCACCACACCATTCAACTTCCAACAGTATTATTTCAATCCCTTATGAATGATCACACAAGGTATTTTTAATACCTCTTTTGAAATAAAGGCTGAAAAGATAAACTTTGCGAGCTTACAGAAAAGAATGACCGTGGCCTTAGCAATGCATCCAAGCAGTAAAGATGTTTTGCATTTTTATTCACTGAAACACTCTCATGTAAGCATTCAGTTGATTGTATTGAAAGACAGCAGAACCAACAGGGTCACACTCCCCTTCCCTAGTTCCCGACTCTAGTTCCACCCACCAAAGTAATCAAGGCTATTTCAGTCCTAAAACCAGGCATAGCAAAATGTGCCTTAAACACAAAGAGTAGGCTTCACCTAACTAGTCCTACTAGTGGAAGCCCACACAAGGGCGTGCATTAATGCAACAAGGTGGGAGAACCCCCAGCACAGCATTTGGGGTGTGTGTGTGTGTGTTCTGCCTGGCAAGCTGAAAAGCTTGTGCTGATGGAACAACTGCCATAGCACTACATTAAATTCATCCCAAAGTAAAATTAGAAGAAAGAGGACCGGGGGGGGGGGGGGGAGAGAAAGCAAGGATGCCAAGATCTGAGCATTAAAGGAAGTGGGAGTTCAAAATATATGAGGTGAGATTTAAAATGTCTAGCTGAAATATGCTTTAACTATTCCTTCTTTACAAGGCAATATTTGGCACACTTGCGCTATTACAGTATTTCATATTTTACTAGATTAGAACCATACTGACCTGGAAGACCACCTATGCCTGGGATATGTAGAAGCAACCCTGTCAAATATTCTTTTATATAAGAGATCAGAGAAGGGTCAGTTTTGTTAAAAGGATGGGTAATTTTATTACCAGTAACTCTGTAGTCAAATACAAATAAACCGAATTATTGCATTCTAGGGGATTAGCCAATTGCTGATGAGGTCAGGAAAAAGAAAAAATCTCCGTATTACAAAGCGTGTTACAATTCTCTTTCATTAAAAGTTTTTGGAACAGAAATTTAGGCTATGTACATATTACCATTTAATTCGGATCAAGTGTGCTACCACCCCCCCCCTGGTGTTTGAAGCTAAGTAAATATAACATTATAGCCACAATCCATATGTATCCTGTGTCTTGTTGCAAGGATATGGAAACAAATTAGGTAATGTACATTGGGGGGAAATGTGCTAAATACCCTGTGGTCCTAGTAATATCCTGTATGGCTATAATGCAAGCTCCAGCTCACTTATTCTGGAACACTAACATAGACATTGGCAGTTTTCCTGTTGAGTAAAAGGGTTGTGCATCACAACCTCACTTTGTAAAGAGCTCACCTTAAGCAACCTCTTGTCCTAAGAAGACACCATACCCAGAGTCTACAAGAAATCCCTTCACATTAAAACATAACCGGCAGTAAACACATTCTATGCATTTTATTCTGATAACCATGTTTACCAAGGAATAGATGAATTCATGGTGGCTGGAAAGTTTTTAAGACCTGACACAGACAGCTTGTTCCCAGTCCTGCCCTGCCCTGCCATATATCTACCCAATTAAGTGCTAAGGAACAGCTCTGTAAGATGCTAATGCTGTTTCAGGCACAGGAGGAAATTCTGAACTGCCACAAACATCCAGTGTTGAGATGTTGTGGTGGGCTAGCGGTAGTGATGCCCCTTCAACCGTCCTCAAAGAAGCATTTCAGAATCCTAAATTTAATTTATAATTTGAGAGGTGCAGAGGGCTTGCTCAAATTTGATTAGAAGTCACACCTTCTGACCTGGAAACCTTGATCTCTCATTCTCAGTAACTGAAATGATGAGATTACTGAGAGGTGAAGAAAAGCTACTTGAAGATGTTCATTTATGTTGTTTAGTCATTTAGTTATGTCAGACTCTTCGAGACCCCATGGACCAGAGCACGCCAAGCACTCCTGTCTTCCACTGCCTCCCACTGTTTGGTCAAACTCATGTTGGTAGCTTCAAGAACACTGTCCAACCATCTCGTCCTCTCTCATCCCCTTCTCCTTGTGCCCTCAATCTTTCCCAACATCAGGGTCTTTTCCAAGGATTCTTCTCTTCTCATGAGGTGGCCAAAGTATTGGAGCCTCAGCTTCAGGATCTGTCCTTCCAGGGAGCACTCAGGGCTGATTTCCTTCAGAATGCATAGGTTTGATCTTCTTGCAGTCCATGGGACTCTCAAGAGTCTCCTCCAGCACCATAATTCAAAAGCATCAATTATTCGGCGATCAGCCTTCTTTATGGTCCAGCTCTCACTTCCATACATCACTACTGGGAAAACCATAGCTTGAACTATACGGACCTTTGTCAGCAAGGTGATGCCTCTGCTTTTTAAGATGCAATCTTAAGTATAGGAAGCTGGTGGGACAGACACCAGTTCAAGTTAAGTCAACATCCCTATTATAACCTGCTGTGAAATAATTTTGATCTACACATTTCTCAAAAACCTTTCACAGATCAGTTACATGACCTGGTAAACCAGGTGAAATGTGCACTAGTGGAAAGGTTTTGCATGTCTCTCCTTGTCCTGACCACAACTCTGAAACACTCGTATTGGGGAACTTACACTGGCATGTGCTCTGGTGGCTTAAGTTCCGCTGGCTGAGCCCCAGGTCAGCCAGACTGAGGGAGATACACAGATGTATCCCTAGCTGAGATGGGATGGGTGACTTATGCTGGCATAGCTGAGCCAGGACAGCTGAAGATGCACCTTTTCCAAACTTGCTCAGCCTGACAGGTCTTGGGTTTGGATTGCACTGTTATTTATAACTGCATTGCATGTTGACAATGATTCAAAACAAACACACACGAAAACAAGGCCCCGCCATTTCCCACAGCTATCATTTGAATGTAGCTGTGAATATAGCTCAAGGGTCATTTGGCTACCTGCATCATTGTGCAAAATGGAGAGACACATACATCAAGCATAAGCCTGAATATGGGACTCGTTGCTTTATTCTGAAAATGACTCACTTGCTTCCTATCATCTTGCTTACTGAATGCAAATATGTTCACATAGTGTGGTTCCTTATGCACCTGCACACAAGTAGCATCAAGTCTGGGACAGCCCAAAAGTTTGCAGAAGTGCAAAAAAGGTGGTGGTGAGGTACCTAAGTGTGGAAGGGGGGACACCCAAAAGCAGAACACATAGTACTGAAAAAGTTTTGTATGGGCTGGCTGACTAGGACAGGGGGAATGGAAAAGGGGGGGGGCACAATGGTGTGTCATAGGAGAAGGCAAGGTTGGTAGGCTGGCCAGGCCCCTGAGCATGCACACTCCATTTGCAACATTTTGCGGCACCCCATGCCTCTTCTATGGCTCCCTCTGTATATGGAGTGGATTTGTACCAGGGAAATGCCCATGGCTGCCTCAGCCCAGGCTCACCCATGGGAGGTTCCCATCTCCTCAGAAGACCTTGTACAAGGTCTGTTGTACAAGGTTTTCCTCTACATCCAGATCCCAATGCCCCCGAAAGAACCCAATAGTGGGGGGGGGGTTTCCACTGGTTTCCCCACCCCTTTCTCAGGAGTTAAGACTGAAAGCCAAGCTGCACTTTGGCAACAGGTCCCCGTTGAATTCTGCAGGACTTGCTGCCGATTTAACTTTCTCGGAGAGGACCAAGCTGGCAAGCAGTAGGAGGAATAGGACCCTCCTCCTCCCTCCCTTCCTCCCCCCACCGTCGACGAGGCCAAAAAGGAGGAGCCACCCATGAACTCTGACCGAAAGCGCCTGCCAGTGGCGACGCAGCCACCTTCGGCCTCCCGAGCCACAGACTGAGCTTTCCAAACGGCGTGGCGGGTGGGAGGGCTCCTTACCTGCCGGGCGCTACAGCTGGGCAAAGCCGGCCAACTGGGTCCTCCCACCGCCGCCGGCTTCGGCTGAGGCAGGTTAGGAAGGAACGGCGCGCAGGCGGCCAAACAAGCAAGCCGCGGCAGAGGAGGCGAAGGTCAGTTCGCCGGCTCGCCCTCAAAGAGCAGCTGGAAAGGCGGTAGGCGGTTATTCAGTTGCGCGCGCGCGCGCGCGCGCACCCCTTCTCCTTTGGGAAGGTATGCGCGTCGGGGAGAGAAGCTCAAAGCGCAGAGCATGCCGGGATATTTTTTAAGTGCTGCCCCCAAACCTGTTGCTTGGAAGGAGGTGCCGTCAGCAACGATAGAGTTAAAGATAGACATCCTTCGAGGTCGCAGTTTCAGAGACTCCCGCGAGCCAGGAAAGCCCGCGGGCGACCGGCTGGAGGAACAGGAAGGGAGAGGGATTTTCAGCCCCGGGGCCGCATTGCCTTCTAAGCAACCTTCCTCGGGCCATATACCAGTGGTGGGTGGCGCCAGAGGCAAAAAGGAGAGGCAGGTTGGTGTAGTGGTTAGAGCATCGGACTAGTATCTGGGATCCCCACTAGGCCGTGGGATGACCTTGGGCCAGTCGCTGCCTCTCTGCTTAAGCTGCGTCGCAGGGTTGGTTTGCGAGGATAAAATGGGGGAGGGGGAAACCATGAGCACCACCTTGAGCTCATTGGAGAAAGAGGTAGCACGTAAATTTAATAAATAAATAAAGTCAAAGGGGCATTTTTATCTCTGTACAATAGACTGGTTTTACACCCACACCCCTCTGTTTCTGGACAAGCAAGAATCCTCCCCCTTCAAGCACACAGGGAGAGGGGTGTGCGGTGTGTGGAGATCCAGATAGAGAGGCCTGGGGGCTGCATTTTGGCCTTGGGAAGGTGTCCCCCCCTTGTACCGCAACAGCGCCTCATCTCACTTTGGGTGGCACAGAACAGGCCTGTGAACGTGGGGAGCATAAAATGATTGCAGGGAACAGCTGCCCTCTCTTCTGGGAAGGAAGAATTGGGTCTGCTGTAGTGCTCAGAGGGAAAGTGCAGTTCACAAGTAAGCAAGAGGAGGCTGTCGTGGGGATCCCCAGAAGTAGGCTGCAAGTGTGGAAGTGGGCAAAATTAGTTGCTTGGGGAAGGCGTAGCTGCCTAACCTTGTTGCTGGTGTTCATATTGTGGCACCAGCTACCCCGCTTCCTGCTCTCCTGAAGCTTGCCTGTGCTCTCACTTTCAGCAGCCCAACATAGAAGGCTTATACTGTATCCCCCCCACTGCCATACTTCCCAGTAGTAGAGGCGTCCTCTACAACTTTTTCTTGTTATGTCTTTATGCCTGTATTCAGATTGCACCATGTGTTTAACTAGATAGGATCTAAATTTCCAATGTAATTTCTATGTAGAATTGCAGAGCCTTCTAGGCTACTCACTCTAGCCCCCTGCTAGAGGAAGGTAATCCAGAACTAGAACAACCCCCACAGATGACCATCTATTCAGCTTGAAGATATGTAATGACGATAACCCATAAGATCCCTGGGTTCTATTGTGCAGTTGTTTTCCATAAAGAAGTTTCTCCTAGCATTCAGCCATAATCTAGCCTAAATTCAATTAGCAGAGCTATAGATGTGCAGAGTAAATCTCCAGTAGGTGTCACAAAATTGGAAAGTGCAAAAACTCTTCTCTTTTTAACACAATACAGCCAAGATAAAGAAACTGGTAATTGCACGACTTTGCAATTCAATGTTCAGCTCTTGCAAATTCATAATTCATTGCTCCTCAGATGTACACTAGGTGATTTCACAGCCAATAAGACAAACTATTATGGCTTTGCATAAGTGCAGAATTAAGGAACAGCACACTGTGGAGTTTCAAGTAGTGAAATCAAGCTTCAAGTATCAACACCACCAAGTGCAAAGCCTATTAATCAGTGTTACACCAGAAATAACGTATGGAATATGTCCAATGTTTTAATACTGTCAAGCCAATGCCTTTATCAAAGACTGCAACATTTTCATGGATTTAAGAATGGGTAGCCTGATAGATGGAAACAGGAGCAGATGTAGTAGAGAACTTAAAAGACTGTTTTGTGAATTAGATTTTAACAGCCATTTTGGCAACAAGACTGGAAAATTAATTCATACTCAGTTTTGTTACGTATAGGAAATTAAATATTTGGGTTGGTAGCTCTATTCTATAAGACTCAGTGCTGTAATCCATTCATAATATGTCTTAATTCTGTTCTGTAAATCACATATAAAAAAGGTAACTTTATAAAAAAGTTGACTTTACCTAAGTCACATATAGGTATAAAAGGTAAAAGACCCCTGGATGGTTAAGTACTGTCAAAGGCGACTGTGGGGTATGACACTCATCTCACTTCAGGCTGAGGAAGCCGGCGTTTGTCCACAGACAGCTTTCTGGGTCACGTGGCCAGCATGACTAAACTGTTTCTGGTGCAATGGAACATGGCAGAAGCTAGAGCACATGACCTGCCACAGTGGTACCTATTTTTCTATTTGCATTGGTATGCTTTCGAACTGCTAGGTTGGTAGAAGCTGGGATAGAGCAATGGGAGCTCACCCCATCACGTGAATTCAAACTGATCTTTTGATTGGCAAGCCCAAGAGGCTCAGTGGTTTAGACAACAGCACCACCCATATCCCTCAAAATCAAATATATAGATGGGGAAATGCATTGGAAAATGTGGGATAACGCTTGCTTTGCTGCAACATCATCTAACCTCCCCACAACCAAATCTGAATGAATGCTCACTAAATAGCCGGTGTCATCTAATCTAGCAAATAAACTGGAATGAGTGCTCAGTAATCAGGTCATATGGAAGTGCCCAGCCTTTCTATATACCATGCTTCCTATAGCACGTAGACTACACAAATTGTCTACTTGTAGGGGTGGAGACAGTGATAATGAAACAGCAAGGAGGGACTTTAACCCATTCTGGTCTAATGAAGTATTGCCAGCATTTCATTTTAAATTCTCATGAAATACACTCTCAAATTGTAGTAATTAATTCTGAAAAAAATATGAAAGAAAATATTTCAAAACGAATGGAGTGAGGATAGAAATCTAGGAGTTAAACATTTTTGCAGCTGCAATTCTGAAACTAATTTAAGTCAACAGTGTTTGCTTGATTGATCCATCCTATGGAATGTATAATGGGTGTTGCATGTGATCCAAGTGGAAAAGAATCTTATCCAACTGAAATAAAGCACACTCCTTTCTAGATTACATAATAACTCAGCAAAACTATGACTCATTACCATTATCCTTCTATTTTCTGAATGCTTGTAAAATGGAACTTTAAAATAGGAATATCCAAAGTAATGTGTAATGAAAATCTGGAACTCGTTTCCTTTACAGTGCACTACGTGTTTTTGTTACTGTCACAATATCATTTTACAGAAAGGTTAATTTACTTATTCCATCCAGCCCCACGTCGACCATCATAACAACCCAATTAAGCGGGAGTGCTTCAACATAAGGTTTTGTCCCATGTGCCTGTTACAGTTGCGTGCAGAAATTATTTATTATGTTTTTATACTGCTGTTTCTTCAGGGGTCTCATGGCTTCTCCCCAGCACCACCCGTTGCATGCCACGTAGTAGTAGATTAAGCAGGGACATGGCCCTGCCATGACTGAACAGGGATCTGAAAACAGTTCCCCCTAGTCCAGCATTCCCCAACCTTGTGTCCTCCAGATGTTTTGGACTGCAACTACCATTAGCCCCAGCCAGCATATGTTGAGTGGGACTGATGGGAGATGTAGTCCAAGGCATCTGGAGGGCACTAGGTTGGCGAGTACTGCTCTGGTCCATATCAGACACTCTACATTAGGCATCCCCAAACTTCGGCCCTCCAGATGTTTTGGACTACAATTCCCATCATCCCTGACCACTGGTCCTGTTAGCTAGGGATCATGGGAATTGTAGGCCAAAACATCTGGAGGGCCGCAGTTTGGGGATGCCTGCTCCACATCACACTGGCTGTCATTACAACTTACCTGGCATTACTTGCCTCAGTTTCCCTCTCACACATTTTCAAGCTCTGGAAATTATGAAAATTGCCACCTAGAAGCTGCAGCTGTATCTGGAGTTATGTGTCACAGAGGAGCCTTAGACCATGTGACCTGTCCCATGGGAGAAATAAGTAGGCAATTAATGTTATCATCTGCTACACAGGATATTTATTAAGAATGCGCTCCTGCATGGTCACAACTGGATGGAATTTACTGTGGTAGAAAGAAAGTTCTGCTTCTAAAGGGACAAGTGCCACCCTGCTGGGACACATTTAGAAGAAAAATGTTTCATATGAAGACTTGCATGGAAAAACCATCTTATGATAACTTGGCTTTGTAATCACACCTGAGTATCGTCCACTAGTGACGCAACAGCTTTGGTAAAGCAGTGAGTTGCTATGGATGAGCAAAGGATTCATTTTGGAGCATGATTATTCTTACAGTTGACATTTTAGAACTATTCTGTGCATGATGGATCTTGAAACTTTGCAAATAGGACAGGTTTATAAAAACAAACAACAATTGGTTAAGTATTAGGAAAGTACCATCATAAGTTTATGTGATCTCTGAATTGTGCAGTGATTTGGCTAATAGAGTTTATATTTTGGTATGAGCTTTTGTGTGCATGCACACTTCTTCAGATACACAATGTATCTGAAATATGAAATATGTATCTGAAGAAGTGTGCATGCACACAAAAGCTCATACCAAAATATAAACTTAGTTGGTCTTTAAGGTGCTACTGAAGGAATTTTTTTATTTTGCTTCGACTCAGACCAACACGGCTACCTACCTGTAACTTGGCTAATAGAGATAAAGAACTTGCTAAATTATGAGATATACGTAGGTGCTGTTTCTGTATAGCGCTATTCCACACTTTCCCTGGCTTATGTAGGACTCATATGGGAGGAATCATGCCAAAGGCATTCCCCTCAGCAATGCTAGGGTGCTGGTGTGGTTCCTGCTTTGTGATCTTCCCTTTTCCAAGCAGTTTCTACATTCATATGTTGCCACAGTAACATGGAATAGAATAATAGGAGATTAGTTATTCAGACACTTCTGTGGCATAAGAATCCGATGAATAAGACAAGATTTGCAGGGAAGGTTTACAGTATCCACAATCTAGCAAAGTTAAGCACATATCAATCAGCTCCACTGATTTCTCTCTACCTGAAATCAATGGAACAACGGTGCTTAACTTGCCCAGAATTAATGGTTTCCTTATATGAAGCAGTCTTGAAAAACACTGTCTGGTCCACAGTTCTTGGAAACGAGGTATCTCCATGTTTCAAGAAATAAATTCAGCCCCAGTTTTCTTCTTTGGTTGAATAAAGATCAAAGTAGGGAAAGAGACTGAAGAAATAGTTTTCTTGAACTGTCTTCAGGCCCAGGCACATTTTTCCCATTTGAAAAACACCAGACATTTCTGTCAGACTTTAAGAACAGCACTCTTACTTCATGATCATAGCTTCTATTTGTACAGACTAATAATCCTTCAGCGCCACATTAAAATGTATGTATGTATGTATGTATGTATGTATGTATGTATGTATGTATTTAGTATGTTTGTTTTAAAAGAAAGTTCAAAATTAGATGTCATGGGAAGAGTTATTTAAAAAAAATCAGGAGTGACATTTAGGGGATGTTAAAATAAAGATAAGGTCCCAACATAAAACCCAGCATGAAAATACTTTACAGAGTTAATAAGATTCAGAATTTTAGTCCTCTTTTTACTGCCCAGTAAAGGATATATAATCTGTAGCACATGGTTTAGAACAAGTATCTACAACTTTTTCAGACCCATGAGCCACTTTTAACCCAGACATGCATTTTGGGATCCATTTCTTAATTTTGTATCATATACTTGCATGGTAGTAGTGCTCCACTTGTGACCCTACTTGGATCGGGCCACAGCCCACTGATCTACCAGTTAAAGACCAGTGGTTTACAACATATTTTACTATATCTATGTGGGGAGAGGGAGGGGGAAGGTAGATAGATAGACACATATACATATGTATATGTATAGATACACACACATATATTTGCAGTTTAGCTTTCTAAGTACAGTGGTACCTTGGTTTCAGTACACAATTGGTTCCGGAAGTCTGTACTTAACCTGAAGTGTACTTAACCTGAAGCGAACTTTCCCATTGAAAGTAATGGAAAGTGGATTAATCCGTTCCAGAAGGTCCACGGAGTACTTAAACTGAAGCGTACTTAACCTGAAGTGAACTTTCCCATTGAAAGTAATGGAAAGTGGATTAATCCATTCCAGACAGGTCCGCGGAGTACTCAACCTGAAATGTACTTAACCTGAAGTATGAGTGTAATTGGTTCTGGAAGTCCATACTTAACCTGAAGCGTATTTAACCTGAAGCAAACTTTCCCATTGAAAGTAATGGAAAGTGTGAATTAATATGTTCCAGACGGGTCTGCAGAGTGCTTAAACTGAAAGTACTCAAACCGAAGCGTACTTAAACCGAGGTATGACTAGCCACATATTCCTTTCCAGACAACCGTTCCAGGAATAGGAGTCATTTCCAGACACCCAAGCTTTTTTTTAAGCGACAGCGACAAGATTTTTTTGCATTTTAAATAACTAATTTGAGGCCTATAGAGCGAGATGAGCGCGCAACCCCAGAGTCGTCTGCGACTGGACCTAACAGTCAGAGGTACCTACCTTTACCTTTAACAATTTTGATGGGTCTTTAATTCATTAGAACATTATATGGTTGAGTCGGTCTTCAGTATGATTTCTTGCAGCAGCTAATAAAACATTCCTGCTTGCTTTTGAGCATTCTCTTCACATGCCTTTTAATATAAAAATGGCTAAGCCACGAAAAAGTTGAAGTTGAACTATTTACTGGAGAAGAGTCTTTTCAGATCCCAGAATGACTTCAGTGACAATCCAATGCATGTTTTGCTTTTAAATATGCAGATAGAGTAATGTGGAAATGCACCCTTATGTGGAGGAAAACTGGAGGAATCCAACGTGTTTTGTGTGATATATGGATTTAAGTGACAATAATGCGGAGCACTGAATCATTTGAAACTTCCACCTCTGTCCTGACTGTGCCTTGATAGATATGATTGCTAAGCTTCTGAGGACACTCTGCCCCGCCCCACAACCTACCATCTGTAGAGCTGTGGCTGACTTGGTCATCCCATTACATAGGGTAATCAGCAGGGAGAAAAATGAAACACCTAGATTTCTCAACAAACAAAGGATTCACCGTGTCCCCACTGATGGCAAAGGGAAGTCCCCAAGCCTGCCTTGGCTGCCACCTTGAGCATAGCAAAATGTAAAGAGTGGTAGATGGATCGGGGCTCACATTTAAATCAAGCAGACAGACGAGGACTCAACTATAGTATGAAATGATGAAAACTAGTTTTCACTATATCACAATCTTTAAACAGGACGTTACACTTACTGTCAAAAGATGTTAAAGGTGATGTTTCTCCACCCCCCTTTTCTCGACTAGCATTTGAACCCATCTGCTTTTAAATGTTTTTATTTATTTAAAATAGCACCAATATTAAAGGTGTTGCCATCCTTGATGCCCAAATGTTAAAAGGCAACTTTATTCTGTTTGCCAATGGACATTTTCATATGTGAAATTTAAAAACGTCCAACCGATTTGTCCTTTAAAGACATATGTCCCATACGTGTCTGCTTGATAGCATGAAGTCAAGCGCTGTAAAGATCCCCAGCTCTTTGTTTAGAATCTTCAAAGTGCTTTGCTCCTTTGAAAGGCTGGAAAGTGCCTGTTCACTCCTGAACAGTGAAAATAAACACAGCTGCAGTGCTCACGGCATTTGTTCCAGAGTATGTTCCACTGGAAAGAATGAGATTACCCCAGAGCAAGTGCCTAGGTCTTATGCTGGCACTGACATGGTTTTAAATGGACATCAGTTGTTGTAAAAACTTCTAAAATATGAACTTGGGGTTTTTGCCCACTTCCTTGTTGTGTATGTAACATAAAATGAAGAAGGCATTAGAGAGAAATGTTCTTGAGGAAAGGCATTGGGAATTAAAGGTTGGCAACTTTCAACCATCCATTGAAGCTTGATCTGCAGACATTGGCTGCTGAGAAGGTCTCTCTGCTTTACTTTCCATAGATCAAGTTGCTAGGGCCTTTTTTTTTTCTGGTGAGTTCACAACCTTTGTTGAGAAACAAATCCACTTTGAGTTTTATCAAATGTTGATGTTTGTGACTTTTTCATGATGCTTATTTAAGAGGGCAAAGAGCTAATTTATTTTTCATTTCATGCACCTGTTCTTTTACAGTATGAGCTTCCTGTTGAACATTCATTCTGATTTTGTTGAACATTCATTCTGATTTGTTTGCACAAAGCTTGCATGGAGGATAAATGATGTCTGTTTACTGAGCATGCATTATGATTTGTTTGTACAGAGGTTATACAACTTCCTGGCGATTGACTATCTTAAGCTTTCTAGTGCATGTTCCCATCAATTTCCTTACTGCAAAAATTTCCATATTTTTAAAGTGTGTTCCTTGCACAAGAGTACATGAGCACTTTCATCCACTTTCATTGAGGAAGCCTAAATTTGTCCATAAGTATGATATCTCTACATCTCCCTTTTCTGTTCTGTATAAACTTGAAAAATTATAGATCATGGTCCTGATATCAATATGACCTAACAATGGAATGGCACTATGATCAGGTTTGCCTGGAAGCATCTTGGAGTGCCATTTAATATGGGAGATGCTGAATGTGTGCCTTTGGCATAGGAGGAAAGGGTTAAGTAGGCTACACAATATTGGGTTTAACTCCTATCAAGCAGCAATTTGCTAGAGAAGATCCACATAGAGGACCATATTCTTGCTGTATCAAAGTTAGCCCAGCTTCCAGCATAGTTAAACCAAAAATGGTGGTCACTATTGGAATTGAAGGGTTAAACATGCACTTAAAATTCTCCAAAACATACATAGGTTTGAAGTGTGCTTGACTTTGTCTGAATCATATCAGGGGGATCTGTAGGATTTGAGTAAACTTTGTTTTTTTTAAGAAACTATTGGATGGATTCAAGCCAAGAGTTCAACATTATTTTCTTTAAATAGAATTTACAAGTTATGTTTTGGCCAGATTCCTGACACTAAAGTAAATTGACACTCACATTTTACCATTGTTTTTCAGGAAGCTGAAAGAAAAAAGTTCATGCTCTGAGCTCTGAACTTTAAAAAAAGAAGTCTGGTATTTTATAACCAAAGGAATGGTGAAATTCATTATCATTGTAACAGAACTGTAAATGTTTGAAATCAATCCTGGTGAATATTAATAATTAATAATTAATAATTAATACCCCGCCCATCTGGCTGGGTTTCCCCAACCACTCTGGGCGGCTTCCAACCAAATATTAAAAACAGTACAGCATCAAACATTAAAAACTTCCCTAAACAGGGCCGCCTTCAGTTTTCTTCTAAAAGTAAAATAGTTACTTATTGCCTTGACATCTGCTGGGAGGGCGTTCCACAGGGCGGGTGCCACTACCGAAAAGGCCCTCTGTCTGGTTCCCTGTAACCTCACTTCCCGCAATGAGGGAACTGCCAGAAGGCCCTCAGTGCTGAATCTCAGTGTCCGGGCTGAATGGTGGGGGTGGAGATGCTCCTTCAGGTATACAGGACCGAGGCCGTATATTATTCTTATACCATTTTATTACAGTATACTATCATTGCAGAAGGATTAGCCAAAGGAGGCAAAGTGTAAATGGAATGCTGTACTCTATAAGTGTCAGCAGAAAACTTTCAAGTGCACTTTGTCCTGGTCTGCTAGATCCTTGATAACTCATCTTCCAAAACAAAATGTTGACTTTTGAGACAAGGTGCTCATCAGTGGACACAAATGTAGGTGGGACAGTGGGACATGATGGCAATACCATCATGTCCCACTGAAACAAAGAAACGGTTGTGACAAATCTAAGTTTGAGAGGTTGGTACACTTCGACCTTGAAACTCTATTTCCTATATATGTGTGTGTAAATTTCATATATACATTTATAAATTTATACTGTAAATATATTACAATACTTCAACATGATAATTAACATAGGGTCTCTCAATTTTCCAGCTGAGGAAGTTTACCTTCCCACAGCAGCGGTACCTATTTATCTACTTGTGTTGGTATGCTTTCGAACTGCTAGGTTGGCAGAAGCTGGGATAGAGCAACGGGAGCTAGTGTACACTTTCCAATTCATTTTACCATCATTTTCATTACCACAAATGATGGGTTGGGAACAGTGGGTTTGTTGCATTAGAGCACCAAATCCACTTTAATTTTGCAATCTGAATTTGCTGGTACATAGTTGAATCCAAGCTGCAAAATGCTGAGCCTGGAAGTGGCCTGTATTTTTAAAGCACTACTTTATTAAAAAAAAATTTATTGGCTTGGAAACTTTTACATTGAAATTAAATTAAATCTTATGTTAAATGAAAGAAACCCCTTGGTTTCTTGCTGCTCAGATTTTTGCAGTGCTGTCAAAGGCGTAAAGGAAACTTCTAGAATGACATGATTAAAATGCCCTCCAAAACAGGACTTCAACATGTTTCTTTAAATATTTATTAGAACCATACAAAGACAGTATTCCTTCTTAAATGTATCTCATATTAACTTTGATTCTGAATTAAATAGAATAGTTGAAATTAAAATTAAATCAAAACCAATTCCCTACCATGCTCTTTTGCTATTGTCTAGGGGCACAAATGATTCTTTTGAGAGAGAAAAAGCTAGCAAAAGTATGGCAACATGAAAGGTACTGGTCTATTAGAACAAAAACAACTTAACCAGGTTTAGGCTGCAATACTAAGCATGCTTACATGGCAGTCTCACAAGGAAATATGTTTAGAAGGAGGAGGAGAAATATATTCAGGAGCTGATGTTATAAAAGAAGAAATAAGATTATGGAATAAAAAGAAATGTGTCCTTACACTGTGAACAGAATGGGAGAAATAATCCTTATTTAGGTGGTCACACTCATAGATAATTACTGGCTCCAGCTTCTGCATGCGTTTCACACAGCCTTTGTTGGTACTGATGGTTTACAGCAGGGTGGGGAATTTTTTTTCAGTCAGGGGGACACACTGCCTTCTGGGCAACCTTCCAAGGACCATGTGCCAGTGGTGGGTGGCGGCAAAAATGGAAGTGGATGGTGCCTACATATGCCCTTCTCCACCCAGACAAGCAAGAGGCATTATTGGAGCTCAAGGGCAACCCGCCCCCCAGCCAAGGGAAAACACTGGGGGTCAGAAAGGGGTGGGGTCTGGGGAGAGTTCCATAGAAAGTCCTTGAGGGCCACCTGGTTTGCGGGTGACCATACAAAATGTCCTTTTTATTATTACAAAAGAAAGAAAAAGCACAGCTTCTAATTTGAGCTACAAACTGCTTGTTCGGGAATAATCTCAGCAAAATGCTGTTTGTGTTCCAGGCATACAACTAAAGTTGCAAATTTGCACGCTTAAGCTGATTAAGCCCAAGAGGCCAACTATATGGAAGAACACAGTCCAATTTAACTGCAGCCTACTTCATGATATGGCAAGATGTATAAATTATAAGCACCCACACCATGGATCTTATGTCTTGCGTAAGTGTGCAACAGGACTGCAGCCCATGCCAATTTCACATGCTGGTTGAAGTGAGCTGTGGGCCATGCCCATATCCGAGTGTATGAGAAAACAAAAGGTAAACCAGTGCAAAATGTGTGGCCACAGACACAACACTGTGGATTTAAGACTCCTTGTTTTATCCACATATGGCTGTTGAGTTTGTATTTAGGGGTGTGTGTTTTTAGGGGGGAAGTTTCTGGTTAAAAACAGCAATAGAAAGTCCAAATAAGAATACATTATTAAAGATACACAATGGAATACAAAATAGTTGTTAAATATTAGAATGCTTAACTTAATATGTCAAGATTTCATGTATATTTGTTGCATACCACTTACAATGTATACTTTCAAGAAATAGTAATTTAATAAATACCACCCTGAAAAGCAAACTCTTATTAGAGGGTGTCTCATACCTCCTTAGGGTATCAGTGGAAATGAAGCTAAAGTAGGCCTGCTTCTGGATAACCCAGTATTATAGTATTTTTCTCACTTGCTGGTTTGACACATAGCCAGTTTCTCACTAATGCAAGCATAGGTAAGAATAGACAAATGCCTGGGGTTGGCCCTTATAGATTGTTGTTCAATCAAGCGGGAGCACAATGTGACTATATGGTTCACGTAATGAACATGGTGTGGGGCAAGCCATTGCTGAACCACTCGTGCCAGCAAATTCACAAGCAATCCTTCAAGAGTCACTAGTGAAATCACAACATGTTTCAGAACTAGATGACCAAGCACTGCACAGGTTAATTAGTTGACTTGACAATGACAGAAGGAAAGCCAGCTAGCTTCTGATATAAGGGTCATCTTACAGTGCAACCCTATATTTTTCTGTTCAGAAGCCAGCCCCATTGAGTTCAATGGGACTTAACTTCCAGGTTAAGTGGGTAGCAGTGCAATCCTAAACTCAACTCTCCTAGGGAAAAGCCCTTTACTTCTAAGCTGACATGTAAATAAATATATAGAGAGTTAATGGCAAACTTGAAAAGGTACTTCCAATACTTGATATTTAATGTAGCGATCTTAAAAGAGCAGAATCAGGAAAAGGCTAGTATTATGCAAGGTACTAGGAAAAGGAATAGGTGAAGGAATGAACCATGCACTGAGAGAGCGCACTGAGATGTGTTTGGTAAAGAACCCTGTGGTTTTTACAGCACCAAGCCTACGCATATTTATTCAGAAGCAAGGCCCACTGAGTCCAATGGGGCTTACTTCCAAGTAAGTATGCACAGAACCCACAGCCTTAGTTTTCTTGTAGAGAGATGTAGGTAATGAAATGGCTGGAAGACTGGAATATTTTTGGAAGGGTAAGAGTGTCTGCAAATTCAGCAATAATTTCCATCAAGCACGCGTTATATTCAGTACTATGAAAGTACAGAAGATGGAGAGTAGCATTTTAGTATCTGAACTGATGTCTTAGGAATTTCTTTTATTCCAGACAAAACAGCCCCCTTGTACACAATACATGCAGTTATTTCCAAATACCTCAGCTCTGCAGAACTGTGTCACAGGCACTGCAATTGCAGAGCACCTCTTACTGTTTAACATGGCAAGTGAAATCCCTACAGTGTGAGCAATTAGGAAACAGAACAGCTAGAGGAAAGAAGTGTGGTGACAGTGATGATGTAGCAGCAAGGGGAAAGGTTTTGCAGCAATGGAAAAGACTATTGCTACTTGGAGTCAAATTACTGCTGGGAATTCATATATCCCAGGTGGCTTGAAATAGAAAGAAAGTCTTATTCTGCCCTGCTGGCTCCAGGAGCCTTACTCTGATCCACTGAAAGCCTTAGGAATTAGATTCTCATTGTTTACCTGTACAGTACCTAAAATTCCTAGTGCAAAAGAAGAGTCAACAGGATTTGTCACCTTCTTTTAGAGTGGAAATCTGACTACCTCCACTCCATTTTATTCTTAAAGGTTACTTGGAAGCGTTCCCCTGTCTTTTTCAAAGGGTACAAAATTACCTGTTCTGAGCTTGGAGTAATATTGCCAGAAAGCCCTATTTTGGTTTTAAGGACTGCCCCTTCGTATGGAACACTGCCATCATAAGAGAACAAATGCTTTTTTGAAATGTTACAGCTCCACTAGAACACCACTCTGTGGACACCATAGCAATTACTTTTTATATTTAGATCTGGCAAGTTCAAACTCTCAATTGAAGGGAATGATGGCTCAGATTCCAATCTCTCACTGTTGCTGGCATTCCAGCTGGGCTGTCTCCCAGTGGGCAGGAAATTTACATCCTGGAGGGAGCCAAGCTAGACTCAACAGTAGCTTCCAACTATGCTAAATCCTTTTACAGAATTTAAAACAATTCTTGCACAAAAGGAAAGAGGAGGAAAAGGATGGGAGTCACTGCTTCAAGTTTGGCAGTGTTTTTCAGGCAGGCCCTAAGGTTTCACATCTTAAAGACTGTCACTCGTTTTTAAAAGTGCCTAAGACACAAATCCACATATGACAGAACAAAACCCTTGATATCAGAATGTTCACAGCTCCAGCTCACCTTATTTTGCAAGTTTAGAGGAATGTAATCAGAAGTACACTAAGCACACAGTTGTGTATTCTGCACTGAGTAAAGGTGGAATAGGAGAAATGATGATGGCATGGGAGAGATGAGATGATGAAGGTATTCTCCATACTCCATGACTGGGATAAGTGTTAAATATGATAAAGAGGTGGGAATTTTTCCTTCATCTGGAGAAGATATCCCCATAATTTTTTTAAGAGAGAGAAGGCTATATTATTGCAGTCTTGTGTGATATGGATGAACACCACACCCTTGTACTTTGCCAAATAAACAGTTTCCACATTCTGGCTCCATACAACCTCTAATGAGTATTTGAATTCCTGTTTTCCCCAACACACATTGAAAGGATGGGAAACTTATTCTCTTACTTCTCTTGAGGCTTCATACAAAAGTTTGCAGCTACCTCTCTGGAAATATTTACAAAAGATCACACCCTTCTGCTCCTGATTATGTAACCTAAAACAACAACTTGATTTCATTCTCAGAATCACTAATCAAGATTTAAAAAAAAAACACCTCCATGTCAGCTATCAGCTGTGAAAGAGTTGAATGAAACTTCTCTTTAGCTATCCTAAATTAAGTCTGACAGGCTTACAAAAGGGGGTAAAGGTAAAGGGACCCCTGACTGTTAGGTCCAGTTGTGGACGACTCTGGGGTTGCGGCGTTCAACTCACTTTACTGGCCGAGGGAGCCGGCGTACAGCTTCTGGGTCATGTGGCTAGCATGACTAAGCTGCTTCTGGTGAACCAGAGCATCACACAGAAACGCTGTTGTGCTTTCGAACTGCTAGGTTGGCAGGAGCAGGGACCGAGCAACGGGAGCTCACCACGTTTCAGGGATTCAAACCACCAACCTTCCGATCGGCAAGCCCTAGGCTCTGTGGTTTAACCCACAGTGCCACCCGTGTCCCTTACAAAAGGGGGTAAGGAGCAACAAATTCCCCAGTCTGCCAGAGAATATGAGGATTGCAACATTATTTAACAACTATAAGTTGACAGACAATTAAGACTTATGACCTGGGGTGATCCTTGCAATAATATTGGACAAGTTACTCAGCTTCATCTCTTCCAATATAAAAGGGGCAACCAGTGGTCTACCTCACAGGTTTGGTGTGAAAACACAACCCATGAAAAACTGGCTGCAGTTGGGAGGAAGCTGGGAGCAAGGTCCAAAAGCTGTTAGCAAGTCATTATGTTTGGCCTCAGTGACTTATTTCCCTGGGTTACTGACCACAATTGGTTTCAGAGTGTCTAACTCTGCTGAATTGGGACTGATTGCAAAGTTTTTCCACATGACCAGGACTATCTAATAATATAAATACTAGTAAGACTCTTGGGACAGCTGTACAACCCAGTTATCCACAACTGAGCTACTCTTGGTTGTGCAGTAGTGCACGCTTCAAAAGCTGCTGACAAGTCACACTCCAGCCTCCATATCCACATCTGTAAAATGCATGCATAAGTAATCCACCAATAGGTTTTTTTTTAGTCAGCAAGGTTTGCAGTCTGATATACGCCTTCAGGGGAGCATGGCTGGTTGAACTCAACAGATCTTATTTCGAAGCAGGCAGGTATAGACTGCCCTGTTACTTGCACCTCCCTTTTACACATAACCCTCAAAGCAGAGGATGAACACAACACAACCAGCTTGTAAGCCACCTCTCGCCCACCCGCAGGATCTATGTGCATTCAACAGCTACATGACAGGCAGAAACCCAACAGGTGCAGGTCTTTTAACACAGAGAATTAACAGTCACCTCTTGAGTTTCTGCAAGTCAGAAAGTTGGGAAAGGCACAGGAGCCTGTAAGCATTATTATTATTATTAATAAAAAAGCAAAACAAGTGTTCCAGGCCATTTGGGTGCCTAAGGCGGAAATGGCACCCTTCGTGGTGGAAAATAAAATAAGACAGCCCAATTAATTTCCAGCTTGCTGTCCTTTAATATATCCCCACAACAACCTGTCCCCTGAGGAGAACCACCGCCTCCCGGGTTCATTTGCTTCAAAGTGCTACGCGGGAAGGATTATATGACTGACAAATCACAGCCGCTGTTTCGAATAGTAGGAGGGAAGGGGCGCAAATTGCGCGCGCGGAGGGTTTCCGTGCCTTGGCGAGCTGTTGTGGGGAGGCGAAAGGTCCCAAGTGGAGGCGTCGTCGGCGCCCTCGTGCTCCTCAGCCTTTGAGGTACTCGGTCTGCAGGCGGCTGAGGCGCGTGCCATGGCTGCGCACGGTGAGCGCGAGCAGCTCGTACTTGTCCCGGAGGCCCGCCGAGACGGCCAGCGTGTCCTTGAGGAGGGCGCGCGCGTGCACGAGCATGCCGGCGAAGTCCTCGCTGAGGCGGCTCCCCTCGCGACTCTCGTGCTCCTGGCCCTGCCGGAACTTGTTTTCCAGCTCGCCCAGGGACTTGTCCGAGTTGGCGTAGGCGTCGCCGATCTGCGTGGCCTCGCGGCGCAGGTACTTGCCGTAGCTCTCCTCGCCGTCCAGGTCGTACGAGATGCTCTTGCGGATGCCCTCGAGCACCCGCGCCGCGTCCTCCACCTGCCGGCCCAGGACGGTGAACTCCTCGCGCAGAGTCAGGCCGGGGGCCGCCGCCGCCCGCTGCTCCTCCTCGGCCGCCCAGCAGCGCCGCCGCTCGCTCACCCTGAAGAGCAGCTGGCACTTCTCCGGGTCATCGTTCTCCTCGTAGTCGCCGTCGGGCACGAAGTAGTGGTGCAGCGTCCCGTTGGACATCTCCGGGTACAGCGGCCCGTCGAAGTAGCCGCGGCACACGCTGCCCAAGCAGCCCAGCAGCCCCACCAGGCGAAGCCCCAGGGGCAGCCCCATCCCGGCAGGGGGAGAGACAGAGCAGCGGCTCTCCGACGGCGGGCGAAGGCAGACGGCGGCGGAGCGCGGAAAATCAAGTCCTCTCGCCCTCCGCGCGGGGCTTCATTGGGGCTTGCAGTTTGGCTTCTCCTGAAAAAGATCTCTCGAGTCACCCACGAGATCGTCTCTAGTCCTGGAGGTGGGAAGTTGTGTGCGCGGGGAGAGAGCGAGCCCTAGGGAGGAGTTGTTTCTTATTTCTTTCCCTCCAAGTTCCCCATGCACCTCCAGCACGTTTTTCCTCCTCCCTCCACTCTGCCTTCCAAGTAAAGAAACGTGCGAGCAAAAGCAGAGAGAGAGAGAGAGAGAGAGAGATTGTAGCTAGACCTGCCTGAAGCCGCTTGGTTTGCTACCCTTTTGCTGCTACATCTGGATTGATGGTGGTAACGCGGGATCTTGGCTTTTGGCCGTAGGATCTCTCTCTCTCTCCCTCCCTCTCAAATTACAACCACCGGTCCCGTCACTTCTGCAAAAGTCCAAACGCCAAGTTTGGAAGGAAGCCTTTAGACCTCGGTGCCATTGTTAAAGCTACAGTGTCATCCCTTGTGGAAAGCTGCACTTGGGGGGGGGAGCAGTGGGAGAAATAAAGGGGTGAGGGGAGATCCCCAATTAGATACTCTTGAAGAAGGCGAAATGCGTGCCAGGCACAGCTAAAGTCTGGGAGAATGCCAGCAAGATTTCCAGCGAAATCCCAAGCAAGCAAGCCAGCCCCATCAACTTATTTTGAAGACAGACATCTGCAGAAACGGCAGTGTTTTGGGATGCTTGCACTAGGGTTGGGTACTGAGCACTTTGTAATGTCTTGCACTATGCACACACCACACCACGACTGCAACCCCTTTGAGGGAAGGAGGGGTTTGTGATGTCATGAAATTGAATGAAACAATTGCCACATGGTTTCAGATCAACCCAACAGCTGCTTGTGTGACTAGTTCTCACCTGAGCCACGTTTTTTCAGGTTTTTAATTAAAAATTAACCCCGGCCCAGAGTTTCCTTTGAAGGCACACATACATGGCCACCACCTTGCTGAAGCTAAGCACACACACATCTTTTTATTTTGCAGATATAGCTGGAAGAAAGATGTAAAAACATCACTAACTGACATTAACAATAAGCGTACTCCATCAATCCTAACATCAGCATATAGAATAATATGTGCAGTAGGTATGTCCCAATAGATATTGCAACAAAGATTAACACTTAGGAAAGGGCAGTGTGAGATCTTCAGACTACTGAGTAGTAGATGGTGAGTTCTTGCCCTTCCTTACAAGATTTACATTTATTGTCCATCTGTTAGTCCCCACATCACAGGAAGATAATTCAAGAATGTGTGAACAACTGCAAAAATTTAAATGATTTCTCAAAAACATAGCTCACATGAACAATTTCTGACTAGAAAGCCGACACCACAGGACATGCCCACATCATGTGCCTCAAAGAGGTGTTTTAGCATTACACTGCCAGCATCTACATAGCCAGTTCCCTCCTATAAAGGCACTGTGGAGTCCAAAATACCCAGAGCATCATTTTTTGTTGACTTAATCTTGATTTTAAATCTAAAGATGGTAAAGCAACTTCCCATGGACTGAGCTGAATGAAACATTCATTAAGTTCCTGAGCATCCAATTTACAACATTCCAATAAACATTTATAAACAACTAATATGACTTTAGCTTTCTGCAAAGATTTAATTGTTTCCTCAAGCAATGTAGGCTATGTTGAGGCACACAAGGCTGATGGTCCAAAAAAGATGCTAAAGATACTGCAGTTGACTGGCATTCAGCACTAGCTGGTAAGTGGTATCTGGACCACAAAATGAAAAATGACAAAAAATCTCCATCTGATCCTCATTAATATATCCCACTATCAACCCACTTTTTCCACAATAAGGACTGTGTCTCTATTTTCATAGTGTGATACTTTGCACTCCATAATGGAAGAAAAGTGAGGTATACATTTAAGAAAATACATAAATAGGAAAATTATTTGCCCTATATGCAAGAAATCACACAATGCCAAAAATGAGAATAAGGGAAGGAAAGAAAGAAAGCAACAATGGTGGTGTAGTTTTAAGTGAAATGTTATGATCGGGGCGACCCAGATTCAAATCCCCACTTTGCCATGAGGCTGTCAGAGTGACCTTGAGCCATTCAGTATAATCTACCTCACAGGGTTGTTGTGAAAATAAAAAGTCAGTGGTGGGGAACCATTCCTTCTTGGGGTGTGTGTGAAATAAGTAAAAAAGGCAGTAACTATATATAGCTGAAAAGACCTTAATTTGTAAGTGGACTGTCATGAGAAAGTTTGGCACAAGTTGCTCAATCCAAACAGCTTGTGTTGCAGGGTTGGGAAGCTGCCATCTATATGCAACCAAATGGGTTTTAGGGGTTTAAGCTTAATCCCATTGCCTCTAGAATAACCCTAAACCACACACCCATTGATATGTCCATGGATTTCAGTGGATCTACTCTTGAGTATGACCTAAAAGAATGCCACTCAATTATTTAATGCATGAACTTAGTCTTTAGCACAAAACCAAAATAGGATGGTTTTAAAAAGACTTTAGTGAAAGGTAGTGCTACAACCAAGAAATACAAGGCACACATTGCAACTTCTTCATGACCCAGTGCTTTGCCAGTTTACACGGTCCAGAGTGGCACTGCAATTGCTGCCCAGTTGGTACTGACATGTTACAAGGCCCTTTATCGTAATTATTGGTTCCTGGGTTGTGGAATCCACAGTCAAATGCAGACCACCAGCCATGTATATAGGTTTCTAAAAGTTCAATAATATTTTTTTTTAGTTACAGGTAGGTAGCCGTGTTGGTCTGAGTCGAAGCAAAATAAAAAATTCCTTCAGTAACACCTTAAAGACCAACTAAGTTTATATTTTGGTATGAGCTTTCGTGTGCATGCACACTTCTTCAGATACACACAGTGTATCTGAAGAAGTGTGCATGCACACGAAAGCTCATACCAAAATATAAACTTAGTTGGTCTTTAAGGTGCTACTGAAGGAATTTAATATTTTTTTGTTTGCCTGGGACTATGAAAAGGAGATTTGCTAAGCACCTCTAAGGTTGGTGAATTATAAGTTGTGCAACCTCCAAAACCCATTCATTTCTAACTGATTTCTCACCCTTTGCTTGGAACTTTCCAAGACTGGTTAGAATATCAAATGTAAGGGAACTCAATTAAGGACAAAGGTCAGCAACAAAGGAGCAGACAAAACCATATAGGAGTTACTCATATAATTCTAGAGTCTTAAGTAACCTCAAAGATAGTTCAGCCCAACCTCCTGCTGACGCAGGAAACTCTCTGTGAAAATGGGTTACAAGAAACTGCATCTCTTCTACCAGAACAAGGAAAACTGGCAATACATCAATAGGAGGAGACTGGATTTGTGATTATCGGTAAACTGTGGAAGCGTTTAGGTATCTATCAAATGGATGTTATTTGACATCAAGAACAAACTCATGAGCTAGGTGGCTAGATACTTAATTGCCGCTCTCTCTCTCTCTCTCTCTCTCTCTCTCTCTCTCTCTCTCTCCCTCCCCCCTCCCCCCCTCTCTCTCACACACAGGAAGAGATACCAATGACCGTCCTGTCCCCAAAGAATGATAATTGAATTGTTACTATGTATTGCCTACCAAAGCCAGCTAGTTTTTGTGTCTCCTTTTAAATTGAACTTGGACAAAGCAAGCCATAGCTCTGTTCTCTTGAAAGCATGTGGAGCAAATCATAATTCTGTTTCTGATAACAGGCACACTGTGAGGTTCCTTTGGCAGATGAGATGCAGAGTCCCGTTCCATTAATAGCTGCATGGTGTGGAGATGTCTGGCTGTTGAGACATCACCCAACACCACCGAAGTGATTGCATTCAGCACTACCAGAGTGACTGCAAGCTCAACGTGTGCTGTGATTTGAATATGTTTGGGAACTGCTAGGGCACTTCTTTGAATAGCAGAGCAATAGCAGAGGAGCGTGCACTTAGGAAAAGAACAACTAAGTAGCTGGCATGCTAAGTCTGCAATTTATACAGCAGTGTCTCAGCGTTTCTCTGTGTTCCCCATCTGTCATAGCCACCTGTTGTGTCTTGCATTCAGTTTAGATTAGGAACCTTTTCAAGACTCAGAGTGCCAAGCATTTTTGCGCCAGTACGGTGGGACCCTGGATAAAGTGTCTAATCCCTATGGCAATAAAACTGCTAACTATTGCTACTACTGACTCCCATGAAGCTCTGCAGCTGCACAAATATAGACCATGGAATAATACAAAGGCCCAGTTCTTTAGCCTATTACATAAATTCATAGAACAGCACAGCACACTCTAATAAGGAGTGGGTGGCTAAAAGTAGCTGTCATGGCATAACTGAAGGTTGTTTTTCTTTTTAGAATTCTTCATCTCCCTGATGGGGTTTCCTGGAAATAAAAAGCACCTCAAAATTGGGAAAGGAGTACGACAAGGTTGTATATTGTCTCCCTGCTTATTTAACTTGTATGCAGAATTCATCATGCGAAAGGCTGGACTAGATGAATCCCAAGCCGGAATTAAGATTGCCGGAAGAAATATCAACAACCTCAGATATGCAGATGACACAACCTTGATGGCAGAAAGCGAGGAGGAATTAAAGAACCTTTTAATGAGGGTGAAAGAGGAGAGCGCAAAATATGGTCTGAAGCTCAACATCAAAAAAACCAAGATCATGGCCACTGGTCCCATCACCTCCTGGCAAATAGAAGGGGAAGAAATGGAGGCAGTGAGAGATTTTACCTTCTTGGGCTCCTTGATCACTGCAGATGGTGACAGCAGTCACGAAATTAAAAGACGCCTGCTTCTTGGGAGGAAAGCAATGACAAACCTAGACAGCATCTTAAAAAGCAGAGACATCACCTTGCCGACAAAGGTCCGTATAGTTAAAGCTATGGTTTTCCCAGTAGTGATGTATGGAAGTGAGAGCTGGACCATAAAGAAGGCTGATCGCCGAAGAATTGATGCTTTTGAATTATGGTGCTGGAGGAGACTGTTGAGAGTCCCATGGACTGCAAGAAGATCAAACCTATCCATTCTTAAGGAAATCAGCCCTGAGTGCTCCCTGGAAGGACAGATCGTGAAGCTGAGGCTCCAATACTTTGGCCACCTCATGAGAAGAGAAGAATCCTTGGAAAAGACCCTGATGTTGGGAAAGATTGAGGGCACTAGGAGAAGGGGACGACAGAGGACAAGATGGTTGGACAGTGTTCTCGAAGCTACGAACATGAGTTTGACCAAACTGCGGGAGGCAGTGCAAGACAGGAGTGCCTGGCATGCTCTGGTCCATGGGGTCACGAAGAGTCGGACACGACTAAACGACTAAACAACAACAACAACAAAAAGCACCTCAGAGCAAACAGTATCACTCCCCTCCCCACATATAATTAATAGTTGTGCATGCAACAATATTTTTTTTGTAGGGGGTTGTTGCTTTATGGCTCAGATTTACAATGCAATTTCCACAGGGTTTAAAAGTAGCTGGCTTAAGTGTTTTGTGAATTACTTCCGCTTCTGAGGCATTCCTGGGAAGACCAAGTTTAAACCAGGCTCTGTTAAACCTTGACTGGCTTTGAAGAGAGCCCAATATAGGTTTGCTTGCCAATGGAGACAGATGTTCATGGATGTTATTTGTACCGCTTGAGAACTTTGTGTGTGTGAAAATACTGTATATATATAAACAGAAATCTGCATAACTGATTCCGATGCTAAACACCAGCATGCAGCTGTTTGGGTATGCACAATTACATCATGCAAGTGTATTTTTCTGGCACATACACAATAGAGTAGATAAGAACCAAATTTTCTCTGTTGGGGTTGGTTTGTCCCCTGTGTGACACCAGTGAAGTCAATGCCCAGCTTTTCTCCTTGATCACTGAGTGCCCTTCAGCATCACTTCTCAGCCACCAACTCTTGCATTCCTATGACTTCAGTGGCCAGCACTGGAGCACATCATTGGTGAGATGATCATGGAGGATATTTGTTGGGCATTCCGAGATCTATGTTTGGGTGTTTTTGATTAGCATATTTTTCTCTGTACATGCCAGCTACTGTAATGAGCTCCACATGTTTGATGTTGTGTTGGTGTTGTGTGTGTGTAGGGGATGTATTGAGGCTTGGTGTTAAAAGAATAAACGGACACTAGAGTTTAATGTCTCCAGTTTCTAATGCAGACTAATGATCTAAACGGTTTCATCCTTCTTGCTTTATCTTTCTAGCCCCAGTGGCAGATGGTCTTGCTTACTGCTGTTCAGGAGAATATGCAAGGCTTGGATAATAGAATGGATCAATCAGAAATACTATGATTTTCCTTGTTAAGATTTATTAACTGTGTTTGCTATCAGGGACAGTGTGTCCATTTTTCACTGCTTGAGGCAAAACGAGAAGTGCCACCAAACAGCCCACCTTTGCTGGCACCTCTGGCAAAATCTTTGCCCAGGCCGTTGCTTTACTCCACTTCGTGGGTGGGGCAGCCTTGTTTGCTACGGATAGACACACAGTGAAACCGACTCCCAAGAGGCTCAGCATAGAAACAATTGAAATTGTGTGAAATAATTAAACACAAGGCAAAAAGTGGAGCTTGACTCACTGTCAGATGGCCCAATTCACTCTGGAAAGATGAGTTAACTTAGGGAGCAGTTCAAACGCAAGATCTGGGATGAGTGGAGTTTGCAATAGGTGGGCCTCTGGCTGAAAGGGGGTTAAGCCCCTCATCCAGGCTCAGCCAGAGATACGCCAGGGCATAGTCCTGAAAAAGGGGTGTTTGAGGGGAATGGTTGGGGTAGGGTTGAGGGTGGGACAGGGCAGGGTAAGAATTACTCCTATTCCAAACTATTAGGCTTGTTCATGTCACCTAGCAACCCAACAGAATTTACATTGGCAGGAAGGGTGTTGTAAGTCAATCTCTGTTTTAAAGGCTTTCCCCTCTTCTGCTAGGCTTGGGCTGGCTTAGTCAGCAGTAGCCTCTCTCCTGAATGGAATGTGGAATGGGGTAAATTACACTTGGATAATTTACCATAATGCTGGCTTCCTATAGTTTGGATTGCTCTAACCGCCAGCTCCTATTTCCCTGTGATTTCTGAATTTCCTCAACATCAAAATAGGCCTGGGAGTTCCTATCTTAGTCTGATCTATCAAAACTGGTGTTTTTCTGACATGTGAAATTACAGGTTGGCTACATTCAACCAACTGTGTCTGCACCCTGGACTCATCCCTTAGACTTCCATGGGATCTTTGTGGGAGATTAACTGCTCTGGAGTTAAGTGCTTTGTATGTGAATCATGTCCTAAGATTGAATCAGACTATATACCATGGATATACAGACTTTTAGTAATGCTTGATTTGTTCCACATGCTTACCCACCCTTCAGCAAAGTATCCTTGCCTAATGCAGCAACATTTGTAAATCTCCTGGTGCCAAGACACAATGGTGCAATCTGGAATGGAATCGGTTTATAAGTGTAAAACAAAGTGCTCCACAAATCAGCTAAGTAGGGGTTCTTGGACAAGACTTCTGGTCTTTAGTGAGAAAGTTTGAAAAATCAGCATGGTCATTAAATCCTTGAGTGCTTCCCTTAAATTTCTAGCTCTGTCTTTAATAGACCGAAAAGTCGGTTTTAGTATATCTGCCCAAATGGGTTCATCCTGCCATTTCATTCCTGTGTGTTTTTACAACAAATTACTTTAAAATGGTACACATTTTGCAGCTGAACAACATAACCACCAAACATATGGTTTCAATGGAAAAATACTAATAGTTCTATAAAGAATAATGACTCCCCTACTTTAACAAATATGATAATCAAATTCAACATAGTGGAAGGTCAACAAAAGCAGGCATAGAGATTGTACCTATGGCCAGCGCTATATTTATTTTCTCAACACAGTTGACCATTCCACAGCTTTTTAATGACTACATCCAACAGTGATTTCATTCAGCACAATCAGCACCGTGTTATTCTTCTCTTCTCAAGCTTGAGTGGAATATAACGGAGAATTCAGATTTCCTGGTACAATTGACTATTTTTACAAGCTTGCTCTGGGAGTTAATGCATTATATGAATTGCTTCTGTATTTGTAGACTGAAAGTTTCCATGCTGATTAGTAGCCATTTGCACCCTCTGCACCCCATATCAGAAAACAGATCTAGCAGCATTTGATGGAACAGAAAGTTTAAGTCTTAAGGCATTACAGCACTTTTTATGGATTTGGCAATTTTTTTGCTATTGCAGACTTAACTGAGCTACTGTTTTGGAACACCAAACAAGAATATATTTTACAGTGAAATATCATGGGCCCTTTTCTTTTCTTAGCAAACCAAATATGACTTCTAATAATGAAGCATGGGCCATGTTAACTAATATATGGTTCAAGGGAGGGAGAGATTCCTCTACAGTGGTACCTCAGTTTATGAACACAATTGGTTCCGGAAGTCTGTTCATAAACTGAAGCGTTCATAAACTGAAGCGAACTTTCCCATCAAAAGTAATGGAAAGTGGATTAATCTGTTCCAGACGGGTCCGCGGAGTACTCAACCTGAAGCGTACTTAACCCGAAGCATGGGTGTAATTGGTTCTGGAAGTCTGTTCATAAACTGAAGCGTTCATAAATTGAAGCAAACTTTCCCATTGAAAGTAATGGAAAGTGAATTAATCCGTTCCAGATGGGTCCGCGGCGTTCGTAAACCGAAAATTCGTAAACTGAGGTGTTCGTAAACCAAAGTTCCACTGTATTATGACAATAGGAAACTAGAGGATTTATATACAGTATCTGTTAATAATTCTGCAACTAACAACATGCTACAAAGAATACATTTAAGTACTTTGAAACAATTTACAGTATACAGCTTTTAACCTTCTGAACTAGGTCTTGTAAGGACCTGCAGGACTTAGGTTTATTGCAGGGATGACTAACCTTCCAGATGTCCCTGCTTTACAACTTCCACATACCTGACCAGTGGCTGTGCTGGCTGGGGCTGATGGTAGCAGGAGCCCAACAACATCTGGAGAGCCATAGGCTAGCTACTCCTAAGTTATTGGATTCTGTTATCAAGAATTTGTCTCAGAGACTCCCATCCAGCAACCAAATCCCAAGACCATCCATCATCATCCAGTACTGCCAACCGTGCATCAGAGTCATAGCCCGTTTACCATACTCTGGTGTGACATTTCATCAATATCTAGTGTGAGTCACTTGGTCTGCTTTTTCTCCTGGGATTGCTTCATTTCATCTCCACCATCCTGCATGGTTAGTAACCTCCTGCCATGTCTGTCATTTCTGTCTATTTCTCTCCTCTAGACATGACTGAGTCGCTGTCTCAGTCCTCCTTCTGCCTTTCATGTTGCTCTGGACCTGCTATTGTGTGGAGCAAAGAACTGCAATCTCTTGCTCTCTTTCTCATCTAGCACCTGTCTCCCTGAAGTCAATGCCAAGCTGTTCAGAATCCAAAAAAATTGGAACCACATTACCATGTGAACAGCAGAAGTAACGTTTTCCAAAATAATAATTTGATGCATGTAGCATTCCCCCTCCCTCTGTCTCATCTGTGACTCATGTGATAAACATTTCTTATGAATCATCTGGAGATCAGTCCTGGTTTTGGCACTTGGATATCCTACACTAATTGCTCCACACATTTCACAGACTGTTGGCTATGTGCTTATCATGGATGGGCTATTGTAAGGTGAAGGGATACATCAACATTTCACATTGCATTCAGTCAAAAGTGTTGTTTAGTCATTTAGTCGTGTCCGACTCTTCGTGACCCCATGGACCAGAGCACGCCAGGCACTCCTGTCTTCCACTGCCTCCCACAGTTTGGTCAAACTCATGTTAGTAGCTTCAAGAACACTGTCCAACCAACTCATCCTCTGTCGCCCCCTTCTCCTTGTGCCCTCAATCTTTCCTAGCATCAGGGTCTTTCCCAGGTAGCCTTCTCTTCTCATGAGGTGGCCAAAGTATTGGAGCCTCTGCTTCAGGATCTGTCCTTCCAGTGAGCACTCAGGGCTGATTTCCTTCAGAAAGGATAGGTTTGATCTTCTTGCAGTCCATGGGACTCTCAAGAGTCTCCTCCAGCACCATAATTCAAAAGCATCAGTTCTTTGGTGATCAGCCTTCTTTATGGTTCAGCTCTCACTTCCATACATTACTACTGGGAAAACCATAGCTTTAAGTATACAGACCTTTGTTGGCAAGGTGATGTCTCTTCTTTTTAAGATGCTGTCTAGGTTTGTCATCACTTTTCTCCCGAGAAGCATGAATCTTTTAATTTTGTGACTGGTGTCACTATCTGCAGTGATCATGGAGCCCAAGAAAGCAAAATCTCTTGCTGCCTCCATATCTCCAATGTCAAAAGTGTACATTGGCACAAAGTGCTTTGAACCACCCTGGGATCTATGGATGAAGGGTGGTATACAAATTTAATAGCATAAATAAAAAGCGAGGAAACAACAGGTTAAGTTGTACCCCTGTATCTCTTGGCCAGTGTTAATTGCTACAGTATGTATAACATAGGAAGCTGTCTTATGAGGAATCAGACCATTGGTCTATCTAGTTCAGTATTGTCTACACTGACTGACAGCATATCCTTAGGGTTTAAAGCAAGGTTTTCTCCCAACCCTACCTGGAGGTGCTAAGGATTGAATGTGGGACTGTCTGCATACCAAGCAGATGTGCTACCACTTAGCAATGGCTCTTCCCTATAATCCAGCTTCTTATTTAGAGAAGGGATTTTAAGCACATCAATCCAATCAAGGGTCTACTATGTTGGAATATGAACAGGGTGAGAGATACAATCCAAAATGAACATGATTTCATCCTCCATGCTGGAGGTTCTGGTGCAGTTAGTAAGGCAAAGCCTGTCTCTGCATGCAGGCTATGCTTCTTAAAGGTAAAGATAAAGGGACCCCTGACCTGATCAGCAAGCCCTAGGCTCAGTGGTTTAACCACAGCGCCACCCAGGCTATGCTTCTTAGACTGGGGCAATAGAGAGAAAACCTGGAAAGAGGCAATAGTTTTTAAGAGGGTTGAAAGTAGCTTTATAAATACTTATTCTGTTTCACTGTTGCCCCTGGTCAAGCAGGCTTTGCAGGTTTGGGGAACAGAAAATCCTGCACAGCCTCTTTAATAGAGGCAGAAGTGGAATGAGCAAACATAGCATAAGCAGCGATCTCCTTTTCAAATTGCCTTCAACTCCCAGAGAGAAACATCTGCTACTATTGCCTGTCTTCAGCCAAACTTAAACCCATTTAATTTTTGGTGAAATGAATTCCCAGTCGATTCCTTGCATGTTCCCGAGTAACTGAAAATGAATTTGAGAGAACAGTACAAATAAAATAAGTAAATTAATCAGGGAGCCACTGTTAGCGTGTTGGACTGAGACCTGGGAAACCAGGGTTTGAATCCTTAGTTACAAAGCTCACTGGGTTACCTTAGGCCTCACATACCTCACAGAGTTGCTGTGAGTGTAAAATTGGGAAAAGATAACTATGCACACCACCTTGAGTTCCTTGGAGCAAAGGTGGGATATAAATGTAAGAAAATACTAATAATAATAATAATAATAATAGGTGGATGAATAATCATTTCTTCCCATATGTATGAAATGATGCAAATTATTTATTATTCTTTTATTACTCATCATAAGCAATTAACATGTTCTTTTAAAAATCACTGAAACCAGCATGATGAACTTATGGGACTTCCGGTCTGTCGCGGCGGAGAGAAGGACGCAGGGACTTCGCGTGCCGAAGTCCCTGGCCTTGCGGAGGGGGGGAAGTCCGCAGCGAGCGGACTCCCCGTAAAAACACCGGGTAGAGAGTCCCGGTGACTCACGCGCCCAGCGGCTGCTCCGTTTTGCGGATCCCCTGCTGCCCGAGAGCTCAGTAGAGCGATCGAGAGCCGGCGGGGTGGAACCGCGGGAGCCATTTTGGGCTATATCTTACCTCCGAGAAGCGAAGCTCCGAGTCCTGACCCGGCAAGCGGCGGATTCTTCCGAAAAAAATTAAAGGTTTCCAGAAAGTAAGTGGAATTTCTATTTGGACTCTAAATTCATCAATTGGAAAAATAGGAGAGACTTTAAAGAAACGGAAGTCGGTCTCTTCCTAATGGCAAACTGGGAGGCGCTTTAAATAAACCTAAGCCGAAAGACATAAAAGTTTCTGGGACGGTGGACCCGAAAGAAAGAAAGACTTTTTTGAACCTTCTCAGCTCCCGAGTCTGGCACCCCTTGAGGTACAGCATTATCAAGGGGAAGAGCGCTTTTGACAGCTGTCAAAAGCTGTCAAACTGTCAAAAGACCGGGTGGATTTATTGCATTGCGGTGAACAGTAAAAACTGATTGAAAATGTGGTAGAACTATTTAAATTGGAATTAAAAATGGATTTGTGATTGAGTTAAGAACAAAGGAAAAGAACAGCCAAAATGGAGTCGATCGTCTAACAGGAAGGAATTTTCCAGCACCCTTTGTTCCCTATCTCCTGTTTGTCTGCGGTTAAGAGAAGTATGACAACAAAGTATTCTCGAGCCTTCCAGGAGGCTGTGCTGAACTACCTACAAACATGGGAGGACGTTTACAAGGAACGGCAACATCCCAATTTATCATCAGTTGAAGTCCAAGTTCAGGACTTAGAGGAAAATTTGGATTTGGAGACTGTTGAGTTTGAGACTGTGTGTGAGGAAAAACAACCTGATGAAAATCTTGAAGGGGACTTGGACTATAAAAAATATGTTTGGGATGAAGCAAAGCATGAATTTCAAAAGGAAGAAAAACAAGCAGAGCAAGAAAATGAGAAGCAAAGGAACATGAAGATTAATGGAAGTGAAGACCCTGGAGGGGCTAAAATGTGGGGCGGTGTTATTGAGGGATGGGAAGGACAGGGGCAGGGGGGGACGGAGGCCTGGAGATGGAATTGGGAAAGAACTGGTGTGGGGTGAAAATTTTAGTTAAAAGATTTTTTTCGGTTTCTGAAAGACGGTTTTCGAAATCTTGGCTTGTTAATGGAAATGCTGATCCAATTGGGGGAAAAGACTTAGGGAGAGGGGATGGAGTGTAAAAAAGAAAAAGAAGCTGTATTTTCTGGAGGGAATTAGAAGAATGGCTGAGGAAAGAATTTTTAGGTTAATACAAATTTTTGTGAGTTAAGATAGATGTTCAGGCAGAAAGCTGCCTACCCTCCTCTCCTTACTCTGAGATACCCAGTGGCAGGGGGTGCCCAGAGGGGTGAGGAGGGGATACAACGGAACCTTGGAAATGCTGTGCCCTACAGGTTCCTCATGTGGCAGGAGGGGGCCTGTGGGAGGGCAGCATGGAAAAGGAGGAGGATTGAGTTAATATTATAAGAAAAGGATTTTAAATTGGAATAGAAAACCCGCCATAAGCAATTAGAGTTTGTTAGGAAAACCAGGAGGAAGAGTATCGAGGAAGTCACAATTATAATGTTAAGATAATAAGAACTGGGAAGTTGTAACTTTTCCCTATTTTTTGTTGTGTTTGTATCTGTTCAAATATGTTTATGAAAGAGCTGGGGGAAACCAGTCCCCAGAGCTCCTCCATTCCTGTCCTTTCAGTGGCAGGGGGGGGATGTGGGGGGAGGAGGGAGGGGGGAAGGCTAAACCCAACTTATAATTGGACCCCTTTGATTCTTAAAGCACACGGGTACCACTGGTGGCAGAAGTGGACCGGTGGGTGGAGGGAAAACGAAGGGACAGTGCTATATTGTATGTTTTGTTTGTGTTTGTTTTGTTTGTATAAAATCAATAAAAATTATTATAAAAAAAAGAAAGTGTCTTGAAAGACTTTTTGTACTACTTGATCTGGCCTGATAAGAACACTGTTATTAAATGAAATCTAATTTTAGGACAGAACTATAAACAATATGCTCTACTTCTGGCCTGAGGTTCTCCTACAGACTCAGAATCTCATAGTTATCCATTTTTTAAAATGGAAAACATCTGGGCTATAAGTGATTGCAGGTGAAAAACACACAGATGGCTAACACATACCGAGACAAGGAATCAACCCCCTTCAGGGACCATAACTTTATCTTAGTTAACTTCATTGCTTAATCAACTGCCAATTCCCTTCTCCCTTCCCCACCTTGGACAAATGTTATAAGTGGACTACAGTGGAAGATAAATGTGAAGGATGAGATATATAGCACCCAAATGCAATACTGTCTAGGGATTCCCAGTTCTCCCCTTAAAAATCATTTCAATAAATAAGTGTTTTACTATTTCATGTTTTAAAAAAATGTAATGTGTTTTACAGTCTTTATTTTTATTTTTTTGGTTTATTTATTCACCACCACCCTGGGTGATTTAAATAAGATAAGTCAAAACATAAAACTACCAAAATATCTTTTAAAATTTAGGTGGTTTTAAAAATGTATTTTATATTAAATTTTGTAAGGTGCCTTGGGAGGGCAAGACTCTAGGGTGGAATGTACACACATAGAAAAAGCGCTGCAATTTTTATTTTATTTTTTAAAAAACGTTTTGAAAAATACATTGAATTTTGCATAGCTCAGTCTCGCCATCTAGTGTCAAATCTGTATATTGCACTTTACAACACATTTGAAAGCACGCCAGAAAGTGCAAGTAGATAAATAGGTATCGCTCCGGCAAGAAGGTAAACAGCATTTCCGTGCACTGCTCTGGTTTCGGTGTTCCGTTGCGCCAGAGCCAGTGTGGTGTAGTGGTTAAGAGCGGTGGGCTCGTAATCTGGTGAACCGGGTTCGATTCCGCTTCTCCACATGCAGCTGTTGGGTGACCTTGCGCTAGTCACACTTTTTTGAAGCACCACAACCCCATAGTTGCCTTTGACTGGACTTAACCATCCAAGGGTTCTTTACCTTTACCTTTTGTCCTATGCAGGCAAGCACATCTCTGTTCTTAGTGGACTGTTTCCCTGAAGTCCAGAATCATTATAATTATGTTTTTAGCTTAAAATTTAACAAAGATTTTAAAAAAATATTAAAAATATATTGTACTTTGAGCCTCTGTTGCCATCTATTTGTCATTTTAGATTATCTGTGATTGTGAGTGTTTTATGGCATGCAGTTTTTGAAATGGTTGTCGCAGCTTGCACAGATGATACAAACGTGTGCATTTCCAGTAGCATTTCTTTGTTTATATTTATATATTTGAAATTGATTAATGCAGAAAGGTCCTCTTTACTGATTTTTCATTAGAGCCATACAAACCACATTTAAGATGGGGGTAGTCAAGGTGTTGTTGGACTACAACTCTCATCATTCCTGACCAATGGTCATGTTGGCTGGTCATGTTGGTATCACATTGGCAACCCCCTGATATCAGATCTCTCTCAGTCACCCAATGAATACTACACATATTATTAAAATGTTAGACCGAGAATAAACTAAAGGAACATTTAAAGATGCTCCAACACAGCTAAGGCTTAGGCAGTCAGGAAATCTTTCCTAATGTTTCACATCCCACTTTCCCCCCATTGAACCTGTTTCAAGCCACTTCAGTATGCTTTATGGAAGTGAGAATTATAAATCAATAAACTTCCATTGGAGCCACAGAAAACAAATTTGCTCCATCATTTATGTGACACCCCTTCAATATATTAACAACACTTGGAACAGAACTGTAAATGATATCCATTTAAGGTCTTTATTTGTTGTAACCAACCTAGAGAACTTGTAGAGAAGGACGGGATGTAAGTTATAGAATAATTAGAACAAATGATTGGTGTTACAGAAGTGAGCCAAAATTTCTTAGACATTTCAAAATAATAATAATAATAATAATAATAATCAAAAGATTTCCCTTTTTCTCATTCCTCTCGAAAAAGAATACCATTTTGCAGGGTTTCATCCACTGTGTGTGTGTGGGCTGCAATCCTCCACTCACAATGCCTTAACTCTAGATCAGAAACATTGTGGAGAATGGGAAATGGTGGTCATGCTGCTAAGGCACTTTTTCTGCTTGGGAGGAAGGGAAGAAGCTGTGGGATGTATCCAGTTAATAAGTTCCACTGGTGCAATAATTTCCTATCTCTCCCCTCTTTCTAATGCCTTTTGTGTGCCCCTGAAATACGTTCTGTAGCAGCTTTAGGGGCAGGGGTGCCAACCTGAATAAAATATTGAGGGGCAGGTAAGCCCCGCCCTGCATAATTGATCACATGATGTGGTGCATGCACACCATTTGAATGACAATTTGTTTGCCCACAAATAGAACGGAAAATTTCAAAGGACCATTTATGCACAGTTCTAGTTATGATACATCTTCAGGGAAGTGGATAGCAGCTTTGAAGAGGAAACTCTTTGACTGAAGACATTTTCTCGGGCTACTTTGAAACTCAAATGAGATTAAAGAAGAGAGACACTCTCAGCAGTGACATCATCGTTAAATATGCAACCAACACATATTGCATTGGCTCCGAGCCTCGCTATCTCCTTATGCTTTAAAAGCACAATGCAATCTCTTTTTCCGAAACATCTGCGGCTAAGACAATGGCCAGGGTGCTTTTGCTGCACAGTCATTGCCTTTATAACGTCTAAGCAAATGTGAAGCATTAAGCTCAGGATGAATGAATGTAGTCTTCTGGTGCACAAGACAACATACTGAGCACAGCAAAGTTATTAACAGCATCCCTTGAGACAATAATGAAGTGTACGGAAAGCAATTATCTGTTTGAAATAACAGTAGTGGGGATTAGGACCTTTGCTTGCATTTACTAGAATTCAACTGCATTTGTTTTCCGGCCAGGACTCAAACCCTGGGACAAACAAAGTAAGAAAACATTCAAAGCTCTCTGAGTAACTGTGGAGTACATTCCTCTAGTAACTGAGAAACTATAGATTGTCCTCATACCTGAGACATTAGGCTGGAGGCATTTCAGTCAAACCCAAGAGTTTCCAGGCCAGTGTACAGAGGGCTGGGAAGCTCCCTTTCCCCTTTTACTTTTTAATATTTTTTTATTGATTGTATTGCACATATACATAAATCAAAATGCACAAAAACAAAAAAATAAAAACACTTATGTAGAGTGAGCAAAAAAAAGAAAAGAATAAAAGCAGAAACTCCAGAAAGGAAGAAAGAAGTAAGAGATATAAATATATGCATTTCGTAAGTACATTTAAATCTTAAAAAGGAAAAAAAAGGGAAAAAGGGAGCATACATAAAACAACGTTAGCTCATTCTTGAACAAACTAAGACATTTAAAAAAAAAAAAGAAACACACTTATTGTGGACTTCTGCCAACTTCAAAACAGTTCATTATTTCTAATTAAAGTCTACCTCTCTGTATATCAATAAATCCCTCATCTTGGTATCAGGGAGCTTGTTCCTTTGCGGAGTTATTCTAAGCACAGCCAGATCTTAGCTGATGAACCTTGGTTCATCAAGTAGTTATTTAGGTAATCCCATTATTTTTTAGCTATCTTGTTAGATTTATATCTTATTATATCTGTCAGCTTCGTGAGTTCCAAGTACTCGCACAGTTTGCACAACCATTCTACTTTGGTGGGTATATGATCTTCCTTCCAATACATAGAAGAGGAAGAGTTTGGATTTGACATCCTGCTTTAGCACGACTCTAAGGAGTCTCAAAGCGGCTAACATTTTCCTTTCCCTTCCTCCCCCACAACAAACACCCTGTGAGGTGTGTGGGGCTGAGAGACTTCAAAAAAGTGTGACTAGCCCAATGTCACCCAGCAGCTGCACGTGGAGGAGTGGAGACACGAACCTGGTTCCCCAGATAACGAGTCTACCGCTCTTAACCACTACACCACACGTAGCCACTACAACCATTGCTGCTGACGTTGCATAAAGAAATAGTCTTGTTTTCTCTTTAGGAATATTATTTGTCAAAATTCACAAAAAAGAAATTCTTCCGGTTTTTTGTTGAATGTAGTTTTTAATAACTTCTTCATCTCCTCATAGGTCATGTCCCAGAACTTTCTAATCTCTGGGCACGCTCACCACATATGGTAAAAGATTCCTACTTGATTTTTGCACCTCCAGCACTTCTTGTAATAAGTTTTATTAATTTTTGTCAGCTTTACAGGGGTCCAATGCCATCTGTATTGCATTTTTATGAGATTTTCTCTTATTAAGTAACAAGCTGTAAATTTTATATTCTTTGTCTATAGTGCTTTCCATTTATCCAATTCAACCGTGTGGCCTAGATCTTGTTCCCTTTTCCATTTCAATAGTGGGGCCCCCATGTGCAATTTCCTCTGATGTGTCTAACCCTCTTTTAAAGCCATCTAGGTTGTGGCTGTCAACTAACATGCAGCAGTGGGTCTGCCACTCATTGTGTGAAAAACTTCATTTTGTCTGTCCCGAATCTCTCATCTTTCTACTTTATTGGATGACCCTGAGTTTTCAGGGAGAAAACTCTTTTCTATCCTCAATCTAGACATTTTTACAAGCCCGATGTTAGGAGTCCATATTGTGGCCATTATTACTCCTATGAATCCTATGAGATTGAAGGAACAGATCATCCACACTAATTGCTTCTCAGCATTTCTACCCTCTAGCACGTTTTCTTTTGCAGTCCAGCCTTTACTCATCACAAAGTTTAGCTGTTTTATTGGTAATATGCTGAGTTCGCTTTAAAAAAATGATGCCATGTTTTTTCCAAATGGTTCGAGGAAAGGATAAAGAATCCCACTCTGTGCAAAATACAGTGCTATAAAATTGAACATATGGGGCACATGTGTTGTGCTTGAGTAGAAACCTACCTGATTTTCAAGTGCTTATTTTATATTTCTCACAAACAACAGCAGGCCAGTTTATCTGATGCCATCAAGGGGGAGGGGGGGGGAGATTCCTGGCTTTATTGTGTTTGGTATTATTTACAGCATCTGTCAAAATATGCATGGAGTTTGTGCATCTGTTCATGCACCAAATCTGCTCTGTGAAACATTGGGCCTGATTCCGCTGACTCAGTTGATTTATGGTTTTTTGTTTTCGTGGTTATTAATGGTGGAGGGAGAATACCGTGACTGTTTCTGTGATCTCACATCCAATAACAATTCATGAGTGGATGAAACAACAAGGACTGTAATCTTTTTTGAGAATACGAAAATTGCATACTTCAGCAGAAATTGGAAATGTTTAAAAGTTTGGCTCCTAAAGCTATATTAAGGAAACCATCAAATGGAGATCTGCTTTTGCTTGACATGCCCATTTTTGCATCATAATCAATTACATTGAGAGTTATCACCCTCTAGCATTAATCCATTCTGGTGGTTTTAATGAAATTAAAAGCTGCTTCTAGCATCATTTCTGATCATGCTTTAATACAGTGGTACCTCAGTTTTCAAACAGCTTAGTTCATGAACAACTTGGAACCCGGATGCTACAAAACTGGAAGTAGGTGTTCTGGTTTTCGTACATTTTTCAGAAGCTGAACGTGCTCCGTTTTGCGTCCCCCAGTGTTTCCTGTTGCGCTGCTTATTTGTGTCCCCCCATTGTAATTCAAACCTTCTGTTTCTGATTGCAGTGTTCTGAGGTGATATTTGGAGCTTATATTTGGTGCTTTTGTTTCTGCCATTTATTTTGTGTTTTTTGTTTTGAGGCTTTTTCAGTTAATTTGTTTTTGTGACTATGTGGATCCCAGTTCAGCTACTGATTGATTGATTGATGTGTGACTGTGGAAATAGACAAAAGGCTCCCCCCCCATCCAAACAATGACTATCATCAGTGCAGGTAAGAATTTTTTTATTTTTGATTTTTATCATCTACAATACTGTCTTATTTATTTTATAGTACAGAACATTGATTATTGTTTTCATTTTATGGATGAATGGTCTCGTTAGATAGTAAAATTCATGTTAAATTGTTGTTTTGGGGGTTGTATTTAAAAGTCTGGAATAGATTAATCTGTTTTACATTACTTTCTATGGGAACGTGTGCCTTGGTTTTGGAATGCTTTGGTTTTGGAACAGACTTCCAGAACGGATTAAGTTTGAGAACCAAGGTACCACTGTATGGTCCTGTATTTCAGGAATCTGTGGGCTGAATCCAGCCCAAATGTCAACGTTTTAATGTCCTGTTGATTTCATTATGAAAGCTATGCACTTGTTTGAAACTCCCACACTGAACTCAGTAGGACCTTAGAAATGTTTGTGTGGCAGTGAACATCTGAATAGGACTTGAGCCTTCAAACCTTTGGATCATGACAAAATATTGTGGGTGATTTTAATGAATCACATCGATTTCTGCTTCCGTTCTGGGTGACTAGTATATCTAAAGGCAAAGTAGGGCAGATAGGCACAGCTGGCTTTATTTATTCCATAGCAACACACAGTCAATGTTTTGGAAAGTACTATATTTTCTATTTAGATGGTTTGTTGCATACTGACGATAGCAACCAGCACCTCACAATCTGTGTAGCCCACCTGTTAATACAGTTGTCTTCCATACAGAATCCTCCACTGAGGTAAAAAAAGCTTCCAACAAAATAATTATGCACATGTCTTCACAGAAGCCATCTCAAATGTATTATTAATTCATTGTGATTCACCTAAACTCATAGCATATTAATATCACTGGGACCTTATGGTGATGGGCCGGCAAGAAATTAAATAAATGAATGATAAGATTAACACTGAATTCAAACCATAGTTGCCAAGTTATCCCTTTTTTAAAGGGATTTTCCCTTATGCTGAATAGGCTTCCTCACGAGAAAAGGGAAAACTTGGCAGCTATGATTCAAACACTGAATAACTTTTGCCTGTGTGGCAAGTGATCAGCACTCTCCACAATGCTAGCTTGGATCCAGGGAAAGGAAAGAACTGTAATACATGGATAATATCAAGCATGGAGAGTGGGTGTGGAGAAGACCCTTAAGCAGCTTCGGTGACAAAAAATAATATATATTGTACCTCCAGCTCCCAAAGAACCATTCAAACCAGGCCTTATTGATCAGAAAAGCTGCTGGAAGAAATATACTGTGATTCATTCATTTGGAACTGATGATGGATTGGGAGGCAATCCTTAGCTAAGCCATTGGAGGGTGGCAGGGATAGACCATAACTATGGATGGAGATGGGCACCCACTAGGAAAATAATCATTTTGGCTGCTTACCAGGCCATGTGCATGCGCGTGTTTTGCTTTGGCAAATTTTACAAACTTTCTACAGTTTATATATGGAAATTTTGGTTTTTCCTAACACCCTGCCTATAAATTTGGAAAAAAGGAAGTCTTTACACTGACCTCTATGGAAAGTATTTTATAGACGTGGTCACTGTTATATTGGATATGAATCTGGATATCTCACACCCCAATCTTGAAATGTTAGCATTGGGGAAATTCCCATTTTCTTTAAACAACATTACTGCTATTACAATGGAAGTTCCAAAAAGAGATTGTCTGAAGAGGTCTTGCCAGTGCATAGCTCTACAAGCTCACAGTGACAATTAGGCCAGCCTAGCTAATATTTTTTCACAAAATTAGAACTCAGGGAAGCTTTTATGCAAAGATTGTTAATTAAGCCTGTCTCTGGTGAAAACCCAAAGGAATGACTCAAGTAGCCCCTGACTGATTTTTTTGTTTTGTTTTGTTGTTCTAAAATGCATGCTCACATCTGATTATGGAGAGAAAACAAGGAATAAGAAAGGGAGGGGAGAGACCAGTATGGCAGGCAGAAAAATATTTTCCTGTCAGTTCTACAATATTAATAAAGTTTGTTGCCTTTCTTAGTAATAAATAACAAACCATTCTTTTAGGAGCCAATGAAGCAAGCTTATACCTTAGCTAGAAACATCCCAAGGAACCATGCCAAGTTTCCACAAGCGTAAGATAGCATTAATTTTTTACGATGGCTGAAAAATCCACAGGGTTTGTAAAAACAGGTTTTCATTACAAAAAGCAAAATAACTTCTGTGTGCCTCAGTACATTTCAGGGCTGATAAGAAAAACATGCTGTTGTTGCTGTAAAGCAGAGGAAAAAAGTTACCAGAGAAGGTGAGACCTTCAATTTTGTCCCCGTTTCTTTGAGACTGGCAACTTGGCAATCCTGGCATCCCTCCACTGAGTTTATTCATAGTTTTGTGAATTATGCATGTCACAGTTTAGTGAAATATGTATTTAATTAAAGCAAAAGCTAATGTACTGGTCTCATCTGATTATTTTTTAATCCTGATACAGCTGTAGAACTTATAGGAATGGATTCTTGTCAACTTGCTTATACAATGACTTCACTTTCCCAATTGCCTTCGGAAGATCTGGCATGCAAAACAGCTATACATAGCTTTAAATAAACATTTACTGCCAAATACTCATTGTGAAATAACCTTTCATGTCTGCATTGCATCAGACATGCATTGTTTAGTGAAAACCTTTTAAAAGCTTCAACTGGCCATGAGAATGGGCGTTCAAGCAAATTATCTCCCTGGTGTCAAATATGAAGTGAACTGTGTCTTTTATGTGGCTTATTTGGTCAAGGAATCTTAATGAATGCTTCAGTGCTAAGTTTTGAAAAGACACAAAATGGTAGCAGTTGTCTCCATCCTCACAAAGTAATGGGGTAGTTTCCCTTCTGCAGTTTCCAGAATGTCGGAGATGACCTCCAGAAAGGAGCAATTGTACCAGGACTCAAACTGAGAACCTTCCAGTTTGCATGCAGCTGACTGTCCTTTGTGGTGAGCCACTGAATTGTGTGTAATAATAATAATAATAATAATAATAATAATAATAATAATAATAATTTATTTGTACCCCGCCCATCTGGCTGGGTTTCCCGAGCCACTATGCCTAGGCAGCACAGTGTTCTCAGGCTGCTGAGTGGCCCCACCTTCTCATCTATCTATCTATAATTTGACATCAATTTGAATCAACTCACCTCCTGCAGAATAAATATGCTTGTTATTTTCAGATTATGTGCCAATAGGAACACAGTGAAAGAAGGTCACCTGCAATTGCCTCTTGCCAGCGAGTGATCCATAAGTTATTTTGCACTTAATTTGGTTTGTTTCCATTGATGTCAATGGGGCTAAACATATGCACAGATTTTTTTTGGCTCACCGACGCAACTTTGCGTTTAACAAGGCTTAAGAGCTCTAAGACATTGTACTTCTCAAAACACCTAATTGCTATGAAGTGGGAAATCATCACAAGTCTAGTTTGCCAATTCAGGGCTTGTTTAAAGTCCCAAGGCACACTGAAATGTTGCCAAGACAGTAAATTAATTTTATTGGACATCTCATTCCTACACTCACTATGGTTGTTGGGATACAAGTAGAGGATTGTGCCACAGCAGCCATGGCACCACACAGTGCGAGGTAAATGGACCCGGTAAGCTGGACATGCTCTCTAGGGATGTTGGAGAATTTTGACAGCAACAGAAATGGAAGCAGAAATTGCCAGTGGCTGGTTATTCATCCCATTTCTAGAATGGAAATCAGTCCAGCAAACATAATCAGCATTGTGGCAATTGTTGGCTCCCCACCCCCGCCACACACATTTGCATTAACACAAGAGCACAACACCAAAAGATGTGTGTCTTTTGGTGCCATGCAAGCCAGCTTAGTCACAGGGTAGCGCAGCACCAAAGTACATGCATCCTGATTTTCATCAGAAGAATGTTGGAGGGTATGCAAACAGTTGCCCACCCAATTGTGAAATTCAGAAAAGTGTGAATTCAAAGAGTAGCTCTAAAGTGTGCACTAGATAGGTTCACCTTTAAATGTGAACTAAATTCTATTTCTCCTGTTCGCCCACCTATCTTTTCCCTAGCATCTTCCCCTTGTTGGCTAGCCCAAATGTCCATTGCATTCTAAGCTTTGTAGAGAAATGTCCCAAATCATTGCCCTAAATTGCACCCCCTGTTCTTTGCATTAAGCCAGAGTTTCAGCCTGCCTCATTATTAAGCTGGCTGTGCTGCTCTATTAAAGTGTCATGTATTGTGTTTCACACTGGCACCAGTCCACTAACAGGATGCTCTTATAATAATCCAAGAATCTGTGTAAGATAAATAAGGAAAAGCATATTTTGAAGTTTGTGGTTTGCAAAAGCCAACAGACCCACAGTCCGGAATGAGTTGCAGTTCTGGTTTCCAAATGCCATCAGAGCAATATACAATCCATCAAAGCACACCATCTTAATACATATTTCTGGAGTTAGACATCCACGAATTCAACAAAATAACTTTTCTCTGCTTATTTGCCATCTAGTTTCACATGGAAACTGAAAACAGATTTAATTAAATACTGACTGTAGTTTTCAGTGCATAGGATCATTTTAAGGGTGCCTGCTTCTGTACGAATCTCATTGAGATGGATCGACAAAGCATTTCAGCGGTGCTTGATATTGTTATGAGGTTTTTTGGGCAAAGGAATTAGGCTGAATTCCTAGGCCCCTTTTAATTCTTGGAATAGCCAAGTGAGCTTGCTGGTGAGGTGATCGCCTGGGTGTGAGCCATTAAGGGGAACAAAGGAAGTGGATTTGTGTGAGGTGGCAAATAAGTGATGCCCAACTCACGGGCAGTTAGAAAGGGAAAGCCAGACTTGAGAGCAGAGAGTTGGAGTGATGTGAGCTAGGAGTAAAGCAGCAAGCTGGAGAGAGGGAGAAACAAGACCCTTTGGGGGTGTTAATGCCTCGAATCCCTCCATTGTAGTCTCGGGTTCTTTATGTGTGTATATAAACCACATGTCATAAAGACAGCACCGTTCTGTGCTGCATGTGTATGAAAGAACTGCATGGTTGGAGTCAATGGTATGTACACTATGTGTGTGTATATGCGCGCGCACACATGCACACGCACACACGGAATGCTGAGGAAAGGAAGGAAAACCAGAGTGAGGGTAATAGGAATGGAACAGAATAATATGGATGTGGGTATGGCTGGCTTACTGGCACCTCGGACAGGATGACACCAAGCTGCAGCATTTTGTTGCAGATGCAATTTCTTTTGCATTTGGGGCACATTGCTTCAAAATGTGTGTGGTATGCACACATGTATGTTTAAAGCTGCAACTGTCTTGCGCACCACCTGACAAGAGACCTTTTTAATGCTGGACTGCTGGATCCTGTCGTTGTTCAGACTCTGGTATTTTAAAAATTATGTGCCAGGTGAAAGCTGTACCTAGCAGCCAGAGGGTCTGGGTTTGAGCAATTTCAGGATGTGCGAATATAAACAAAACGAAACTGATCTCCAGCCAACAAGCTAGGCGTTGTGCTGCAGAAACGTGTTTAGTAAGACAGTGTTCCCCCTCTTCTCTCTTCTCTAATACAGCCATATGAATTGAATCCGTGCTCCTTCCATTCAGGGAATAAATTCATGCCCTTCTGATTCCTTTACCTGGATATACAGTATCTAAAAATATTATAGTTGAATATGTGGTGCAGGTTGCTTTGCTATGAACCGAGTACTTCAAATCAATTCCAAAAAAACGTCAATCAGAGAATCCCATGAATTGGTCTTCTTTATATGGAATGAAAATAAAGCGAAGACATGGAGGGAAGATACAGGGAGGGGTAAGCAGGCTGGCACCAGTGATGGCCAGGCTGCTCTGGTCCCTGCAAAGTTGTCAGGGCTATCAGAGAAAATCTATTTAAAATGGACATGTTAACATGAAATATACTTCTAATTCTGTTTCAGAAATCTGACATGCGGGACAAAGCTTAGCTCTTTTCTGCCCTCTGCCCCAATATTTTTATGGTGGCATCACAGTATTCAGCAGACTGCAATCCTTCTTCGCCAATGATCAAATGCAAAAGAGAACAAGGTTCCTGGATCCTTAATAATTGTGCAAAGGGAAGGTAATGCCATTGTGAGCACCCCTGCCATTCAAGCTGTGCCCATGGAAATGTGCTCTTCCACAACTATCAGAGCAGGGGAAGCTAGGCTTTTTCAGCTTGAAGGGCTGTGCTTGATGTTGGCCAACTGTCGTGAGGGCCACACACCAACAGAGGGCCTGTTCTAAGGGAAAGCAGGAATCACTGAAGGGCGCACGGCTACCCTGTACCTGCTTTCTCTCTTATGCACCTACATAAACTGGTGGATATGCTTGTCTGTCTATTAGCAGAGGCACAGTGAGGGGGAATTCCTCTATATCGGAAGGGGTCAGTCTCTGAAGAGCAGAGATAGGGATTTTGTCCCCATCACAGCACAACACTGCGATGGGAGCAATCCTTCCTGTATCTGGAGCCCTCTGACCTGGTTGCAATGGTGGGCAAGAGGAAGAAGAGGCAACTCTGTTAAGTTAAGTCAAGGTCAGGTCGGCCGACAATGGGTTGGCAGGCCTAAGCCAGTCCATGAGTTGCAACAAGTTCACCATCCGTTGGTGTGGGAGGTCTGTTTTCTTTTGCATCTGGTTAGTTACCCCTCTGCTGAGAGGATTCATAGCTCCACAGTAGAGCACCTGCTTTGCATGCCTAAAGCCCTGGGTTCAATCCCTGGCTGATAAAGATTCTGTGGGATGTATCATCACTGAAGCAGTCAAATACAACATTTTCCTGTTGCCTAGAGTGGACACACAGGGAGATGTGACTCCAGACAGGGAGGACTTCCTCTCATACCTGCTCTGGAGCCTCCTCCCCCTGTGTGTGACCAGGTAGATGGGTGTGACCATAGCAGACCCTGAAAAAGGGCTAGCCATGCAGCCATCTTCCTCGTTTGCTCTTTGCCTCTCTTTTGCTCTTTGGCTCTTGGCCAACAGCACAGAGGATGGAAGCCACAAGGTAGAAAGCCTGTGGCCTAGCTCAGACTTCTTTTCTCTACAAATGTAACTGTAACCACAAGTTGAAGCCTGCCTTCAGAATACTACTGTGAACTGAATGTAAGTAAACTTTACCCTTACTTTTAAACAAGACTGCCGTGCTATTATTATTTTAAGAGGGAAATAAAAGGGGAAGCTTAACAGGAACAATCCAGACTGGATAAGCCAGACTGGATTGCTTAGCTATAATGATTCTAACGAATCCATCAACTTGATTCCAGCAATCTGCAAGGGAATGTGCTCTGCTGCTTGCTCACTAACGTGAGTGAGGTGGGACAATATTTAATCAATATATCCTCTCCTACTTTCCTCAACATTCCCACAGATTCCATGCCTGAAACCTCTGCTGTTAAGTGTAGACAAAACTGAGGTAAGATGGACCAGTGGCCCAACTCACTATAAGGCATCTCCCTATGGCTCTGTGTTTATCTGCCACCAAGGATCTTCATGTAAGAAAACAGAAACCAAACAGAAAACCAACTGTTGACATTCAGAATTGGATGAGGCCAAGGCTGTTGGCTTTCTTCTGCAGAAAGACTGATGTTGTTTCCCTTTCACAACAACGTTTTCATGTGCGGCTTGGTTGCAAAATGTCTGGCTGGATGTCTGGCTTGGAAGACAAAAGCTTCACTGGCAAGTTGGTAAAGCATTTCTGGACTGTCTAAGAGCAATGAAGATGGATGATCCATTGATTGATGACCTTAATGGAACGCAGGTCCTCACAGTTCTAGTTGCCGGGAAGGAGGAGGAGGGCTATTGCCTCCATGCCCAGTTTGTTGGTTGCCCTGTTGGCTGCTGTGAGGAAACAGGACATCGGACTAGATGGACTTTTCATCTGGTCCAACAGGGATCTCCATATGTTCTTTCATTAGGAGTTACACAGATTTATTACTTAAATGAAACTGCACTGTACAGAAATGCAGAAAAATAATAGATTAACTCAGTGAGGCTTACTTCTGAGTAGACACACAAAGGATCATTTTATTTTATTACATTTCTATCCCACCCTTCTTCCCATAGGTACATTGGGTGGTTAACACCAAAGTGGCAAAACAATACCATTAAAAACAAAACAATACCATATGTAAAAACAACTGAACAACATTTAAAAGCATTAAGGAGATCTAAAAGCATGCACTGTGAGTCCTAAAAAATAAAGGATTTTCTTCTCCATGCATCCCAGTATCAACTGGTTAATTATAATGATAATAAACATACGGACATCAAGGCATTTCCTACAAGCCTCCCCACCACCACCACCTGCAGACTGACTATGGTGCTCACATAGGGACATTTGGTGGCATAGTGTTACATCTGTGCACTTTGCTGGTTTTGTTTTGTTACGCAGCGTCTAGATTCACAAGTGTAAAAGAAATAAGTTAATCTAGGATGTCTAGACTCTCTTTCCCACATGACTCCAGCATGGAAGATTTTGACCAGCACTGTCCCAGCTTTCATAATTTATACATCTGCAGTGTATTTTCACTGTATGGAAGCCAAGTTCCTATAGCGATCCTGCCAAGGAGCTTTCCCACTCGTTCTTGTTTGATCAGCCAAGCTACGTTTCGAATGCTAACTTCCTTTATGACCAAAACCCAGGAAAGAAGAACTGAGTTGTTAGATAGCCCATTTTCCATTAAGAAAACATAAAACAGAGCAAGCAGGTAACCTTCCTATCAACTTTAGAGCTATTAATTCAAACTAGCAATGAATACTAGATTTCCTTCCCTTGCAGAATGTTAATTGTGCTAAGAAAACAAATCTGCTTCTGCTGTGGGATGATGTGTGCTGCCCCTACCATATATGCAGTAATTTAATTTGCCTTCCTCCTGCATATGCATTAATTTAACTTGCAAGCCAAGGACCTGAATAGTGGCAGCCAGAACACACTGGGAACATACGAAGACCATGGTGACCTCCCAGTAGACGCAGTTCTGAGAGGGTCTCTCTCTCTCTCTCTCTCTCTCTCTCTCTCTCTCTCTCTCTCTCTCTCTCTCTCTCTCTCCACTGCTGAATGGTGGTGTAAGGGGGAGGGCTTATAGAGAACCCCCCCTTCATCAGAAGCAGCCTGTCTCCCAGCAGTCATGAGAGTGAAGGGTCTGATGGAGGGAGTCAGGAAGTGGAGAGGGAGTGCCAGGGCTCTGGCAACATCCAAGAGCCACTGCTCCATTGGCAGGAAGAGAGGGAGGCAGAAAGAGAGGACAGGACAGACAGAAGACCCGTCCCCCCCCCCCCAACGCCGGAATTGAGGAGGAGGAGGAAAGGGAGGCGCTTCTCAGTTCCGAGGCTTTTATGTTGGTCCAGAAGGCGAAAGGCGCCAGTGCAGGAATCTGACTCGAGTGGGTAGACATGAAATCAGCAGTCCGTTACACTGTAAATAATATGCACCAATAAAAACGTCTGAAAGACAAGCATGTGGAAGGTCGTTACTCAAGAGTAGTCAATACAACCCTGACAGGTGGCATGATTTCTCAGCAATCAGCAAGAATATCAGCAAGAAATGGGTTTGATCATTTCTGGATGTGGGCTAGAGGAGCTTGCCTTGTGCATCTTGTTTGATCTGAGTGTGCTCAGAATCTAAGTTAGCATTTCAAGCCAGGGAAGGATGGACAAATGGGCAAAACTGATCCCCATAATGATGACTTTCAGCAAGATCACCATGTGGCAGTAGCTTCTATCAAGCCATGCAGCTTTGCTAAAAATGGGAGATCTGACTCCTTCCCACCCCCATAGTAGTCCACTGAAAGCATAGTATTCCATTTTGCAGAGCAGAGCAGTCATAGAAGCAAAGAATGCTAGAGTTGGAAGGAAACCCAAGGAATGACCCAGGTTTATCACAAATCTTCTTTAATGTGTATCAATCAATCAATTTATTTGTATGCCACCTTTCTAAAGTTAAAACCATGCTCAAGGCTGCTTACAGCATACAAAAAAATGACATAACTGGGAGGACCCAAACAATTACCGCCCAGTCAGCCTGACATCAATACCAGGAAAGATTCTAGAGCAGATCATTAAGCAAAAGGTCTGTGAGCACCTAGAAAAAAACGCTGTGATCACTAAAAGTCAGCATGGGTTCCTGAAAAATAAGTCATGCCAGACTAATCTGATCTCATTTTTTGACAGAATTACAAGCCTGATAGGATGTAGCCTATCTTGATTTCAGCAAGGCCTTTGACAAGGTGCCCCATGATATTCTTGTAAAGAAGCTGGTAAAATGCGGGCTAGACAATGCTACCATTCAGTGGATTTGTAACTGGCTGACTAACCGAACCCAAAGGTTCATCCTGGAGAGTAGTGACTAGTGGGGTGCCACAGGGTTCTGTCTTGGGCCCAGTCTTATTCAACATCTTTATCAATGACTTGGATGATGGGCTTGAGGGAATCCTGAGCAAGTTTGCAGATGACACCAAATTGGGAGGGGTATTTTAAAAAGCCACACACACACACACACACACACACACATATATACCAGGAGTCTTGCAATGGAGAACATGATCAATGCTGTGCCTGTTTACTCAGAAATAAATCCCATTGTGTTCAGTGCAACTTACTCCTAGTTTAGGACTGCAGACTTAGTTCTTGATGCTACATTATTTAACGAGAATTCTACTTGTTCTCATTTCAGACCTGCAAATGTTGTGGCATGTTGTATCAGGAGAGAGAATTTTCATCTTAATCCTGCAGATAATAAGACTGACATCTGGAACACTCAGGCACATGCTCTTCCAGGAAAACGGTGTCAGCTACATGCACAATCTCTCTCTTGAGGCTCATTTAGATTTCCAAGAGGCATTTTGGAAAACTTGTGCAATTGTGATACTATCTACCTCTGAGAAAGGCATCAGCAATGTTCAGGTCTAAGTTAAACTGGCTATGAGGAACTCTACCTCTCTTTCAAATCAGAACCAGTGAAGGCGGTGAAGGTCCTGTGTGAGTGCCTGGAGGCGGTTGGAGGATGGATGGCGGCTAACAGATTGACCTTGAATCCTGACAAGACAGAAGTACCCTGTGGGGGACAGGAGGCGGGCAGGTGTGGAGGACTCCCTGGTCCTGAATGGGGTAACTGTGCCCCTGAAGGACCAGGGGCGCAGCCTGGGAGTCATTTTGGACTCACAGCTGTCCATGGAGGCGCAGGTCAATTCTGTGTCCAGGGCAGCTGTTTCTCAGCTCCATCTGGTACGCAGGCTGAGACCCTACCTGCCCACGGACTGTCTTGCCAGAGTGGTGCATGCTCTAGTTATCTCTTGCTTGGACTACTGCAATGCGCTCTATGTGGGGCTACCTTTGAACGTGACCCGGAAACTAGAATGCGGCAGCTAGACTGGTGACTGGGAGCGGCCGCCGAGACCACATAACACCGGTCCTGAAAGTCCTGCATTGGCTCCCAGTATGTTTCCGAGCACAATTCAAAGTGTTGGTGCTGACCTTTAAAGCCCTAAACGGCCTCAGTCCTGTATACCTGAAGGAGCGTCTCCACCTCCATTGTTCTACCCAGACACTGAGGTCCAGCGCCAAGGGCCTTCTGGTGGTTTCCTCGCTACGAGAAGCCAAGTTACAGGGAACCAGGCAGAGGGCCTTCTCGGTAGTGGCACCCACCCAGTGGAACGCCCTCCCACCAGAGGTCAACGAGAACAACAATTACCAGACCTTTAGAAGGCATCTTAAGGCAGCCCTGTTTAGGGAAGCTTTTAATGTTTGATGGATTTCTGTATTTTAATGTTTTGTTGGAAGCCACCCAGAGTGGCTGGGGAACCCAGCCAGATGGGCGGGGTATAAATAAATATTCTTCTTCTTCTTCTTCTTCTTCTTCTTCTTCTTCTTCTTCTTCTTCTTCTTCTTCTTCTTCTTCTTCTTCTTCCCAGCATGGCTAATTCTTAGCGATGAGAGGAGTTTGAGTCCAACAACATCTGGAGGGCCACATGCTTCCCAGACCCTCATTCCCCATCCTCTGTCATAAGTGCCATGGATTAACTAGCTGCATTTTTGGAGCATTTTTCTGAGTTTGTGGTTTTCCTACTAATATAACATAATTCACTGTCTATCAGCTAGCGTAAGTATTTCCAAAGGCTGGATTGCCCATTGGCTGCAAATCAGTCCTTTAGTACTCGGGAAAGATCACCCATCCTCTTATCTTCCAAAGTACCAAACTCCTACTAAGGTCAATAGAAATTATGTGAAAATGCTGACTGAAGGTTTTGACTCAGGGTGTAAATTCTAAATATTAAGAACAGTACTTAAAATGTCTGCCGAGCACACAGCCTGCAGAAGATAAGAAAACAGTGTACATGTAACAACTCTGGAAAATCAACAAGGCTTTACTAGCTGAGAATCCTTGCTTCAGTTTGAACGTAAAACAAATAAATCTACTCTACAGATTAGATTTGTTCCAGTGTGATTTCTAAAGGAATGTTGCAGGCCATTGGTCTGAACTATCAGGCTCTTAGATTATTATATTCATATGTCAGCCCCCCCACTGTCTAATACAATCAACCAAAGGACAATGTATTTGCCCAAAGGACAACTTCACATCAAATGTATATCAATTATATACTCTATCTGCAGTGATAATTCAATATCTGAATGCATATAAACTTGAAAGATGCGAGTTGAAAGTAACGAATATTCATATATTCCTGACCCTACAGAAACTGGTTATGTACACCATCAACCCGTAACACAGCAAAGGTATCAATTTGTAATTCAAGCCACATACCCTGCAGTGATACTCAAAAAGAAATAATTTTGCTTAATATTTACAAGGTGTTGCACCTTGACTTTTGGACACCGCTAATCCTGACTAATCCAAGTAGCTTAGAATTTAGCAAAAGGATACAGCTGCAAGAAGTTTGAGTTTAATTGAATTTGACTAACATTATTTAATGCTTGCCATTGATTGGTCTATATTTTCAGGTGTAAATGGCTGGTCACATGGGAGTTGCAGACCAAACTCATACCAGAAGTCCCATACCTACTCTTGTGTATGTGAGGAGTTCCACTCTTGCTCATGAGTATCTATTGTAGACCGCTGCCTCAAAGTCAAAGCCATAGCTGCCAAGTTTTCCCTTTTCTCGCGAGGAAGCCTATTCAGCATAAGGGAATTTCCCTTAAAAAAAGGAGAACTTGGCAGCTATGGTCAAAGCATACTTAAATTTGTTCACAGATGAGATTGTGAAATGTGCAAAGACATTTTAAATAACCCTATTTGACTGACTGAACCCAAAGAGTACTCGCTAATGATTCCTCATCATTACTGGAGAAAAGTGCCAAGCGGGGTGCTGTAGGGTTCTTTCCTAGGTCTGGTTTTGTTCAGTATCTTTATAAATGTCTTGGATGAAGGAATTGAGGGCATGCTCATCAAATTTGCAGATGACACCAAACTAGGAAGGATAGCGAATACATCAGAAGATAGAATCAGGATTCAGGATGATCTCAACTGAGTATAGAACTAGGCCCAAATTAACAAAAATAATTCCAATAGGGACAAATGTAAGGTTCTACACTTAGGAAAGATCAGATGCACAAATATAGGATGGGGGGAGGGGAACACCTGGACTGACAGCAGTGCAGGTGAAAAGGATCTAGGGGTCTTAGTAGACCACAAGCTTATCATAAGTCAACAGTGTGATGCAGCAGCAAAAAAATGCTAATGCAGTTCTAGGCTTTATCAGGTATCCAAGCCAAGGGAAGTAATAGTACCACTCTATTCTGCCTCAGTCAGACCACACCTTGAGTACTGTGTCCAGTTCTGGGCACCACAGTTCAAGAAGGATATTGATGTGTGCAGAAGAGGATGAACAATATGATCAAGGACATGGGTAGCCAAACTAAGGCCCGGGGCCCGGATCTGGCGCAATTGCCTTCTAAATCTGGCCCGTGGATGGTTCGGGAATCAGTGTGTTTTTACATGAGTAGAATGTGTCCATTTATTTAAAATGCACCTCTGGGTTATTTGTGGGGCATAGGAATTTGTTCATTTCCCCCCTTCAAAATATAGTCCACCCCCCCACAAGGTTTGAAAAAGTTTGCTGACGCCTGATCAAGGGTTGTGGCGTTTCACCTCTAGAGGGTCTGGCAAGAGTTAAGTTGCAAGGGAGGTAAGCAGCCAATAGGAGCTCTCCAGGCAGAAGCAGGGGTATATAAGGAGAAGCAGGCAGACAGGAGGAGGAGTTGATGGGAGAGGTGGAGAGGATTTTTAGATAGAGAGAGGGTTAGAGAAGCTAGTGAGGTGAGCTGTGGTGCAGAATCTGTAAGAGTAATAAGAAGGGAACTTCAGTCAGGGAGGAACAGGGGGAGAACTAATACTAAAGGTTAAGTTTAAAGAAAAGTACCTGAGAAACCAATAATAATTTCTATGCTTATAAGATCATCACTTAAATGAACTTAATTGTTTTGTTCATCTGACTGGATTCCTATCAATTGTGTACCAGTACACAGATTTACTGGTTGGTGGCAGCAAGGGAAGAAATAGGCGAGGGAGGTATAGGGTCAATAGACCGTTAAACGTCCGGGGACCCTTTACCGGTGTATCTTGCCACAAGGGTCTGGAAGCCAAGCCTTATGTGGAACGGTTGATGGAGTTGGGTATGTTGAACTTGATTGTATTGGTTGGGTATGTTGAGGTATGATAGTTATCTTCAAGTACTGAAAGAGCTGACACATGGAAGATGGAGCAGGCTTGATTTCTCTTGCTCTGGAGGGTAGAGCCTGAACTAAAGGATTCACGTTACAAGAAAGAAGATTCCGAATGAACATAAGGAAGAACTTTCTGGTGGTCAGAGCTGTTTAACAGTGTAGCAAAAGATCTTGGAAGGTGGTGGAAGTTTTTAAACAGAGGTTGGATAGTTAGCTACCAGAGATTCTTTAATCTCTATACACCAACATCCCACACAATGATGGTTTACAAGCCATAAGGAACACCATTTCAGATAAAACCACTGCGGACTTTGCTACCAAACTCTGCCACTTTGTCCTTACCCACAACCACTTCAAATTTGGTGATGACCTGTTCCTCCAGATCAGCGGCACAGCCATGGGCACCCGCATGGCCCCACAGTATGCCAACATCTTCATGGCAGATTTAGAACATCGTTTCCTAGACTCCTACCCACTCAAACCTCTCTTGTACCTACGATACATTGACGATATTTTTATTATCTGGACACATGGACAACAGACCCTGGAAACCTTCCACCAGACATTCAATGACTTTCACCCCACCATCAACCTAACAATGAACCAATCCATGCAAGAAATACATTTTTTGGACACTACTATAAAAATACAGGATGGACGTATAGACACCACCTTATACAGAAAACCAACTGACCGACAAACATATCTACATGCTTCTAGCTACCATCCCAAACATACCAAACAATCCATCGTATACAGCCAGGCCCTACGTTACAACCGTATCTGTTCCAACTCTACAGACAGAGAATCTCACCTAAGAGATCTACAGCAAACCTTTTTAGAACTAAAATATCCACCTGATGAAGTTAAACAACAGATCAACAGAGCCAGACTGATACCTAGGGAGAACCTGCTGCAAGACAGACCCAAAAAAGAAAATAACAGAACACCACTAGTCATCACATACAGCTCCCAAGTTAAAACAGTACAACGCATCATCAGAGATCTACAGCCTCTCCTGGACAATGACAGCTCCCTTTCTCAAGCTCTGGGAGGAAGACCTTTCATTGCCTACAGACAGCCACCCAATCTTAAACAACTCCTCACCCACAATAATTCAACCACCAGACTTAACATGGACACTGGTACCAGAGCCTGCAATAAACCCAGATGCCAACTTTGCTGCCACATACACCCAGACAACATCATTACTGGCCCCAACAACATCCAACATACCATCTCAGGACTATTTAATTGCTCATCTTCTAACATTGTGTATGCCATCAAATGCCAACGGTGCCCTTCAGCTCTCTATATTGGACAAACAGGCCAAACCCTACGCCAAAGGATAAATGGACATAAATCTGACATCAGGAACCATAAGACTGAAAAACCAGTAGGAGAACACTTCAATCTCCCAGGACATTCTATACAAGATCTCAAAGCAGCTGTTTTATTACAGAGAAATTTCAGGAACAGACTGGAAAGAGAAGTTGCTGAATTGGAAATCATTACCAAACTTAAAACCATGGAAGCACCTGGGATGAATAGAGACATCGGATTCTTATCTCATTATGCATGATCAAACTTCCTTTAGCGCCTCAGCCCAGGACTAATTGCAGCCATCAGCATCAATTAACAGCCATCTACAGGTTTACCACTCCCATCAACCCATCACCCATTCCCACCCACCCCCACCACCCTCTGTATATATATAGGGTCTGACACTTCTGTTTCTAGTGTATCTGAAGAAGTGTGCATGCACACGAAAGCTCATACCAAAATATAAACTTAGTTGGTCTTTAAGGTGCTACTGAAGGAATTTTTTTATAGAGATTCTTTAGTTGCACTTCCTGCATTACAGCGGGCTGGACTGGATGACCCTTGGAGATCCTTCCAATTCCACAATTCTATGACTCTATGATTATGTTGCCTGTCTCCTGTAAATAATTTCCAGATTCAAATATACACTCATCCTCTTTCTTCTCATCCATATTGCAAGTTAAGGGAACAACCTTGCATAAAGTGTAACTAGTTTTATGAGCCAGGAAACCTAATCCTTGCTCGGTTGGTCTCCATGCTAAATGTGATTCTTTGAATGCTTGACAACCATTCAAATTTCACAGCATATGCTAAAGTCTTGAACCCAGTTACGTGCTCACCACGACACGCCAACACATCCTTTTTGAGGAAAACAGGAACATTCAGCAAGCTTATAAATGGAGTTCAGAAGGGCTCATTGACCAGAGCTTGGAAAAACAGTTCACTGCAGCAGCAAGCAGTAACTTTCTTTCTCTTCCACTTGGATCACAAACTCAGGGGCCTGATGCCAAGGAGCATTCCCAGAAGTAAAAGAAACAGCAAACATTGCCTAATTAGAAGACTGCACAGAGGCTGATGTGTTCCTACCTCCCATGATATTTCCTCTTTGGCTCAGGAGATGTGCTCCCTGAGATGCCTTGTTCTCCTAAATAACTCTTTAACAGACAAAATGTGAATCTCTTTCTAAAGTGAGGTATATTCAAGCATGATTGACTCGTGGGTGGCTCATTGCCATGTGGTAGGGTACATACTCTTCACACATAAGACTTGAGGTTCAATTCCTGGCATGTCAAAGGCTAAAGAAAAACCTCTTCCAGAGACCTCTGAGAAGGCTGCTGCCAGTCAGAGTATGCAAAGTTGGGCTAGGTGGAACAATGGCAGCTCCATATGCTCATTCAGCCTCTTTTTCTTTCCTGGAATCATAGAGTTGGGATGGACCCCACGGATCATATTTTCCCCTCCCTATTTTGTTTGCCCAGTTGTTTACTATGTTGTTCATTTTTTGGGTGGCCTGTTTTTGATGTTGATTCTTTAAGCACAAGATGTGCTTCTTGCATTCAGGGTCATTCTTTCTATCAGGATGCAAGAATGAATACTATGTTTGCCATCAGTTTAATAATAATAATAATAATAATAATAATAATAATAATAATAACAGCAACAACAACAGCAACAACAACAACAACAAACAACAACAACAACTAGCTGGCCCGACCATGCGTTGCTGTGGGTTTTTGTGTTAAATTGACCCTTTTCTGTTAAATGGACCTTCAGAGTCTCCCTTCAGAGTCCCTTCACCTGCCCTGTCCCAACCCTACTCCCCTACTGTAAGTTTCAAAAATAAGACTCCCCCACCCACGCATGTTCCTGAAAATGTCCCCCCCCCCACTGCTTTGGCTGACTCAGGGTCCTACCTCCCCCCATAGCTATGTGTCCCCCCCTCCGTTTGTTGTGCCTCACCCCTGTGATTCCCCTACCCTGCGAAAGGCCCATATTCTGTTTGGTTTTGCCTGTGGCCTACTGGGTAATGTTGCGGCCTGCTCAGTTTTCCCTGTCCCACCCCACCCCCCACTGCTTTGGCTGACTCAGGGTTCTCCCCCCCCCCATGGCTATGTGTTTCCCCTTCCTCCCTTTGTTGTGCCTCATCCCTGTGACCCCCCCCCCCATTGTGAAAGCCCCATATTCTGTTTGTTTTTGCCTGTGGCCTACTGGGCAATGGTGAGGCCTACTCATTTTTCCCTGCTGGGCAATGCTGCGGCCTACTGAGTTTTCCGTGTCTCATCCCACCCCCCCCACTGCTTTGGCTGACTCAGGGTTCTCCCCCCCCCCATGGCTATGTGTTCCCCCCTCCCTTTGTTGTGCCTCATCCCTGTGACACCCCCCTGTTGTGAAAGCCCCATATTCTGTTTGTTTTTGCCTGTGGCCTACTGGGCAAAGGTGAGGCCTACTCAGTTTTCCCTGCTGGGCAATGCTGCGGCCTATTGAAAAAGCTGGATCTTGTTGCTGCAAAAGGACTGTTTTCAGTTGGTTGCTGTGGAATTTTGTGATGTCATCTGGCAGCGCAGCTTTGGAGGCGGCAGGGTGCAATCTGCCTTTCTATTGGATGCTGCTGGAGTTTTCAGAGCTTCTGGTGGTGACGTCTAATTTGGCGCCACTTTTTGTGTTAGTCATTATTTTAGGTGTGAAAGGTGTGGTTTTTGGAAATTTTTAAATTTTGGCAGGTGTAGTTTGTCAAGTGATAAAACCTGCAGTTCTCTTTGATATACTGTACAACCAGGTAGAGGAATTCAGTTCTTTGAATCTGGCCACCATATTGATTTATATCTTCTCAATCCACCTTTTCTCAGCTTTGCTGAAGGAATGGACTCCCTTGTCTGTACTGTATATCACTGTGACAGATATACAAAACTCTCCAGTTGCTGCTTCACCAGTGAACATGTGACCAATGATTACTGAAACAAAATCAATTTGGGGCTATGTATTGCAGTGGTAGCCATGGCTCAAAACAATATATACACCTATGTATAGGCCTCAGTTTACCCCTGTGACAACTTCCAATGTCATGGGTAAGCAGGCGTCAAACCCTGGGGTGAAAAAATGGTTTTCTGAATCCAACTCTAGTCTCACTGACTGCTTTGTGGATAGAACGGGAAGCTGTCCTTGTTAAAATCTGGCCTCCGTTGCTCTTTGTGTTGTCAATCAAAAGGCCTTCACAAATATGCCCCTCACAGCTGGTAGAATAGTGCATTGGTTAAAGTTAACAGAAGACCATTAAATGAACTACTGTGAAGTTCACAACAGGAAAAAAACAATCAGGCTTCCTGTGATTCCATGCCAACAACACATTAGTAAACTGCTATTAACAGACAGACTATAGACCATCAGGGGAAAAAATAATCACAGCAACCAAGTTAAATTGGACTCATATGTAAAAATATGTATCTGAAAGTGATGTCATTTCTGGCACAAATTCCTCAGTTTAAAAAAATACAAGTGCATTCAGTTGAAAATAGTTTGACATAGCAGCAGAGGGAATTTTATTTCAATCCAAAGCCCTATAGACAAAGTCATTATTATACCAGTTAAGTAACAAATGCATGGCTATAGTTTCCAAAAGCATTTTTTCTTCATTGCCACACAGATGATAAAAGCACAATTTATGTAGTGTATAAATACAAAGCAGTCAATAAGACTAAAGTTGGGTTTTTATATTCTAGGAATTAAAGAAGCACAGTAAGAAATGAGCCTTATAATATCCAGAACAGTTAGAAATCAAACAAAGTGACTCACTGTCTTTGTGAACATTTTCTGGTAAATATTTAGTGCACCTTGCAGAAAAAGAGAGTTTGTTTGTATTTACCTCATTTGGTCACACTTTTAGAGACTGCAGTCACATCTACACTTTTTTTTTTTTTTACAGCAAGCCAGAGACTTATATTGTAAGAGCTGATTCAAATATTGCATTTAAGTGCCTGCAGATCCACACTCATGTATGTGATACACATTTGAAATATGTAGAAATGACCGCTCCACACACCAAACATGGGGTGACCTTTGCATGGTCGCGCGCAGCCCCCTGATCCAAAAGGCGACTCCCTGGTAGTTCGGGGCTGGCACCACCTTCCCAGGTAGGATGCCAGGGGTCTCCGCCTACTCCAGCCTAATGTCCAATTCTGCCTGGGGAGGTGTTGCCAGAGGATGGCCAGGTAAGGGGAGGGACTTTCTAACTCACACAATAGAATTTGAATCTTACCTCCAAGCACCAGTTGGTTCCAGAGCTTCTCCCACCCTCCACACCCTCATTCAAGTTTCTTTTGGAGGTTAACCTTTTTTTTTCACAGGTACACAGGTGCTGCATTGGCAGAATTTTCCTGCATTGGCAGTTTTGGCTTTCCCATAGCAATATGTCACAACTTTGGTGGTTTCAGGCCTTGGGCGGAATTCTTTGGCGACTTTCCTAGAGGGAGGGGCGTGAGGCAGAGACCTCACCCCCTTGCGGCAACAAGATCGGGGTACTGGGGGAAGCCATACCAATAGGCACCATCACTTCCTTCTTCCAGCGGTGGTGAACGGGGGGGGGGGCTCTCTCTGCTTGAACATATGTTCTCCAGAGCGCGCCCCAACCCCCATACATGTGGATAACCCCGAAGGCTCCTAGAACCCCGGCTGGGGACTGGGAAGGATAACGCCCAATGCCTGAGCCAAGGTCTCCCTACATCTGAATCTTAATAAAGTTATGGCCAATTTGAATCCCATAGCACATTGTCTTATGTCTTTATTCTGCTCAGAGGTTTGCGAGACTCCGCCTGTCCGTGCAATGTAATGTGTACTAAATGAAGCAATTTGAAAAACAAATTTGAAATAACTGTTCAGACCGGTTATGTTCATTTACTTATATTAATAAATAATATTTCTTTATTTCATTAACTTTATTAACTGTCCACTCATATAAGCTATTAGGACAGTGGGTAGCATTTCTGATGGGGGACGTATCATGCTCCTCCTGGGGTAGCTTGTCCACCTTTGGTCCCCACCCTGTACTCAGCTCTAAGCTGTCAGCACATGACAGCAGCCACACCCCGGGAAACGGCTTTGACTGGCCGGTTAAACCAGGTGAGGGGAGCTGATGGCTCTCAAGCCCTTGGTGAGATTGGGACTTCCCCTGCATGTGAAGATAGGCTCTGGTGGATTGAGTAGACAAGACCAATAGTGGGTCCAATGGTCAAGAATGTGCTGTAGAGGGAAATGAGCTGTAGAGGGAAATGAGGGTCAGATGAGGCTCATCAGCCTAGGAAGATAGCTCATCTAAGAGATGGAAAACTGATTCTAAACCACCATTGTCTTGTGACTACAGTGGAACCTCAGTTTATGAACACCTTGGTTTACGAATTTTCGGTTTACGAACGCCTCAGACCCATCTGGAATGGATTAATTCACTTTCCATTACTTTCAATGGGAAAGTTCGCTTCAGTTTATGAATGCTTCAGTTTATGAACAGACTTCTGGAACCAATTACACCCATGCTTTGGGTTAAGTATGCTTCAGGTTGAGTACTCCGTGGACCCGTCTGGAACAGATTAATCCACTTTCCATTACTTTCAATGGGAAAGTTCGCTTCGGTTTATGAACGCTTCAGTTTATGAACAGACTTCCGGAACCAATTGTGTTCATAAACCGAGGTACCACTGTATGCTCATTTGGAGCAAACCCAGAGGATAAATCTGCACATGCTGCCTCGTGGGACATCTTCAGTAAAATATTAGTCTAAGGAGTCCACCCCACACAAATCCAGAGAGTGGAGTCCATAAAACACTTGGATGATGTCCTGTACGCCTCCTTCCAGCAACTGCTGCAGCCAAGCTGGTGCCAAATGTATTGCTCTGCTTTCCTTTTGACCACATCAGCAAAGTTAAGAGTGGGGTCCTGTTGCCTGGGCAGTCCCATATACACTGCCCAGACTTGAGCCCAGGGGAAGTCCCTTCAGTGCTGCTAATGCAGTGAAAACAATACAGAATGCAGAAGTTTTGAGTTACCAGTCTTTGCAGCCACAGCTGGCACTGTGATTCTCCAGCGGTTTGGTTTCATGCTCTCAAGGCAGGCAGGTGCCAACAAAAGCAACAATACATACAGGTGCAATGAAAGCTAAGATACTTTTTTAATTAAATAAAATCAAAATAATCATAAAATTGACAAGATCATCTTGTGGAAATGGAAACAACTGGACAGGATTGGTGGCATAAAAATGTTTTTATTTTAGAAAACACATGAAAGCTAGCAGCAAGGATGCCTGCTGAATCTCTGTTGGAAGAGTATTCCACAGTATGGAAATGGTGGCACTAGGTGTCAAACCTAGGTGAAGCCAGTCAGGGTTCTGAGATATGGGAGGCAACTACAGTAACAGCATTCCTGCAGATAATTTCAGTGATATTAGGGCTCAGCTGGTTTTTAAGGTATTCATGTTGTTCAAGGTTTCATACATTAAGCCTAGACCTTGAACTTGGCCTGGTAGCATAAAGGCAGCCAGTACAGAGGTGTCAGATGTTGTTGTCTGTCTGTCCCCATCAATACACTAGCTGCTTTCCCAAGTTCATCAAGCAATCCAATCCAAAACCATTTTGACTCCATATTCGCATACCTAAGAAGTAAAGGCATGAATTCCTGACTAAGTTGCACTTCTCATTTCTTCTTTTGGGCACAAGTAATGTGTTGTAACCAATGCTGATCATATGAACAATGGATAAATGTATTAAGTTAATTATAGTGAAAGGCATTTGATTGATGGGTTTCTTTGGCAATGGTACTTCTGAAAATCTCCTGTATTTTATGAAAGCAAGCAAAGTAAACATTATTTTTGAACGCTGTTACACTGTAACTCATGAATGCCAAGTGAAACTGCTCTAAATCAATGTCAGGAAAGGTCAATAGCTGTATTCCAAGGGGATACGCAGAACAATTCAAGGATCAATGATTATTTAGCCACACACATTGACATTTTCATACATGGGTTTGATAATAAAGCTGATGTACTACCGTATAACAGCAAGAGCTTCATAGTTAACAGGAATATGAATACTAGGCATCACTGGACATGACATCCAAATTCAAAGAGAGATTCAACATTAAACCTTGCAAAATACCTGCATCTTACAGCTCTTCTCTCAAGTGATCAACTTATGGGCTGCCATTGTTCTATGCCAGCTGGTTTTTAAGGTATTCAGCTGGTTTAAGGTATTCAGAATTGAACAATATTCATTTTTTTCAGGCCATGTGCAGTGGAGTCAAAAGTATGAGGCTGTGACACTCACACAATGGACACTCACACAAGATTTCATTGCTTTTGGATATTTTATCCTCATAGCTTTGACAGATAAAGCCATATCTGTGGCAGGTTCATAAAGAGGACTTGTGTCTTCTCTATTGTACACACTAACCTCTGCTCGATCCTTTCTCTGTCTAGTCTATCAGGCAGGAACAATGGTTCACAATGTCTGTTTTCCAAAAAAAGATTGCTATTTGGCACTTAAAGGAAATAACTAAGAAATCAAGGGCTTTTTGCTGAACAAGCAAATTTGCAGCTAATTCGGTTGTTGGCATAGAACTGTACTGAGGGAACAAACTGGCACAAAACTTGTCTGGGGGAGTGCAAAGACATAATGTCATTCTTTTTGAATCTGAGTGGATGAAATACTTTGGGAAAACACCTGTGATACAATCTTCAGAGAACCTTTTGGCTTTGCCAAAGTAAATCTCTGATCCAATTTTAAGTTGTTCATCTCCACCATGGCCTGTCTGTTTTATCCATTGTAGTAGTAAAAACCAGAAAGAAGGCAGAAAAGTGCAAACCCCAAGAGTAAGGCTGCAGTTGAATCCTCACTAATTTTAGAGTAAGCCCCATTGAATTCAATGGGACTTATTTCTGAGTAGACATGATTGGAATTGTGACCCAAGTCCACTTGAACTCAGTAGGGCTTTCTTCTATGTTGACATGTGCAGGACTGTTTGTGTGGAATAGGCGGTGGGGGGGGGATGTTTTTCCCCCTGACCTGAATCTATTGAACACTCCAAAGTTTGACTTACTCTCTGGATTTAAACAAACACTGTGACAACATCATTCAAAAACACTGACAAGACAAGCCTTTCAATTAGCATTTCCATATAAGTGCATGGTTGGGTCTAGATTCCACCAGCTCTCGATAAGTGACTTTTCCTTTGTAGGAAAGTTCACATAAAGTGTAGAAATTATCAGGGGAGAAAATGTAATGAAAATGGAAGAAAGTGCTGCCTGGATGAAGCTACAGAACTTACTCTTTTTGCATTGACCAACATTTCTATAAATTAAATTCATGACAGCTGAAAATCATGCTTCATTCTTTGTGCTTGTTAATTCATAAGTAAACCCCACTAGCATTTTTAGAGACTCTGAAAATGTAGGGTGCTTCGAGGATAATTATATGGTTGGCATTCATAGTTGTGCTCTGAATGTTAGCAGTCACATGGAGTACATGTTTATTCTTCGTGGTCAATATCATTCCTCATGCACCAACAATTTTTGTGTGGCATATCACCTGACTATGATCTCAAAAGGCTCATATTCAGCACAGCTTTGGCAGTCAATCTAATTCTACCACCACTGGGCAAGACTTCAGACTTTACCACCTTTCAAGATGGCCAAGCTTGACTCCAGTTTGAAAGAACACAAATTTGATATAGAGCCATTGTTACATTTATTTACCAGCTGCTTAGCAACCAAATCCAAATAGTAATCTGGTGGCAAAGAGAAAGGGGAGGTTTATGGGATAGATCCATGGATTGACTTGGGTTTAATGAATATTTGGGTTTAATGCTGCAAATATTAAAATTTATATTTTCTTCTCATGGTAATCTGCCAAGCATGGCTGCTGTATCACCTCTGTTTGTCCATCCAGCCCATGATTGGGGGCATCAGAATTACTTGTGGTCCCCATCAATGTGCTAACTCTGTACGTGTGTGTGGGGGCGGGGGAATGCCGAGTTATATGGTGGAGCTGATCTTCTCTTTGCACAGTCTCACCACCCCCACATTTCTAGGTGATAGCCAGGATGTGGTAATGTGAACTCCCCTGCTTGCTCCCCAGCTCAATGGAATTGCTGTGCGAGAGACTATGAATGTCACACAGTATGTTGCTCACTGGTCTGAAACTGCTAGTGATGTCTTGTCAGTTCAAGGAAGGTGGATGGTCGCAGTACCTGGTGCATGAGAAGTTACTACAGGATAGTTCATATTTCTATTAACCTGCACATCCAGATTAAGGGTCAATAGACTGCATTAGGTAATGGCAGTGCTTTTTTTTTAATGTTTAGGGTTACTCTCATTTTGACTCAAGAAAATCACCATTTTATAGTTCAAATTGGGGAAAATAAATACAGTAAATGGACAAAATGTTAAGGGGTATGGGTACCCCTGCGTACCCCTAGAAAAAAGCACTGGGTAATGGTAATGGGCCACACTTATGACACTACTTTTAACTCTAGGCACTCCTGTAAAAGTTCTAAGATCTTTTGTCTTAGAGGCAGCTCTGGCCTAATTAATATGTTCCTGAGTTCTCACCAGTGTTTTCCAAGTTCATAACAGAAAGCAATAAATATGTTCTTTTGCTATTAGCTCTTCATCTTTACAACACTGTTTCGATTTGTTGCAAGCCCAAATGGTTTAGCAAAAGCCCAGTGAACAGCATGAGTTTTACTTTGGAACTTGAATCTGAATGGCCCGTTATATGCGATTTTGGTTTGGACAAATGCAGATAATGCTGGCCAAACCCCAAGCTACATGTGCAGATGTACACATTGGAAGCTAAGCAGCACAGCTTTTTGTTCAGTGAGGATGAAATTAAAGGCAATTAATGTAAAGGAGCCCAGCAACAAAGTGACCATGAAGGAAGGCACGCCAATCTGGAAAGAAATAATGGCAGTATACACAACTCTCTCTCAGAAGCTGGCTCTTTTTCTTCCATGTAATAGGAGAATTATATTGTTCTCAAGAGAGCCCTAATAAAAATGATGGCTGATTTAGTTCCTCAAACTTTTTTTAAAAAACAAAAACAAGCATTCATACATGTAAAATTGTAAATATATATAGCTACTTTGTGCTATTTGTAGAACAAAACTGTTGCAGTTATTTTGTTCCTCAGTCGTTTAATGTCACCCCCTCATCCACCCCAGTCACAAGGTCACACCCCGTCCTTGCCGGTGGTTGCTTACCAAGAGGGGGGCATCTGGGGAGGTTGGTGTGGTGGCAATGCAGCAGCAGGAATGTTGTAGTGGTTTTGCCAGTGCATTTGCACCGCACCATCCTCTGCACATCCTCTGGCACTGTAGTCTAAACTACTGAACCTAGGGATTGCCGATCAGAAAGTTGGTGGTTCAAATCCCCATGATGGGGTGAGCTCCCGTTGTTCGGTCCCAGCTCCTGCCCACCTAGCATTTTGAAAGCACATCAAGTGCAAGTAGATAAATAGGTACCGCTCCAGCAGGAAGGTAAACAGTGTTTCCGTGCGCTGCTCTGGTTCACCAGAAGCGGCTTAGTTATGCTGGCCACATGACCCAGAAGCTGTTTGCAGACAAACGCCGGTTCCCTTGGCCTTTAAAGCGGGATGAGCGTGCAACCCCAGAGTCGTCTGTGACTGGACCTAACAGTAAGGTACCTTTACCTTTTATCCTCTACATTGCCTTGCCCCTTCTGCTGGGAAGTGACTCAGCCCTGCCTGGTGAGCCACTTTTGCATACCTGATGTACATTATTTGTTAAAAAAATTATATCCCACTTTTCACCATGTAGGTCTCAAAGTAGCTTAAACAGTAAAATATGAAATACAGTCGTACCTTGGAAGTCAAACGGAATCAGTTCTGGAAGTCCGTTTGACTTCCAAAATGTTCAAAAACCAAATTGCAGCTTCTGATTGGTTTCAGGAAGCTCCTGCAGCCAATCAAAAGCTGTGAAAGCCCCGTCGGATGTTCGGCTTCCAAAAATAGTTCACAAACCGAAACAGTCACTTTGGGTTTGCGACATTCGGAAGTCAAAATGTTCGGGAACTAAGCTGTTCGAAAACCAAGGAATGGCTGTATATAGCATTTAAAACACATATCAATCATCTAAAATTTAAAGAATTTATAATCTCAAAAAAAGATAAAATACCTGAGAAGAATTCAGGGTGCAAAGGCTTCCTGAAATAAAACAGTTTTGATGAGGCACCTGAAACTTAGTAAGGATTGTGCCTGCCTCACTTCTTGTGGAAGTTCCACAGAGCTGGACCCACAAAACTAAAGGCAGGAGTCCTCAATGACGTGAGTCGTAGGTCTGGCTCATAGGAAACCACTTATAGTGCTTTCCCCAATATGGTATAAAGGCTTTGTATAGTAGTATAAGAACCTTGAACATAGCCCAATTAATTTAGGTTTTCTTTAGGGGGAGTAACACCCCCCCACACGCACGCACACACACACACATACATACACACAGCAACAGCGTTACATCACAAAATCTGAAAAACTGGTACCTGTTTTCAGTGCTTGAATTACAAAATGGGGCAGATGTGGGGCTCAGCCCTCTTACTTTATGCAATGGTCCCCTTTGCAGGCTGAGTTCAAAGTCACACGAACTGGAATTGCTCTTGAATGTTGGTGCTTACAAGTTTGAAGCCTCCTACATGTAATGGGGCAAATGGATTGTGTGAGAACAGTAAGCCTTTGTATGAACAGAGCAGGACGGTGGAGTCAATCCAAACTCCTAATGAAACAAAAAGAGAAGATTTGAGCAGGCCGTCCTGGAAGGGATGTGATGAACACACCCACAGTTTTCAGTCCACAGATCAGATGCTTGTGCCAAGACAGCTGTAGCCATGGCTTTCATTTTTAGATCAGTAATTGAACCCTGGTCTAGAGATGCACTCCCATTATTTTGCAGGACCAGAAGTTTCTGGATGAAGCGACCTGCTATAAATCAAATTACAAAATGAGGCTGGGGACAGGAGAGAAGAGGAAAATCCTTCTGGACACAAGAACCTGCCACATGTTCCAGTTTTCCAGGGTTCACAGCACCTGATTGTTTCATTTTGAGCCAGCCTCTGGCAAGCCAACAGCCGAATAACTTTGCCATCTCCCACCAAATCATCTGCAAACAATTGTACAGGAAAAAAAATCTATTGGACAGTCTTACATCACGCAGATGTTGATTCCACTGTCATTTGCCAAAGCTCTGTTATGATTTAGAGCTCCTGATCTACATTTCTTCCCAACAATGATACTGAAACCCTAGTGGGATCCTTATCACAGCACGGCCAATAGAATGCACAGAGGCATCCTCCTTATTACATACATACCTGTTCTGATAGTCTCACAGGAAGGTTTGGCAAAAGTGGAACAAGACATGTGCAAATTTTATGGGCTAGCAAAATGTCCATCCTCATGACAGGTGGAGGAAGGAGAGGGGAGAAAGCACCCACATAATGCAGAGACCACCAAGGCACGATGCGTTCACTTTGCATTCTGTGCACAGAGATCTCTCCCTTCCCCACAGGGTCCCTGACTGTGATGGCTGAGACATTCAAGGACTGGGTAGTTCTTCACCCACTGAGAGAGTTCCAGTGCACCACTTTTTCTTCAGGGACATAGGGAAGCTGCCTCATACTAAGTCAGATCAACAGCAGCAGATGTGGACAAGAGAGGTTTTTATGCACTAAGTACATGAGGATTGCTGTACTGGGTTGTTGTTGTTTAGTCGTGTCCAACTCTTTGTGACCCCATGGACCATAGCACGCCAGGCACTCCTGTCTTGCACTGCCTCCCACAGTTTGGTCAAACTCATGTTCGTAGCTTCGAGAACACTGTCCAACCATCTCGTCCTCTGTCGTCCCCTTCTCCTAGTGCCCTCAATCTTTCTCAACATCAGGGTCTTTCCCAAGGATTCTTCTCTTCTCATGAGGTGGCCAAAGTATTGGAGCCTCAGCTTCATGATCTGTCCTTCCAGTGAGCACTCAGGGCTGATTTCCTTCAGAATGGATAGGTTTGATCTTCTTGAGAGTCCATGAGTCTCCTCCAGCACCATAATTCAAAAGCATCAATTCATGGATCAATGCCTTGTCATGGCGAAGGGGCTTGAATAACTCAGAGAAGCTATGAGCTGTGCCATGCAGGGCCACCCAAGATGGACAGGTCATAGTGGAGAGTTTTGACTAAACGTGATCCACCTGGAGAAGGAACTGGCAAGCCACTCCAGTATCCCTGCCAAGAAAACTCCATGGACAAAGACAACAGGCATATAAAAGTTATGACGCTGGAAGATGAGCCCCTCAGGTCGGAAGGCATCCAACATGCTACTGAGGAAGAGCGGAGGACAAGTACAAGTAGATTCAGAGCTGATGAAGTGGCTGGGCCAAAGCCGAAAGGTTGCTCAGTTGCGGATATGCCTGGAAGCGAAAGGAAAGTCCGATGCTGTAAAGAAAAATATTGCATAGGAACCTGGAATGTACTGGGTTAGAGCAAAGCTAAGCTAAGCTTGGTCTAGTTCAGTGATTCTGCCTCTCACCCAGAAGTAAATGGTATCTGAATGCAAAAAAATTAATTCTGTCCCTGCTAGCAGTCATTTATTGTGGGAAAATAGCATATAAGTAATCTCTCTCTCTCTCCCCCCCCTCTCCATGTGCCAAGCCATGCCCCCCGGCCAACTGGATTGGCTGGCTGGGGGCCGTAACACAGCCAGGGGCTCTCCAATGATGTGGGGGCTAAGCCCAGCCATCACTGTGTGCGAGAGGCCATATGGCCTCCCCTCAACACCATCCCACCATCCCAGTGGAGTGGTTTTCTCTACTTTTACAAGTTCTACCTAAACTAATGACCCTTGCCAGGATCAGTTATGGACTGGGATGCCACACCCTCCATCATTTCTCCAATGAAAATAGGGATATACTATTCCATTATGATGATGATGATACTCTGCCCATTCTGGGTAGCTTCCAACATATATAAAACATAATAAAACATTTAAATGGTTTTTTTTTAAAAAAAATTAAATTCATCTTCTGAAGGTGATATAGTTACTTATCTCCTTGGCTCAGGGGTCACATAACTCCATACCCTCCAACATTTCTCCAATGAAAATTGGGATGTCCTAAGGAAAAGTGGGATATTCTGGGATCAGATCAGAAACGGGGATAGCTTCTGTAAATCTGGGACTATCCCTGGAAAATAGGGACACTTGGAGGGTCTGGGATGCTTGGGCATCTGTTGAGAGTCTACATCCCATCAAGGGGTTCATGGACAAGTGCTACTTGGTCTTGCGGCAGTGAGGAGACAGACTCACTGAGAAGGGGAAACTGAAGTATCAAAGAAAGTCAGACCACTGGTCCATCTAGTTCAGTGCTGTCTACACTGAGAGGCAGCAGTATTCCAGGGTTTTAGACAGGAGTGGAATGAATGGCATGTATTATGACCTTGAGATTGGGTTTGGTGGAGCACTGCCCCATTTATCCATCCTACTGGGCCAACCTCCACTAGGCACACCCTCACAATGTGCCTGCAGAAAATCTGGACCACTTTGGGGTTTTCCATGGAAGCACAGAGATCATGCTTTAATTTTTAGAGACAGGACCAGCTAAGTGAATGTATTGTATCCATATGGTATGGTTGTTGTATTATATACTAGAGTCGTTAAATTCATGGATATATAATAGGAAAACTTTAGCGGCTGGAACAATTGGGCCATGAAAACAATTGCTCTAGGAATTTGTAGAATTTCCTTTTGTCTCCTGGTTCTAAAGGGAAGCTGTCTTGTTTTGTCTCTAGAAGTTTGAAGAAGTGTTCTCCCTGGGGGCCACACCCAGTTATTTAGGGGTATGCTTCATGTTTCCTAATTGCATGCAGTTTGCAACAATGGGAAAGAGAGTAAGAAAGGGCTGCAAAAATAGCACACATAATTCATTCTTGGATTTTATGGAGATTTCTCTCATTTCGGGAAAATCACTTATAAAGCAGGCCATGAACTTCCATCTCTGTGAAATTCAGCAATAGAAATGGATAGGTGTATTTGCACATGCTGGCGAGCCCTAAAATTGGGTTAATTTACATGTCAAGTGATTGTTTCGTAGGAAAACTAATGAGACAAAATGATATTAAATTGGCTCCCTATTCTGACATGTAGTTCTAATGCATTGGCTGAGCTGAGGGTAGAGAATTGAAGGTCTTTCAAATTGGTTGGCTAGTATATATTGGCAGCTGAGCAAGTCAAACATGAGCATTAAGTAGTGGATGATGTTCAGTTCTTGGAAAATTCCTTTAGAAATTGGTTTTAAACCCCCCAAACATGAAGCAATAAATCTTGTAAACCCAGACAAATTTGCTGTTGATGTAAATGAATGCAACCATCTATTTTTAAGATAATTATAAACAGTTACAGCTCACCGTAAGCAACATCCAGCAAAAGTCAAGCATTTTAAGGCTCCATTGATTTCAATGAGCTTAGCACTTTTATTAAAATTAATGGGATGTAAAAGTGCTTCACTTTGGCAGGATTAAGCACAGGTAGTCTGTACATAAGAGAGATTCCAGCATGATCATGATCAAAACAACTTTATTTCCCAGAACTGCAAGGTGTTATTATATGCTCCTCAAAGGCATGGTGTCAACGTAGTCTTGATCAGATTCAATCCACAATAAACAGAAGCTTGGATGGCGTGCAAAAGAGAATATAAAATATCTCTTTAAAAGAAAAAAAGAGAGAGAGAGAAACTTACAGCACTTTTTCCAGGATTGAAAGTTCCATAAGGCTGATGATTTAAACATTGTATCTGGTTACTTCTAAATGGAGTCTGAATTATTTTTACTTCAAACGGAAGTGCGGAGCACGTGATTTTCTGTGGTTGCAAAGAAATAAAAATGTCCCTGGATTGCATTGTTTATCAAGCTATGACGTATGATGGTTTGGGGAAAATTTTTTTACACCAGGAATTTTAATATCTGGATTACATCAAGTGATATCAGTTCCAGCTTTCAGACAGCAGTTTCCTTGCCAGGTTTTGCATTATTAATCCCTTGGTAAGCACCAGGGAAAAAGAATCTGCTTCTCAACTGTGCATAAAAGGGATTGGGAAGCCTGGGTTTGGGGATCAAAATCCACACGTTGGAATATTAACAATGTTATTTACGAGCAGTATATTTTCAACCATGTGAACCTCAAGATGTCAGGGCAACCTGACTAAATCTTGCAAAGCTGGGTGGCAAGATTGCAATAGTTTGCAAACAAGCCCTAGTAATGCAGGTTTGACGTCATTAGGAAAGGAGGGGTGGGGGAGACTTTGGTCTCTCTTGGAGATGCACAGTGACATTTCCTTCTGTGTGATGTAGATAGAGTTACTCCATTTAAGTGAAGTTCACATTTATTGTTTTTTTTAATCATTACTGCAAAGTTTTATGTTAGAGTAGCATCGAGGACATTTGGTTCAGCGAATCTCAGTGTAGGTATCCCGTTTCACACGGTTGGACCTTTAGCACAGTGCAAACTTTACTAGCTGATTGCAAAAACACATGTGCATTCATACCCATACAATACATCAGTTCTTCCACCAGTGGAGGGTTCATCGGGCTGAGAAACTGTAGCTCACAGCAGGAGGGGGGGGGGAGAGATAGAATTCTGAAAGCTTTGCACATTCCCTGTTCACATGAAAATTGAAATTGCACTAAAAATCCCCCATTTTCAACAATTTCAGAGTTGAAATCCCCCCTCCCTGAAAAACACTTTGAGCGAATACTCTCTCCTTTTTCAACTTTCAGTCACTTTTACTTTCTGGTAACTGCTGCACCAGTGCTAGTTTTTTAAAATCCCAAGCTGCTACATTTCCTTCCTCCTGCAATTACCCTAGCTGCATTGACGTTCCATGCCATGAGGAATCACATAACGAATGGAATGGCATCTCAACATGAAATAGCCAATCAGATTGGGCCAAGTGATGATTCCACTAAGGGCAATTGAGAGTGAAGGAATGAAAGCTCGATGTAAATGTATAACCGACTCCTTTTGCTAGGGAGTGCTGGAAAATCACCAGAAAGTGGAGGAACTTTCAGCACTGCTAACAATGTTTATAAATGACTGGATAAGGGAATGGGCAAGAGTTCAATGGTAGAACACACATTTTATATGCAAAAGGTCCCGGGCTCATTCCCTGGCATCTGCAGCTAGGGCAAGGAAAGAGCCGGATCTGAAATTTTGGAGAGATGCCTCTAGTCAGTATGAAAAGTACTGGGTGTGATGGGCCAGTACTCTGTCTATCATGGCATAAGGCAATTCTGTATGTTCCTGTAAGCTGACTCCTATTGAAAATGCAAGAATAGGCACCCCCAAACTCAGCCTACCAGCTGTTTTGGGACCATAGTTCCTATCATCCCTGACCACTGGTCCTGTTTGCTAGGGATGATGGGAGTTGTAGTCCCAAAACAGCAGGAGGGCCAAGTTTGGGGGTGCCTGTGCAAGAGAAACAGGCACATGCCACATTTAGCTACCCTAACTTAAATGGGAGTAGTGGAGAAATGGAGAGCTATTCGCATTTGAGGAAATTATGTCTCTAAGAAAAAACCTCAACATTTCTGAAGAAAATGGGAAAATGAAGACGAATAAAGTCATCTGCTAAGTATAGTATAAAAAGGAATGAATACAGGCAACTTTGTATCTGTTAACAATGGGATGGATATTGCAGAGAGTTTGCACGTTTCAGAGAAAGTAATAGGAAGCGGTCTTGGGCACACATACAAAACTAACCATTGGCTTGCATCTTAAATGAAAGAAGAAATAAGTAGGGCATTTAGGGGCTTCAGGTCCCCTGTTGTATGAGGATTCTTTAATAAAGAATGCTCGAGTGTCTCACCAAACCACACCTCTCAATTATATGGGCATAAGAGGTTTATGGTGTAGCTATATCTAGGTACCTGTTCTCTATCAGGGCCATTCTAAGACATTTGACTGCCTGAGGTGAAGGATAAGTTGGTGCCCCCTCTCCATTTCTAGTTTAGAGGGTGACTGGACTAGTTGTTGAATCTTATTTCAACCCTCATGACAAAGCAACATCCTCCCCCCCCCCCCGTACCTGAAGCAGTAGGCTAGTTTAAGGCCATGTAGGGTGAGGCTATGGCACATGTTCACCTTGCCGCCATCCCTCAGCGTCTGCTGCCTGAAGCAGCTGCCTCAATCTGTCTAACCCCATTTTAAACCAACCTAGTTTCCTAGCACTATGTAACTATGTGAGGCAGAAAGGGGGGGGGGGAATTGAATGCATTTAGGTGTAAATGGACCCTGACTCTGTTAAATGCAAAAAGTGTTAAACTTGGACTAGGCATGAAGCCAAACTGGTTGTGCATTCAAGCATCAAATAAGCCAGAACGGAATCAGGCATTCAGTTCATTGGTTAGTTAACTTTAGCTGTAGGGTACTAAGTGAAAAGGCAGATTTGATCTCCATTGCAACAGTGTATAAAGTTTCAGGAAGAGTCTCTTTTTCCTGGCATAATCCATAATGACATGAAGTCTCCTAAGGTCCCATCAGTGGAAGCTCGAGCCCTGAAAGTAGCTGCTGCACTCAGCATGTGCATGAAGCAATATCACAATGGGACCTCTGCTGTAGGCAATATGGAAACGTGTCTTCATTTGTTCTTTTGGCCTTTGTTATATGATATTCTTCTGTGGTTTTGCAGTAATAATAATAGTAATAATTAGAGTCACAACATTGACTAAGTGCCCGGAACAAATTTTTTTCATCTGTATTCTCTACTGCTAAATTTCCATCATTATCCTTCCACGCAGACCATGTTGTCTGCATTCTTTCTGAATTAAATACACAATTGCATGATAACCGGTTATCGCAACACCCTGTATTCCTGTTGTTGAACTGAATTCATTGGAAGCCAACTGCTCTGTAGCCAAAAATGGAAAGAAACCAAGCTCCTGTAGATTTGGTGGGGAGCCAATGGAAAGCCTACGAAAGGACGAGCCGAGACTACAGACCTACACCCTGATTTTTGTTCGCACACTGCAAAAGTTTCCTGTAAACATCTTCATGAAATCTTTTCTCACATTTCTTTTTATGACTCTACACCTGTTAATTAGTCTGAGGCTGCTCAAGTGGCCAGAGACCATTTTGGATGTGAGTCCTGGAGGCCTTTTTCTTCCTGGCTTGGGAGGGCAGACTCCAGATTCAAAAGCTGAGGCTGTCAAAGAGACTTTCGGGCAAAACCTATTGTTTAGCAGGGTTTGGTGGTGGTGGTTGTTGCTGTTATTGGTTTTTTTAATCTTTATTTTAGACCTCATGATTTGTGTGGCAATCACTTTTTTTTGTACTTTGATTTGTTATTGCTTATGACTACTTCTGTTCTGTTCTGTTTGTAATTATGTATTTTTTCTCCTGCTATAAGCCACCTTGAGCATGGTTTGGACTATGGAAAGGTGGCATACAATAAAATTATGTATGCATGTTCCAGAATGGAAATGTTACTGCCTTGCTTTTAAAACATTAAACAAGGAAATGTGTTCCAGCGGTCGAAGCATTTGCCTTGGACTTGAGATACCTGGGTTCAACTTGTGCTCATTTTCACTCTGGGAATGAGTGAGTTACTTTCACCTAGACCTGGTTGCCCATCTGTAGAATAAAAATAAGAATGACCTACCTCAAAGAGTCGTGGGGTGGATGGTAGAACATGCTGCATGTTTATACTACTTACAATCCTCTACAAATTGACTCAGAAGTAAATCCCATTGAGTTCAGTTGAGCTTTCCAGGTAAGTGGGTCTATGACTGCATCCTAAAACTGTTGTATAGATAATACCTCTTCATGTTGTTGTTGTTGTTTAGTCGTTTAGTCGTGTCCGACTCTTCGTGACCCCATGGACCATAGCACGCCAGGCACTCCTGTCTTGCACTGCCTCCCGCAGTTTGGTCAAACTCATGTTCGTAGCTTCGAGAACACTGTCCAACCATCTTGTCCTCTGTCGTCCCCTTCTCCTAGTGCCCTCAATCTTTCCCAACATCAGGGTCTTTTCCAAGGATTCTTCTCTTCTCATGAGGTGGCCAAAGTATTGGAGCCTCAGCTTCACGATCTGTCCTTCCAGGGAGCACTCAGGGCTGATTTCCTTAAGAATGGATAGGTTTGATCTTCTAGCAGTCCATGGGACTCTCAAGAGTCTCCTCCAGCACCATATAAGAGACCATTCTTGATCTCCTAACCATAGTTAGGAAATTGGGAGCATGGGCTCATGTCTTCCTTTCCCATTCCTCCAACTCCTTTCCTTTCCCATTCCTCCATTCCTCCAACTCCCTCCTTGTGGGAAATGAAGGGAATGAGCAGTCAGAATGAAGTGACCAGCTGTTCCTAAAGAATTGTGATAGCTTCCAATATGGTTCCTGTTTGGTCAAGGTTTTGTTGCTGATGTATAAAGCCCTAAACAACTTGGAATCTACATGTTTGAAGGAGCATCTCTTCTTACAGAGACCCATCTGGAGGTTTAGCTCTACCAGCATCCTAGAACTAGGAATTATACATTGTATGAGAAGTACACTTCTCCCTAACCAGGCACAATGATGTTGCAGGCCAGTGCTGCCCAGCTAACACAAGCCAACAATGGAATGCCTTTTAATGGCAACCATCAGCCATTGGGGAGGCTTACAGGCCCTGGCTGTGTATCCTAGCCTGCCCACAAATTGCCCAATTGGGGGCAGGCTTTGGGGCTGGCCAAGCCCACTGGCTTTGTTCAGGTCTGCTCCCAGGGTACTTAAGATGGTCCTCCCCTGACCTCTTCGTCCATTCCATCAACAGATATCAGACCCTCTCTCTCTTGTATTTTGCTCTGACTTTGCTGATCCCAATATTCAGAACTGGGCAGGAATTTCCCAGCCAAAAAGTATTGTGCTTGTCTGTCTGTTATTCTCTGGCCAGGGCGGAGGATAGAGCAGCATCTCGACTGAGAAAGGGCCTTTTCTGTGGTAGTATCTCAATTGTTAAACTCTCTTTTGAAACTTGGCAGCTATTACTGTTCAGCTAGAACAGGCATCCCCAAACTTCGGCCCTCCAGATGTTTTGGACTACAATTCCCATCATCCCTGACCACTGGTCCTCTTAGCTAGGGATCATGGGAGTTGTAGGCCAAAACATCTGGAGGGCCACAGTTTGGGGATGCCTGAGCTAGAATTATAATCTTCTTTCCCAATTTTAAAAATCAATTATTATTTTATTTTGTTATACATTGATTGTTTAATATGGTTTTATTGTTACCCACTCTGAAATATCTGGCTGTAGGGTTGCATTTATTATAACAAAGAACATTTTCAGAGAGAAAGTAAGGTTAGCTCAAACAATGGTTTGAAAGCCTGACTTTAATTCTGGTTGAACCTATACCTATTAACCATGGTTAGGAGATTGAGGCTACAATCCCAATTCCTAATTCCAAATTTACCTCAGGAAAAGTTCCCTTGAATTCAATAGGACTTACTTCTGAGTAGAAACAGTTTGGACCAACTCCAAAACTCTTTCAGGACAGATTCATTTTACACCATCAAAGCAAATTAAAAAAATACCTTGCCTTTTAAAAAAACTCAACCAAAATTATTTCATGACTTATTTTCTGTTTTGTAATTTGCTCCAGGCAGCCATTATTTGCATACGTTGACACAACACTTTCCATTTCTTGCTTTTAGGTATATTAGTGTTCATTTTCTGCTACCCACAATGCAGATGACATCCTTGCTCTAGAATCATGAATTTATATTGATTATTTTTGTAAGGAAATATGCTTCCACTTCATTTTCCCATGTTAAATCCAGCTGCCAAAATCACTTTTTTGCTGGTAGAATCTATAGTTTACACTCAGTTTTTAAAAGATATATTTGGATTTGCAAGAGTATTATTACACCAACTGAAGCTAAGCCATGCACTTTAAAAGCCTGACCATAGCTGCCACCTGACCATAGCTGCCAAGTCTCCCGTTTTCCCCGGGAAAACCCCGATTTTAAAGCCATTCCCCGCTGTCATCCCGAATGGGGAAATATCCCGTAATTTTTTGCAAACCAAGCCAGGAAGTGTGCGCGCGAGTATCACTCTTTACTTTTTCCTATCTCTATGGCCATGCAAACATCTCTATGGACACATTCTCTATGGACACATTCGCTCCATCTTCCCGGCTCGGTCTTCCTGCCTCCGCGTTTCCTTTTGCAGCCCGGGACCAGGAGGAGCGTGTGGCGATTCTTTCGCTTGTCCTCCCGCCAAGCGCCTTTCCTTCCTGGTCCCCAGCAACTGTTCCTTGTGCTGCGGTGCCTCTGGTGAGTGCAGGAGCCATGAGGGGCTCAAGGTCCTAATTTTGGGGGGGAGGCGCTTCTTGCCCTCTAAACTTTGCTTTGTGCTGGGAAGGGAAATAGCTACAACTTCAGTACAAATGTTGGCAGCAGCAAATTTCTATTTTTAAACTCCTCTTTGCTGTGGCAAAGTCTCCAGCCCAGGTATATATAGCGGAGTTTTAAATGACTAATTTAGAGGTCAGAAAGATAAACAACTACCTGGCATTTAGAAAATACTGTATTTTAGACAGGGGGAAGAGGGATTTATCCATACTGTGCAGTATAACATGAGACCACATATGTTTTGGGGAGCTATGTTAGCTGATATTACAAATCAAAACAAATAAGCAGATTTTAATTTGCCCATTTGGTGCCTGGATGTTCTTTAAAAACATCTCTTGTAGAACTCATTGTAATGACCCTTGAAATGTTTTTTTAAAAATCTGCATTGATAAAACAGGTCAAATTTTGCAGAGATTCTTGGTCTTCTGAGGATCCATCCTGAGGTAAATTTTTGTTATTTTGTGTGTAAATATGTTGCAATTGATAATGAAGATTATGGGGTTAATATCCCCTTTTGAAAGTTGTAAAAAAATTCTTGCTATTGATAGTTATTGTTTTGAGTTTTTTGTGTTTTACAGTCAAGAATACAATAAAGCAAATCATTTTTTAATTTGTCAGTCAAGCATGAGACTCTTAATCGTAGATTTGAGACCTATGTTGGGCAAATGATTCCTGCCTTGTAGGGGGTTGGACTAGATGACCCTTGTGGTCCCTTCCAACTCTACAGTTCTATGATTTTATTAAATAAATAGGGCTGTGATAAGGTATACCAGGAGCAATTTGCCTGCTTGGCGGTGTTGGAAGCCACCTTTTGGGGGCTTTCTTTGAGCTCAAAACCTTATACTGTATATAATTGTGGAGTTGGAAGGGGTTCCGAGGGTCATCTAGTCCAACCCTCTGCAATGCAGGAATATGCAGCTGTCCCATACGGGGATCGAACCTGTGACGTTGACGTTCTCAGCACCACGCTGTAACCAACTGAGCTATGCTTGTACCTTGTCTTCCAACAAAATATGCCCAGAGGCAGCTTGTGTTTGCAAAGTGGCGAGGCAGAGATGACTTTCTGCACATGCTCAGAAGTGTGCTTACTAGTTTCCAAGGGCTCAAATCAGGCCATCCTTGCTCCCTAATCCTTCAAGAATGAGCACAAATGCAAGGTCTCCCGCCTCCCTCAATCTCTTGCTGAGCTCAGCCTTCCTCAATAGGAGCAGAGCCATAAGGATGGCTGAGCAATGTTCTCCGGCTTGCTAGGAAAACATCTGGGATTCTGGAGAGACATTTTGCAGAACATTCCACTGCCACAAGCTCTGAGCCAGTGGAGGGAGCCGGCAAACGGCCAGAAATTTTGCAGAAGGAAAACAAAGTCTAGCCCTCAAGGCAAAACAAAATGTACGCAAGGTGGGTTTGGCCTGTTCGTCATAGAATCATAGAGTTGGAAGAGACCACAAGGGCCATCCAGTCCAACCCCCTGCCAAGCAGGAAACACCATCAAAGCATTCTTGACATATGCCTGTCAAGCCTCTGCTTAAAGACCTCCAAAGAAGGAGACTGCACCACACTCCTTGGCAGCAAATTCCACTGTCGAACAGCTCTTACTGTCAGGAAGTTCTTCCTAATGTTTAGGTGGAATCTTCTTTCTTGTAGTTTGAATCCATTGCTCCGTGTCTGCTTCTCTGGAGCAGCAGAAAACAACCTTTCTCCCTCCTCTATGTGACATTCTTTTATATATTTGAACATGGCTATCATATCACCCCTTAACCTTCACTTCTCCAGGCTAAACATGCCCAGCTCCCTAAGCCGTTCCTCATAAGGCATCGTTTCCAGGCCTTTGACCATTTTGGTTGTCCTCCTCTGGACACGTTGTCAGTATCCTTCTTGAACTGTGGTGCCCACAACTGGACACAGTACTCCAGGTGAGGTCTGACCAGAGCAGAATACAGTGGTACTATTACTTCCCTCAATCTAGACACTATACTCCTATTGATGCAGCCCAGAATTGCATTGGCTTTTTTAGCTGCTGCATCACACTGTTGACTCATGTCAAGTTTGTGGTCTACCTAGTTTGTGGTCTCCTAGATCCTTTTCACATGTACTGCTCTCAAGCCAGGTGTCACCCATCCTGTATTTGTGCCTTTCATTATTATTTTTTGCCCAAGTGTAGTACTTTACATTTCTCCTTGTTAAAATTCATCTTGTTTGCTTTGGCCCAGTTGTCTAATCTGTTAAGGTCATTCTGAAGTGTGATTCTGTCCTCTGGGGTATTAGCCACCCCTCCCAATTTGGTGTCATCTGCAAACTTGCTCAGGATGCCCTCAAGCCCATCATCCAAGTCATTGATAAAGATGTTGAATAAGACTGGGCCCAAGACAGAACCCTGTGGCACCCCACTAGTCACTACTCTCCAGGATGAAGAGGAGCCATTGATGAGCACCCTTTGGGTTCGGTCAGTCAGCCAGTTAAAAAACCACTGAATGGTAGCATTGTCTAGCCCGCATTTTACCAGCTTCTTTACAAGAATATCATGGGGCACCTTGTCAAAGGCCTTGCTGAAATCAAGATAGGCTATATTCACAGCATTCCCTTCATCTACCAGGCTTGTAATTCTGTCCAAAAATGAGATCAGATTAGTCTGACACGACTTATTTTTCAGAAACCCATGCTGACTTATTTTTCAGAAACTCAAGCAGCAACACCAGGATTCCTAGGAGGGGGGTGGCTTCTGAAGAGAGGTGCAAACTTATACGTGCTTGGGATGCAGGCCAACCCCTCCACCCTCCGCATTAGATAGGGAGAGAAAAGGACCGGCGCTGGGTCCTTTCGGTGCCCAGACATGTGCAGAGCCGGCACCGGAAGTCGCTTCTGCGCATGTCCAGACATGGGTAGAAACGACTTCCGGTGCCACACCGCTGGGTGAGTCTGTGATCCCTTATTTTTCAATGCTGAACTTGGCAGCTATGCACCTGACATCCATCAATCCATAATCCCATGATGCTTCTAATCCTGCCTGGATCCATATTTACTTAGAACATCATTTTTAGGCATAGCTGCCAAGTTATCCCTTTTTTAAAGGGATTTTCCCTTATGCTGAATAGGCTTCCTCGCGAGAAAAGGGAAAACTTGGCAGCTATGTTTTTAGGTTGCATCTGCATAGGCTCCATGTGGTCACTCATCTCTGCACTGATGCTGTGGGTACAGTGGGCATCCTATGAAAGGGGCAAAGACTACATTTGGAGTGGGGCTTGCCAGTATAAATTTGCTGATGCAGCTAAGAGGAAGACAAACTATATGACACACTGTGAAGGAATGAGCAAACCAGCAAGGTGTAGTAGCACATTGGAGCAGGCCTCAGTTGCTGGGGTGGTATAGGACAGAACAGTGGCATGATTGGGTGATGTGGGCTCACTGGAGGAGCCAATCTGTTGCACCCATGCCAGCCTGCCTTTGCCACTTCCCTAGGGTTGCCAGACTCAATAGTGGACAGGACCTCTGTGCCTTTAATTGCCCTGCTCTCTTTTGAGTCTGGAAACCTTAAAGAGAAAGCAGCAGACCCTTTGCTTGGAAATTAAACAAATGGTCTGCTGGTTTCTCTTTAAGGTTTCCAGACTCAAAAAAGAGCAGGGCAATTAAAGGCACAGAAGTCTTGTCCACTGTTGAGTCTGGCAACCCTACACTTCCCTGCCTCTATACCATCCCAGGAAGCAGCAGCACTTGGCTGCTCCCAAGACAACATAGTCTTGAATTCTGTCAGGTGTGTGTGTATAATATTGGTTTTAAAAACAGCCACTCAGTCTCCATCTACCCCTGCTTTACTCAAATCTCTGTTGTTGTTTAAAACTTTGATTTTTTCTTTCAACATCCACCCACGCCCGCTTTGCATAAGCTTTTGCTATTGTTTAAAACAGCCCCTTTTCCCCTTTCAGCATTCATCCCTTCTTACTGAATATATGGGGTGACATCTTCCATTGGCATAGGAGTGTGGAACTGGATCTGGCTAGTTATTCAAATCCTTTTCTCTGCCATCTCCCCCTGGACCAAGTGAAATAAATGGTTTATGAACATGAATGGCAAGGAAGAGTAGTTGGCCCACCTCATCTCCACACAAAGCCCAAATATATCCAAGCTAAGAGGAGAGGCAACTGTTCTGTTGATTTGAATTCATTTGCTATGTTGTTGGCAATGCTATCTCACAACAACATATAAATCACTTGAAACTTCTAGGAGTTGAAAAGACAATGTTAAAGCTCAGAATCCTCTTTGGAGACTAATAAAGTGAAGCAAAATGGCAGTCATCCCAAATGCAGGGAGAAATGGTTTACGACAGCTCATCCTGCTGGCATTACTTCTTGATCCTGTGTGTGGTGCAATTCCATTATAGCCCTGGCCTGCTGGATGGGATGCATCTTTTGAAATGTGCTTTTTCTATTTTAATGCTTTATGGAAACTGTCACAGAAGACCCTGTGCTTGCGACCCACAAGCCTGTTAACTAGAACACTTGGGTGCAGGCCAGATTAGAAGCTTACATTTCAATAGGACATAAATCCAAATACGTTGACCTAAACAATTTGTATTTTGTGGTTACTGTTGTACTCTTAGGACAGCAAATTTTATGCCCAGTCCTTCCTCTTTGTTGTCTTCAATTCACAATGCAAGTGTCCTTTTGATTGAAAGTTATTTTACAGGAAGGGCAATGTCTTACAAAATGTCCCCTTGAGGAGAAATAAAAAAGAAAGTGTGCCCCAAATTTAATTTTCACAGCGTCTTTATGATTGAGTGACACATACATGAATTACTTGCCAAAGCCACAACCACAATGACATTGAAGTGATTGGCTTAAATACAAAGCATGTCATTTATTTCAGCGCAATAGCATGAAATTAACATGAAGTGCTTGCATTTAACTGGATTGAGAGAGTCCAAAAAATAAATCAGTGGCCACACAGGTAATAAAATGTCTAGCAGACAGAATGCGAACAAGTAAAACTTTCCCCTGGTTTGTATTTTCATTCCAGAAATGACAGCCTCTTGAATTTCTGCCTACTACACAGTTGTTAAAGGCACAACAAATGCTGCTTTCTCCCACTGCCAGCCATAAACCAACACCTAGGCTGAAATCCTACTTACCTGGGAATAAGCCCTTTAAGCACAAAGACACTTACTTCTTAGTAGACAGGTATACTATTATATTGAAAGTTGACTACACTCTTAAGATGTGCCTGGTCTTTTGCCCCTGCACAGCAGGAGACATATTGTTATGTACTGAGCTGAATCCTAGAACAATAGGATTCAGAATCAGCGGGAGCTACCCAATCCAACGCCAGGTGGAAGTGAATCCGCAACCTGATTGGCCTGCTGGAGCAGCCAATCAGGCGGCTGGCAGAAGTGAATCTGCTACCTGATTGGCCTGTAGGAGCAGCCAATCAGGCTGCAGGCAAAAGTCAATCCACAATATAATTGGCCCACAGGTGTAGCCCTGAAGTAGCCAATCACGCAAGGCCCATTGTGTAAATAATGTATATAAGCAGATGGTTTTGGGAAAAGAGCCATTCGTCTTCTCTTCTCCTCCTTGATGACTATGAGCTGAATAAAGAGCATGAAATTCACTCTTGACTCCGAGTATATTTCACTGGCGACGAAGGTGGGATCCTGCTGAGCTGACCGCCACCACGCACTGCACCGCAGCATCGCCACCTGCTGCACCGCTGCATCGCACCGTGCATCCAGGCTTCAGCTCCAGGACCCAAGGAACCCAGAATGGCAACCGACAGCAGCTTCTCGCCATTCAAACCAGCATCAGGAGACTGGGAAGGGTACGCCGCCCGTTTCAACTTCCTCCTGCAAGCGAAAGAAGTCACCAACGATGCCATGAAGAGGGCGACATTCTTCAGCGTCTGTGGAGAGGAGACGTTTGAAATCGCCCGGGCTCTCCTTGCACCTAGAGATGTCGCTACCGTCTCTTACAAAACAATAATGGAACGGCTGAAGGAGCACTTTTCACCACAGCCCTCGGTGGTAGCTTGCCGAAATGCCTTCTACGCAAAGCGGCAAGCCCCGGGGGAAACCATAACTGGGTTTGTGACCTCCCTCCGCCAAGCCGCCCGGTTATGCAACTTCTCAGAATTGGAGAACATGCTTCGTGACCGCCTCGTCGGTGGCCTGAGGGACGAGATGTTGCAACGACGCCTCTACGCCAAAAAAGACCTCACGTTCCAGATTGCCCTGGAGGAAGCCCTGGCAACCGAAGCCGCCGAGAGGTCAACGCAAGAGGCACGACCGGCCCCGCCATCCCAACCGAGGGTCTACCACGAAGACCTCACCGACGAATCCGAATCTGACAGGGAGGAAGTACACCGAGTACAGCGGCGCACTCAAGCAGCACACACACCACAGCAGCCTCGACGAGAAGGAGGGAACTGTGCAAGCTGCGGGGAGAACCACGAGAGGAGGACCTGTCGTTTCCGCAACGCAGAGTGCAGGCAGTGCAGAAAATTGGGACACATCGCCCGGGTGTGTCGGGCTCGACTCACCCGTCGACAAGCATCAGATGACCGACCCAGGAGCCCCAGGTCACACGGCACCATGCACCAAGGCAACTCGACGGAGATCACGGACTACCAGGTATTCCAGTTGCCCCATCCCAGCACAGAGAAAATTTATATAGAGGTACAGATAGAGGGAGCCCCATGCCGCATGGAGCTGGACACGGGTTCAACTCTATCCATAATCTCGGCCCGAACATTAAGGGAACTGTGCCCTAATGGGGGTCCCAAACTAAGGCCGGCCCCATTCACCCTCCGGGACTTCCAGAAACGTAAGGTCCCTACTATGGGGGTGGGGACCTTCAGGGTGCAATATCGAGGGCGAAAGCAACAATTGGACTTGCTGGTAGTTAAGGGCCCCTACGTTAGCTTACTGGGACTGGCATGGTTTGGACCTCTGGGGCTAGCCGTTACCGGGGTGAACCGCACTAGCTTACAAGTGGACGTGGACGCCATATGCAAAGAGTTTCCAGGGGTTTTCGATGGGGCATTGGGACGATATACAGGACCCCCCATTGCCCTACAGCTGGACCCCGCTGTACGACCCATCAGGCACAAGGCCCGCCGGGTCCCGTTCGCCCTGAAACCCCGCATAGACGAGGAATTGGACCGGCTCGTGGAGCAAGGAGTGCTGGAGCCGGTGCCCAACGCCCCCTGGGAAACTCCAATTGTCACACCCATCAAGCCTAACGGTTCGGTCCGCATCTGTGCAGACTACAAATGCACCATAAACAAGGCTCTCACGGCCCATGCATACCCAGTGCCAGTGGTCAGCCATGTCCTCGCCACCCTGGCTGGGTCAAAAATCTTTGGCAAACTGGACTTGGCCCAAGCGTATCAACAGTTGCCTGTGGACGAAGCCACAGCAGAGGCTCAGACGATTGTGACGCACAGAGGGGCATTCAGAGTTAAGCGGCTGCAATTTGGCGTTAGCGTGGCACCAGGCATATTCCAGAATCTAATGGACTCTCTCCTTAAAGGGATTCCTGGCGTCACCCCCTTCTTCGATGATGTACTGATCGCCGGGCCCACACCAGAGGAATTTGAGGACCGCCTCCGCTCCGTCCTGCACCGTTTCCAGACGGCGGGCCTCAAGGTGAAGCGGGAAAAGTGTTTACTGGGAGTGCCGCAGGTGGACTTTCTGGGATTTAAGGTGGACGCAGAAGGGGTCCATCCAACCGGTGACAAGGTACGGGCCATTTGTGAGGCCCCAGCGCCCAAGAGCAAGCCCGAACTTCAGTCATTCTTGGGACTATTGAACTTTTACCATGCCTTCCTTCCCCATAAGGCAGCGGTAGCGGAGCCCCTACACAGACTCCTAGATAAAAGGGCCCCTTGGGTGTGGGGCCAGCGACAAAGGGCCGCATTCCAGGCAGTCAAGGACTTGCTCGTCTCGAACTCGGTCTTAGCACACTTCGACGAGAGGCTGCCAGTGGTGCTGGCATGCGACGCCTCTCCCTATGGCATCGGCGCTGTCCTGGGACACCAACTCCCGGATGGAAGAGAGGTGCCGGTGGCATACTTCTCCCAGACGCTTGCTGCAGCCGAACGAAACTACTCACAGATTGACAAGGAGGGTCTGGCAATCGTGAAGGGCGTAAAAAAATTCCATGATTTCTTGTACGGGCGGCCCTTTACCATAGTGACTGACCACAAGCCGTTGCTTGGCCTGTTTGCCCCTGAGAAGCAGAACCCCCAAGTGTTGTCTCCACGTGTCCTCAGGTGGTCAATTTTCCTTGCCGGCTACCAGTATGCACTAATCCACCGCCCTGGGAAGGCGATGGGCCACGCAGACGCCCTCAGCAGGCTACCACTACCAGAAACAGGCCCCGACCCAGCGCCTGCGCAAGAGGTTATGACCCTGGAGCTGCTTCCCGACCGACCCATTCAGGCACAAGAAGTTGCGCACCATTCCACAAAAGATAGGGTCATCTCCCGGGTCCTGGACTGGGTGTGGCGAGGATGGCCCAGCAGCAGCCCCGGGCCAGAATTCGCTGGCTACACAAACCGCAAACATGAACTGTCGGCCCACAAGGGGTGCCTGTTATGGGGAAGCAGGGTTGTTGTTCCCCAGCCCCTCCGCAAAAGGGTCCTCACAGCCCTACACGAGACACACCCAGGGGTAGTGAGGATGAAGGCCCTTGCCAGGAGTTATGTGTGGTGGCCGGGGATTGACAGAGAGATAGAGGCCTGGGTCCAACACTGCCAGACCTGCCAAGAATCCCGCCCGGATCCCCCAAGGGCCCCAGTCCAGCCCTGGGAGTCCGCCCGACATCCATGGTCACGCTTGCACGTGGACTTCGCTGGCCCCTTCCAGGGAAAAACATTCTTCATAGTGGTGGATTCCTACACCAAATGGCTGGAGGTTGCACTGGTACCATCCACTTCTACGGCGGCAGCCATCCGGGTACTACGTAAGCTGTTTGCGACCCACGGGCTCCCTGACACCCTCGTCTCGGACAATGGAACCGCATTCACGTCAGAGGAGTTCCAGACCTTCACAGCGCAGAACGCCATCCGCCACATCCGCTCAGCACCATTCCACCCTGCCACCAATGGCCAAGCGGAGCGCATGGTGCGGACCACCAAGGACAGCCTCCGCCGCATGACACAAGGGGACTGGGAATACCGCCTTGCCGCATTTCTTCTAGCACAGCACAGCACCCCAAGCACAACGACGGGCCGGAGCCCAGCTGAATTACTAATGGGCCGGCGCCTTGCAACTAGACTGGACCGACTTCACCCCGACAGAGCTCAGGATGAGGTAGTGGTGGGGAAAGGCAGGAACCCCCGGACATTTGTGGCCCAGGACCCAGTGTATGCAAAGAATTTTGGGGCAGGCCCAGCATGGGTACCCGCCACAGTCACCAAGGTGACCGGTCCCGTGTCGTACGAGGTACTAACGGAAGGGGGGCAATGTTGGCGCCGCCACTGCGACCAGATACGGCGACGATTCCCAGGAGGAACCCGGGAGGAGAGCGGGACAGAGGGGTCCCAAGGGGACAGCAGGGCAGTGAGGCCTGTAGAGCGAGAGGGGTGGGCAGAGGAAGCAGAAGCAGTAGGCACAGAGGGGCGCCCCGAGGCTGGAAGGACACCGGAACCAGAGCTACAACCTAGTGGTTCAGTGGCGCCAGACCAGACAGCCCCGGCACAGCCAGCAGCCTCGGAACACGAGCCAGAACCAGAACCCCTGACCAAGGAACACCCCAGGCCACAACGCACACGGAGGCGGCCAGCAGACCTTGGGGACTACGAATGCAACTTCCCGGGCAGGACTGGAACTTAGAGGGGAGGGGTGTTATGTACTGAGCTGAATCCTAGAACAATAGGATTCAGAATCAGCGGGAGCTACCCAATCCAACGCCAGGTGGAAGTGAATCCGCAACCTGATTGGCCTGCTGGAGCAGCCAATCAGGCGGCTGGCAGAAGTGAATCTGCTACCTGATTGGCCTGTAGGAGCAGCCAATCAGGCTGCAGGCAAAAGTCAATCCACAATATAATTGGCCCACAGGTGTAGCCCTGAAGTAGCCAATCACGCAAGGCCCATTGTGTAAATAATGTATATAAGCAGATGGTTTTGGGAAAAGAGCCATTCGTCTTCTCTTCTCCTCCTTGATGACTATGAGCTGAATAAAGAGCATGAAATTCACTCTTGACTCCGAGTATATTTCACATATCTAAGCCTCTTTGTAGTTTTCGCATCTTGCATTTGCAGCTAGGAGGCAGGTTCTTTAACAGCAGTAATCTGACCTGGTGAAAAGAAGTGCTCCATGAGTCAGATTCAATTACATGGTGATGCTAGCAGAAGCCAGCACAAGGACTCCCACAAATGCAACTGGTTTCCCCCCCGCTCCCCCTGTGTGCCTCCCCATACCTCCCCCATACCCACTCCAGAGAATCAGAAGAACCCCAATAATGTGGGAGAAGGAGAAGAGGAGATTGTTCCATTGGGCAACCAGAAATGCTTGTGCTGATGGAGCGGTCTCCTTAGTGCTACTTTGAATTCCATCTGCTGATACTATAGTCCGTTGTCCTCACTCTGTGTCTCTTGATTTTAGTGCAGCCACACCTCCAAAAAGAGCCCAGTGGTGTCCAAAGCATGTTCATGAAAAGTGGTCCCTTCTTTCAAGTATGCATTAAACAAATGCTCCCTTGTTCCTCAAAGCGATTCTTTGAAAATATAATGGACCAGTTGTTTTGGAGAATTGGACTTTCTAGTCGTAAAACCTATAAAAAGAAATCAAGTGTTTTCTTACTTTAAAGCCCCATTTAAAATACACTCCTTTACTTCTGCCATATACAAGTGAATGGCTGTCATTCACTCCTGTGGGAGGAAAGTTAAACAGTACAATTGGGGACACTCTCAAAGCTGCCCAATCGTGTTAGTTTTTCAGCGTTTACAGACAGGGATCCAGCGCACAGAGGAGCATTACACATCAGTGGTTTATTGTAGGATGTGGGTCCTTTTCTAGTCCTGCCTCCTCCACCTGTCATGATGATACAGATTCGCTTCTTAGTAATACTTGAAAACATGCTGTTGTACATTTGCAGCACTTTCCTAAGAAACTACTGGCATAAAAAGGATCTGGTTTAGAGATCCCTGTAGAGTTTCAAATACAGCCCCAGTATTATGAAGAAGCTTAGGTCAGGAACACTAAATCATAGCAGAGGTTTGGCAAATGACAGTGGAATCGACATCTGTTTGCTATCAGATTGGCCTGGCAATAGTAATTTTGGGGTGCAATTGCCTTTAGAAGATTTGATACGAGAGAGGTATGGGAGTGTTGTTTTGCTATTGCTGTGCCAAAGGCTGGCTGAAATCTAAATTAATCAGGTGCTGCAAACACTGAAAAACTAGAAAGCATGGCTGGTTGACATGTCCAGGATTTCCTCCTTCTCTTCTGTATCCAATGTAGTTTTCCAGCATGGCATAAATCATGTCCACCCAGTGCATTTCATGCTTTTTTGTACTGCAAAAAACGCTCAGTGGAAATTCAGCATCTTTCTTGCATTGTTAAATGACTGAGCTCCAAATGAAAGCCACGACTGTGTCTGATTTTGGCCCAAACAAGTGCCTTTTAGATTATTGACTTTGAATGTGCTGAAGACTTTCCTTTCCTTTTCACTTTTGTTTCATTTGATTGTTCAGATTTACTCAGCATTGTCCTGCAATGAACCTGTGCTTGATGTTCACAAGTTGTTCTTCGAGGGGGTGGGTGGGCTTTACCAGACTGTTCATGGACTGTTTTACATTCTGCCATTTTAAAAATGGTGCACAATATATTGTAGCATCGTGAATAGAAATCATTAGTTATGTAGCTGTTGACTATAACTGAAATGTATCTGATGTTAATTAAGATTATGGAATGCAGTGATATAAGATCGGAAATGCACCCAAACCACCATGTGGGGAGCCGCTTTAACTAAAATGTATTAATTGGAAGGTTGATAATTGTATAATTTAGTAATTAATTGTTATTGTTATAATCTGACTACTATTGGGAGTATATTATAAAACTAATATAAATAATAAATAATATAAATGTAGTACAACCAATATCTGTCTTGCACAGTTGAAGTGGCTATGTATGAATAGGGTTGACAGACATAGGGACCTTTCTCTTTAAGCAAAGTATACTGAAACTATGAATTAAATTTGTATCATCCAGATATAAAATAGTCCACAGCCCATTTCTGTGAGATCAATACACTGTGGATCAAGAAAATCTAGCCTGAGATTTCATTCCTAGCACGTGATAATTCAGAAACAATCTAGCCTGCAAGAAGAAATAAAAAAATCTGTCTCTAGCAGTGCAAAGCTATTTTATTCCTCTTATTGTGTTATTTTCATTATGCCTTATTTCTGCTGAATTGAAAGCATCATATACAATATTGCTTGATGAGGTACTTTCCTTCTTAGTTTATCATTTACAGAATTTAAGAAATGAATTTACGTTCATCTAATCTCTTTCTCTCACCAGAAAGAGATAAGGCAATGATTGTATATCTTGGACAGAATTATAGATCTAATTTGTAGCTACCCTATATTTGTTGATGACTGTGATCCAGACTTCATCTATGGCAGCTGGTTCAATTCAGCAATATATATTTTTCTTTCATTTATGTCAGAAACTGCCATTGCTTCCTGCCATTAAGTTGAGTAAGGGGTGGAGAGCTTGTTGTATGTGTAAATCATATGAATTAGGAAAGTAAAAATGTAAATGTACAAAACATGATCTTAGCATGGTATCATTAGACTGTGCTCTAAGCATTCCAATTTTTTTTATTCAGGCTGGATTAAGAACATCTGGTAGCAGAATGGAGAGACAAATAGATGCTGGGGAAACCTCTCCTTTAAAATGATGGGCTCCATGCAGAGCAAGGTTCAAGTCCAAATTAGTGCATGGCAACACTGAGTTGTGTACATGATTGCTTCCTACAGTGTTCTATTCCAGATATCATCCGGATCGAAGATGACACCAGGGCCCTAAGGCAAGGCTGGGTGGCGCAATGCACCAGGCTGCCGGGCCGCCAGGGGGCGCTGCGCTGCTGTGCCTGCGGCAGCCACGCTCCACCCGCCAGACAGCTGTACTGCGAAACGGGGGGGGGGGACACCGGAGGGATCTTCGCACCACGGCACCAGGGTGCCAGATACGCTTAAGACGGCCTTGGATGACACCAGTCTAGGCTGTGTGCTCTCCTGTCTATTCATACAGGGGATGGGAGATGAAAGGCAAACTTGTCTGAAATTTCCATCCTCTTGCTAAATTCCAGTACTGATTTCTGCATTGGTGGATGCATGCAGCTATTTAGTAGTAGTCTTACCAAATGGGGAGAAGAATTTTATTGGTGCTCTCCTTCCCTGAATTTCTGATTAGGTGTATAAGTGGGTAAGGCTTGCTTTGCCACATGGCAAGACATTGCATATACGCTGCTGAGATGTTAGTTACAAGTACACCCACACTGCAAAGGGACACGGGCTCTGACCCTTCCTCAAAGTCACAGCCCCCACTTTTTGCAGTAGATGATCTTTTAAGAGGCATCCATGAAAATCAAGCTTCTGAATGTGTCCTTCATTTAATACGAATTTGCTGGATCAAAGAGGAGGGAGAAAGACCGTCTCCCCCTCTCCCTCTCATCTGTTTCTGAGAGCAGAATGCGTGTGACTATTTGCTTGGCTGCAGCCTGGGAGATGATTGCAAGGAAGGGTCAACAACTGCTGAAAGCTTTCCACCCCTTCAAACGTATTTGATCAATAGAGTCAGGACATTTCATTGGATCCCAAATCACATGAAAAGTTGCTGGTATGAAATGCCCTTACACTATATTTTCTGCTCTAGGGTTATGTGTGCAAAAATAACTTGAAGTTACAAATGTTCTTTCTCTGTTGCCAGGGCCCCGCTTCCAAGGCAAGTCAAACTGTGATGGAGTTTGAAAACCAGGTGATACATCCTTGAGCAGGAGGGTAGAGAAAGTGCTGATGATGTCAGCTGCATTTCCCATTCATTAGCAAATTAACCTGGTTATGAAAAATATTTTGTTTCTTTTGGTGTTGGCACAAGCAGGGATTTTTAGAAGCAAATGAAAGACTTCTATTAGACGTGTCCATTTTATGCAGAAATTCTATAGGAAACCTCTATTATTATTTTTAAAATGAATGACTTCTTTCCCATCTTTAGTGTTAATGAACTAACTATTGAGAACTGGAAAAAGTGAGTCTGCCTTCGAATGCCAAGGTAAACACGAGAAAATAACTCAGCTCCTAATAGCCAGCCATTACTTAAACTTTTTGGAACAACATACAAACTGCGCTTTTGTTGTGGGGAATGTATATGTCTGGGAAAACGGAGAGGTTATTGTAAAGAATAGCAGAACCCCATTAGGTGTTTCAGTAATGGGCAAATTGGGTCCAAGTAATTAAAAACAAAGCAAAAACCTCAGTCTCTTGAAGCAAGAAAGGGAAACAGCTGTATAGTTTCCTTTCTTTAAAAAAAAGATGGAAAGAAAATGAAATAGAACTGATACAAGCATACAAGCACATTGCAGGTATTATTTCAAAAATCTGCTAAATATAGATATTTTGGATTAAGAATAAATACAAGAAGCACAGATTGGATGGCTGGAAGAAGTACTGGCAGAATCTGTTAAAGGTGATGCATAAGGCAGGGCATGCAACCCATTTAAACCAGAGTTGCAGCTAACAGCAGTAGGATATGGATCACAACTTCAGGTCACTGTGGATGCAGAAGAGGAGGAGTTTTGCTGGAATCAGGGTGGTATCAGAAAGCATAAGCCTAGAAAACTACACCGAATCAGTGTTTTAAGAAGGGAAAGAGGTTTCTCTTAAGGCTAGAAAGAAGGTGATTATTGTGGCAAAGGTATACAACCAGACAGCAGATGGCTTTATTAAGGTCTCATTTATAGTCACTTTGAGCTTATGCTGTCAGCTGAACAGCTGGGCTGAGATGTCAGAGACACAGGCCAATGTTTTTATTTGCACAGGAGTGCAGGATGCCTAGACCAAAGAGGTAAACCTGGAAGTAATAAGCATAGAGGGTCTATTGAAGTCACGGAGATTGACATCTTCCAGAGAAACAGCAAAGTAGAAGATGAGAAGAGGGCCATTTGCAGAGCCAGTTTTAGAAATAATAAAAAGCTAGCAGTTACATAATATTTCCCAATGGAGGCCTAGGTAGAAATTTCTTTTCCAGTTGAAATAGCACGGTCCATGGCTACTCTTTGTTTCCTTTCCCTTAGCCAATTTTCAATCCAGGGAGACAATTTTCCTTCATATTCTTACACTTAAGGTAACCAAAGCTCTGGCCAGCAGAAATGTCCCAAATGCCAGATATTCAGGACAGACATTTGAGAAACCTTCACATAGTTCTTCTTCCACTTCTTTTCTCCATGTCCAAACTCCAACCAAGCTCCAGAATAAGACTTACAGACACAAGGAGGAGAGAAACAGCAATTCTTTGTTTCCACAGTATTTCTTTGTAAAATCTGTGACTTGAATTTACCCAAAGCTGCATATAAAAGGTTCTAGTATGGCAAGTATGATCCTAAAGCCAAACCGGTGGAATTGAATGCAGCCATGGAAGGAATCACAGAACTAAAGAGTCGGAATGAACCCCATTGGTCATCTAGTTTAACCGACTGCAATGCAGCAATCACATCTCAAGAATCGCTGACAGATGACCATCCAACCTCTGCTTGAAAACTTTCAATGAAGGAGAATCCAACACCTTCTGAGGTAGTTCGTTTCACCGTCGAACAGCTCTTACTGTCAGAAAATTCTTCCTAATGTTTAGTCAGAATCTCCTTTCTTGTCAATTGAATCCATTGGTTTGGGTCTGCTGCTCTGGAGCAGCAGAAAACAAGCTTGCTCCATCTTCCATGTGATGGCCCTTCAGATATTTTAAGATGCCTGTTATACCACCTCTCAGTCAGGAGGGTGCACAACAGAAAAAATACTGGTTGTGGGATTCATAAGGGGAGAGAGTCCTGTTGTGTTCATCTCCTGATTGTGGGCTTCCTCCAGGCATCTGGTTGGCCATTGTAAGAACAGGATGCTTGGCTGCATGGGCCTTTAGTCTGATCCAGCACAGTTCTTCTTATATACATATATTTAAGAGTCACAGAAAGGCTTAAAGGCTTAATCCTGCATTAAAAACACACCCACCCCATTATGTAGTTCGAACACAGATTCCTTCCTTTAAGAAGGGGATTTGCATCCTTAGTGGTAGACTACTATATAATGGGACACAGGTGGCGCTGTGGGTTAAACCACAGAACCTAGGACTTGCCAATCAGAAGGTCAGCAGTTCGAATCCCCGCAACGGGGTGAGCTCCCTTTGCTTGGTCCCTGCTCCTGCCAACCTAGCAGTTTGAAAGCATGTCAAAGTGCAAGTAGATAAATAGGTACTGCTCCAGCGGGAAGGTAAACGGCATTTCCGTGCACTGCTCTGGTTCACCAGAAGTGGCTTAGTCATGCTGGCCGCATGACCAGGAAGCTGTATGCTGGCTCCCTTGGCCAATAAAGCGAGATGAGCGCCGCAAGCCCAGAATCATCCGTGACTGGACCTAATGGTCAGGGATCCCGTTCATGCACATGATTTTTTTTGTTTGTTTTGACTACACCAGACTAACACGGCTGCCTACCTGTATATAATGATAGTCGCTTAGTGCGTAGTCCCAGTCAATTGGGTACATATGCTTCCTAAGTAAACACAATGTTCTCACCTCCCATTCATTCAAATGAGACATTCACATTTATGATTTTCTCTAGGGGATCAGTCACCCAAAGTTTTGTAGCCCATGATGCTACATTGAACAACTGCAGTACTCCATGCATGTTCTTTTGACTTGTTCTGACATGACATTACCATGCTTTTATATAGACTACAGATGTTAAATTAATAGCTGGTAGCTTTCTAACCCAGGCCATTCCACCTCTCTTACTGGAATATTGGTACCACATTTCGGAGCTTCTAAAGCTTGCAAAACCTTACATGAACTTGGGAAATCCGGTGGCTTTCGCTCTGAGCCGTTGCCACATCTTTTGCAAAGCAGTAGGATAATCATTGCCTGTAGGGTTTCTGATTCTTGCACATGTATTGCTTCCCACAGCTCTGTACCTCATTTACACTGAGGTTATCCTTCCCGCACCCCCCGGCAGCATATGTGGTAGCTGCTGTTAGAAAGCAAGCATTTCCTAAGAGATGAAAAGCATATTGGCAGCCACTGCAGTGGTCCACTCTCTTCCATGGTGGTTTTACAGCTTTATTTTATTTTTGTAGCACTCAAGCATTTAGTACAGGGTGTACTCCAGAAAACGTACGAGTAGGCTCTTTAAATGGATACAGAAGGAGCAAAGAGGGGGGAAGGGATGGATGAGCCAGAGAGCTGTAATGATGTCGATGCCCTGTCTCTACTGATGACAATTAGCCCTGATTGGATTAATATTACACGCCTGGACTTACAGGAAGCCCAACTCTAGAAATAATAAACAGCACTGGCAGCATTCTATTCTAACATATTCCCAAACACAGCTGGATTTGTTGGTGGAAGCCAAAAGAAAAATATAGTCAGCACAGGAAAATTCAAATCCCATTGATTTGAATAGGCACCTAAAACTCTGTGCTGTTTTGTAACCCCAACGGTCTCATTCAAGGCTCATATCAATGGACTAGTTAAGCCTTTCAGATGTCAAAAGCCTCGTCTCTTCTAGATTCTTTCTGTACGAACAAGGCTCAGCTCACATTTGGTTTGTGGTGGGAGCTTTTTTCTTCTGCTGTTGATGGCATGGGATTCATCCAATGTGAGCAGAATCTGCCAGTGTTCCATTGCATTGCAAACTTTCTCCAGATGTTCCACTTGTTATGAATAGGAAGCTGCCACATGCAGAATTGATGCTTTTGAATTTTGGTGCTGGAGGAGACTCTTGAGAGTCCCATGGACTGCAAGAAGATCAAACCTATCGATTCTGAAGGAAATCAGCCCTGAGTGCTCACTGGAAGGACAGATCGTGAAGCTGAGGCTCCAATACTTTGTCCACCTCATGAGAAGAGAAGACTCCCTGGAAAAGACCCTGATGTTGGGAAAGATTGAGGGCACTAGGAGAAGGGGACGACAGAGGACAAGATGGTTGGACAGTGTTCTCGAAGCTACGAACATGAGTTTGACCAAACTGCGGGAGGCAGTAGAAGACAGGAGTGCCTGGCGTGCTCTGGTCCATGGGGTCACAAAGCGTTGGACACGACTAAACGACTAAACAACAACAAGAATATCTAAGGTGACTTGTAAAGATGAAGTATATTGGTGCAATTTTTTTTTATAAAAAAATGAATAAATACACATAGGCTGCATTTGCATATCACAATAAGCCATAAGCCATGGTTTAGCATGAATGAGTGGACCACACCTCAGTTCTTCCCACTGGGGAGGAAACAAGCCATGCTCCCAAGTTTAATGCTATAGCCAGACCAGAGATCATGGTTTGTTTCATTCCAGGCAAAGCATGATAAAAAGTCAAGATGTGCTCCAAGATTTTGGAAGGAAGAGACAACCCCAACTAAGGAAGAATGGCAAATCAAGCTAATGGACTCGGCCGAAATAGCAAAACGAACTGGGAAGCTCAGGAATTAAGAAGACAAGAAATTCATAAAAGAATGAGAAATGTTTATTATGTATATACAAAATCATTGTAAACAGGTCAAAACATTAGCAGGATTTTAAACACATTTGTATTGTATCAGAAAGTACAGATAATTTAGAAGTATGAAAAATTGGAGAAGTATTGATATGCAGTTGAAAATAGAATTAATAGGACCCATGCATGGGATGGGGGAAGTCAAGAAATTCAGAGTAATCTCGACATGTGGAAATATTATGATATTATGATGTAATTTTATTTTATTTTCTACTTTGTTCTTTCTTTTTGTATTTTTCTCTCTTCTTTTTTCCTCTTCTTTCTTGAAAACCAATAAAAATCTCTTTTTTTGTATCTAAAAAAGTCAAGACTTGTTCTTTGCTTAGCAATCCTGATTTGTTGCCCATCCTCAGACCATGGTTTGTTTCACTTGCCCCCCTCCCCAGCCAAGGAAGACACATGCCTTATATTTACCGTAACCCTTTATTGACAAGAAAATCACTTGCAGCGGCTTCCACAGTCCTCTGGGTACACAAACACACACACACTTCTAGCCTCCAGCATCTATCCACAGTCTAGGCCCTGTGGAGCAGCTGCAGCAACAAGGAGACCCACCTCCTGCCTCCCTATATACCCTCCCCTTATGGGTTGCACACCTGTAACCTGAGACTTCTCCTACACGGAAGTCGCCGCTGCTCTTCCTGCTTCAAGCCCCTCCTGGTTCCAGGAGACCATAGGAGCCATCTCCTAGGGACTGAGAGGGCTTTGGCCCAAAAAATAATTGAGGGAGCTGAGTCCCCGCAAAGTTGATGGGCATTGCCATTCAAATGGTGCACACGCGCCATGTCATGTGATCGATTATGAGGGCGAGGCTTACTTTCCCCCCATATTTTATCCAAGTTGGCACCCCTGTAGGAAACATTGAGGTGGGGCAAGGTGGGAAGTCTATTGACCTGTCTGTCGGCAGAACAGACAGTTCTTCTTCTACCACATATGGCACGCCTTCCTCCATCTTGGATTGCCCTGACTCTCCCCGCTTCCCTTGCTTCTGCTTTGCGGGCAGTATCAAACTCCATAAATCACTGGTCCCCTCTCCTGGGTCACTTTCCTGGTCTCCTCCTCTGTTACACAGCCTACCCCAGCGTTTCTCAACCGCTGTTCCGCGGCACACTAGTGTGCCGCGAGACGCTGGCTGGTGTGCCGCGACGTGCGGCGACGAGAAGGGCGATTTGCATTGTCACGTGCCTGGCGGCCGCCAATAAACAGCGCTGACCCGCCGGAAAGGAAGCCGGCCGGGTCACGACGTGGGGCGAGCGCAGCTCTCAACAGCCACCACCACGGGAGGGTGGTTTTAGACAAACTTAAAGAAGCTGGCTGGATGAGCTCAACCTGAAACTTGCTGAGCAAAGGATTGTGCTGGCAGAGAAATCAGCGGCTTGTGAAGCCTTATTACAGGAGATTGCAACCAACACAGCAATTGGCAAGTGTTTCTTACAGTCATAATTATATAGTCAATATAGGGCGGCACAGAGTTAATTTTTTTAACTTTTTTAATGGTGGTGTGCCTCGTGATTTTTTTCATGGAACAAGTGTGCCTTGGCCCAAAAAAGGTTGAGAAACACTGGCCTACCCTGTCGCTAGGAGGAGAAAAGTGGGCCCCATTCACTCATGCATGCTGATATGCATAATGATATGCAAATGCAGCCCCACACACTTTATGAGTTTAGGTATGGCAAGATATTCATCTATGAAACCACCCTGTGTTATCACTGCTTATATGAACAGATTCCAAGTTGGGTGGTAATGATAAAAAGTGTAAATTAAATTACATCTATTGGTTTAAATCGCATTGCAGCCTGTTTTTTTTTTTTTTTTGGACTAAATAGTGCTCCATTCCCCCCCCCCCCCCGTTTATAGGTATATTTTATATACAGTATAGCCATTATTTATAGGCCTCTCAGTAGACATGTTATTTTTAACCATGGAAATTCCTCCATGCTGAACACATATAATTAATAGACATTCCTTTGAAACTCAAATTACGGTGTGATGCAAGTGAAATATAGAGTGCTGTGCAATAGCCTGACGTGTTTCAAATTCCCAAAGTCCACTTGGGCACTGAGAATAAATTGCTACTAATAAATAATTTGCTTCTCTTTCCTTCTGCCCCACAATCTTTCCTTTGCATTCAAAAGCTATGTTGGAAATCCCCGAGAACAGCCTAAAAAAGGAACGTGCTCATCATTTTACCACTTATATGCTGCTTATCAAAATGGGTTTGCAAAGAGTAGCAAATGCAGGTTTCCCAGCAATCTTATGAAGTTCGGCAGACCAAACAATGTCAGCCTTATTTTGCCAGTGGAAAATCTCCGAAACCACTAAACCTTAATGGAATCTCCTGGTATCCCCAGTGAGTAAGCAGAATATACATTTCCTGCTGTCATTTCTAGAACGGAAATAGCCTGAGGATGTGTGTAGCTATGAGGCTGAAAAATGATAAGCTCCTTGACACATGGGGTATTGGTCTGCCTATCTCTCTCTGTTCTCACACCCACACCAACTTTTATATAATTAGAAATGCAGGGGATCTTATACTCAATAGGTTTACCATACAGATGATGTGATCCTATATATTGTTTTCTGCTGCTGTTTCTTGGATTAACTTTTGAAGGGAGGCAATACAGAGCAGGAAGGATCATTTATGTAATCCCCATCTTGCAATTAATTTATATTAACTTTCTTCCCCAGTGGCCAAAGCATTCCAGATTTACTGCACACACAGCCTGATGTCTTTTCCAGATGGAAGATTGTGAAAGAGAGATAATTTGTCAAAGGGCTTGCTTCTCATCTTCTGCCATGTTTTCCATCTACCACTGGACTCCCAAACGTTATTAAAAACTAAGCAGAAAAAAAACCCACGATCGTAATCCATGGTACAAGGACAATGTCTATATATAACATGTGGTGACTATGATCGGCAAGAATTGCCAATGGTTTTGTTCCAGCTGGATCTGATCATCTGATATTCTGAGGTCGGAATGTGACATCTTGCCAATCACAGGACTACTGCTAAATACGGCAACTCTCCCTGTATTGTGTGGTTAAGGAAACAAATGCTGTGACATCACCAAAACATAAATTTCCCTTCTACGTGTCAACAAAAAAATGGTGGAACACGGTAATGTGGTGCACAGCCTCACAAAACAATGGAACCTACCTCTCCAGAGGGAAAAGAGCAGTCCAATGGGAGAAGGAGCATACAGAGCGGACTGCTAGAGAGTCACTAGCAAGCTGAGGGGGTGAGGAGATGGTTGGTTTAAAATAGGGTAGCCAAAGAGTTGGCTTCTCACGATAGGCCATGCCACATAACAATATCTATCTTGTCTTTTTGCAAGTGCTGTTCTAACACAAGCCATTACTATTCCCAATAAAAGCTATAATATTGAAGAACTTGAAGAAACTGGGCTACTATGAATGACAAACATTGCAAAAATACATGTTAATTGTTTTTTTTAATAACAAAAAACCTGTCAATTAATGATGGAACTTGCCATGATAGAATAAATTCAGAATGGAAAAACTCAATGCCCTGCCATCAGCAGTTGAGATTAGTATCCTCTGCTGCATCTTTTGATAGCATTCCATGCAAGTTTAAGAAAGCAACCGATTTGACAAAATGTGGTTTTAAGTGGAAACACTTGTTGTTTTTGTTTTTCCTTGATTCATTTACAATGGAAATAAAAGAATAGATATAAATATATTAAACAAACAAACAGAGGTATTATTCCCTTGCTGTACTCCCAGCAGTTACATTAATTTTACACTTTCAGTTGCACCAAAAGGAAAACTGTATGGAAATACTGTGTTTCTCCAAAAATAAGACACCGTCTTATATATATTTTTCCTCAAAAAACCACACGGTGGCTTATTTTCAGGGGATGTCTTATTTTTTTTATTAAGTATGGTACAGTTTAACCTACAAGGTTAAACTTCCTATCACTATGGCTTATTTTCGGGGTATGGCTTATTTTCGGAGAAACACGGTAGTTCAGTCAAGAGAAATGGGATTATTACATTACAGTACTGAAAAAGCAATATTTCAATCTTTAGATTAATTAACTCACTCAAGAAGCCAACATGCATGGTATTTGTATAATTTATCTTATTATTATTGCCAGGAAGGCATGATTATATGCCATAGGCACAATATAAAGGTAAAGGATCCCTGACAGTTAAGTTCAGTTGCGCACGACTCTGGGGTTGTGGCGCTCATCTCGCTTTACAGGCCGAGGGAGCCGGCATTTGTCTGCAGACAGTTTTTCTGGGTCATGTGGCCAGCATGACTAAGCTGCTTCTGGTGCAACGGAACACCGACACCAGAGCAGCACACAGAAATGTCGTTTACCTTCCCGCCAGAGCGGTACCTATTTATCTACTTGCACTTTTTGACATGCTTTCGAAGTGCTAGGTTGACAGGAGCTGGGACCGAGCAATGGGAACTCACGCCGTTATGGAGATTCGAACCACCAACCTTCTGATTGGCAAGCCCAAGAGGCTCAGTGGTTTAGATCACAGCGCCACCTGCGTCCCCTTAGGCACAGTATAGTTGTGTATATTAACATAATATGCATCATGTACATATTAACTGGTTTCAAATCCAGTTCTGTTTCTTTGTGATATCATGTGTCATCAGCATGAAGATGCTTCCACAGTGGCTCTGACTTGATGCAACACCCCTCCTTCCACATTTTGAGAGTGGACAACTATGTAGGCTTCCCACGACCAGGAACGCCAATCATGCTGGATTCTCCCTTGTGAGAAACAGTGTGGCCTAGTGCTTAGAGCGTTGGAGTAGGTTCAAATCCCCACTTAACCAGGAAGCTCACTGGGTGATCTTGGAACAGTCACCCAGCCTAGCTTATGTCTCAGGGTTGTTGTGAGGATAAAATGGGGGAGAGCTGAGCTCCTTGAGCTCCTTGGAATATAAATGTAATAATATATTCCAGATTGTGTGCAAGCTGACGTGCATAAATTTTGCCTTTGGACATCCCATTTGGAGGTTAGGGTGTAAGTGTATGCAATAAGTTATCAGCTCCGAAGAAGAACTGCCTGCCATTCATGGAGGAGCTCCGTTTAGTTAAGCCAATAACCACCTAGTTCAATTTAGCTGAAAACTTAGTTTGCAATACAAGAGGAAGATTAGAAGCAAACGTATTCTAGGAAAACAAGTGTGAGCTGCGGTGTTCCTTCCCATGTTAAAACTAGCCAGTATGCCTGTATTGAGCTAAGAATGTAAGAATAACCTCGTTCCATCTAGTCCAACATTCTACTGCCAACAAGCTCACAAGCTGGAGGCAACGATGAAAGCATTCCAACATTGCTGAGTATTCACGATTTCAATCCTATACACACCTACTTTGGAGTAAGTCCCACTGAACTCTCAGTAAACAGGATTGCTCTATAAGGCTGCAATCCTATGCACCTACTTGAGAGTAAGCCCTACTTAATTCATAAGGGTTACTTCTGACTAAAAACCCATATAGGATCAGGCTGCATGTGACTTTTTTCAAAGCACAGAGAGCTATTTCTCTGTTTAGATTTTTAAAACTGTTGATTTATGGGAGAGTTCTCTAGGCATTGCAACACACAGGGGACCATGTGGAATAAAAGCTCTGGATGGAAAAACAGAAGAAAAATATGATGTCTGGCATACACAAAAAGGAGAAGCAGCTGCAATAAGGTTAAAGACAAGAACGAGTATTTAGGTATGTAGTCCTTCCCAAAATCATTCTCAAAACTTGGCAAAGCTTGGACATGGCTATAAACTAGTGAAGACAGGGAAAAACATAAAAGGTACCCAAGGAATCAGCATGAATGGCAACTTTTCCAAGGAAACGCTGACCAGTTCATCAATATACACTAGATCAGCTTCATGGTGGGTGTAAATTATAATAACTATTGAAGGCTGTTAGAGTCAACTGGTATCAAGAAAGTTGTACAGTGTTTTTTCTCCCTCTATGTCCTCTCCCAATTTAATATGGAGCATGCTGAACTGAATGGACACAGAACAGATCAAGTTTCAATGAAGCTATAGGAAAGTTCGGAATGTCTTGGATAGGAAGCATTGTGTTAGTTTGACCCCAATGCAGCCGTTTCAAGAACACAGCTCCTCCATGAATAGGGATAGGAACATGGGAAGATGCTTTATATCAAGTCAGACCAGCGGTCCATAGAGCTTGGTATTGTCTTTAATGATGGCAAACAGAAGGTCTCTCCCAGTTCAACCTGGAGATGCCCAGGAGTGAGCCTGGACTTTCTGCATGCAAAGCGGAGGCTCCCAGCTGACCTAGAATGACCCTTCTCTATGCTGCAGCTGACATGTTAATGCAATTCTACTTGGGGGAGGAAAAGAACTCCTGCACAGGGCTACTGACACTCTTAGCAGTACTATCCAGCACATAGATGGAGGGAGTTGGCCGTGTAGAGAACAGAATGTCCCCAAAGGATGGAGTGGCAGAGGGAGGGATTGGGGAAGGTACATAGCTCAGTGGGTTTAATCTTCTGTCTCCTGTCTGAAACCCTGGACAGCCAACTGCTGGTCAGTGTAGATAGCAGTAGATGGACAGATGATCTGACTTGATATAAGGCAGCTTCCTAGGCTCCAATGTTCCTGTGATAGTTCTACAGGACAGTTGATCCAGAGGCAAGAGCAATTGCAGGCTATATGGTCACACCTAGTCAAACATGCAGGTTTGAGCTGGAAGTATTTTATATCCAGGCCAGGGAAACAAGTGAATGTTGGGACCAAGACCAGTAATGATTTGAGAACTGTGAGGATGGAGCGGTCTCTTTCTTCCTCCGCTTTGCCTCTGAGAGTTTTACCTAAGGTTACCAGATTTTTTTCAATGAATCCGGGGACACTTTTCAGCTTCAATGGATTTTGTATGGGGACTGATTTGTAAATCTGGGGACTGTCCCCGGGAAACAGAGATGTCTGGTAACCTTAGTTTTACCACAATGGGCAACAGCAGATAGACCAAGAAGCTCACACATCCTGTATAGCCCCAACACACTAAAATAAAGTATCAGCTGAATTCTAATTCTGTTTTGTTTTAAGTTGAAGCCCTGAAGTTAAAACACTGGTAAGGTCTTATATTTAATGTGGTAATATGAACCACAATGGTGGCTGAGTTACTTTCTCAAGTCTTTCTGCTTCCTCAAATTTCCACAAAAGGTTTAAAAAGAAAAAGAAAAAAAGTCTGGCATATTTATTACTTTTCTCATGAAACCAGTGGTTTATTTAATGTTGGTATTGAGGCTTGTAGAGCTCTTGAGGTTTAATAAAAGAGAAATAAATAGTCTTATTTGTCCACATTCTGAGAGGTCTGATCTAGATTTAGGGTTAGTTCCAATTATTTCCACTGCTTGCACAAAAGGGACTCCACTTAAGATTTCCAGTTTCTCTGCTCCACCTTCTAGTCCATGCAGCCCCAACATAAGCTACACAAAGTCCCTCAAGCCTCTAGAGAAAATTTTGGGAGTGTGGCGGTAGTGGGGTCCAGAAGGAGGGAGAAGCCCCATTGCATTCATGTTTTTGCAGAACCTTTATTCAGTTCACCACAGAAGCAAAACTAGTTACATTTGGTCTACACTTGATGTGCATGCTGTCTCTCCAAAAGAAACACATTTTCCCTTCATTACTTCATTTTAAGCTGCTGCATCAACCAGAAATAGAGATGTGTGTTATATGGCCATTTCCCAAGTGTTTTACATCTAAGCTGTAAAACAATATGAGTGTTTTGGGTGACTCTTTGAACAGGGCTGGGAACTGCTGAATGCTGATTTGCTAATTAAGTTGAGAATTAAAAGACAGGAAGTCTATTTTTAAAGCTAATATTTTGCTTTCCTGACACGTTTGTTATCAGGCGACTGTACTCCGATTACACACCATTTTCCATCCTGGCTGGTGACAGGGAAACTTACCCAGTGTAAGAGCAAACTAGCTATTGCACTTTGTTTTTTGGGAAGCGAAACCTCATCCAAAGGCAAGATACAAAATGATAACGGTGCAGTATAATATGACTAGTGTGCCATTATTTATCTTTCACATAGTAGCTTTAATTGTGCTTTTCGACATCTGAGGCCCTGAGCATTCATTCTTGCCTTGTTTCTTCGGCTTGGTTTAGTACAATCTCACCTGCTGAGAGCTGGATTCATGCCTATTCATCCTGCTGAAAGCTAGCTGGGAAAGACCAAGTGCTCTGCTTACTGGCATTATTATTCATTCCCGGATGGGGAGTGGTCTTAAATCTGAAGTCGCTTGGTCCTGCAAAAAAGAAAGAAAGAAAGAAAATCCTGTTATGGATTCTTTAGCCGACTTTGTCTTCAGCCTCCCATTTTTCGTTTGTCTATAATGAAAACACCCATGCCATCTGTTTCTGAAACTCCCTGCTCTTGGGCTTTCAGTCTGAGATGCCTCAATTCCCCTAGGAGAAATCTGCCCCTAGGAAAAAACAAGAGCCATGTTCCCCACCCTCCTCCAAATTGCATGCAAGTTCAAAAAAAATTAAAGAGCTGGTTTGGAAAACTGGTGCTACAATCAGCAAACCCCATAAGGGTATCCATGTTTGTCTCCACCCCAGAGCCTGTTTTCCAAATTGCTGTGTTCTATTGCTAGTCAATGGAACAAATGTACCGGGAGCCCACTCAATCACATTCTGATGAAGTTGTTTCTGTTTGCAAAATATAGAAATGATGGTGTTGATTCTGTTTGCAATTTATAGTATACCTTTCCACTGAAACACTACAGGGCAGAATCCGTTCACAGTTACAGAATATTACCCTCCTTTTTGCATAATTACTCTGTACGTACTCTAAAAGAATTGCACAATATTTTAAGGCCCTTTAAATAAGGAACTCAGATTAGAAACTTCTCTTGGGGGTTCAAAGCTTTGTTGTCTTTGGAAGGAGAAAGCCAATAATAGATCTCTCTGTATGTTCTATTTCATGTCACATTTCTCTAGGGTTTAATATCCTAGACATTTGGAATTACATCAGACGATGTTTTAGGAATATATTTTCCAGCAGCTGAGCATGTAAATTCCATCAGCATTAATGGAAGCTCAATGCAGAAGTTTGAGAGAAAATAAATAACATACATTTGGTTTTGCAGCCAGCTTTAATTTACAGCATACCCAAAGGGATATAAGCTAATTTATTTTCTCAGCACTCTTCTAATGTTTGATTTCCTAATATTAGCCTTTGCTCAACAGAACTCTTATAAAAATTATAATTTGACAAGAAATTCATCTCCAAACTGATGCATGAAAGTGTTCTCAACTGCAAAGCCAATTATTTTAGCAGTTTAAGAAATCGTGTCCTCCCAATCGTGTCGTACCAAACCCTGTGTTGTGGGTGGTACGATTGGATAGCCACAACACCCTATTGGTAGGTCCTTTGATGCTGGGTTTAATCAGGCCAATGGGATGCTAGCCAATCTGATCAAGGGACCTATATATTTGCATGCATGTGACCCAGAGCTTCCTCTTTTGGTCAGTGCATCGGAACACCTGCCCACCTCCCCCTACTTTTAGGGCTTGTGCGCATGACCTTGCTATGCCGTCATGTGTCGTCTGTCATTGGGAAAGGGGCATGGCAGGAATTTTCCCCACTTGGCTGATTGGCTGGTGCCATTTGGGTTTCGCCTGCCGCGTAGCAAATCGTCACAACTTGTAAGGTTACGGATAGGCTCTGGTTCAGGTGATAGGGATGGGAGAGCGCTCTCGCCATCCCTATGTGAAAGGTATTCTGTTAAAGGAATCCAGGGACTCAATGGTTTGGTCAACCCTGAGAGGGGTTGTGCCCGTGCCTGAGTCCAGGGGGACCTCTGGATGGTGGACATAGCATGTCCCCGACTTTACGCCATCCCAGGTGTTCACCCTAGGCTGACCTATGCTGGTGCCCTGGGTCAGCGCTACCTGCAAAGGTGCAGGGAGCTAGTTGAACCAGAGCCTATGCAACCACTCACCTGATGTAATCTATAAAGTTGTGGCCTAAATTCTGCCAAAAACTAAACCAAAATTTGAGTCTTGTCTGAATTCATTTAAGGGGGGAGGTTTAAAGGTCTAAACACGCAAAACGTTATTGTGGTGATTTAAGGCCAAGCTGCATATTACATTCCTGACCTGATTGTGTTCCCCCCCCCCCAATAAAATAACAACAACCGGAGCTAGGAGAGGCAAGGGAACTGTCATGTCCCACAGAGAGGGGAGGATTTAAATTTAGTTGTGATCTCAGTAAAAATTACCCATGCGACAATTAACATGGAAGGAAAAGAACTCCCATTGATACCAAATCGAAGTTCTTTCCTTAATGTGAGTTGCTGTTAATGGAACTGGGGAAGCAAAGCTTCCTCTTCCTGTATACTTTGGTGCCACCCCACTGCCCCGCCCTCATGCCTGATATTTAATTTTCAGAAATTCACAAGATTTCTTATGGCGTCATTAACACAAGGTGCAAGTTAATCCCTTGGAGATATCAGCTTTGATTTTAGAGTTGTTGACCAAAGGCCAGAAAGCCTATGAGAGTGACAGGGTCAGGAAGCCTTCTCTGAAGCTACCTCACCAACGGTACCAGCCAAAGTGCTTGACAGCTTTGTCTGCAGATAGGAGACTTTGCTGGTTTCTCCAGGCAAGATTCTGGACGTGCCTTTTACGTGAAAAAGCTCAGGTATAATGTGGAAATTAACAGTTTTTGAAAAGTATCATGAAGGCCACACAGAAGATGAATATAAGATGTTTGACACAACTTTTTTGATATCAACCTTCTATGGCAGGAAAAAAGCCATGCAGCAGGTTACTGCTTTTAATGAAGGAATGAAATTGAATGAAGGAATGAAATGAATCACCACTTCCTGGTATAGCAAGACACCACTGATCTACTTTGAGTAAAACTTAGTTGAATATGACCCTCTGCCTAGAGAATTACCTGGGAACTTCAGAGTCCTTTCAGACATCAGAGTTTTCAAGTGACACTATGAGTATCCTGGCTCCAGCTTATGCTAAAGATTGCTAGTGGAACCTTAAATTATACCGAAGATTGCTACCAAGAAGAGTCCCCCCCCCTTTTTTAAAAAGTACATTTTAATTGCATATCTGGGTTGTTAGTAAAGTACCTTAAGAGTCACTTTCCATCTCTTATATGCAGTTCTATAAATGGTGGTGGCAGCAATATCTCTCTTTCTCCCTGCAACACTTTTCTTCTGAATATACCTGCCCTGTGCTTCATATCCTGAGAGAAACTGGTAGGGCATTAATATATATAAAAAATCATTCTGTCATCGGCTGCCATCTTTCCTAAAATGCTAAGAGATGTCTCTCCAAAACTTGTTCTTTTGATACTTCGCTGAAGAAGCTTCCACTCGCTGCCTACAAATATTCCTCAACAACTTTCAATTCCCAAAGTGGTTTTTAAAATTTAGTCCTAAAATTACTTGTCTACATTTTGACAACAGGGAATGGGGCAGGTGGAGGGGGGGGGGATGACCCAGGATTCCAAGTCAGCATCTGTGAACTGCCAGAGACACAGTTTTCATAGAACAACAACAAAATTTGACATATCCCAGCACCCTGTCTATCCTTTTCTGTCTGTGATAAAAATAGAATGAACAGAGGACCAGTGTTCTGCAGATGTTCCAGCTGGAAACAACAAGAAACAACAACAACAGTGGTTCAAAAAGCAGCATTTAAGAGAGGCATCCCTTTCCTTTGGTCTTCGCCAATCAAGCGTAAGCTAGCAGAAAAATAGCTAGCAGAAAAATAAACAAAAGGGAATTGAAGAGCATCACCAACAGCAACAAAAATCATACCAGACAAATATGCAGGATTTGGGCCAGTGCTACCGTACAGCATGTATAGTAGGCACAAATGCACATCTGGAAAAAACCAGAATGCTTTAAGCAGAGGTTGGATTGCCATCTGTCATGGATGCTTTAGTTGAGATTCCTGCATTGCAGGGGGTTGGACTAGATGAACCTCTGGGTCCCTTCCAACTCTACAATTCTATGATTCTATATGACTTCTAGGCATATTTGGTGGTGGCTTGACTCCTTATTTAATCATACCCTGTATTATTGAGATGATTAACAAGTGGTGAGGTGGTAGGGAGGGATGTTAAAAATGTGGCGGGTTCTAGCTGAATCCTGACTCCAATGCAGTTGTTCATGCACTTTCCTGTCCAACCTTTATTTGACAACCACAGTATTGAAGGCAGTGCCATCAACCAAGAGTACCATCAACCCAAAGATTTCTGCTGATGCAATTGAATCTTCCCCCTCTCCTCACTCTGTGCACTCCATGCCCTTGCCAAATCTACCTCAGAGGGTTGAGAGAACTCCCTGGAAGATATTTGGGTGAAGACACAGAGGTGGAGAGAGGGAGAATGTCACATTGCACAAGCAGAGAACCTTGTGTGGACAGCATGATTGCCTTAGCACTATGTTGAATCCCACCATGATTGTCTAAAGCATGGGTAGGCAAACTAAAGCCCAGGGGGCGGATTTGGCCCAATCTCCTTCTAAATCCGGCCCACGGACGGTTCGGGAATCAGCATGTTTTTACATGAGTAGAATGGTTCCTTTTATTTAAAATGCATCTCTGGGTTATTTGTGGGGCCTGCCTGGTGTCTTTACATGAGTAGAATGTGTGCTTTTATTTAAAATGCATCTCTGGGTTATTTGTGGGGCATAGGAATTCGTTCTTTTTTTCTTCTTCAAAATATAGTCTGGCCCCCCACAAGGTCTGAGGGACAGTGGACCAGCCCCCTGCTGATAAAGTTTGCTGACTCCTGGTCTACAGCAATTTGCTCTGACACAGAAGAGCCCTGTGAGCAACCTAAATATATACTCTAAATAATTATTACTGGAACTGCCTCTTTTCACAAACCTTTCCCCCTGTTGGAGTTCTCCATAGTTGTATCTCAGAAGTCTTTTGGTCTTCTTTCAGCCACCCTTCTCTGCTTATGTTCCGTGTTTGTTCCCCTCTTCCTCACATGCTCCTCTGTTTCTGAACCTGTCTCCACACACCAAGGCAGCTGCGATTGTATTTCACGTCTTCCACACACAAAATGTGTCCATTTCTGTCCTTCAGCTAATCTTTCTAATATTCTACACAAACACAAAAACTTCCTCCTGATGGAATGGAAGGGCAGCAGGACGAAAGGACAACATAAACTTTGGCTGACACAAATTATGACAAAATTATTTCTTTTCAACGTGGCAGAAAGTTCATTTAAGCAGCAACAAACAACAGGGAGCAGAGCTCAGACAAGAAAAGAACACAGAATGGAGGGAGAACAAGTAACCACAGCACACTGCATGAAGCACAGCCTGAGACAGCCTTTTATGGTCTCTCCCACTAGCTGAAAATTAAGGCCTGCACCCGGGAGATGATTTGCAGCCCTTACCAGCTGTGTCCCAGATTCTAAGGCTAGTTTTAGTCGAGGTTCTAGGAGCCCCCCCCCCTTTAGAAGGAAAATTTCTAGTTTGATTTTGCTGGGTTTCGTGCTTGCAGAAGTAATCACGCGAGTTCAGAAACCAGAAGGAATTTTTTAAATATAATGTCTATTATCAAAGCCAGAGCATGATTTATATCACATGTGCTCTCAGACCTCAATATTTGTGCTTTCAGTCATCTATCAAGCTAGGCCATTAATGGTTCATTCAGGTACATCAATATAAATGGCCTAAACACAGCATGCAGTGCTTATTTGTAATTGTGGAAGTTTATCAATCAATCACCTGAAAAACAAATGCTGCTGCATACAGGTAAACTCTAGTTCTTAGTAGGTATAGTAGTCTATCACGACAAATGGATCTCCAAATAGAGAGAAATTATATGAGGGCTGCAGCTTATGCCTTTTCATTCTTGCCTGTCAAAGAGCAAAACCAGGGAAAGTCCTGGGTATTGTTTCAATTTGCAGTGGTGGAAAAACAGCTTCCTTGTTTAATTTGGAAGCTCTGTGCAGGACTGAAATGTCAGTATCCCAATGTAACCTCTCACACAGGGAGGGAAATCGCTCTGTTAACAAACTATGTACTGAAAATCAAATGAAAAAGGTGGCAGTATTTAAGGACAGAGTTTCTCCCTTTAACATAACTGTAGGATTGTTTCTTCCTTAGAGAACATAGTGATTGAATTAATTATTATTATCATTATTGTTATTTTAATTAATTAATATTGTGTGCACAGTCTGCTTAATGTTATCGAATGTGGCAGCTTTTCCTTCATTGCTTTGATTCATAGCTGCCAAGTTATCCCTTTTTTAAAGGGATTTTCCCTTATGCTGAATAGGCTTCCTCGCGAGAAAAGGGAAAACTTGGCAGCTATGCTTTGATTTGCCCAGGCAGAGGTTTAAACAACAGCCCAGACTGTAACGTGGAGGGAATGTTAGTTCTGTTGGTCCCAATTACATACCTTTCAACTCGTGCATTTTGGATGGGTACATAGGAACAGAGAAAGCTGCCTAACACTGATTCAGACCATTGGTTCATCTGCCTCAGTGTCATCTAAATTGATTGGCTGTGGATCTGCAGGGGCGTGGGCAGGGTTCTCACCTAGTCCACCCTGGCTTCCATGCATTGAACCTGTGACCTTCTGCTTGCAAGACAAGTGCTCTAGTTCTGAGCTATGGTCCTTCCTTCACAAAAGGATATTCATGCATTGATTTCCCCGATTTCTCTTTCTTTTGCATCCAATCATTCTTGTGCTCCAAATCCACTTTCCCATTTATTTTTTTTACATTGTAAAATTACAGGGAGGAGCAATTGAGAAATCCCAATGTCTTTTGGTACTATCTTTGTGGATTTGTGCATATTTTCTTAGAAATATGCCACCCACACTATTTATTTGATGCATTTAATTGTTCCTGAGGACTAAAATTGGATTCCTGGCTAGATCTAATTCATGAGAAAGAAGTGGTACCGATGTTTGGAAGTTGCTTTTCTAAAAAGGATATTAGTACAGGAGTGCTATTTCTTTCTTCATTTAACACATTTATACCCTAATGAATCAGAACAAAACCACAAGAATCAAGAAATATCTATATTTGAACTTTGAATTCTGTTTTTTAAAAAAATAAAAAAAATGCATGTTCAAAATCCCAATGTGAATGTAAAACTGGAAATTTCTAATTCAAAATTTGAATACCCAAATAGGAAAGCTTGGGTGTATTTGGAATGTTTTTGGCTCTTTGTTTCACCTTGAGTCATTTACCAAATATGCCATTCGGCATTGCTGGGGCACATTGATGGCTGAGATATATGGGGCAACCATTTTATCCAAACTGTTAACAGATTTAGGACATGATAAGGGGCCTGTTTCACATAGTTTCTCTGTCAAATCAAAATTGATGGTCACAGAAATATTTCTTCATTTATACGCATGGTTCTGGTCAAATCAAGATAAGAAACCTCAGGAGAAAGTTTAGAGTTAAATATGAAGAGGCTGCCACCTTGTGGTTGCAGAATTGATTTTTGTCCATTGTTCATTTTGGTTGCATTTATTTAGCCCAGGCATCCCCAAACTTGGCCCTCCAGATGTTTTGGGACTACAACTCCCACCATCCCTAGCTAACAGGACCAGGGATGATGGGAATTGTAGTCCCAAAACATCTGGAGGGCCGATTTTGGGGATGCCTGATTTAGCCTGACAAATGCCATGCACATTCTAAGATGCATGTGAGGTTTATAGTTGCAAGTGGTACCCAAACTTGGGAAGATTCTCACTGGAATAATACTTCTTTGGAAGATCCTGCTGTGATTATTCCCCTCACTATTAGTGGGATTATGCTTTATCATGTACAAGTAATTCAAATATGCTGCACTCCATGGCAAGGTCAACTCGATAGAATACATGCAAAGTGCCCTCAATTATCATATTATGGGCCATCATTGACGATTCGAATCACTGTGCACGTAGGGAACTTTAATATGTAAACAAACTGTTATTCTATTGACCTGCATGCACCTAGCCCTCAAGGTCTGGGAAATTGTAATTTAATGTACAAGCCAGACCATATGAATGATTCAGCCCTGTTTTAGGCTAGGCTGTGGAGTCTGCAAGATGAACTTTCTTCTACCAAAGGCAAATGCAAGATTTTCTTCTTAAAGGGACTCTTCTCTTACGAATCTGGCTTAGCGCTGCTGTGCAACCTTGCTAAGCCTTTCTTCTTAGCCTGCAGCTGATGTGTGGTTTCAGGGGAGAATCTTGAAAACAGTTTCCCCAGCCCATTTATGGCCTATGTTACCCATGGGGCTTCTGAGAAACAATGGTTTGTTGTTTAGTCGTTTAGTCGTGTCCGACTCTTCGTGACCCCATGGACCAGAGCATGCCAGGCACTCCTGTCTTCCACTGCCTCCCGGAGTTTGGTCAAGCTCATGTTCGTAGCTTTGAGAACACTGTCCAACCATCTCGTCCTCTGCCGTCCTCTTCTCCTAGTGCCCTCAATCTTTCCCAACACCAGGGTCTTTTCCAGGTCTTTTCCATATACATAATAAACATTTCTCATTCTTTTTTGAATTTCTTGTCTTCTTGATTCCTGAGCTTCCCAGTTCGTTTTGCTATTTCGGCCGAGTCCATTAGCTTGATTTGCCATTCTTCCTTAGTTGGGGTTGTCTCTTCCTTCCAAAGTCTTGGAGCACATCTTGACTTTTTATCATGCTTTGCCTGGAATGAAACAAACCATGATCTCTGGTCTGGCTATAGCATTAAACTTGGGAGCATGGCTTGTTTCCTCCCCAGTGGGAAGAACTGAGGTGTGGTCCACTCATTCATGCTAAACCATGGCTTATGGCTTATTGTGATATGCAAATGCAGCCTATGTGTATTTATTCATTTTTTTTAAAAAAAAATTGCACCAATATACTTCATCTTTACAAGTCACCTTAGATATTCTTGTTGTTGTTTAGTCGTTTAGTCGTGTCCAACTCTTTGTGACCCCATGGACCAGAGCACGCCAGGCACTCCTGTCTTCTACTGCCTCCCGCAGTTTGGTCAAACTCATGTTCGTAGCTTCGAGAACACTGTCCAACCATCTTGTCCTCTGTCGTCCCCTTCTCCTAGTGCCCTCAATTTTTCCCAACATCAGGGTCTTTTCCAGGGAGTCTTCTCTTCTCATGAGGTGGACAAAGTATTGGAGCCTCAGCTTCGCGATCTGTCCTTCCAGTGAGCACTCAGGGCTGATTTCCTTAAGAATGGATAGGTTTGATCTTCTTGCAGTCCATGGGACTCTCAAGAGTCTCCTCCAGCAGCATAAGTAACAATGGTTACTTATGGGCTATTCTGAAAATGTATTCTCCAGTCAAATATGAAAGTGAATAGATTTGAAATCAATTCAAATTGCTTCCCTACACCCGTTCACATATTCGTAAGTGAACATGTGAAGTGTGAATAACTTTGACAATCTTTGAACAAAATGTGCCACTAGCAAGTCAAAATGTGTACAATGAAAGTGGCAATAGATGGCAGGCAGAGATTGACAAAGGTCAAGCTTTATTGCCCCCACTAAATATAATTAGGATGTTTGTGGCATGCAGAGAACATAGAAACCTTGCGAGAACACTTTGGCAATATAAAACTAGTTGAGTGCCTGGGATGGGGGTGGGGATGGGTCTTTTATCGCTTCAGGATGCATGCGAAAACCCTGGCTTATTGTTCTGCTGACCTTCAATATAAAGAGATAAGGAAGCATGTCTGCTTACTTGAGGAAGTAATCATTAATGAGAGCTTTGCCTTTGGAAAGCCAAAGTCCTCTGCACTCCCCAGAGAGAAATCTTTAACTCCATATATTTGACTTGCATGTATCTTATGCGCCAGATGTTCTTTTCCTTTTAACAGAGGAGTTAATATTTCCCTCTCAGTCACACACTTGAAAGGACAGCTTGCAACACACACACACACACACACACACACACAGAGAGAGAGATATATTTTTATACAAAACAAAGCCAACACCAACTTAAGTATGAAAAAAGGCAACTGAAATTAGACTTGGCAATATAATTAAAATAAAGCAAGGATACACTGAGTAAAGTGATGTGTCATTCTACCTTGTTTCAGTAAAAGAGGCCATTTGTTTGTTTTCACATATTTAAAAGAGTATCTGAAGGAAGGGAGAGGAGGAATTTCTCTCCAGCTACTGAAGATAGGAGAAGAAGAAATGGAGGTAAAATATAGAAAGATAAAAGACATCTTACACCAGCCCATAGCTGGACATTCTAGGTGGTATTCACCCAAGTTTTACTCATAGTAGGTGCACCGAAATTAATGACTAAGTCATATCCATTAATTTCAGCGGCCCTTAATAAAACTTAGTTAAATGCCATCCCTTGGGAGTGAGATAGTATGCAGGGTAGCGTTATTAATTGGGGGAGGGGCAGACTCCCCATAATTCCTGGCTTTAGCAAAAGTTAGAAATAATCAAGGTTTGATTTAATTTTGCCAAACACAGAAACCTCCTGGATTTAGTTATGCTAATGAGCCAAGCCACTTTGGCAGAGCTAGCTGGATGGGCCATTAAAAAGGTAAAGGTAAAGGACCCCTGACAGTTAAGTCCAGTTGCAAACGACTTTGGGGTTGCGGCGCTCATCTTGCTTTTCTGGCCGAGGGAGCTGACGTTTTTCTGCAGACAGTTTTTCCGGGTCATGTGGCCAGCATGACTAAGCAGCTTCTAGCGAAACCAGAGCAGTGCACGGAAACGCCGTTTACCTTCCTGCCGGAGCGGTACCTATTTATCTACTTGCACTTTTTGGCATGCTTTCGAACTGCTAGGTTGGCAGGAGCAGGGACCAAATAATGGGAGCTCACCTTGTCAGAGGGATTCGAACCGCCGACCTTCTGACCAGCAAGGGATGGGCCATTAGCAGGGGACACAGGGAGATGTGGTGATGCCCATCAAGGAAACCATCAGAGGGAAAGACTGCCAGGCAAGAGGCTATGAGGTCCCTTCTTTGCTGGGTGTGAGTGGGCAGAGGCCGAGGCCAGGTTTAGGGTTTCAGCTTTGCATGATGTAGGCTGAAGGAAGGTCCTTGGAGTCAGTTAGCAGTGAAAAGAAGGAAGAACAGAACTCCATGTGAGATGGAATTGATCAGGCTGGAACAAAGAGACACAGAGGATGGCTTTTTGCTGTCCCTTGAATCCAATGATGCCCTTAAGGGGAAAGGAAGATCCTTATAGAATGTGAGTGCTCTGCAATCGTTCCATCTAGGTGCAGGTTGTATATACTTGTAAATAAAACCATATATCATAAAGACACCACAGTCTCTGCTGTGCCTCACTGTCCCAAAAGAGAACACAGACCCTGGTAAGTGTGCCTGCAGCCCCTGGAATCTCGCACTGTGGTGTGTGCAGAACAGCTAGCACTTAAATCAAAGTCGGCTATGTTAAAGTTCTTCGATTGTAGTAAATATTACTAAAACAAAATTGTATTGTATTCATATAAAAAATAAGTGCCTAGTACAGCCAGAACACTGGGAGGCAAGAGTAGGTTTAATTTGTCGGGGGTAATTGGGTAGAGTGCTACTCACATTCCTTTTCTTGTATTTCCACAAGTTAAAGGACTTATCCCCCTGTGGGAAAGAATACAGAACAGAAGTGTGCCTGCTGGCCATGTTCTTGGTGTCAGCATTCCTACCGTGTTTCTCATATTATAAGACATGTCTTATATTTATTTTTTCCTCAAAAAAACACACTATGGCTTATTTTCAGGGTATGTCTTATATTTTTCCTCCTCCTCCTCCTGCCATGGCCGGCATTGCTGCTGCGCCTATCACTATGTCTTATTTTCGGGGTATGGCTTATATTCCTTGAATGCTTAAAAATCCTGCTATGGCTTATTTTATGGGTATGTCTTAAAATATGAGAAACAGGGTACAAGCCACCCGCCCGCCACCTTGTATTCAGCTGAAAGCATGGAAATGTCTGCAGTGCAATGTATAGCTTTATTTATATGTAGAAGCCTCTGGGGATCTCTGCATAACCAGGGTCCTAGGTATGGTGTCACTTGTAAATATATGTTGGCTGCAGTGTTGACTGCAGCAAGCACATGCACACACAACTTTTAGGAATCAAGTGCCTTTTGTGAGCCCAGCCCTGCTCAGAATACTTACCTGACACCATTTCAGATTGCCCATCTCCTAACCTTTGGGCAGGTCTTTTGTCAGACAAACTGGCTATCAGCTCATTGGCTATACTTCTTTCTGTGCCAGCACAAGCTGGCTTTGTTCACACTGCAAAGTCCCAATGACCTCAATAGGACTCAGATATCCTTGGCAACAGGATCTCTTAGCTTCTTGTATTTTCCACATGAAAGGTAAATCTGTATGAAACTGCATTTTGATGTTGATTATTTTGTGCGAACACCACAGATCCCACAAGAAGCATTTGTCTGGCAGCCCTCCAACTTTTGGCTGGTGCTTGTGCACATAGACTGTACTGCATAGAAACCATCTCAAGTTAAACACTGTGAAGTTCCATTTATTTCACTGAAAGAGCTCACATCTACCCCTTTGAAATCAATGGTACTTACGAGTATTTAACTTTGGCTGGATTGGCTCTATCCATTGTCTATGCCTGGAGCTTTAATTAGAAACTGGCTCTTTTGGAAAGCTAATGAACACACATTCAAGAGAGCATGATTCTTATGCTCAATTAATTCCCCTCAGAAACAAGACAATAGCTTCATGAATTAATTGGGCTCCTTAGAAAGTGGCAATTTCCATTCATCCGGGATTCTAAACAAATAAGTCTAAATAATACAGCCTCAGGTTAAGAACTTAATAATATACTCTACTACTAATTCTGCTTTACAGGTAGACGTGAAAGCATTCAAAATCTTCTTTGTGTTTTTTTCCTGATCTGTGAAGCTGCTATTTTATTGAACTCATATATACGTTGATCTGTTATATTAAGAGCATTGATCCCTGCAATAGGGAAAAAAGAACATCAGCCATCAAAATGATTCTTCCTTTTATCTTGCTGTGAAACTTCTTGCTCTTGTCTTTTAATGGCTTCAGTAACAAATGCACACACTTCAAGGAATGGAATTCAGCTCAGTATTATAAACTTTTATAATACATTCCTTGACAAACCATATGTTGAGGGCTGTTGACTATAGGCAGTCATTTCTTTTCCTGACACCCCATTTTCTTTCTCTCTCACTGCTACACCCTCAGTTTCTACTTGTCCTGAATGTTGCTGGGAGAGGAACAGATCAATCTTGCCAGAATTCTGAACCAATCGCTTGTAGAAGGCTTTTGAAATTAGACTGAGAGCTGCTTAATATTAGGCTGATGGTCCCATAAGCCCTGCGGCTGTTGTCCACCTCTGCTTTATGGAGTGTCTAGGTGTCAGGTAACTGTGAGATGCGCAGTAAGGCCTAAATCTGAGCTAGGGTTTGACAGTGATGAACTCTAGGACCTATTCTGCCTGGAAGGGTCTATGTCCTGGAATAGGTAAATTAATAATAAATGGAAGGATTCCTTTTAGCATCTGCAGAGTGCTTTTTGGCGTGTTTAGACCTTTAAACCTCCCCCTTGAATAAATTCACACAAGACTCAAAATTTTGGTTTGGTTTTTGGCAAAATTTAGACCACAACTTTATTGATTACAGCAAGTGAGTGGTTGCATAGGCTCTGGTTTGACTAGCTCCCTGCACCGTTGCAGGTAGCGCTGACCCAGGGCACTACTATAGGTCAGTCTAGGGTGAACACCTGGAATGGCAGAAAGCCGGGGGCATGCTATGTCCACCACCCAGGTGTCCCCCTAGACTCAGGCACACCTCCTCTCAGGGATGACCAAACCATTGAGTCCCTGGATTCCTTTAACGGAATACCCTTCACATAGGGATGGCAAGAGCGTTCCCCCATCCCTATCACCTGAGCCAGAGCCTATCTGCAACCTTACAAGTCGTGACGATTTGCTACGTGGCAGGTGAAACCCGAATGGCACCAGCCAATCAGCCAAGTGGGGAAAATTCCTGCCATGCCCCTGTCCCAACGACAGATGACACACGACGGCATAGCAAGGTCAAGCGCGCAAGCCCTAAATATAGGGAGAGGTGGGTGGTTCCGATGCACTGACCAAGAGAGAAAGCTCATGGTCACGTGCATAGACATATTATATAGGTCCCTTGATCCATTTGGCTAGCGTCCCATTGGTGAGATTAAACCCAGCATCAAGGGACCTACTAATAGGGTGTTGTGGCTATCCAATCGCACCCACCCACAACACAAGGGTTTGGTTGCCAGGTCTCACTGCAACACATGCCCTCTTTGAGGGAGGACACAATTTGTTACCATCTTAGGCTTAGGTTAGAGGGCTTTCAGGAGTCTTTGATGTCAATGCCTTAATGGTAAACATAGGACTCTACTTCCCCATATTTAATGCAAGCAATGTTTCATTTGGATGCTACAGATAAGCCAGGACCGTCTCAAGCATGTCGGGCGCCCTGACGTCGTGGTGCGGAGGTTGCTCCGGTGCCCCCGCCCTAGTGGGCGGGTGCAGCGCGCAGCGCAGCGCCCCTGCTGGCCCAGTGCCCCGGCGCCACCCAGCCTACCCCTAGAGCTGGCCCTGGGATAAGCAGTAAAAGCTAAAGAGGTGTTAAGTGGTGCTCATATCAGTTTTTGACTCTCCCTGATATATTATGGTAAAAAGAACTTGTATTCAAAAGTCCCATTAATTTCTAGCCAAGTATGTATGTTGTAGTCCAGTCCTATTATTTAAAGAAAGGGAGAGAGAGAGAGAGAGAGAGAGAGAGAGAGAGAGAGAGAACCGTATTTCATTCATAATGACGTTAGGACAGATATACATTTAAACAGAATGTGTGTACTTCATAGAGTCAGGATTATGCTCACCAATTTTCTAGTATTGTTTGTATAGATTGGTTCTATACTAGTTTTGTTCTGTATACGCAGGATCCCATTAAAATATGATGTCTATATATCAGTTTTTGGAGATTCCAGTCTAACACTGAAATATACTCGGAGTCGAGAGTGAATTTCATGCTCTTTATTCGACTTGTAGTAGCAATAGGAGAAGAAGAATGGCTCTTTCCCCAAAATGTCTGCTTATATACATTATTTACACAATGGGCCTTGAGTGATTGGCTACTTCAGGGCTGTACCTGTGGGCCAATCAGGCTGCAGATTGGCTGCTCCTGCAGGCCAATCAGGTTGCAGATTCACCTGGAGCTGGATTGGGTGGCTCCTGTGGACCAATCAGCAGTACATAACAAACACCCACCTAGTAGAATAGAACTTATGCTTCTTTCCTATCACCATAGGAAATCAATCACAGTCTTTTGGGATACAAGCTCTCCTTTCAAATGTTGAAGCAAAAACACTGAAAGCAGCTGCTGAAGTCACTCTCGTGTACCCCCTTCTTCCATCAGCTCTGGTGCATGACAAGCTCTTGTCCACCAAAACAAAACCATTTATTCCTTAAGAGTCCTAACTTACTCTTATATAATGTTGCACAAGTAGATGGGCATGGTGATTTGGAGGACAGGACAGATGAATTAGACGCCATAAGAAGAGAATCTCATTGATAGAGCTCATGTAGATTCCTGCTGGCTGACAGAAGTATCCTTTTAACAATACAGTGTTTGGGGGTTGATAATTATATCAGTGATATTAAATAGGCATCCTGAATTTGCTTAGGCATTTTGTACTCTGTTGCTAATTGAAATTGGGATGGTGGAAATGTGAAATATAAAAAGTAGAAATAGGTCAATGGAAAAGGGGCTTTTGGTGTGAGAACAATATATATAAAAGGCTCCACAAGATTTATTACATAGGCTCTTTTAAAAAGAAAAACAGATACTTTCCCACTTGCCTGTCTAAAGTGATGAAAGTAGCAAATATTTAGGTCTTCTTAAACCAGGGCAGAAGTACAAACAAAACAATGGAATCATTAATAAGAGATGCTCTAGTTTTATGAGAAGATACTACCCCAGGAAAGAAAAAAAGAATAATTCTTCTCATCTTGTGGTAAAAGTATCCTGCTGACATAATGATAAAAAAGAATCCTTTGAAGAAAAAAAAGTGTTTCAGGAAAAGAAAGTGCAGCTTCCACAGCTACTGGGAATTATGAATGCTTAGCTTTATTTGCTGACTTAAAGAATTTATGCATAATACACCAAAATGTGTAAGTAGCTTCTGGGGGGTCAAATGGGTTGAAAGCCTTTGACTCTTCATTTGGGAACACTGAATTCTCTGGTGACCCTAGCAAAGTTTCAACTGCTATTATGAAACAAATTCTTCTCTCATTCTTATTCTTCTAATTCTCCAGGGTGCTTCTAGAGTGCTGCTATTTTTGGGTGGGATTTAGTTGCATACTGGCAAATTCTGGTTGTGCAAATGAAATTGGTTGGAAGGTCTTGTGCAACAAATCCAGTCCCCCCAAATATCAGACTTGTTGAGGTAAGAAAATTGTTTGGGAAATGCACTAGGACGTGTGGCATAATGCTTGCTTTGATGCAATGTCATCTAACCACCCCACAAACAAACCAGAATGAATGCTCTTTAAATAGCCAATGTTGTCTATTCAAAGCAGGATGAATGCTCAATAAACAGGTCATCTGGCAGCATCCCTAGTTAATAATGCTAAAGGAAAGGGCAACTAGAATCTAAACAGGCCTTTTGCTACAGTAGTTCCATGTGGTGGCTTCCTCTGTTGGTTCAACTAGTTGAGGTTCATTTATCAACAACAGGCTTTCAGCAACCCAAGCGTCCCACAATTCATACCTCACTGTTGGAGTCGGTTGACTCGACTGGCTTCTGGCCCCTTCCAAGGCCTGACATACCCCAAGCCTGTCCCCGCTTCATAGCTGCCAAGTCTCCCGTATTTCCCGGGAAATCCCCATTTTTCCAGCTGTTTCTAGCTGAAAAAATGGATTTTTTTTGTTTTTTCCCGGTTTATTTTGGCACGGCGGCCATTTTGGAACTGGGCGGAGCATGCTCAGAAGCGACTTTTGATGCTGCTCTGCCCAGTTCCAAAATGGCTGCAGTGCGACTTCTGGCGCGACGGCCATTTTGGAACTGGGCAAAGCAGCATCAAAAGTCACTTCTGAGCATGCTCCGCCCAGTTCCAAAATGGCGGCAGCGCTACTTCCGGTCTGCTACTTCCGCCCGGTCCCTTATTTCTCCGACAGCAACTTGGCAGGTATGCCCCACTTCCTGCTGATCTTCCTTTGTTCTAATCGCTTGCTCTGCCTCCTACCTCTTGGAGACTCAGGTGCAGCCCATTCCTCCACCTCTGGAGTTGAATCCAACCCCCTCCTACCACCTGCATCCTACTCCTTCATCTCTGTGCTGCTGCGAAAACTTACAGGCAGTATTCCAGAGCGAGAGGGGCTCATCTCACTTTCGTTGTGTGAAAGAAGCAAGTTTCTGTTTTCCTCTGCCTCTTCCTCCCCGTCTGCAGACTCCTCTCTGCCGGCCATGTCTCTGACACCTCCCGACACGTGAATGCTTGTGATCTATCTGTAGCAGATAATTGAGGGGCCTGCCCCCTCAAAAAAACATCAAAAATATATCAGGGCCCCCCCAAAGTGCCTCGGCCCCCAGGAGGTGGCACCCTTGATCTGTAGTGTAGTGAAAGTCAGTCCCTTACAGTTACTTAATTCTCAGAAATGAGGGAAAAGAGACATAAGCAAAACTTTCCTTTGCTTATGATCCCGTCTCACCAGCTGTTTGTGGGCAGCCTCAATTTCAAAGCTTGCCTACTTAGGTTGGTTAAGACACATTATATCTTCAGTTAAAGAGCCTGCATGCCTGCAAATGTGTGTGTCAGGTGTGTGTGTGTGAGGAAATCAGCTCACAACTGAAAGAGCCCTGGCAAAAGACGAATGGGTTGATATTTGGCCTCATCAGCTGTTTAACTTCTTTTCCTTAACTTTAACTTCTTTCTCTCAATGTCAGGCTTCCTCAACCTCGGCCCTCCAGATGTTTTTGGCCTACAACTCCCATGATCCCTAGCTAGCAGGACCAGTGGTCAGGGATGCTGGGAATTGTAGTCTTAAAACAGATGAATTCTGTTTGAAATTAGCCATTAATTAAACCTTCTATGCAAAGTATGCGAGAATAGATATTCCTGAATTGACAATATAGTGATGGAACAGGTGTCTGTAGCGTTTGCACAGCAGCAGCAGCAGCAGCAGCAACAACAACAACAACACAAATAGTGTTTCATGTTTTCCCCTCTGTGTAGCGTTGCCAAAAATAGTGATTTTAATCTTTTGGAGCTGTTTTCACTACTTTTCCCACCACATTGCCATAAATCCGTGTTTTCCCTGACATTTTGCCAATTTGGTATAATTCCCCCCTGATGTCATTTTTTACACCCAGAAACCAGGACATGTGTCAGGGAGTAGACTCAAGAGGCAAGATGAAGAATGGTGGAGATCACTGTGAGGCTGCAGGAGAAGAGGGATGAAGCATTGATTTACAGCAGGGGTTTGAGGAAAGACACAGCTCAGAGATAGATGAACAGAAGACTTGGGAAGTGTTAGAAGAAGGGAGGGGGAACTGTGACAGAGCAGCCAGCTGACATGTTGTTACTGAACAGTATTTCTGATCCCCCTTCTCCCAAAACTCAGTGTTTATTAAGAGTGCAGGAACAAAGGAATTACAGTGGTACCTTGGTTTGCAAACACAATTCGTTCCGGAAGTCTGTACTTAACCTGAAGCGTACTTAACCTGAAGCGAACTTTCCCATTGAAAGTAATGGAAAGTGGATTAATCCGTTCCAGACAGGTCTGCAGAGTACTTAAACTGAAAATACTCAAACCGAGGCGTACTTAAACCGAGGTATGACTGTAGAGACATTTGACCATGAGTGGCCACCGTAAGGGAAGATGCTGTGGCTAGGAAGGAGGGAGGAGGAGCCTAGTTTGGGGCAACGCCATTGTTAAGGCTTGCTGCGTTCTTTTGTCTCTTGCTATTATGATTGAATAAACTCATTAAAAAGGACTCTCCTTGTTTTCTCTGCTCTTGCTGCAACCGGGGAGGAATACCTTTCCTGAAGCCTTGACAACATGTCAACATGCTTCCTGACTGACATACGGCAAGCCTATGTGAATCTAGTTACAATTGGTCTTGCCCAGAACTGAGTTATCAAGAAAATCTAAAAACAGATAGTAAACACGGGACATTTGAAAGTCAACCATAATTGCTTGTGAGAGGGACATCTAATCATTTTTACTGTTAAACCCTGTTCATTGCCCAATGTGTTGGGGGGTCTTACAAATCGTACATTCCTACTTCCCTATTGCACCTGAGATATTCTCTTCCCATTGACTTGAGATATTGGTTATGCATTAACACAGAGATAAGGATTCCTTTTACGTGAAGGCACATTTGCCAATAATTGTGAAGGGAACCTCGGAAAGTATTAGGTTACTGGAAGGTAAAGAAATGGCACATTTTTTACATTTGCTGAACTAAGTACAAGATTAGAACAAATGGCCCTTAAGGCTCAAGTATTTTACTAAAAGATGGAATATGTGAGGCATTGTAAATGAATACTATGAATAAATTCTATTGTTCAGTTCAAGCCGTAGCAGCACATTCAGAAGATATATTTCCTTGTTTCAGAGCCAGAAGGTTCATTTAATCATTTAATTTTTCATCATTTTTCATTGTTTATTTGCCACATTTCTTAGGCATCTCATAACCAAGGACTGGGTGATGAATGACTAGATTTTATTTATTTAAAAAATCAACAATGCAACATTAAAACAGCAACCCCCCCAAAAATATATATATCCTACAGAGTATATAAATAAAGAGTATACAGTATCTTTAATAACTTTTAAACCCAACCCTTTAAAGGAGGTTGATGTTTAAACCCTGCCCCACAATCCTGAGGCTGTTCACGTTTCTCTGTGATTACAATTTAGCATAATTTTAAAAATGCCCATTAACAGCAATTAGGCAATTCATGCTATATCTAGTTTGGCCCTGAAAGGCATAGGTCAATGAACTGAGTAATAGAATCTTTCTACCGATGCAATATTTTCTGATTTTCTTTTCAACTGACACTCAATATTTTGTGGCTACTGAGCATGTTTACTCCTTGCTGGGGGTTTTAGTTGTTGTTTATAAAAGGAGAAAGATTTTTGTACTTCTGGATCCTCAGGGTTTCCCCAAGAATCATTTTGCCTCATTTCGGATTCATTTCTGCTGACGCTATCTGAGTTTACTATTAAAAGGGAGTGATTTTTAATCAGCCCAAAAGCCACAAATATATGTTTGCTCTTCTGTTGAAATAGATATTCCTTCATTATACCAGCCTAAGAATTCAGATTTGTTATTAAGATATTTAATCAATATTTCTAACAATATGATTAGTTGTACTGGGCTCAACGTGATATTCATTGTCCAAGAAGAGAACTCTTTGCGTGAGGGTTGTGAAGTTAATGTTCCCTCACAAATCCCAATTGGTATTTGGCCTGAAGACCTCCTTGGTGTAATGGAATGGCATTACTACTGTCAGGCTTCTCTACAAGTTGTTAACCATACTTTTCTGCTTTAATATTAACACTGGGGTGAGGTGGGGAATGCATCCAGGGCAATAGTTCCTTCCAGACTGTTTTCTGCTAGATGAGTTGAAGAACTATGTACCTTTAGAAATTAAAATGTAACTGAGGCAGGCACTGCACCAAGGGGTAAAAAAATTAGCAAATCAAATTAGATTTTGCCACATGAAATTCATTCCTCAGAAAAATGTACTGTATTAAACTTTTAAAAAAACAGCCACCAGGTAGGTTGTATCTATATTTCATCATTCTGAACATTACGCAACTTACATTAAAAATAATGACTTGTCATACATAAAACATTTGCTTTACAATTTTTCTAATCCATAATTGTTGCACTGTAATGTGAACTTGGTGGAATCAGTTCAAATGCTGCAAAATTCATTTTCAGTGGCAGTAACCATATGCATATATCATCTATCTATCTATCATCTATCTATCTATCTATCTATCTATCTATCTATCTATCTATCTATCATCTATCTATCTATCTATCTATCTATCTATATCATCTATCTATCATCTATCTATCTGTCTGTCATCTATCTATCTATCTATCTATCTATCTATCTAAGCAGGTATAGATAAACCAAGTTCTCAATGAGTTGTTCAGCTCATTTCTTGGCTGAGCTCATTTCTTCAGGCAGCTACTTATAAATCAATCAATATAAAAACCCTTTCACATAGCAAAATGAAATCTCAGGAAGAAAGGCTTAGGCTTCTTTGTCATCTTCTGAACATCTACTTTTCTTCCACTACACCACACATTGAGAACTCAACCATGTGAGCCTAGGAATGGTCCAGCTCAGAAAAATGTTTATTGCCTTAGTAAGAACCAGGCCTCAATTGGGCAGAAGCAAAACATTTGGGCTAAGATCCAATTCTCCCATGGGTGGAAGGAAGGCATAGCTGCCAAGTTTTCGCTTTTCTCGCGAGGAAGCCTATTCAGCATAAGGGAAAATCCCTGTAAAAAAGGGATAACTTGGCAGCTATGAAGGAAGGGCAGAGAGTGTCTGTGTGTGAATGACTGAGGGTTGCCAAGGAAGTAGGTGGGGTGAGACGGAGGAAGGCGATAGGCTGACCAACTGGTTCCTCTTCCTCCTCTTCCCCTTAATCCCTCTCACTGCTCTTAATTGTGCAACCACAGAGTCAAGAGCTCACAGACCATGTGAGCATGACCTCTACTACACACATATTCAGCTAACCACATAGTCCTTGCAAGCCGCAATGTTGCAAGTTGAGGGCTGAAGCATGTTACATAACATGTTTTTTTCTTGAGGGACAGTCCGTTTTCTGGTTCTTTCAAATCATATGAATTGGTTAGACCTTCCCTTTTTAAAGGGTTCAGCTCCCTCCCTTGGCGGGAGGGGGATAGATGACATCAGTTTGCAAGCGTGTGCATGCAAAATCCACACAAAATCCCAGCACACCTTTTCCTTTCCAGATCCCAGAACCACCTATCCAGATTGTAAGATGTTGCTGAACACAGTTATCCTATAGTAAGTACAACCAGATTGACTGTGCAATAAAATAGGCCAAGCATCCCCAAAGTTGGCCCTCCAGCTGTTTTGGGACTACAACTCCCATCATCCCTAGCTAACAGGACCAATGGTCAGGGATGATGCAAACTGTAGCCCCAAAACATCTGGAGGGCTGAGTTTGGGGATGCCTGAAATAGGCTGTGCAGCATTCTTAGACTTTACAAAAGTAAGCTGTTTCTGCTCAGTCTGCTTACACTCCCTGTTTCAGAAATGGCAGGATGGCAACATGCAATTGTGGAGGCTCAGGTCCTTGATGTGAGACCAGGGGTATCCTGGTTTTCACCTGTGAAGTGTTGGAGAGAATAGTCCTGTTCAGACATTTGATCTGAATGCCTGCAGAGGGCAAAAGAGACTCGCACAAACTCATGTCCTCTAGCTTCATTGTTACTTGTGCTTGGTAGATGATCTGAAAGGCCAAAACATGTACTAGACAAAAGCATGTACATTCTGTCCATGTTCCTGTGAACTCTGCCTATTCTAGAGTATGCAAATAGGGGGAAATTAACTGCACACACATACAGTGCAGGGGCTGAGACTCTTTCAGGCATTGTACTGAAGGTGCATACAGAGTGCGACCAGGAGGTGCAATCCCAACAGGTCTCATACTGAATAGCCTCCTGTCATTTAATCAGGTCAACACGATATATTTAAGACCCTCATTTGCTGCTTTAGCAGTCATTGCCTTCCCTGCTGAGAATTGAGGGAACTGTAGTTTGCTAAAGGTGCTGGGAGTTGTAGCTCCGTGAAGGCTCTCCTAACAACTCTCAGCTGTCTTAAACTTCACTTCCCAGGATCCTTTGGGGGAAATCCATGACTGTTAGAGTGTTATAAGGGTGCTGTAAGTGTATAGGGTGCATGCAACTGTGTTTAACTTACTAGACATACAGTAGCTGCACAGCAAAAGGCCTCAACTGATCCCTGGGAATACTCAGATCAAGTACGGTAGATCATGCATAGGCAAACTCGGCCCTCCAGATGTTTTGATGTTTTGAGACTACAATTCCCATCATCCCTGACCACTGGTCCTGTTAGCTAGGAATGATGGAGTTGTAGTCCCAAAACATCTGGAGGGCCGAGTTTGCCTATGCCTGAAGTAGATTGTCTGAGAAGTGACCGACCCCTACACCACCAGAGGCTTCTGTCCAGCCCCCTTCTGCCCAGGAACCACTTCTGATATGTCTTGTTGGTGGGACTGAACCTGCAGAGGAGGCACCGGGTGACAAGTGTGGCTCAGAGCTGGCAATGTCTTCTCCCAGTTGCCTAGGAAACAGAGATGCTAGTGCTGGCTTGTACAAACTCCTCAGGCCAGGCCTGCCTGGAGGAGTGCTCATTTGTCTGCGCAGTCCAAAGATGCCTCTTTTACTTGCCACATTAAACCTGTGCCCACCCTTAAAAGCAAAGGGCAGGGAGGTGTGCTGCTCATGCATGTCACATGCTGTTCCTTTTAACCCTTGCATTGCCTTTGTACCGTACTGATTTCAGTATTAAAGATTTTGGCAGAAACCTTAATCACTCAGTTACAGCCAGGACACCTGCCACGGCCCTCTCCTCTGCATTCCCTAGAAAGGGTGCATTTGCAACTGATCCAGCACTGGCTTCTCTTTTCCCCTTCTGCCAGTCGGTACCTTAGCTGGATAGGAGTCCCAGCTGTGAAGAGAAGAAGCTCTTCCATTTGTGACAGGGCACGCAGCTCAAGTGCCAGGCCACTCTCAAATCCAGATTCAGATATCTGCATGTCTTAAACTCAATGAGTGCTCTCACATTGTCACAAAGCTTACAACGCTCACATAGAGCAATTTCTACATACTGTTTGATGGCCGCCTAATTTATTACGTGAAATGCTGACCAATCTGGATGTTAGTCAGTCTGTTCGAGTAATGTTTAACCCGAAATAAAAAAAGCTTGTCAGATAAAAAGGGTGTGAATCCTTTCAAACCGTTATTTCACAGAGCTTTGAACACTTCTTTGACGAGACAGGTAATAATTACATGGAAAGTAGCAGTTAGTCCCTTTAATCCTGTCTGTACACTAAATCCCTGCGACTCTCGAGTGAACCAAATCTGAAGTTTCTGCTGCAGCCTGGATTGTACTCTTGAATTTAAGAATATAAAACCATCAAATTATGGAAATTGTATTTCTCTTCTCGTTTGGAGGCTCAGTCTCTAAATGAACAAAGGGACAAATCAATTTGACTAGAGCTCCACGCATTAGCACCATGGCTACCTTCATCCCCCCGAAGGTCAACAATTTTGTCGCCTGGGATTATGTGGTCTTTGCAGCACTCTTTCTGGTTTCTTCTGGCATAGGAGTCTTTTTTGCAATCACAGAGAGGAAGAAAGCCACTTCCAATGACTTCTTAGTCGGTGGCAGGCAGATGACTTGTGGACCAGTCGCTCTGTCACTCACTGCTAGTTTCATGTCAGCAGTGACTGTGCTGGGAACGCCAGCCGAGGTGTATCGGCATGGAGCTTCCTTCATTCTCTTCTTCCTCGCATATATGTTTGTCATCATTTGCACTTCAGAACTTTTCCTACCTGTGTTCTACAGATCCGGCATCACAAGCACTTATGAGGTAAGCACTTTCCACAAATGTTGTTTCTGTCAGAATGCAGATCTTGACATTATATTTGGAAATCTTAAGGCATTGTGACAACATTGATACTGATTCTTTAAACATTCTAATCCTAAATTGCATTGCCTGCCAAGTTCAGCATGGAGGATGTCAACCTGTCTCTCCCATAAACGTACTGTCTACACCAGCTGCCTCCAATCTGCTACCCTCCAGATGTAGCTGGATTCCAACATTCATTATCACGGACCACTGGCCATGCTATCTGGGGTTGGTGGGAGTTGTCAGGAGGGTATCAGATTGGCAGTGGCTGGTCTAGATTAATGCGGTATGCCAAAATCAGTAATGACAATAAATAGGTCCATGCTTTAGATAACTTTAAATAGGCTTCTAGTTCTGATGGAAAACCCTTTTTTATTGATAGGATATTAGGGGTTTTGTTTTTTTATGGGCTTTGAGAATCTATAAAACAGCATAATGAAAGAATAAGGAATATCCTTCAGTGAATGAATATCTTAAGATATGTCATGTTAAAGAAACGGTTTTATAAACCTGGAAAGAATGAGATATGGTTATTAGCAAGATTTTTTAAAAATTAAAAAATGTTCACAAATAGGCCTTGCCTGGATACCCGATCAATAATGATTCTCTTTCAGAACAGCTATTTTTGATACTTCCTGTACTTTGAACATTATATAGGTTCAGTTGTTTGGAATAAAGAGATAGATAGATCTACAAAGTGTACAAGTTCTGCAGCTGAGTGTTGTGATACAGCTGACAGCTTCTATCCATACTTAAATATGGATATGTAGTATCAAATCCTTGATATAGGGAGTAGCAAGGCTGGCTGAGGTAGACTAAGGCAGCCGCCTCAGGCAGTGTCACCACAGTGCTCTGCCTGCCCCTGTTGCTGCTGCTGGAAAAGTGAGGAGACATGGCACTTCTCCTCACTTCTTGGGCACCACTGCAGGCAGCACCCATCTGCCTGCCACAAGAGAAGCAAGAAGAAGGGACTGCAGTGGTGGCTCCCAGGTTCCGGCAATATCTCATGCACAACCCATGATAAGCAAGACTTTAGGGAGGGGGGCGGAAGCTACCTGTTTTGCCTCAGGCGGTGCAATAGAATGGGCTGCCCATGGGGTAAAGACAGTTTAAATATGTATGTACAGAATTGCTATAATGCCAAACTAGATGTGATGTGGAATACCCAAAGGAACATAAGTAAAGTCCTATTGGATGAGGCTGAAGACCAACCTAGTCTAGCATCCTGTTCTCAAAGTGCCAACCAGAAGCCAATGGGAAGCTCACCAGCAGAACCTGAGAAGAACAGCCCTCTCTCCTCTTGTGGTTTCCAGCAATGCATTAAGAAGCGTGCTGTCTCTGATGTTGGTGCAATCAACTTCTAAAGCTGTCTAAAGTGGTGGCCAGTATGACATCTTGTGGGAGCCAATTCCATAACTTAACTATGCTCTGCCAAGAAGTGCTTTCTTTCGCCTGTCCCACGTCACGTTCTAATAGAAAGAGAGGGAGAAAAGCCTCTCTTTCCCCATGTTCTTATGTGATAAAAGGCACATACAACATTGATACCTGTCTTTTTTTAATTCTACAATGCAATGCATTCTCTCTCTCTTGTGGAATTTAGATTGGAGAAAGAAAACAAATAATAGGTTAAACAAACATTGTCTTCCTGATCTTTAAAGCTGGTATGTGGGGCTGTTAATCATGCATATCCCATATCACATCTACTTTGGTTGTGTTGATTTGGACAATAAATCATTAAGACACCATTAGATTATTATTATTTTTTTAAAAAAGAAGTCCACATCCATTCAGATTAATGGACACACTTTGGCATAATTGAAATATGCATTACACTGTTTTATATATGTGTACTGTTTCATATATGATTTTGTTTATTGAGTAATATCAAATATGATTTAATACATAAGCTGCATTTACTCTATTCATCATTTCTCACAGTACTTGGAGTTAAGGTTTAACAAGCCCGTTCGCATGGCTGCAACCATGATTTACATATTGCAAACGGTAAGACATGTTTTACATTTCAATGGGTGGCATATGTCAAGGTTTCTAAATAGTGTGGAGGTGATCCAGTATGTGTGGCTCTTTTTTGCACAACTTCCCATTTTTGGAACAGCTGACACAGGATGTGACCGAGAATGTTCACATGTGCATGGAGAGTGTCTCTATCTTAGATGAGGATGGGAAGTTCTTGCAATTCTGGACCCTAGGTTACTATTTGGAAATGATCATGTCTGCAACATTATTTCTCTGGGGGTTTAATGGTTTTCTTTTTAGTGGAAAGCATCATTTGAGTCTAACTCTTCCTTGTCCTTGGGTTGCCATGGAATTCTGCATACAGCAAGAAGATTTGCTCTTTCTCAATCAGAGAGTAGGCCTACTGGAATCAACTGATGGGAACTGATCAACAAGATCATCCTACTTCATTTATGTATAGCACCTTTGGGGTGCTCAAAGTATTTTAGATGCATTAGCTTTCCAGCTGCATGTCAGGAGCAAAGGAACAGTGAACTTCCTGCCTCAAGCCAGGGAAGAACCACTGGCTCCTTCTTCAGGGACACAGTGTATTTTGTTTCTGCCCAGAATGTGGAATATTCCACTGTTGTCAAAGACTACACTCATGTCCAAAAGCAGACCGTGCTTCATGCAAGCTCATGCCAGGAGCCTGACAGACTAATGACTTTTTATTTGCTTTAAGATTCATCCTGAGGAGAAATAGTATGGCACAGCAGGGAACATCTGGCATTATTTGCACATTGTGTGCTATAAAGAGAACATCCTTTCCTTTTCTCCTTAGAATTGCGTAGCAGCTTCTAAGAATGTTCTTTAACATTGCAATAATAGCCACTTCCTGGAAGGAATCCACGAGTAATCTTCACAAATCATATGGGTCAGAAATTGACAGTATCAAATTGTGGATGTCTAAGGTAGTTTGCAAAGCAAGTGTAAAGTTTAATTGACTTTTTGTTGTTGTTTAGTCATTTAGTCGTGTCCGACTCTTCATGACCCCATGGACCAGAGCATGCCAGGCACTGAATGTTTGGTCCCGCAGTTTGGTCAGACTCATGTTGGTGGCATCAAGAACATTGTCCAACCATCTTGTCCTCTGTCGTCCCCTTCTCCTTGGGCCCTCCATCTTTCCCAACATCAGGGTATTTTCCAGGGAGTCTTCTCTTCTCATGAGGTGGTCAAAGTATTGGAGCCTCAGCTTCAGGATCTGTCCTTCCAGTGAACCCAGGGCTGATTTGCCAGGAGTATCTGCCATCAACATTTTGTTGATGTTGAGCTTCAGACCATATTTTGCGCTCTCCTCTTTCACCCTCATTAAAAGGTTCTTTAATTCCTCCTCATTTTCTGCCTTCAAGGTTGTGTCATCAGCATATTTGAGCTTGTTGATATTTCTTCTGGCAATCTTAACTCCAGCTTGGGATTCATCCAGTCCAGCCTTTCGCATGATGAATTCTGCATATAAGTTAAATAAGCAGGGAGACAATATACAGCCTTGTCGTACTCCTTTCCCAATTTTGAACCAATCAGTTATTCCATATCCAGTTCTAACTGTAGCTTCTTGTCCCACATAGAGATTTCTCAGGAGAGAGATGAGCTGATCAGGCACTCCCATTTCTTTAAGGACTTGCCATAGTTTGCTGTGGTCGACACAGTCAAATGCTTTTGCGTGGTCAATGAAGCAGAAATAAATGTTTTTATGGAACTCTCTAGCTTTCTCCATAATCCAGCGCATTTTGCTCTTTGGTCTCTGGTTCCTCTGCCCCTTCGAAATCCAGCTTGCACTTCTGGGAGTTCTCAGTCCACATACTGCTTAAGCCTGCCTTGTAGAATTTTAAGCATAACCTTGCTAGAGTGTGAAATGAGGGCAATTGTGCGGTAGTTGGAGCATTCCACTGCCCTTATTTGGGATTGGGATGTAGGCTGATCTTCTCCAATCCTCTGGCCACTGCTGAGTTTTCCAAACTTGCTGGCATATTGAGTGTAGCACCTTAACACCTTAATTGACTTTACTTAGTGGATAACCAGATATAGATGTCTATTCAGGGAACTCTCTTGTTTCCCAACACGATTCCATCCTCCAAATGAATTCCATGCAACTAGATAGCACCAGTAATGCATTGACACTTAGATGAACTGCTCACCTTACAAAACGCTTAGGTGATCAGAGAATTCTACAGAACTGTCAAATCCAGTTCAGAGTAAGGTGCTAACTTACTTGGTGTGACACTATGGGTGATACTCAATGCGGACTAGACTAACTTAAGTCCACTGATTTCAATGAGTATTGTCTGAACAACACTTATGCTGGATATTTGTATAATTTAATCAGTAGCAGATGGCGCAGTGGGATAACGGAACTCACTTGATAGCTGAGTTGCAGCTTCTTAACAGGGGGAAAGGGTGAGGTGGCAAGGAGGTTGCTGCTGTGCAGATGCATTGGCAGAAGCACCAAATTTGCTCTGATAGTGAATTTGCTGTTTTCCAGAAAGGAGGGGGGCAAGATGGTAGAGAGGTCTGTGCAGTGGAAATGAATTGACAGGATTTGATCCACTGGTGTGCTTGAACCATGATGATCTGCCTGCCACCTTGTCGCTCCCCCCTCTCCTGTCCAGTAAGCAGCAGATGTTGGAAGGTCAAGTGAGGGCTTCACTTCCCTCACCCCATCTGAATGCATTTTATACTGTTTCATATCACTGATACTACAAAATGAAATGTGGTTTTTTTTGCCTAGGTATGTTTCTTTAAAGACTGAAAGTTTAAGTTAAAAGCAGAATGCAATGAATGTTGCCAGCAGTAATGGCATAGCTGCCAAGTTTTCCCTTTTCTCGCGAGGAAGCCTATTCAGCATAAGGGAAAATCCCTTAAAATAAGGGATAACTTGGCAGCTATGAGTAATGGCCAAAAGTTTCCCAAATTGGCATTCTGATTATGGGACTCTCTCACATCAGAAAAAATGGCTGGCATCTACATGGTGTGGTTTTTGACCCTAGCTGAAGACATCTCTCTCCACAAAGGCAGCATAGCTGTCAACTTTTCCCCTTTCTCGTGAGGAATCCTATTTGGAATAAGGGAATTTCCCTTAAAAAGGGGGAAAGTTGACAGCTATGAAAGGCAGTCGAGGACAGTTGATCAGTGTTGTCCATTTGTAATGAGGGACTGCTTTCTGTTGTTGCCTTGGTCTGCATTCAATGCTGGTTTTAATGGGTTATTGTGTTTTATAGTTTTAATAATTGTATATGTATAAACCACCCTGATGTGGTCAACTGAAGTGCAAGCCTAACTATGTCTACTCAGAAGTAAGTCCATTGAATTCAATGGGCCTTACTCCCAAGTAAGTGGGGCTAGGGATGCAGCCTTAGTTACCATAGTCCTTAAGGAGCCACAATACCTTTTGTTCCAAATCCTTCTGAATCCTTTTAAGTGTTATTATGATAAATATTTACTTAATTTTTGATCCTACCTTTCTTGCAAGGAGCTCAGCGTGCACGGTCCTCTCTCACCTTTTACCCTCAGAGCAACTTTATGGAAGTGGGCTAGACTGAGTGATGATGGGTCACTGGCCCAGATGAGTTTCAGAGTTGAAGGGGATTTTGAACCTCAAACTCCTGGGGCCTCATATGACACTGCTCAACACTGCAGTCCAGACTGTTGTAAATATTCATTGCTATAAGCAGAATAGCCATTTGCTCAGGTGGAAGGAGATTTAGATCACTGGCACTGCAAGCAACTCAACTGGATATAGTCATATAAATTTGGGGAATGTGATGAACCGAGATGATAAAAAAAGAGTGAGTGAGAGAAGTTGTGTTAAATAACATATCTCTGTATTCGCATGCATACATGAATACATGCTCCCCTTTGTGCGTGTGCATCAGTGCTGGCCGAAGTGAATATATTTATATGAACAGAACCACAGAATCTGGTGCAGCGAAGAATCCCTGTGCCCTTTGTTTTGCTTATCTATTAGTCTTTGCTCTTTTCTATGGACAGTTGTCTATTTAGAACTTGCTTTTGCCAAGATTCCAGTTTGCCCTTTCCATATTCTTTCTGATCCTTTTCAGATTCTTTACACTGGAGTGGTCGTCTATGCTCCAGCCCTGGCTCTCAATCAAGGTGAGTGTCCAGGCCAGCAGGCCAGAGCTTTGCCAATTGTCACAATGCAAGAACTGTAAAGCAGAAATGTGAACACCAAATGCACTGAAAAGATCTATGTCTTCTCCTGTTACCTTCCCATTGGCATCTCTCAGTCCCTTGTCTCCCCCCCCCCCTTTCTATGCAGCATCAGGATCGTGTTATTTATTTGCTAGGTTTTCCTTTTGCTAAAAAGTAACCGGAGGAGATGTGCACTGAACGTGCTACTCGAGGTCTTGGCAAAGGTCCCGGTTTAGCATAATGATCTAACACCATGTCATGTACTTTGATACTTTCTCTCTTTGCACTCTTCTGTCTTAATGTCATGTGTAATGTGAACAAGTACAAACTGATGTCCCTCGAAAGGCTATAGACTTAGGCTGTCTGACACTCCATCATTTAGCTTCTAAACCAGATTTGGTCTGTTCACCAGAGTAAGGAATTCTCTGCAAATAGTATGCATCATTCAGAGAAACAATAAAATTGAATTTCTGTTATCAAGGATGTAAAAGGAGGTAATGGAAACAGATAAATAAAAGCTGTGTCTTTCTTTATCCTGCTAGAAATAATACATTTTAGATTTCATCGTGTCCCTAGGTGAACCCTGCCTAATTTTATTTCCTTTGGTTTTGCAGTGACTGGATTTAATCTTTGGGGCTCAGTATTTGCAACAGGAATTGTTTGCACCTTCTACTGTACCCTGGTATGTACTTGGCATACAGTTCAACTCAAAAAGCTTATGAAATAAGGATTTTATAATTTGGATTCATATTTATGTTAGTGAGGGAAAAAAATGATCCTATGCTTTTGTGCTCAGTAAAGGAGAACTTTTAATTTCTCATCAAAATTTGTTTCAAAATACTCCGTGAAATTATCAGGGCAAGGACGAAGTTTTTTGGTTCAGATAAACAAGTGATAATTTTCAATATAGCCTACAATCCCTGTGTAGGGAAGACAATGTTTTATATATGTTGGAAGCTGCCCAGAGTGGCTGGAAGCCACCCAATCAGATGGGCGGGGCACAAATAATAAAATGACTGCTATTGTTATTATTGAGTTATACACATTCCGCCATAATTGGAGGATGGAATCCCAACCACAATTTCCTGGGATTAAGCTTCACTGAACACAGTGGGAGATCTTTCTGAGTCAATAGGAATAAGATTGTGCTGTTGCTGATACAAAGGAGGCGATTCTTTCTTATACCCTTATGTTGGGGGAAGAGGACATGAGTGGCCTTTCAGATGTTCTTGGACTCCTTCAGCCATAGATGGCATGGCCAAGGATGGTGGGAATTGCACCTCAAAAACGTCTAGCAGACCACAGGTTATGCACCCCTGTCTTACGCAGTTGCACATAAGTAGCAATTCTCTAGATCCCTTACCTTGGAGTAAGTCCAATGGAAGAAAATAGGACTTATTTCTGAATAGACGAACATGTGAGTCCTGAGTTGACTATCTGAACAGGATGTTATGAAAAGGTGTGAAAATCATAAAGACACATTTTTAAACCTTCCTGAAATGGTAACTTTTTCAGCAAATAGCAGAGCCTCTTGATAAAGCCACTTCCGCGCCTGCGACGGAGGTGGGGTTGTGGGCTGCCTGACTGTACCATCGTGTAGGGGCTGCAAGCTCAGCCCCTACGCAATGGTAGGTTCCCACCTGCGTCACCCCCCGACCAGCCAATGAGGTCGGTCGGGGTGGGGCCACCAACTCTAAAGCGCTCTGCAGGCGGGAAAAGCTCCCTCTTTCGTCCCTCTTGCATAACAATTAGATGGAGGAGGGGCAGGTTACGTCATCAGCTGCCCAAATTTGGAGAAGTAATTCCGTTAAAGGATTCCGGGGGCGAGGCTTGGTCCTGAGCCTGGAGTTGCCTGGGCCATAAGGCACGCCCCTTCGGTGGCCACAGGAAGAGCTCTAGTAGATCTACGTCGCGGGGCTCCTTTGTGGTGGTTAACTTCTCACAGACTTCAACACACGGGTTGGAGTCGGATATAGTCTGTTAGGTTCCAACGCCTAAGCCAATTCCGCTCAACATGCATAATTAATAAAGTTGTGGCCTTAACCACCCAATTAAATCTTAATCCCTGTGTCATGAGTCTTTATTCAGGGGAAGGAGGGCTATTGCCACACAGTTCAGTACCGCACTAATTGCATTCTTTCCTCCCTCTCTTTCCCCTCTCTGTTTCTGCACTAAATCGGTTTTCAACATGACAAGATCTTGCTAAGATCTGAACTTTGGGCTTCTTCCTGTAATAAACACAAATTACATATATTCTCTTTCTCTCTTTGTCTTAGGGCGGATTAAAAGCAGTTGTCTGGACAGATGCCTTTCAACTGATCGTTATGGTGATTGGGTTCGTAACAGTATTGGTTCAAGGAACTATTAAGAATGGGGGCCTTACAAACATTTGGGAAGATGCCAAGAATGGCTCACGCCTCACTATATTTGAGTAAGCAGAATTGGTTCTCATACAGTACTTGGATCTATGGACGTTTTTGTTCCTTTGTCAATAACCGTATTGTTAAAAGTGGCCAGCAATGGGCAGAATGGATACTGAAAGGTACTGAGGAGTGTTGTGGAATACCTTGGATAATAAAAACAGCTTTAAAAAGTTAAAAGTGGCACAGAAAATAAAAATAATAAACTGATGGCATTCAATCATTTCTGGAAACTGCAGATAGTGTGGTTCTGTCATATCTTGAAAGGAATGTTGGTCCATAGAACAGGGGCAGCTACACTAAAACTCATATTTAAATTATTAAAACTTCAGCACAAGGATTTCCACTTGCATAACAAGACTTTCCCTTCTCCCCCCCAATGTGTCCTGGGAGCGCTCCCCAACTCCCCCCCCCCCGAGGAATTTTGTTGAGAGCACAGGGTGCACAGAGAGAAGTAGGGGGGAATCCCATTTCACAAGCAGAAATCCTTACATTCCTGAGACATGATAACTGGATACTGCCTTAAGTCAGGATCCAGCTCATTGTATTTTTCATTGTGGAGATGTGTATTTCTTTCCCATTAATAATTTGAGGTATTATAGCTAGGAAAATGTTGTTTAAATGTTGAGTCAATTCATATTTGAAGCCCCTCCCTCAAATAATAATAATAAAGGAAGGGATTGTGTATGTGGATTTACAGAGACCTCGCTGCTGTATTCCTAGATATAGGATGCTTTTTCAACCCAGTTTAAGTAAAAGGGATCTAAGTAGTCAAACTCTCTCCAGGATTGCAGCATCCTAAACTAACTTAAGGTGTGGAGGCTAAATGAGTTATCATCATTGTGTCTCATTTATGTAGCTTTGATGTCGATCCCCTGAGAAGACATACCTTTTGGACAATTGCCATAGGAGGGACATTTACCTGGTTAGGAATCTATGGAGTCAATCAGTCCACAATGCAAAGATGCATTTCCTGCAAAACCGAAAAGCATGCCAAGGCGTAAGTAGTCATTAAGTTTGGTTCCAAACTGGAGCATAACTAAAGAGACATACAGGCAGCTGCCCATTTATGCGGGGAAGCATGTACAACTCTTTCTGTGAATTTTAAGGAAAACATGAGGGTGGAGGGGGCGCACTCATCTTATTTACTGTACAAAATGGCCAAGGGATCTTTATTGTTGTTAACAGAATGGCACCTTGAGAGATCCCATAGTCTAAAGGCCATGGGATAGAACAGAAGTCTCCCAAAACCACTCACTGTGACCCATTTCCTAGGAAGCTCTTTCTGTCCCCAAATTGGGTTAGAAACCAGATTGGAATTGATATATTTTCTATGAATTACCAGTGTACACCATTCATGTACATACAGCCAATATGACTGCCACAATCTTTGAAAAAGGGCCACTCATAGTTTTTAAACACTTTTTCTAAAAGTAGCAAACAGGAATGACTTATTTTTTAAAGGCATATAACCCCTTTCTCTTTTTCTCTCTTCAGTGCACTGTATCTAAATTTACTGGGGCTGTGGGTCATCCTGACATGTGCAGTCCTTTCAGGATTGGTGATGTATTCCCATTTCCAGACCTGTGATCCTTGGACGGCTGGTTTTATTTCAGCACCTGATCAGGTACAGCAACCAATCAGATACGTAAATGCAATGGGACATTTTTAATATTGGAGGTATCCGAGAATACACATCTGAATCTTGTTGTTTCCCTTACTGAAATTCACCCTTTGCTGCACTTCTAAAACTGCACTTCTAAATGTTACTAGAGGGTCAGGCTTGGTGGTACTCTCGCCAAATGAGGGCAGATACACATCACGCCAGGAAGGCTCTTAGGAGAGGCGATGCCGAAAATGGGACAGAATCATAGAATTATGGAATTGCAGAGTTGGAAGGGACCCCGAGAATCAACTAGTCCAACCCCCTGCAATGCTCCCTCTGCTTCAAATATCCAAGGAAGGAGAGTCTACAACCTACTTAGAGAGTCTGTTCCACTGTTGAATTGCTCTTACTGTCAGAAAGTTCTTTCTGATGTTTAGCTGGAATCTCCTTTATTGAAACTTGAATCCATTGGTCTGTGTCCTACCCCCTGGAGCAGGAGAAAACAAGCTTGCCCCATCTTCCATGTGGTTTTTATCCTTAAGATATTTGAAGATGGCTATCATATCTCCTCTTAGTCCCCTCTTTCCTAGTACAGACTTCCAGTTGGGTACATTATAAGTCAGGGAGTCAATTCAAATGGTGGTATCCAATGCACTTATTCCATTAGCTCAGGGATGTACACTTGTTCAGTGGAACTTTCTCCTCCTCCCTTGCATGCATTCCCCTCATATTTTTTGAAATATAAATTTATACCCTGCCTTTCCCCCGGTGGGGTTCAAAGTGGCTTCAGTACTACCTAAACACAGAGATTAGTCTGGAAAAATAAGCTTCCCTTCTTATTAGTTCTTCAGTAGGAGCTGCATCTTAGAAATTTCCTTGAAAGAAAAACCAAGGTGGGCTGCACCCTCTTAATAATTCCCTCAAGTTTATTGTCTTTCGCTGTTATTTGTACATCAACTGTTTTGTACCAGGTTATATTGCCTCATTGAAAAGATATTTCAGATTGGTTAAGCATTACCTCACCTCACATAATATTTTATATGGCAAACCACCCTGTGATCTTCAGATGAAGGGTGTTATAGAAATTTAATAAATAATGATAATACAGATAAAAACAAGAACCACTATAAACATTGGGGGGGGGCACAACCATTAAATAACAATCAACATTGATAGACTCTGCTCTGTAGGGTCCCCACAGAACAGCTTTTTGTGCAACAGAGGAGTGAATAAACTTTCCTAACCTTCCTTCCTTTCTTTTCTGCCATCCAGCTAATGCCGTATTTTGTTATGATCATCTTTTCCACAACCCCTGGACTACCAGGATTATTTGTTGCATGTGCCTTCAGTGGAACATTAAGGTCTGTGTTTTAACTGGGTTGCCTCTACTCACATTTTGTATGCTGTGCTCAGTTTTAATGGAGGCAAACCAAGCAGAGCATCGCACAGGGGTTTAGTGTTGGTGGGGCTGCTGCTCTTGAATCTGCCGCATCATTTCTCTCACTCTGCCAACTCCGTCCCTGCAATGAAATGCTGCAGTGCTTTGTCTTTCCGTATGCAATCCAGCACAGAGCTTGTCATGTGCTCTGGCAAGCAGATTTCCACATATTTTTTCTCATCCTATAGAAAACCACAATATGATCTCTTATGTACCAACCTATCAAACAGTGATTTTCATGTTAAAAGAACCTCCAGTGTCAGAAAACATAGATGAGCACACACAAAAGTTAAGCTGGTAATGGAAAAATATGTCACTCTTACTTCCCTGTCTAATTCTGGTGGAAGATACTGTATCAGTCAGGTGTTTGTGAAGAGTAAAAAAATCAGACAAGCGCTGGAGACAAAAAGCACCTGCCTGAATAGGCTGGCAGGAGAGATGGGGGTAGATTGGAGCAGTTAACCTGGTGCCCTCTAAATTGATATTTTTTTTTATTTTTAGGTGTGTGGGGGGGAGGGGAATCATGGTGAAGTGATTGTGTTGGTGCTCCTCATTCTGTTTCATTCATCTTATCATACCACTAAAAAGGCTTTTAAGCAGAGGTGATGTAAAATCGCAACCTGCATATTAAGTTCTCCTCTCACACAGACATTCCTAGTTTTCAGAGTTGTGTGAATCAGCACTCAGGGTTGTTAATATCCAAACCAGCACACTACATAGCAGTGCAACCCACTCTGGGACCTGTAACTAAATTTGCTCCCACAGGAAGTAGTGATGGACATCAACTTGGATGGCTTTGAAAGAGGGTTAGAGAAATTCAACGAAGCCATTGGTGGCTACTAACCACAATATCTCTGTTATATGTTCATTGTCTGAGGCAGTGTGCCTCTGAATGGCAGAATCCCAAGTGGGAAGAGTGCTGTTGTGCTCAGGTTCTGCTTTCAGGCTTCACATAGGCATCTGATTGGCCACTGTGAAAACAGGATGTTGGACTGGAGAGGCCATTGGCCTGATCCCGCAGGCTCTCCTTATGTTCTTTTGTGGCTGTGATGCAGCCAAAGTCCTCACAATGTGTGTTTTCACTTTCACAGCACTGTGGCTGCAAGTATAAATGCTCTGGCAACGGTCACATTTGAAGATTTTGTCAAGCACTGCTTACCAAACCTATCTGAACGTGCGAGCACTTGGGTCAGCAAAGGCTTATGTAGGTACAGTAAATGGATTTGATTCTTCTGAACTGTAAGGCCACAAATATGCCACAAGGTCTATTGGGCAAAGCTCTCTTCCTATTAAAATCAACAGGTCATTTGCATGATTCCAATATATTACAAATCTTGCATTCTTTTTGAACTCCTTAATATTACCATTAAGGTGACTGTTAATTTGCCTGTCTGACCAGTTTCCTTGTATATTATAGCCCTGTTCAGGCATTAAGTGCTAGGGAGCATATGGGCACAGAACAGACTCCCCTCTGCAGACCTTCTCCCCAATGCATGGAAGGCAGGAGTGGAGCATCAGTGGGAGAGGGCCAATAAACAAGTTCCCACTTTCCATCTCACATTATTGTTATTGCATGATGTCTGATACTGGAATGGGGTTTACAGCCCATTGATAGTATGATGTCATCACTTAATGGATATTTGGCCATTTAACCTCTATTGTCCTTGAGTTGGTTTTTATTGATAATGGTTTTGGAGTAATATTCCCTGAGAAGTTGTTGTACCAGTAACCATGCAACTATTTTTTATTATTATTTTGGAGTGAAGTGTTAAGAACATAGCATACCAAGTCAGACCATTGGCCCATCTAGCTCAGTATTGTTTACACAGACCAACTTGACTGACGGACCAGGAAACAGACCTTGGGGTTATAGTAGATAGCTCAGTGAAGATGTTGACCCAGTGGTCGACAGCTGCAAAGAAGGCCAATTCCATGCTAGAGGCCATGAGGAAAAGAATTGAAAATAAAACTGACAATATCATAATGCCATTATACAAATCCATGGTGTGACCACATTTGGAATACTGTGCACAGTTCTCTTCACCTCACCTCAAAAGTGATATTGTAGAGTTGGCAAAGGTTCAAAAAAGGGCAACCAAAATGATCTTGGAGATGGAGGCATTCTTCTATGAAGAAAAGCTGCAGTGTTTGGGACCTTTTAGCTTAGAGCAGGCCTTCCCAAAATTGGGTATTCAGCTGTTTTTGGACTACAGCTCCCATCATCCCTAGCTAGCAGGACTAGTGGTCAGGGATTGTGGGAACTGTAGTCCCCAAACAGCTGGAGACCCATGTTTGGGAAACCCTGGTGAGAAGAAAGGTGAATAAGAAGCGACATTGATAGAAGTTTATAAAATTATGCATGGCATGTGGAAAGTGGATGGAGAAAACACTACAAATCAAGAACATCCCATGAAGTGGAATTCTCAGGGGCAGATAGAAAAATTCTCAGGGGCAGATAAAAAAAAGTACTACTTTGCACAGTGCATAAACTATGGCACTTGCTCCCACAGGATGAAAGTATGGTTACCAACCTAGATGACTTTAGAAGAGGATTAGACAAATTCATGGAGAAGAGAGCTATCAATGGGTACTAGCCATGATGGTTATGCTTCCACAGTTGGAGGCAGCAATGCTTTTAAATACCAGTTGCTGGAAACCACAGGAAGTGAGAGTGCTCTTGTGCTCAAATCCTGACTGCAGCTTTCCTAGAGGCACCTGGTTGGTTACTGTGAGAACAGGATGCTGGACTAGGTGGGTCTTGTACCTGATCCAGCAGGCTCTTCTTATGCTCTTATATTCTTGACCGGGGGAGGGGGGACCCATTCCTCATTTGCAAAAATTAATTAATTTACACATGACTTAATTGCCCACTGGCCGACCTTTTGAAACAAGCAGAGAAGCAAACCCAATAGACCGAATTAAAAAAATAAATCAATAAATGTCTGGCCTGATGCCAGTGCAACATAAGAGTAAGCTAATAAGATGGCTGAACTTTTTATCCCATGGTACATTTAATGATTTGTGCTCCACTGCTACATGGTGTCAGATAAAAGGAACCACAACTTGATGGCATAGCTCACCCTTTGTATTTAGAAGGTCTGGGTTTCTATCCCTATCATGCCCAATTAAAAATATTTCCAACTGTACCCTGGGGTAGATATTGGAGAGGCATTGTTAAGTAGGAATAGATGGTCCTGAGTTATACAAAGTAATGATCTGTTTAGGTTCTATAAGTAGCTGAGAGCTACCTTCATCTATTTCATCTGACTGGGACCCACTAGGTGTTGCCAGAGCCATGTTTTCATCAGCTCCAGACAGCCTGGCTAATGGTCAAGGATGGTGGAAGTTATTGCCCAGCAGCATCTAGATTCTAGAGGGCCCATCCTTGATCTATTGAGGTATCATGCACAGCAGTTTTCAGCACTGCAGTGTGCTGAGCTGAAATTCAGACCTTGAAAAATCTGTCACACAGTCAAACTGCTACTCAACGGTCCCTGAATTTGATAGGATGTGGTTTTGTTCATATTAAGTGTCGGCTTTCCATACAGATGTTATTGACACTGTGAGATGTTAAAGCTTTAAGAAGAATACAGATTTCCTTTTTCTATAAAGATGAGGATAGAAACATTTATACACACTCAGAATTAAGCTGCAGAATTAACTGTGCTGGCTTCCAACTATGAATAGTTGAAATTCGAAGGTTTTTATTCCCCATGTTCTAAAAATGTCATAGATGACTTGTCTGGAAGAGAATTCCAAGCAAAGGGCATCCTTTAGTACTGACACCGGTAAGCAGAGTAATAGAATGAATAGACCCCCCAATTGTGCATATATCAGATTTCAGAACACAGGTTCAGAATCATGGAGATCTTTCATGGGTTAAAAATCTCACAAGAGTACATCTGAATGTTTGAGGCTGTAGCTGATGATGGTGGGCAACTCTTTTTCAGGCATAGTATTTGGAGTGCTATGTACTTCCATGGCTGTAGCAGCATCGTTCATGGGTCCTGTTGTGCAGGTAACTACATATTTTAAGATGGTTGGTATGAACTGGAGCCCCTGCATGCATCAGGAGTTTGTGTTCTCTCCCATGAGAAGTGGCAATCCAGCACCTTTAGTACACAAAGTTTGTCTGGCCATAAGAGAGACCAGGGAGCTCCACCCCAAAGGGGTCTGCTGCTACTAGGAACCCCTGCCCATGTTCTTAGCTGCATTATTTCTTTTCCTTGTGGATAAGCAGGATGAAATATCACTCTTCTATTTGGTCAAAACTAAGATCCAGTCTTTTTCTTAGTCTGAATATGTTGAAACAAAATGGGATCCTTGGAGATATGAGCAAATACCCAGTCCAGGAACCCTCGTGTGTAACAACGGGTTGGATTTTCCAGTATTGTTTCAACTTGTAGCGTCTGCCCTTGAACAAGCAAACTGTTGGCATTGCAAGTTATATCATGAGGAGTGCTCTCCTTCATGTTCATCACAGGGCCTCCTCAATGCACAGGGGAAATCCAGAAAGATTATTTTTACATACTTTCAGGCATGTGTATGGGTCTTGAGCAGGCATCCCCAAACTTCAGCCCTCCAGATGTTTTGGACTACAATTCCCATCTTCCCTGACCACCGGTCCTGTTAGCTAGGGATCATGGGAGTTGTAGGCCAAAACATCCCCAAACTGCAGTTTGGGGATGCCTGGTCTTGAGGAACATGCTATCAAAACTGCTAGCCAATTAAGGAAATATTAGTTGCTTAATGATATAATTGATTGATTAAATCATTGCATGCTATTTATTAAATTTTGATCTATTGATCAACTGTTACATATGAAGGGAAGGGAGAAATCATGCTTCCTTTGTTTTAGATCAATGGTGGCTGGCCTGTGGCTCACAGATATTGCTGGGCTTCAACTCCCATCAGCTTCAACCAGCAAAGTCAATAGTTAGGGATGATGGGAGTTGTAGTTCTACAACATCTGGAGAGCCACAGGTGGAGAGCATCTTTCAGCACAAAGGCCGCATTCTCTCTTGGGGCTGCAGGAGTAGTGGGTGGGGCCAAAGCCACACCCACTCCTCTTCCATCCATCCACACTGATTCTTATATCAAGAATACATTAGGGGCACCTATTTAGTTAAGGATGGAATGCGCTGCCATTCCCCTTCCATACCTTACTATTTGTGGAGGAAATATAAGAACTCCTTTCTTTAAACTTGAAAACAGATTCATATATTTATGTTACTCTGTCAAGAAATGGTACACAAAGAAGAAATAGAAAAAGGCATGTTTTCTGAGATAAGAAATTGAAAGAGCCATCATAGAAGGATGCTGCAGAGACACTTGATGACAATCAATAGCTTTCTAAAGCATCTCCCGTGTTTCCTTTCAACAGGCTTCACTTAGCATTCATGGGATGTGCGGGGGACCTATGCTGGGATTATTTACACTAGGGATCATTTCCCCCTGTACCAACTGGAAAGTAAGTAATAAGAATCACATTTTCAAGACAGCTCATTTCACTTACAGTATTTGTTCTTGCCAATCAATCAACCAATTAAAGCAATTTTTACTGCACTCTTCAGTGAAAACTCTCCCAGGGCATCTTACAGCAGTGAGTCACGAGGTGGTTGGTGCCCTCAGGTTGGCAATCTAAAAGACATAAAACACAAAATAGAAAAGGGATTGAGAGGGAAGAGACAGGAAAAGAAGAGGCAAGTTTAGGCATTAGATCTTGGTCTCAAAGTTCTTACAGCGACCAGCTGGATTAGAATCAGATGAAGGTGAGGAGGAGCCAAGAGTTGCTCTCTCTGTGGCACTCCTTTCCATTTCTCTCTGTGCTGCAACCTGACGGAATGCTTGCTGCTGGGTGATAGATGATGGAAGGAGCAGCCAGATGGAGCTGGGTTTGCAGAAGAGCTGCTTCCTTATTAATACTCTGCTGCATCCTGGTGGAGCGGATGTTGCTGGAGAGGAAGGAAAGGAAAAGCCTGGTGCAGCTGGTTTCTGAATAACACTGACTGATTGGCCTGCTGTTATTACTGGTTTTAGTGCTGGTGCAAAACCTAGCAAACTGCATTGCACTGCATACGAAAAACATATAATAACCTGGTTCTCATTTAGTCCCCCCCCCAAAAAAAAACCACATCATTTAACCAAGCAGACCACTGAGAGGGGTAATTCTGTATGGTTAAGGGTTGTAGTACATCCTATATGTTAGCCATGGGGGACCATCCAGTCTGTGGCTCATATTAGCACTGGTTGGGGACCTAATCTGGCTGTATTACCCATGCCACACCAACCTGTGTCCCATGTGGGGTAGGTAAAGCAGTGGTGGTCCTCCAGCTGTTTTGGGACTACAACTCCCATCATCCCTAGCTAACAGGACCAGTGGTCAGGAATGACGGGAATTGTAGTTCCAAAACAGCTGGAGGGCCAAGTTATGCCACCACTGCAGAAAAGGAACAATAGGGAGCCTTGAAATGCAATCCCACTTCTTTGAAAGCAGGGCTTGCTGTTATTGCTGATCAGCTGATTGACATTGATAGCAACTCCTGCTTTCCCAGACAGGAACTCCCTAGTGCAGCCAATCCCTGCCCAAGCAGGGCTTGCTGGCAGCAAGGGCCACCCGGCACCATGGTTCAAAGATCCCCCCGGTGCCCCCCCATCCAAAGATCCCTCCGCCGCCCCCCGTTTCACCTTTTTACAGCGGGGAAGAGGTGGAGGCTCTGGGGCTCGCCCTCGGCGGCCGGCCGCCTCCTGGCAGCCCTCACACGCTTCAAGGGGTTGGCGAAGCACGCGCACCATACTGGGCCTTGGCGCTTTGGCAGCTCCTGCCGCCATGCCCTGTGGGCCCCTTCACCGAGGGGGAGATGGGAAAGGCAAGAAGCAGCCCTCCAGGTGGGCAGCACTTCGACGGGATGGAGGCTCTGGGCGCCGCTCGGCATGGCGAAGGTGGGTGAGGGCGGCAAGCTGATGCGGGGAGGCGCCATGTCCAGCCTCTGTCTCTTCTGTGGTGCCCTCCAGCGCCCTCCAGAACTTGGCGCCGTGGTTCCCCGCATCACTAGCCTCTATGGCTGAGATGCCCCTGCTGGCAGCACTTATCTGTTCATCTGTGCTGACAGTAAGGCCTGCAGGAACTGTTTGTAAGTTCCTGATTGTGAGCTTCCAAGGCAGTCAATTCCTGGTAAAAGTATAGGATTGCATGCCCCACTTTGGACTGGCATTTTCTTTTGCAGCCCAGCCCAAGTTCAAGCTGAACTGCAAAGGAAAAAGGAAAGAACCAGGAGTGCAATTAGAGGGTACTCCCAATTCTTTCCTTTGAAGTTGGGTTAATTGATATCATCCGTGACCCATGGAGGGCTTAGGATTTTGACTATTTCCCACTGTGATATGGAGATGTCACTGTAAATGTGTTCCAGAGATGAGCAGCCCCTTTTCCAGCTGGCAATGCTGGCAAGCACTTTACCCTGTGACTCTCCAAAATACTGTGAATGTCTAATTTTCTTTTGTGATTTAAGGGTGCTTTGGGAGGTCTCCTTACTGGAATCACCTTGGCATTTTGGGTTGGCTTTGGAGCTTTTGTGTACCCTGCTCCAGCTGCAAAGGCCCTTCCATTATACCTTTCCACAGCTGAGTGCATTGTCAATAATACAGAGACTGTACCCACTATGTTTCCTACTTCATCTCCCATCAGGTAAGATTCTAAACTGCTCTCCTTCCAAGCTACAATATGTAGACAATTGTGATTAGCAGGAGTTTCTAAGCAAATGTGGTTGGCTACAGAATAGTTTATTTAGAAAGGGAAACTCTTTCCTTTGCTTCTACTTTATTGGGCTCAATCCCCAGCTATCTTAAAATGTTCAGTTTCTGTTAATTGGTTCTCATGGGAAACTTACAGATTCTTGCTTCACACAATTAACTCAAGGCAGTGTCAATTTACTCTTGGCAGAAAGCCAAGGTCTGTCTGACCTGGAAACTACTCTCTCTGATTGGTTAACGACCAGCACTGAACTCTGTTATCTAGGAATGCTAGCACAGTTGTTTCTTGTTGGGTGTTAGGAGTAGGAGTGCTGCGTATGGTTGGAGAGAGAGAGAGAGAGAGAGAGGATTTATTTTGCTTTGCTTTGTATGCAGAAATTCTGCTGGTTTTATTTTCTTTTAATAAATCCTGTAAATAGTTATTCTGCGTCTAGCCGACTAGTCATTTTCACCTCAACTAGCTTCTGTGCAGGAAAACTCTGCTACGTTTGGGCTAAAGCCACTAGAGCTATGCCTGACACTTTAAAATTCTAAGATAAAATCCTGGATTTCTCAATTTATTTCAATGAGCAGCACTGGGGACATTTACAAAATGCCATCGAGTTTTTATGGGGCTATTTGGATCATCTCCCCACCTCCCACCCCATGAATTATGGTGGGTTGTTTTGGGGTTTTTTTTGACCCATAATGATTGTCCATACAGTACTTCTGCAAAACATGGGCTTCTACTGAGTCTTTGTATGTGGGTGTTGCACAATGGTGGTCATTCTTCTCTGGAGCTGGGAATTGGAAGATAAATTAACCAATTCTTGCTCAAAGTGGTCATATATATTGACTGTACCTCAAATTTATCATCCTAGGCCACACCTGGCAGACACGTGGTATTCTCTCTCCTATCTTTACTACAGTGCTGTTGGGTGTCTTGGATGTATAGCTGCGGGGCTTCTGATCAGTTCGGTTACAGGTCGGTGCTTTACTGGTTTTTGTGGTCCGGACTCTGACATTGTTTTATTCTACACAATTGATACTAGCTTTTCCTTAATAATAATAATATTAATTTTTATTTGTATCCTGCCCTCCCTGGCCGAGGCTGGGCGGTTTACATCATAAAAACAACACAATAAGAATAAAAACAGACATCAATTAATTAAAATGCATCTTAAAATTAATTCAGACAAGTTAAAATCTGGGTAGGTGGCAATTATCAGGGTGGACTTGAGAGTGGTTAATAATTGCCAGGACCAACTGTTTCCCCTGATCATACAAGGACCTGTGAGCAGGTGGGGGGGGGGCTCCTTCGGGCTTGTTTGATACAAAGGAAAGTAAGTCAAGCTGCACCCTGCCTGAAGGCCTGGCAGAACAGCTCCATCTTGCAGGCCCTACAGAAAGATGTTAAATCCCGCAGGGACTGGTCTCTTGTGGAGGAGCGTTCCACCAGGCCGGGGCCATGGCTGAAAAGGCCCTGGCTCTAGTTGAGACCAGTTTCATTTCCCTGGGGCCCGGGATCTTCAAGGTGTTGTTAACAGACTGTAAGGTCCTCCCATGAGGCATACCAGAAGAAGCGGTCCCGTAGGTACGAGAGTGTACTTTGAAGTGCACAGGATTACTGATTTGCATTTAAGTGAGCTGTATGTTCTCAAGTGGGACGCGGGTGGCGCTGTGGGTTAAACCACAGAGCCTAGGGCTTGCTGATCAGAAGGTCGGATGATCAGAAGGTCGGTAGATAAATAGGTACTGCTTTGGCGGGAAGGTAAACGGCGTTTCCATGCACTGCTCTGTTTCGCCAGAAGCAGCTTAGTCATGCTGGCCACATGACCCAGAAGCTGTACGCCGGCTCCCTTGGCCAGTAAAGCGAGATAAGTGCCGCAACCCCAGAGTCGTCCGCGACTGGACCTAATGGTCAGCCTTTATGTTCTCAAGGCTGATTCATCTTTCAGTCTGAGCTTCAGTTTCTCATAACTCATTTTCTTGTGAGAATTTTTTGACATTTTTTATTTTATTGTTCTCCTAGAAAATGAGGACGACTTTGCAGAATTTTATCTGAATATTCTCCACCATTTTTGTGTGTGTGTGTTGGGGGGGGGGGAATGGCCACCATTCCTCTACTCACCCACCTACCCAAATAGTGTGCTAAAATAGCACTAGGTCCAAGATATGACAAATGCAAAATGGCGGCCAGGTACACAATGTCATTGGTGATGCTGCTGAAAGCAAACATCCTGCCCATCCTTCCGCCATGGCTGCCAGGCTGCGGATGTGGTGGCAGCTCTGCAAAGTCCCATGGGCGCAGCTTGGGGATAAGGATCTCAGCTTTTCTCTAGAATTCTGTTAGCCTTTTTCTGGAAATCAGCAATAATTCCAATTATCAAAGAACGGCTGATCAAGCTAAAAGAGGCAGTTGAAACTGACAAGTTGATAAGCACATTTGTATTGATCTCTGTGTTTTAATGGATTATTATGTAGCAGCAGAGGAACCTTCAGGTTTAAGGGCAGAATAAAAATTCTATAAATAAGGTTCATTACAAAAAAAACCACCCCACAACCCCACCCCAATCCAAATTCCTAGTTGACTGGGGGAACGTGGACTCTATTCATTTTGTACTAGACTAGTCTGTGTGGTTATAAGAATAGATCTACATTTTGTTTTGCATTGTCAATGTTTTGCATAGAATATTGTTATGCAAAAACAACAACAGTGTTTTGATAGATGCTTGACTCTTGTTTTCTTCTGCCAAGGTCCAAATAAAGGAGAAGATATCAAGCCACTCTTAATTCGCCCTGTCTGCAACCTGTTTTGCTTCTGGTCTCATAAATGTAAACACTTGTGCTGGTGTGGCGTGGACCACGATGACAGCAAAGCACTCCACGTGAGACTCTTTCCTTATAAACCTCCCCACATTTCCTGCAATTGCTGGCCTCTGGACTCCATTAAACCCACAAGCCCATTTAGGCTGAGTGCATTATCATAATATGTGCTTCCAAACCTGATAACAGAACTTATCTTTTTCCAGTCACCTGTATAGCAAACGCATTCACCATCATGGGAAACATGTACAGTGGGTTGGTTATCACAATCATCCTGGAGCCAGCGCTAATTGAAATGCACATATCTTGGCAATATGGCACTGCTCCAGTATGCTACTCTTCTGAACGGAAATATCTAAGAGGCAGGTTTCTGAAGGGATACCAGATTGAGGATTGCGTTGTCAGCTGGTTGCTGCTGAAACAAACACCATTAGAGTAACCCCCCAGTAGCAGTTGAGTATTTAATGCACTTTGGTTGCCCATGGAAGACACAATTTTCAAACACTCCCATAGTTCCAGAGTTAACAGGAAAGGACATAATGTTCTATAATTCTGTTGGACAGCAACATCAGTTTTCCAACCAGTATAGGATGAGGGCTTTTTTTTCAGCCAGAACTCATCAGAACTGATTTCCGCCACTTTTTTTTCTAGAAAAAAGCTCTGTATAGTCTGATAAATATACAAGCATACAGTGGTACCTCTACTTACGAATAACTCTACTTACGAATGGAGCTCCGTCCGCCATCTTGGATGCGGTTTAGATAGGATTTTTTTTCTACTTATGAATTTTTAGATAGGGTTGCTTCGACTTACGATTTTTTTCTCCCAATGCATTCCTATGGGATTTGACTTACACATTTTTTCTACTTACGAATGTGCGTTTGGAACGCATTAAATTCGTAAGTAGAGGTACCACTGTACATTTACACCATCTGTTACTCATAAAACACTTAAAATAACATATAATTAAAAAAAGCCAAGCAGCTCTTTGATTTTATTTCATTTTTTGTAAATTGCAATTGCTAATCCATATGATCATCATGGAATATACAATATTGATACAATATTTCAGGCATGTAACTTTAACTATATTTCTAGAAATAGGTGTTGGTGAATGTAATCCCCCCCCCCCGGCTAAAAAAAATACTTTTGGCACAAGCCATGCTTATACAAAACTCTCCATATCTAGAAAAGCTTTATCCCAAATATTTCTTTGTGGTTCTTATATGTGTAGTTCTATACAAAACCTAATGCAATCAGTTCGTTTATATGCCAGAAAAGGAACTCACTAGCATCAGCCCACCCTCCCAGGTTTCACTCGCATCCCTCTCAGCTTCCATAGAGCTTCCCAATCCTTGTCTTACAGTTTATGACCTTTTTGTATGTATAAGGATTCCTCCAGATGACCTGTTTATTCATTCTGATTTGTTTATGGTGTGTGTGTGTGTGTGTGTGTGTGTGTGTATAACAATGACCATTCATCCTGCATTTGTCCTGATTTGTTTGCGGGGTATTTATGTGTTTTCCATTCATCATTTGTTCATCACAGAGCATTTCCCCATCACTTTCCAAACCACACACACACACACACACACACTCATGTGTGTTTTAAGTGGATTTGTTGTTCTAGAGTGCTATAGAATCATAGAATTGTAGGGTTGGAAGGGACCATGAAGTGCAGGAATCTTTTTGCCCAACATGGGGAAGCCCATGACCCGGAGAGTAAGAGTCTCAGACTCTACCAACTGAGCTATTTAGCTTCTAATAATCCACTATAAATGTGCAAACCTAAAGTTCTGGTATGTCTTGTATACTCAGAGGAATGGAAACTAATCCACTTCTTGACTTAACTGTCCTTCCTTCCTTCCTTCCTTCTTCTTTTTACATTATTTCTCAGGAGGGATCAGAAGACGATCTGCATAAAGGTCTTGGAAAGAAGGCAGAAGCAAAGGATGCCCTTGCGAATGGATTCAATAAAGAAATGCTGAGTCACTTACCTGGTTACAACCCAAGTGAAAAATCCTACACTAATACAAGCATAGAGACGGAATCTTACTTTTAGGATGTACAGGAAAAAGATCATCCTGCTAACCATAGGAATGGCATGGAATTGTCCAAACTTTAGGAAAACAAATCAGTGGCACTACAAGTAGCCGAGGAGGCATTTAATTATTATTTAGTAGAGGGTTAGAAGCTGCATTTATTTTTATTTTCAGAAGTCATTTTATAACACGGAAATTCTTTCTAAGACTCAGTGGTGGTGAATGTGGCGAGAGAAAAGATGGAAAGACATATATGTGTGTGTTTTTCAGGAAGAATGGAACGTGCAGTTAACGCTCTAAAAAGTTTTTATTTTTATTTTAATTCCCTTGTATTTTTCGCCAGTGCAACTTGGGTATTCATCTTCCATTGGTCCTAACATGGAATTCTAAAATATGAACTATGTTACAGATGCATACTTCCTGTCCAAACAGCAGTGTCATTGTAGAGTTTTTCCTCTGGAGTACCATAGGTTGCCTAATAAAGTACTTGAAGAATTTGGTGTGATTTAAAATTCATTATGGATTTTCCCATTGTGGCTGATCAGAGAAGCTGTGAAAAGATCTTCAACGACTGACCTCTTTGGCAACATTGTTTGTTTTAGGGGGAAAGGGGTGGCCTGATTATTCTATGTACCCATTTGTGTGAATGCTCAGTAATGCTGTGACAGGTTTTACTGAGAATACTAAAAGCAGTGGCAAAGCTCTGCAGGGAAATTTTGAAATGTCCCCTTTCACACTGATTTGCCCTGCCATACATGAAACAATGGTTCTATATTTCTGGCCCATTGTTAGGCCCCAGACTGGCAGGTCTCTGATGCGGAGAGGGAGGAACCAACAGGATTAGGAAGGGCAGCAGTGCATACTAGGTCTGTGCCCAGATCCAGACCCCAACACTACCTGTGCAAAGAAGCCCTGAGCCTTCATTGGCCAGGAGCAAATTGCACAACTGGTGCTGAAGTGGGACCTCCCAGAGGCAGCACCTTCAAGGTAGATGCTTCTTCATACAGGGGCCTCACATATCTCTGTACCTCTGCGGCTTTGCAGATGTTTTGGCCTACAACTCCCATGATCCTTAGCTAACAGGACCAGTGGAAGATGGCAATTGTAGTCCAAGACATCTGGAGAGCCGAAGTTTGGGGATGCCTGTTGTGGAGCCAAATTTTCTGCCTGGAACTGTCCAAGGTCCTGCAACTCCAACCTGACTTGACTTGCCACCAGTTGACAGACTAAGACAGGGGTCAGCAAACGTTTCAGCAGGGGGGCGGTCCACTGTCCCTCAGACCTTGTGGGGACCGGACTATATTTTGGGCAAAAAATGAACGAATTCATATGCTCCACAAATAACCCAGAGATGCATTTTAAATAAAAGTACACATTCTACTCATGTAAAAACAAGCTGATTCCCAGACCATCTGCAGGCCGGATTTAGAAGGCGATTGGGCCGGCTCCAGTTCCTGGGCCTTAGTTTGCCTACCCATGGACTAAGGGCCAAGTTACTTCTGTTGCATTGGTTGAAGAAATATGGTGCCCGCTTTAACAATATCCAAATTTATAACAAAAGTGCAATCTTCAAATGTGAATGATACAGTCATTAGTTTGCATTTGTACATGTAAACGTTCATAAAGTAAACAGCATCCCCCAAATGAGAAATGTATGTCATGGTATCTTTGTTCACTTGATTGGCATTTTCTAGGAAAATATTTTTGTTTCATTTTCAAATTCCACCCCCTGCATGTACTTTGAAAGATTAGGTCAGGGATGGGACAACATGTAGCCCCCCCCCCCCAGTTGTACTTCAACTCTCATTCCTGACCACTAACTGTTGGGGATTGGAGTCCTATGATAACTGGAGGGCTACAAGTTGGTCATCCTTTAATTAAGGGTAAACAATAAAGGGAAATAAAGATTATTCTTGGGTAATGCATCTTTCTTGTTTGGATGGAATGTGGAAGTAAGTGTGTGTATGTGCCCCGTGAGGGTACAGAAAAGACTCCACTGTAAAAAGTAAAATTAGCACCAGTTGCTCCACCCACTTTTGCCTCTGACCCATCGCATCCTTGGCATGTGGCTCTGTGTTTGAAAAGGTTCCATGTTCCAGGGCAGCGTTTCCAAAACTTGGGTCTCCAGCTGTTTTTGGATTACAATTCCCATCATCCCTAGCTAGAAGGACCAGTTGTCAGGGATGATGGGGAAAACAGCTGGAGACCCAAGTTTGGGAAACACTGCTCCAGAGGTACACAACTGCCTTTCAAACAAAGAGGACAGACATTACTGTGTTCTTGGTGAAGGAATGCTTCCATTTATCTTCTGATATTATTTTATAAAGTTTTTTTATAAAATGTAAGGGGCAGAGATAGGGGAAACATGCATAATAATTAGGGCCCAGTATACAAAAGGTGGGCACCTAAAAAAGCCACTCAAGACTCAAATTCAGCATTAAATGATCTTGCGATTGACAAATATTACATTGTAACGTGCCAATCCATCTCCAGTGCTTTAGATTTATAAGCACATGAAGCAAGTGTGAACTGCATTATACTATTGATCTATCTAGCTGGCCCAGTGCTGTCTACTTTGATTAATGGCAGCTCTGCAGAATTTCAGATACAGGTCCTTCCAGTTTCTGCAGCCTAAGATTTGCTTAATTTGAAGTGCCAGATATTAAACATGGGGCTTTCTAAAACCGACGTACGTTCTCTTTTGAGTTATGTGTCCTCTTACACAAGGCTAGGTGCCAATTAGAGCCCCAACTAGATATATAAGCTTTTTCTATATTCACATTTTGATTCTTTCACTTTCAGTCCTCTCAAAATGCAGATGCAAGAAGAGGTTTTGCACGAAGGGTTTCTTTTTATAAATCCCCACCAACAGTTCCCCACTGCCTTCCCCACTTCAAAATTTATACGCCAACGCAAAATGAAGGAGAGTGAAATATAAGAATAGCAAATCGTAAACAAATATTTATTTCTGGAACAAGGGTTCCTTCTGATTGCATCAAGACACAGATTTTAGTTGGTAATAGTTAAGACATTCTGGACTAGTAACTAACTGTAGTATTTTGAAAGCCAGACTGTAGCTGCTCATGCACTCTTCCCTGAAAGAACATGCATAGACCAAAGTTATTGTAGACTAGATCAACAATGATCCAAAGCAGTTTGTTTGCATGGATGCTAGTTCTGAAGCTCTGCAGCTTGGGAGATTCCACAAATTCAGCTTGCATGCACATACTACTAATACTGGTAATTTGTTTGGAAAGACAAGTATTTAGAAATACAAAAAGAAAAGTGGAAAGAGAAAGATATTTAACCAGCATTCATGTAATACATATTTCCTGAGAACAGAGTGTGCCATATATCTTTGTAAGATAATTTGCATTCAATGCAACCACAGTAAACCAAATCAAGCAGAGCATTTCTCTCAGCTAAAGCAAATGGCTATAGATCAGCAAATTGTTAGACACTGATAATGCATGTTTTTAAAACAAATACAAAAGGGCACAAGTGAGCATTTTCAATGTGCTTACCAAGTAAGTGTGTGGGGAAAACAACATTTGATGATGCAATCCTAAGCATATCTACTCAGCAGTAAACACATCTGAGTCGGATGGCATCTACTCTCTACAAATGTGGGCTCAGGATTTCAGATCTAGGAGTAAATCCTGCTGTAGTCAGTGGGACTTACTTCTGAGAAGATATGCATAGCATTACCCTCTTACATGACCAATCCGAATGTAGCTGTGTAATAGATCAGAGTGGGATAGACAGAAGAAAAGCCAAGCAGAATCATAGTTTAACTTGACTACTTGGCAAACCATATTGGTTTTAAAGCTTGGATCCAGCCAAGGCAATCAGCAGTTAGGTAAAACGTAACAGCAAAACTCAACAGTAGCAAAACAAAGGTAACATAAGATACGTTTTACAGCACACAAATAAAGTGTGCACTTTGTCATTTGTGCCCCTAATCCAGAGATCTTTGTGTACTCTGATGCACCCATAGTGTTTATGTGCAGGCAGGCATTTCCATGCACTTCAACAGAGGTCATCAGCACCAATGTTTACATGTGCAGTGCTTCCTCCTCTATTGAAATGTATAGGAAGCCCGTGAGGTGGGGGTTGGGGTGCATTCGAGTTTCCATCTGCACAACCTCCCCTGAATTTGGGTATCAATATATAAAAAGGGCATTATGATACTATAAACAAGATTGTCATCATATAAAAACATTAATTATGTGACAGAAATATAGTAAGAAAAATCCCACAGGGTTAGAATAATGTATCATAATTAGATCACTTATGATTCCAAATGATGGAATGTGATGCATGTCCCCTGTATAACAAGATCATTTCTACAATCTGGTGTGCCGCCCCCCCCTAAACTACAGAAGTCATCCTAAGACTCATGCAAATATTTATTTATATATATATATGTGATATCATTGCTGTGCTTGATTATAATGAAGTGACTCTTAAGGTTTGAAGGTTTGAGGGGGGCGTGGAGTTGTTAATTTACTTTGGTTGATATAAATAAGAATTTTACACCTGAATTTTTTTACAAAAGGAAAACCCAGGAACATTTTGGTCCCCATGTACAAGTGAATCCTGCACACTTGTTTGAGTTTAGTGCTCCATTTCTTCCACATTTCGAAGTAGTAGATAATATAAATGATAATTAGTAAAGCATCATTAGATAAAATCATGACTTCAAAGCCATCAAATGATATTGCTCTCAGCTGTAGGCATGTGAGAATCAAAAGTGCAGGTCCCTGCAAGGGCATGTACTGTTTTGAAACAAAAATTTAAGAAGGGATAAAACCGGGGGATACTTGAATACTACCCCCATGCCTCTTTCCATACTTTGATTTTATAAGGGGAAAATTGGGGGGAGGGGGTGTCCTCTTTCTTTTAACTTTGAACAAGCAAGCCATGATGTTATACTTTATATTCTGCATAAGCAGGAGCTCGCATAAGGCAGGTAATAAAACTGGCTTCTTATTTGCAATGCCATGAGATTTCAAGTTGATGTGGCTGGTGAACTATATAAAATCCAGGTAGCTCAACAAGAAGATTATATCTGCACAGTTATACTTTTGCATGCCACATTAGAGCATGGATAGGACTCTTCACTTCAGAGATATGAGATGACCTTAATCTGCACATTTACTATCAGTAACCACTGAAAAGGTCGCATTGCATCCCGAGAAAGTGCTGCATCAAGAGCAGTGCAAAGGTGTATAAGCCGGCTCCGAACGCCTGCGAGCAGATCGAGAGCAAAAGTATACCACAGGACCTGAGCTATGTGCACAGTTAACTACATATGAAACAGGCTTCTGCATTCGGCCAAGGTTCTCTGGGTGCAATGTAATTTTCCTCGTGTAAGATTCTGGTATGAGATAAACAAGTTGTGCCGCATGCAGAAACCAGTTTCCCCCTGGCCGGAGAGCATCTCCAGAGCCCAGCCTTAAGGCTTTCTAATGGTGAAGCTGTTTTGATTCCCCACCCTCCACCCCTGCACTGATTTATAAAGACAAATGGACAAGAGGTGATGTGCAAACATCAAACTGCATAGTACAGATTGAACAGGCTGATATCCCTTTTAAAGGGCAGAGCCACATCCACAATCTCAACAAGAGACGAGGACAAACCTGACAGAACGGGAAGCCTCAAGGACTGTTATAGCATCAAATTATGGCCACAAAGGCAACAATTAATCTTGCTTGATTTTTTTTTTCACATCATAGGCAATACAAATTCATTTGAGCAATTGAAAGCTGTAGAAGGAGTGAATAAACACGTTGTTGTTTTAAAAAATCATGCCCTTAATATGAAAGTTTTACAAGTAACAGACGTTTCTTTTCCAGAATGCTGCTGTGCATGACTCTCGCGGACTTGTTGTAGCTCATTCTACTGCTGCTTGGTGAATCCACCTCCTTTCGTAGTTGCAGCTGAGACAGCATCCAGTCTTTACCACGGACCGTTAAGGGGAAGTAGCTGTTTGTCTTGACTGTTGGTAACACAATCCCCACCCACCCACTGCCTAGTTTACAGAAAAGCTTGATAATATTCTTTCCCAACAGCAGGATATACATGCAGATGAATTCCTTTGCCTCGTTCCCAAATCTTCCCATCTTCTTCAGCTCACCCTGGGAGTATTCAGTCCTGATGGTGTGACTCTCCTTCCGTATAAACTAAGGCCATTCGTGGTGATACTGTTTGCCATTCTTTTTCCGTTCTCTCTGCAAATGCTCCAGTTCGGCCTCATACATCATTTCCTGAACTAAGTATTTCTCCCTTCTCATTCTGTCGCACAAATCTTTGGGCATGTCTGGGATTAGATAGGCAATGAAAGATTTTATTCCAAAAACAAGGTGCTGAAAAGAGAGAGAATATATATATATAGATTTAAAATGCTTACACTGATCTGTCTTGCTTGGATCGCTGCAGTATGCTATTTGGGAAGCAATGCACTGACTAGTTGCTTATACTTGATTATTAATACTGTATTAGCATATATCAGTGATCTACTGTGTCCTTGTGGCAGGGGGCTGAAAGGGGAAGATAGAATACATCTTATACCAGTGATGAAGAACCCCCTTTTCCTTTATCCCAAAATTACATGGTTTAAAACAGCTCCTCCAATTCTCCCTATGCGAACATAATGCCAGCAGTGAGAGGGTTATGAATGTGTGCTTCATTTACACCAGGGAATGAGAAACTTTTTCAAACAAATGTCTTCTGGGTAATCCTTTGGGAGCCATATTCCAACAGTGTGTGGGGCCAGAGGCAAATGTGGGCAGACCAATGGATGTTAATTTTAATTTTTGTACAGTAGCCCCGATTAAGAGCTATATAACTAACCTCAAACACTATAATGAAAGCCAGTCGAGCAGCAAGAACATGCCAGAACTGCAAGGTGAACTCATAGGGTGTCGAACTCCACGGGGGCGCTCTATAATCTCTGTACCTGTGATGGAAATAAAGAAGATGAAAGCCATTTGGGAAAACTAGAGGCACTTGTAATCATGCAGACAGCCTGAGCTCCCCATTTCAGCGGTGTTTTGGCAGAAGACACAAGCAGCTATTTATGGAAACCCACCAAAACAGTGTGAAGGATGGGTAAGAGATGTGGCTATTTATGATCAAAGTTGCAAAATAAATGATTGCCTTCTATGAATTAGAATATTAAAGGGAATATTGGTGAATTATGCACAAGGCAAAAATGAAGTACAGTTTGCGGTCTGGTATACCCACACTTCTGACAGTAAATATGATCCTGTACTATTCATGGGCTGTGTGTGAGGCCCACATGATGTGAAGCTAGGGCAGCACTGCAATCCCATCAAGGCTATGGAATAACTACCCAATGAGATTTTGAACATTTCTTTTCTGCAGCCCTTCTGAAGTGCAAAAAGTGTGCTCTTTTCCACTGACCTTCTAGCATTTCCCCACCCCCACCCCTTTGCCCTGTTGGGTTTTGATTTTTTTAAAATCTATTATCGAAGTAGGTGTGAGTCTTAGAAGGCAGGATATAAATGTTTTAAAGCAAACACAGCAACGTGATTTAACCATGTACATAAATAGTGATGTGGTGGATTGGTGAATTTGCTGCAAAATTTCAACATCTCCCCCTCAGCTGAACTCTATTGACTGTATTCATCAAAGCAGTTAAAAAGGATATTCAAGACTCCAGCAATTTGGTCAAGCTTTTCTGGTGTTTCCATTGAAATTAATCAAGTGGCACAATACATACCTACAGTATCCTGAATATCCCATGCCGAGCTCGCTCAGATCAAATATTGATAAGCTACTGTTGACGTATCCCCTCAAACATCTGGAAAAAAAGAAAGCCCAGGAAATAGTTTCCAATGAGAAATGAGCTCATCATGGTTCTGTTGTGCTTATGCATGCAAAGCAGGTCTCATTCACATTCCTTGCCATTATCAATGTGTGCCTATGATTCAAATGCCATGCCTATCATATTTTCAAAGGATGACGGTGCCGAAATATTCTTGGGATTTATGCTGCAAGAGACCCATAAAGTCTTGAATATGTAAGATGAGGTTTATGTTTTGTGTGAGCATACAATTCAACTCTTCATCTAAGAGGTCAAAACATTTCCACACTGTGCAGTGGCCAACCAGAATCAGAGGTGCTGAATACAGCCAGGTCCCCTTCTCAGACTGACTAATGATACCATATGGCAATGCAATAATTGTAGCAGGTGTGCAACTAATGCTGTTAAACTGGCCCAGTTTCAGAGGTCCTCACATGCAACATTGGGCTGTATGCGTGCAATCAAAATAATGAAATAATGGATGCCACTGCCTGGATGGGGGGTAGGTAGGGGGAAGGATAAATGAATCTCCCAATATGACAAAAAGATATTTGGTATGTGCACACATGTGCAGCCTTAGATGCTGAAACTCCCAACATATGGGAAATGCTGAGCACTACAGTAAGCCCCGTTCTGTGCCCAATAAGCACGAGATGCCTTTGCCCAGTGACGCTGTGACCCATAGATTGCAGCAAAAATCTGGGCAAGGCTTTGTCCAGTATCATCTCTATGTGATGGGCTCATGGAGAAAAGCTGTCCCATAAGCCCTTGCTGAAGAGGGGAGGGGAAGCCTATATGAGGCTGCTTCCCCTGGAGCTCACAGCCATTTTGCTTTGAGAGAATTCTGTCTGCTCACTCTCAGGTTAGAGCATTGATAGGCAGACTAAGGCCCAGGGGCCAGATCCAGCCCAATCGCCTTCTAAATCCGGCCCATGGATGGTCTGGGAATCAGTGTGTTTTTACATGAGTATCACAGAATCATAGAGTTGGAAGAGACCGCAAGGGCCATCCAGTCCAACCCCCTGCCGAGCAGGAAACACTATCAAAGCATTCTTGACATATGCCTGTCAAGCCTCTGCTTAAAGACCTCCAAAGAAGGAGACTCCACCACACTCCTTGGTAGCAAATTCCACTGCCCAACAGGTGGAATCTTCTTTCTTGTAGCTTGAATCTATTGCTCCGTGTCCACTTCTCTGGAGCAGCAGAAAACAACCTTTCTCCCTCCTCTCTGGGTTATTTGTGGGGCCTGCCTGTTGCTTTTATATGAGTAAAATGTGTGCTTTTATTTAAAAGGCATCTCTGGGTAATTTCTGGGGCATAGGAATTCGTTCATTTATTTCCCCAAAATATAGTCCGACCCCCCTCCCCCCAAGGTCTGAGGGACAGTGGACTGGCCCCCCTTCTGAAAACGTTTGCTGACCCCTGGGTCAGATTGACCAATTTGGGGTCATTGGTTGACAGGGCTGGAAAGGAATGTTTCCCCCTTTCAACCTGATTGGCACTTGGTTGGGTTTTTCCCGCCTTTCCCTCAGTGAAATTATGGCTTTCCGTTGTTAGGCGGAAGAACATTGTTTGTAGGAGGGCGGAAATGGCATTGGTCAGGATCAACATAGTATAAACAAACATTTTCATTCAGTAAAGAGCCAATAAAATACAGGGACTGCATCAATTTTAATGGTATCATTTGATGAGGCTGCAGTTGAGACTTAGGCCCAAAGCTTTTCTTTTTTGTTATCTCATTGGGATAGAAAATCTGGAAGGCAGGATACTGGCTGTGAAAAGAGTTAGAGCCAAGAAAGAGCTATGGATGATGGAGCAGATTAAAAATATATATATAAAACTCTTTGTGTTAAGCAGTCTTTTCCCTCATACCCACCTATTAAATGTGTAACTGTAAAGCCAAGGAATAAAAACACACACTGTCAATTGGTAACATCAAAAATTAAGAAGCCTCCAGGGGGAAAGAAAGGTTAAATGATCTTTACTAAATAGTTAAATGCTACAGTGTATTTATTAAAACAAAACAATAAACAATAAATGAAACACATCAAAAAGCACACAACCAATTTGAACCATTTCCACATTAAATCATAGAAAGTTCTAAAATAAGGGTACACAAATTAATATCAATAACAGCAACAACCTCGCCCTCAACAAGACCCCAGAGCAAGAGTCTGCTCAGCAGACTTAGCTTTTGTAGCTGGAGTCAGTCAGAGTTCTCCCTACCCAGGCCAGGTGGGAAAAGGCAGGGAGCAGGTCTTCTAGGTCTCATAGTCCCAGCCTCACTGCAGCCTTGCCACTCCTAGCAAGTGGCAGTGATGCCAATATTGGGAAGCTGGGATCACCACTGGGTGAGCTACGTTCTGTACATCAGGATATGAGGTCAATTAGAATTAGAGGCAAATCTGCCAGTTTTGCTGAGATTCTCTTTTTGCCACATCAGTTTCAGGTCCTTATTTTTTATTTTAAAAATCCTAATGAAAAACTTTTTTGTGCATATGTATTCTAATATACACATTTTTGCATGCAGTTTTACCTAATATAATGTATTTTCTTTTCTTTTTTGTGAATACTGTATACACATTATGAACACATTCTCTAATATATGCATGACTACATTTTTGTTGTTGTAGAACTGTATTGCAAAATTCAGAGATGTGTGCATTTTGATGGATATGTGTGTTTTGCTTTGCGTATTGTTTCAGGAGGCATGAATTACATAGGTCTGCTTTAAAGTGGAAACCGGTATGAATTTCTCCTCCATCCCTAATTGAGGTGGGGAGAACCATGACACAGGGATATGGCTGACAACATAATAATAATAATAATAATAATAAATTTTTATTTATACCCCGCCCTCCCCAGTCAAAAACCGGGCTCAGGGCGGCTGACACCAACAGAACCACAATAAAACATAAAAACAATTAATTAAAATACAGATTAAAATACAGTATTAAAATTTAAAGTGCAGCCTAATTTCAAGTAGGCCATAAGTGGCTGACACCAACAGAACCACAATAAAACATAAAAACAATTAGTTAAAATACAGATTAAAATACAGTATTAAAATTTAAAGTGCAGCCTCATTTCAAGTAGGCCATAAATCCAAGCCATGAGGGAGAAAAACACGGGTCAGGCTGAGTCTAACCCAAAGGCCAGGCGGAACTGCTCTGTCTTGCAGGCCCTGCGGAAAGATGACAAATCCCGCAGGGCCCTGGTCTCCTGGGAAAGAGCGTTCCACCAGGTTGGGGCCAGTACTGAAAAGGCCCTGGCTCTAGTAGAGGCCAATCTAGCCATCTTATGACTTGGGATCTCCAGAATATTATTATTTGTGGACCTTAAGGTCCTCCGCGGGGCATACCAGGAGAGGCGGTCCCGTAGGTACGAGGGTCCCAAGTCGCATAGGGCTTTAAAGGTCAAAACCAGCACCTTAAACCTGATCCTGTACTCCACCAGGAGCCAGTGCAGCTGGTAAAGCACTGGATGAATGTGATCCCGCGGCCGGGACCCTGTAAGGAGCCTCGCCGCGGCATTCTGCACCCGCTGGAGTTTCTGGGTCAGCTTTAAGGGCAACCCTGCGTAGAGCGAGTTACAATAGTCAAGCCTGGAGGTGATCGTCGCATGGATCACTGTGGCCAGATCGGGGCGAGAGAGGTAAGGGACCAACTGCTTGATGCGGCGGAGATGGAAAAATGCCACCTTTGCTGTGGATGCAACCTGCGCCTCCATGGAAAGGGAGGCGTCAAAGGTTACACCCAAACTCTTGACAGAAGGCGCTGGTATCAATTGAGCCCCTGCAAAAGATGGGAGTTGGCCCCCCAACCCCATGTCGCCCCGACCTAGCCAGAGGACCTCTGTCTTCGAAGGATTTAACTTCAGTCGGCTCCCACGTAGCCATCCAGCCACAGCTTCCAAGCACCTGGTGAGTGTGTCCGGGGCCGAGGCAGGGCAGCCGTCCATCAACAGACATTCAGGAGCATCCCTATATTTCTGTTAACATCCCTCTTTCTGCTGTAATTGCCTGGAGGGGAAGTAGCCTAGCACAATGTTTTCTAGGTCTTTCACTATTTGGGGGCATATTAAGCAATTAAAATTTTCCAGCTGTCTCATTCACTTTTAGAATCTGACTAAAACTGAACACACACAGTTCAAGTTCTCTAGCTTGGCCTCTGATGCAATCCATTCTGGCCCACTGTAACCATAACAAAATGTGCAAAATACAAGAACAAATATACAAAAGGAAACAATGCAAACTTTTGTCAAAATACAAAAGTGAAAAATACAGAAAAGGCATAATTACTTTTCCTGTCTGTATCCTTGATCGACACAGGGACCGTACTTGTATGCGTAAACAAAGCGTGGGATATAGTCAGATGTAATGGCAATAACAAAAGCGTTGGTGATGACGGCTAGGACTCCAATTCCTTCAAGGATTCCATACCAGATCCCTAGGAGAGGATAATTATCATGAGGCTAAACACAAAACAAGCAAACATGAGAAAGCAGATTATTTAATACTTTTTTCCAGTCCATGCTCAAAGAAGCCTTTGTTCTAAAATAGAATTAAATCTGCACTTTCTCAATTGCCCTGCACAGCTTGCCCTTCATTCGAACTGAGTCTAGAAAACAAACAGCTTCCATTTTTAGATCCAGTTTGCAAATTTATCATCCACAGCCACAGTATGTGATGCCTCATTTGAGACTCATTTATAATTATTACACTGCAGGTATGAAAACAACATCATTGCCCTTCCAAAAAGCTAGGGGACCATATCAGATTATTTCTGGTGCCATCTATTTTCATTTGGGAACTGGTGGATCACACACAGCAGCACTTGGACCTGTGCTTGGAGCTGATACAGCAGAAAACAAGAGAGTGAAAAATGACCACTGCTACCCTCTGCCCTGGGTAGTACAAGCAGCGTGGAAATGAATGTGGCAGGAGACCTGCTACTCAGTTCTGCTTCACTGTTTCCAAGGCAGGGCTTGGGATTTCTCTCTCATGTAAGTTAGTATTTGTAACTTAGGTAAACCAAAAACAAAACTTGCGGACCAAACGATAAAAAGAATTTGCTACAGTGACTGCGCTTTGTCTCACCTATATCAGTTGCTCTTGCAGGCATCGGTCGCCTCCACTGCGTGACAAATTTATATGCATCAAGCCGGATTTCTATGATATTGTTGAGCAAGGCCAGCAGAGGTGCCAGGGGGAAAGCAGCAACAAAGATTGTAGTGAAGCCGAACTGTAGAACTGGAAAGAAAGTACACATGATCAAAAAGGGAGAACCACTCTTGGTTACCCTTCTTTTTTCTTTGGAGTGCTATGATTCGGGCCTTTATTAAGGTTCAGAGATTGTATACTCATGGGGGTGGTAGGTGGTTGATGGAGGTGCGAGTCGGGAAAATGTCCATGTCCCAAGGTGAGAGGCTAGGAGAAGAAAGGGAAGATCCCAGGTGAGAGCTGGGAGGGGCAACTATCTTCTGTTGGTGGCCAGGGCTAAGAATTACTTTTAAGAGAGGACTCTTATTCTATTTGTATTGTTAATAGCAGCTATTTTATTGCGTTATGAAAAACTTTCACAAGAGACCTCAAAGTGATGGTCGAAAAGCAAAGAAAAGAGGGGGATCCATGTCTACTACATAATTTTATTTGTATGCCGCCTTTCCATAGTTTAAACCATGCTCAAGGAAGCTTACAGCACACACAAAAAATCACATAATTACGAACGTAACAAAAGTAATCATAAACAATAAATAAAACATCAAAAGTACACAACCAAATTAAGCGAAACAAAAAACAAAAACGATAATTAATATCAAAAACAGCAACAACTCTATCCGCAATTAACAAAACCTAAATAATACTCCAGCCCAAGAGTCTATTCAACAGACTCACCTTTGTAGCTTGAGTCCGTCAGGCCAGGTGGGAAAAGGCCTGCAAGGCAGGGAGCAGGTCTTACCGGACTCACAGCCAAGAATCTACCAGTTTCTTTTTTTTATTAAAAAGGGCAATTTCATAAGAACGCTCACCCATCTCTAAGTACTCATCCATCAGACCATGGAGATTCATGGGCTGTAGATTCCAATCTTTTTCCCACTGAGGTAGAGAAATTTTATGCTCCAGTAACTGCCCTCCTTTCTTGATCTTGCGTCGTGCCCACCAATTTTGGAGTAACCTGTATGAGATAGTCAGAGCATAGAATCTATGGTAGAGCTCACGATAACAATTTAATCATTCACCTGATGGCTTAACTCATCACCATCCTAGTTTCTCTCATTCCTTGTGAACGTTTGCCTCCTAATAGAAGGACATCCCTGCGAATAGACAGTCCTACCAATGCCTGATGACTTATTGATGGTGCTTGCAAACACTCTTTGAGATTTCCTCCCCCCCAAACCACGTTACAACACTTTTAATGTCTCTGCAGATAAAGTACGGCTAAATTTTATCCAAAATCCTTTTAAATATTACAACTGATTGTCATGTCCTGCATCTAGCATTATCTTTTAGTATCAAACTCTTCATTCTTTAGGAAACCACAGAGACTGCTTCTCTTTATGCACCTCCAAGAGTTAGCCATGCAGGAGAGGACATTTCCTGCCTTTTCTTTTGCCAGCAGATACAGTCATCAAGCCAGCATTTGATATTATGCCTCTGTTCATACTTACGGATAGCCAAGTTCCATGAAGTTGTTCCACATCTGTTTTAAAACCATGATGACACCCATCTGCAGGCAGAGGTCTATCAAACAGCCACTGGGATGACACTGAAAGCAGAAACATTAAGAAAGAAGGTAGAGAGAGAAAAAGGCAAGATACAATTGCAACAAGTTGGCAGACCTTTGTTGCTTGCTCAGTGGGGCAGAGCTACAGCAACAGCCTCCTGGCACTAGTGTTGCTGCTGCTTACCGGTGGGTGGAGAGGCAAGGTGGTGAAGAAGTTGGATGTGTGTATGCACTAGTGGGAGCACCAAATTGGCTCCACTATTGTGTCTGCACGGCCTTGACCTTGCTACCACCTTGCTTTCCTCCTCTTGGCAAGTGACAGTGATGCTCTGCCAGGAGGCGCTTGCTGTGGATCCACTTGACTGGGTAAGGATTTTGGGCTAATTAAAACATACTGTTGTTCTATACCAGACATGTCCAACTCCCAAGAGACTGCAATCTACTCACAGTATAAAAAGGCCAGTGTGATCTACCCATTGTCATTGCCAGGAGTTGTTGAGCGTTTTTAGAGGAGGGTTGACCAAAGTTGTTGACCTTTTTTTTTTTTGGTTGTACATCATACCACAATCAACCTGGGACATCCCCGCGATCAACTGTTCTATAGTGTTTGGAAGTCAGGTTTGGTGAGGATGATTAAATTATTATCTAATCTACTGTCAAAAGGTTGAAGAAGCAGGTTAGTAGTAGTAGTTCTGGATAACTTGAAAGATTGCACATGCTTCTGTAACATTTTGGTTGACCTGATAAAGGTAGTACCCTAAAACACACACACACTTACAAAGAAAGTTTGGTGTTTAAGCTATTCCGGAACATACTTTAATTCCTGAAAATTCACAACAATTTTAAAGGAAATTTTTCAAAAGACCATTTGTTTTAATATCATATAATTTTTTTAAAAATACTTTAAAAAAGAAACAGAATAAGAGGTTGACCATTTCAGACAACAGTAATTTGGTCCATGAGCAAAGGAATGTGTGTTTGTTTATGTGTGTGTACACACACACACACACACACACACACACACACACCCCACACACACGAGAGAGAGAGAGAGAGAGAGAGAGAGAGAGAGAGAGAGAGATTTTACATTGGTGCAAGTAAAATTTATCCTTACTTCTTCCAGTCTCCATCTGTTAAAAAGTTTGTTATACTTTCCAGGACGTCCAGCAAACCTGTAAAATGATATTCCAGTTTTTCAGCTGAACTCAGAAAGAATGAAAATATTTGACTCTCACACATTTTTACTGAGATGAAGTTAAAGCTAAACCAAAGTACTGTAAATCCTTATTACTTATCTCACTTTTTGTTTTGATGCATGTTGGAAATGGAAAAGTGTATCTCCTTTTTAGTACTAACTGTGAACCTATTGTTAAATCACTCTGGGAATTGCAACTCTGTGTAGGGAAAGGGGATCTCCTAACAACTCTTGGTACTTCAAGCAAACCACAGCTCCTAGAATGTTGAGGGGGGAGGCCATGACTCTTTAAAGTGCACTGAATGTATGGTGTGAATGTTGCCTCATTGTGGTAGAAGTGCATTTTGAGGGGAAATGATAAATGGAAATCTGCTCCACACAACTGGCAATTTCCCTCCAGATAAAAATGGAGGGGGGAGCTGCCACTTCAGTAAACACACCTAAGCACTCTTTTCCTGATGACCAAAATTATCTGAATTAGTTCATCTCCATTTCCCAAAACTATTGGTAAGAAACCACATCATCTATTAACAATAGATTTTAAAATATAATGTTATTTTGTTCTAGGAGTTTCTTACATGCTTTTCTCAACTCATTTCAGATATACGTACCTTCCAAGGAAAAAGGCAATGTAGAAAATGGAGCTGTTTAAGTTGACAAACTGGAAGAGGAACATTTTCAAGGCAAAACTATTTTCCCATTCTGAGTCAGTTCTAGGATGTTCTATTTAAAAAATGCAACAGAATTCACAATATACATTAGTCTGTAAATAAAAATTTCTAACTTTTAGCAGGTAAGATCTAGATTGACATATATCCATAAAGCTGTCTGTGACACTACATTTGAAATCACTGGTTAAAGTTTATTTTTAGTTGTTAGAGAAAACTACATTTGCTCTGAACAAGAAAATTTTTTATATTAAAATATTACAAAAAAGTCATGAGATTAAACATTAACCATCCCTTTCCTCAGTGGTATTTTCTATGAGCGTGGTGGTTCCAATACAGCGAACTAATAACACTTGCTACTTACTATTGCTACTAATTGGAGTTTTCTTTTTTTAAACTAATGATAATTGCTGTATGGAGGTCAATTTTTGTTGGGGTCATGGCTAGGCTGGGGTTGTGTGCTGCTGTTTTGCAAATAATATATTAAAGTCCCTTTAGACAGATGCAATATATGCAGCCTTTATGTACCAAGTTCTTTTCACTGAAATGTTGTTGTTGTTGCCATGGGAAGTTGGCTCTGGAAGAAGGTTACAGCAAGAGAGCATTGCCACCACACTGAATGGTCTGTTCAAAGTGTAAAAAATGACAAAGGAAACGAAAACCAACCCAACACTCATCTTATGAAGTAAACTAACCATAACCCCCTTCCAAAAACTTATTAGCAGTTTCTCTCTCACATACACCCAAATCAACCCCAAAATCAACACCCCATTTTCAAAATGGGCCTCTTCAAAATGGAGAGGGAAATTGGACTTTTTGAGACTCCCAAAAGCTTTGGAAGATCCATAGCTTATGGAAAGTTCAGTAGTAGAGCATCTGCTTTGTATGCAGAAGAGTCTAAACTCAACCCCCAACAACTCCAGTCATTGTTGACAGTAATAAGGCAGAAGGACCAATGGTCTTACTTGGTACAAAAAGTAATATTACAATTGAATAATTGCCGTATGCAAGTTGATGTCAAATGAATTTTTCAGCTTAATAGGAATGTGAGGGCCCTGTAAGACATGAATTACATTCTGCCTCTTTTCCCTTTCCCTATGGCACTAAAGCAAAGTGCTTTTGAAGGAAGATGAAAACAACCTAAGGGAACAACTTAAGGGAGAATTCTACTTTGTACACATTCAGCTTGACCTTAACCAATCTGAGGTGCTAGATCAAAGCAAAGGTGTTTGTAGCTGGAGTCCAGCATTCTGTTTTCACAGCAGAAACAAAATAAAAAATTTCCTTCCAGTAGCACCTTAGAGACCAACTAAGTTTGTCATTGTTATGAGCTTTCGTGTGCATGCACACTTCTTCAGATACCTGCACAGTAGTTAACCAGATTCCTGGGGGAAGCTCATGGGCACTTTCTCCACATGTCACAAAATTTTATACACCTTTGTCATGTCAATCCCTACTTGCCTTCTCCTCCCACCCTAAATTAAAAAGGACCAAATGTTGCGATCCTCATTCTTCCAAATAATCCTCATAATCGTCTTAAGAAGTTGAGGTGCACCAAGTGATCATTAGCATTGCTGTCAACACACTTGAAAAGCCTATCAACACCCCAACTGAGCTGACCTGCACCTTTTCCTTTCAAGAAACAAATAATAACCATATTTTAAATTGAGGGAGGCCTGAAGGGAAACCATATTGATTCATCTCATGAACTGAGACACCACAAAAGGCTTCTCCATATGAACAGCCACAATTGCTTTGGCAGACTCCTCATTTTGCCTCAATTCAAAATCAGAATCTTCTGCCTGGCTTTTGGAGTGAACTGCTGAGGTACCACAGTCACCCTAAATGTATTGGCAAGCTTTCATATGAGTTATTGGCAAAATTTAGGTATGAGTCACCACGATCATCTTAGAAGGCCTCTGGATTTAGATAATCTCTTGCAATTATTGGTGCAAGAGATGTTCTTCCGTTCACCAGGTTCGTTTTCTTTCAGGCACACCAGATATTGATAGCTTGTAATTGCATATGTTACATTATCTGTGTCATTAGACACTTAATCAGACACTAACACAAGTATGGAAACATTCACCAGCGCCAATCACTCACCTAAATCTGTTAAGAGATAGGCAACTTTTTCATATACCTGGAACAGAAAAAGAAAAGAATAAAATTATTCTAGCAATGGGTTCAGGAAAGACTTTGAGAAAAATATACCACAGTTGTGTGTCTATGCATAGATGCATACTAAGCATGGGTGGGTGTGGGTGTGAAGGAGAGAGATTCAATTTTGTTTGCATTTTAATGTGAAACTAACTAATGCACTTTTAATGTGAAATCAATTGGTGTGAATCTGACAAATTCTTTAGTATTGTCACCCTCAAAATCCATGTGTCCTAGCCTGATATTCTGTTAAATAAAATCAGAAATATTATTGGGGTGTTAAATAGTTAACTTTAGCTAGATCAGGCTATGATGATTACGACTATTCTCCTCAATATCAGTGTGTCCTAGCCAGATATTCTGTTTAGTAGTATCAAAAATATTATTAGGGTGTTGAATTTTTAATTAAGGTACTATATGTGTCATGCTTATCCAAACAAAGTCAAAATGTTACTGGACTAGAATTTCTAGTTTTATATGCATCAGCCCAGGGACGTATATAGCCATGAAAGGAATATCTGCACCCATTCTTCTTACACGAGCACCTGCCTTAGGGCACGGCCAGATTTAAATCGAATATTTATTTCCTGGAGTGTCTCCATATTTGTAAGAGCTTTGACTTTCGTTCTTTGCTAACATGCCTATACTTGCCTTGATCCTCATATGGAACTTCAAACAACATGAACAATGGTTAGAATAATGTTTCAAAAGTCTGTTTCTCAATATGATCCACATCTCCTTAGTTCCTCTGCAATGATACTGAGAAATGTTGTCATGGCAGACATTTGCCAGAAGGGCGTTTTGAAAAGAACACCTCAGAATCAGATACTTGGAAGCCTAAAGTCTAATCGGTTTGCCTCAGCACTGATCAGGGATGGAGGAGAAATTTGATTTGGTTCACATTTAAAGGCAAATAACCTAATATGCGAACAGAAATATAAAACCTCGAATTTTGCAATGCAAGTCTCAAAGCCAAGTAATGTGTACAAAAATGTATACACTAAAGTGAAGTGTTCATAAAGTGCATATATGAGTGAAAACAGCATGCAAAATACATTGGGGAAAGTAATATCAAAATTAAGGGCAATATGCTTTGTTCAGTATAGGCTTTATCTGGAGCAGCCTGCATAAGGAGAAGCTTCATATCTAATTATATTTGCTAATGTTGTTAGTGATTGGTTATAAGGCCAAAGCCAAGTTCATACTATAATTAGTTTTCAGAGTTGCAGTGGAAACAAAATAAAGGAGTCCCAGAAACTGGCAAACTGGATGACTTGTTTACAATTTTAGCTTACAAACTAGAATTGATTTAATTGAAGTTAGTTTCTATTAGATTAGGTTGTTTAATTGAAGGTGCTGCCCAGTAATGGCCAGAGGGTTAGAGCTGGTTTGGGGCAGTGTTGTTTAGCTGACTTCCCCAAAAGGTTGCTGCTGGTTACCAGAAGGGAGAGGGTTAAAGCATTGGAGAAGTCAGCACAGTGTGGCATTGTGAGTGATGGATTTACTCTACCGCTGCACCTGCACCACACCAAACTTCCCACCACCTAACCCCCCCCCCCAGTTACCAACAGGGAAGCCAAGGAAGCAATGCTACACTACCACTCTCTGCCCCCCCCCCCAGCTATTGCCCTACACAAGGACAAATGGTATACCAATTCTACATTTTAATTCATTTTGTATATACACTTATGAATAAAGATTGAGAACTTACAACATTAAGAGACATGATGATCATAAAGTTGATGCAGACTCCAGTGCCTGATGTCGCAAACTGCCAATACTTTTTAATGAAATACCACTGGAAAGAGGCAAACTGCTCCATAGCCACAAGGCGATAGACTACAACGGCAAACACTGCAGTGAGGACTAATGAAATCTGCAAACAGATAAAATTAAGAATTACAGGCTTGTAAATACTATGAAATCATCACATTTATTTCAAGACCGAGTTGCTTGCTTACTTTTCAGTTAAAATTATTCTTTAGCCCTTGTCTTAAATCGCAAACAATGACCCTCATTTCCTTATTTTACTTTACTATATAATGAATTACCTCTGAATCTGAGAAGCATAGCTGCCAAGTTTTCCCTTTTCTCGCAAGGAAGCCTATTCAGCATAAGGGAAAATCCCTTTAAAAAAGGGATAACTTGGCAGCTATGCTGAGAAGAACTGAGAAGAACTATAAACAATTTAGGCTGATAGGAAATAGCCCGTAATTCCCCAGAGTGGCTGGGGGAACCCGGCCAGATGGGCGGGGTATAAATAATAAATTATTATTATTATTATTTACAAAATGTCTAATATTTTTAGTGACTTTACCATGAAGAATATTCCTGACACAGACACCATCAGTCGACTAAGTTTATCAGGGAAGGGTTGAAAAGGTTCAGGCTTCCCTGTTATAGGATTCACTCGTTCCACTTGAGAATATTTTGCTTCAAATTGAGGGCGAAGCTCTTCCTGCAATGACAAACATTTATTTCAGTTCATGCCAGAAGTGGTTGGCATGTATACCTATGGCACAATGATGAAAATTTTTAATACTTCCCTTCATGTTGATATGCTCCATATACTTTATATATCACTTCATAAGGTATTATGGAACTTTAACACTAAGCTGCTCTGGGAAAACCCTGAAGATAGATATCTTTTAAACTGAAGAAGTGTGCATGCACACGAAAGCTCATACCAAAATATAAACTTAGTTGGTCTTTAAGGTGCTACTGAAGGAATTTTTTTATTTTGCTTCGACTCAGACCAACACGGCTACCTACCTGTAATTTTAAACTGCTATTTGACAACCAATGTGATATCAGTGCCAGCTGAGTGTCTTATTTGTAGTCCCATTTTAAAATTCTGTTTTCACACATTATGTCCCTTTTGGATATTTATTTGTGGGGGAATCACTGGGCCCTATATCAGCAGCCACATCCCTGACCTCACACATGAAAAGCTGCATGTCACTCAAATCCATGCCGGCTACTGTATGTATGATCTGGTACCCTGCAAATGGAGTGCCCAGACTGTGCCCACACATATTGGGGTCTATGTGCATAGGCAGGTGAAATCAAAGCAAACTCAGCACTCACCCAAAATACTAATAGCACATGCAAAACTTCAGAAACCCTGGCACCCTGAATGTAGACATCAAAACTGCTATTGTGACCTACTTTTAAAGAATCTTACCTCTTCATCTTCCCAGTCTATAAGATCCCAGTCATAGGTTAGCACAGCCCTTCGCCTCTTCCAAAACTCTAAGAACACTGTAGCTGTGAAAGCCATGAATTACATGTTAACATTAAAATCAAATGACCACCAAGCTCAATGAATTGCTCATTGAATTGCCTTTAAAGTGCAGTGTGATTAAGCTGACTAGGACACCAACTATAGCCTGTGATTTGTCCAGTTTCACTGACCCTCTAGCATCTAGCTCCTCTTTCTACTGCAGCTGAAAACTATGAAGGAGAGTGAATCTTCTCTTTCTAGCCAATTAGTGCTGGGTATCATTTTCTAAAAATGGAAACCTTCTGCACTCTAGAAATTCAAAAGCTTCTGCACAGCTAAAATTTTTTTAGTTTAGAAATGCAATAGTTCCAAAGAACCCCAATGGCATTGAAAGAATTACCTTAATGGGTAACACCCAATTATACCCTAATGCAGGGAAGCGTATTCAGCCTGAGGGCCACATTTCTTTTTAGTCAACTTTCTGAGGGCCAAATGCCAGGGATGTGTGGGGCCAGAGGCAAAAATGGGCACAGCTATCATGCTAATTTTACTTTTGTACAGCAGGCTAATTTACACCCACCCACACCATCACTATATTCCATTCAGACAAGTATGAAGCATTAAAACACATTTCAGCTGGGGTGGGCGGCGATACCTGGATGGGAACTTGAATAAAACTTGAATAAACTTGAATAAAATATTTGATGCCTTAAATAATTGATCACAAGATGCAGCATGTGCGCGCTATTTGAATGAAGCTCCCGTCTCCTCAAATATTTTATTGCAGGGGGTGACGGGACCTTGGACCCTAGGAGTTGGCTGCTATGGATGCGAAGCAGGAACAGTAAGGCCTGTGACTTGAAGAGATTTGCCAGGGTTAGATAGAAAGCTCTGAAGGACAGCATTTTGCTTCCAGGCCTGAGATTCCCCACTGCTTCCCTAATGTGTAACTCCTACACCTAGATGAGAAACATCCAGACTAGCTTTCTCTCTCTCTCTCTCTCTCTCTCTCTCTCTCTCTCTCTCTCTCTCTCTCTCTCTCACACACACACACACACACACACACACAGCCAACAGCTGACATTTGTCAAGTTTTAAGAGTTTTAGGACAAAATGAAACCTAATCAGGCATGAAGCTACATCTATGAGCTTTTCTCCAATCCAACCCCTTACTCCACCCTACAGAATCTCCCCTATCTTTGCAGGGATTAGGCGACAGAAAGACCCAGCTCACATCTAACAAGCAGCCAAATCATTGCCTAGCATGAAACATGCTGTTTCCTGGAGTGGAGACAGCAGGCACTGGGCACTCCCCTGGTTCTGTGGCTATTGCACTAAACAGGACTAAGCTATGGTTTGGCTTAGCACGGTGTCCCAACCCATGCTCATGGTTTGTAGCTAAGCTGCAACCTAGGTTTTTTCTTGATTTGCCACTCATGGTTTGTCTGAGGGATGTAATGTTAAGATATCCATGGCTTAGCTCTGGGCAGCATGGCAACAACAGGACCAGAGGAGGCGTGCAGCAGCTGTGATCTCTGCTCAGGACAATGCTCTGTGATCTACTGCTCATTAAATATAACAGGTAGACCTGAATTATGCTTCCTATCAGGAGTCTAGGTCTACCAGCCAGGAAGGAAACAGGAGACAATTCCATTAAGCTGCACAGTGAGAAATCCACAATGTTACCATTTGTACTGAACAACATTCCATTTTAAGAAACGAAGGTCTTGATCTTGGAAAAGGCTGTGCCCATGGAAGTCCCTGCACTCATGCAATACTCTGTTGCCTTTAATAGCACTTCAGATGGCCATGGGAGAATGCCTGCATGGATTTCTCACCAACAGAAGTACTGAGGGATTATTTGAAGTACCCTTAAAGCTTTCGAGAACTGTAGGTGGAAACAAACCATTTGACACCCCTCTTTTTGATCTAATAACACATGATATGTTGTCTCAAAATATTAGCAGAACAGAGAACTTTGAAAAAGTACAGCCCAAAGACCAGAACCTTGGTGAGATCAGTATGTTACCTTGCACAATGTAGACCCACTTCATACAGGAAGCTTCTGGGAGCTACATCTATTTATAGACTAGCAGTACCCAGCCACGCATTGCTGTGGCTCATCCCTGTGACTCACCCCACCCCACCCCATCCTGACCCATGACCTATCCCAATCCTGTCCTCCCCACCCCCCACCCAGGAGAGCCTGCACCGACACTCAGCCCAGTCTGCAAACCTGAGCTGAGCTGCTTTGGAGAGGGAAGCTTTTCTAGCTGCAGTACCAGTGGTGTTGCCGCTAGAGGGCGATGTTTTGCAACCTCTCCTGTTCCTGTTTTTCCAATTTTTTTTCCAAAAAAGCATGCTTTTGCCTGTGATAGGTGTGACATCTGTACAATCTAAGTTTATACAAACACTCCCGTATTGGACTGCAATGTTGTGTCAAAATTTCAACTCATTCGGTCAAGCGGTTACGGAGCAAACTGAGCACACACAAACTGGCATTTTACATTTTTATTTATATAGATTGATCAAGTTATGTATCCAAGGGTTAGCAGGAGGTGGCCATTCTGCTTCCTATTCCCACTTGCAGCCCTTTCTCCAAGCTCTGCCACCAAGTGACCCTTTGAGTTTGAGTGTGCTGTGGTATTCAGGTTGTGTTCTGCTCATGGAAGGTGCCTTAGCCCAAGCTTGGACAATCTCCTTCCCTACCGCAGCCTTCCTTGCTGCAGCCCACCACATTCAAGAGAGTCCCCTGACCCTCTGGAGAGTCTTGGAAGCAGGGCTGAGGAGGGGAAGCCCAAGGAGATGGGAGAAGAAGGGTTGGGAAGGAAGATACCACCCACATCCTTACTTACATGCTTCTGGGTTTTTATGGCATTTTCTTCAAATCCACATTACATTAAATCTTTCATTACATGTGTTTAGGAGCAAGGAGAAAACAACTTATCCTAGGCCTTTGGCTAATTAATCTATAGGGTGGGGGTCATTGTTTTGTCTGTTATTATCTATATATATAAAAATGTAAAAATCGTGAAATTCCGTTTGACACTTTTCTCCGTAACCGCTTGGCCGATCGTCCTGAAATTTTGACACAATGATCCAGGCCACTCCTAGAGCGTTGTTAGGGGCAAAAATCCCTCAAATCGCACACCTGCCCAGGTGCAGACCTGCTTTTCCACCAAGTCAAACAGCGCCCTCAAGTGGCGTAGTACCCTCCTCCACCCCTCCCTCCCTGTGAAATCTAAGCCACACCCACAAACCAAATGACATCATCATCAACCAAGCAACTGAAATACACCAAGGCAGCCATTTTATCTAGGCCTTTGTTTTAGGCCCCTGACAGGCTGCCAAGCCTCCACTAGGCCCGGGGAGGGGGATAACCCACAGCGACACACTTGGGGCATGCCAAGGGGTTTTACTTTACCATTTAGCACCACTACCCCCCCAAAAAAACCCCACCAAAGAACCAACATTGCCAAGTGGAGGTCGGGGCCTGCCGGGGGGGGGGGGTTGATTGCCAAGTGGAGGTCGGGGCCTGCCTGGGGGGGGGGTTGCCACAGACCGCAACACGGCCTTCGATTTATGTAGGCCCCTACACTGCAAGGGGTTTTACTTTACCATTTAGCAACACTACCCCCACAAAAAAACCCCACCAAAAAACCAACATTGCCAAGTGGAGGTCGGGGCCTGCCGGAGGAGGGGTTTGCCACAGGCCACAGCACGGCCTTTGATTTATGTAGGCCCCTACACTGCAGGGGGTTTTTACTTTACAATTTAGCACCACTACCCCCAAAAAATCCACAAGACAAAAATAAATATGACTTATTTTATGGGTATGTCTTATTTTAGGAGAAACAACCGATTGTAAGCCTCTGTGTCTTTTTTTTTAAACCATTCACTTTCTCTCCCCAGTTTAAGTCCTCAGATATTTGCAGTGCACCCCCCCCTATTTACAATTCCCTACCTTCCCCTTGCCACTTCCTGGGTTTTTTTATGGAACTGAACAACTCGGGTACTTCATAACGCAGGCCCAGCCCAGGTAGATAAGATAATGTGTCCCTGTTTTTAACCCTTTTGTTACTTTTTTCATTTTACTGATTGTGAATATGCTGACCGAAGCCCGCTTTGGATTCAGAGGCCCGCGCCAAGTGGCCCATATGATCCCCCTCCTTCTGTCTGGGCCTGTCTGTTGCTACAGGGCTGTGGGGCTTCACTATTTGACCCCCCCTCCCCGGGTTGGGATTCTTTAAGTAGTTCTCTGGGTCCCAGGGCACATCATTACCCCCAATCCTTAATCTAAACATATAGAAATGTTCATGATGTGTGCGCAGGGGCCAATGTATGGAGATACAGGGGGGAGAGGACAACAGAGCGCTCAGACAAAAGTAAATACTGGGAAATGGAACCCAGAAACTGACAGCTCCTTCTCCAAGGATGGGGGCCAATGTAGGAAGATACCGGGGGTAGGGGCCAACACTCCCCAGGAACAACAGAGGGTTCAGACAAAAGTGCATGCTGGGAAATAGAACCCAGAACCTAACAGTTCCTTTTCAAGGGTGGGGGCCAAGGTATGGAGATACAGGGGGAGGGGCCAACACTCCCCAAGGACAACAGAGGGAAGGGTATCCTACCGAAACACAGGGATGAGCCGGGGTGGAGGGAGGAGGGGCAGGATACGTCATGGATCGTGACAGGGGGGGATCACAGGAAAGAACCACAGCAACGCGTGGCCGGGTCAGCTAGTTCTAATATATATATATATATATATATAGAGAGAGAGAGAGAGAGAGAGAGAGAGAGAGTTTATATACTGTGAACCACTCTATGATCCCTGGATGAAGGGTGGCATAAAGAAAATGAAATACGAGAACAGGCAGTTCCTGAAGTATCCTGGACCCAAGTTGTTAAGGACCTTGTAAATTAATACAAGAACCGCAAGAGTTAATACAATCACCACATAAGGTGATTATATGCAAAAGAGGACAGGGGCCATGAACTATTAATTCTTGTCTCGAAGAGGGGATTTTGACAGGGATTCAAGATTAATGGATTAAAAATAAAAACTTTTCCCCTATGATTACAGGTTACAATTTAATGTACTTATAAGTTTTATGTATTTGTTTTCATAGGAGATGTATAGGGCTGCCCATCAACACAATCCCTGAGCAGGTTACAAGGCAAGAAGTAAAATGCCATACTGTTTCCATAAAGTATACCTCCAGGCTAGTGCAGTAGTATAAAGTGAAAAACTTGTCTGCCTTTCTTTCTTTCTTTCTTTCTTTCTTTCTTTCTTTCTTTCTTTCTTTCTTTCTTTCGATTCACCTTTTAATTAGCATTACAGAAGCCTAGAAAATGAGTTTCTCATTCTGCTTACAAAATGTAGATAAGAATTTTAATGACAGTGCCCTTTAAATCAGAAGCTGATATATGCCACTAGCAAGTTAGCTAAGACTCTGGCAACACCTTTGTTGTTGTTCCAAATACTTTAGTACTGTATTCATTCCTTCCCTTTAAGAAGAGAAAGTATGTTGATTCACATCTCTCGGGACTTCAGCTTTGGGGAACATTTTGAGTAGCAATAAAGTTCACTCCAAAATTGCTACAATTCTCCTATAAAATAATGGTGGTTCATTGAATGTATATTTTTAAAAACCTAAATGCAGAACTTAAAAAAAACACCAGTTCATCTTACAGCAGCCCCCGGTAGTCTTTCCCGGAGCAACAAAATGACCTGTTCACTTGATCCTGAAAGCTCCGAATTCTATGATCTCTCTAATGCTGTGTCTCAACAAGACGGCTGAGAAGCAGGTCATTCTGGTTCTCAGGTGCTCTATTACACTCAGAGAAATGCGGCCCCACCTAATTTTGTTTCTGCTGTGCATTCCTGACCACCACAACACTGACACGTTTACATTACCTGCGTTGTACAGTTTTCAGCAGACTAGTCTTATTGCGCTCCAAGTAGGGGGAGAGTTTTTTTCAACAACTTCCTAAATATTACTGCTGAGCTGAAAAGGTAAGTGGCTTTTAGTTAATGGCTTTCACCGAGTGATCTTTCCAGTCTCTTGCATTAACTTTTCAAAAATATCTCTGTCTGTAAGTGATCTCGCTTAGAAACTACCAGCTGTATCAGCCAGGTAATGCCCTGGCCTGGCACAGATCTGAAGATATGATCTTAGTTGCGTTTAACTTACATTCTGCTTGCAACGTCTCCCCCTCTCCTTCACTTCTAAGCAGTAGGCAAAAGGAGGCATGCCTCAAGGAATTTAAATGACAGTATTTCTCAAAGTGATAAATTCTAGCATGTGTTTACTGTATATAAACACTACCTCAAATGACCTTTTACTGTTCAGTAACATTATAATGTCTGCTGTTCTTTCTGAAAGTTTCAAAGTTAATATTTCATCTTTAACATGTGCAGTTACTTGCACAGAATGCAGGTAAAAGACAGCACTTCTCTGTAGTTGTCTATGAATGTATGCACTGGCTCAGTTGCACCTGTACTCAGGAAAGAAATACTGGATTGCTGGAGTTCTCCTATTTGTATACTGGAAAGAAAGAAATACTGGATTACTGGAGTTCTCCTATTGGTATAACGCAGAGAGGGGAAACTATCTGGGAAAACATCCCCCTCTGTCCCACAAATGAGAGTTAATGATGGGGTAGAAAAAGTGAGATTAGCACTGCATTTATTATTATTATTTTAAAAAAACTGTCTTCAAACAATTATGGTCAAGTAACATTTTAGCCTTTACAAGCCATATGCTAAATGATACCACTAGAACATACTAAGTAGGGATGGGGTAATAAATTAAATTCAGTTCACATTTAAAGGTGAAGCTACCTAGTTTGCACTTTCTGGGACAATACAGAAATTGAAACTTTGAAATGTTTGCTTCTCTGAATTTTGCAATGTGGCTCTCAAAGTCAAGTAATTTGTGCACAATGCATATGCTAAAATAGCACGTGCATAAAGATCCACATAGTAGTGAAATTAACAAATAATAATGCTATGTACTAGGGAAACCTGCGTTACAATGTGCATATTAGAGGTTTACATTGCAACCGATGAATTTTCAATTAATTTCATACAAACATTCATAAACTGGTATGGAAATCTAGAGGACTGAATTCAAGATTGGAAAAACGAGAAACTGACATTGACATATTCACCCATTACCAATACCAAGGTATATAAGACAATATGTAGTCACAATATAAGTACGAATGCCATGAACTTACTCTATTTCATGCTTACTATTACCCTTTATGAATAATGATACTAGAGGAAGTGTTTTTGACATAGCAACCCCACCATTACCAAATGACAGATGACGTTTAAAATTTTAAACAGCTTTTAACATTGTGGTTTGGGGCTTGTTCAGGGGGAGCAGGAGACTGCGGAGGGCATGGCTGCTGGATCACAGACATTACACCTTAATACAAAAACCATTGGTGGCTATGAATCTGAATGAGGTGCATCAGGTACAAGGAGAGTGAGTGCCTCCCACTCTCTCCTCCTACAACATCTTAACGATTGAAAAATTCACCTCTACGCCCAGGAGATATAGAAGTTTACAATGTAAGGGCAGGAAGTGTGAAAGTGTCGTGCCAAAGACGACAGAGTGTTGCAGAGCGGGAAGCACCGCCTCTCTTTTAATCATGCCCAAAGTCATTCAGATGGAGGAAAGATACCCAGAGACTCCTATGCCAGCTTTGCCAGTGCGCAAGTGTTAGCAGCATTCCAGGGCATAGGAGTCCACTTGTGTAGGTTTCTGCATCTCATCCTAATATGTGGATAGCAGGGCCAGAGCCAATGTGATCGTGGAATTATCAAGGCAAGGCTAGAGGCAGGATGCAACCCTATCAATTACATGATGCCCCATCAAACAAGTATCATGTGAAGGGGTCTTATGTCCGTCACATATGGGATTTTGCTGTTGCAAAGGCAAGTGCAGTCTTACTGTGTATAAAGTATACCCTGCAAAGATAATAGGACTCTAAATTATTTGCACTTGCTACAAAATCCTTGTAGTTTACATGACCTTGTAGTCTGATTGGGTATGGGTGTGTCGTAACTGACACACACAAACACACAAAGAGGGAGGGAGGGAGGGAGGGCGATATATGATTATGACTCCCTCTCATAAATCAAAACCCTAATTGACATATGCTTTATTTGAATACTCGAGAATCCATATTTTCCTCAACGTCTCATCATTTACATCTGCTTTGAATTTTCCCTTGCATAGTCCCTATTCATGCCCACTGATGCAAGGACACATAGATCAGATTCCTCAGTGACACCCAGAACTTTGGAATGTTCTTCCTATGGAGACACATCAAAGCCCAAAGCTGGCTATAGTGAGGGTTGGTCTTTGATAATTAATGTTAATTTCTTAACTTAGAAATATCTTTAGTGCATTTTGATTTGTGCTGTTTTTTAATTGACATGTATTATGTAATCCACTGTAAGCCTTAAAGATAAAGGAGGACCAATTAAATAAATGGGGGTAGAGAGATATTAGCAGTCTTTATTGGACATGAGATCCATGCATATCCTATTACCATAAATTTAATCCAAACTAGGGTTGGAAACCTGCACACAACTTAGGCTGCCTAAATGCAGGCCCATCATTTTCAAGGTGGGAATATTTCAGCGGGAAAGGGAAGAAATCAGGGCAAATGTGAAATACCATATTTTTCTGTGTATAAGACAATGCTTTTGGTAAAAAAGAGGCAAAAATTAGCAGTGACGGGCAGGCGGGTGAGCGATTGCCAGAAATGACCCACCCCCAAAAGCTAAAAAACTTAATTTCTTAATTTTGGGCTAAAGGGGGGGGGTTGTCTTATACACGAAGGCATCTTATACACAAAAAAATACAGTATATGGACCGAATTCAACTAAATCTTACATTGAAATTAATGGGCCCAAATTAGCCATGGCTATTAATTTCAATGGGCCTAATCTGAGTAAATGTTAATTGGATACAATGTTATATATTTGAATATGTTAAAGAATAAATTATACTACAGCAGTTGAGAACTCATATCTCATAATAACTACAAAAGCCACCCCCCCTCTTTTAAACAAAAGGGGGAGAGAACCATTAAACTTGGAGAACCAGTAAACTGGGCAAATACATGAAGCATTGGAGTTGTAATCACACTAAATCACTACTAAAAAGTAGCCTAGCAAGATCCCATAAGACTATAAGGGAAGTCCTGGTGGATTAACCCCAAAGTCCTCCTAGCAGTCTGCTTCCTACAATGGTTAATCTGATGCTTATGGTGTGAAGGCAATAGCCCTTCTCTCCTGCTGCTTCCCACCAGTAACTGGTATTCAGTGATCCACTTCCTGTGAACTTGGAGGTTCCTCCCATGATGAACATCATTGGTGGCAACGAGGTGCAATTAGGGCTCCACCTGTTCATAAAGAATTTGTGCTACAAAGAAACGAAATGTTAAACACCAGTGTCTTTTTTTTAAAAAAAATAAGTTATTTTGGTTTAAGTTATTACTGGGTACTAAAGTGGCCCTTTGTAAGCAACCTTTTTGGAGAGAAAGAGGCAAAATTCAGATTAGAAGCAAAGGACAAAAGCCAGACCAGCTGATTCCTGCATTTCAGCTTTTGCCACTAAGTGTATGTGCTATTATATCTGCGGGCATGCACATGCTGAGAAATGCTAAACGAAAGAACAAGAAACTGGTTTATTATTACACATGAAAGGATTCTGGGAAACACATAACTAAAAATAAACTCAACTGTTTCTCTCTCTTTTTTTTTTAGTCCCCCTTTTTCCAAGTGGAAAATTATAGTGGATGGAACAAAGAAAGAGAGAGACTTTTGTGTTGCGTGTACAGCGATTTCAGCATCATGCCCTGTAAATGAAAACTTTAGTTAAGTGAACTTTGGGTAATTTCCTGTGGGGGTTTCAAATTACAGTTAAGGTGAAATAAAAACAAAAATGACAAAACTCACTTTGTGTAGTAATGAAATGGCTATTGATGGAAAGCAGAGAGGGTTGTGCCAAAAAGGAAAACAACAAGTATGGCCATGAAGAGAAAGGAATATTCGAGAGCTTGCTAAAAGCTCACTCAATGTTTTATTTGTTCTTCCTGTTTTTTTTTTTTAAGTATTGGTTATAGGGTGTGTGTGTGTGCAGTCACAGGGTATGACAAATGCTTTTGTTCATTCAGTCAGTGGGCTTGTAACTCAGGATCAGCAGATTAATTACATCTTGAATACCGCCACTTATGCAGGGTGGGGAATCAGCCAAATAATGATTTGTCTCTTCTGCTTTGACTTATTTCACAAGAATTGCAGCCATATTTTGAACAAAGTAATTGCAGCAAATAATTTGCTTTTATTCTATATTCAGCTATGTGGGCAAAATATTTACAAGCAAATAAAAAGAGTGATTTTTTAATTTTAATTTTTGTGTGTGTAAATTTGACTGAAGTTGCCTGTGACATATGCAAAATATTTTGAAATCAGGGACCAATTTGTACAGCGGACATGGTGCCTAACTAAGAGGAGATACAAGATCCCTTCACCCCTCTTCCTCATATCATGCTGTTCTCTTTCCCCTGAGGTCCCTGCCTTGAGCATAGACATCTGCCAATGGAATAATAATAATAATAATAATAATAATAATAATAATAATAATAATAATAAATTATTTGCACCCTGCCCATCTGGCTGGGTTTCCCCAGCCGCTCTGGGCAGCTTCCAACAAAAGATTAAAAATACATTAAAACATCAGCCATTAAAAGCTTTCCTAAGCTTATGAACATAGGTTTCCCCCATGCAAACATTCAGGCTCCATGTGTGTACTCCTATAGGACTCCTATACATGCATAGCCCTACACAAAAGTAATGTATGGAGGGGGGTTATGGTGAATTTGCCTGATGAGCATAAAGCAATTTATGAGCACAATTCTGCCAAGACCACAAAAGGGAAAGATAATTCATGAAATGCAACAATGCAATAAAGCATTAATCACACAATTTTGTGATTAACCAAATTAAGTAATTAACCAATCTGTTCTGTTCACTGAATAGCCTTACCCCAGTATCACCAAATTTAAAAAGTTACCGGAATGTACTAGAACAAGAAAGTTAGCTGAGGAAAGTGAGGTTTCTTTTAGACAGTTATGGGATCTGAAAACTGACCAGGACATTTGTTCCTTAATAATAATATATATATATATTGTCCCTTAGCTGTGCTATCAGAAAGCTCGGAGAAGCGAAACCAATCATACAGAAAACATTTTCTGATAATACACAATGAGAAAGGCAATACATTTTAAAAATACATTCCTATAAGATGACCCTCCATTTAGCTCAAGAATAATGACAGCTATTAGGCCTTGTCTATAAGACCAAACCATCCTGCTATCTTGAAAAAGAGAAATGTGTTCTTGAATAGCAAAGTTTTGAGAAAAAGCTATTACAGTAGACAAGTGTTGAATTTAGTAGTTGGGACTCCAATTTTTCAAGGAACAAGCAGAGTGACAGTAACTTCAGTCCCTCATACTGCCATTAAGTGCATCAGCTGACTGGGAGTGACAACACACTGCTCTTTTCCCACTCACACCTAAACTTGTTATTGTGCGAGTATTGTAATTGGGCAGTTTAGACCTGCATAATGTTTCCTTCTTAGCCCCAAATACGGGAGTCAGTCAGATCCTGAGTGTAAGCCACATGTATTCATTGACTCTTTTCACAGAAGATTGGGGTGCCCCCCCCAATATCTTGATCTATAGCGTACCAATGAATTCATAAAAACACCAAGTTTATAAAAGGGGAAACCTAGTATTTGGCCACGACTGAGACAACCAGAACGAGAACTGCAAGATATCCTTTGTGTATTTATTAATTTCTATCTTTAATTCAATGAATCTTTGTAACTTTTTTTTTAAAAAAAGATGCAATATAAAGATAAATATAAACACTGAACTTTCTTTACAGGTTCATCATATCAAGAAATAAGTATCATACCTGTGGAGGAAAAATGATGATCCCAGAAGAAATTATGTTTATTTTGCTGTTGGCTAACTTGCAGTCAACCAGAATGGCTGGTGCCAATGTGCTAAGTATCACAGCCACTACAAGCAGCTTAAATAACACAACCACAAGTTATACTATATTTATAAATAAATCATCCAATAAACCTGTAACTTCTGGAAGAACTCCTTCTGTAACTCTTACATCACCAACAGGCACTGATGGCAACGCACCAAAAAATATGGCAATGGAAAGCAGTACCCAAAGCAATGTGACACCCCTTAATACTTGGCTATCTTCAACAGCACACCAGCTGAATCTTACAACAAAAGATTCAAATCAGACTTCTGCAAGAATCAATGGAACATCATCTCCTTCGGAGATGCCTACAGTCAGCAGTGGCCTGTCCACAACCTCTGAAAACTATTCAGTCCCAACTTATATCAATTCAACAGAGAAAGCATTGAACAACTCCACCACAGCGAACTATAATGTCAGTTCTACCACCGTAGTCTTTTCTAATGGAACTCAAATTAATGGCGTAACAGTTCATCCTACCAGTAGCATGCCAAATACATCAACCATGTCATCAGGTACTAAGATCAACAGTGTTACAACAGATTTATGGATAAGTTTGCAAACCACAAGTATGCACTCCGGTTTTACTGATGGTTCTGCAGAAGCAAGAGAACCCCAAAAAGGTACCTTAATTTTCAAGAATATTTCACCACTCAATAATAGTGGCTACATTACCATAGTCTATCCAGAGTAGATAGATATTATTAGACTCACTGTTGCAGCTGGCTTAGTTTTAAAATGAGTTACAGAACTTGAGCTATTTATTTTGCAGAAGAAAAACCTGACAGGATTCTAGTTTACATTTACATGGCCTTAGACAGACTTTTCTTCTTCTTTTCTGCCATTGCATTCTAATAATGGTAAAACTGGAATAAAAGGACATCTTTTTCAATGTAGCATCATGTCTGAGTGAACTAATTCTGAGGAACATCAGTGCACCAAGAAAGGACACTGGGTAGTAGTCAATTAAGTTCTCCTCAGAGTAGACTCATTGAAATTAATAGAGCTAACAGTCATCTTCATTAATTTCATAGGTCTAGTCTTTATAAGATTTAGTTGAATACCACCCATTAGTTCTATTTTATTTTTGCACATGGTCCTTGTATAAAGGGAAGAGAAGCTTATTCAGTTCTATCTACACTATCAAGAGAACTTTAGTTGTGGGAAAGAACAAAAATATCATAAATAAACTAATAAATAAATAAATGATATATGATAAACTGTTTTCAGAATAGTTTCTTTAAAATGACTTAGAGTTATATGTAGAAGTGAATATTTTTGATCATAAACTCTGATTGGATGTTCAGATCTTATCAGGGATCCAGACATTTTGCCTTCGCTCATTATTTGGGATGACTATAAAGTCTCTCTCTGCCCCCAAACCCCTAACATTCAGGGATTATTTTCAAGAGCTGCTTGTGAAAGTTATATGTTTGCTTTAAAATCCATTTCGTTTTTGTTTTTCAGAAAACCGTAGTAACGGAGCTGTAGTGTTTGGTGCAATAGTAGGAGCAATTCTAGGGTCTGCATTAATCTCTCTGGTGGGGTATTTCATGTGTGGGAAGAGAAAAACTGACTCATTTGCACATCAGCGACTTTATGATGACATGCGGAATGACCCAGGTAATGAAACAGTAAAACGAACTGAGACATTATAGTCACACAGATTTCATTTTATGTAATCATTTTCAGATTGCTTTGAGATTTTGATAGCAGAAAGATCATCCTGAGAACATACCAATTACCTGGAGGTACTCAAATACTGACTCTTCAGCTCAAAATGGCATCCAAACTATAGACTGCGGAAAGGAAAGGATCAAATGATTCTGCATGCATGCTTTTACTCATGCTTCAATGGAAGCAGGTAATAAAAGCAAAACACAATCCATACTACTGGAAAACATATCAATACCAACACTTTATACACATTGCAGTTCAATACCCAGCTATCAACATTTGTGTAGGAAAATGATTTTTATTTGTTTGTGTTGCTTGAAGGGAAGCCAGGCTGTTCTCATATATGATACCGGTATTATGCTTACATGATTGCATTTATTGAGGTCAAACTGCAAGGACATCTGCAGAAGCAGAAAATGTAATTTACAAATTCAGTTGGTTTCCCTTACCAAATGCAGAGTTCATGCTCAAAATACACTCATTTTAATTTCCCTTTAAAATAACATTGCACTCATTCTAATTTCCCTTAAAAATAAAATCCTATCAGAAAAAAAAAGTTCTGTCATGATGCTTCAAAACTAAACTTGAAACATTGCTCATTAAGTTTGTTATAGCCCTTCCACACAACAGCTGGACTAAAATGTCCATATTCTTCCTCTGAAATCCAGACACATTATGCCGCTTATTGTACTGATGGTGATATTATGCCCTCTCCAATTATGAGCAGCAATGAAGCAGTCAAAATGAAGTCTTTAATGGGCATCAACCTACATTACTCCTGAAGCCGATAGCTCTTCTCTTTAACAATAGGCTATGGAATGATATGTTCAGAGAAAATAATTGCCCATAAAATGTAGTTACAAGCTGCTCCGCAGACACAAACCTGGACACATCAAAGCAAAGAAAGCAGTATAAATTCTTGTAAGGAGATGTCTCTGAAGACTTTAGTTTACACCCAAATCCAATTTAATGTGCTCTTGCTTTTGGTACTTTCCTGTGCAATAAACAACCATTAGAAACATACCATCTATTCAAATGTCAAATATTTTATCACATGACACAAAAAAATGTAGTTGCATTTCCTGCATTGTTTTGACAACTGAATTCTAAACCCATATTAACTGTATTAAAACATTCAGTTTTAACATGGATTTATTCTGCTTTCTAACTTGCATTAAACAGCACAGGAGAAGCTCAATGGCCCTTTTAGGGTTAGGTGTGAAAACAATGATTTGTTCATTCTCTTAGCTATCTTGGTGTGTTTATTTGAGGCACTGAACCTCAATCAATTGCTTAGAAGTGGATTCCAGTTCTAAAGTAGTCTTATCTTGCTTCTTTCTTGCCTTTTAGTCAGGGGAGAAGGAAAGCGTTTGTGGTGGTTGCCCCAATGATTTAGCACCTAGAAAAGATCAGGCATTTTTCTCTCCTCCATTCCTCTGGATTTCCACTCTCTGGGAAGTGCAGCATCTAATGCTAAACCATGTAACATTACAAGCAAGAGGCTTGGGCTCATATATTTCCCTTCCCCTTCTGGTGAAGTTATGATGAAAGGTCAGGACCTACTACTTCTGTTTTATATAATATTAGCATCTTAAACCTAAACTGTGGTTGATCTTAAACTATGGTTTAAGTTGGCTTATTTCAGCTGCAGGGTTGGCCCATGCAGGAGGCAGACTGAGGCAGCCACCTCAGGGGGCAGACTCCTGCAGGGCAGCACCACTGCGGATGCCCCACCCGCCCCTGCTGCCACCACTCCCTGGAAGCCACCACTGTGTGACCCAGGTAAACAAAGGCTTCAGCATTGAGGCACCAGAGGGGGGGGAGGGAAGCATCTTCCCATTCTCCCCCAGGTGGCGAAACTGGACAGGCTGCCTCTGTTCAATTGTAGTTATGATTATGATTAACTAGAATGTGTCAGGTCTAGATGACATGACAGTTAAACATGAAAGGAGAGGAAGTGTGTGAGTCTGAGATGGTCATATTTTCTCCCCACACTAAGCTATGGTTCAGTGTTACATCTGAGCCAGCTCTACAGACCAAGGAACAACATGCTGCAGAAACATCTGCTCATAGATTAGTTCTACAAAGCTAGAAGGCATCATTTGCATCTGTTTTCTTGGCCTGGGCAAGAAAGTCCTGTAAAGCACCCCCTATCATGGTTAGAGGAGAAGGAGACTTGTAGTTGCCAAAATATAGTGCTTCAGCAACACCTGTAATGAGGAAGGTGAGCATGACAGAAAATATATGGGAAAGGAGTTGCCAAGTTTGTGTTGTAGACAATCATTTTTTGAAAGTGGATGGATGTTGCTTGCACCATAATCACTGACTGAAAACTTCATGCCCTTGTCCAGTGTGGTGAGGTGGTTAGATAGCTGGATGTGTATAAGTGGTAAATACACTTATGAGTCCATGCTCAGTTATGGCACTCACAGGTCAGCCTTTGGAGAGTATCTAGCTGTCTATTGCCCATCCTATCTCACTGGATTGTTGTGAGACTAGAAATGCCACTCTGAGCTCATGGAAATGGGTGGGATAAAAATAATAGCTGCATTTAGTAGCAAAACTCCAGTCTGTCAAAGTGATTAGAGACCCTCCCATTGACACTATATGATTTTGATCAAGGCCTTATTTTCATACTTCTGACATTACATTTTAAACTCTTTTTAAAAAAGGGAATGCTTTTGCAAGCCATACTTATATCCCAAACCGTTATGTCAGTTACCTAAGAAAAAGAGAGATTTACTGCTGCTGAGTCGCTCTGGAGTCTTGAAACAATTCCAAATCTGTTGCTCAGTATTTATTATTCACACATGACATTTCCAGCCATGGGTGTATCCACACATTAGCAAGTGTGTATGGAGCTTGATGTTTAATCACATTTCATTCCATACACATCCCAACACCTACAACTGGCAGGAGTAGAAATATTTTCTTAGTCAGATGCATCCTGAGATAAAATAAATCATTCAAGGACCGTTTAAACATTCTATTCAAAGGAAGCATTGTTCAGAACCCTATAAATATCTGTCTACATTTATTTTGCAGTTCTGCGACTAGACAACGTGCCAGAGCCTTACGGTGCAAGCTTTGGAAATCTGTCATACTACAGCCCTACAACAGTCAACGAGACGGCAGCCCAGAGCAGCAAAGAATCTCCTTACGATGTAATTCAAATGACCGACATGTCCACATCACAACCTTCAGCACAGTAGTGTGGATAACTTGTGTCAAAACAAAACACCTCATATCCATGGTTTCTTCTTCTTGAGTTTAAAGATCGGGTCATAATGGTTTAAAAGATTTTTTTTTGTGGCGCCAGCCCTCTGCCTGTTGATATGTACAGTTTTCAATAATCTAAGTGAGGCAATGCTTGTTGGCCACATTTACAGATTTATATGCCCAAAATTTCACTTTTGTGTGCATTGTGTTTTGGATGGTTCACATATCAATGCCCTTTACTGAGTGGTCAATTCCAGTGCTAAGACACAGGTCCAAACTGAGTCTATGGCAAAGAATTGTGCTTTATACAAAGCAATAAGAACATTCTACCTACATTTTTGGATCTGTAGTATGTCAGTGATACAGATACGGTACCAGTGCTATTTTCTCACCAGTAAATGACTGAACCAATTCTCAGTTCATGTCTTTCTTCATCTGTTTCATTTGTATTATTTAACTTAAATCTTAACTATCTAACTCAATTTGTTACCACCAGACACGATAGGCACTAGCTCTGAAAAAGCTTAGACGACTTTGAAAAGAACACAAAGGATAGCTCTTTATGTAATAGTTCACTGTGATAGCAGAATGCATTTCCTGTGCCCACAGTCAGTATGTTTAGACTGCCAGATGCAGGACATAAACAAGAGAAGATGCCTGGCTTGTCAACTTCCATGACCATCTGCTTGGCTGCTGCTAGAATGTTGGACTGGATGGACTTTGGACTATTTTAGCAAATCAATTATGGCATGCATGTTATTTTTACTCTAGGGGAAATGCCATGAATGAGGGGAAAGTGGGGGAGCCAATTATGTTCTACAAATGCAAAAAGCACTTAAATCAAGGAACTGACAGAGGTAGGGGTGGGGATTTTTTTGCCAAGGGGCCACATTGCCTTTTCTGGGGTCTACATGGCAATGGTGGATGGAGAAGCAAAGCTGGTGCTCCCCATCTTGCCAAAAAGCAACATTCTGGCTTCAATTCAGATTAGCACATACATTATAGGAATGCATTCAGTTGCACATGGAAAGAAATGCATTGTGCAATATGAATGTGCATTAGAATGCATAATTTGTCATGAATTCAGCTGGATATTGGAATGTAAATTGTCCCCATCTGCATTGCATTAGTTTCATTGGGATGCTCACATCACCGTCATCATTTTACCACATCTTGTCAACAAAGTATGACTGGCCTGGCCAATGAACAATCAGCCCAGATGTCTGGGCAAAGGGGCTGTCTTTCCTCTTACTGCAACACCAATCTGTTATGTGCAGACTGTGGGAATTGGATGTCTCTGATGGTTCCCCAACTAAGTACCATAAAGATATACCTATATGCATTTTAGAAATAGCATGCCCTGCACCCTGTATGTAAATAATGCAAAAGGGACTTTAAACAAATCAACAGTAGCAGCAACTATTGTACCATGAGTAAGAGACTAAATGTAGAAAGTGTAAGTATTACAAATCGGGTGGGGTTGTCTTTGTATCCCACCTGGTTTTGGACTTCTGTGGATTTATGTTGGTTTATTGAGTTGCTCTATATCCAGCTTTGCCTATAGAATCATTATTGTGGCTTATTTTTTATGACATTTTGATGCTTTTGGAGAGTCACCCTTTCCCCTTCACCAACCCAGCAGCTGGGATTGCGATAAATGCATATAAATACATATTTGTAAACTATGTCAATAAAGCTATTTTGTAACCTTTAAGCTCTTTGTCATTGTACACTATAGGATTAAAATGGGATAGATCTCTTAGGAAAATGATGGATTAAAGAACACGGATATTAATATGAGGTTGGATTGCATCTCTCATGGATGCTTTAGCTGAGAATCCTGCATTGCAGCGAGTGGATTAGATGATCCTCAGAGTCCTTTCCAGCTCTACAATTCTATGATTCTATACTCATAGTAAACTCATTGAAATTAATGGCTCTAAATTAGTCGCCTCCATTCATTAACTGGTCTATTCTGCATGACTAGCATGAATAGCATTGGATACAACTTTTTGGATATATATACCTCCAGTATAATAGTGCAATGGACTGCAAAGTGAAGAGGTTTCTCTACCACTAGAGTAATTAATTTACCCAGTCATTTGTGTTCCTGAAGGGCTTATTTCCTAAAAACAGAAAACGTGTTTCAGCTGTGTATAGAGATCTACATCCCTAACAAGCATGGCAATAATAGCTTCAGAATGTATATTCTCATTTTAAAGTTGATTCCAAATTAAGACTTGCTGAGTATAATACCTTTTATTTTACAGTAACAGGTGAAACAACAACAACAACACTTACCCCATATAGCCATAAAAATGGCGAAGAAGACAGTCCCTCCATTATCAAATAAGTGTGTAACCTTAGAAGGAAATGAAAGAATGTAAGCCAAGTAATGGAATTATTAAGCCATAAAATCTACCATATGCTAATATGTTCTTAATGAAAGAGTGCCATAATACTGAACTATTGCAAACAGACTCAGGTTAAAAGGATGCATAATTTCATTGGGTTTAAACACAGGCCACGCCTTCATGAACTCTATTAAAGGATCAGCAGTGGAATAACCATAAAATGACATCTATTATATTAACTCATTGGGCTAATGCTGTGGAGGCTAATTCTCTGCTCATTTTCATATCCACTCATGGCTACCTCCATCCTGGCTGAGAGGCCTAAAGCAATTGCCATATTAGCTTCCACTAATTCCTTGGTACCACAGCTCTCTCTGTGGAGAGAGGATTCCGCAAATCCCCATCCCCATGGGTGAGAAAGGAAAACATGCCTTGTTGGAGTTTCATTGCCTCTCTCCCTTGCCCTTGAATCTACTAGAGCCTGAAAGTTTGTTGTAGGAAATCCCTTTTCATTCAGGTTACTCACCAACTTTTCCTGTTCCTTAATCTCTTCACCCGGCCAGTTGTGAACAGGGGATTTGCCTATTCATAGTTGCACCACCAGGGAGAAGATAAGCTAGTTACCCTGCATTGCAGAACAGGAAGCAAAACACCCCAAAGCACACTATCTTACAGTGAAGAGCAGGATAAAGGGCAGGTGCCCAGCTGAACTGCACTGAAGTAGGCTTTATTTCTGGCCCTTAATATTCACCTGGGTCAGGACGACCTGCTGAGGTCATCCATTCTACTGATGAACAGCTCTTACTGTCAAGGAAGCTCCTCCTAATGCTTAATTTCCTTTCTTGCAATTTGAATTCATTGGTTTGGGGGCTATGCTCTTGGGCAGCAGAAAGCATGCTTGCTACACTTTCAATGTAACAGCCCTTTAGATATTTGAAGGTGGCTATTGTATCACTTCTCAGTCTTCTCTTCCCTAGGCTAAAAGTACCCATCTAGGTTTCCAGACCCTTGATAATCTTGGTCAAATTCCCCTGCACACATTCCAGTTTGCTGATATCCAGGGCCGGGTTTTTCTCTTGCATAGTCCTCTTCAGGAACTTCAAACCTTAGCAAATTTAATACATCCCTGTTTTAACAGGAATGCTGTTTTCTAATAAGAAAATATTTACCAGAGAGGGGAATGAAATGTTTACACAAAACAGACAACTATAATATATTTCTTTAGAGCGAATGTAATAAAAATGGTTTATACAACATTCATAGTGTAGAATGCCTCTAGAATGTTTTCTTTTCTTTTGAATGAATCCACTATACAGCATGCAGTTATTTAACGCATATGTCTGAAAAGCACTCAGGCCTCAGATGATTTAAAGATTTCTGAAAAAGTGCACATTTACTACCCATTGCTCAAGAATATCAGCTCGGTAAGTGTGCTCCATGAATTTCATTACAGTGAATGTGGGATTCAAAGATAACTCTGGTGTGGATGTGTGTGTGTGTGTGTGTGTGTGTATAGACAGACAGACAGACAGACAGACAGACAGACAGACAGACAGACAGACAGACAGACAGAGTGATATTAAAGGACTGGGAGGTAAATAAAATGACTGGGAAGTGATTTGTTGTATGTGTGAATCAGATGAAGATAGGAATGTTTCTGTCTTCAAGCGAAAGTAGAAAAACCACAAATTCTTGCAAATTAATGAAACAAGACAACTGTAATCTGTTGCTTTACATTGTATTTATGTATTTATTTAGTAATAATACAGATGAGTATGGAATGCTGTAATCTTATTTTCATTTACAGTGGTACCTCAGTTTACAAACACAATTGGTTCCGGAAGCCTGTACTTAACCTGAAGCGAACTTTCCCATTGAAAGTAATGGAAAGTGGATTAATCCGTTCCAGACGGTCCGTGGAGTACTTAAACTGAGGCGTACTTAACCTGAAGCGAACTTTCCCATTGAAAGTAATGGAAAGTGGATCAATCTGTTCCAGACAGGTCTGCGGAGTACTTAAACTGAAGTATGATTGTAATTGGTTCCGGAGGTGTGTACTTAACCTGAAGCGTACTTAACCTGAAGCGAACTTTACCATTGGAAGTAATGGAAAGTGGATTAATCCGTTCCAGACAGGTCCGTGGAGTACTTAAACTGAAAATACTCAAACCGAGGCGTACTTAAACCGAGGTATGACTGTACATGAAAGAAAGCCCCATTGAACTCAATAGGGCCTGCTATTGAACACACACATATAGGCAGGGTTTTTTTTTCCAGCTAGAGCTTACCAGAACTCGGTTCTGGCACCTTTCAGGTGGGCGCCATTGCCATTATAAGAGAACAAGGGAGGTGTTCATGGTGAGTTCAGGTACCTCTTTTTCTAGAAAAATAGCACTGCATATAGGTTTGCTATTATCTGTAAAACTGCTTGTGTTATATATCCAGTGAATTCTTTCTGTTTGCAGAAGGCCTTTTGCTTTGAACAACAACTTTCCCTCCCTCTCCTCTCCTCTCCTCTCCCTGTGTGCCCCACAACCCTGTGTGCCCCGCATTATAGGAGTGCAAACCTCTGGCTCCCCAACTGTTGCTGAACTACAAGTCTCACCAGCCCTAGAAGCATAGCCAGTGGTCATGAATGGTGAAAGCTACAGCTCAGTGACTTATGGAGGGCCAGATGTCCCCCCCACACCCCCAATGTGGTAAAATGGAAAAGCATTTGACTGAAATGACAAGAGGCCAAGTGAAGTTTCCAACTGACGTATCTGAAGCATAGAGTTACTAGAGCACAAAATAACTTACCTTTGCGTAGATGCAGCTTTCATTGAGTTTTTGCAGGGTGCAATTCTTCTCACACATTGGACACATGACAGTTTCATTTGCCTCACAGATCTCTCTGCTGCAGCAGGAAATAAAGACAGCCAATGTTTATTCGGGGATATCTGATGTTTGTGACATTCATTAGGGTGGCTGACACAGGCTGCAAGGCACCTGATATTTGCAGCAGTGTGTTTGTACCTTACTTTGGAAACTGTACCTAAACTTATTTTATGCCACAGGCACAACACAGCACATGGCAGTTTAATTATGACTTCAGTGACAGAAGAATTTTTGGAAGTTCTGTTTCTCTCTAGCACAACCCAAGTCACATGACGGTCCTGGGATGTAGCCAAGGCAGATACCCTGGCAGGAAGGAAACTCTCAGAACTGAGTGCAGAAAGCCAGCATGAAGTTGCTGGTGCAAGTTGCTTCTTCCTGATTTTGTGTGATTCCTCCTTCCATTGCAGCTTCCTGCACCACAACCCAGGCCCCAAATGAGGATGATGCACACATGGGGCAGCATAAAGAGTCCACATATTCCCAGAGGTTTGGATTGTATCAATCTATGCCTTTGATCTTGCCTGGCTGGTGATGATGAGGGCAACCAAAATGGTCAAAGGCCTGGAAACGATGCCTTATGAGGAACGGCTTAGGGAGCTGGGTATGTTTAGCCTGGAGAAGAGAAGGTTAAGGGGTGATATGATAGCCATGTTCAAATATATGAAAGGATGTCATATGGAGGAAGGAGAAGGATTGTTTTCTGCTGCTCCAGAGAAGCGGACACAGAGCAATGGATTAAAACTTCAAGAAAGAAGATTCCACCTAAACATTAGGAAGAACTTCCTGACAGTAAGAGCTGTTCGGCAGTGGAATTTGCTACCAAGGAGTGTGGTGGAGTCTCCTTCTTTGGAGGTCTTTAAGCAGAGGCTTGACAGCCATATGTCAAGAATGCTTTGATGGTGTTTCCTGCTTGGCAAGGGGTTGGACTGGATGGCCCTCGTGGTCTCTTCCAACTCTATGATTCTATGATTCTATGATTAAAATTTCTCCCAGGCCTTCCTACAAAAGCAGAGAAATTTCTCCCAGGCCTTTCTACAAAAGCAGATATAGAACAAGAAATATTAAAACCCATGCATTTCCTTTTTAAGCAACTGCTATCAATTGCTAAAACACGATAATCTTAGTTTTGTTCCTAGACATGAAGCATATAACAACTATAGTGCTTGCCAGTTTAATCGGTGACTTATCTGAATACTGGACTAGGTTTGAAACTCACAATCCCACAATCTGAAGACTCCTAATCAAATAAAAAATTCAGAAACTGCTGAAGTGATGTCTAGTTGTGAATATTAATTACCCCTCTGATACCTGTGCATCATGTTTTGTGAAAGCAACTTACGTTATGCAAATTTGTTTTAAAAATCAAATTCATCACAAACCACTAGAGGGAATACTAACTTTACCTAAGTGCCAGCCTGTTACATAACTCTAAGAATTGAATTGCATTGCTGTATGATTTTTAAAATACAACCAGCATTAATCACTTAAAATAGAAGGCTTCAAGGTGTGGGCCAGAATGACGGAATGTCAGCCATGTTAACTGTTAAAAAAGGAGATGCTTCTAGTTTCATCCTCTTCCTTCTTCTGGAAAGCAAGAACCTGTCCCTTAAACAAGTTTGTATGAGTACCTACTATGTGTATCTAGTGCAAAGAGACCTGTATTCTGCAGATGTTCAGAGTCATATATCTCATATGATTATAACTACTTCATTTGTAATTATATTAAGCAATTACATATAAAGTAATTATAGGGGGGAAACTGCTGAATGCCCATTGTTGCATCATGTATTACTATGAAGGCACATAACATGTCTGCAAAATATTACAAAACTGAGTTGTTAATTGCTTTAACTGAGTTTTCTGTTTGTTTTAATGGTGCCTTACGTTGTATTTTATGGTGCCATGTACAATGAGATATTTTATGTTGTAGCCCATCATGGGATCATGAAATGACAAATGACGGGATATGTCAGGGGGCTCCCAAAGGGTTATAGGGATCCCCGGGCCCTTCTCTCCAGCAGTACCTCTTGGGGAGCCCCCTGACATCCAGGATGTTGGGGGCTCCCAAGGGTCCGCAGGAGGAGCCAGGGATCCCTGTAACCCGATCTGGCATCCCCCTCCTCCCGCGGACCCTTTGGGAGCCCCCTGACAGGACAGAAGTGGAAATAATAGATAGATAACTAAACAAAGTATCCCAGTCCTGGCCTCTTGCACTTAAAATGGGTTTCTGATTACTCTAAGCTCTGGTGGGGCCTGGCTAATAAATGTTACATTTTGTGGAGAAACATATAAAGCCATTATCTGCTCATTTTTCAGTTAAGAGCAACAACGATTTTGGAATCCAGTAGTCTTAAAATCAGATGGCTTTGTATTGACACATTAAATTAATAGTTATGTCTTTTGGGGGTGCTAATTTGTCAAATTGACATGAAGTCTTGTTGCATAATGAAAATCCAGGATGATCCTTGTGTTCCTTGACACTTTAGTTGATGAGGGTTAAAATAGTGCAGTGAATGTACTGCAGTTGTGCAATATAGCTATGCAATTAATATGTGAGGAATAATAACCACGTTTTCTGACTTAGGGAGGAATACTCTCTATTCCTGAGAATAAGACTACTTTTTAACCCAGGAAAATCTTCTCAAAAGTTGGGGGTTGTCTTATATGCCTGGTCATATTTTTATACGGTGAGTATATCCCAAACTCTATATTTTAACTGGAAAAGTTGGGGGTCGTCTTATATGCCCAGTCGTCTTATACTCTGGAATATATGGTACATTTAAATAATTAATTGTCAATGCTTTTCTGATCATTCCGTCAGAGCAAACATTTCAGCCTGACAGACAGAATGAGGCTGAAGCAGAGAAGGGGGGGGAGGTCAAGAGACTGCTGAAGAATCCATGGAGTCTTCCTCTCCCGATGGAACAAGTTCTCCCCCCTGGTCTCCAAGAACATACAGGATAAGGAGGAGAGCAGAACAGAGGCCAGAGGTGCGGAGATGCAGTTTGGGAATGCTTGGGAAGCATCCGAAAAAGGAGGAGCCTTAGAAAGGGTAGAAGGCCTGGACCTTCTGTCCTGGCATCTGCTCTACAGGGGCAAGACCTACTGGGATGTGTTTCTGAGTGGTATGCCATTTCTTTGAATGATGATGGAGTCTTGTGTCTTTCGTGTGACCTGTGTCTGACTCCAGCCCCTGGCAGCATGATGTTTCATGGGTTCTCACAACAACACACACACCCCAAGCCAATTTGGGGAGCCATGTGAGGCAAGGGCCCATTGCACACATGGATGTATTTGCACAGGGCTTCTACGGATGAGCCTCTTTAGCTGAATCCCACCCACAGTTTTGATTATCAAAAGGCTTTCACAAATGTTCATTTATTTATTTGTTAAAAGCATTTCTAGCCCATTTTCCCTCATAATGATGCCTACTGGAATGAGATCTCTTTCCCAGAATATTTTTGTGGGTTTAACATCTGTTTACTGTGACAGGTAGGTAGCCGTGTTGGTCTGCCATAGTAAAAAAAAATAAAAAATCCTTCCAGTAGCACCTTAGAGACCAACTAAGTTTGTCATTGGTATGAGCTTTCGTGTGCATGCACACCTCTGAAGAAGTGTGCATGCACACGAAAGCTCATACCAATGACAAACTTAGTTAGTCTCTAAGGTGCTACTGGAAGGAATTTTTTTTTTGTTTACTGTGAATAAGACTGTTTTGTGGTTTGGCCTTGAGGCAATGGTGGATCAATGTCAGGGACAGGAGAGGGTTAATGGGACCAGGAGGATTGCTCAGTCAAACCTACTGGCCAGGTCTGGGGTTACCTTCCATTTGTTAGGGAAAGGTCTTGTCTAAATGGCCTGTAGATGCTTTAATAACAGCTTTAATAATTGAAACATCTGGATAAAATTATTGGATCAGAGACTTTATTGTGCATCATAAACTTGTTCTAAGTAATGGTTCTAATTTCAAACAGCTGTTATGCTTTTCCCCCCAAGAAATAACAGACTAGCTGCTGTTTGTTGTCTGCTATGTTTTAATTAAGTTTATTACATGTGAAAGAACAGTAAAATATATTCTTTAAAAAGAATAGGACATTAGAAGGACAGTTCTGCTTGGGGTGGGAGCATGGCTTACTTCCCCCACCCAGCCTAAGAGCTGTGTGTTTGTAAGCAGTGAAGTCACTGAATCATTAGTACTTGTGATAGACCCCCCCCCAATCCCTTCACAAACCCCAAATTTCCTCAGGGTTTTCCCCAATCCTCCATAGCAATGTTGTTGGTTTTTATTTTATTGGAGGGGGGGGGACACCAAAACAGCATCTCAGCATTGATTTCTTCCTTGCTCCCCTGTATGTAATTCATAACATTGTCACATTGTGCTTTCCCTCAACCTCTTTCTACATCATTGGCTGTTGCCAAAGGGGGTAAGAGAATGTACAAAATGATGGCAGCACAACACAAGGTAATTGAGGCAAGATAACTTTATGATGCACAGGTCAGAATGGGGAGATTTTAGTTTCAAATGCTACATTGCATTGACATGATTTTATTTTATGGTCATCATAGAATAATAACTTTTCAGTATAGAGAGAGTCATTTTGTCGTGTGTCCCCCCCCCCACCTTTTGATGTAAATGCTTATCTAAGGAGGGAAAGTAGCTCATACCAGAATGTTATTTCATTTTTAATTACAGTGAAGTGGATCTGCTGCATCTCAAAGTAATCCTTCACAAGCAAACAGAAACTGAACGGAAGACACACTAAAAGCATCATGCACACGCCAAACACCTTAGGCCCGGTACGAAAAACCCACCTTGTGATTCTTCCATATGATAGTCAGAGTGGGGCTTGGGCCAATTTGCATTATTCTCATGATCCATTTCGACAGCTACTTTTGAAAGGGCTTGAGAGCCGCCAGCTCATAGTGACAGATTTTGATTTGTGATTTTATAAAATGGGACAATCCCCACACCTCTTACCTTACTTGGCTGGAATCCATGGTAAATAATCCATAAAGGAAAACAAACAGCCCAACAAGTGCAGCAGGAATGAGCATCCCAGTATACCATCCTAGCCAAGCGAAATAAAGGCCAATTTTCTCTCCAAAGTACCGCCTGAGTAAGAAAAAGGTAAATACACAATATGCTTAAATGTCAAAGTAATTGAATGCCATTGCCAACCTTGGCAACAGAGCATTCACCTTAAGTGGAAGTGGAACTACTCTTCAGTTGGGATGGGATTTGGTTAGAAATAGGTTTGGCAAACCCATTTTATTTCACTTCAACATATAATTTGAAGGCCACTGATTACATTCAAGGTCAGGTTTCCTAATCTGGTGCTGGCCAGATGTTTTGGACTACAATTTACCTAAGTCCCAGCCAGCTGAGTAATAGTCAGGGGCAATGGGAGTTGTAGTCCAAAATGGGAGTTCTTCACAGTGGAAAACATAGCTGCCAAGTTTTCCCTTTTCTCACGAGGAAGCCTATTCAGCATAAGGAAATTTCCCTTAAAAAAGGGATAACTTGGCAGCTATGGTGGAAAAGCCTGTTCTGGACCATACATATTTTTTTATTTAACACAGTCAGGCACAACTAGAGTCCTGTCTGTTTCAGAAGAATGGCCATTGTAGAGACTCTTGGAGCAGGGAGTATTGTTCCTGTCACTGACTACGGGTTTAAAAAGTACATATGGATGCAACACTAAACCATAGCTTAACATGGCATGAGTTGGCCCTGCAAATAGACAGAGTGAGGTGGTTTCCTTGGGGCAGCTGATTTTGGTGGTCATAAAAGGGAAGCAAATTGTTAGTTATTACGATTGTTTTTTTGTGGGACTTCATTGCTGAAATGACTTGACCTTACCTGAGTACTAGACACTTTGACTTGCTGTTCTGAAATGTTTTAGGTCAACCCTGCTCTGTGGTTGTTGTTTTTTCATAGTTTTGCTTCTGATTTTTGCTTAACTGCAATTTCTTGTATTGATGTGTTAATGTTAACCATAGTTGTTCAAAACGTTAACCTTTGGATTTTGAAACTGGCTTTTTCCCAAAATAACAACCCATAGTTTACCATAGTTTTAGCTTGAAACACTAAACTGCAATTAATGGAAAACAAAAGAGAAACTTTCAAAATCATCCTGAGATGCTACAGGAGGATAGGGGAAATAGCCAGATGTCAAAATGCAGCCAGTGTCTCTGGATATGGCCTAGGCAGTCTTTCCTTCCACACCTGTCAATAAGTAGATCTGGTAACACCATTAGCAGGTGGCATGGTAGCACTCACCTGACCATTGGGTTGTTGCATGACTGCTGCTTATCAAAAGGGAGATGGAAAGGGAGGTGGTTGCAAAGTTGGCACACTGCAAATGGACTGGCACAGCCAATTCAGTGTGGTTGCACTACTGTATTTGCACTATTGTACTTATTTGCAGATGCATGCTAAATTATTATCTTACACTCTCTGAATACAGCATGCATTTCATCAGAACTAAGAAACAAATCAAATATTGTTTTTTTAAAATCAATTTATACACTACTTAAAAGCAGAGATGGAGAACTTTTCTCAGGCTGAGGGCTGGATTCCATCAATCATCCAGAGGTCACACTCCAGAGGGAAAAGTGCATGGCAAAATAAATATCTACCTACACAGGCCAGATTTCAACTGCACAAAAGTCAGAGGTTTATTTTTTACATATACAGGGCCGTCTTACCCATAGGCACTAGGGGTGTGGGGCACCCAGGTGCCAGGCTCCCAGGGGCACCAGGCTGAGAGTCCGGGGCCTGAGAGTTGAGTCTGGGGAAGAGCCCGCCCATCAGCTGGAGTGCCACGGCGGGCTCTTCTGCTGCGGGCGGCTCTGTGCCACGAATTCAGGGGCAACCGAGCCAGCGAGACACTGAGGTGGCCGGCCGGCTCCGCCCTCCTGCATGCCTGGGACTGGGCAACCTGGGGGGGGGGTGCTGGGCAGATCTTTGCACCATGGTGCCGTATATGCTTAAGACAGCCCTGTACATATACCCCCTCCATCCTCTATCTAGGAAAGGAAGAGACATTACTACAGTTCAAAGACACATTCCAGTCAGGCAAAAACACTTGAGAGTGTAGAACACTATTGGTGAGGGGTGTGGCCTAAGGACAAGGGTGTGTGGCCAAGGGAGTGTTCCAAGGGCCAGATAACAGCGGAATGATGGGGTGCATTCAGTCCCTGGAACAGAGGTTACCCAACCAATTTAAAACACTAGGCTGATATAAGGAGACTGTTCATAGCAGAATGTTCATTGGGATGGCATTTAGCCTTCCTCCCTTTTCATGGGACTACACCAGGCATCCCCAAACTGCGGCCCTCCAGATGTTTTGGCCTACAACTCCCATGATCCCTAGCTAACAGGACCAGTGGTTGGGGAAGATGGGAATTGTAGTCCAAAACATCTGGAGGGCCGAAGTTTGGGGATGCCTGGACTACACCAAGTTCTGCAGTATTCTTAGAGTACCTGATCAAATCCAAAGGCTGGTATTTATACCACATTCCCCACCGTGCCCAGCGCTCATATAACAGATGTCGATGATTCTGGGCTCCGTGAGTTTTGATGGGATGCCTGCTCTTGTGACTTCCCTGGAAGACAGATAGTGGAGGGGGGATTGTTATGTGCTTATACAAAAGAAAAGGGTTCTTATAAAGAAATTAAGAAAAATATTAAAACAACATTTCTAATGGAACAGGACAGTTGCTCCATGTATTACTAAACAATGCTGAACAGTACAGTGTTGAGCGTACTCTGCTCAAGCTGAGGTAATTATAAACATCTCCACAGAAGGAAAACATTACTTTGGAACAAAAACAGAGAGATCCTTCTGGAAGTGCTTTGTCTTGACAGTATAGAACTGAAGTACTTTCCAGCTGGAAGATACTGTCCATTATTAATGCAAGTATATGGTACATTTACGTATAAAGTACACAATTGTTACATTCATCCTCACAATAATTCCCATGTTTAAAAATATGAGGAGAAGGAAAAGCAGTGTGTGTGTGTGTGTGTGTGTGTGTGTGTGTGTGTGTGTGTGTAACATAAAGTTATGTTAATGATATTGCTTGTCTCAATATTGAAATTCAATTAATTATTATTATTATTTTAAAATACTTGTTTTTTGCTAGTGGAAATCGCTACCGTTTGTGCAATGTGGGGCACCCAATTAATGCAGACTGCAGCCCACCCCCACCCCCCTGAAAAGCTGCTCTTGAGGATTGGTGGAAAGTTTTGACTGCAGTTGGGGATTGACAAAAATTGGGGACCCACCTTATGTGAATGGGAGCACTTCCCACTAGCACAAAACCACTGCTGAGAACAAATACCATTGCATTTACAGGCATATATAATAGCAGCAGCAGCAGCAGCAGCAATAATAATAATAATAATAATAATAATAATAATAATAATAATAATAATGTTGGAAAATCCAAAGGGTTTTTCTCTCACACACACATTCAGCTGAATGCACTTAGAATCCTCCCTCTGAGTGAGAAACATATAGAACAAGGGTTCCCCATTGCAGTGAGGATTCTAACCATGCTCAGCCCAACATCGTCTTCAAAGCTTCCTGCTTGACTTCAAAGGCTGATTTGTCATGGAAGATGCCGGTATGGGACTCTGTGGGTGGGGCTTGCCATCCTACGGGCTGGTGCACTGGGCAGAACTTGACTGCAGTGGGTTTAAATAACATTTTCCATTGTTTTATACTAATGTAGAACACCCCTTAGATCCTCTTCCAAGTTTTGGGGTGCATAGAAATTTTGTTAATATAATATAATATAATATAATATAATATAATATAATATAATATAATATAATATAATATACTGTATTTTCCTGAGTATAAGACTACTTTTTAACCCAGGAAAAACTTCTCAAAAGTCGGGGGTCGTCTTATACGCCGGGTCATCTTATATGCAGCCGCAGAAGCGATTTCTGGCACTGCGGACATTTTGGATATGGGCATATAATATATAATAATATAATATAATAATATAATATACAGTATGCTACCTATGACTATCTGCTTTCCAGGAACCAAAGTTCCTATTGCCTATGGCATGAACTAGATAAACGTTTTTCAGCCAGAAGGCCACAGTCCCTTCTGGGCAAATGTACAGGAGTCAAAGGCAAAATCAGACAGAGCAAAGAATTCAAATATCACCTTTGTACCATAGGCTAGCTTCCACAAACACACACAGTTCTCTTTATCCCCCATCCAAGAAAGCAAGAGTTTGAGAACACATCCCAGCCAGGCAAGAAACAAACAAGAAAAGCTCAAGGAGAGTGCAAAGCAGGGCCAGGAAGGACTGTGCCTGGGAAGGGTGCAATGTCCTGTGGCCGGATGAAGGGGCTTGGAGGGCCATATGCAGCATCTGAACCTGAGGCTCCCCCTTGCTTGTGGGTGTTGTGCCTTAGGCTAGAACCTTGTGCTCATGAATAAACATGCTTTGGCTGGGTTGCATGCTATGCAACAAATGACATCTAGCACAACAATGAAGATAGTTTGAAGGTGGGGTCCTCAGAGAAGACTGACGGAGCGGAGAAACAGAAATACCTGAGAACAAATTTACATTTCATTTGCGGACTGCAGGAGGTTAACACAGACTTAGAATGAACATACCACACTCAAAGCACTACGTACTACTTAATCTACCTCGTGAGGTGGAAATGCAGCTTCGTATGTTCCGTTGCTGAGTAATCTGTTAATGCCTAGGGAATGAAGAAGAAGACAATAACATAACTTAGAAATCAGGTTCCTCAACACAAGTGCTAACATCTGAAAACATCGTCCACCTTTTCCCCTGACCCTTCTCCATCAGTTCATGAGAAAATAAATCAAATTTGAAAATAATGAAAAGGGGAGAAGAATTCCAATGAAATTTTTCATGGGCAATTTTGTTACTGTGTTTACTTCCAAGGTAGCCAAGGAGCGTGTATGTGTGTCTTTTGAGTAGTCTTTCTTCCATTCTACAAATCACACATCTCGTGGTCTGCAGTCTGTGGTCTTTCCTGAACGCCTGTGCCGCCTCAAAAAATTATCCTCAACTGGGATTTAGAGACAGCATGGGAAGGAGGGGAGGCTGCTTGTTCTAGTTATGATGGTTCCCATAAGCTAGTTGTTTCAGTTTATGTTTATGTTAACTTAATTGTTATCTGTGCTGCTGCAAAATGTGGATTTTGTTAACTGTATTTTTGCATTTCATTTGTGATATTTTTCGCTGGCTGTAAACCACTTGGATATTTTCTTTGAAATATGAAGTAGTATATAAATTTCCTTATTAAGAATATTTTCTGGCTTTGTTCATGTTGCCACACATACCCAGCCCCCCCCCCATTTTTCTGTCTGCTTCTTCTTTTTTCTGGATAGGTTCAGGGGCGGAGGAAGGGGCGGGCGGTGGGGACGGGCAGCCCTGGGTGTCACCACTGAGGGGGGTGCCAAAATGCCAGGCGGCACACACAAGCTATGTGCCTCTCCTGGGAGTGACGTGGTGGCTTGGTCGCCCGCAGGCTCCATGTTGCCCCAAACGGTCCGCCCGCTGCATTCCCCTCAGCTGTAGGGCAGCTGAGTGGGAGGAGGCAGACTCATAGGCCCCACGGACCATCCTGTCCCAGCTTGCCCCGCCCCACAGGCAGATGGCCCCGCCCCAGCAGGTGGCTGGACATGCCCCTACAGGCAGCTGGCCCCACCCCTGGGTGCAGGGCACAAGGGCCACCCCCAGCGCCCGATTGGCTTGCTCCATCGCTGGATAGGTTTACCCTGCTGACAAGCACCTGGGTATGGAATGAATTGCAACACACACACACACACACACACAACTATTGTTAGTTTTCTGTGAATTTCTAGGGTTGCCATACATCCAGAATTTACTGGACATAACTGGAATACTGCAGTCAGAAGCAGCGTATGGGCGCAAATTGGTAAAATGTTCGGGAAAATCTGGATGTGTGGCAAGCCATGTTGGCAGTGGTTTTTTTGCCGATTTTCCTTAAAAAAATAGTTGACTTTTCCTTAAAAAAATAGTTGAATTTGCCCCAAAGCTCAACTACTTTGCCCCCTCCTCCAAAGCTCAACAACTATTCAAAATATGGCAACCCTATGTGAAGAATCTTAGGGATGCCTCTTCCTCCAGGAGGAATTCAAGTGCATTCCAAAGCTTTAGGAGTGTGTTTTAATGTTGATTAAGGGACTCTGCTGTTTTAGCACAACTAACCTGCTTTTTAGAAAGAATTAGGCTGGATCTAGACACATCAAAGAAGCATTTCCATTAGAGCATTGTAAATTTAAACAGGGAAAACAGGTAGAGAAAAACGGGACTCCACATCACCATCTGGTGGCACATAAAATGCATATAAATCACTTTTTCTTTACCAGTCCTTTGTCTTTTCATGGTTTGGATAGGGATGGGGAAATGCATTGCAAAATACAGGATGACTGACAGACAAACTAATGGAAACAAGTGTAAACACCCTGCAAACAGATGAGAATGAATGCTTATTGTCCTCTAACAAACAAATCAGAAGAAATGTGCAATAAAGGCTGCATATAATCTAACATCTCTGTAAGCATTGTGCAAGCAAAATTGGATGAATGCTAAAGAAAGTGTTCATCTGGAGGGTTCCCAGGTGAAAATTCCATGACGTCTTCTCCAATTGGATGTTATCTATATTTTAGTTTAGATATTCACTCAATAATTTTGGCCGGCAGAGCATATGTTGCTAACAACAAGCAGTCTTAATACCCAAGTGGAATTATACCCATTTTTGATTTCCCATCTTCATACTTCGTTCTCTGCAGCATATGGTGGACTATTCTACTTCTCGTGGAGTTGCTGAAGAAACTGTCTTTGTTGTTTATTGTAAAACTGTTGAAGAGATAGTTGATGTGGATTAATTTTCAAAGCAGCTGTCAAAATATCACCATACAATACATCTCACAACGAATGAAACAGCTCCGCACCTTAAATACAAGCACAGGCACCTGATTTTCTGCCATTCAAACTTCTGCCAGTAAACTTCAGCTTCTCCTTTGCCTTTTGGCTTCACCTGTTGTGCTGTTTCCACAGCAGTTGCCCTTCCCAATATCACTCCCCAGCTAGGTTTCCCTTCTGCTGTTGCAGCAGCACTTCTTGTGCCAGAAACCTCTGCCTCCCTGGATTGGTTTGGATGCCATATAGTCAATGATGCATTTTCCATCCCATGATTTTCAAATAATTAACCCTAATGTGGGTCAGAACCTAATCTTAGGCTGCAATCTGATACCCACTTATCTGGTATTAAGTCCCACTGAATTCAGTGTCCCTTACTTCTGAACAGACACAATTAACATGTTTCTTAAAAAATAAATAAAAGGGCCATGTATCAAGATCTTATTTATATTACTTGAATTGTTCAACTTGTAGTTCCCTCTAGTTAAATGAATACCGAAAAGCAAATCCATGAGTGTCAGGTGACTTCAAAAAAAAAATCAAGGATCTCATTGCCCCATTTAAAATGTGAGCAACTGAAACATTTTAATTTCTGCAAGTAGTGCAATTCAAGTAATCTTCAAGCTGGTTCTGAGACAATGGCCTTTTGGAATAAGCTTCCAAAACTTTATGTACACAAAACACTATAGGGTATTTTGCTGACCTGCTAATGTCCAATTGGATGGCCCTGCGCCAGTGAGATTCCCCTCTTGGGTCACAAAAATCATGAATATGAGATTTTATGGTTTTAATCAGGAACATTCAATTATGATTCTGCTTTATGAAACAAAAATGTAGCACTTGTGATGCTGGCCCTTAGGATTTCAAAGTAGTTCATACATTTTGAATTTAGTATTGTTGCTCTTAGAATACTGCAAAATTAATCTGGAGAAAAGAAAGCCAGTCTAGGGGATGGTACTGGTGACTGACCCAACGTTGCTAAAGGTTTATCGCTAGAAGATATCACTGAATATAGATGGCAGAATTTTTAGAATATAAATACCATTCAGTTTTGACATCAGCCATCTGTTAATGATGATTGATGTTATGTCACCTGCTGAGGAAAAGTGAAATATTAATCAGGGCGCCTTATGAATATATACATATGGGTCCCCCACTTACTGATGTATGCGTGCACGACTGAAGGGCGCCGTATAGCAATCTGTTTCTTCCAGGTCAGGAAGTGCTTCTTTGTCAAGTTTCATTGGATTTCTGGGCAACCAGCTCTTCAGTTCTCTCATATTCCTCTGCAAACTGGAACATTGGGGGAAAACATTACCTCATTCTCTTGCATGCATTTTGCCTAGAGATTTCACTACATACTACGCAGCAATGGGAGGGTTGTACTAGAACAGAACACAAAGAAGATGAAGCCACATTCTTTATAATGTCCTCCTCTTCAAAAGATGAAGAAAAAATAGCTGCATAGCCAGGGGATAAAAAAGGGATTAAGTGGCACTGCCAACACTAGGAACATAAGAAGCTGTCGTGTACCAATTCAAACCATTGAGTCCATCTAACTCACTATAGACTACACTGACTGGCAGTGGCTGTCCAGGGTTTCAGACAGGAGTCTCCCCCAAACCTACTTGGATATGCTGGGGATTCAACATGAGACTCATGTGCTTGCAAGGCAGATGCTCTAACACTGATGTGTATTCCTTCCCCTTCCTCTGGCTGGGGGGGAATGGAATGGAATAGAATGGCCCACATGAATGGATTTAGAGAAGAGATACGGAATCTCTGCTAGCCCATGATGTTTTTTCACTCACAACCCCCTTGTGTGCCAGTCAGCAAATCCAATGGCCAAAGAGTTTGGGAGTTGTAGTCCAGCAATATCTGGAGGTTCAGAGCTCCCCTCACATAACTCATGGGTTGCCATTCAGTCTGAGGTGAAATATACAATGAGGCACTGGCGGAGGAAGAGGGGGCGGGGGGAGCGCACTGCTCCAGGCACCATGATCCCGGTGGGGTGCCATTGTGGCTGCCTCCCCCGTGCTGGGCGCCACACCCCCACAGGCAGCGTGTCACACCCCCAGGATGTGAGCCATGCGCCTGCTGGCAACGCCCCCACACCCCCGGGACTCGCGTCAGCCATGCCCCCACCTGCTCTCTGCCCCTGGTGCCCTTCTGGCCGGGTCCCCCCAGCCACTCTGGGCAGCTTCCAACAGAAGAATAAAACACAATAATCTACTAAACATTAAAAGCCTCCCTGAACAGGGCTGCCTTCAGATGTCTCCTAAAAGTCTGGTAGTTGTTTTCCTTTTTGACATCTGTTGGGAGGGCGTTCCACAGGGTAGGCGCCACCACCGAGAAGACAGGCCCTCTGCCTAGTTCCCTGCAACTTGGCTTCTCGCAACGAGGGAACCGCCAGAAGGCCCTCGGTGCTGGACCTCAGTGTCCAGGCAGAATGATGGAGGTGGAGATGCTCCTTCAGGTATACTGGACCGAGGCCATTTAGGGCTTTAAATATAATAGCTGTGTTTCCATTATACCTGTTCACTAAACATCCCACTCCAACCCATATTTGTAAGCTGCAATAGAATGAATTTGTAGGGCCTGTGACAAAACATTGTAGCAAAATAAAAACAGAGTCATCTGCATTTTACATTCTTTGACTCTATTTGGTTTGTTAGTGATATGTCTCTACACAAGACAGGATATTAGACTAGATCTATCTTGTAGTATTTATTTGAATTATTTCACATGTTGACCAAAGTCTCTCCTGGGTGGTTTGCAAAAATCAATAAAATATACAAATGTAATGCATAAAACAATCTTTCTCCAAATATTGATCTTTTCTCGAGGGCCAAATTACAGGCCTCTTGATGTGTTATGAAGAGGAACCACAGGTTTGGCCTGCTCTTGTCACCACAGAGCTCCATCGGATTCTCTCATGTTCAGCTGTTGCTGCTGCTTCTGAAGTGGAGATGCACTGTGGGTGTTGAGAAATAAGAGCATCTAGAACAGTGGCCCATCTAGTCCAGCATCTTGTTCCAATGGTGGGCAATCAGGAACTGATAGGAAATCTGCAGGCATGATCTGAGCTTGAGCCCTCTCCCCTCCTGTGGTTTCCAGCAACTAGTATTCAGAAGCATTGCCATCTCTGACTGTGGAGGCAGAGCATAGCTATTGTGATTAGTAGCCAGTAATAATCTTATCCTCCTTGAATCTGTCTAATCCTCTTTAAAGCCACCCAAGTTAGTGGCCATCACTGCCTCCTGTGGGAGTGATTTCCATAGTTTAATTATGTGCTGCACGAAAAAGGACTTTCATCTGCCCCGACTCTTTCAACATTCAGTTTAATTGGACGCCCACAAGTTATGAGAGAGAAGGAGAAAAACTTTTCTCTATCCACTACCTCCATGTCATGCATAATTTCCTCTCTTACTCGCCTTTTCTCGGAACGAAAAACTCTCAAAATGCTGCAACCTTTCCTCGGAGTCGCTTCACCCCCTCAGTCATTTTGGTAGCCTTTTCTGAACCTTTTTCAACTCTACAGTACAGCAAGCCCACAACTTACACAAACATTTAACTCCTGCACATTCAGCTTTACGCACTTGGCAAATAAAAAATAAAATAAAATAAAGAGGTGGGTGGGCATCCAGGAAGAAAGATTTGGGCAATCCCACCTGCAATTCAACCCAAATTTGGCTTTAGGTGTCATCTCCAGAATGCAACCCCCATGTAAGTTGCAGGCTTAATGTATGCTTTTTGAGGTAAGGCAAAGGCCAGAAGGGTACAGGGTATTCCAAATGCACTCACACAATTTGTCAGTTTTATTTCCCATTCCTTTCTAATGATCCCCGGCATAGAATTCGGCTTTTTCTCAGCTGCTGCACACTCGGTTGACATCTTGTTGAATGTTACTTCTTTGATGTAGGTTGCTTATTTAAAAGTTTTGTTTTATTATCACATTTACTATTACATTAGATTGTTATAAGATGTACATTTTTTTTTTTTGTTTCTTCAGCTTGTAAACCGCCTTGGGTATTGTAAGATAGAAAGACGGTATACAAATTAAAAATGATGATGATGATGATGATCTTCATCAAGCTATCTCGTTCTTAGTCAGTCGCTGCAAGTTCAGACCCCATGACCATGTATGTGAAATTAAAATTTATTTATTTACTTTGCCCTGACGTGCAGCACTTTGTACTTGTTTACAATGAATTGCATTTCTGATCTAATGTCGGGGAAAACACATCCAAGATCAAAGTGCTGGTTGCAGTCACCCAGTAGTGGAGACAATGTGCACAGAGTAAAGGGTGGGGAGAGGGGAGGTACCCAACTCTGTCAGGGGACGTATGCAGAGATACCTGCTTCTGCATATATCTTGCCCTCACTATGTTGTTATTCAGTGCTGGTCTGAATCTGCTGTTCTCTTGAACTCTAGACAGTCCTTTTTTAACAGAATGACTTATTTATCTTTATAAGGTACAACTGGCACATCAGTGCAACAAATAAACAGTAACACTTCTTTGCTGTAATGGGCCATCACTCTTAATAAATTCACTGGGGGTAATGAAAGATATAATTTCAAATAATGAAGAGTACACCCCAGAATCACTGAACCAGGCAAAATTTCCATTTAAATACAAAAGGAATGCAATCTTTCACTAAAATTCAATATCGGGTCCTGAAAGTGATCTTATTTGCATTGGCATAAGATGCTATCTACATCTCATTAAAATCTTTTTCCAAACCCTTATTGACTTTTAAAAAGGCCACATTGCACCCATAGATATCATTGCTCTCTGCATTGCATTTCATACATTATTGCTCACTGCACCGTATGTTTACTTGTAGACATTGATTCATATAATGATTCACGTATGAATGAATTCAGTTTAACCAGAAGGTCATAACAATCATTTATATATAAAATTAAACCAAACCTAAGAGACCAAAACATGCAATTCTGCATGTATTGAAAATAAATATGACCAAGATAATTGAAATGTGTAAATGGTAATCATAACAACATAATGCATTAACGATTTAACAAAATTAGCTCATTTGTTTGCACTGCTGCAAATTGGTTAACTTTTAGAGGCTACAAAATATCATTATTTGCAGTGAAAATACAAATTTATTTATTTATTTCATGGCTCACTCTTCCTCCCAAAGCAGCCCAGGGCAACAAAAACTGCATATATCTTTTTTTAAAATGACGTTAACATTTTAATAATGACATGCAAATGAGTACAAAAGGACACATGATGGAAAATGGTTGCATAATGTAAGTGAGTGGAATATGTTCCTGGTGCATAACATTCAGTATAAAAGGCTACTAATGTCAAATTAATCACCTTTAAGTCACTTCTCACATTTGCATTTTAAAGTTAGGGCGCAATTTTTGCAAGTAGGATGTGTGATACATATACAAATATCAGATGAGAATACCAATACCAAAGAGAAGACCTTCCTAAACTCATTGACTAAAGATATAGTAAGAAAACAAGAAACAGCCCTGTGAGGGCAGAGGGTTGGTCCTGTTCGATATAAAAGGAAAGAACCACAAGCATTGGCAACTCTTTAATGCCTCCCAAGATATCACAAGGAAAGCCAAATTGCCCATGGAGACTGATTCCACTAGTTTATGGCCAAAGTAATAAGATGGTTGTGTAGAATGCACATTCCAGATCGGCTATAGTGAGCAGTAGGCTTCCATCATCCCCAAGCTGGTGGACATCTTTTCACTTGGTAAACAGTTCATAAATGTTGCCACAACAGTTAAATCAAATGAACTGGCCTTAAGATGAAACAAGGATACAGTACTTGGATTATTTTTGGTGGGAAAGTGGGGGAAGGTTGGTTTCAAATTTTGTTGGCTTATTTATGGTTAAACCAATTTGGATTATTACCTCACAACAGTGTGTACAGGTTCACCTCAGGGCCAGGCTATCCACACAACCACCAGCCATTTTTGTCAAGATAAATTTGACACCACAAGGTGCGGTAAGGAGTTAACTTCATGGTGGGTAGGACTATCATTGGCTACTTAGGTATGATTACTATATGAGTCCTCCAAGATCAGAGACCTTGTGCCTCTGAAGAGCAGTTTCTGGGGATTATGAGCAGGAGAGTGGTGTTGTACTAATGTTCTGCTTGTGAGTTTTCCATAGACATCTGGTTGGCCACAGTGACTGCAAAGTACTTGACTAAGTAGGCCTTTGGTCTGATTCAGTAGGGCTTTTCTTACGTATGCTTCAGAGGTATTTATGCAAATTTATGCAAATATGCCAAATAGATTAATAGACTAAAACATGTGTGGTTAATCAACCTCCTTTAATTGATCAGCCCTATTAATTTCACCCGGTGTTTACCTCTTATTTTTTCTTGACTGAGTGTAATATTGCCTCAATCCTTTTCTCCACAGAAAAAAAAACACATTGAAGTGAATGTGAAAGCTTAAAATTCAGAAAGGGTAGCTTGAATATTTCAAAGGGGGCCAGGCCCCATGTGGCTGTGGCTCTGGAACTGAGAAAGGTCAAGGAGAATTTCATCTGACTGTGATTATCCTTTGGGAGTTCTGCCTCACACTGAGAATCAAGAGCTTTATAGAACAATGTTAACAAAAAGAAACCACCAGTACACTTAGGCATCATGATTTCATTATCTTTAAAATTTGCCACCACAGCTCCATTGGAAACAAACTAAACCATAATCCAGGTAAGTAATAGTTGTTAATACAACAGGAATATATCTCCATGTCTGGATGTTTAGGATGAATGGGGAAACCCTATTACAATTCACATGCCATACAAAACAAACTATATTTTTATGTATCTATGTATGTATTTGTAATGTATTTGATGCAAAGCAAGCACGTGCATGACTGGGGAGAGGAGATAAGCAGTTGTAAATTTACACAATAAAATATTTCAGGGTGTTGCTATTGAATGTTCAGATCTGGAGGATGCTTTATCTAATGATGTCTTGGGATAATTGAGGAACAGACCTCCAGGAAGGCTGCAGAGTGCAAACCACCAGTAAGATGATTTCCAGAACGAAAGGAAGGCTACTCACCTCAAAATTATGTAAGCATTCACGAGATTTATGTAACCTGCAACCACACACAAGAATTTCACCCAATGTTTCCTGTGCCTTTGATCATTTTTGAATTCAATATCTTTTTTCATTAATTGATGGGTAATAGAGAGCGCGCATACACATAGAGAATTTTTCAGCACAGCACTGGTCCATTGTGTTAAACTTCATGCTTTGTGTACAGAAAACAGTTCTTAGGCAGCAGGACTAAGAAAGATGGTGGGTTGGATCCTGAGAGCTGTGGGCAGAAGGAAGCTGGTTGAAGAAGTCTTTTGCATCCTCTCCTTCCCCTGTTGAGCTTTCTGGAGAGTTGAGGCTCCCTCCTGAATGGTGTAGGAAGGGGAGGGGGCTACTGGGGGAGGGATGAACTGGCCAAAATTGGATGGAGACATATTGCATGAGTGCTGCTCTGTTCACACCCAGTGTTTCCTCCCTGGGGAGGCTTTTATGTGAGCATAGAGGGCTTCATATGTGTGTGTGTGTGCGTGCGCGCAGACTACAGGAAAGTAATCTTCTGCAAGATTCTGCACCATTTGCAGGATCTGACTCCATGATAGTGTCAAAATAGAGGGTTTCCGAAAGATCTTTCAGAGTCTTGGATGACGCCATCTTTTTGTAAGAATAATCACACACCCCATCTTTTTTTAAAGCAACACCACCACATACACATACAACCAGCCAAGGTCTACTGCTTTCATTAACTTGTTTAAGGTCCTCTGTGATAAATTTACAACTGCTAGGATGGATTGGTTTTAAGCAGGGTGACTATCTGGCAAAATGAATAGCTACATATCACCCACCAACCTGCCCATGGTTTTGCTCCTCCAGTCAGTGTAATAACATTTTTTCCTGAAAGAATAGCAGAAATAATCTGAGAACAGTCGCATACAAAGGAGAAGGAAGCAGACTTAGGAAACAGACCATAGTGTTTTGTCACAAGCAGCTTTACAAAATAAAGGTGGAACAAATCACAGTTCTAAAGGCAATGAAATATCTTTAAAATCATTAACTTTGAAAACCTTGGTTAAAATTATAGTACATATTGATAGTATAGTTAGCTACTTTAAAGATTTAACATGCACTAAGAAGTTACAGCTTCAGAAAGCTCAGAGACTATGGATCTTTCCCCATTCATTTGCACACTGATTTCTTAATGTTATTGTCATTATATCAGCTGATATTTTGCACACAACTGTGGACAGCAGATGGCTGTATGAAGGAACTGGAAGGGATTGCTTTTCTATTTCAATATTTTTTTGCTACCCTTAAATGACTACAATAATGCCTGAGTTGTTTTTTTAAAAAATAAGTCATGCAATTATCTCTGCAATTTTCACTGAGGGGAGAGAGAGAGAGAGAGAGAGAGAGAGAGAGAGAGAGAGAGAGAGAGAGAGAGAGAGAGAGAGAGAGAGAGCACTATTCACAAGGCACACTGTAAACACAAACTTCATAGTTTCTTTGTAATATTGGAATTCTGCCTTATACTAATTAATAGCTTTTTTTTAAAAAAAAATACCCCCACTGATGCTGCTACTTAGCTGGAAGGATGGACAAAGTCTAGCAGAATTCAAATCATAGATTTTATTTAGACCAAATCACACTTAAAAATAAGCACAAAAATGACAGATGGATTGAATCTGATATGCTTTTCATAGAATAAACTGATTGAAATTAATGACTAACTTCAGTCAATTAATTTATGTTGGTCTACTCTGAGTACAACCAAGTTGGATAGCCTAATGCATATTTTTAATTTAATTATGTTTCAATTTGGGGCATTTAAAACTTTTCATTTTATGCGATTTTATACAGTTTTGCTGTGGTATTGATTCTTTATTATGTCAATCAGTTATTTTCTATTTGGATTTCATTGCTTGCTACCTTATGTGGGTTTTTTAAAAAAAACTAAAGATGGAATATAAATGTAACAGATAGAGGGACAGTGAATCATAGAGTATATGGAGCTCAGAACTGAAGAAAGGACAATTTATCTATTTTACCATGTCTGGGCTCTCATCTAGCTTAAATTCTGTGGTGAGACCAGCTGCCAGTGCTGAAGACTGATGCCCTCGTCGGTCAGACCCATCTCTGCAGAGCAGAGCTGAAAAGGGGGTTTTGTACATTAGGAAGGAAGAGACTACCTCTTCCTATCTTTCTTTTTGTCATCCTACGAGCCATTTATCAGCCAAGAACAGCAATCCAATTGTGCAACACTCTTCCCCAGAAATAAGCAGCTTTAATGGCAAGTGAAGCAAGGCAGTCCATGTCTTCTTGACAAATAACATCTGCTCAGTTTAATTTAATCTGTGTCCCAGTTCCCACCCTTCCTACAGAGAGTTCTCCAGTTTAGCTTGCAAAAGGCACTTGCATCTGTGCCATTTGCTGGCTTGGTCCATTGGACCAGGCTATCAAATTAGAGATAAGGAGATGGGCAAGGGCAACTAGCAATTCAGGTGGCCTGCAGCTGTCTGAACAATCTCAAGCTGACTTGGAAACCTGTTGCTTCTCAGCTCTGGAGTCCTGAATGAACCTTTTCCCTATCCCTGTTGGCATAATGGGCATGGAATCTGTTACAACAGTGGCATAGAAAGGTGTGTGTGGTGGATGCGGTCCGCCCTGGGTGTCATCACAGAGGGGGGTGACAAAATGGCAAAAATATGAGTTTTTTAAAAAATAAAGGGGGGTGCGCACGAAACTTTTTAGTTCAGTCAACAAACACAACAAAACGCAGCTGGCACCGGGCGCCACACCGCAGGGACCGGCACTTACCGCAGGGCCAGTAATATGCCCGAGCCACACATCTATCCTGGCTTGGGTGACTGCAGGCTCCACACTGCCTGAAACAGCAGCGTGGGGCTTGCATCTTCCCACCACCTCTCCCTCAGCTGCCCTACAGCTGAGGGTGAGGCAGCGGAGAGGCTTTGCACAGTGCACCCTGCCCTGGTTCGCCCCACCCCCATGGGAGGCTCGTTTTGCCCCCAGGTGCAGGGTGCATGCGCCGCTCTGGGCACCCGAGCAGCTAGCTACGCCATTGTGTCGCACACAGTATTTTCCTTCTCGGACCCCATTATGCAATACTGATGTGAAGAAGGAGCAGAAGAAGCCATTCTGCAGGCACCATGCACAGTGTCACACTGTTATCTTCTCCCCCCGGCAATGTCCACACATCTGTCTGATGTGGGGAGGCCTACGTGTGTAGCGTTCTATAAGTGTAAGCTGCTGTATGGTTTTGAATTCTGAGTGCACAGGGAATTCAGATTGCATAGAAGTCCATCTGCATAGGCCCTCATTCTTCAGCTGCTCAAGGCATGGAACTTAAGGAGTTGGGCCAGGAAATCAGGTGTGGGGCCAGCAGCATGGCTTCAGCCCCTTCACATGAATAAGCTAATGCTGGTCTGAATCATGGTTGCACAGATATAGTCACCAAAGGCTTTTGATGCACAAAGGTGGGAATAGTGGAAAGTTGGAAGAAAATAGGCAGAAAAAAGGAGGAAGGAAGAAGAAGTAGAAGCAGGCAACTATAGTAAGAGCAAGGAGGAAGAATCAGAAGTAGCAGGAAGTCATTGTTCTAAACTGATTTAAATGCAGCATTTTTATATTGTTGTAATGTGCCTTGGAATCTTATGGTGGACAGGTTGGAAATCCATTGGCCCAAACAAACAAACAAATCTCCCTACAGTTCAAAACATGGGACAATAGTCTCTTTGATGTAAAGGCAACAAGTCATTGTATTGTGAATGGCTAGTTTTCCATATGAGTCCTTTGAAAGAAGATGATGGAAAATTCTCAGATAACACCATAGCACAGTCTTCATTTTGACTGCTGTCCTAAGGGGTGTTCAGATGCCTCCGTGCAGACATCTAAGATGTGAAAGGGGCAGTAGACCATGCCTGATAGCCTTGTTCCTGACATCCTGCACTCTGAGGGCAGCACCTCCAATTCCTTGAGGCTGACATTTGAAAGTGGATTGGGATTCTTGACTGTGTACAGAGAGCTGACATGGATGCATCCTCCCAGGTGGTCAGAGTTTCAAAACACCCTGGGAGAAAGACTAATCCAAGGTCACACAGTGAGTTGCACAGGCTCTTAAGCGCGGACAGCTTTTAAAGCATAAAAGCTGCTGGATTAGTCACCAAAGTGTTACTTTTTGTGCTCTTCCATATGCATGAAACAGCTCACATTGTACAAAAAGTTCCTCATAGATCAAAGCAGGAAAGACTTCTAAGAGCAAGCCCTGCATTCAAACACTTTCATTGTGAGTTTCCTTGTTTTACTTTTGTTCCCATTCTCCCATTACTGAAGTAAGTATGATAAAAATACCAAATTGTTTACAGGATTGCTGACGACCATTGTAGTCACTTGCTGAAAATGATTTGCTGTCTTTTTTGAACTGATGGCTCATTTTCTGACAATTGGTCTCATCCATAACCCATTCAATTCTGGAAGAATCACACTGAGTTTAATACTACTGCTCTGGAGTAAATGGGCTCTGGACTGCAGCCAATCTGCTTGAGTCAGCAGCTATAACTATCCTGCTTTGCTCCTTAGGGATTAAACTGGATTAAATGGGAGCCGGGTGAGGGGAAGCAGTTTGGGTTATTTAAGTTTCAGAAGCTTGTAGCTAAAGAGAGTTTTGCATGTGATGATCCTAGAGGGCCTCATTCATCTGGTAGTGTGCAACGTCATCAGATCCAAGGCGGAAACTTGAATTCAAATTGTGCGGTCTTTATGTGAATCTATAATTGTTGCAAGTGGCAGTGGAATGTGGAAAACAGTCAGTTTGGCTTCTTTTTCCTCTGCTGATTTTCACATCTGCAATAGCAAGCATCCCCAAACTTCGGCCCTCCAGATGTTTTGGACTACAATTCCCATCATCCCTGAGCACTGGTTCTGTTAGCTAGGTATCATGGGAGTTGTAGGCCAAAACATCTGGAGAGCCGCAGTTTGGGGATGCCTGTACACTAGCTTAAATTAGGCAGACAGTACTTTGCATCTCCCTGCTTTGCGTCATCAAAGTCATTACAAAATATCTGAGAATTCTCTCCCGCACTTTGCAGGTAAACAGCTACCAAGGGGAATGGGTTCAGCCAGCAGTGAAGGTACCTGCACTTTAGATACTGACATTGCTGAGATCAATGTTGGAGCTAGAAAACCCTATGTCTTCAAAAATCTGCAAATTATAGATACAGGGAGAGAAATCCTAACCCAGCCCTGAGCACAACTGGAGCAGCAAAGCTTTGACTGTATCCAAAGCCCTGTTGACCCCCACCAGTTAGAGTGGAAAGTGAGGTGGGCTGGCAGTTCCCCTGCCTACTGTACCAGCTCCAGGCTGGTGCAAACAAAGAGGCCCAGATTAGACCCCTCATCTATAAATCCAGGTTCCTGGCTGGCCCTGTTTCACCCCATTTTGATGCCTTGTGCCAGCTCCCGATGAAAGGACAGCATTTCTGGTAGCCCTCACACAGCCTATACCTTCAATGGGTGTAATGGGGGTTTCCATTGCGGAGGAGGGAGTCCTTTGGCCAATCCTAGCTCCCTCCTAGAATAGGTAGGGCCTATTTTCTGTGGACATGGAAGGGTAGAGAAAGAAGCAGAAAGTGGTGACTCGCTTTTGGTGCTGACCAGCTTGTTGAAGCTCTAACTAACATGTTGCAGATTCACAGCCCCACTGGGGTCCTTAACTATGAAGAAGAGGCAGATGTGTGAACAGCTGTACACTGGAATAACTTTAAGAACTGGTGCCTGAACTTGATTTTACCCTTCCTCTTTGTTTTCTATTGTGTTGTGTTTCTTTGAGCTTCTAAGCCCGAGTGTAGGAAAGCCTTTTTGGCTGAACAGCAGAGTAGATAAATAAGTACTCAGGGCCCTTTCTCATTGTCACCAAATTCACAGCCTCAGAAGACGGGGCAGGGTTAACAATCTTATCAGTTTTGAGATGTGTGTGGACAGTGTTGCATGATTTCCTTACACACACACAAACACACACACAGTGTAAGCATGAGGAAGAATGTCTATACACCTTGTTTACTATTAATTCCTACTGAAATTCATGGGAATTAAGTTAGCCATGACTAACAACTAAAAGGTAAAGGTAAAGGGACCCCTGACCATTAGGTCCAGTCGTGACCGACTCTGGGGTTGCGCGCTCATCTCGCATTATTGGCCGAGGGAGCCGGCGTATAGGTTCCAGGTCATGTGGCCAGCATGACAAAGCCGCTTCTGGCAAACCAGAGCAGCACATGGAAACGCCGTTTACCTTCCCGCTGTAGCGGTTCCTATTTATCTACTTGCATTTTGACGTGCTTTCGAACTGCTAGGTTGGCAGGAGCTGGGACCAAGCAACGGGAGCTCACCCCGTCGCAGGGATTCGAACCGCCGACCTTCTGATCAGCAAGCCTTAGGCTCAGTGGTTTAACCACAGCGCCACCTGGGTCCCTTGACTAACAACTAGACTAGCTCTATCTCCCAAAGCAATCTAGACTCCACCCACTTTTAAAAAAATGGGTGGGCTGAGATTTTGCCATGTGTCTTTAAACTTGGAGTATTCAAGGACTGGTCACATATCCCAGCCACACATGGTACCATGAACATTTCATTAGGTCAGTTATCAGAACAAATAACGATCTGAATCCATCTCTAGAGATCTAACAGTAGAAAGACTCTATTTCTAAAACTATTGATGTCCTTGCAAATATTAATTCATATTTCATTTATGTCTCACCATTCCTCCAAGGAGCTCAAGGTGGTTTCTCCCCCCACCCCCCATTTTATCCTCAGAACAATCTTATGAGATAGGCTAAGAGACAGTGACAGGCCTAACGTCACTCAGTAAGCTTCATTAAGTGTGGATTAGAACCCCGGTCTACCAGGTTTTAGTCCAACATTGCCACACCTTCTCTGAATTAATAAAATAACTGTGATCATGATCACTGTAACATCACATACAGATGTATCATATATTTCTAGAAAACAACCATATTTTCAAGAAAACTTATGGAAGCACGACCGTAAAAATAAAAATAAAATCTGGTAAAGCATATTTCATTAATACATGCATAAACAAAAAAACAAACAAAACAAACCAACATAAACTGGCTAAACAATTTTTTTTAAAAAAAATGAAATATTTCATATTACCGGAAAGGCATCCTGATGTTCATTCTTTCAGCGTATTTGCACAATGTATCCCAAGGACAATGAATTTTAACAAACATAATATCATGGTTTGTAACAGCTGGCTGAAAAAGTAACCAGATAGAATTGATTAATGTTCCAAATCCAGGTGGGCACTGACTTTTGTGTCAAACTTGGCCTTTAAAGTTTGATCCCTGTGGCTATGGAAATTTCAGCTTGCTATGCACTGCAGCTGGGACTAAACACAGCTGTCTGAACAGAAGAGGTCAGCTCTCTTATCTAAGCCATCTTCAAGGATGAGGCCATTAGTGTCTTGAGAACAAGGCTCACCTGTGGAAGGGGTACGGCCGGCCCTCTCTTAATGTGGGCAGGTGTAACATATGAGCTGGACCCCTTCCAGAAATTCCTTTTGTAGTGCTTATGTCCTCCTGCCCCCCACTGAATGCCTCTGCATGCTTCTATGGGTTCTTAGCAACCCACTGTTCCACAGAAGTGGTTTTGACATCATGTGGAAGCTCAAATATAATGTGGATCTTAATGTGGAACTGAAAACAGAATAAACTGCTGTGCGAACACAGCCTCAGATGGCACTAAAGATGTGTTTCTTCTATTCAGAATAAGTCTCTGCAGAAAGGTGGAAAATGTAACATACCTCTCTTTCTAACATCAGTCCTTCTGCCCGAAGGTTCTTTTCAAAAGTGCTCCGTTTCTCTATTTGTAGACTGGACTTTTTATAGACCAAAATGTAATCAATACGTTTTTTGCCATCCTTGAAGAAGAGACCTGATGTTGCTAGGGCGCTCATGTCATTCTGAAAGAAAAATAAAGACAAAAAGTGGGGGGTGGGGGGGGAAGAGATGTTTAAACATAGTATCATAGTCCAGAAGATTTTTTTAAAGGAATGCTATGGGCATGGATAAGTGACAAAGGGAGGCCTACAAATTCACTTTGCCCAGATGATAAAATTAAGCCCTGATGGCCAAACCTAGAAGACTTTTTTAAAAGTATGCTGCAGACAAAAACACACACAAATACATGGAATTTTGAGCGGGCACTGCAAACTCACAGAAAAAGGGGGTACTTTTCTGACATGATATAATTGTAGAGTTCAAAGGGCATTTGGGAGTTATTTGGTCCAAATCCCCACTCAATGCAGGATTTGCAAAGCAGGGTGCGACCACAGTATCACTGGTGGATTTTGACAATGGTGTAAGCAAAGTAAAACCAAAAAGACTGCTCTGGCAGTGAGAGCTGGGAGAGAACTCACAGAAGACAGATGGGCTTTTTAGGGAATTGTCCAATAATTTTTTTATTACTATTACTATTACAAATACAATTTTTTAAATAAAAAAGTATGCTGCAGCTCATTATGAAATGAACAAAAGAATCTGAAGGAAATCTGAGTTCCATGGTACTTACTCCCTTGTAATTGTGCATAAGCTTTCAGCCCCATTTTGCATAGTGATAAATATCCATTTATCCACAGCCTTTGACTGTGTCGACCACAGCAAACTATGGCAAGTTCTTAAAAAAATGGGAGTGCCTGATCACCTCATCTGTCTCCTGAGAAATCTCTATGTGGGACAAGAAGCTACAGTTAGAACTGGATATGGAACAACTGATTGGTTCAAAATTGGGAAAGGATTACGACAAGGTTGTATATTGTCTCCCTGCTTATTTAACTTATATGCAGAATTCATCATGCGAAAGGCTGGACTAGATGAATCCCAAGCAGGAATTAAGATTGCCGGAAGAAATATCAACAACCTCAGATATGCAGATGACACAACCTTGATGGCAGAAAGTGAGGAGGAATTAAAGAACCTTTTAATGAGGGTGAAAGAGGAGAGCGCAAAATATGGTCTGAAGCTGAACATCAAAAAAACCAAGATCATGGCCACTGGTCCCATCACCTCCTGGCAAATAGAAGGGGAAGAAATGGAGGCAGTGAGAGATTTCACTTTCTTGGGCTCCTTGATCACTGCAGATGGTGACAGCAGTCATGAAATTAAAAGACGCCTGCTTCTTGGGAGAAAAGCAATGACAAACCTAGACAGCATCTTAAAAAGCAGAGACATCACCTTGCCGACAAAGGTCCGTATAGTTAAAGCTATGGTTTTCCCAGTAGTGATGTATGGAAGTGAGAGCTGGACCATAAAGAAGGCTGATCGCCGAAGAATTGATGCTTTTGAATTATGGTGCTGGAGGAGACTCTTGAGAGTCCCATGGACTGCTAGAAGATCAAACCTATCAATTCTTAAGGAAATCAGCCCTGAGTGCTCCCTGGAAGGACAGATCGTGAAGCTGAGGCTCCAATACTTTGGCCACCTCATGAGAAGAGAAGAATCCTTGGAAAAGACCCTGATGTTGGGAAAGATGGAGGGCACTAGGAGAAGGGGACGACAGAGGACAAGATGGTTGGACAGTGTTCTCGAAGCTACGAACATGAGTTTGACCAAACTACGGGAGGCAGTGCAAGACAGGAGTGCCTGGCGTGCTATGGTCCATGGGGTCACGAAGAGTCGGACACGACTAAACGACTAAACAACAACAAAATATCCATTTCTGTTTTAACTAACAAAGGCCAGTGGCTGGAACAGTTTATGTAGTAGCAGAAGGCAGTCACTCCTCATTACTATTACAGAATAGAGCTGCCAGATATCTTTAATAGCTCATGATGTCTCTTAATATATGCAAGTTCCTAGCAATATGTCTATATTTTATGCCTAAGTGCATATCATGCAACAGCCTGGTCTCTAGGCCATGCTCTCTAAAAGCTTATGAACCAAAAGTCACAGTGCAGTCCAAGAATTGTCAAATATAAACACTAGAAACACTAATATTAGTACTAGCTGCTGCTCAGGCTATGGGCACTGCAGTCCTAAGCATGTAAATTCCATTGGCAGGGCCGTCTTAAGAGCCCCTGGTGCTGTGGAGCGACGGATTCCTCCAGCACCCCTGCCCCGTTCCCCAGCGCAGTGGGCGGGCGCAACGCGGCTGCCACAGGCGCTCCTGTGCGGCGGGTGGGCAGGCACAACACGGTTGCTGTGGGTGCAGCTGTGCGGCAGACCGGCCGGCCAGCGGGCAGGCGCAGCTCGCGGCGCCCTCCTGGCGGGCCTGCGCCGTGGTGCTCTGCGCCGCCCAGCCTGGCCGTAGGGCCGGCCCTGTCCATTGGGAATTAATTCAGTGGGCCTTAACACTTTGGCAAGTGTACAGAGAGCAGCCACCTTGATTTTACATTTCCTGTCTACTCATTTTTAAGTGTACATTACATCTCTTGCCCTAAACACTGAAACAACTCTTTGGTTTATTGGGTCCTCCCTCAAAGAGGGCACGTTTTGTGGTGAGACCTGAAGACCGAACACCTGTGTTGTGGGTGGGTAAGATTAGTCAGCCACAACACCCGATTGGTAGGTCCCTCGATGTTGGGTTCAATCTGGCCAATGGGGCACAGTCCAAACAGATTGAGGGACCTATATATACGCATGCACATGACCCTGAGCTTTCTCTCTTGGTCAGTGCATCGGAACACCCACCCACCTCTTCCTACATTTAGGGACTTGTTGCGCTTGACCTTGCTATGACGTTGTGTGTCATCTGTCGTTGGGACAGGGGCACGACAGGAATTTCCCCCACTGGGCTGATTGGCTGTTGCCATTTGGGTTTTGCCTGCTGTATAGCAAATTGCCGCAACTTGTAAGGTTGCGGATAGGAACTGGATCAGGTGATAGGGATGGGAGAATACTCTTGCCATCCCTATGTGAAGGGTATTCCGTTAAAGGAATCCAGGGACTCAAATGGTTTGGTCAACCCCTGTGAAGTGTGAATTTATTTTCAAGTGTGAATTTATTTTGGGGGGGGGGGAAGTCTCTGGGTCTGAACACACAACTAAAAACCATGCATCTAGAGGTGCTTGAAGAACACAGTTTGAAGAAGTTGGATGTTAGAAGATTTAGGACAGATGAAAGAAAGTACTTTATGCAGTGCAGAGCCAGTGATGGCCACCAACTTGGATGGTTTTAAAAGAGGATTGGACAAATTAATGAAGGAGAGGACTAGTAATTGCTACTAGACATGTTGGCTGTGCTCTACCCACACAGTTGGAGGAAGCAAGGCTTCGGAATACCAGTTGCTGGAAACCATGAGAGAGAGAAGAGGGCTCTCTGGTTTCCCACAAGCATCTGGTTGGCCACTGTGAGAACAGAATGCGGCACTAGACAGGCCTGATCCAGAAGGCTATTCTTATGTTCATAAGGTCTTTGTGAATTTCTATACAAACTTGACTTGATCCACACCTTCCAGACAAATGTTTCAAATGAAAACATAGTTATTATTCAGATATTTAAAAAATCTATAAATGTGCATACTGAGTGGGAATAAGTTTTCTATAAACGTATAGAAAAACTGCATCCAGAAATATGTATTTCAATTTCAAACATACCTTTTTCCATTGCAGATTAATGGGAAAATATGCCCATACAGATTTAGTTGTGTTTGTTATGCTCAGTTTCAGTGTTTATACTATTTTGGCACGCCACTTTGGGTCACTGCTGCTTCTACTACTACTACTACTACTACTAATAATAACAAAGCTCTTCAGAAACATTCCCTTTGTATGAGGTATTAACAACAGCAAGTCACTGCAACTCTGTAGGGAAAATCACATACAGTGTTTGGAATATATCAAGGACGGGCAAGGACACTGATTCAGCACCCATCGTATACAGCTGCTGCTGATATAATTCCTATAAAGCTTTACTGCAAATTAAGTTGGCCTTTCACAGTATAACATCGGAACATCAGGCACTATAAGCACTACTAATAATAAATAAATCCTCTTTCTTAAAACAGTGTCTGACCTACGAATAAAGGAGAAGGGGGTTAGTGGTTCTCTCTCTTTTGCTTCAAACTCCATTTATATATTTCATATTAACTGCAGTTGATGATACTGAGGTATATTCTACCTTAGCAGTCTGAAATGAACAGCAGATTAGGAATTCACTGCACTTTTAAAACAAATTGCTATTTTGTTTCTTGATACCAGTAAGCTTTTTAAAGTAAGCTCCATGAAAATGGGGAAGTCCTATTCAACAACAACAATTTTCCTGTTTATACCCTGCTCATCTGACTGGGTTGGCCCAGGCACTCTGGGCGGCTTCCAATATATATAAAAACATAATAAAACATTAAACATTTAAAAACCTCCCTATATAGGGCTGCCTTCAGATGGCTTGAGGGTTGGATAACTCCACACCCTCCAACGTTTCTCCAATGAAAACAGGGAGGTCTTACCATACCTTCCAACATTTCTCTGTTGAAAATAAGGACATCCTAAGGAAAGACGGGACATTCCAGGATCAAATCAGAAACTGGGATGGCTTCTGTAAACCTGGGACTGTCTCTGGAAAATTAGGACACTTTAAGGGACTGTAACATTGAGTGTGGATGAAATATGGTAAAATTGTTTGTTTCACAAGTGGTGTACCCAGAGCTATGTGTCTGGATTAGAGCAACGCCAAAACTAAGCAAACAAGTGTGACCTGCCACTAAAATGTTTATTGCTTATGGCAGCAGCCAGTTATGCCATCTTGTATGATACTTCAGTCATTATAGTTAGGTGATGTTATTGGGAATGGTGCTATATCACCTGTATCAAGATCCACACTCGGGGAATAAGTTTGCATATAGGATGCATTCTTAAATATCCATCAGTTGTAACTCTAAGGCTGTCTCCTGTTTTTCCTCATCTCCATCTTAGGGTCCTACTTTTCGGTTGTACTCAAACTGAACTATATCATATGGAACAACAAAATTTATTGAGCAACGTGGAGCATCAGGCCCCCAAGGCTCCCATTAATAGCTAGCAATAAAAATAGTCATAATCTAAATGGAAAAGTATTCAGATGAGTTCAGTGAGAGGGATTTAAAACCATGCTTAACTCTATGACTGCCATTTTAAACACACTAATTAGGATGTGAACCAGAAGCAGCACATCCAGTGGGGCAGACCCACTGTGTTAGCTTCCCAGCAGCATACCTGTCAAGTCTCTTGCTGAAAAATGCGGGATCAGCAGTGGCGCGGCCCCAGAAGTTGCGTAGAAGCAACTTCTGGGGCCGCTCTGCCCATGTGTGGCCACCGGAAATCGGGCAGAGTGGCACCGGAAGTCGCTTCTATGCATGCCTGGCCGCCGGGCATGCGTAGAAGTGACTTCCGGTGCCACTCTGCCCGATTTCCAGTGCCCACACATGGGAAGAGCAGCACCCAAAATTGAGGCTCCCTGGCAGGTAGGAAATCCAGGGGATTTCCGTGATTTTTCTCCATTTGGGAGAACAGCGGGAAACGGATTGAAATCCAGGGGTTTCCCACGAAAAACAGGATACTTGGCAGCTAAGCCCAGCAGCAAGGTTGCTACCACTTACTGGGGAGCAAAGGGGCAATGCAATGCAGAGGTTGGCACAGTGTGGCCACACCAGAGAGAGTGACAGATTGGCCTGTAAAGTTTAAACTTTGTTTATTTGCCCAGAGATACGAACCAGTATGTGATTCTTAAAGTAGCCTCATTTTCAGTGGTATCGTTCTCAAACCCTGACCATTGAATTGATGGGCAGAAGAGGAATACTGAATTAAGTCACGTGATGGTTTTATAAGTCACATTTATGCATGGCATAGTATCTTTGTAGATATCTTTAGTCTCACTGAAGCATTGTAAGGCATTTCTTTGCACTACAGTACATTTTTAATTTGATTGGGTTATAAGTTCTTTGAAACAGAAGGCCACGACAGCCTCAAATAGCACAGCTGTCAACTCTTTCTCACAGCGAACCACCTCTGTTATGTGAACCTCTTCTTCTATCTTTTTCTTTTTGTAAATTTCCTTCTTTTCATTATTAAATATGCCCTTCTCCAGCATTGTAACACACATCTCCCCCCCCCCCACCCTTTTAAGTGTATCACAATATACACTATTCCTGCTGCCCAGTTATTCCTGGCTGTTAGTTGAGGGTGAGATATTGTACGGCTGATGCTGAATCAAGGGTAGCATAAGTATTACATTAAGGGGAAAGCAATGTATTTAGTCATTGGGAAAGGCCTTTATTTGGCTTCCAAAATGTCAACACTGCAGAACTCCTGCTAACAAAAGGAATTGAATATAGTAAAATGTACACACCGCCTGAACCAGCATGACATTTGCAGAATTCCTATTCTTTTTGTAAGAGGTAAGAGCAATGGCGTCGCTGTTACAAAAATCAATCGTTTTTTGTTCCACACTCCTGACTGAACATTAATCCTAATAGAAAAGTTACGTCCAATGCTTAGTAAAAGAATGAAAGAAAGAAAAAAGACCAATATATCAAAGGTCCACTTCGTAGATTAGATTTCTACAGCTTTGATATACCTTTGGCTCTTTATTGATCAAGTGGACTTTCTTGGATATGCTTCATGTCAGATAGGGGAAGAAAAATAGCAAGTGTCTGGGTGGTTGCAGCATTAGAAGACCCATGTTGCTGAGGTTCTCTTTATTATAACTTATTGATCGGAACACCACCATTCCTGTTATATGTGATAATGAACTCAGTAACAGAATCTGCAACTGGTGTTCTCAGATAGCCTTTTAGCTTGTACTACCAAGTAATCAAATGCAGCATCAAAGCCATTTCCCTGCTATAGCCTCTCCTCTTCCCGGAGCGGAGGGGTTGTGTACCATAGGTACAGGACCCTCTGGCCTAACTAATCCCGAGTTGCAGAAAACAGATGTTTGGCATTCTGCTTGTCATGGTGCAGCAATGAGATGAATAAATATGATCCCATCTGCCTGTTAAGATAATCTTTGGTAGACCATCAATTTGGGAGGAAAATCACATATACCATGGTGTCAAAACAGTTGTTTAGGAATATGTTTGCCTGCCATGCATCAGAATCTGATCCTGGGTTTTGTGAGTGTTTTCTGCAGAACAGCGGATGATTGGTGAATTGATTTGGTACTAAGGAAACCTCTGCAGCCTCTAGCTCAGTGGTTCTCAAACTTTTTATCTGGGCCAAACTTTCAAAATAAAAAATTGCTTGTGCTGCATCAAATTTATTATTTATAAATACATTTGAAAAACAACTAGGATAGTCCTCAGTATCACTTTATATGCCTGCTCTCATTTTGAAAAGATATCTATCCATATTCTGCAAATGAATATGTTTATACTATAATGTTTAAATGCTTCTTGAATCTTTCCACAGAACTTGCTATTTTCTCCTGCCACCCCAGAGAAAGAGACAGATAGATATAGATACATTTTGCCCATATTCTCTTCATTCTCATTACTTTACTTATTTCAGGGGCTGAGCAGTTCTGCTTTATGATGCAGTTTTCTATTCAGTCCACGGATCATTTAGAACTAGGAGACTGGCAAGTAGTGAATTTTCTAATCTATTCTTTGCACACTATCCGAATGATAGCAAACTATACCATTTTACTATACTAAAGATAAAATGGACTGTGAATCTTGGAAACATTTCAGCACAGGCTGAACAAAGATCGCCCTCAAAACCATGTACTATTTGTCTATCTTTGAACTTGGTCTCGGAAAATGGTCCATATTCTGATTATGAGAAGACTGTGAGGCAATATTCCACACATTTATCTTAATATTCGGTATACTTACAAGGCAAATGCCTAACATACTGCAAATCTAAAAGTGTTGCTATGTAATTGGAAATGGTATGCATCAGCTCTGGGTGAGCTGGAGTGATTTGGGAAAGGTCCATATATTTCTAAGTCAGATTGCACCAATAATAAGGTGTATTGAGTCGGATCAGGTGCTCTTTAACCTTCTGAATAGCTCAGTGGTCTTGCCTGTTCAAAAAATGCACGATTGTATCCCCTGCCCGTCCTAGAAACAAAATGAAGCTGACTGGGAAAGTTCCCCGAGCTTAATAGATGAGGGAGTTTGTTGTTGTTTTTTGTCTTGATGGACAGGTCTAGCTTTTATTCACAGTGAATTATTTTCCCAGGGTAAACAATCCCCAATCACAGTGTGGTGAGGGACTAAAAACTGTTTTTCATTTGAATCTACTGTATCTCCCCAAATCCACTGAGCAGAAGCCCACCCCTGTCAATGTAATGATGTATGTGTGACATTTTCACCTCTCTTTCCCCATGCATGTCAACGGAGAGTGCTTTCTCTCCCAGAGAGAAGACACTGAATCTCCAAAATCTGTGGGAGGTGAAGGAAGCGCGCTACTGCCCAAGAATCCTGAAGAGGTCCTTGGTGGAAAGTGACATCTCCTGCACCCAAGTGTTTCTGGGGAAACCATGCTCTTCCCCCCAGAATCTAATTCTGTCATGAATAACTAAACAGGCTCTGAAACAGATTGGGCTGCTTCCAAAAGCTGCAGATACAAGTTAGCACTTGGGGCTTGGGTCTACCAAATGTTCCGAATTTATCCTTTTGAGAAAGAGAGAAAAGAGATCTCCTGCTGAAATTGTCACAGCTGTTGCACATCTATTGAAGGTACAGGAGCCACCTCCAGGCTAGTATTTTAAATTCTAATATCCAGACTATTGGCAACATGGTGGCTGACATATGTTGATGGAGTACAACTCCCATCATCCCTGATCATTGCCCATGCTGTCTGGTATTGAATGGGAGTTTTAGCCTATCATCATCGGCACAGCACCACAGTGGCTGTCTCTGTATGAGTAACTTTAAAGTTCATCAAGTAATTGTAAAGCTCATCTTCTGCGGAACATTTGAAAACACTGGATTCAATGGGGTGATATATGTTTTACTTAAAGTCCTATAATAAAATACCATGCAGCTAGCCAGCTGATGATAACTTTATCTCTGCCTTTCTTTCCCTTTCACCTCTTTTGTGGCATCAAATTACAATGCTCTCTGCTGTTATCTTAAATTGCTTCCAAAAGAACAGGCATTTTCAGCTGTAAATCTCGAATTCACAGTTAATTCACAATTGACTTTGCTTCAGTAAAGCTTGTTACCTTGGAAATAGGATAATGCCTCATGCTAGTAGTATTAGTGTGAAGCTATGCTGGAAAATTCTTACAATAAGCAAAAAGCACAGAGGTCTTGAGTACCACACGTAGCAAGTGGAACATAGTTATGTGGTGGCACTATACTTTGTCAAGTGTTGGATGCTGTTTTAGCATATGACATTGACCTCTTTGTAAGACAAAACAACTAGAAGCGACAAGATGGAACCATCTGTCTACTTGTTAAGACTCACCATTATATATAAATCAATGCACATTTTCCAGGCTAGATTTTCAGCATATGATAAACTGTAGATGAAGTCCAAAATATGCTTGAACTGTGGATTGAATAGAGGGTCACCCCCCAGGTTCACACCTGTTACCAAGTTCACTGGACCTGAGTGTAAGATTCTAATCTCCCACAGAGAAACATTTCTTTTATAATAAATATCCAGACAGCTTTATAAAATGCAGAGCAGGAAACATGATTGAAAACCTGACTCATTTGATCAAATGAACAAACAACAACAACAATTCTATTATTTGTACCCCTCCCATTTGACTGGGTTGCCCCAGCCACTCTGAGTGACTTCCAGCATATGTAAAAACTTCACCATCTTTACTTTAGTTACCACATTACTCCTTGCTTCAGACACTACCCTCTCCGTAATACAGCTGAGCTTTGCCTGGTCACTTGTAATGTTAACCGCTTCTCTTGTACTAGAAAACTATTTGACCCTGAGGATGCCTAAAAATGAATTGCAAACAAAAAATGATGACTCAATGCATAATGAACAAACTTTGCATAATCTTGGGCAGGCAATGAGAAAAACAAAAAGCCAGCAAAGCATGCAAAACACCTCTGTGCTAGCAAACCAGGAAGTCATTTCTCAAATTACATAGGTTGCAGTCCTTCAGTTTTTCTGAAGTCAATGAGGACACCCACAGGGATTTTAAAGGAGCGAGATTGTAGTTACACTGACCCTTCAATTGCCAGTGATAATACAGTTCCTTAAGACCATATTTCAGAGTTGTTTTTGATCAGACGTTTAAACAGAGATGCAAATTGTATTCAACAGAGAAGATACTCAGCTGCGAAACAAGCAGCAGCTCAGATACTACATTTCCCTTAAACTAGGAATTATCTTGCCCTAAAACAGAAACACTAAATGATGTATGTTACCTTTTTGTCCATGCTTGAAAGTGAGAGAGCAGCATTTGAAGGTAGAAGGTCTTCGTCAAGGTAGCCTTTTCCATGTAGCTGCTTCTCTGTAGCCTTCATAAAGCCAAAGATTTCAGAATGCTGGAGAGAGCCTCTCACTGCCACAACTTTATAGAACTGTTGCTGTCTCAACCTTCTTGGTAATGTGAAATTGCTCCAGCGGGATTCATAAAAAGAACCCCTCGGAGGTTTCTTAGATTTGAGCACATAGTTCTATTATACAATGAGTGTCCAAAGACAACCCATTATTATCTTAAGTCATCATGCCCCCAGGCTTTCCTCTGGTAGGCTTGATTCACCACCTTGATAATCACTCACACATTACTTAATATCAGAAACAGAAAGGAGCTTGATTCAATAGTCCACACTGAGGCAACGTTCCCAGTGGTTTGTGTAGGAGTTTTGCTTTGACAAAAAGAAGAACCCTGCGTGACCGAACTCTAAACGCAATATTCACTCATCATCAGCACCAATACTGTATTTAAAGAACCACGAGGCTCAAAGCATTTCTGCATAGATTTTGTTATCCTTCCCTGAAACACTGAACATTTCATTTTCCACAATGCTGTTTAAAACCTTGTATCAGCTTCATAGTTACACGGCGATTTATAACTTGCCCACGGTACCTTAAAACCATTAGCATAGTCATTTGCTTCAACAAGATCTGTTTTATTTTAATAGGGTTCTTACTAACCATTCTGAAAGTAATTTGCTACTAATGTACTTTAATATGCTTTTGAATCAATTATTAAAGCAGTTTGATCTACTGATCATTTAAGCAATAGCTATAAAATATCCACACACAAAGAGAGAGAGAGAGAGAGAGAGAGAGAGAGAGAGAGAGAGAGAGAGAGAGAGAGAGAGAGAGAAAATTGTCAAGCACTTTTAACTGGTGAGCATGTTGTTCTTAGGATACTCTGTGCTCACTCTGGTTTGAAGGAAAGTTGAAAAGGGAAGAACTATGGGGAAAGCAACCTTTCTCAGGCTGGGTAGTCTCATTTCTAGGACCACACTAGCTGAGATACAAACAAAGTGTTCTCCCCATGTACAGAATAAAACCAAAGTCCTAAATGAAAGAGCCCAGCTAAAGATAATTGTTAGTAGAAGATGGTGGCAGCTTTGTGGGGTTGGAATAGCATGATAGGGTATAGTAGTGCACAGGTTATAGCACCCTATAAACAGATGTGGCAGGAGAGTTTTGCAAGTTTCAAGCTCCTTATTTTGGTTATTATGAGCTTATCTTGACTTCTTGCCACTTTCATAGAAAGGAACCAATAGGGATGATAGAATGGTTCAGGCACATGTGTTGGAGAAGAACCTTTGGGTCAGCATTCTGCATTCAGAGTGTGCCAATTATTTCTTTCTGGGTTGGAGGAGGAGTCAATTTGGATGGGAAAACATAAATAGATAAATGGAAAGAGGGAGAAACCAGACATTCCCTCTTTGAGACTGGACACGTCTATCCAACAGTGAGTGCCCCAACATCAACCCAGGCTCTGGCCACAGTTGTAGTGCTAAACTAGATGGCCACTGGTTAGTTATAGCGAGGGAATTATTTTGTTTCTGTGCTTTTTTACATGAGAAGTCTATCATGTTAAAGCTAAACTTCAAAAACCAGATTTGGGCATCTGAAGAAAGATGGAGTATCACTAGGATGGCTAAATTCAGATACTCTGAAAATCAGGCCACTTAAAGAAGGATTGGGGAATCTCCAGCCCATCATGGCTCTGAATTTAGTCCCTGTCCTCATAGTAGGCTAAATCCCCTTCCTTCTTGCCATCTCACCTCTGTCCTCCTCCTTTGTCAGGCTTATGAAAGCAGCTCTCTTTGGCAGTTCAACCTCTTTCCATAGGAGGAACTGAAGATGCTACTTCAGCCAGTATGGAAGTGGGTCTGGTTGGCGAAACAGGAACAGAGTGCATAACCAGCCCACACATTTATTTTAGAAAATATTTTAATTGCTGAGGTTCAAATCTGGTGATGAGGGTCCCTGGTGATTTACCAGTGTACATGTTTATCGATGGCTCTGAAATCAGACCTTTTAAAAACCTGCACATTTTAAAAATTGCCTGGTTGTTTAAATAAAAATTGCAAAAGTCCTGATTAAATAACAAGTGATAAATACCGTGTTTCCCCTTTTTTAATACGTAGTCAGAAAGTAAGCCATGGCAGGGTTTTTAACCATTTGAGAGCTATAAGACATACCCCGAAAATAAGCCATACTTCCGCACCAGCTAGCAGGACCCAGCATGCCGGCCGCGACAGGAGGAGGAAGCCTGCCGGGTCGGGTCAGTGCCCGGAAGCGGCAGTGGCTGCTTTAGTGCCAATAAAGCGTGCAGCAGTGCCGCACGGAGCACCAGCCAGAAGGACCCAGCTCCTGCAATGCCGGCCGCGGCAGGAGGAGGAAGCCTGCGGGGTTGGGTCGGTGCCCGGAAGCGGTGGCGGCTGCAGCGCTGACAAAGCGTGAAGCAGCGCCGCACGGAGCACCAAGGGCACGAGCGGCAGGAGGAAAGAGAGAGAGGCTCGTTACTTGCGGCACTTTAAGAGAAGCAGCCAGAACCGATCTCCACATTCCGAGCCTCCCTTTTGCGCATGCGGGCATGTTAAAGCCCCGATCAGTTCACTCCCCACTTCTTCCTCGCCATCCCTCCCTTTCACGCGTTGCCTTGACCCCGCAGCCCCCCTCCCTGGCCATCTTCCCCTAAGTGCAGCGCTGCTTCGTGAGCGCTGCAGCCGCACGCTCTCTGTGTGTGCGCGCGTCTCTTTCTTTCTCTCCCTGTGCGTCCATCTCTCTCTCTCTCTCTGTGTGTGCGCGCGTCTCTCTCTCTCTCCCCCGTGCGTCTCTCTCTCTCTGTGTGTGTTTGTGTGCGTCTCTTTCTTTCTCTCCCCGTGCATCCGTCTCTGTGTGTGTGTGTGTGCGCGCGCGTCTCTTTCTTTCTCTCCCCGTGCGTCCGTCTCTCTGTGTGTGTGTGTGTGTGCGCGCGTCTCTTTCTCTCTCTCCCCCGTGCGTCTCTCTGTGTGTGTGTGTGTGTGCGCGCGCGTCTCTTTCTTTCTCTCCCCGTGCGTCCGTCTCTCTCTGTGTGTGTGTGCGCGCGTGTCTCTTTCTCTCTCTCCCCCGTGCGTCTCTGTGTGTGTGTGTGTGCGCGCGCGTCTCTCTCTCTCTCTCCCCCGTGCGTCTCTCTGTGTGTGTGTTTGTGCGCGTCTCTTTCTTTCTCTCCCCGTGCGTCCGTCTCTCTGTGTGTGTGTGTGCGCGCGTGTCTCTTTCTCTCCCCCGTGCGTCTCTGTGTGTGTGTGTGTGTGTGCGCGCGTGCGTCTCTTTCTTTCTCTCCCTGTGCGTGTCTCTCTCTCAGTGTGTGTGTGTTTGCGCGCGCGCGTCTCCCCCCCCCACAGAGAAAAGGTTCCGCTTCGGCTCGTCATTCAGCCGCGCGCGCGCGCCAGGGGCATGGGCCCAAGCCTTGTCCCCCTCGTGCTTCCCTCACAAGCATCTCGGAGCGGGACGGGTCACGGCCTCCCTCCTCATTCCCCGGCCGGCGTGAGAGAGCCCGGGGAGCAGCCTCTATCCCTCCACGCGCGCACACACCCGGCCGCCTCCAAAGCCATGGAAGCAGGAGGAGAAGCACCAGAAGCTGCTGAGGGAGATGAGCAGCCTCCCGCCCAACCGCAAGTGCTTCGACTGTAACCAACGCGGTCCTACCTACACCGACATGACGGTGGGCAGCTTCGTGTGTACCTCCTGCTCCGGCATCCTACAAGGTTTAAATCCACCTCACAAAGTCCCCCCCCTGTGTGCACATCTGTCTCCGAGGCAGGTGGCCATCCAGCCTCTGCTTAAAAGCCTCCATAGAAGGAAAGCCCTTGACTCAGGATGGGTAGGAGGGGAAAGGGAAAAAATAGAAGAGGCAGAAAATGGAAAAGACCATAACAGAGTGGCAGAGCACCCTGTGCTCTGTATGCAGAAGGATCCCAGGTTTAACCCCCAGGTACCCCCAAGTTTGAAATCCTGGAGAGCTGCTGCCAGCCTGGTTGACAGTAAAACCTGGATAGCACAGTAGGCTAGAGTGTGGTGTTTATAATGTGCGCGGAAGAGAGCACCGAGTGTCCTGAGCCAGTGGGACCCAGTTGTACCAGCACTTTTAAAAAAAAAAAGACACCCCCTGAAAATAAGCCACCGTGTGTTTTTTTGAGGAAAAAAAGTTATAAGACGGTGTCTTAAAAAAGGGGAAACACGGTACATGAATAGCTGGTGTCCCATATTCAGCTAGATCATCAACCAATGATAATGTCATTAACAGAAATTTGCAAGTGAAAACCGTACATGCCAACTGATAATTGCATTTCAAGGCTATGACAAAGGAACATATTCTAGCTATTCTGCTCAGAGAAGCATTAGTCTTAGTAATTCAGCTCTGAAAGCAAACTGATTAACAACAGGGTTCAGGACATGATCTGTTCCTACACTGGTTTGACTTTCCAAAAGCAAAACGTAGGAGTCTTTGAAGCACAAATGAAACAATTTTGCTTCTATTCACATGATATAATAACATGATATCAGGTTTTTTTTAATAAAAAACAACACCAACAACAAAACACTAGACTGCTTTTTTGGCCAGCTAGCTGCTCTATAAAGTCTAGCATTATATCCATAAGTAGAAGTAAAAATACTGGTAGTAAACCACTTTGTTCATAGACATAAACACAAGTGGACAGACATGGATAAAATACTCACATTCTGTCTTTATCTTGTCAAAGACAACTGTCTTTTTTATTTGTGCCTAGAAAGCACACCCCTTTCATTTGTAATATCTCCAGAACCCAAGTCTGTGACTGCCTGGACACAAGAAACCCCATCCTGCTTCTCAATACTCCAGAATTGCACACCTTCTCTCCCCCCCCCTCCTTTGAGCTCTCCCACTCTCTTCTCTAAATTCATGTGGTGCTTGCTGTATTTTCCTAGATCCTGGGATCATCATTCCTTCTTCTGCATTTAGCCTAAGCGTGAATCTACCCTATGCTCTTCTTAAGGCAACTATTAAGTATTTACACTTCCACATTTCTAATTTGTTCCTTTGCTTTTCTGTGTTTTGTCTTTAAAGATTTTTTTTTTGTAGAAGAATCAACAAGCAAAAAGGAGTGTTCTGTTGTGAAGCCCATGCACTGCTATTTTTGGCTACTACCTACAAACAGTGGTTTGGGGGTAGATGTGGATGGGACATACGAAGAGATCTTTCATTTGCATTTCTTGTGACAGAATGTATTGATCTGATGTGTAGAGATCTTTCCTATTCTAATTAATTCAAGAAGGTTCCGGAAGCTTCTCTGTGTGAAAGAAATTGGTTCAAGCAGGAAATTTCTATCTGACATGTATGTTTCTATTCTAGAAACAAGCAGAAGGTTCCTGATGTTTGGGTTGTTCCTTCAGAGAAGTTGAGTACAGCTGGCTTAAAGTCGTTCTGTTATCACTTTCTGTCAAGGTCAAGCTTGTAGCATAATATTCTGGACAATGTATTCCTATGAACTGAACTTTGTGGGTTTGTCCTGGGATGTGTTGTAGAAATTTCATTGGCTTGTTTGAATTATATGACGCAAGTTCTTTTCTGTAATAAAAACCCTGGGAGGATTGAGAGAGGGACTTCACTCCACTTCTACTTCTCTCTCTCTCTCTCTCTCTCTCTCTCTCTCTCTCTCAGCTCTTGCTGGTCAAGGCTCTTGTGTGTGTCTTCTTCTTTGAACTCTGCACATGCTTTAATGCTACACAAACTGATTATAATAATAAGGCCAGAAGGAGCCTGGGCTTCACTTTCTATCTCTTTTTCCTTCTGGTGTGGAGTTCTGTATATAGTATGCTTAGTGTTAAGGTTTTAGCCTTATTATAAGTTATTATAAGTTTAAGTTAAGTCTGCTGCAACTGGATTTCTTATGGACAGTGCCAATCCTGAATGTATTGGATCTGTGACCATTATGCCCGTTTGCCTTCAGTAGTGGTGAAGCTCTGCTGGATGAAATATTGTCTCTGGTCTGTTTTATTTGGGGGGGGGGGTGGAATCCTGCAACATGCTTAATTTTTTCTCTGCTAACTAGATGTTGAAATCTGTTCTGGATCAATATGAGTAGAATTCACAACACTTTCATGCCAAGTGTTGATCAATGAGGGAGATATGCACAGTTTACCTAACTGCTATGCAAGGCTGGAACAGAAACTCATAGAATTCTGTGCAAGCTAATGAAAGCAGGTTCTTTTATCCCAGCTTGGTCACTGGCATACTGACAGTGGATATTGATAAAGGCATCACTATACAGGCATCACTATATTTAAGTAGGGACCAGGAAGGAGTGTTTCTCCCTTGCCCCATCTCTACATTTCCCCTTCAAATTCTAACCCTCAAGTATTCATTCAGGTGAAATTTCTGTAACATACACACACAACATGTTTTTTTTCCTAAACTATGACAAACCATCCAGCAATAATTTATGATTGATCGCTCTTGGGAAAGCAATTTTCCAATTAGTTCAAGTGAGTGATTTATTTAACAACTGTGGCAAATAAATGAGAAGTGCACACATGAAGTTAAACTTGTGGCATCCATCAAGTCGTGCCATTTCACTTTAGGTTCAGGATTCTACTCCCCATATTTTTATTTCAAGCCATTAACATCATTTGTGGCTACATTTTCAGATTGCATTTGGTGGTGATTGGTTTTCCATCAAAAGGCTTTCCTCTCCCTGTGGTTCTCCTCTCAACTGGTTCCTTCTTCCTGTTATCCAATTTCAGATGCTGAAATTTTTTGCATTAAAGTCACTTAGCTGACGTGACGACTCATATCCCACTTAAACCAGTGGGTGTTGAAAGCATTCAAGGCACAGTGCGATAGTTAATTTGAACATCAACAGGAATGAGCAAAGTGAGAATGGACGATTGGAACCTGCCTCAGGAGACTAATGGAGAAAAGTTACTTAGTCTGACTCAAAAGAATGAGAATAAGAGATGAATAAGGTAAGAGATGAATAACTCAATAGTGGTAAGAAACTTTTCTTACCAACTTTTCATATACCACTGAAAGTTAAAGTTTAGTATTTCACTCTTCCTTTTAGAAATAGTAGGTGGTATTCAACTAACATGTTCCATCAGCACAAGAATTTGAACTCGTTCTCTTTAACTTCCCCTCTCCCTGTGTGTACCCTGCACCCTTCTCAAATCTGCTCCAGAGTGTTGAGGGAACCCCAGAACAGATTTAGGAGGTGCAAGGTGGCGGGGAGAGCTCCATTCACAAGCAGAACTCTTTGCGCTGATGGGACGCATTATTTAAATATCAACCCACTATTTCCTTTCATATAATACTCTAAAGTGTTTAAATCACAATGTATGTTTTGGATTGAAATCCTGAAGCAGAGTATGCACAGCATAACCCTATTTGGCCAATATAACAAATCTAAACTGATCAAGGGAAGCTGCTTTTAGATTTCATGGAACCACAGAATTGCAGAGTTGGAATGGACTCTGAGGTTCATCTAGTCCAACCCCCTGCAATTCAGGAATCTCAACTAAAGCATCCAGGACAGATGACCCTCCAACTTCTGCTTAAAAACCTCCAGTTGAGAGTCAGTGAAGTATAGTAGTTAAGAGTGTCAGATGGATTTGGAAGCCCAGTAAAAATCTTACTTCAGCCCTTAGGCAAGCTTACAGGGCTGCCAAATGAAAATTTCTGAGTGAAAGAAGAGAAGTATTTGAGGGATGAGAGATTGGCTCAGAGGACAGTTGCTAGGGGGAAAGGGGGCTGTTAGGAATCAGTCGGTACATTCCCCCAAATCCTTCAATTGGCTCAAAAATCATATTTGAGCTTTTCCAATTCTTTGAAGAGATATTCAGATAATTTCCAAGTAAATCCAATATGAGCTTGCCCATCTCTAATAATGATGGCTATTATTATTACTAACAGTGGAGAAATATGTCCTGCAGTAAGGCAAGGCCCACATAGGGAGGTAAGACAAGGTGAGGCAAGGGGCAGCCTAGATGCTAGGCAAGGCCTATGGGAACACAGAGCTCTGAATTTTCTTCAGAAAGGAACAAGAGGCAACCGAGACTATATTTTGCGGTAGCAACAGGTGTGACCTGATTGTTAGCAGTACCTGTACTGCAAGATGCCACTCTAATTAAAGGGCACCAGCCTTCTCCACTTATCTGCTAATGTGATGGAGCTGGGGAGCCTGAGGCCCTCCTGGGGTTTCTCTTAGTCAGAGAATGGCAGTGGCCGTGCCACATCCGTGGGTGGGCCTTGCAGGTTCATCTCATAGCAGCAGTTCTGGGTCTGTCCCTGTGTGCCTTTTTCCTTCAGGTTTGGAATCCTCCCCTTCATCACCCATTGAAGAGTAATTCTGGTTCCTGACTTAATAACAATAAAATAAAATTCATAATTCCACTATTAAAATGGCACAGAAGAATGATGCCGGTAATAACAGTTCAGTCAAGCAAATCTTCGTTTTTAAAAGAAACCCAGTTATACTCCATACGTTTGTTCACACACTTGAACAAGAGGACAGCAGGCGTTTTTCTTAGGAGATACTAATCCAGTGCCTTTAGCACACCCGAAGGTTACAAAACCAGCACCCGTTTACTCTGAGTTAAATAAATTGAAAACAGACATGCCCACATGTGATTCTAACACAGCAATTCGTTGTGATGGAAAATAATACCCGAAGTCCAATCTGCTGACACAGTAACACATCTTCCAAGAAGTCATTATGCAGCGATCTGTCAAAGATCGGACAACTGCAAACATTATAGGCCATGATGAATTGTGACATTGCTCCTGGCAATAAATAATCTCTAGTTTTAGCAGTTTATCACAAGTGTTTGGCATTTGATATTTAGGACTTTTTGCTTCAGTAAATTCTGGATTCACCTGCAGGAGTTGTCAGGGGTTGTCTCCTATTGGAGACTATCCTTTTTAAACAAGATTCTTTAAAGGAGAGAGACCTTTATCCTATTTTGGATTCAAAATTGTTTTCACACCTGAAGTTATTTTTGTTTGCATATATGGAAAGCTTTATACATGTGGGATTTTAATAAATTGTTTTAATTGTTTATGTTTTTACTGTCAAATTGCTTTGAGATATTTCACAGGAAGAAATTCAGAAATGGAATCCAAACCCCTGTCTACACAGGTTCAGTTTATATTTCTGAACAATAGAGGACTATGGAAGGCTAGAAGAGTGGATCCTTTTAACAGTAAAGGCAGGGAAGATCGCCATGGCTAGTGGCAGAATCCTTTGGTGAATGAACAGAAGTGAATAACTAGAACCCAGGGTTGGGTAGTACAACTGATGGAGACTTTGAAGGGACCATGTCCAGCAGGGAGCAGGTACTTGGGGATGACTGGATGATTACGGAGTGAGGGCAATTAATGATCCAAAGAAACTCACGGAACAAGCAATGAAATACATGCTACTTTCCCATCTATGAATACTGCAGAAAACCGCAGCATCAACATTGCTTCCTTGAGGTAACATGTAGGAGTCATGCTACTTTATCTCATTGGCTGCCCTTACAATTTTCATGGATATTATACTCGAAACCCTTACACAGTATTACAGTGCTTTAACTTAAATTATACCAATCTTTTTGGTAAGAGGTTTGAAAAGCTTTAATGCCCTGAGCTTGCAGCACTGGCTGAAAAGTTTCCTGCGGAAGTCAATATGAAAGGGATTAAGAACTTCATCATTTGGCCCCAAGGGAAGGACTGGTAAATAACTTAGCAATGAATAATGAATCCCAGGTATCTGCCCTTTACAGAAAATTGGCCACCGCTGTTGAGGGCAGCAACTAAATAGTTTGCATTAGCATGCAGACACCGCTCAGAGCTCACGAAACTTTTCATCTGAAAGAATCCAAGCTGCAGGAGTTACAACCTTTCAGCAGAGGTTTACAACTGCAATGAAGCATCTGAAAGGTCTGTCAAGAAAGCTCACAGATTACAACGAACTGCCCTCTGTTTGTGACACAAACTAAACACGACAATTAATCACGTATATGTTTTCCTTACGGGATTTCTTTTTCTGACAAATATATAAATTTAATTTAGAATATTTCACTTAAAAATTAACTGAGATATTACAAGCTTAAACAAAGCACCATGTACTATTAATTTTAAAGAAAGGATAGCGTCCTGCCAAAGACGCAGAAAGTTACAGGTCTATAGATTGGTTTTTAAATGCATTAGAAGTGGATAAATTACATATGGTCACAATTGTTTGATTTCTATAATAACCATTCTATCTCAAACCTGACGTTATCATGCCTTTTTTTTCTTATTCAGATCTGAGGCAATGGGTTAGGGTTAGGCCATAGTAGCAAACTTCCAAAAAATGACCCACAGCATCTTCATTGGAGGGTCAGGTGAAGAGAGGAAGAATCTGCTTAAGTCATTATTGTTAGCAAAGCCACCACTTTCAAGCCACATTTTGCTTCATAGGGTAAGAGAAAAAAATGTTTCTTTTTCTTACTCAGAAGATGAATTTTGAATTAATAAAAGGGCCAAAAGGGAAGGAGATGTGCACCACCCCTTGAGCATACTTTTGCTGCAGGTTACAGCATCATGCTTTTGAGTAAAAATCAGCCTCAGGGAGAATATCCACACAGACACAAGTAGTTTAACCCTGTACTGGAGAACTTCGCAGTTGGCAATGTGTCCCACCGTCCTGCAGCCAATCAAATACCTGCCCACACTCTGATGAGGTCCAAGAAGTAAGGGACCATTATTCATGGCAAGGAGGGAAACAGGATAGAGAGGGTAAGAGGAGAGACTTCAGTCCTCTCACCATCCACAGCTATCCCCTTCCTCCTGATAGCTCAGCACATGCTGAGCCTCTCACCATCCGACAAGCCAGGTCCAGCAGCTGAGAGCAGGGCTCCTACTAGCAAAATGGGGCTTTCCTCCTCCCTCAAATCTGTTCTGTAGGCTCAGAAGAATCCCAAGAACAGCATGCAGAGGGGGAAAGGGGGCTCCATCTGCAGGGGTGTAGCAGGGGGGGTGATAGGGGCGGGGCACCCCAGGCTCCACTCAGGGGGGCAGTGCCCCCTCCCCACCTCCAACATCGATGGCCGCTGCTGCCACGGCGCGACCACCATCGCAGAGAGGCCCCGCTACGCAGCGGAGCCGCTGGAAAACATCCCCAGCGCTGTACGGGGATGCAGCCGCTGTGGGGATGAAGCCGCTGCAGCCGTGAGTGGAGGATCTTGGGCAGCAGCATCCCCATATGGCACTGAGGTTTGTGTGGAGCCCCTGCATACGGTGCATGCATTGTGCACTTTCTGCGCATGCGTTGTGCACATATGATGCATGTGTCATGCGTGGCAACGCCGTGCATGCGTGCTGCATGGGCGATGTCCCGCCCCCGGGTGCATGCAACCCAGTGCCGCCTCAGGCCCCAGAAAGTCTTTGTCTGCCCCCGTCCATCTGGAAAGCATAAATACTTGTGCTGACAGAATAATCAGAAGAGCTTGACACTGAATTCCTTCCCTAGTTTTTCAGGCATATGAAATTTGGATGTTCCACTCACACACTTTCTTTCTTCACTTCAGCATAATAACCTACTACACTTTCAAATTTGACAGTCCTCAAATGGAAACCACTGACATATGGTTCTAAATCAGGCATCCCCAAACTTCGGCCCTCCAGATGTTTTGGACTACAATTCCCATCATCCCTGACCACTGGTCCTGTTAGCTAGGGATCATGGGAGTTGTAGGCCAAAACATCTGGAGGGCCGCAGTTTGGGGATGCCTGTTCTAAATGCACCATAAACCTTCCGACAGACATGAACTCACTTTCCCCCATGCAACCTTTGCATACATAAACTGAAGACATTTGAAAATGGAAAAATCCATTGCTACAGCCATGCATGTTATCATTTAGGGACTTGTGCTTAATATCAGCTTGTCATATTTTATTTGTTACAATACAGATGATCCATTATCTTAGAGGTCCTTTTATTAACAGAATGGATTTTATGTCAGATTGATATTACAGGTTTGGTGAAGAATTGGTTGCCTTAGGTAAGCAGATCACGTTACTTCCAAACCAGGAAACTATGTAACCTCAAAATTGACTCATATATGTGTGATGTACAAACCATCACATCTCCTGTCCATGGGTCACTGACTAAACAAATTAAGATTACCTGTACCAAGTAAAATCCTTGTCCATTCTGTCTATCTGTCCTTTCATTAAATAGCCCTGAAAATCTTAAACTGAGAAGACACTAAACAAACAGTTATTGCACCGGTGAGAACATGACAACATCACATGGACTAATCCTAGCTCTTTAATTTAATCTATTCTGACATTTCATACCTGGAAGATTTCTCTTAGACTTTATCATCCTCATAGCTCTAGTATTTACATTACAGTGGTCGATCTGTTTGTCTGTAATGGACCTACCTAATGCATGTTTAAAAGTGAACCACCCCGATAGCAGAAATAACAATACATTGCAAGAACCGTATCCTATAATTCATTACCTTCAATGATGACTTAGTCCGAGTCTCTGGTTTCTGTCTCGTAGGCGTATTTTTAATAAGCAGAGACTGATCTGTACGAGAATCATAATTCCCATGTTCTGAATCATCTGTATATGTGTCTTTTTCTCTTCCTATGTCTGAGAGGGGGGAAAAAATACCAAAAACAGATGGACTCATTTGATATGACTATGGAGACATTCTAGCAAAGGTACAAGAACAATTCCCACAATGATCCACCTTTCAGTTATCTGTCACATGTTCCCATCACCTTCTAGTGCCTTATTTGTAATGAAAAATCTAAAATTTACCATAAGCATTTTTTTTCTTTGCTAAGTCCTGAAAAGTTTTCAGAAGGGGAAGGGGTGGGAAACAGGAGCATCGGATTGGCTCTGCTGCCATACTAGCACTGCACTGAGCACCCATGCCTAACCCCTTGCTCTCTCAGAAAATGCTCAAACTGGGACATAACACCACCCTGTTTGCCATCCCTGCTGAATGCTGCTGAACAACTGGAGAATTCACATTCCATTCTCCACTCAGAGATTAATAATTCTCAGGTGTTCTGGCCATCAAATGAAGCCAAGAATGGGGGAGCATCTTCAATAGCTATAGAAATTTTAAGGAGCTGCTTTGTTTTTTGCTTTGCTTTCTCAGCAAAGCACAGTGCTTGCAGGCCACAAAAGTAATAGACATTGAGCAAAGCCAAACATTGATTTTTTGGGAGAGTACTACAAACACTTTCTAAAAGCAAGGTCAACACTTTTTGTTCGCTATTATTGCAGTGCTTTGCCTGCCAATGCTTACAATAATGTATACTAAACTAAAAATATCTCATACAGGATTTCTTAAGGTTTTTTTGTTTGTTTTACTACAGTATTAACATTTCTTCTGATGAGCACTACAAGATACTATTATTTTTAATAGCACTTATGCAGAGAATAATACATTGTGGTAAAAATGGGGGTGCAATCTTCCCTTATGGCATTTTGCAATTCATCCAGCTCTGATTTCAAATTTGGTGACTGGGATGATAGTTTCCCAGTTTTCTCCATAACAAAATATTTGGGAGACAATTTAGGCTGTTATGGCATGCACATGACTGAATCCCACTGAACTCAACATTTATACATCTGAGTAAATATGCAAAAGGCAGAAGCGAAAAAATCAAATTTTTGCTTTAAAATCATGATTTTGTCAATTCAAAAATAGTTTGAAAACATGATAGGTATGATCTAGCCAAATCTAAGCTCTCCAGAACCAGATCTAACATGTGCAAAAGAAGCATTACTCAGAAACAAGTAGGGATGGGGTGAAATTTATTCGCTACGCACTTAATTTGCACTCCCTAGAGCAATATGCAGATTTAAACGCAGCTCTTTCAAATTTTGCAGTTCTCTGAATTTTGCGGTGCAGATCTCCAACCAAAATTTGTGTACAAAAAAGCATATATGAAGGGAAAGTGTATACAGTGGGTTACATTCTGGGGATAGTGCATAAAGCCAAAACTGTGCATAGTAAAAATACATTCGGTCTAATGGTGAGTGATATTATTATTATTATTATTATTATTATTATTATTATTATTATTATTTGAATTTATATACCACCCTATATCTTGAGGTCTTCGGATGGTTTGCAGAATAAAATCAAAATATAAAACCACAAAATACATAATCAAAACAAAAACAACCCAATAACCCCCCCCCAAAAACCCTCACCTTTTAAAAGGCCAAAGAGTCCCCCCCAGGTGCCTGCTCCCTTTTTGCCACCTTAATTTTTTTAAAAAAACAATTGCTGCCAACCACATAAAGCTGAATGCGCTCAAGTTAAAAGGTATAAGTTTTGAGATACTTGTACACAGCCTGGATGTTTGTGCATATACAGAAATGCATTATTCTGTGGAAATTACTTGTAAAAGAAGAAGAAGAAGAAGAAGAAGAAGAAGAAGAAGAAGAAGAAGAAGAAGAAGAAGAAGAAGAAGAAGAAGAAGAAGAAGAAAGGACTGACAGAAATGCACAGATAATGCATATACTTTTCCATGCAGAAAAATTGTACATAAACTGAAGTAGAACTGGAGCAAACTAAACTTAAGATCGGAGGGTGGGGGAGGGAAAGAGAGAGAGAGAGAGAGAGATTGACGACCAAGCCCTATTGATTTTGAAGAGTATGTTTTCAGACAATGCCCCAGATCCCAACAGCAGCTTTCCGTGGGTCACAAAATTTCCCATCTCCTCTTTTCCCAGTATCATACGATTAGGAACTCTGAATCCACGCCAATATTTCTTAGGCCCTTGTTTTGTAAAGCAGTTGAACTACCATGTAATCTTTAGGCAAGTGAAACCCTTATTCCACTCTTAAATAGAGATTATTTGAAATCCCCCCCCTCACCCTTAGCAAGCTTTGAATTTTCTTTTTATGACTAATAAATGTGATGATTAAGCTGCAGAGATGAAAGCTGCCTTTACAAGCTGCCTTGTGCATATACAAACACACACATTATTTGGGAGTAGATTTGCGAATCATGTAACTTTCATCTTCAGACCATTCATTAAGCCAGTCTTGTAAGAAGACACCCTGGAATGATTTCTTAATTCACATAGAATTCCAACGGCAGAATGGAATTTTTCACTAGGCTAGTTTCATCGTTATCCTAGCAAAATAATGTATTGATTCCAAGTACTGGAACATCATCGTAAAAATACAAGATCGGCACAATTCTTTGTGGTGGATGGCGGGGTGAGGGCAGCAGTAGCCATTATTTTTTACACCTTCTGCATCTTTGCTGTATGGAAAAGTAATTTGATTTCCACTGAGGCCCTTATTTCAATTACTCTTTCATGAATTAATTGTGTCTTAGATGACCACACACAACACTTCACTCCATCCAAAAGATGCACTATCATCATCTATAATTTAGTTTAACTTAGTACGTAAGTAATATTTCATGACCAAGGTGAAATATTGAAGAAGACAGGTTGGTTGGGGTTTTTTGGGGTTTTTTTTTGAGCACCCAAATTCAAACTCACTGGCCGGCATGCAAGAGAACATGGCAGGCTATTAATATGCATGTGACACAGATGCTGGCAACTTCAGAATCCTAAAAATAGCACTAATGATCTCTGTGCCAAAGAGATGGGAGTCCCTGAACCTAGTAAAGGAACATATTTTACAACCTAGGATATTACAGTGGCAAGGAAGTTCTCAGATTCTAATTGTAGAAGTTTCTGGTGTGCATTAAACTCATATTCATGGATGAATCTCACTGATTCTTATTTACTCATTTTCAGACAATTTATGTGCTAGAAATAGCAGAACTGATAATCTCATCAGGAAACTAGCATTCCTATTTTGTTGGCTAATGTAGATATAACAAACTCCCAACTTGATTAGAATGGCCTCACATACATACTCTCACCTAATTTTCCCTGGTTTGTAATAACTGCGGGATTCATATCCGTTTTAAATCCTGGTTACAAAATCTAATTATCTAATTACAGGCCTGGTAAATATTCTTAATGCTGATGTATTGCACATATAATGCTGTAGTTATAACAATTTGTGGAAGGCATGGTAGAATTCACTGGGAGTGGAGAAGGGAGTATTCAAATCCACAGCACATTTTTGAACTCTCAGCTATGGAGCAGTTACATTTGCACGATTTCAGTGATCCTGGAGCCAACAAAAAAGGAATTTGAAAATTAAATTATAGCATATACAGTGGAACCTCGGTTTATGAACACCTCGGTTTATGAATTTTCGGTTTATGAACGCCGCGGACCCATCTGGAACGGATTAATTCACTTTCCATTACTTTTAATGGGAAAGTTCGCTTCAGTTTATGAACGCTTCAGTTTATGAACAGACTTCCGGAACCAATTACACCCATGTTTCAGTTTATGAACGCTTCAGTTTAAGTACTTCGCGGACCCGTCTGGAACGGATTAATCCACTTTCCATTACTTTCAATGGGAAAGTTCACTTCAGTTTATGAACGGTTACTCCGTGGACCGTCTGGAACGGATTAATCCACTTTCCATTACTTTCAATGGGAAAGTTTGCTTCAGTTTATGAACGCTTCAGTTTATGAACAGACTTCCGGAACCAATTGTGTTCATAAACCGAGGTACCACTGTACCAAAAAAGCATTACTGCCTGGGATGCAAAGATTACTATCTCTTAAAACTTAAAAAGAAAAGAGATCCACTAAAAGTAGTTCACACGGATTCTGAACCTCAAATAGTAAAGCAAACATTGATTTCCTTTAATTACTTAACTTCCTTTGATGATTTCAGCTGTGTCATCTTTAAAAACCAAAGCACAGATTCTTCACAGATTTTATCTATGCACAACCATTCCCCCAAGAAAAGCTTGTTTAGTGCCTCCTATGCACATGGTAAACATTTTAAACACAGTTTTACTAAGCTTTTTTTTTTTTTTGCAGTTTATTTGAAATCTCAAGGTGGCATGTAGGTTACTCAATATGCTGACTCTACAGATTACTCCACAAACTGATTGATGTGTTGGGAGTGTTTCCATTGTGTGTCTAAAAGTAAACAGTGTTTTCTCTTATTAAAGAGGAAATATGCTTTATGTCTTTGTAAATAAAACTTCTCTGTGAAACTTCTGATATATATATAAATTTCAGCACTTGTATAATGGAAAGTAACCACATTCAAAACAGAAGTCTGGATCCAGACTGTCTATTCCATGAACAGAAAGTCTCCTTCCAGTTGCAAAGAGACTGAAATCTGGTGAAACCTCCTAATGAAAGAAGTGGGGTGGTGACTTTGCCAGTTTCTCCTCCCCCCTGCATAGCTGCAGTTTACAGACCATCAAGGGTAGCCCAATGTAACCTGCTATAATATACCGTGGCTTGAACAAACCACCGTTTCTGTATGAGACATAATGGGAAGCTCCTTTTCATTACAAACCACAGAAGCTTTAAACTTTGTCTCATAATGTGCAAACCAGGAAAGAAAATTTTACAAGTAGCACATTCTTTTAGTGCAGCACATAATTATGCCTTTGCAACCTGTGAGTCAAATCAACTGCAGACCACCAGATATGCCTGCAGCTTGCCATATGCCCCCAGTCTGCATTGCAAAAATTGGGTGTGTGGATCCCCAAGTATCTTGTTGGCTATGATAGGTGGCTGGAAAGCTGCATTCGCCTTGCTGGATTACAGATTCTTCAGGCCAAATCTGAATCATTTTATCAATGATGAACTATATCGTTCCAGAACTGAATCTTTAGCCACTGCTTCCCTGCAATAGGATTCTCCACCCATCAGATTATCATCAGCATTTTTTTGCCCATACACATCCAAACCATGAGACAAGGTTATTATCCACACTCATTCAGAGCACCTTGTCATTCTAAACATGGCAATTACATCTTATTGTATTGTTGGCTCGAAGTTCAGCTGGAATTTGGCCTTTTGCACTAATGCAGTGGCGTGCTTCCTTGCCTTCTTTTGTACAGAGCTGTACTGTTTCCCCTTTTATTTGTCCTTCCTTGAAGCTTCATGATTAAATATTTATCTCACACACTTAATTCAGATCCATCTTTTAATATTCTCCTGGGGCAGTTCGTAGTAGATCACTGAAGAAATGAAAGTCATTAATCACAGGGGTTATGTAAGCCCCGTCAGCATTCCAAGAGTGACTGCAGTTGTGTCGTCCTGACTTTTTCATGCAACACCTTCGTGGCCAGAGGGTTTCACAAGAAGAACCAGCCCCATTTAATAGGTCTTGTGATAGTGGAAACATTGTGGATCAGAGGCTACAGTTTAAAAACAAAAATACCTCTATACAAAGTCTGAAGCTGCAATTGTTAAGTACAGGCACCCTCCCACTGATCCATGTTCTACTCATTCATGACCAGGTATATGCGCAGCACCGGGAAATAATTAAATGATTCAATTCATACCCAGAAATAGCAAGAGAGCGCTGGACAGACTTTGAGGCTCATGAGGGAACGCTACCCTGAGCCTGAAGAGGACATCAATGAGGGCACAGGAAGCCCCAAAGAGACACAGCAGGCCTTTGTACTACTCAGCCTCCCCGCCTAACAGCTGATATGTGGGGTATCACAGCAGCAAGCAATCACTTTCCTCTGCATCCTCCAGCTTCCTGCCAGTCCCAGAGCTTCAATTCTAGTTATGGATATTATTAGATACAGCATTTTTGGTATGGATTGAAGAGAGAGCAGCAAGGATGGTGTTTAAAGGGTGTCTGAGGGTAATCCCAATTTTATGTAATTTCACTTATGTGCACGGGCCCCTGGAATATAACCCACACATAAGTGGGGAGTCGTCTGTATGCTTAGGACAGAATTACACACAATGGATTAAATTTGTTGATCCAACCTTCACATTTTCTGTTCTTAACTTAAATGTGAGAGATCACATCACATCAAAATGTGTGCATCTTCTAAAATGAAGGAGGGGACCCTCCATTTTAGCAGGTGATTGTGGTGCAAACTTGCTCCTGAATCTGAAAGGGGGTTGCATGGAATCTTGCCAAACTCAGCCAGATTTAACCCCCACTCATCAGCTGATGAGAGGGGCTTAAATTCTGCTCAGCTTGGTTACATACTACTGATCTCTGCTGGGAGCAGACACAAACAGCCAACAGAAGGTTTATAATTGTTTATAATTGTTTATGGTTTATGAATTTGTTATGTTTTTAAGAAAAGAAATAAAGCTTATTTTTTAAATCTAAAAAAAAAGAAGGTTTAATCCCACTTCCGCACTCATCAGATGTCATCACATGATTGACAGGTGGGGAGCCCCACTCACATGTCAAATTTCCCCCAAGAGGCAGATCCCAATATACATCTGCTCCATGGGTCCAAAAAGGTTCCCCACCCCTACCATACAGATTTGCCCAGAATCACTTTACTGAATCAGGAATAGGTTTACTTGGAATCCTGCAGAATTCAGAAAGATCTAAGCTACACTCATCAGCTGGTGAGTGATGGTTAAATCCTGCTCAGATTGGCTGTGCACTGCAGTTTTCTGTTGGGAACTGGCATGCACAGCCAATGCAGGATTTAACTCCATCCTTGTAATCATCAGATGATGTCATGAATGGCATCAGCTAATGGGTTTATGGACGTGAATTTGGTTGGGGGAAAACAGCCTCATGGGTCAACTCGCTTGGCCTGTGCTCTAGAGGTCCCCCTACCCCTGGCCTACCTAGTTGCATTACCAGAGAAGAATTAAAGTCCAACACACAGGAATTTCAACTGCTGCTTTAAAATGAATCTTAATAATGAATCTTAATAAAAATGAATCTTAATAAAATGAAGTTAATAATTTCACATTTAAGCTCTAGGTTGTTTAAAGTGGAAGGAAAAGGGGGTTTATTTTGAACAATCACAATAGAATATAACTGAGCAGGACAAACTCACCTATGAACGGATCACTGTATTCTGTATTAGATAATTTGAGTAAATTGTTTTCCAAGGTTTCCATCACTTTAGCTGAAAGGCATAATAAACATTTTACATTCAGGTCACTGTTTATATCACACAGCCCCGTTCCTTTTGTTGGCTACGTTCAGAATGTATCGCAGATGTGAAAGAATGCCAGTGGCCTCAGTGTGCCAGAGCTCACCTCGTTCTGACACTACATCGACGGTAGCAGTTGATGTCCCCGCACTCCCTAGCTGAGGTTGAGGCTGCACTCGATTTGGCTGCAGGAATGATGAATGCTTGCTGAGGCTGTGTGGGTGTGTCTGGCTCTGAGCAAGGCATGGCAAGGATCTCCGGGACGGCTTCAATGGGGGCTCTTTGACAGTCTCGCTCTTGCTAGTGTTCATGCCTGAAACAAAAGATGGGAACCGTTAAGGAAATATCAGTCAATTTCTGTCAACTACTGGAAGGGAATTTGAACCTGCACTGCAAAAGTCATTTTTACAGCAATAATGCTGACAGTTTTATGTAAAAAAATCTGCCAATGTGTTGGAATCTTTTAATAGCACAAACAGAGACAGTAAACATGTGGGCTACTGGTTACTTTCAAAATAAAGAGAATTTTTACACTTAGTGGCTTGCACCCAATTTCTGCTAACATAAAGCAGGGAGCTTGATTTTCTTCAACACCTCCTACCCGCTTAAGAGGCCTGCCTGACCCCTGTTTTTGAGAGTTGGCGTGCAACTTGACAAACAGAATTGGAGAAGGTGTAGAGGTCAGTGGTATATGGAGTGGGGAGGTTTCATTATGCCCTTACTTATGCAAACATATCAACTTTCAGTTATGACAATACTGCCACTGGGTACATCATAATATGTTTTAGAACTGATAATTGCTTACAGGCATGCAAGTAATACTTCCCAAGCTACGCCTCTGTTGTAGAAGCAACTCCGAAGATGCAACAACAGAACTAGGCATATTTAGAAATCCAAGTGAAAATACTAATTGATGAGTGAAATTGTAAAACCTATGTATGCACAACCTTTGATGATTATAATGGTTTTCATTCTGCTCTTCCTCTGAAAGATGCCCAGGGCAGCCATACATCAGAGCTTAAAACATGACAAAAATTTAAAGTAACATTACAGTTCTGCCATGAATAACAGCAATTTTGAAGGCTGCTATAAACCTACTGCACTTCAAGTATCAAATGTGTTCTGGCCCCCACTTGATCATGAATCCAAACTCAGATACCCACCCCACAAAGCTGTAATGCTCAGATCAGTGTGATAAATATGCAGAAGAACTACTCAAAGGCACTGCAAGTAATACACATACTGTAACTACTCAAAGGAGTTGATCAAGGCACAGCAGGACACAGGGCTACTTAAGTGAAGCCCTTGATCCAACAAGGACACACACTCTGCAATTGTATTATAAAGGAATGGGGTAGTCACGGCAAGAGATTCTGTTCCTTAACAAGCAACCTAGCACTCCACCTAGAGGGCTGAACCTGTCAAAAGTTGTGCATAAGTACTCCTTTGCAGCTGGGCCTCCAATGATACATTGAATCAAGTAGCTACATACCTGTTCTTTCAAGGCAAGTACCAGCCTTTCTAGCACCCTAAATTCTGGACACACAAACTCCCCCCCCCATCTCTGTCTTATCAGTCTCCAGACCCTGGTCCAACACCTTCAAAACTTCTCCTAATTCACATAGAGTCAGAGATTGGATGACCATCTGTCAAGGATTCTTTAGTTGAGTTTATCAAAGTAGAAGAGCGTCAGGTGATTTGTGGCTATTGCATTTACTCTATAAACACAGCTTTATAAAATACAAGCCAGAATGGATTACAAATCTAACCAAACAAATCTAACCAAATTGTCAGATGGCTTTGTGCCACCCCAGTTAATGGTAATTTATTTCCTGAAACACTAAAATCATATTTCCACACAAGTTGCCAGCATAAGTAGCAATCGTTTTAGGGAATGGCATGATAAAAGTATTATGAGTGAACAGATACAGACATCTTCCTAGAAAATAGACTGACCAGTATTGATTCTTTAAATATTTAGTCTCCTGGCCCAGAATTCCATTTGATTACCGGTACTAAAATTTCAGCACCATATTGTGTATGTATCAGAGAAGATTAACAATCTAATCATTCTGATCCTGTGGGGACACTGCTGCAGATGAACACTATAGAGTTCTTGATCAAGGTCAGAGCCCATGTGTTGATGCCAAAAGCAAGCATATGTGGTGCTACCCCCATATTGTGCTATTTCTGTCATGGGTTCTGGAAGCCAAAGGGACAGGGACATTGTGTCCATTGGTCACTGAGACAAATCTTTGATTTTGTTAACCTTCACTGGACATAAAATAAAATAAAAATCCTTCCAGTAGCTCCTTAGAGACCAACTAAGTTTGTTATTAGTATGAGCTTTCGTATGCATGCACACTTCTTCAGATACACTGAAACAGAAGTCACCAGTTCTTTATATATAATGAGAGGGTGGGGAGGGGTATTACTCAGAAGGGTGGTGGGAATGGGTGATTGGCTGATAGGCGTGGTAAACCTGTTGACGACTGTTAACGACTGCAATTGGTCTTACAGGAATAAGCAAGGGGTGAGATGGCTAAAAATAGCTCTATCATGTATAATGAGATAAGAATCCAAAGTCTCTATTCAGACCAGGTCTCTCCATGGTTTTAAGTTTGGCAATAAGTTGCAATTCAGCAACTTCTCTTTCCAGTTTATTTATGAAATTCTTTTGTAATAAGACTGCTACTTTGAGATCTTGTATAGAATGTCCTGGGAGATTGAAGTGTTCTCCTACTGGTTTCTCTGTCTTGTGATTCCTGATGTCCTCTGGGACTGTCCATTCCTCCCCCCCCCAAAAAAGCAAAGAAATAAGCTGCTTAATGATAATGGCAAGCTGAAATTGAGACTTCATTCTTCATCAAAGTAATCAGAATATATTAATATGTCAGTGGGTTCTTCATCTAAGAATCTTAGTTAAATCACGTAGGTTTTTAATACCATCTGCAATATTTGCTTGGAATAAGAACCCCAATGTGTCAGTATTTCCCAATCCCCTGCATCTCATATAAAGAGTGTAAACTGGTAGCCATCCTCTGTTTTGTTTGTTTGTTTGTTTTTTTGCATCCTGGCAGGAAGATGGCAGGCCTTAGGATGTGGGGAAGTACAATTCTGCTAAGTTTCTGGGTTCTCTTACCAGCTTTCAATACCACTGACCATGATATTCTTCCACATAGGTTCTCTGGGATAGGAGTTGGACACACAATGATATGATGGTTCTGGAGAGCTAATTTCAAAAGGAAGTGCTATACTTGTCCCTTTGGCATCTATGCTATAGGCTCCTGAATTATTATTATTATTAACATTTACAAGAAACAACAGGGAGAGGTCATCTAGGGATATGGGGTGAGGCTCCATCAGTATGCGGAATACACCCTGCTCTCCCTTTCTTTTTAATCTAATACAGATGAAGCGGTGGAAGTCTTGGATCACTGCCTAGCAGCCGTAATTGGCTGGATAATGGGCTAATAACTGAAACTCAGCTACACAGCTGCAGTATACCTGAAGGAGCGTCTCCACCCCCATCATTCTGCCCGGACACTGAGGTCCAGTGCCAAGGGCCTTCTGGTGGTTCCCTCACTACAAGAAGCCAAGTTACAGGGAACCAGGCAGAGGGCCTTCTCGGTAGTGGTGCCCGCCCTGTGGAACACCCTCCCACCAGATGTCAAAGAGAAAAACAACTACCAGACTTTTAGAAGACATCTGAAGGCAGCCCTGTTTAGGGAGGCTTTTAATGTTTAATAGATTATTGTATTTTAATATTCTGTTGGAAGCCGCCCAGAGTGGCTGGGGAAACTCACTCAGATGGGCAGGGTATAAAATAATAATAATAATAATAATAATAATAATAATAATAATAATAATAATAATAAACATTTTAAGTGCATTGTAAAGTACAATATACAAATGTGAGCTATGGCAAATTCTATATACTTTCCAAAACTTTTAAAAAGCATTTTCACGGTGTTTTTTTATATGTGTGTAGATTCCACCAAGGTGAAGGTTCTATGAGTAGATAGTTTGTTCAGGAAGAGGCAGATTTAGGGGAGCACAAGCAGTTTGGTTGCACTGGGCATGGAACTTCAGGGGTGCTGCTGGGGATGCTGCAATTATGGTTCAGAATGGTGTGAGAGAGGCAGAGGGGTGCTGAATTTTGGCATTGCACATTGAAGACATTTGGAAGGACATTTGTAAGTATTAAAGAATGGTGTGTGTGTGTGTGTGTACTGAACAAGGTGCATTTTCAATTAAATTTTTAAGTATCCAGAGTACAGACCTGCAGGCTTTCTAGTTTATGAAGTAATTAACACTTCAAAGCAAAAACATTGTGCTGGTGAAAACAACAACACAGAGATAACTAGTTTGTCTTTATATATTCTTGCTTCTGTTATACCTAGGATCTGAATTCCGTAATTATAGCAAGAAACAAGCTGCAAATGAAACAAGCTGCAGATGAAAACATGATGAAATTTAGAGACTGAATGAGTTTCCACCTTTCAGAGAACAGACATGTTTTGGGGGGCTGTAACACTTGCCTTGTGTTTCAGGGGAAACTGTTTCATCATGTCCTTGGACAGATCCAGCTCTATTTCCTTGTCTCAGGGGCATTTTTGTGGGAACTGGTTCTTGAGGTAACAACAAGGACAAGAGTAGGAAATGGACCTGTAGTTTCATAGGGACACCATGCAATTTTTGTTGCTTTACTAGATTTGAGTGTGATTTTATTTTAGGAATCTTTTGCAAGCCACTGTGACCACCTCTTGGGGCTATTAAATGAGCTATAGGAATTCTAAATAAATAAAAAACCAAGCACCAAAGCTAGGAATTGCCATCAAGTTAACTTTTAGAAATGAAGGTCTTTGATTTGTGCAGAGCAAGTGGAAGATATGCTGTTTTGCTTCCTGAAGAATTCCTTGTGCAAATTGTGCACATTTGTAAATAAAAGAACATCACAACAAAGCCACAAACCTTGTAAGTACGTTCCTCTTAAGAAAAAAAGCAACTTCCTATCACTGAGGGAGATGAGAGAGCCGTGAACATGAAAGCAGTATTTTGAGAACCATTTCCTTCAATGGACTTTAAGCAGCTTAAATCACGAAGACAGGAAACTTTTAAAAAGAATTTTTTATTACCACCACAGTTATTACTTTGATAGCTGACCATTTAGATCTTAGATGCTTTAACTGGCAATTAAGCAAGACTTCGTGAAATCCAAATATGAAGTTCTCAGATCAGAGGAAGCATTTATATATCACACTGATTCATCTATCTCTAGTAGGGAGTGAATTATCCAGTCATGAGAAAGAGAGAAAAAAGAGGGAGGGGAAAGAGAGAGAGAGAGAGAGAGAGAGAGAGAGAGAGAGAGAGAGAGAGAGAGAGAGAGAACTTTTTGCCTATTAGTACTACCAAAAGCGCTTCACCAGTTCCAGAATGAAAGTAGCTGGTGCTTTTTTTCTTTTAAAAAATGTTTAGGGGTACTCTCATTTTCCTTCTCACATTGAAATACTGTCCCTCAAAAAAGCCAAACTTTGATTCACAAAATGTTTAGGGGTATGCGTACCCCTCCGATCCCCCCAGAAAAATAAATACTGAAAGTAGCTGAGACAATAAAGCATCCATGATAAAACTGCCAACAGACAATATTAGAACAGCAGCATCAAAGTTATTCAAAAGAGATCCATGGACACACTAAAATCATCTTCAAATGCCCAATGTAAGGATTTCTTTACTATCCTCCCTGAATCCTCAAATAGTCATGCATCTTGTAACCGTTAATCTTATAGGCACTTCCCTTGCAGCTGATCTCTAGTTGGTGATCCAAGGGAAAAGGAAGAAGAAGAAACCCAGCACAGATGATATAGATAATATGGATTCAGACCACGTAGTAGGTCTTCAAAAGTTAACACCAGCAGCTTGAATTGAATTTAGAAACACAATCTAGCAGAACTCAGTTAGGATGACATCCCATTTAGCCCTTTATGATGGAGCTACTGTAGGCTTGGCTTGTTTTTGCTGGATGGTGCCCCATGTGATTTATGAGACCTGTAATAATTAAACAAGCCTGAACAAACAGCAGATAGGGGTTAAATTAATAAGAAGGTTGTGTTGTATTCCCTAATGCAGCAAAATAATGTAAATACCAGGTCTCTGGTGGCACAGGCCCTGTGTGTGTGTGTGTGTGTGTGTGTGTGTGTGTTAAGCAAGACTAGGAACTATAGTCTCACAGGGAGGAAATGAAAAGAGACCCAGCTCATATTATTCCTCTCTCCTTAGGAAAACATATGAGCCAATATATTCCTTTACGTGTTAAGAGAAGAAATGTGTGTTCCTTCTTTATCCAAAAGGCACATGTGATGATGGAGGTGATCCATGAGGAGAGCTGTACACGCAGTGGCTTGAATTGTCCAATTCAAAAGCCTTCATTTTGAGGGAGAAGAATCATGCAAAGCAGTCCTCCATACCTATGAGCACCTCGGGTCACAAAGCAGGTAGAGGAGAGGCCATGGATATTTCTTCAACTAACACAACTCTTCCTTGCTGTTGGCAAGTTTATATCTGTGACCCAAGAATTAATTTACGCAAATGAAACACTGAACTGTGATTGTGTTTTATTCGAAGGAATAAGCCAGAAACTATGCAACTGAAGCAGATAAGCATTCCAAATGAAACTGAAGTGATATATTGCAATATTTATCCTTTCAAAAACAGCTTCATTTTTCTGCTTGTCCATTTCTATGATGCTCACACTTTATAATTTATAAACACGGAGGCGTTTCATGAAAGGGGAGTTGCTAATTGAAGAGATTTGAGAATAGCCCCCATCCTATGGTCATACCATATGGACGCGCTGCAGGAGAACAAATGGAACAGTGTTTAATGGTCTCTAAATATCATCTCCTGCTGAACTCTTCTCAATCAGATCTCAAAAGGAATATATAATGCATACTGTACAGGTGCAGCGTAAAGCATTTAGTAACATTTTAGCATACACTTATCTTGCTTTTCAGAACAGAAATTGATCTTTTGTCTCCTAGCTATGCTCTTCCTCAGATTATTCATGCCAGTGCTGCTCAGGCCAGTAGTTTATAATAACTAAATAAAAATTTACAGGCTGCTACTGCCATAAATCATATACATCCATATGTCTCCTGGTAGATGAGATAATCTGGCAAAGTATCTATCACATTCTTATAATTACTGTTTTATGAACCAAAAAGTAAATTATTGACTTTGAAACACAAAGTCACACAAAGCATCACTCCTCCAACCTATCATCCCATCATCATTCGAATTGCTCATCTTATTTTGTAACTACAATTTTTTTTATTTATTTGAGCTAGGAACCTGAGATATGTTAATTTGAGGACATTCACAGAAGGAAAGTTTCTTTTCCCCTCCTTCTTTGTGCAGTCCTCTGCCACGCCAGGAAAAAAAAATGGTTTATTTCTGTACGCAACCATGAAGGCTTGAATTTTGCTAGCTCAAAGATGGAAAGTGAGCAAGGTTGCTATTAAGGAATATTGGCAATTTAAGATGATAGAATTTGCGGAAGTAGCAGGTTTAACTTATAGAATAAGAGAGCACAATAAGAAACCTGATTCAAAGAGGAGTGGAAATATATTTTGTTGAATATTTAGAAAATAATTGTGTACAACTGAAAACGCTGGTAGCATTTAGATACATTCAACAGTATGGTAAATATCTGAAGGATATAAAATAGAGAAACAATTAGACTGACTATAGTAAAATATACGGGATGCGGGTGGCACTGTGGTCTAAACCACAGAGCCTAGGGCTTGCCAGTCAGAAGGTCAGCGGTTCGAATCCCCGTGACAGAGTGAGCTCCTGTTGCTCAGTCCCTGCTCCTGTCCACCTAGCAGTTCGAAAGTAAGTCATGTGCAAGTAAATAAATAGGTACCGCTCCAGAGGGAAGGTAAACGGCATTTCCGTGTGCTGCTCTGGTTCGCCAGAAGCGGCTTAGTCACACTGGCCACATGACCTGGAAGCTGTCTGCGGCCTATAGAGCGAGATGAGCGTGCAACCCCAGAGTCGTCCGCAACTGGACCTAACAGTCAGGGGTACCTTTACCTTTACAGTAAAATATGCAGGAATGATAGATAAGGAAAATGAACCATGGAAGGGGAAGGAGAGAAGTCAATTGTTACACGGCATTATGTAAAAAGTTTATTTTGAGATGTAGAAACTGAAATATTAATAAAAATTGTTATAAAGGGAGGGGGAGAAAGAATATTGGAGCATTGGGGCCCTTCCTGAAGAATGTGGGATGGGGTGCGCAGGATTGTCAAGGGAGAGGAGGCTATGGGGAAGCTTCCTCCCTTGAATCACACCCTGTTTGAGGGAGTTCTGCCCTCACACGGCAGCCTGGCAGCCCATCCTATATTGTTCAGGATGATCTCCTGGCTAACCCTCCAGTGAGGTTTTGGGGGGCGGGGAGTTGCAGTTAGCAACTTTAGCCTTTCGAGCATTTTGTAACTTCCAAGGAAATGGCGATTAGCAACATTAGCATAAGAAAAATTAGACCAACAGAACAAAAAATTGCAAATGCATCTTAAAAGGAAACATTGTACTACTAGGTCAGGCATGGAAAACCTCTGGCCCAGAGGTCCTAATTTGGCCCATGGCACTGTTTTCCCCCAGTCACACCCAGCTGTCACATACCTGGCATCACATCTGATGACAGGTATGGGGTATAGAATGCCATGGTTGGAAAGGAACAAGCATTAAAGAGCATTCCAATTATTCCTTTGCAAGTGTGGTTTGCCTTCAGTGCCTTTCAAATTCAGCTTTGAATGGAAGTCCACTGGGATTGTCTCCAGCTGGAAGCTTCCAATCAGAGCGGCCAAGGGGAGCTGAACCCTCCCACAAGTCGCTAGGCAAACCAAGTTTATCTCCTTATTTCAGTTTCAGCGCACAGAAGTCCTACCTGAATTACTATTATCATCACCTACTGGAAAAGAAAAGTATGAAGAGCTTAATGCTCCCCTCAAAGTTCCAAAGTCTCAGATTAGGATGCAAATATACACGCATGCAACTCTGAAGCCTGCTTGATAGGCTCAACATGTTGACATAAAAGCCTAGCCTTTTACATCATTTCTCAACTGGGAATTGTTTTCTGTTGACAGTGGATTAAATCAAATGCCAATTACAAGCACCACTGCTCTGATGTCCTATGCAAAATAGTACCCCTGAGCTTCCTTTCTGAAGTTCTCCAATTACAATGCTTTAGGGCTTTTAGGTATGTGCTTTTAGGTATGTGGGCAATAGCACCATTTCCAGGAATAGAGCAAAATAGATGGATAGAACTGTCCCCAACCCTGGCTAAATCAGAGCTAAAATAGCTGAGCCAAGATTGGTGGAAATTACGCTGGCATGTGCCTGGAAAAATGAGAGTTCTAAACAGGGCTGGATTGACCATTAAGCAAAATAAGTACATGCTTAGGGCATCAAGGGAACAGAGGCACTACATAAATTTTCCCTTGCCAGATTTACAAAGGGCGATATGGTGCAGCTAAAAACAAAGGATCCCACAATAACTGAAAAATTAACAACAACAACAACAACAACAACAACAAATGATATACATTAATCTTGGGAATATGACAAACTTAAAATCTGGTTAACTGGTAAACTGTCACTCAGTCCACCAAGGCTCACATGTTTATATTTTGAATTAGATATATATGGGGGGGGGACAAAAATTTTTTTACATGCTTATGGTCTCTAAAGGTCTTAATCCGGCCCTGGTTCCAAGGGAGTATGTTGGGGGGAAAGTAGGCTGAGGGCACTTACTGTGGATCCTAACTCTGTTCAGCTCAGTCATGCAACCTGCCAACCTGGTGGACCTTACCCCAGCACAAAGGGTGGTGCAACTCAAACTATTATTTTAAAGGCTTGATTTACCTCTGCTGAGCTTATGCAGGCTCAGCCAGAGTCTGGATCTGGTATACTTTATACACCAATTCAACTCAGTTGGTGTAAATTACACTACTTCCCATATTTAGGACTGCTCCCAAAATTTCTCAGTTTAGCATGCAAGCTTTCAAGTTCTCCAGAACTCTTAATTGGGCTATATAAGTAGGCATTTCTTCTGATAGTCAAGGATTAAAAGGCAATGGAAGACTGCCTGTTTAAATCCACTGTGAGGTTCTCTTTTGCCAGTCATTCAAATATACATGGGAAATTCCTATGGACAGCCCCAAGTGCTATATGTCATTGCTGATTACATCCATTATAAAGGGACATACAGTGAACCTGGCTATTTTAATGAAGAGTCAACAAGTGCATTACTGCCCTCTAGTGCAATAATACACTCATAGTTAATGGTAGGAATCAGAAAATAGGTGTCAGAGAGGGGGGGGGTAAAAGTAGATTATAGGGGGGTTATTGTTCAAGTTGTATACCCTCATCCCCTTCAAAGACCTCCAGAAACAAGTGTACACAAATGGGGACAGATAATTCTTTAGACAATGCATCCAAAGGCAAAGTTCTCTTATAATTTGGAAACACATTAGGCGTTTGCTTAAAAAAAAATCCCTGCAGCTACAAAAACTGCTGATCAACATTTACAAAAGCTTCAAACGCAGATGGAGATATTCATTGTTGGTTTTTCATCCCCTAATCACATTTGAGAAGAGGATTATCTCATTTTGGCACCTCCATTGATTATAAACGGGAGCATTTTGCTTATGCTGTAGCATTTGAAATATTGATGTGGTGTGCCTTTTCAGGTGCATCATTATAAGCCAAAAGAAATGTGTATAGTTTATCAGCTATCTTAATGTCTTACAAGTAAAATATTATGAAGCAGAGTGATCCTAATCAGGGCCAGATTTAGCTTTGATGAGGCTCTAAGCCACTGAAGGTAATGGGGCCCTTTATATGTCCAGCTGTCCTTTGTCAACAACAAATTGTCGCTGTTTTTGTGTGTTGAATATATGCTATATGGTAATTTATGGACCTAATAGGTATCTAAAGCCATTTGCACATGTTGCCATGCAGCCATTCCATGCAGAATGTAGGCACCCTATATATAGAAATGAGCAAAGCAGTGGCACTTTATGGAGCAGGCTAGCAGATGGGGCCTATTACTTACATCATGGAAGGCTACACAACATGAAACACTGTTGCTGTATGTAGGGGTTATTTTGGAAATGTCCCCCAGGGGTTTTTTTCTTAATTTTTTTGGGAGGCCCCCAAGAAAGTGGGGCGCTAAGCTATAGCTTGTTTAGTTTATACGTAAATCTGGCACTGATTCTAATATGTGTGTGTGGCAGGGGTTGGGTGGGGGAAGAGGCAGACAAACTGCCTAGCCCAAAGTCCTGCCAGTCTCACTGTGTCATGGGGAGAAGTAGCTGCATGTGCAGTTTGTTTGTTTGTTTGTTACATTGCTGTCAGTCCTCCACTGGCTTTTTGTTTTGTTTACAATTTCCCCATCCATTGACCCCAACAGGAGGGAGAAAGAAGCATGCAAACTCCAGGGCTGGCATATTTTCCAGAGTTCTGTCCAATGAATCCAAAGTCTCACTTGGTCTGCTTCCAAGGCATCCCTGAAATGTGTTCTTTTTTCACCTCTCTGCCATCAGAGCAGTGACAGTGGAGGAGGGACAACTTTCATGGAGCACACATTCCTGTCTCAGTGAAGTCTATGCTGGTTTGGTCATGTGCACAGAATGAAAGACAAAGATGTCTCTAAATGTGACATGAAGGTTGGCAACATCATCCCCACCCTGTGGGAATCCCTTGCAGACAACGTCAGTGCCTGGAGACAGACAGCATTTCAATCCATAGATCAGAGGACAAAACATCTCTCTCCCTATCTACAGCCATAGCAGGTGCTGTAACCTTTCAACAGTTTCACTTTGCCCCCAACGGTGCACTCCTCCATTGTCTGCCGAGACAGATGGATGCCAGCAACAACAAATTGCTAAATGAAACCAGGGTGATTGACCTGAGCGGCTAGATTTAACACTTGCTGTCCCAAATGCTTGTACTGTAAACCTTAAGTTACTTCCCCTGGTGTCAGTGTTTTCAGAAACAAAGCATCTGAAATTGTATGCGGCTACTACACTGATGCTCTCCTTTGGGAGAAGGCTGAACATGGAAAGTTTCTTGACTTAAATTGCTAAGTGTGACCACCAGTTTGAAACCTTCATCTTCCATCAAGAAATTGTTTAACACAGGGAATGCTAGTGGCAGACTGCAAGCAGAGCGGCAAGAATATATATCAGCAAGCCCTGACGTGCGGATTACTGTTTATCACATTTGCACCCCAACTTTTTCCCCAAGGAGCACAAAAAAACACAAATGGGCATTATCCTATTTTATATTGTCATAGAAACCCTAGGAGGACATTTAGGTTCGGAAAAGGTGCCTGGGCTAAGGCTACCCAGTGAGCATCGTGGCTGAAAAGGGACTTCAGATCAAAAGTCATCACAGTTCTCTGTCACACCAGCTCTATCTGGGCATTCTGTTCCCATGGAAAGTTTCATGCAAGGTTTGGGGGGACTGGGGCATGCTAGCTCTGCCCCACTTTCCACTGTTTCGATTTCTGTGTGAAGCTGGCGGCTTTCCGCTTCCAACACACACACACACACACACACACACACACACGAAACCCTGGAAAATTCACAGTAAGCCTCCACAGATACAGAAAGCTCCGAACTTCACAGAATCAGCAAGGCAGCCAGCTTGCATCTGCTGCAGGTGTAGCTTTGAACATTCTCGGGCAGGAAAGCAATGACACAGGTGTTGGAGGTCACTGCAGCAGCTGCTTAGCCATCCATTTCTCTTGGACAGCACTTCAGGCCTTCCCCTAAAACTCCATCTCAAAATGCCCTTTTCACAAGTCCTGGTCACAAGTTTCCAGAGATTGGAATCAGCCAAATAAAACTGCTGCTGGCTGTATGTCCCCGAGTTCTAGTGCTATGAGAGAGCAAAACACAAAACCCAAGTTTTCTCTTGCCACTTTCTCCACATCATACAAAACGTTATACACCTCCCATTCACCTTTACTCTAAACTAAAAAGTCCAAAATACTGCAACCTTTTTTTCCGCAGGGAAGTCATTCCATCCCATTAATCATTTCACTTGCCCTTTTCTGAATCTTTTCCACATCCTTTTTGAGGTGAGGCAACCAGGAATGTACACTGGACTCCAAATTCAGTCACACACCATAGATGTGTATAATGTCATCATGATGCCTGACAAAACAAATGCTTCTGGGCCATGAATAGCTATGGAGAAGGGTGTTTTGGGAGGTATACTTCAGCAGGCTTGGAGAAGAGATAGAAAAGCTCCACCTGCTGTAATTTCCACATCTAAGCAAATCGTTGAGGAGGCCTTGCCTCTTTTGCAACCAGTCACCCTCCTGGGCTCATAGGGAGGAGAAACGTGGCACTAGTAGAAATGTGACATGGCAAATGAAGATGATGGACTTTATGGAACTCGCTGAACTGACAGGAAGACTCCGGGACCAAGCAGATGAGACGATGGAGGAAGAATGGAAGAAATTTAAATTGTATCTAGGGAAATATTTTAGAACATAAAAGACTGAGTATCTATGGGAATAATTTGTTGTTAAGGCATTAGGGGAAATCGAGATGGAGGGGGAAAAGAAACAAAAAAAAAAGGATAAATGAGTCAAACTTTAAGGACCGAGGTAAAAAGAGAAGGAATAAATAATAGGCTGATCAATATTTGCAATGGTTAAGAAACTGCTAAAGATGATTTGATAAGGGAAATCAGCAAGAATGGATTTGGGGAAGTACAAGAAACAATGGTTGTAAGAGTTGAATTAAGCTGATATTTGTTGAAATGTATTTTATTGTATTGTATTGTATTCTTTTTTGTTATTTGGTTTTTTTTCTTTTTTAATATTTGTTTTATGTGTGATGTTTGATGTTGATGTGTATAAAAAACCAATAAAAATTAATTTTTTTAAAAAAGAAATGTGACAACAAGGATGTGTATGTATGAATGGGAATGAATGAATTCCTGGCTTCCTTTAGCACAGGAGAAGCCATAGTTCTGTTGACAGAGAAACAACATGTCACATTGCCTCATGCCACTTCCAAACACCCAGCTAGCAAATCTCTGCCTGAAGTAACAGCGGATGCACAAACCCTCATTGCAGTTCCCTGTGGAGATGAGAGAAACATAGGAAGCTGCTTTATACCAAGTCAGACAATTGATGGATTGATGAAGTTATATGCCACTTTCTTACAATGTGCTGTGCCCAAAGCAGACTAAAGCCAACATTCAAAAATGTAAAAAGACAAATATAAGAAATACAGAGCATGCTGGTAAATTCACAAATAACAGACACCAACAATTTAACAAACACCAAATAACTGCAACTTTGCAAAAGAAACCTGCATAAATCAAAGCAAAACAAGTATTAATGGACAGTGCAGTTTCTGGTACTGATCTTCCGGTGCACCAAGGAGCCTGGCTTAAACGCAGTTCAGAGGAGGGGGGTTCTCTCACCAGACTAGATGACACACAGCTGGCTCCCATGTCCTTACTCCAGAGGCTGACAGCGGCAAAAAAGCAAATGTTGGGGAGGGCAAATTATGGCCAGTCTCTTCCCCAGCCTCCTGGAAGTAGCAACTGCCGGTGCAGATCTGATTGATCCATCAAGTACATTATTGTTTGCACTGACTGGTAGCATCTCTCTGGGCTTTCGGTCAGAGAACATTCCCAGTCCTACTTGGGGGTGCTAGGGGTTTAGCCAGGTACCTTGTGCCTGCGAAACAGATGCTCTACCTCTGAGCTGCGATGCTTCATGTATTCTTAGCGTTCCTCACACTCTCATATATCCATACTAACACTTATGGATCTGTTGCTGCTATCAGAGTCCTACGGAGACATGGCTTCGAGTAGCCCTTAGCTGCCTCCTCTAATTTTCTTCCCCACCCTAAAAAAATGCAGAATCAAGGGAGGGGGGGAGGCTAAATTTAACAACAGCAGTGGAATCTTGTGGAGGCGTTAGGGTGGGTGTGATAAACAGGTGGTGTGGGGAAGCAATTCACACTTTCCCTCTCCTGGCCACCTTTTTTGGCTCGCAGACAATCACGATGTATTCCGAGTCTCTTTAAACATCATTTATGCACGGCTTTTCAGGTGCTTTTGTTCAGAATGACAGGTTAGTGCACTGAGCTATACATGCGTAGGTGCTGGGCTTTGACTCTCTGCCAGAATATTTTTAGCTAGGGATATTTCTTCTGCAAAAGTTAATGATTCCTGCGGTGTGTTTATCTGCTTCCCTGTTGACTTGCAATGGCTGCACAGTACCTTGTATCTCCTTCACATTTCCTCTTCTAAAGAAGAAAAAGAAAAAGAACCAGTGTCCCATTATGTGCTTCCTGGTTGTTGTTGTTGTTTTTTTTTTGAAGAACAAACAAGCAAAACAAAACAGAAAAACACATTTTTTTGCATGAGGTAAAATCTTTATGTCTCATACACTCCATACATTTTAAGCCCATTTAAAGCCCATGGCTTTCTCCACAGAATCCTGGGAATGGCAGTTTATTGCTAGGGCTGCTAAATGGAGCTCTGTGAGGCGTAAACTACAACTCCCAGGATTCTTTGGGGGAAGCCGGCTGCTTTAAATTGTGTAGAGGTGACTAAAATGAAGCCCTCCTTGGTGGTACCTCCAGGATGCCCTGGTTGAGGAAGCCTACCAAGTCATGCCGTTGCTCCCTTCTGCTGCTTGAAAACTCATTCGTTTTCCCCTGGGTTTTATTTTATTATTTCGGTATTTTTTAAAATTTTCCCCAGATACCAAAATATAAAATAAAATAAAATAATGATATGGCATGAATTTGTCTGGTCTGTCCACAAGGGCATATTTGCCACAAACGGCATTTAGGTGTGCTTTTTTCTAGCACTCCCTCCTGATGATTATGATGCTGATTAATTCAATGTATATATTTCCCTTTATCAAAAGATCCCAGGGCGGTGTTATAACATCAAAACACATTACATCAATGATTAAAAAACCCATAATGACAGACAACCTAATAATAAATTAATAATAATCATAATAATGATCCACTTCCCCACACATTCACAGGCCACCAGTTATTTAATGGTCATAGGCTTCAGTAAAGAGGAATGTTTTTGCCTGGCACCTAAAGACATGTAGTGATGGCTCCAGGCAAGCGTCTTCCTGATATAAAGGAAATGGCTATAATACCACAATTGACTTTACAAAAGTGATGTGAAGGAAGACATAGTTGGGCAAAAGGATGTGATTTTGATCTGAAACATAAATTATACCCTGCGGATTTCACCTCCCAGGGCTAAGCATTTCTACCACTCTCATATGTCCATACTAGCACTTTTGGTTCTGCCACTGCTGCTATCACAGCCTCTAGTCTCTCTTCTTCCACCCCCACAAAAAATATCTAGAGCAGCATCTGTTTCCCCATGAGTTCCCCTTGTGTTTCAAGATGAATCTCATCTGCTAATGTATTAATTATTATTTGCAACCTATCTTATAACTGTTGGTTCCAGAAGCTGTGCTATGTCAGGCAGATAATGCAGTGATTTTTATTTCCAGTAAGACCATTGGCTTAAGCACATTTATATTGAGGATGGGGATAAACTATTGTTTATGTACTTTAGCGAGTTACAGAGCAATCCTGTTCCTAACTTTGGCTGGGCAGTGAGGGAGCAGGGCTTGACTACCACACCCCAAGCCCTGCTGTTTGTTCAGGCCAGGGTGAAAAGTGGGAGCTATTTTCCCTCAGGGTGTTTTGTTTTGTTCCTGCCTACAGTTGGCACAACTGCGGGGTCCAAGGAACGGATCCCTTAAGGCTTTGTAACCCATCAATGCAAAGCCTCCAGTTCCCCACTCTTACAAGAGCAAAGCCCTACCAGCAACACTTTTCCACATGTGAAGGATGTTAAGTATAATTGTTTAATTGATACTGAAATGGAGAGTGGCAAAATGTGTATTGTTAACATTGGGATTTTGCCATGGCAGCATTCTGAGCTCTAACCGAGTTGATAATTAACTGTTGAATGCTCTCTGCTGTAACACTGGTGGCTTGACTTTTGGACACGTGACAAAGGTATTTGGTTGCAAAACTCCATTTTGAAAGGGAGTTGTCTTTAGTCTTTTGTTGTTCTCAGGCATCAGTAGATGCCTTGTGGCTGAAGTGCAGGTTAATGGAGACTGTGTGAGTGAGAGCGCTATGTTTGTCAGCTTTCATTATAAGCTATTTTATTTCTTATAAGATGCTGAGCCTGTGCTGGACATGCACAAGATATTGTATGGCATTATTTGGATGTATCTTTGATTTTTGTTCTGCTTTGAAGAAAGTTTTGCAAGTAAAGTTTTGAATCAATCCTAGGGGTCTGGACAACGTTTTAATCCAAACAGAGTCCATCTTTGTGCATCCAGTTGCACCTCTCAGACTTAGCCTTCCCAGACAACACCCCTTTGCCCAGGCCAAACCTCCCATCAGCCCTGCTCTATGTGCTCTTTGGCTCAAAAATAATGATGCCTTTTGTTTACTTGAATGTTGGGCAGAGCGGTGTGTGTTGAGGCCAATAGCATTGTAATCACAACTCTGGCCTCACATTTCTCTCTGGCCCCTGAAAGGTTGCACATGAGGGCACGTGGCCCTCAATTTCAAAAAAGCTTTTCCATCCCTGTCTTAAGATATCAGCTGTTGTCAGGCAGTGGCTCATTTTAAAAATGTGCACCATCTGCCAAGTTTCCCCATCAGAAAAAACTGAAGTGGGGACCCTATTTCAGCCCAAATGTAGCACTTAATTTGGGGGCAGTCTTCCAGGTGCTATATTCCAATGGCGAGTGGTACCAGAGGCATACGTAGATGAAACAAATTTTATCTTTGTATAATAGATAAGTTTCTACACACACACACCCCTCTGTTCTCCATCCAGGTAAGCAAGATGTGCCATCAAAGTTCAGTGATACATTTCAGTCAGGCAAGAATACTCAGGGGCGAGAAGCAAGGCCCGTAAGGGGTGTGGCCTCGGGAGAGACCCAAGGGCCTTATAAGATGGGAGGGCTGCATTTGGCTATCAGGCCTGAGGTTCCCCACCCCAATATAAAAGCTAGTGCTTTCTGGTGTAGTAGCTTGTTCTTCAAGAGAAGAAGCCATAGGCCAAATGTGTATGATAACTACACTTCATCATTCCACATAGTGAGACATGTTCCATGTTGGGTACTAAGAGTGCTGTTGGTAGGAAGCTTAGAGTACTGCTGTTTCTGCCCTACCTCTTGGGCAGAAATGCACAGTATCTGGGGTACTCAAATTCTGTATTTTGTAGCCTTTTTAAATTCCCTCTTTACAAAAGTATCGCCAAGAAGTGACAGGTTACTTTCTGGCTGCCATGGTGATCAGTTTTTAAGCTTTTTCATCTCTTCCCCCCCCCCGCCCTCCAAACTGTAGGCTGATTTCCCACAAGGTATATTTTCATCCTTTAAAGGTTAAGGTTCTGAGGGTGAAGGTGGGGAAAATTGTATCTGCTGGGGAAAGGGACTCCTGTTCTCCATAGGAACTGCAGCTCCAATGATGAATGGAGACCTGAAGCCCAAAGGGAGCATAGCTTCCTTTCTTGTCAGCAGGCATCTTTGTTAATGAACACACAGAAACAATGCTCGAGTTCAGCTGGAGACCATTCATAGCCTTTCCATTTCTCGGGCTCCCTTGCACACCAACCACAAAGTACAATAGGAGGAGAACGCTTTAGAAAAAGTGTTCACCTGTATTAACTCACTTATATGTGATCCTTAAAGTATATTTCCAGCACTGTAACTATGCCACAAACCTCCAGTGGACATCCTTTCCCTTGCTTAATTGATTAATGGAATTTACCGACACGTGATGTGGTGTTGTCATAAAATGAAACTTGGAAAGAAGACAAATTAATTGAGGATAGCTCTGTCAATAGCTGTTAGCCTTGATGGTTAAACAGAACTGTCATGTTCATAGGAAATATGCTGCGTAAACAGACAGACAGACTGTAAGAATGAGATAGTGCCATCAGAACAGGAATGTGAAGTTCTCAGAGGTATCGGGTTGGCCATGGTGGGAAAGAGGATGGTGTTCATCTAGTAAAGGGGTGGGGACTCTGTTTCCTGCTGTTAGTTGGGCCAGTCCTATTATTAGGCAGAATGAGGCAAATGCCACAGGTGGCAAATGTTGGAGGGCAGAGGTAGCAGGCCACTGGCTCTTCCTCCTGAGTCCTCACCCATCCCCCTCTCTTGAAAGAGGGAGCTTTGTGTGTGTCACTCAGCCTATCCCATGGCCCTTAAACTAGCCTGTTACCCTGAAATGAGATTCACCTGCCATTCCAGGTGACTACTATACATTGAATGGTGGAAAGGGTACCACCTTGTCGTTATACTTAGGCAGTAAAATGTCTTGAGCCAGCTCAGGTTAAAGAACCACATCCCCTTGAGGATAATATGTTTGGGGGCATATTCTGGTGGTAGGTGGGCCTAGAACACTGGCAAATGGTGCCATACCCCAGCATGGGAGATTGCATCCTCTGCCTCAGCCTCCCAATTCTCTTCTTTCCCCACTTTCTCCTCATCCTGCAGGCTTCCAGGGAATGGGGTTGATCATTCTTTACAGTCTGAGTTGATTGCTTGCAGAGAGCTTTTGAAATTAGGCTGAGAGGCGCATGGAATTAGGCCAAGGGCTGGACGTTGCCTACCGTTGATTTAGTACATCTAGTTGTCTGATTCAGTTGGGGTAATGTGCTTATATTTCCCCCTGCAGATAGATGACTGTTCATTATCATCAAGCAAGATGAATTGCCACCTCCTTCAGAGGGAAAAAAAAAAGAGGGGGTGCTTTATTAGTCACCTCATCCATTATTATGCTTAGGTTATTGTGTTGGGATCCCAAATGATAGCCAGTGCTGTCAATACACTTAGACTGAAAGTTGTTTTCTGGGTAGAACTGTCCTGACAACACAGGTCAAAACAACTAGGCCTGACTTCAAGTCGCCTGCACTGAGGTAGCTCCCAGGGGCACCCAGCAGTCTCATCGGACTCTGCTCGGTGCAGGCAGGCTGGTGGCAGTAATGGAAGAACGGCTGTGTTCCTGCATGACTCATCACCATGGACTAAACTGAACAGGTGGAAGCTTGTTGAGATGAAGAAAGGAAGCCTGCTGTGAGTTCCTGTGGGCCACAGCTTTCTTAAATTTGTATGAGTGAATTGAAAATTGGTGAGCAGGAAGGGCAAGGGATTGAAATGCAAACTGGTAAGAGAAAAACAACAAAAGGAAGAAGGAACCCTACTAGCAGACATTCAATCCACACAGCATAAATTATTGTCCAAAACAAAACAAAACAAAAGCCCAGACAACGAAGTGAGCAAGAGGTTTATGAAAAAAATCCTCAGGAACTGTACTGTTTCTGAAAGTTGGTAGGATACTACATGCTTCAATTTCTCTTCAAAACTCTCTGCACACATGTTTTCCCCTTGTCCAGGCAAGGTGAGTCTCCTATTATTATTATTATTATTATTATTATTATTATTATTATTATTATTCAATTAGCAATTATTGCCTCAATCAGTTCATGTCAGGCTGCTGTGAAATAGCTTAATGACAGGCACAATTTACTTAGATATTTGAAATTCACTTGTTTTCTAAGTACCATACAGGAACAAAAGTGATGACGGCCACAGAGTGAAAGGGTAAATTTCAATTCTTAAATGCTTGCTTTTATTCAAATGTTAACAGAGGTTAGAGGCCTTTGCAGGAAGGAAAAAGGTAGCAATGCATAAAAACTTTCTGTATTCACACTCCAAAGCTCACTGGACTTGTCCTTCAACATCTTGGCAGCAGAGATCTCTGCTTGTTGAAAAGAAGCTGTAGCTAATTACAAAAGATACTAGAACTCTTTAGGAGGTATTTACTTTAGGAACTGCCAACCTAGCAGTTCGAAAGCACGTCAAAATGCAAGTAGATAAATAGGAACCGCTACAGCGGGAAGGTAAACGGCGTTTCCATGTGCTGCTCTGGTTTGCCAGAAGCGGCTTTGTCATGCTGGCCACATGACCTGGAAGCTACACGCCGGCTCCCTCGGCCAATAATGTGAGATGAGCGCGCAACCCCAGAGTCGGTCACGACTGGACCCAATGGTCAGGGGTCCCTTTACCTTTACCTTTACTTTAGGAGGTATCCTTTACAGGGTATTTAAGAGTTTATTATCAGAATATTCAGCTATCAGCCCACTGCAGGACCAGGTTTGGGGTGAATGTGTATGTGGGCTTGAAGAAAAGTATGCAAGCCCTGCTCCTACTCAGAGCATGTGCAAGATGCTCATTGCACTTCCTGATCATTTATTGTTCGAATCCCATTCACATAAGAGTAACCTGATCACTCCTGCCACTGCTCAATGTCCACATGCATTCAGGCAAATGCTCTTCTGTCAGCAAAATGTATCCAGGCAGGCTCACTGTGCATGTTGTAGCATCCCCCTTCAGGACACATGCATCACATTGTTCCCTCAACCAGATCTAAAACTTTTGCCATTAAGGGGCCAAAGTCTGCGCTGCCACCCCCACTCTCCTGCAGGTTGGTGTGCCCTCCATTGTTACCACCGAGAGATGGAAGCAGGCACAGGGGAGGGACAGAAAGGGAAGAAAGCTTTTCCTCCCTTAATGTTCATTTCCTGCCTTAATGTTCCCCTGGAGCTAGTAATGGGGGCATTACTGTATTCTAATATTTCTGTTGGAAGCCGCCCAGGGTGGCTGGGGAAACCCGGCCAGATGGGCGGGATATAAATAAATTGTTGTTGTTATTATTATTATTATTATTATTATTATTATTATTATTATTAGGGGAAAGTTTCTTGCCTTCATGTCCCATGCAGTCTTCCTTTCATTGTTGGCCGGGGCAGCAGGAACATAAAAGAGAATGAGGATGATACAGTGTGAGAGAGAGGGGAGGGAGGTATGCATAGCTGCCAAGTCTCCCGCTGAAAAATGTGGGATCAGCAGCAGCGCGGCACCGGAAGTCGCTTCTACACATGTCTGGACTTCCGGTGCCGCTCTGCCCCCAGGCATGGGCGGAGTGGCACCGGAAGTCGCTTCTACGCTTGTCCAGACATGCATAGAAGCGACTTCCAGTGCTGCGCTACCCATGTCTGGGCACCGGAAATTGGGACCCAAAATGGAGCCTCCCTGGTAGGTAGGAAATCCGGGTGGGGGGGTGGGTTATGGGATTTTTTCCAATCCGGGTTGCCGGGAAACGGTTTAAAATACGGGGGTTTTCCATGGAAAACGGGAGACTTGGCAGCTATGGAGGTATGTGGGGGCTGCAGCGCATGCTCAGTGGCTCCTTATGTTCCAACTGGGTGGGGCTTATTAGCAGAGGTGGGTGGCCTCCCTCTGCTCTAACCTGCCACCTCTAATCTCACAAACCTGCCACCCGGGACATGTGCGCCCTTTGGCCCTCTGTCAATCTTGGCCTCCCCCAACCTCCCCAGGAACTTAAGCTAGCATCTTTTATGTTACTTTCTACAATGTAAAAAAGTGCTTCCGTAATATGAATGTATGTACAATGCCAGATTTTATCTATGATTTTTCGCTGTCACAGCAGTGCCCACAGCCCAAGAGAAGATAAACTTGAGTCGACAACTGGAACAGATAAATGACTGCACTTGCGGTTTCTGGTCACACGGATACACAGCTCTGGTCAACCACAGCCATAGCCCAAATGAATAAAATTGCTTGCTTGTATTTCTCTTCTAAGCTCTGACCCCAAACAAAAAGAGAAAGGCTATTCTTTCTATTTTGGATTGTAGTCCATACTGATGAAATTCCTTGCAACAACCACAGACACTTAGCTGTGAGCAGGGATTGAATGATTTGTCCATTTCAGTTTTCTCAGTTCAGCTCATTTTCCCAATCTTAAATCCAGTTCCCCACATTTCTGCAGCAATTTGCAGAATTCTTTTCTTTACCAAAATTCTCATGAAAAATTACCAGGATTTTGGGGTGAATTTTTCATAATGTGCACATTTTTTAATATGCCGTTTTGACCAGTGTACACATTTTGTCAAGCAAATTTCCCTAATGTAATGCATTTTGGTATGTCATATATATATATATATTTGTATGCCCCATTTTCCCTAATATGTGCATTTATGTAACATTGTTTTGTTGGACAACTGCATCACAATATTCGGATTAGTGCGAATTCTGAATAATAGGTGTGTTCTGGTCTGTATTTTGTGTCAGAAAGTGGAAATTTGGTCAATTCAATTTTGTGCCCTAAATCAAATCCCTCCCACCTCCAGCTGTGAGTAGTCACCATTAAACAAAAAAAAAAACACCACAATATAATATCACCCTGATTTCGCAGCGCACTGCTTCTTAGATTAAAGAAGATACATGTAGGAAGGGAAAATGGAAGGCAGCAGATATAAAGAATTCCTCTGACAGCTGCAACGTGCCTTTCTATTGGGTTCCCAATCAAAGGAGGATTTGGTAAGGACAGAATGAACCAGCCCATTGTTATACATCTTCCTTCTTCTTTTAAAAACACCGTTTCATAACTGATCCAAAAATCCCTTTGCCTGCATGTCAAAGCTTTTTGGACCACTATTGCACCTGAAGATTTACTGCAGAGCTATGTTGAGACTAATTGTGCTGTTTTAAACCTATTTCCCACCAAAACAGCTACAGATAAGATCTCAACCTTTTTTTTTTTAAAGTTACATAACTGGGAAGGGGACAGAGTTCTTTTAAAACATGACTTTGAAAAAGGAAACAGCGCCATTTCAAAAGGCACAATGAATGCTATTTTAGAGCATTTACCTGACACATTCACCGTGACACTAGAATTAGAAAGCTATAATCCATATTCATTGTGTGTCTTTGCTCTGAACTACACACACACACACACACACTCAAAATTATATATAAAGCATGACTTCATCCAGCCAAAGTTAAGCACAGTATTTAACGGGAACGTTAAGCATGTGCTTAATTCTCTTTCTGACCCTCTAATTGAGATTAATGGGACAGAAAACATCTCCCTTGGTTCAGTTTCTGGCTCATTTTTGCCATTTTCTCAAAGGTAAAAATTACCCAATCAAATTTTGTTTGACTACTAGGCTGCTGACTTGAGTACTGCAGTAAGATTTTTTTGGCTGTAACCACTTACAAAGTGCTATGCTACTGGGTTTTGTCAGGAGCCAGGCAGCAATAAAACAACCAGTGTCAGCAAAGTTAACTCTTTATTTAAAGAGCCCCAAACAGTGCAGGCCTAGTGTTCACAACAACTCTTCCCAGTAGCTCTTGCCCCAATGAGGCAGGAGGACTGAGGAACCCCACCTTCTCAATGGTCTCTATGGCTCCTCCCCCAGTTCTCCCGCCAGCAGCCTAAGGCTTTGTCGTCTTGCCTCTCCTTGCCCTGCCCTTTTCATTTATTTGAAGTATTGTTTCTGGGATGGGGGTGGTATAATTAACAGGATCACAGCTGGCAAAGAGGGGGAAATGAATCCCTTGTCTGAAACCACTGGATTGGGAGGAAATTTTTCGCCCGCCCTGTGGAATGCCCTCCCATCAGATGTCAAGGAAATAAGCAACTATCTGACTTTTAGAAGACATCTAAAGGCAGCTCTGTTTAGGGAAGTTTTTAATGTTTGATGCTTTATTGTGTTTTTAATTTTCTGTTGGGAGCCACCCAGAGAGGCTGGGGAGACCCAGCCAGATGGGCAGGGTATAAATAATAAATTTATTATTAATTATTATTATTATTACTGTTATTATTACTATTACAAACAGGCAACCCTCCTTACCTGCTAGGATATTGGCTACAACCACACACATACAGGTGCAAACTGCATTTCTCTTTAAAGTGTGTTAAATTCAAAGACAGAGTTAATACCATGTCTAGTTTGGGCCTCAGTTATGAGGACTACAGAAGGACCATGATCAAGGGGATTGTAACTTGCATTTCAGAGCGGCAAGTAATCTACTGGGAATCTGAGGAGATGCCTGACTTTATATAAGCATGTGTGTGTGTGTGTGTGTGTGTGTGTGTGTGTGTGTGTGTATATATATATATATATATATATATATATATATATATACACACACACACACACACACACACACACACACACACACACACACAAGGATGGAACAGAGGCTTTGCATAATGGGTGAACATTGACTTTTTGTTTTCTTAATGGTGGACACTGTGTGTAATTGTCTTAATGGAAATCATTTAAGGGAGAGTTTTGTCTGGAGAAAAAGCATTAATTGGTGATGGAGATTCACTTAGAGGGAGGAGAAATACCTCGGTAAGTAGCTTGCCATGAATCACCTTGCTTGTTTTTGTGTTAGCCCAATTTTTCTTTTCCTCAGGAAGTTGTATAGACCTTGTTTGGGGATCTTCCTTTGACGGGAGAACAATGTTGTGGGTTTGCTGTCTTGAATATTATGAAAGGGCCACTGTGAACGGGCAGTTAATAAGTGACAAAGAACTTTGAACCAGAGACCCAGTGTGCTGCAGCTGTGGAAAAAGGAAATGCCGCGCTATGGATCATTAGGAAAGGAACTGAAAATAAAACAATACAAATGTATGGTGTGACCTCATTTGGAATACTGTGCCCAGTATTTAGTTGGTCACCTCAACCAAAAAAGGATACTGCGGAGATGGAAAAGGTTCAGGAAAAGGCTACAAAATGATCAAGGGGAAGGAACGACTCCTCTATGAGGAAAGGTTACAGTGTTTGGGACTTTTTAATTTAGAGAAAAGGGTGAGTAAGAGTGGCATGGTGGAAACTGATACACGAAAAGTGTTTCCCCCCCTCTCTCATAACACTAGAACATGAAGCTGAACATAGAAAGATTCAGGACTGACAAAAGGAACCCACTCCCATGGAAGGCAGTAATGGCTACCATTCTAGATGGATTTTAAAGAAGATTAGACATGGAGGGCAGGGCTGCCAATGGCTACAAGCCACAATAGCTATGTTCTGCCTCCATAGTTTAGCGCGGTAATGCTTCTGAATACAGTACCAGCTTCCGGAAACCTCATCAGGAGAAAGTGCTCCGGTGCTCTAATCCTGCTTGCCGGTTTCCCATAGGCATCCAGTTGGCCAATGTGAGAACAGGATGCTGGACTAAATGGGTCATTGCCTGATAGAGGAATTGTGTTTTTTTTTTAATGAACAAACAAGTCTTAATATTTAATGACTGGGGATATTATTCTAATGGATGGAAAACACTCAATGATGCACTTCAGTTAGTGAGAGAAGTAGAACAGCCTGGACACAGGCTTTCAGTTTGAATTTAGAAAAGCGGGCAGAGGGCAGTGTTTAGCTGAAGTTAGCTGGACTCAGGATGCAGCCTTGGGAGACCGAAACAATAGCTCCCCAGAAATCTGGAGCAGGATCTGATGTTTTACTGCCTAGTATAGGAGTCTCCTTGCTTCCAAAAGTATATCTGCACATATATGCCAATAAAGTAGATACTGCGATATATATATAAATCTCCAGAACTCTCTGCTGTTTGTCACTGTATTGTAGACACTAATGAGCTAGATGGGTCCATGGGCTAACTCCTGCATTGCAGAGGATTGAACTACTAGATGACCCTTAGGGATCCCTTCCAACTCTACAATTCTATGATTCTGTGACTCAGTATAAGGCAGCTTCCAAGGTTCTGTTTGCCATGGGATCTTTGACTTCTGCCATGCAACGGTCATGTTGTTAGGAACCATATGCTTGTTCCTGTTTGCCTGAAAAAGAATTAATGCACATGCCTTGACAAAAGATCCAGCTGGTGCCTAAGAGAAGAACCCATCTACTTAGCAGCACCCTCCCAGTTTGCTCTTAATACTGATCCTTATTCAGACTGGCTCCAAGCATTTGCACTTTTATTTAGAGCCTATTTGGAAGTTAAACGGACTCGGTTCCAGAAGTCCATTCAGCTTCCAAAACGTTGACTTCCAAAGTGTGGCTTCTGATTGGCTGCAAGAAGCCAATTTCCTCTCCCTTTGCTGTCTACTTGCCAGTTTCAACTCTGCTGACACCCGGTGGGAAATGTGCTGGGCAATTCTGTTTATGGCAGCGCAAGCATAGACCCTAACTGTACTTGCATATGTTCTTTTGCAAATTATGCACAATATCCACAGACAAGGTGGCAGGAGAGTTCCTTGGCACTCACTCATATGTGGCTGTTTATGGCGTGAAGGCTGCCATAATAGTCTAACTTTGCATTATGTAATGTTATGCTTTGTTTTTAGAGTTATATAAGCAGGCCAGAGGTAATGCCTCAAATGGAAACTGCTTTAGATGCGACATTTGTACGAGCACCTATAAAAGTGCCGTTCACTTAATTCTTGCCAGCAAAACACTTATATATATTTCAAGCATGAGTAGTCCTATTACTTTAAGTGCTTTGCTGGGTAAGCTGAGAGTTTTCCTTCACATCCAGTACTGGTTTTTAATTGATGCTTATTTGAAGCTGAATTGAGGGCTCTTGGTAAAGGTTTGTCTACTGCTTAGGCATGGCATTTGCAAGTGTTTATCGTTGGAACAGCATAGCTATAATGAAATAGATGGTTAAAAAATACAGTTCGGTGGAGTGGACCAAAGCAAAGTTAAACTAGAATTTATTCCCACAAAACTGAAATCCATAAACTGAACTTTGCAAGGAAACAGAAAATGCAAAACTCAGAATATCTTAAGCAAAACCATAAGAAGACTTATTGTGTGACATATTGAAAATGTCAGGTGTAGGATAATACATGTATTGACATTTCTTATTTCCCTGTTATTTTTAGCTTTATCTTCCACCAAATTACATCCAAAGTCACTTAAGGCAACATTTTTAAAGATCTTATTGATGGGAAATCCTTAACTTGATCATGATTTCAATAACCCTTTATGTTTACCATCCGAGTCTGTACTTGAATCACACAGGGTAGAATTCAACTAAGTTCCATTCAGAGTACACCCACTGAAATGAATGAACATGGCTATCGTAGGTCCATAAAGTTCAATGTGTGTGATCTGAGTAATACCACCCAAAAATATCACCCAAAGTAATTTGATTATGTCTGGATGTCAACTAGACTGGAGACATGAAATTTACCGAATGTGGTAAATTCAGAGCCAGTGCTCTGAATTTAGAACCATAGTGTTGGAACAAGACCTAGGTGATCTGGGTTCAAATCCCCACACAGCCATAATGCTCACTTGGTGACCTTGGGCCTGTCCCAGTCTGTCAGCCTAGCTTACCTTATGGGCTTGCTGTGAGGATAACCACGTGCAGGGAGAGACCCAGGGGGTGGGGTGGGGGTGGTGGCAGGCTACAAATGTGATAATAAATAAATAAATTATTGTCACTAAAACAGTAGAGCCTGGAAAACTGACCACCACCTGGTTCCTGGTGGTTCTGGAGTAAGGATATGGGAGCAAGTTCATCATCTAGCCTGATGAGAGGACCGCTCTCCTCTGAACTGTATATAAGTCAGGCTCCTTGAAGGACAGGAAATCCTGGTTTTTCCCAGCAGGAATTCACTGGAATTCAGTTCCAGCACCTCTCAGGGGGTAGCTATTGCCATTATAAGAGAACAAGGGTGGCGTTCATGGTGAGACTTTTTTATATATTTAGAAAAATCACAATAACTATTGTTTTGCTTTGTATTTATGTATTTTAATTGTTGCTTTTGGTAATATTGAATTTATTCTGTGTTAAATTGTTGATTTTTGTCATTTTTTAATTTACTGATATGCTTTGTATTTCATATATTTGCATTTTTACATTTTTGAAAGTTTGCTGTAAGCCACTTTGGGCACAGCTCATTGTGGAAAAGTGGCATATTAATAAACTTAATCAATTTTTGCTGGCTCTTCCTTTCCTCAGATGCCATGACAGGGCTACTCAGTGATGGTTTTTTCCAAGGGAGGAGATGTGGTTTGACTTTTAAGACAACGCTCCCCCATCCCCGCTTGTATTTACTGTTTTATTTCTGGTCTCTCATTCATTGTTATTAATATTTTTATGCCTTGTGAGGTTCACCTGAAAGGTTGCACACCTTGTAACAGTAGCATAGAAATAAGATAGAGTCACTGTCTCAAATTCAAAGAGCCAAAAGTGCAAAAGAAAGGTATTCCCCTGCTACTCTTTTCATATTCTCACTGAAAAAAACTGGATATGAAGAGAAGCTTCCCCTTGCTCTGAGCCACAATGCAAGCCTGGAGAAAGGGGAAGCCCACAAGAAGACTGGGCAACCCCCTTGCTTCTTAACAGCTTTGAGAGGCTTTGCTCAGCTGTCCTTGCAACTGGGGATGTCAGAGAAACCTGCTCTAAATGGATGAAGATACAGAAATCCCCTCCATTCATGTGTTCAGGAATAGAACCCCTTGAACCAAATGCAATGTGTATTCATTCATAGTTTGTTTTTTTAAGTCTGCAGATTATATGTAATTAATGACACGTCTTTAACATGTCACTTTGTTTGCCATTTCCTTCTTTTTATCATGAAGCTCAATAAGGGTTTAGAACCCTGCAGGGAGAAAACTAATTTATGGGCCATTAGCAGCTTCATTTACTATGAAAGGGAACAAACAGGGAATCTAATAACACATTTTATTTGTTCTTGGCTAACAGAGGGATTGCCAAGGTGTGAGAAAGTCATTGAGGTGCCTCTTTGCTTGTCTGATTCCTGAAACATTAAGTTTCCAAAGATAGCCTACATGCACTAAGACTGCAATGCTAGCCATGCCTATTCATAAATAAATCCCATTGAATTTAGGAGGGGTTAGGATTTCAGCATTAATCTGCTTCCAACCTTTGAATTTTTAAAACAATGTTATGTATCACTTATTATTTTCTTTCCACGTGGAAAGAAGATCTCTCACTTACGGGTAGATTTTATCTGTGTTCCTCCATTAAAGTTCCAGTAGGGAGAACCATCTGAATTTGACTGCCCATTTTTGAACACCCTGTAAATGCATTTTGTTAATATTAATTTAACTTTAAAATTCCTTCCCCTCCCTTTCCCCTCACAAAACGTTTTCTTGACATCACTCAACTCTCCCTCCATGATGCCTAATTGGGGTGGGGGGAGATAGGATGACAAGCTGATACTAAATTGTGAAGTCAAGGCAGTGAGAGTGGAAGCAAAGCCACGAAAGCTCATACCATGACAAACTGAGTTGGTCTCTAAGGTGCTACTGGAAGGATTTTTTAAAATTTTTTGTTTCGACTACATCAGACTAACACAGCTACCTACCTGTACCTACATACCTATGAGACTTACTTTTGAGTAGAGCTTCCAGCCTTACATAGCTTTGTGATGGGCCATTAGTCACTTTATCATGTTTGTGTTAATGGTATCACATAGCTCTATGTTGCTTTTATCCCTCAGTAGGGAACGCTAGAAAGGGCAATTGATTTGTAAATACTGTATAGTGCAACTATATAGGGTATTATAGTGTAATCTATATAGTGTAGATCATGTCAACAACAAATATGTATAGTGCAGCTATAGCAAACAGTAGTGGATACAGGACTGTATTGGATGGAAACAACAGTGGAACAAAACCATTCCACTTTACAAAGAATCAATGACTAATTTTGAACATCCCTGCTTACAACATAGATCTACTATTGGAGTTGGAGAAAAGAGAACCATTTCCCAACAGTACGGGGGAAGAAATGTGCCACCGTTCAGATATTACTGGATTACAGCTTCCATCATGCCTGATCAATGGTCACAGTTTCCTCACCCCTTAAAGAGCAGCTCAGCTTTATGATGAGATTCACAGGGTCAAATTACAGCAAAGTTTGTGCAATTACCCAAACAAATAAGGAAGCCCTTTTGTCCCTGCTCCTAACCTAAAAGCAGGGCACTTTTTCTAAGCATCTTTGCCCTTTGTGAAACCTGGTTTTAGACAGGCGAGTTCAAGAAACCACGTTCCTTTAACATGAATTAAGTTGGTAGTGATGCACCCAGTATCATCTGGGCAGCAGCATTTTGAATTGCTCCTGAATTAGGAAGCCTCCTGTTCCAGAGGCAGGGTCAGCCTGTTTTGAAGGGGATTACATTGCAGTTTGAGGGTGCACTTGGACACCCCTTTGCTCAAGCTTTGGCAGCTACACCTATTCCTGGGATGGCCAGTTCTGGGCATGGTCACATATGCATTAGTTATAATCTAGGTTGGATTACTGTAATGTGATGTGATGTGAGGCTGTGCTTGAACACCACCTGGAAACTACAGTTAGTGGGGGAAATGCTGTCACTACGAGACCAACAATTGCTAATTTTAGAGATTATGTTTAACCCTGATCTCTAAATCAAGAGATTTGGAGTTGCTGGTCCATTTCTCGGTGTAATTCAAGTTACTATGTCTCCTAAGCTTGAACAAGCAGAAGTGGAACCAGAATCTCAGACAAACAGATGGGAATGTAAACATTTTCAACTAACATTTCTGAAAAGTAATTTATTTTCTTTTTGTATAAAAAATGTATTTTGGAAACATGCTTTAAAGATACTGTGAAAATGCTTTTAAGATAGCATGAGCAATTTGTTCAGTACAGAAGTCCATGTTGGAAATATATAACAAATCAAGACGGATGCAGCTGCTCTGCATATTTATTTGGATGTAATTAACAATTTAAATATCTTTTTGATGAGGTGCCATATGTCAAACTATGGCTGGTAAGCAGGATGCACTTAGTCTCCTATATGCTCATTGCAAAAGCATTGCTCACAAATGTGAAAAATGTAGCCTGGCCTTCACACATCAATTGTATTTTACTAACTTTCAGGATAGAGCAGGATTATACATCCATATTTCGAGAGTTTAACTCAGGGGCGTTGAAAACAATAAATTGGAAGCAGAGATCACATGACCAGAATTCCATCCGTGAGATATCTCTAGTGATGGAAGGAGAGAAGGTAGGTTTCTCAAAATTTGCCTTTCACTTTGCATCTCCCAAATCTGCTCTTGAGGCTTAGGAGCAAAAACCCACTGGGTCCTCTGCTGGATCAAAGATCTTCTTGTTTGCAGAAGAGCAACTCTAGATCCAAGCCAATCAACTTGAATCTGTTTTTTTACACTGCCTCTTACTTTCTGCTCTTGTAGATTTTTTTTCTCCTCTGCAGTTAAATTCTTTAATAAATTATAAGGGCTAAAATCATGCAGTTTTTTTTTAAAAAATAACCCTATAACAACAAATTTAATTTTAACTTACCCCAAAAGTATTCAAGGGACCCACATGAACTATTGTCAATATTTACCCTTTGCACCCGTGATATGAAGATACAAGGCAACATGTCCAGATTTAGTGACGGACTGTGACGTATTAATTTTGCATGGCTGATCTACAGTGTAATCAACTAATTAGCTGCTATTTCATGGCAAACTTACTGCTTCTGATTCTTAGAATCATAGAACTGTAGAGTTGGAAGGCACCCCACGGGCCATCTAGTCCAACACCCTTCAATGCAGAAATACAGCTCACAACTGTCTCTATATGGGCTTGAACCACCATCCTTCTGGTTAAGAGCCAGGGGCACTGACCTCAACAGGAGCACAACAGGAATTCTCACTACCAATATAGGATCTAGAAAATGGCATCACCTCCTTATCTTCCTTGCTCAGGTATCCCCACCCTGGCTCTAAGCTTTGGATCAGATATTCAATTGTTCCTACTGTTCTCTGCTCACACGTTTTAAGGGTTTCCAAGGAGGTCCTGCTAGTATCACTGCCCCCAGATTCCTTGAGCTGGTAAGCTTCTGAGGTGAACCTCCCTTCATCATTCAAATGCCTTACTAGCTTAGCTCATACTTTTTTAAATATCACATGCATTTAAGCAGTCTGTTAATCACATGCAGGGCCATCTCAAGCATGTCGGGTGCCCTGGCGCCGTGGTGCGGAGATCGCTCCGGAGCCCCCCTGCCGGCCCTGCGCCCTGGCGCCCTGCGCCACCCAGCCTACCCCTAGAGCCAGCCCTGATCACATGCTTTTTCAGACCAAATAACGTATAAAGCCCAGGCTGTGGTCCGAGTCCAGGCCATTTCCTTGGGCACCTCATGCTCCTACTCTGTCTGGGTGGCAAGGGATGGTCTTCTTCCCCACATGCAGGAGGCAGAAGAGTTCTTCTCATTCTTAACTTCTTTTATGATGGGGGCTATGAAGTGAATGTTATAGGAAGCATTAATCTAGCATCATTTTCCAGATTAATACCCCCCAATCCCATTTTGTGTCCCTGTTCTGAATATAAAACAGGTTAATGAAAATCCTGATAAGATGACCAAGAACGGTATCTCTGAATAAACTGCTTTGGCTGATTACCTGTTAAATATAAATGTAGCCCTTGTGAGAGATTGGGGTTGGGGAATGCAAACATTTAATGATGTATTCCACCTATGGAAGGTCATAAATTTGATCCAGCAACAAATCATTTTGAACCTTGGTATATTAGATAAGTCAATGACTGGCTGAAATCTGCAAAGCCAGTGGGAAGGATTATCCATCATTTTGTGTTATAAATGGTACCTTTTGTTCCTTGAACTGCAAAAGATGCTTTAAAACTAGTGAAACTAATCATAACAAGAGACAACAAAGCCAATTCATTTTAGAAGTTGGAACAAACTCGGGCAGAAAATTACTATTGTCCATAGTGCTTCAAGGGTTTAATACTAAATCTACTGCAAAAAGAAAGGCTGCATTAGTCCCAAAGACACAGTGAAAATATCAACTCGGTTAATATAAGAAAAACAAATGGAGCAATTAACCAGGATTCCTACGTCACCAACAGACCTGTGAAATGAGCTAACTAATACAAAACCAACTAGCTTTCATAACCAAAAGCAATGAAAATAGTCAACCCATTACCTATACTGTAAAATACCTATACTGTAAAATCCCATAAATAATTGAAGGTGAATGCAAAATTACTTTCAGCACAAAAAATAATTTGGCTGCAATCCTAAACAAATTTACGAAAGAGTAAGATTAGCAGGAAGATTAACATTCTATACCAGTTTTAATTTTTGCCTTATCTCATATTGTAATGTTTTGATTACAATAGCTAATCTGTTTAGTATGAAACAAATTGCAGATATGCAGCCTTGTGTTTATCCAAAGCACGTAATAGAAGAATATGTGGAAAGAGTGTTGTCGCTCCCAGTCCCATGGGATTTACATCCTGTTGCATCCTCTGCCCCTCCTTGAGATGACCCTATAGTCACATGGTGCATTATTCAAATTATCATGTAGTAATTGGAACAGTTGTGGTATCAACACAACACCTGCAATCGGGTATTTACTGCAGGAGCTGTGTTTATAGGCATTATTTTCTACTAGGCTGCAGTGTTAATTTTTTTTAATCTGCAACATTAGAATTATATATTTGTACTCCTTTCCACCCATAGCTGCCAAGTCTCCCGTTTTTCGCGGGAAACCCTCAGATTTTAATCCATTTCCCGCTGTTATCCCGAATAGAAAAAAATTCCGGAAATCCCTCGGATTTCCTACCTGCCAGGGAGGCTCCATTTCGGGTGCCACTCTGCCCATGTCTGGGCACCGGAAATCGGGCAGCGCTGGCACCAGAAGTTGCTTCTATGCATGTCCGGACATGCGTAGAAGCGAATTCCGGTGCGGCACCACTGCTGATCCCGCATTTTTCAGTGGGAGACTTAGCAGCTATGTCTAGCAATGGTACAATACTATACTTTAATTAACAGTGTACAAGAGTGTGTGGGAGCCAGTATGGTGTAGTGGTTGTGACCCTATTCAGCCATGAAATTCACTGGGTAAACTTACTGAGCTTAACCTACTTCAACAAGGTTGATGTACAGATACATTTTGAAGTGGAAGAACCATGTATATACTAGCTCCTAGGAGGAAAGGTGGGAAGGTAGACTTCAACACAGCATTCTTCCAATTATTCCATCTGTGCAAGCATTTCAGCATGCCAGACAAAATGATCCCCACTCATCTCCTTGTATGCATTGTTCTATAGGTTCTTACAAGCTCCCCCCCCCCAATAGTGAATTTTGGAGAGGTCAGGAGAAAACCAGGGGGAGAAGAAAGGAAAGCTCCATTGCACACACAGGGGTCCTTGTGCAGGCTTTCCACTGACAGGGCTCATTAGATGAATCCCAACATTAATAAATAAATATTAGATATATTCCATTTTAAATCTGTGCATGCTCATCCCAGCCTTTTATGAATCATGATACCTGCAGCTCATTCCTGTGAGGAGGAGGTATTAAAAGCATGAAAGGAAAATATGAAAATCTATCTGGCACCAAGCCTCGTGAAGCTATGCAATGACATCACAAGCTGGAGCTTGTAAAAAGCCAACAGTGCAGTCATTGTCCTAAAGAGCCATTTTCAAATACCTGTAAGATGCTTCTCCAGAATTATGGCTCCTTTAGTCCTAATGTGGAATTCCTCAAGAAATTCTCAGCCCATCTTCTTAAACAGATGATGATTGCTTTCTAGTCTTGCCTGGTTTGGCAAATTTTCATTAACGGCTACTAAGCCAAGCTTTCCTATCTATCTATCAATCATCTACAGTGGTACCTCAGGTTAAGTACTTAATTTGTTCTGGAAGTCCATACTTAACCTGAAGCATACTTAACCTGAAGCAAACTTTCCCATTGAAAGTAATGGAAAGTGGATTAATCCGTTCCAGACGATGAAAAACACCCCCTAACACAGCAATTTAACACGAATTTTACTGTCTAATGAGACCATTGATACATAAAATGAAGGCAATAATCAATGTACAGTGGTACCTCAGGTTAAGGGCAGTGCCAAAGAATGCTCTAACTACCGCACAATTGCGCTCATTTCACACGCTAGCAAGGTTATGCTTAAAATTCTACAAGGCAGGCTTAGGCAGTATGTGGACCGAGAACTCCCAGAAGTGCAAGCTGGATTTCGAAAGGGCAGAGGAACCAGAGACCAAATAGCAAACATGCGCTGGATTATGGAGAAAGCTAGAGAGTTCCAGAAAAACGTCTACTTCTGCTTCATTGACTATGCAAAAGCCTTTGACTGTGTCGACCACAGCAAACTATGGCAAGTTCTTAAAGAAATGGGAGTGCCTGATCACCTCATCTGTCTCCTGAGAAATCTCTATGTGGGACAAGAAGCTACAGTTAGAACTGGATATGGAACAACTGATTGGTTCAAAATTGGGAAAGGAGTACGACAAGGTTGTATATTGTCTCCCTGCTTATTTAACTTATATGCAGAATTCATCATGCGAAAGGCTGGACTAGATGAATCCCAAGCCGGAATTAAGATTGCCGGAAGAAATATCAACAACCTCAGATATGCAGATGACACAACCTTGATGGCAGAAAGCGAGGAGGAATTAAAGAACCTTTTAATGAGGGTGAAAGAGGAGAGCGCAAAATATGGTCTGAAGCTCAACATCAAAAAAACCAAGATCATGGCCACTGGTCCCATCACCTCCTGGCAAATAGAAGGGGAAGAAATGGAGGCAGTGAGAGATTTTACTTTCTTGGGCTCCTTGATCACTGCAGATGGTGACAGCAGTCACGAAATTAAAAGACGCCTGCTTCTTGGGAGAAAAGCAATGACAAACCTAGACAGCATCTTAAAAAGCAGAGACATCACTTTGCCGACAAAGGTCCGTATAGTTAAAGCTATGGTTTTCCCAGTAGTGATGTATGGAAGTGAGAGCTGGACCATAAAGAAGGCTGATCGTCGAAGAATTGATGCTTTTGAATTATGGTGCTGGAGGAGACTCTTGAGAGTCCCATGGACTGCTAGAAGATCAAACCTATCCATTCTTAAGGAAATCAGCCCTGAGTGCTCCCTGGAAGGACAGATCGTGAAGCTGAGGCTCCAATACTTCGGCCACCTCATGAGAAGAGAAGAATCCTTGGAAAAGACCCTGATGTTGGGAAAGATTGAGGGCACTAGGAGAAGGGGACGACAGAGGACAAGATGGTTGGACAGTGTTCTTGAAGCTACGAACATGAGTTTGACCAAACTGCGGGAGGCAGTGCAAGACAGGAGTGCCTGGCGTGCTATGGTCCATGGGGTCACGAAGAGTCGGACACGACTAAACAACAACCTCAGGTTAAGTACTTAATTGGTTCTGGAAGTCTGTACTTAACCTGAAGCGTACCTAACCTGAAGCGAACTTTCCCATTGAAAGTAATGGGAAGTAGATTAATCCATTCCAGATGGGTCCGCGGAGTACTTAACTTGAAATTATTCAACCTGAAGCATACTTAACCCGAGGTATGACTGTATTCCACACACACACACACACACAGTATAGGACTGGGAAAGTTGATAGGTCTTTCCCTTTTCCTTCATTCCTTACTTTCCCAAAGTCACCTTGTGGAGTGGGTGTTATGGAAGAGGAAAACTGGCAGTAGGGAAGGTTAGAGATGGCATAGGTCCCATCATCTTTAGGTACCAAATGTCCCTTTGTACAGCACAACTTTGGAATAGGAAGGCAAGAAAACAAACTGTCATCAGGGAACTGGATTACAGCAGATTGTGCCTGGGATACTCTTTTTATACTTTCCTTTTATCAAACTACAATGCCTATAAAAAATTTGCAGTGTCTTTCCCTGTTCACATTTTGCACTTCCATATTAAATGCTTCTTTTTCTGGCAGTCACTTTAACCACACAAACCATCCATTACAGCAATACTCTTATTTCCTCTGTGTTAAGGTTTTAGCATCAACCTCAAGAGGCTCATAAAAACAGAGGCTACCTCTGTTCCAATGCTGTGAGACACTCAGGAACAATTGTGTTTTTCTCTCAATCTCCAGAATGGCCAGTTTAATTTCTCTTAGGGCAATTTGTCTATCAGTGCGCGATTAAAATTTTAATTTCTCTTTGACAATTCATTGCAGAAAATTCATTAGAAACCAGGGCAATCTATCATTTCCTGTTTCATCTAGCAGGGACATGAATAGTTCATTATTGTTTGACACTCCTGCTTCCAGCATCGTTATTAATGAGAATCAGCAGCAAGTCATATCAGATGGCAAAAGGCATCTCTGAAACCAACCCTACCATTGGGGAGAGCGAGCAACCTGTCTCAGGCAGAAAGTGGTGGGAGTTGCAGAGCTGCAGGAAGGTAAAGGGACCCATGACAATTAGGTCCAGTCGTGACCGACTCTGGGGTTGCGGTGCTTATCTCGCATTATTGACCTAGGGAGCCGGCGTACAGCTTCCAGGTCATGTGGCCAGCATGACAAAGCTGCTTCTGGCAAACCAGAGCAGCACATGGAAATTCTGTTTACCTTCCTGCTGTAGCAGTACCTATTTATCTATTTGCACTTTGATGTGCTTTCGAACTGCTAGGTTGGCAGGAGTTGGGACTGAGCAACGGGAGCTTGCCCCGTCACAGGGATTTGAACCGCCGACCTTCTGATCGGCAAGCCCTAGGCTCTGTGGTTTAACCCACAGCGCCACCTGCGTCCCACAGGGAGGTATTGGAGGGCAAAAGCTTTGTTTATGCCACATGGCCTTCTTTGCATCCCCTAAACACGCCTGCTGTCTTAGAGGAGGATGCTTGAGCATCAGTGTGGAATCCAGCCAGGTAATGCACATAGAACAGGGGGAGAGGTGAGTGACAGCTTATCATTTGCCTTTGACAACATCTTGTCATTTACCTCATTCAAGATTTATATATATATATATATATATATATGTTAATGAAGAAGCCACAAGCTTACCACGACAGATTTTGTCACTTCCTTTGATTGATCAGAAGGTATATCCATTATGACTATGGCCTGGGTTCTGTCTACCTTAGGGAGTGAAGTCCTTCACATATTCCTCCCAAATAGAATAAAATAACTAGAAAAGCCTGGCTATTGTTCAGAAAACACCCCCCCCCTTCATTCAGTTATTGTATGAGCAAAAAGCAGAACCACATCCACTAGCTCTATCCCAGTGTTGATGCAGCTGCTGCCACCAGCCTCACCCTCTAATGCTTGCGACACCAGACACCAGACACCAGACGAGCCCAGAACTCAAGATATGTATGCAATGGGCCTGGTCCCACTCCTCACCCACACAAACATGTGGAGGCTTTTCTTCTGAACAGCTCTTACATCCTGTTCTTTACTTCATTGAGAGCCCAGAACAGGCTTTATTCATTAGCAACATTCAAATTTTGTGGGAATAGTCTACCAAAACAAACACCCCATAAACCCGATCATGAGCCCCTTCCAACCAAGGTTCATCTCGCCTAACATCCTGAGGACAACCAGATGCTCCTGGGAAACATGAGCTTGGCTATCCTCCTCTCTGCATCTCACCAGCAGATGAAAACATTTCTGTTTAGGAAGGTCTAAATTTGTAGCTGGGTGACACGGACTAGTTAACTACGACTGCTTCTGGATAATATGTTATAGCCTGCTATAAATAAGTTGTCATTTATAATATGGTGGGATGGCGTTTTGCTAAATTGTTTTATGTTTTTGCTGTCTTATCTACTGTAAACTGGTATGTTGACTGTCTAGTCACCCAGGGGTGCCCAAACTTTTTTCAAGGAGGACAAGATTGGATGAAGTGAACATGCATGGGGACCGACAAAAGCTTTTAAAGGATTTTACCCCAGGACATATACTGCACAGCGGCCGGATTAAATTGACCAGCGGGCTGGATTAGGCCCCTGAAATGAACTTTGGACATGCCTGGTCTAGTGTAGGGGGTGATCAGTGTGTGTGTGTGTGTGTGTGTGTGTGTTTAAAAAAAAAACCACCCATGCATTTTAAAGAAAGAATGACATATATCATACCTGTCAACCATTCCAATTTGACCAGGACATTCCAGAATTACAAAAGCCATCCTGGCTTCTAACTGCATCCTGGAATGTCCCATTTTCAGTGCCACTCTCTCATCCGAGTCAGCTAGCTCCTGCAAGAGCTTGGCACTGAAAGACGATTGCCTTTCATGTGAAAGAAAGCGGCTGAGCAGGAGCCCATGGAGGTGGAGGTGGTAATGACACAGACCACCAGGCTGCCCCCACTGGGCCCAGACATCACACCTCTTCTGCCTAATGCTCCTGCCCCACTGGAAAAGAAGAAGACAATGAGGATGAGGACAATGACAGGGAAGAAGAGGTAGCAGTGCATCACTCGCTGAGCTTGCTGCTGCCAGTAATGGAGACAGGGGATGGGGCAGGGAAGCCCCAGTTGGCTCATACAGGAGCACAACATGGAAAGGTGCACACCCCAATTTTAATTGGTGGAACATTGAAGTGTACACATAATTAAGTCTGTTGCAACACTGGTTTTAGGCTGGGTCCAGGCCATACCTGTCAACCCTCCCCCCTTTTTTTGCGGGAAATTCCCTTATTCCAGCGCCGTTTCCCGCTGATCTTGGATTGTTAGATATACTGTAGACCAGGCATAGGCAACCTTGGCTCTCCAAAACTACAACTCCCATGATCCCTAGCTAACAGGGCCAGTGGTCAGGGATCATGGGAGTTGCAGTTCCAAAACATCTGGAGAGCCAAGGTTGCCTATGCCTGCTGTAGACTGTCCCCGGCACAGGTGAGGCTGCTGATCCCTCATTTTCAAATCTGAAAGTTGACAGCTATGGTCCAGGCGGTTTCCTCACACAGGGTGCCATGCCAAAGGGACACAAAATTGAGAAGATCCATTTGGGGGAGCCAGTTTTTGACCTCACACAGGGTGCCATATTACAAAAGACTGCCAAAACCCGCCCCTGGGTGTTGCTCCTAGGTTTACCCAGGAGTCAACAATGGGAGGGAGGGGCTTTCTGAAATCAGACAGAGAAGCAGCAGTCCAAGCGGGAGAACCAATTAAACAAAAGGGGAGGCACTGTGGCTTTCCTGATGCTGGACTCTAACTCCCATCAGCCCCAACCAGCATAGTAAATAGTCCAAGATGATGGAAGTTGAAGTGCAACAGCATCTGAAGGGCACCATGTAGCAATCCCTGGATACAGTATTTTTTTTACCTTACTCAGACTGTGAGTCACATTTTAAATCAGATGGAAATTTATCTGTGTGGTTCCACTTAAACCTCTGGCTAACTCAAGCAAGGACTTTCAAAGCCACTTTCCAATAATAGGAAATAAAGTCTGGGAGAGACAGGCGACCATGAATCAATAACATTGCTTCATTGAAGTGATTAACATTAATTCAGTGCCGGCATCCCTGAAAGCCCATGCTGTTAACTCCAAAACTGAGGTCCATCGTGATTGCTCAGCATATCCTGGAAATGTCCCAGTAGCACAGAAAAACATAGCAGAATGAGGCTGCAATCACAGTCACACTAACTGGGAAGTAAGCCCCACTGAATTCAGTGGGATTTACAACTTGAGCAAATGCATAGGATTGCAAGTTCTTCTCCTTGAAGTGGATTTTTGAATGAGTTCCAGAAATGGTTTAGTTTGTGCCTGCTACTGGGATGCTTAATGTAGTTTAGAGGATTATACAAAGGGTGGGGGGAGATTAAATGATAGCTGCAGAGCCCATGCTCAACTGGACTCGCCCCATGCAACTGTTTTGCCAATATCAGAGGATTATTTTCAATTTTTCATTAGCACTGCAGTCATCTGCCTTTCAAATGCAATGTATTATATATTACCACCGGAATGAATAATACAGATTTGTTAGCTAGCTGGGAAGTAGAGATGTTGCAACTGCTACAGCTTCCTTTTCAAATCCTTTGAAGTGTTTCTCAACTGCAACAGGGATACAGCGGCTTGCGCGATTACAGAATAATTAGAGGTTGACAGATACTGTCAATTAGAGGTTGACAAAGACACTTAAGGTAACAGAGAGAAATCATGCATCCCTTGCCAGTAACACAAACTGCACCCTGGTATTCATCCCATTGAATCCTAGTGATTTTCCACACACACACACACAGAGAGAGAGAGAGAGAGAGATGGAATTTGGCTTTGAGACAATTTCTCTTGACCTTTACATGTAAGGGTCTGGAGAGAAACGTAGGCAGTTAGCCAAGCCCTCCTGAGGACAGATAATAGAAATGCTTGTCAAATGCAGGAAGCCTGGCAGTAAAAAACAAAGTCCGAAAATGTCTTGGAGCTTTAAGGCCATTCTCTTGTGAGAGAATGGATTCAGCAGTGACACAGATTACCTAGTGGAATTGTGGGATGTTACTATTTCCCCATGCAATATATCTATAAAAGGCACATGGTACTCCACCTTAGAAAAATGGTTTAGACACATGACACTCCGTTGTAGCAAACGGGGTGCCTTCTGGAGTCCGTGATTCCTAGGGCTGAACGAAATATTGCATGGAATGAAATGAAAAGTGACGGCAGTTCTGATCTAGATAATGCTTAGGGACAATTTTAACATTATGCTCTCCAGACCAATTTGGGCAGGGTGTCACCCCAAAAAACCCCTTGTATATCATGCCAACTCTGCGTGGAAGCTTATAAACTGCTTAATATGTTGATAAGCCCAAGTGTACTTTGCTAGGGCACACAGTCCTAACAGACACTGATGCTGGCATGGCAACTTTGTCTGTAATCAGGCCTATCCATATGGTAAGCAGCTTACAAACACTATGACGCCACACAGAGCTGCTGAAATGCCAGATTTTGGTTTTTTTCCCCTCCCCTTCCCAAATGACCTACAATGTGTCCTATCCCTCGCCAGCCTCCAGAAAGGTAAATCCTCTTTTGGTCCTGACCTGGCTGCCTAAGTGAGTCAATGTGAGCAGCTGCTGCAAGTCTTTAACTGCTGCTGGTAGGCACACATGCACCCTTGATGGGCTACCCTTTATTCCACCTGGGTCCTATACTGTGCCTGCCTCTATAGTCCTGCTGTCTTGCTCTCTAGGCATAGCTTCTGCAGGTGCTGAAGGAGCACAGTGGGGAAGCTTTCTCTATGCAGATGTCTGCATCAGTCTGTGGACATCCAGGGGGGTGGGGCCAGTGCCGCCAATGACATCAGAACCCATCTACACCCCATTTCTCCTTCCATAAAATGTGGCATGGAAGGCAGAACAATCTACAGTACAATGAAGGAGGAGTGGAGAATCTTTTTCAGTTTAAGGGCCACATCGCTTCTGTACAATCTTCTAGCGGCCCCCATGATGCTGGTGGGTGGGTTAGAGGCAAAGGTGGGCGGAGCAACAAATGCAAATATTACTTTTGCTCAGCGCACTTTCTCCATGCAACCCTCCATCCCCCGTTCAGGCAAGCAAGAGGCATCGTCAGATTTTGTGACAGTCCTCCCCAATATAGGGAACCACAAGATCTTTTTGTGCTACCCATGGAAGCCATTTTGTGCTGGCACCCACGAGATGTGTATCAGCATAGGAGTAGCAGCACCTCATTTTCTTCCAAAAAAGAGAGCACTGAACCTTGGGAGATCTCAATCCCTACTTCTTACACACATTTTGGGATATTCACTTGAATTAATAATAGTTAATTCACCACATACTTCAAAAAGATTCATTACATGCTCTGCTGATGAGGTCTAAGCACTTTAAATGTTTAACTTTAAAGGTTTTTATTTATTATAACAATGTGACTTTAAGTCCAAAATATTTGCTATTCAAAGCTTTACACTATTCCTTCTGATTAATGATGGAGCTTTATAAATTCAATTTACTGTTTATGGAAAGTATCTAAGGCAGCCTTTTCAGTATTAATTGGCTTTTTTTAAAAAATGAGTCAATTTGGTTCATTTTAAGTGAGGCATTAGGCAGCTATTTTCCCTGAGTCTCACGGCCTGTTAGGCTCAGTAGAAGAAAAAAAACAATTATGAGTTATTAAAAATTGATAATTCACAAAATCACTAATTTAACACTTAAGAGAAACAAAGTAGAAAATTATTTTGAAGTCAGCCAGGCATTACAACAGAAATGTCTGAAGCAAAATGATACATAATAAGACTTGGGCAGTCGGTGTGTTCTAGTTGCACTGTTACTTCACATGAGATGGTGAAGATGCTCAAGCGATTTGGCAAGAATCTGGCCTGAACTCAGTGTCAACCCGCCAACATGTCCCCAGGGTGTTACGCCCATACAAAGCAGTATCTTTGAAGAAACAATGCTGTAAAAAGGTTTCCCACAACATAGAAAGTTTGAAGGCAACTTGTTTACCTCATTCTAAGGTTGTGTGTAGATGTGCCCTGGGCCCTTTGAAGCCCTTTGGTTGTATGGAATACAACAATTGACCTCTAAGATTGAAACCAGTGCTGTTTTCTCCCTCCAGCTACATCTGACATTGCCATGAGGTTATTTATTTACTTAGTTTACTTAATAGAACATAAAATGTCTGAGTGGGTTTCCAAAAATACAGTCTGGGTATTGAGATTAAGTCATGGCTATGTGACCACCAGGAGTAACTGGTGTGCTTTGGCTGGCTCTAAATGGTTTGATTCTGCCAGTTTTTTATTTTAACCTACAGAGACCTTATTTGAGTCTAAACAAGTACAATCTATTAGGTTGATGGGCACAAGGGATAGGATCTTCTCAGTGATGGCTCCCCTGGTGTGGAATGGGTTTTCTACAAACTGACAAAAGTCTCCTACAGCACAGACCTTACTGCCAGCTGTTCTTTTCCAGTGTTTTTATACCACTGATTGCCGAGATGTTTCTGAATTTATTTTCTTGCAACTCAAATGTATTTCAACTGGTTCTCCTTTAGTTGTACATCACCTTCAGATGGCTACCCTAAAAGCTAGAATATAAAATATGTTAGGTAAATAAATATGCTGCAGCAGTAATGTCAAAAAAGAAACATGTTCTTCATCTGCTCTATGTCCAAAACAGTAAAAGAAAAAGCAAGTAGCAAAATTTTGCAAGGTTTCCCCATCCCTTGAAGAAAGCCCAGCCAATCAAGGACCATTTCTTACTTTCCTTTTAATGTTATCTATCTCTGTCTTTGAGCACATATTTTCCAAAGCATTTCTTGGAAGCATTAAAACAGGACACTGAAAGGTTCTGCCCAGAATCTTGAAATCACAACCCCCCCCCCCCAACCAAACATACCTCAACAGACCTTTTACATTAGGCCATAACTATTTATGATAGTAAACTGGCAGACCCTACACATTCATTCATTCATTCATTCATTCATTCATTCATTCAAGGTCAGCTTCAGAAAGAAGCTGCAGCTTACTGATGAACTCAATTTACATGCAAGTGTCCAAATGCTCAAATATTAGCTGAATGTGTATTAAACGAGAGCTTTGGGGACCAAGCTGAAAACCTATGCCAATTGATATACTGTTGCTTTAGCCTTGTGCAATCAGGTTTTGGCCTTGTGAAATTAGTGTAGTTAACTTTCATTCACCCTCTTTCTAACAAGCATTGTTCTATGTATACGTTTAATTATCCTGCGAGTGGTATGAAAAAGTCACAGCCAAAGCACTGTGCAATTATTTAGGTCTTGCCCTTGGAAAACAGATTCACTCAAAGCTCAAGATTTAAAGCTGTTGTGTCTGCTTTTCAGATACTTCCCAGAATTCCCCCAGTGTGTCATTCCATGGCCCATCCAAGAGATATTAATATTTTTAATTATAGCTTGGAAGGAGAGGGAAACGGTTTACAAGACAAGTAGACACCAGCAAAAAATAACTGCTTAAAATACTGCTTCTGAAAAAGATACCACAGAAACTGTAAAAGGTTATTGAGAGACCTTGCTTTGCCAGGATGGTAATACTTGCACTACAAGTTTATGCTAAGTGTGTTAAATTTTATACACTATATTTACCATTTCGTTTGTTCTTTCTAGCCCATCTTCAACATGAAGGTGATTAGAGCTTCTTATCCTTTCTTTTTTCTTTTACCTAAAAAACCACGGGCGTTGGGCTAGATGCATGACAACACAACTGGCCATTACCTCCAGTGGGAAACTTATCCATGTCTCCAATAGAGAAACCTAGCTGCCCAGAGCACCTGTAGTATGTATGAGTCTTCTCTTTCTATAAGCCAGATTGCATAATAAGTGCAAAGGTGCGTAACTATAGCTTGGAGGCATTAAAAAAAACAACTGAGAATGAAGAAGCTTCTGCCTAATAAGACCACTTCCCTTCTCTAAATGCCCTCTCCCACAATTATGTCATTCCAAAGAAGCAACGGGAGCAAGAAGTAACTCAACTTGTTCCCTGTGTACTTCTCTACTCTAAATGCTACCCCCTTGGTATCTTTTGCCCTGTGCTACAGTACTTCCAAATCTGCTAACATCCAATATAAACCTCAGTGGAAGGAAAATCCATGAAGTTAGGGGCTGATGTGGAGCAACAAAATCATAGAATCATAGACCACAAGGGCCATCCAGTCCAATCCCCTGCCAAGCAGGAAACACCATCAAAGCATGCCTGACATATGGCTGTCAAGCCTCCACTTAAAGACCTCCAAAGAAGGAGACTCCACCACACTTCTTGGCAGCAAATTCCACTGTCGAACAGCTCTTACTGTCAGGAAGTTTTTCCTAATGTTTAGGTGGAATCTTCTTTCTTGCAGTTTGAATCCATTGCTCCGTATCCGCTTCTCTGGAGCAGCAGAAAACAACCTTTCTCCCTCCTCTATATGACATCCTTTAATATATTTGAACATAGCTATCATATCACCCCTGCTTCTCTGCTCTCAGCTGCACCCATCCAAAGCAACATGAAGCTAAACAGAGCAATCAGGCTAGAGTTCCACATGTAACAAGTAGTTGGCTTGCAAGTGAGGCATGGGTGTGCCTCCCGTTGAAGAAATAAATAGCCAGCAAAATCAGGAAAGAGAAAATGGATCAACATGCCCTTTTATGAGTTGCCTGCCATATGTGCAGCTATGTTTACGGGCAACAAGGAGAATGGATTGTGTCATAAATTTGGAAAAGTACGTAATGTATAGAATTGCTTAATGAATCCAATAAAAAAGTTAGAGAGGCGTTTCCTTTTACAAACGCCATTCCTGGCACAGCACATGGAAATTGCAGTCAATTTCTTCGTGCCCTTACAGAAGTGAAGTTGCCTACTAAAGGCTGCCAAGTGGCATCACTAGGGCACCTCAACTATGTGGGAGAAGGAGATTCAGATCCTCAACTGACACCAGCACTACTCAGTCACTGACAGAGTAGAGCAGGGCTATGGAACCACATTCGTCCTTGGGGAAGCCATGCCTCTTAGCCATTGCTCAGCGGCTGCATTCTAGTGCCGCAGCTGAGACAAAAGCGGGCATGACCCAAGTCAATATGTCACTCTCCGCCCTCAGAAACAATATTTTAAAACTACCCTCCTCGGGATTCCTCACCCCACGCTGCTCTGCTGAACCACAGCTTCAGGGAGCTTCAGGTAACTTGAGGTAGTGGCTCCCACCCTAGACAAGAAAAGTAAGGTGTGAGGGAAACCTTCAGAACTGCCACTTTGAGCAATAGCTAAACAGGAAGTTAGGTAGAGCATCGTAAGCAGAAGAAGAGAATGGCTTCTTCTCCAATACTTGCACTGCTCCATCCACTCCCACTCACAGTTATCCTTCAGCTTCTGCAATATCCCTAAGACTGTAAATGAGCAGCAGTGGGTCAGTGAACCTGTTGCACCTTCCTGCCACTATTACCTGTGCTCCTATCCCGATACTCACTACCAGAGCATGTCTTGCCCAGAAAATATTACCCAGACCCCTTGATACTGCAATGCCTGTCCTGGCAGCTATCATTTTTATGTACATAGCAAGCTGAAGAGTTTTGCTATTTGTGACTAAATTTGATGCAGAGAATTGAACTTCTGATCAAAAACTCTTACAGAGCTTGGCAACAGAAATTCACACACAGCTTACGAGGGTGTCATTTCCCTTTGAATGCATCTTTCCTGCCTCAGCATATAAAAAGGTAAAGGGACCCCTGACCGTTAGGTCCAGTCGCAGACAACTCTGGAGTTGTGGCACTTATCTCGCTTTTCTGGCCGAGAGAGCTGGCGTACAGCTTACAGGTCATGTGGCGAGCATGACTAAGTCGCTTCTGACGAACCAGAGCAGCACACGGAAACACCGCTTACCTTCCCGCCAGAGCGGTATCTATTTATCTACTTGCACTTTGATGTGCTTTCAAACTGCTAGGTTGGCAGGAGCAGGAACCAAACAACGGGAGCTCACCCTGTCGCGGGGATTCAAACCGCCGACCTTCTGATCGGCAAGCCCTAGGCTGTGTGGTTTAGACCACAGCGCCACCTGCGTTCCTGCCTCGGCATATAGATGATAGTAAAATTTCCTTTTCTTTTATAGATGCAGTAGGATGCCTTCTATTAAGTTCTCTAGAAAAAAATAGAAGCATTTGTACTAAGCACATTTGAAACAACAGTATGGTTATTTATCTTGAATGGTTCTAAAAGAACACAGCTTGGTCTATTGGCTGACAATAAAAAAGCGATTTAGCATGGACCTTATGAAAATGTGAGGGAAGAGCAACAGAATAGAAAGAGCATTGTGAATTAATAGATATATCTAGTGACTTCTGCCTTTTAAACAAAGTTAAGAATTACAGCATAATCAATTTTTTAAAACAAACAAACAAAATGAAACTATGACTTCTTTTATGCCTATTCCTGGACATTTCTCTACACATTTTGCAAGCAATTTTGTTTAGTATATACATCTTTGCAAACAATTTTTGCCTAACAGAGTGCATTTTTGTACCGGTATGTTATTTTCATGTATGCACGATGGCACACATTTTTCACTAAAACACACATTTTCACACATTGGTTGGAGAACTGCATCAAAAAATTTGGACAAGTGTGAATTTTCAAGCAGAGCTGTGTATTAAATTGTGCTCTGGTTCAAGCAAAGGCAAATTTGGTAGTTAAAATGTAAACCAAACGAATTTCTCTGCATCCTTAGATCAAATATGAGATTTGTTTCTAACACAGATATCTTTTTTGTCCCCTATGTTCTTCTATTTTCCAGACAAGTGATGACAATTTACCAAAATTACCGAAATTGCTTCCTAGTCTCTCCAAAATTTGGGCTTGCAAATGTGACGTGAGTGCACCAATTGCTTTCAGAAATCTTTTTAAAAATGCAGTTTATTTATTGCATTTCTATCCCACCTTTTCCCAAGGACCTCAAGGTGGTGTACATGGTACTCACCCCCCCCTCATTTAACCCCCACAACCATCCTATGAGGCAGGTTAGGCTGAGAGGCAGTGACTGGTCAGAGGTCACCCTGTGAGTTTAATGGCTGAATATGGATTCACTCCCTTGGTCTCCTGGGACCTAGTTTGACAATCTTAACACTCATATAAGCACACTGAGAATTCACAGAATGAAGAAAAACATCTACTTGGATGCAAAGCATGAACTCGTCATTGCTACTAATGGCCAACAAGCATAAACTAATAATGTGTCCCCAAAGTGCAGATCTAAAGAACAAAAGAATGGCTGGATCATAAATTGGGGTTTGGTGTCAGCCTCAATTATCTCCAGTTACAGTGACCTCAAAACAGCCCTTAAAGTCCAAGTCCAAATTACCAGGAATGACGTGGGAGAATATTCAGGCCAGATTTTAGGCACACACCATTCAAAGGCAGAACATCACAGTTGTGAAGGCAACCTCCCAGAATGCCTCTCTCCCCACATCCAAAAGATCTAAGAGAACATAAGAAAGGAAGTGGTCTCTAAAGTAAGCAAATTCAAAGTCACTGACCTTTAGCAGATTGGAAACCACATTCAGCTATGTGTTTAGAAGAAAACATTGCACTATTACAAATAAGTTACAGTTCAGAATACACACACACAATTTTAAAGCTTCAAACAGAATTCGGAAAAGTTTGCTTTGGATGGTGGAAGGATGTGGTTAATCGCTAAAAATCCATATATTTATTACAGTGGCATGAACATTTAAGTTTTAAAGCAAGGTGATGGCTGCTACAACACAATTTGATTCACGTAAGAGAAGCTGAAGGGGACGCGGGTGGCGCTGTGGGTTAAACCACAGAGCCTAGGGCTTGCCGATCAGGTCGGCGGTTTGAATCCCCACGACGGGGTGAGCTCCCGTTGTTTAGTCCCTGCTCCTGCCAACCTAGTAGTTCGAAAGCACGCCAAAGTGCAAGTACATAAATAGGTACCGCTCCGTCGGGAAGGTAAAGGGTGTTTCAGTGAACTGCTCTGGTTTGCCAGAAGCGGCTTAGTCATGCTGGCCACATGACCTGGAAGCTGTACGCCGGCTCCCTTGGCCAATAAAGCGAGATGAGTGCCAGAACCCCAGAGTCGTCCGTGACTGGACCTAATGGTCAGGGGTTTCTTTACCTTTACTTTTAAGAGAAGCTGAAGAAGGTGGAAGCTGAACTGTTTTTGCTGAAAAACTGTAATAGGTAAAGGTAAAGGACCCCTGGACGGTTAAGTCCAGTCAAAGGTGTCTATGGGGTGCGGCACTCATCTCGCTTCAGGCTCAGTGTGTCTATTATTGTCCACAGACAGCTTTCCAGGTCATGTGGCCAGCATGACTAAACCGCTTCTGGCACAACAGGACACCATGACGGAAGCCAGACTGCACGGAAGTGCGGTAGCAGTACCTATTTATCTACTTACACTGGTTTGCTTTTGAACTGCTAGCTCACCCCGTCGCACGGATTTGAACCACGGACCTTCCGATTTGCCCGACTCAGTGGTTTAGACCACAGTGCCACCCGCATCTCTAAAAACTTTAATATCTGTTTCATTAGACACTGTGTGCGTGTGTGTACCTAACTTCCTTGAAAGATCATAGATAAGATACAATGCATTTGTGTCTATGTAGGTTTTGATTACAAGGTACACAAACATGTACATTTTTCTGGATAGTCTCAGAATGTTTTTGTGATGGGATCACTTCTTTAGTTTTGTGGTACAGTATATCTATTGAGTCTGGCATCACTGGCTTGCAAGATATCCTTGGCCTGCTAGGCATTAGGTAAGATCCAGCAGATGTGACAGGACTTTCACTTTTTCTCTTCCCTCTTTTAGTGCAGATGAGGGAGGGGGTATAAGAGGGAGACGAAGTGAAGGTCCCATTTGCACAAGTGAAGGTCCACTGTGCAAGCACAATACACAATTCAACATCACCCTTTGCCCTTAACCGAGCAATTTGGTGACCTGCCCAGAAGGTATCAATAAAATACTCAGGGTTGTGTGCAACTATGATTTACTCAGAGTAGACCTTCTGAAATTAATGAACTAACATGGGTAAATGTTGTGAGTAAATCTTAGTAGAATCCCACCCTCAATCTCAACTGTTTTTCAATCATATTATGCTGCAAGCATTACATTTAAGCCTCTCTAGTTCTATGGAGCTCAGTTGGACTAAATGGGTCCACATGGAATCTTGCTATGAATAGCCAGTGTGTTTGTGTGTTTAAATGAGCCTTGCTTCTTTTGTTTCACATAATTTTAATTTTTGACATTTAAAGGTTGCTCTATTAAGAAGGTGCACTTTGAGTGTGTACAGCATGCCATCGTTAAACAGATGGATCTTAATGGGCTTTTGCTATTATCATACCCAATTTATGGATGCTTATGGACTCTGAAAATAGCAGTAGGCCATCAATGAAGATAGATTTGCCTTGTGAAATGGACAAGACTGAGCATGAATACAGAATTTACTGGGCAGTAACTTACTGCAATGTGCATGTAACTATTTGGTAACCCAGTTGTCCGCATTAGGTTTCTCACCCTTACAGCAGGATAGAAACAATGGAACTAAGTGGTAAACGTAATTTACTACATAATCAGGTGAAAATTTGCCACATATCAGGTGTGGCCAATACTTGTTTTTTAACCACCCACTTCATCATCCTCTCAAGTGGTAAAAATACATTTCCCATGCATCAGTTGAAGATTTGCTGGAAAATATATGGTAAAAGGTAACCATTCTTACTACAAAATATTTTACTGATGAAAAAAGGAATGACTTCCTTTTAATATATTTGCATCTAAGAGATGCAAATATGCAGAACTGGGTGGACTCTGTGCTAAAATATTAACATTTCCATGAACAAATAAATCCCTATTAAACAATGCCAGTAAATAAAAATTTGCTTCCTACCCCCATGCCAAACACAAGGTTTAAATGGTTCTGAAACATGGAGAAAACATCTGTGTGCGCCAGTTGGCCAATCCAGAGAGATTATCACAGCTTTTGTATAAATAGAATTTAGGACACTTTTCTCTCTCTTCATTTTTCATGCTGCTTGGATTTATAAGTGTGAGATTATGGCATGAATGGCTCAGAAATACACAGAAATCTAAAGTGAATGATTTTTGTAATTAAAGCTATGGATGTTTGCCTTAATTTTCTTCCTTGTTAATTATACCCCTCAGTGTTCCTGTCTGATAATTCATAATAAAATATTTGGGCAACTTACACCAGTGAAGATTACCTCAGAAAAGTGTCTGATCACCTATTTTCTTTGGTCACACTTTGGTAGGATTCTTTGGAACTATGTGATTTGAAAGAATCCCATATTCTAACACAGCATGCCATATAGAAAAGATCCAAAAATCAAAGTATGATCCTCAGTGTTTAATGTGTTGATCTAAGATGACACAATTCATATAAAGTAAGCCTTGCTGCCAGGGTTGAAGCCACTTGAGAGCAAATAATCAGAGCTCCCAAGCGGACGTGATGTGTGCCAAAAGCTGCAAAACTTGTGTACAGTGCCAAACAGAAGCCACACAGCTTTAGGTCAGGGTCAGATCCACTCCTAAGCTCCTGAGTGGATCTAATGTGGTACTGTGGCTTTCATTGCCAAGTATGGACCGGAGGCTCCAAATTGTTACTTTGCAAATGTGGTATACCTTCAGCCAGGGTCAGATCCCCCTGGCACCATACATTAGGTCAGTGTTTCTCAACCAGTGTGCCTCCAGATGTTTTGGGACTACAACTCCCATCATTCCTGACCACTGGTCTTGCTAGCTAGGGATGATGGGAGTTGTAGTCCCAAAACATCTGGAGGCACACTGGTTGAGAAACACTGCATTAGGTGACAGGTAGGTTGGAAGCTCTGCCACCTGTTAACTGCAGCCTGCAGAGGCTTGGCCACAAATGGATCTGGCCTGCCAGTTAAAACTAGTTCTCCACCCCTTCCGTAACCCTTCAAGATGTCTAGCATTCTTCACTTGTTGGGTGGGGAAACAACAATGTTGGGGGGGGGGGTAGCTCTTGTTAGACAGACCCTAGGAATAAGCAGGCCACAAAGCATCCACAGTGCCGAAGGCACTTTCATAACATCACCTGCAGGAGACAAATTCCTCAGCCAGCCCACCAAACAACAACAGCTCCACAGAAAGCGAATGCTGATGGCCTGCAGATTATTGACTGCCCTCCCCACCCCAAAGGACGGATCACTCTGACAAGAGCTGTTCTTGGTTATACTGAAGAAAAAAAGGGGGTTGTCACAAAAGTTGCAATGGATCACTGAGTTGAGGCCTTTCAGCCTACATTGAACATTTATTCACGGCACTGAAACATTCTGGTGTATCTTTTGTTTAATTGGTTAACTGAGGGGAAAGGTTCTTAAGTCAGACAGATGGTAGCAAGGAAATCTTCACAGAAAGGAGAAGCAAGCAAATGCATCAGAGTTCTCCATCCCAGCCGGAGGAGCCATTCAGCATCCATATGAAAGAATGGGGTTTGTACTGGGGCGAAGGGTTTGCTCTGGACTTCTCTTGTACTGAATATCCCTCTCCATGGATCTAGATTATTCTTTGGCAAAACAGGAAACGTACCCACTGAATCCACATTGTACTGCTCTAACAATGAGGAGATCTTGATACTATATATACACCTTACAGATTTTTCATCTCAACGATAATGGTTATTTCTATGTAATTTGCTATGAGGCACTCAGTGTCTGCCATGTGCATTCTTTCCCACACGCAACTATTGGTGTAAGAGCCCATTATCATATGCCATAAGACTGAATGGCAGGTTAAGCAAAATTCACTTGACTTTCACCAGCGAAATGGAAGTTTCTACTCTTCTCCCTTGCAGCTAGCTCCCTACACATTCTCAAAAGCAGCTCCAGCCCATTGGGTGACAGGAACAAGCCAGCAGTAAATCACACCAAAGAAGCTGGAGTTAACTCTATTAGCAAAACAGGATCTGCACACGAGTCACAAGAACAGCAACTCAGGACTTGCCCTCATGAAGCAGTTGCCAAGACTAAAGGTCCTGCTTCCCCACAGCCGGCCATGTCTCCTCCTCTCCAAAGTGCTTTCCAAGCAATTGGTGCCTCTGCCTGTGTACCTGTCTCTCCTATTGCTTCAAGCCTTTCCTGGTTGTGGGCGATCAGGGGCAGGGGAACTTGTGTTGCCCCCTCCCGCTGCAACCTTTTCACAAGCCTGACCCATCTCTGCTTTTTGGCTTCCCTCCTCCCCTGCTTCAGCTTCTGTCTCTAATTCTGGACTTCTTTCTGCCACAGACTCTCCTGGCTCAATAAGCCCTGTACCTCTCCAGATTCTGACACCATCTCCTCCCAGTCTTCTCCCTCTGACCACTCATTATCATCCCACCAATGCTCCCTGGTCTCTGAGCCTTCTTCCCTTAGGGGTTCTCCAGCTGGTCATTCCCCCATCATTCCTTTGCATCCAACCAGTCCCTGACATCAGATGACCCTTCAGAAAATATTTGGCAAGGAGGTGGTGGTAGTGGTGGTGGGGAGTAAATGGAAGTGCCACTACACCAGCAGAACTCTGATGGCAGCACTCTGGTTACATTCCCAGGAGTGCACTTCATTGTTGTAGAGCAGGGATGGGGAACCATTGGTCTGCAGATGCTGCTGGACTCCAACTCACATCAGGATCCAGCCAGCACTGTCCATGGTCAGGCCTGGCAAAAGCTGGAGTCTAACAATATCTGGAGGGTCACAGGCTCCCCAACCTTGCTGCAGGACCATGGCTTTTCTGTAAGCAGACCTTTCCCTTAAGTTAGGAAAGAACTATAAACAAGTATGAGAGAGGCAAAGAGTCGTTTCTGTGGGCCTTGTTGGAGATTTCAGGTGCGATACTAACTTCCACCCAGCATTAGTGAGTCTCTCACAAATGGTCAGACAGACTGGTTAAGACAAAGGCATTCTTGCTCAGGGTGGTCGCAGCACTGACAATACACCATAGGAAAGGACTATCAAGCCACCTCCATGTATTTTTTTCTGGTCTATGGTTGCAAGAATGTGAAGAGGAAAGAGGAGAAAGAAAACAAAGTTTTTTATGTAGAAAAATAGTATTTGGCTTGGCACTGAAGACTTCACCTCCCACAAATAGAATGTCTTCTCTAGCCACAAGCAGCTTTTGATCCTTCTGGCAAAGGGGAAATATGGTGATTTTGATTCATTTTTTTCTCTCTTGCAGCCCGCGACACTTCACATACTGCTCTAAAAGATCCCCCAAGAACACTGTGGTGGTACTGGGGGGCACAACTTCCTAGACTGTCCCCTTTTTAAAAATTAAAATTAAAATGAAAGTACTCCAAACATGGAATGAATGTCTGTTTATTTTTATTTTCTGTTGATTACTTATGTTACACAGTTTTTAAAACCAATAAAGCATATAAAAAAGAAAGAAAGTACTCTAAACAGCTATTGGGGGGACGGACGGACCCTGAGAGCTAGTCTGACTTAGCAAACAGAGTAGGCTTTGCAGATTTTTGACTTTCTCTTCTCTATCATTGGATGCCCTAAGTCTGTATCTCGGAACCTCAGTTCCCCATCAGCAAAAATTGGATTAGTTGTTGTGAAGACGATAGAATTTGGAGCACATTCAGTACGCTGGAAAGTGCTGGAGAATTTAACCCCATACAAATGTCCAGCAGTAATGCACTCCCCATGAAAGTACAACTCAACTTCATTTCAAGACACTGCTGGAAATACAAGGGTTAATAGCACCATAAGAGATGGAACGGAACCACGAGATCATTCAGATCACCCCCGGCATGCTCATCCACACAGCATTCTTCTCCTCTGCACCACAAGCTAGACCATATCTTTCCAAAAGGAGATAGCAGGAATACTGTTCAATCAGCAGAAGAGGAGTAAAATCTTGAATAAAGTTGGGTTGATCAGCTACTGAAAATGTTTCTACAGCCAAACACAGAAACTGTACCAGCATGCTTGCAAGGCAGGAAAACAGTCTACTTGCCATTTTCAAGTCTACAAAGCCAAATTCAATTCCATGACATAAATACAGTGATAGCAAAATTCTTCAATGCTGAATGACTGCAGTGTCCGTCTCACCCGTGTGTGCGTGCCTACGGCCATGAGCTTTGCAACTGTATAAAGAATGAATTTCCTGTGACAAACAGATCTCTGAATGATTTTTGGTATATAACTCAGATCCTCTTGAACCGCTCAAGAAAAACAAACTATTCAATATAGCAAAGAGGGATTCTTTTTTTTTTTACCCAGAGAACTATTCCATTGTTGAAAGTAAAAGAACCTTTTAAGTTGATCCAAGAGTTTAAAAGGTGCCTGCATTGCACAGGGCTTTGGATGCTTTCAGCAGCCACTATGCTGAAGCTTGAGAATACTGCAAGGGCATGCAGACCGAATGATTTAACCCTCGTCGTTTGAGAGACAAAAGGCGCCTACCTTTCTGCTGCTTAAAGGACTGTATAGAGCCCGAGTGGTGAACCATCTTCATATATGGGAGCTTGGCTGTTGCAGTTTACTGAGCTTCGGGGAATCAAGGTGTTGCAAAATAGGAAACAGCCTGGCTTGCTGCTCCATAGAATCCAGCAGATTTGGAACAGCTATGTAACCCGGCACCTGCTTCAGTGAGCGCTCTCAGCTTGGAAGACTCTACTCCCTTCTGTTGTCATAGAAACCAGAAAGGCTGATCCAGCATCACACTCCCCTTAGTGGATGCTTTAGGTATAATTCACTACATCAATCTAATGGGAAATGCAGCAATATATTGTTCTGAACCTTCTGATGCTAGAAGCTGAATTCCCCCCACCCCGGAAGGTAAAGAAAGAAAATTCAAGCACATTCCCACCCCCCCCCCTTTTTTTTGATGATGATGATGATAACTGAATCAGCAAACCATTTCAAGACATCCATAGAAAGATACCCTTGAGCTAAAAAGTGGGCAGAAATTTAAATTTTTGTCAGAACACTGGTGACCAAGGAATTTTGCAGACTAGCAATGCACACAACACATTTGATTGTTTTGTCTTACCTTTTAGAGGTCCCTAGTTTAAGGTTTTTAAACGTCACTCACTTAACACGTGGCATTTTCTCCCTATGCCAAATCTCCATGTAAGGAAAAAAACTGTCCACATGGGTGACATTCATTGGGGTTTTTTAGTTTGCTATAAATACATTGACTGTGGAGCCAACATAGAATCAGCATAGAGGTATTTTTTTTGAAGAGAGTTCTTTTAATGACGCACAGGAAGAAGACAAAAACAAAAGTTTTTTTAAAAAAATATAAATTTTAAATGTAACACTTAGGGTACTTATGTATTATTTAAATATTGTGCTAGAGGTTTGGCAGTCAGGATTTGGCTTGCTCTGCATAAAGGAAAATGTTTTATCCAGTTACGTTAGAGTAGACCCATTCAAATCAACAGACCTAAATAAATTGCATTAATTCATTCCAGTGGATCTACTTGGAGCCTCTCCAATGTGAATCTGATGCTCTCATTGCTCTGGGTAGTCTCCCACATCAATAAAAAGCAATGGCTTGGAGCCAAAGCTAGTCATCCTTAAAGGAGACCCAGTGAAATCAATGGGACTTAAGTTAGCTTAAGGATAACTAACTCTGGATCCAATCTAATGGACCTCATGGCATCTTTTTCTCACGTTTGAGTCGTTTGTCAGCTTCAGTCAAAGCACCATGCCAACATGCAGCTTTCAGACAGAAATACCCACACATTTCAAAGCCACTGCTCCCTTGAGCGTAGGCAGAAAAATTGCTTTTCACACTACCAGATTTTTTTTTCTGTTTTAGCAAATCTGGAGGAAGGTATGAAATAGTTAACCCAAACATTTTTTGCCAGGTTGTTCGTAATAGAAAAATACATTTTTTTTAAACCCTCAGGCAGACAGAAGTATGAGACAGAAAATATGGCTGCTGGCGAAGGCCTGTTAAAAGAAGGCAAATATACACCCATAAAATAGGCTTTAAACTTTAAACTTTAAATTAAATTCATTTTCCTCCACTCCATCAACCTGTGAATATGAAATAAGAGATAATAGGCTGAAAATATGAACCTCATAAAATAAGCCTGATCCACCAGTATAAACATTGGATAAGTGAATAGTTTTATCATTGTGATTTAAGTAATTAGGTTTCAGACAGCAGTCTCATTAGGTATTGCTATCCTTCACCATATTACAAACACTATGAATGTGTTATATTATTAATACTAAATTCTGGGGAAGTGAGAAATCTTGGTAGGCAATGGCCAAAAAAAGAGAGCAATTATGCAGCATTTGAAATGTGCAACTGTTTTGTTAACCTAGAAGAAAAACAAAACTGCAGGTTTGCTAATTTGTTGTCACCCCTGAGCTAAACAAGAAAAGAAAAGATATTTTAGTGGCGCTAATGAATAAGAAATTAAATAAGCTCCTATGTGCCATCCATCCTACTAAAAAGTAGCATGCTAGTAACACAGCCAGTGTTGATGCCCTTCAGAAGTTATGAACTATAGCTCCCATCACATAGCCAGCATGGCCAACCCTGAGAGATGATGAAAGTTAGCCCACAATATTTGGAGGGCACAGCTTTGGTTACCCTTGATGTTGCTACTTTCTAACAGCCTTTGGAACCCCCTTCCCTCTCTCCCCGTTGTTAAAGTGTGGGAGAGCGCATCTACATTCTGTCACATATGAACATGTAACTTATTCCATATCCAGACACTAAATATCTTCCCACCCTCCAACCTCATAATGATTCAAGTAAGAACCACCACACACTCATGTCATCCATCCCATAGCATGTGAGGCTTGTTTTTTTCACTTCAGGGTAGGGCCACTATTTTGAGGCAGATTTCATCTCCCTGATTTGTCCCCCATACAAACGTCTCCTAGTAATGGGGGTTTCTTGGGCTGTGCGCATCAGGCATGAGAGAGCTGAATCAGAACCTGTTGGCTCCCGATTCATTGAGCAACAGACATTTCAGGCGATGCATTAGAAACCGCTGAGCTAGAGAATCAGCTAACTGAGAGCAGCCAATCCAACTCTGCTTCCTCTTATACAGCTTTAAGGCCTAATGTGCTTCCTCAGTCTAGGTAACATGTTGCTGAGGAAAGCCATTAGGTTTCTCCTCTGTACTTTCCTGCTCTCCATCTGCCTGATGCGCAAATGTCTCCCATGCTTAAGATCTCCATCGTTTCCAGCCTAGTCGTCTCTGACTTTCCCTCACTCTTAACTTGGGTTTATGGAACACCTGGTGGTGTATCATAAAGCCTAGTTATAAAATTTCCTTAATAGCCCCGAGAGTGAGTAATGCAAGTTGCATAGTTAATATAAATAACAATTGGCCATTGTGTACATCCACACCTCGTGTGGAATGGGCAAATAATCTGACCATGAAGAGGGAATTGTGCTGGAAATGAATCCATAAGTAATCCAGTACACAGAGATGTTGCATTTGACCCTTCATCCATCTGGGCATAATCCCACAAAGCGGGTTCTCCACTCATGGAGAGCACGTGTTGCGGAAGGGTTAACAAGACAACTCCCGCGTTGCTGGACGGGTTAGTTTGGATGGCCACAGTGGTGACTGGGCTCTTTATGTTGCTGGGGGGAAAGGTATGTTGTAAGTTAATGACAGCCATAGCCGTTAAAAGTCCTGCACGCAGCTTGCAGGTTTCACTTTTGCTGTGTGCAACGGATTTCCCTCCCTCCCTCCCTGTTTAAGGGTCCTTTTGCGATTGACATTGCTATGCCTGTCATGGGGTTGCCTGCTTTGGGGCAGGGACCTGGTAGGAATTTTGTCCATTTGGCTGATGCCATTAGGTTTTTGCCTACTGCGTAGCAAATCGTCACAACTTGTAGGGTTGGCGGTTAGGCATTGGTTAAAATTGGTTGGTGGAGGGGTAAGGAATCGGCTGGGCCTACCCCTCAGAAATGCTGAGGGGTATTCCATTAAAGAAATCCAGGGGCTCGACATGCTTTTGTCTGTACCCCTGCAAGGGGCTAGGGCCACGCAAGAGCCTCTGGGAGCATTCAGGGAGAGGTGAAGGGCCTAGCACCCAGCTCCATCCTCTCTCAGGGAGTGTTTACCTAAAAAGTACTGACTTCCCTAGATGGCTAGCGGATGTCAGTTCTGTCCTCGGGGGGGGGGGGACAGAGTGATGGAACCAATGCCTAAGCAACCACTCACATTGGTTGTATTTAAATAGCAGCCAAAATAATGCCAAAAACCTTAAACTTAAATTGCTGTGTGAAGTGTGAATTATTGGGGGGGGGGAGTCTTGGGACCTCGACACGCAACTCCCTGGGAGTCAGGATTTGTAAAGATTAGCTCATTCTGGGTCTCTATCTGGCAGGTGGGAAGAAATCAAGATATGCAGCTTCTCCCCATCACCAGACAGGGAAAATATTTCACCTTTTTATTTCTGATTATGATGCAATGGTCACATAGCCTCTATCCATACAAAGGTAATTATCCAGAGACCTGAAAAGGCATTCAAGAGCAAATGTAATTTATATTTTTGAAAGTCTTCTAAATATTCAGAACTCTCTCCCTGTTTAAACCTTTACATCTTTAGAATCATGAGTGGAATATAAGACTCTAGCCAGACCAGATCTCTTTGAACAAGCAAACTATAATTTGATGGTGATTTCCAATCCCCTCCTTTAATTCCTATGTCACTTTAATTCCAATTTTAGATTCAAATTGCTGATAAAACCCAAACAGTTTTACCTAGCTACCTCTGTAACAACAGAATCAATCAGATAACAATGTTGTTTTTAGAATAATAAGATGTGCTCATGAACACTGATAAGCCATGTACCGGAAGCTAGGCATCAATTTTTAAAGACCTCTCATCATTTTAAATCAAAGGAAGCCTATTTACAGTGTTTCTGGGTGCTTTTTTGCATCGCACAGACACAAACAATTGTGTTACAGAAACCAATTAAATAATCAGATATCGCTGCAGTGTTTCTGCTCATTAGCATGAAAAGAATTTAAGCAGAACTCAAATTGGACACTGCTGAAATTATCAGTTGAATTGTTTCAGTGTGTGATCATATTATGTGGGTCCTCCTTACAACATGTAGTTTAAGACCTGAGTTAGTTCGACAGTAAGAACTGCTTTTGTGGAAGGTGCTCAGGTAAGAATTTGGGCATCTCGGAGTCAGAAGAAGCCTAGAGATGAATACGAAATAATAGCCTTGTGGAGGCATGTGGTAAATGTGGGGAGCATTGCTCATTGGCCCCATATCTCTGCTGACTGGGAAGTCTGAAAGTGCTGCCCTTTGTGCATGTAGAATTAGGGGTTTAAAGAATGAAGAAATGCAGGAAGTTGGGGAAAGGGAAAGAAAGGTGTGAGAGGACCAGGGCAGGCCCAAGATACTCTGGGTCAGGGGTCTGCAACCTTTAAGACAAAAAGAGCCACTTGGACCCGCTTCTGAAGGAAAAAAAAAAACTGGGAGCCGCAAAACCATTGCGACATTTAAAACAAATATAACACTGCATATATTGTTTCTTAACTTAATGCTATATATACAGGATCGTGCAGTCAGCTGTCAATCTGAAGAAAAAAAGGACTTTCACTTAACAGTTCTTGTGCTCAGGTCTTGCTTGTGGGTTTCCCACAGGCGTCTGGCTGGCCACTGTGAGAACAGGATGCTGGACTAGATGGGCCATTGGCCTGATCCAGCAGCCTCTAAAGAACACACTGTTCTCCACTCCCAGCCTAGTTCCCTGACTCCATTTCTAAAACTGTCCAAAGGGGTAGCGGCTTCCTAGCATACCTAGATGTAAGCCCCTCATCCTATACAGGCTGCCACCCCTGCTTGCTCCACTCGCCATCCCCTTTGCCAACCCTATTTCCCCCACAGCTCACCAAACCCTGCCCCCTTTACACCTAACGGTCCTAACCGAAACCCACCTCTCTTTGCACCTCACCCAGCCCCTCACCCATCTCCCTGCCTGAAGTCCCTCCCCTCCCTGCTTGGCCCAAGCCCCATGCCTTTTCAAAAGAGGGGGAAAGTGCTTCAGAAAGCAGTTTGCCAGACAGCTGTTTTCATATGAAATTAAGGTTGCAAACTTCTTTCACCACTCCTGCTCCTTTGAGCAACAGTCTGGCCTGGCAGAAATTAACAATCAATACTGTAGAGGTGTTGTTGTTTTTTCACAGCACAGAGATAGCTTATGATTCATTTCCTCTGTATGTCGGGTGCAGGAATTGTTTAATAATAAGAACCAGTTGCTCTTTACAGTTTGATGGGTCAGTGCGTCTGGCTGTTAACCACAAGGCTGGTGGTTCGAGCCTACCCAGGGATGGCTCACAGCTGTGGGCAGGATTCCTGCATTGCAGGGGGTTGGGCTAGATGACCCTCGGGACCCTTCCCATTCTACAATTCTATGATTGTATGAAATAATCCTTTAACCAAATATTAAGTGATGCTTTATTGCATTCTCTGGATTTTTAATACAGCTGTTCCATGCTCAAAACTAATCCAGTTACAGAGCAGGAAAAAAGGCATGGAAGAGTATTCCCTTTTCCAAAGGGAAGGAGGGGGGAAAGGCAGAGCGGGCGAAGAGGGCGGGGCACACACACAAACCACAGGGGAGCAAGTAGAGGTGGGGAAGTGTAGAACACTGGCTGTGTAAAGCAGCCTTTGTCAACCTGGTGCCCTCCAAGAGACTTTGAATCAGCACCAATCAGCAAGAGATTTACTGTATTGAAGTATGTATTGAAGGGGGAGAGAGCTGATATTGCAGCTATAGAACAGAAGCAAGCAAAAAAAGGGGGGGTGAATGAAAGAACAGTGCTCAAGAATGTGAAGGGTAGGTTTATATTGTAGCAGAGCAGAAAGAAGAACTTATTCAAGCTCCAGTTCTGGCATGCAAGGAAAGGGGGCAGGGGAACAAACAGTCTCTCTCTCTCTCTCTCTCTCTCTCTCTCTCTCTCTCTCTCTCTCTCTCTCTCTGTGTGTGTGTGTGTGTGTGTGTGTGTGTGTGTGTGTGGCAAAGGGGGGCAGAGAGAAGAAGGATGCAATGAGGATGGGGGGGGATAGAAGAAAAGGAGGACCAGTTTGAGAGGGAAACACCGTGGGGGGGGGGAGTGAAGCGAAAACTGAAAATCCTAAAAGGAATTTGGGGGGGGGGAGGAGTGTGGGGAAAGAGAGAGAAGCATGGGGAAAGGGGTGGAAAGAGAAAATAAAAGAGAAAAGTCACTATCAGGTTTGGATTGGAAAACAGCCTTGCATCCTGTGGAATACACTTCAAATGGTAGATCTTGTTAAAGGAAACCACTTTTTTATCATTCAAACAAAAGGTCAAAACACCCCAACATTTAATTGTTATTTCCTCCGTCCTGTCATCAAAAGGGGGCAGGAAAAAGGACCTTATACATTTTATGAATGAGTAACAGATGGGACTCTAAGACTGAGGAAACCCCTTTTTCAGCTCCTGACTTCAAAGGTGCTATGTGTTTACACTTTCAATTGACACTCTCAATTGGGAGAGATCAGATAAGACAATAGGTGTGCATTCCAAACCCGCTGATGTTACAATGGACTGATCAACGAAAAGCAGCCAGCAAGGAGGCTTTACTTTAACAATTAATATAAAATTGAGATTTTAACCGATTCACAAAATTCCAGTGCCTGCTCCCCTCTGCTACACAGAACTCATAAATAAAGCGAACCAAGAGCACTCGACCACCCTCCTACCCCTCTTCCCCCCCCCTAGGAAAGAGACGAGCCCCCACCCCTTACACACCTCTCCCGCTCGCCCCACCTCCGCCTCCCGAGGAGGCGGCAGCAGCAGCAACAACAACACCATTTCAGCGGCTCCTCAAAAGCTGCCCTTTCTCGCAGCCGCGCCCGCCTCTCTCTTTCCCAGCAAGCGTGTCTCTTTAACCCTATCAGGGCTGGGCTATCCGTGCCTCCGTCACCCAACTCTTCCAGCCTCGGCAAGTCCACCATTTCGGAGCCGGCGAGTAGGAAGCCCCGATAGGGTTAAAGAGGCTGCGTGAGCCAGGCAGGGGCAGAGAGCCACGGCAAAGCTGTAAAGGAGCCACATGCGGCTCCGGAGCTGCAGGTTGCCGACCCCAGCTCTGGGTGAACCTGAGGTGAACCACAAAATGTTGCCTCCCTGCCATGGAGTAATGGGTGAGTGAGGATATACATCAGGAGCAAGGGGGATATAGAGATCCACATTGGGAATGGGGGGGGGGAGCAAGACAAATCAAACCAACCTTACCCAATAAAGAGCCAGGAAACCTCAGAGGGCAGGTCCCACCATTTCTTCTCTAGCTGTGTGAGGAGACTAGCTACTGCAGAGGTGGACAGTGGGGCCCACGGTGGGGCTGTTGAGGTGGCAGATCTTGGCCTGTAAGGATCTTACCACAGCTGTCACTGCCACCACAGCAAGATGATCCATTCCCTGGAGGCTGCTGCTCCTGTGGATCCTGCTGCCTGAGGCAGTTGCCTCAGCTTGCCTCATGAGTGGGCCAGCCCTGGGGAAGATCAACCACCCAGAAGGGTGGTGACATAAGGCAGGGCATTCTCAGTGGTGGCACCTCAGCTATGGAACTCCCTCCCCATTCAAGTTTCCTTTGTCAGCTACTGTACAGATATTTAAGAGGAAGCCTAATATCTTCTCATTTGGTGCTTGAGCTGAATTACTTTAGAGAGACCATCACTTTGATCTTAGTATAGCTTTGTTATGATTATATAGTTTTATTATGTGGTTTTATTCTTTCAGTTGTTTTATTTATCTCTGTTTGCCAGCTGCCCTACACTCCAGATTGGAGAAAGGGCAGCATATAAAAGCACCAGATAGTGGGCAAGTGAGATAGTTTAGCTATTACACACACAACAACACACACACACACTTTTGGAATAGTTCAGTTTTAAAGTAACAAAGTTCAGCTAAACCCTTGTTGCAGATTGTCACCAGACCGATAAACATTTTTTCCCATACAAGTAACCCGCCAGACTCATCGCTCAAGCTGCCCTTCTGTGCTGCAAAGGCATTAACTAGAAAATGCAGGTGAAACAGGAAGAAGACCAATATATAGTCTGCTACAAACAGAAACGACCCAATTAAAATGAGATTACAGTTTCTAATGTTTGCAGTTTTTAAAGGCAGGGTCTCCACAGCCTTTAATTGGTATGCATCCACAATGGGAACCAAATGAATGCATTTTGAATTGGAAATGAGCACACAGCTCTTGTCATGGGCCAGAGTAATTTTACACACACAAGACGACTTTTTGAAAATCGCTGGAGCATGTAGAAAGCACACACACATCTGATAAATAATACAGTGCATTTTAAGTGCTTCCACAATGCAGTGCTCACTTAGACACTGCTTTTAAAAAAAACCACACACAATACTGTGTGTCCACATGAAAGAAGGATCTTTCTCTATTTTAAAGATATCAGTCTCTTCCCTCCCCCATCAATCCAGAGTCTCATGCTCCTGTTTAAATTATATTACTTTGTTTTGCCCAATTCTATTTTCAAATAAAATCATATCATTTACAGAATGTTCCAGAACCAGGAGGAAATGTACTTTGCTCTATGGCAACACTCACTTCTGATACCTGCAGTATCTCTACAGAAATGCAGCTGTGACAGGGATGATACCTTACAGCAGGGGTCCCAAACTAAGGCCCGGGGGCCAGATGCGGCCCAATCGCCTTCTAAATCCGGGCCACGGACGGTCCGGGAATCAGCATGTTTTTACATGAGTAGAACGTGTTCTTTTATTTAAAATGCGCCTCTGGTATTTCTGTGGGGCCTGCCTGGTGTTTTTACATGAGTAGAATGTGTCCTTTTATTTAAAATGCATCTCTGGGTTATTTGTGGGGCATAGGAATTCATTCATAATTTTTTAAAAAAATATAGTCTGGCCCCCACAAGGTCTGAGGGACAGCAAACTGAAAATGTTCGCTGACCCCTGCCTTACATTGAAGAGACAGAATGAACATGACAGCTTTGGCAGGGCCATCTTAAGCATGTCGGGCGCCCTGGCGCCGTGGTGCGGAGATCGCTCTGGCGCCCCCGCCCCATTTCTTATCGCAGCTGGTGGGCGGACGCACCGTGCGGCACCCCCCTGGCAACCCCACGCCACCCAGCCTTCCCCTAGAGCCAGCCCTGAGTTGGGTCAGATCCCCAATATCACACAAATTCTAGTTACAAAAGCCCCATCCTAAGTCTGCAGTGATATAGCCTAAACTAAACACTGGTCATGACCTCTGATTGTGTGTGTGTGTGTGTGAGAGAGAGAGAGAGAGAGAGGGAGAGAGAGAGAGAGAGAGAGAACAAGCTAGGCTCCTTAGTTACCTCTTCATGGCTGGCTGAAGATCAAGTTCTTCAGTGCTATATGGCTGCAGGTGTATGGTTCCTTTACTTGCATGTAAAAGGTTTCTTGTGGATAACATCTGCAAACTCTAAAGACCCTCAGAAACAATGGAGAAATGATAAAGTAGCCCAACTAAACAAAGACTGCTTTTTCTTTATCTGCATTAAAGAAGCATTCACTGCCACTCCTTCTATGTACATGCATACTTAATACGTTATATTCCAAAGTTGCAGTTTCCTGCTCTATATATAAGGCTACGGATGGGGAGAAATTTAGTTCACATTTTAATGCACACTCTGCCTAATCTGTGACTCCCAAATCAACAGCAAAACTGAAGTGCAGCTATCCTTCAAAATATGCGCTTCTCTGAACTCCAAGGTGACGTTTTCCAGCTAATGAAAATGATAGATTCAAATATTAGGGAAATATATTAGGGAAAATTGCTTGCAAAAATGTATGTATTGTGGGAAATTGTGTACAAAAAGGTATATATATTGACACGCTTGAAAATGTAAACAAACTTTCATGCGACCTTTTTTCCTAATTGCAAACTGATGTAGATATGAGAAAACTGAACTTAAAGTTGGAAAACTGAGAAACATAAAGTGAAATTGACATTGACAGATTTGTCTATCTCTAACAGAGGCTTCCAGCACTGCCTGGCTGATGCTGTGTCACATTTCTGAAGAATTTAGCAGTTCTGCTTCTATTTTTTAAAACAAGATATTCCCTTTAAAAAAAGTCAACATTTTACTTTAAAAACAACAGAAACTGCCTTGTTCAAGTCAGACTTGCTCATTTTATGCCACTTTTAGCTTTCTGAACTGGGTCAAAATACTCAGCATCTTCTCATTCCAGCAGTGTTCATTTCTTTGCCAACAGGCAATGTTTTGTTGTAATACTGTAGAGTCACTGACTCACTGCACTGCATCCTCCCTGATGAAATGTAAAAGCTGGTGGATTTCTACTACCTGCAGGGGAGAAAATAATTGCTCTAGAGATCTTGCCTGTATATGAAAATATGTGAAAAGCCGTATGTCACCTGTGGGATCAAAACCAGAGAGGTGAACTTAAAAATCAATATCGATGATTCATTCCTGCAAACTGAAAGTGGGAGATTTATCACATTTGACACTGTGAGCTGGGCAAGTTCTCCAGATTATTATTATTATTATTTTAAAAATCTCTGTCAATTTACCTCATTCATCTGGAGACATTCACTCATTCCCTTGTAATGTTGATCTTGGCTCTGAGGAACTACAAAAGTGTCAGCTATGCAAAAAATAAAAATAAAATAAATTGTGGCTTTGGAAATGTGGGCAATTAGCCACTGGAGAGCAATTTAAGCCCATCTTCCTGTTAGCTGTCAAACAAAATCACGTTGGAAAGGCCTGGGCTTCTAGGGGTGTAAGAGAACAAACTTACTAGTCAGCATAACACAAAGAAGATCTTTAAAGGGTTTGCCTCTTGAAAAGGATCAGTCCCTCTCAGAAGCCTAGGGTGTCCCAGGCCACTTTCAGCTTTTGAGGCCCCTAGCTATTAAAAAAAACCAATAGTACACACAAAAACAAAATAAGGCACCAAAAACAAGAGTGAAAATAAATTGATTTTTTTATTTAACAAATGCTTCTGTGCAATTAAATGGGGGGAAAACCCTTTTGTTCAACAGCACAGTTGCTGTTATGCATATGGCACAAACTATATGTGTCAACATCAAAAAAGGACTTTTACAAATCATGTCTGTCCTTTGCTTAAATCATCAGCTGAGAGAATGCATCGTGATTTGGTCGTATAAACAAGTTGTGAAAATGATAAAATGCTTAAAAACAATAATACCAGTGTCTACAGCTGAGGCTCTGTGGCTGTTAAGCTTTGCTGGGCTTTTAAAATGTTCAGTTGCAACACTCAAATATCACCCATCCCCATAGCTGCCAAGTTTTCCCTTTTCTCACGAGGAAGCCTATTCAGCATAAGGGAAAATCCCTTAAAAAAAGGGATAACTTGGCAGCTATGCCCATCCCTACCCCAAATCAGCATGACAGCCAGTTTGGAAGGTGGTTTGCAACACTGGTTTGAGGTCAAGCACACACCATAGTTGGCCAGCTAATAGGTAACGATGAACTAGAACTTTTGCTAAGGGTGTGTAGTGTACTTGTTCACTGTTTTCTTACCATTGCTTTTAGTAACATAAAAATTTGTACCTCATTGGGATTGCACATGAGCAGGAACCTCCAGTTTCACTTTGAATTTTATTTATTTATTTTGTTACAATTATACCTCACCCTTTTCCTCCAAGGAGCTCAGTGTGATATACATGGCTTTCCCACTCCCCAATTAATCCCCACAGAAACCCTGTGAGGTAGGTTAGGCTGAGAGGCAATGGTTGGCCCAAGGTGGGGATTTGAACCCTGCTCTCTGATGAATTGTTTCCAAGCACAATTCAAAGTGTGGGTGCTGACCTTCAAAGCCCTAAATGACCTCGGACCAGTATACCTGAAGGAGAGTCTCCACCCCCATCGTTCTGCCCAGACACTGAGGTCCAGCACCGAGGGCCTTCTGGCGGTTCCCTCGTTGCAAGAAGCCAAGTTGCAATGGACCAGGCAGAGGGCCTTCTCGGTAGTGGCACCCGCCCTGTGGAACACCCTCCCATCAGATGTCAAAGAGAACAACAACTACCAGACCTTTAGAAGACATCTGAAGGCAGCCCTGTTTAGGGAGGCTTTTAATGTTTAATAGATTATTTTATTTCATTTTTCTGTTAGAAACCGCCCAGAGTGGCTGGGGAAACCCAGCCAGATGGGCGGGGTATAAATAATAAATTATTATTATTATATTATATGTCCCAGTCTAGCACTTTAAACCACCACATCACACTGGCTCTTTGAGTTTTCTGTATTGTTTTGTGAATCTCCTTAACTGAAATGATTAAATACTTCAAAGGTTCAAACGGCATTTTACAGTAAATTAACACAATACATTAAAGGGTTGCATTCATAGTTCTCCACTACAGCATCTATTGTCAAACATCACCACCTTCAGGCTTGTTCATTGTAACCAACACAAGAAATGAGAATCCTAAACTGAACATCAAAACATCCAACCAAAGGTTCCTTTTTTTTATCCCTCAGGATACAATAGTTGCACTGACTTCCGGATTCAATGTATACACAGTAAGACTCCACTTGTATAATTCAGGAAGAATTGGCCTTTTTAATATTGTGCAAAAGTAGCTTTTAAAGCTATGCAATTCTGGTTGCACAAATTGGACGAATTCAGATGACTTGTGATATAGTTTGACCAAGTGCTCAACTTGTCCAAAATCCTTAGCCCCCTGAGAGACAGTGTGGTGTAATGGTTAAAGTGCTGAGCTGGAAACAGGAAGGCTTGAGTTCAAATCCTTACTCGGTGAAATAGATTAGTCTCTCATTCTGACCTACCTCACAGATTTGTAGTGAGAAAATAATGGGGTGAACTATCTATGCCACCCTAAGCTCCTTGGTGAGATGAAGATGTACTGGTAATAAATAAACTCCCACCCTCTTGCAAACTATGCAACTCAGATTTCATTGTCTCACAATTAGAAAGCGGGAATGTTCCACTGTAGGGTAACTTCAGCCTAATTGATTCAGAGGAATTAAGCCACCCAATTTATGCACTATAGGGGACAGCCTGACATTGAAAATCCTCTTGACTGACTCTGAAAACACTTGCATACAGAGAATGCAAACTAGGTCCCAGTTGTTCATGATTTCTATTATCACGTTTCTGACACAATCACAGAAATCACCCCAAGTTAGCTGCTGTTAACGGCAAATGATCTGGTTTGCACATTATGCGCTCAATATGCACGCGTTCTTAGAAACCACCATGAGACATTTCATGTGCATTTTGAATGGTTAACTATTTAGGGGATAGACTAGAGTTCAGCGGCAGAGTATGCAGAAGATCCCAAGTTCAGTCCTCTGCATCTCCACTTAGGACTGGAAAAGGATCTGTCTGAAAACCCTGGAGGGTCAGCTCCAGTCAGCATAAAAAAAAACATGGAGCTAGATGGTCCAGTGGTCTAATGAGGTGATTTTATATATATATATGTAAGGAGAAAGCATAGTGTGTAAGGAGAGAGCCAGTGTGGTGTAGTGGTTAAGAGTGGTAGACTTGTAATCTGGGGAACCGGGTTCGTGTCTCCGCTCCTCCACATGCAGCTGCTGGGTGACCTTGGGCTAGTCACACTTCTTTGAAGTCTCTCAGCCTGACTTGTTGTGGGGGAGGAAGGGAAAGGAGATTGTTAGCCACTTTGAGACTCCTTCTGGTACTGATAAAGCAGGATATCAAATCCAAACTCCTCCTCCTCCTCTTCTTCTTCCATGGGTAATGTGCTGAGGGGCAAGTGGTGGCTGCAGATTTGCAGCCCTCCAGAGTAAAAAAAAAGTCTAACCTGAATCAGTAGCAGTTCCCAAGTGCTCCATGACAAGAAGAACCAGGAAGAGTCTCTTTTTTAAAAAATGCTAAATTCTATCATTGGCTGGAAAGTGTGCTCCCAACTCCCCATACTTCCTTTCCCTGGCTTTACTTGTGGTGATGTGGTTTGGGCTGAACCATGCCATAGGCCAAATGAGGAGGCCTAGTGAGCTTGAGTAGATCCACATACTGGAGGTTACCTGCACTTGCTATGGGGCAACCCTAAAGGGTACTGTCAGAGGGCCTGATGTGGCTACTCTAGAGTAACGACTCCAGCATGGTCTTTTTAGGCTTTTATTAAGTGCTGATTATTTACAGTGGTCAGAGCGGTTAATATACATCCTTAAGGTGAGGTGTCAGAACCTCCGAATGGCGATTGGTGCGTTTTCCTCCAGCATAGAAGCTTTGGAAGACCCAACCTCTTCCCCCTACGTTTGCGTCGCAATTCCAGAGTTGGGGGAATTGGCCTTCCCCCCCTGCTCCCATCTTCCTGTCCCACCTGGGGCATGGGCTCCGCAACCTTGCCTGAGCCTCGGACACTACTTCCTGACTCTCCGCTGGAGGCAGAGCTCTCCTTGCTCTCTCCAGCGCTTGGGGATGGGCTGGAACTTAAGATGGGAGGGACTTCCCTGTATCCCTTGTCCCTCACAGGTACAATCCAGTCCAGAAAAAGCAATGGATATTGCATTATGACAACTTTTAGACACCACTCAATTTTTAAGAGTCTACAGAAGTTTTCTTGCCACTTCAGAGGAGCTTAAAAAAACCCAAAGTTCAGCAGAGGCTGTTAACCTCCAGACACTTTCCCAGATCAAGGAAATGTTCCATTTTAAAAAGAAAAAAGAAAAGTCCAAGTTCATATTATATGTACAGAAAATGCAGCTGACTTTGTACCACATTGGGCTACAAAGATATGCCTGACCTTTTCAACCAGGCAGTATGACAGTAATAGAAATGCTTTGGTTTCCATACTAGCGCTCTCTCAAGAGTAATTATTCGCTATCTGTGTCATCCCCATTTCCTTCAAAGTATTACAGCTTATCCGCAAATCAGTCACACTTTTTACTGGGCTCTCTGAATTAATACTCAAATAGTCATTACATTCTTGCTTGGGCTAGCGTTAATTTTGCTTAAGGTAATTGGATAGAATTTCATATTACTTCATTTCCATAGTCAGGGATTAATTTGCTCTTGTTGAACAGTTATTTACATTAATATATTAGAGCACTGACTCTAAATAGGGTTGATGGTTAATAGCTTCTTAAATAATTTGCGGGGGCGCAGCAAAATCCTTAATTTTTTGAGTAACATTTTGTATAGTGATGCAATAGCTATATCAGGTTTAATGCTGAAAATCAAAGTATTGAAAGGAATGTGAAATAGGGTGGCCATGTGTCTGACTTTATAGAGGACAGTCCTCTTATTCAAAGGTGTTTATTTGAAGACCTGTCCAGCCCAAATCCATTTTTAACATTAAAAAAAAAACCATATGAAGGGAGCATAGAAGTTGCCTATCAACTTCTGAGAAGTTGCCTACTCAGAAGACTGAGTAGACACAAGGGCACTGTCTTACCCCCACTATGGTGCAATATATTGTATTTCTATTTGAAGTAGAGTAATCATTTCTAAATTTGCATCTAAACACATAAATCAGTATATGGATATTTTATGCAGTCCCCCCCCCTCTTGTTTGTGTTGTTGCCTTTCCTTTTGTGGGGAAGTGGCCACCCCAAATGAAAACAATGTTTATTCATCATGCCAGATTTCTGTAGGCAATTTTATGCACATGAGAATCTGGATTTGCCACTAAATAGACACTCAACAATAGCCGGGGCGTAGGAAGAGGGGGGTGATGGGAGCGCCCCGCCCCCGCAGGCAGTGGTCCCCGCCCCCAGAACACATGCTACGCCCCTGCGGGCAGTGCACCACGACCCTTTGGGCAGTACACCACACCCCCAGAACACGATCACGCCCCTTTGGGTGGCCCACCCCACCCCCGGGGTGCGCGCCAGCCCCGCCCTGCCTGCTCTCCGTCCCCGGTGCCAGAGCATGAAGCTCCGCCACTGACAATAGCAAAGGGCAAACTGCTCCAGGTTTTGTTCAGACTGGAATAGAAAATCATGGGTGGAAGTGAAAAGTGTGCAGGAAAAAATTCTGCCCCTACAAGGGTTCTAAATTAGCTAATTGTTGCCATAATTGTATCCATAAGTGACCCAGTCCTCCTGCATTTGACACTCTTCCTCTCCCCCCCCCCTTGAGTAACAGGAAGGAAGGATCCCTCTACCCTTCCCTCCCCCTTTCTAATGCCTGCAATGCCGCTACAAGCATGCCGTTTTTCCGATTAACAGCAGGGATCTTCAAAAACCTACACCATACACATTTTTGTTGCAATCTCACTTCGTATTTTTATACCACATATCTGTCCACATAAACATAAAATGTGTGAATGTCCTGTATATCGTGATTTGTCACTATAATTAATTAAGCACACTGCAGAGCAAACCTGCAACATCTATCAGGCACAATTATGTCAAAGCTTAGATGAGACTTACTAATTAAAAGCCAATCTCAAGTTCAGGGGTGGGGGATGTTATGTAGCTGGTGGGCCCAATCCTGAGCTTCCTCACCCCTGTGGCTGGCTTAGAAACCTGGGTGGGGCCAGCCTCCTATCAATTCCCTGATGTCACAATGACATCAGGTGACCCAAAGTAAAAAAAAAAAAAACCGTGCCCCAACTTTGCATCACTGGCTTGAAACCAAGCTGGCAATGGAAATTATTATTTATGCTTATACCCCCATTTTGGAGCTTGCTATCACCACTGATCTGCACTGACACAAATCCACTTTGGGCAGGTATTAGATGACCATGAAGTTCCCAATTTGAATGGGCAGAGGGTTAAGTTTGTGTCTGCTTCTGGGCATCACTAGCACCTATCTAAGCTCAGCATCCTTTTTTGGAAGCAGTGTGCAGTAGAAACAAGCAAAAAGCCCAATTTTTCCTCTTTTAGGTGTGACTCTGTGGAAGCAGGATGGATCAGATTTATGGGTTAAGACATGCAAAAGTGACATGGAGTGGAAACAGAGAAATCTCTATTCAGGGCAAAGACTCCACACTTGTCTTTGCAAATAGGACTCTGTTTTCTGCTAGGCTTTTGTAGGCCTGGTAAGGCAGAAGGTGAGCTTTATCATGTAGGTTTTCATTCCCTGGGATATACGAATGTGACTCCTCGCCCACTTTTCTCATCAAACGGAAATGCTTGAACACATAAATTGCAAAGCTTTCCATTCATCTTCCAAGTGGTGTGCTCTAATTTAGCATAGAAAAATGTGTTGATCACCCACTACCTGCAGCAATGTATACCATAGTATGTGGTTTATATGCTCACCTTTCACTTGCAAGTCTCAATCTCTAGAACACTGGACTGCTAAGCAAGCAGGGCTGTGCTGAGGCTAAATTTTAAAGAACCAGGGAGCATCCACAATGTTCGTGAAGCAGTATTTAGATGATTTCCACTATTACTAGGCTGCTGATGAAATTAACCAGGGAGGAAGCCATTGTGTGGCTGGTTGAACACAATCCATAAACGCATAAATGTTTAGTCCAGGCTTTGACAGTCTTAGGACCAGCAGAAGCAACTGACATGTTGCCACCAAGAGTAATTACCATCAACAGAGAGGCTTATTTGTTTCACTCTGGTAAACACAGCCATTTGACAGCATTGCCACATTCTGCTGACTCACTCTGAGTCACAGCAAGTCCAGGAGACACACAACATCGTGGGTGTTTATTTCCTGTTGCTATATTCAATGTGTCCATGTCAATCCCCCCCCCCCCCGATCTAGCCTGTAGGAATCACATTTGTGTTCAGCTTGCCAGATGTAGACAACTCTCACACTTCTCCAATTTCTCATTTGAGCTCATCTTTTAAAAGCAATGATTAAAAAGCCAAGGGAAGGTTTGTACATTTTTAGATCAAGCTTCTATGGTTGATAGGCCCCAGCCCTATTTGGGCATACAGCTTGCCTGCAAGGGTTACACATGAGCAGGGCAAATGGGGATGAATGCATTGACTCATCACTAAGACCATCCATTTCTACAAACTGTGATGTCTGAAGTGGAGAGCCTCCTCTATTTGTGAAGGCTTCTTGAATTAATTAGAATCCTAATTTTGCATTGTTCCACATTGTGCTGGGAACAGTTACAAGGACCAGAGGCTCCCAACTGCACTGTCCAAATCATAGAGAGCAATCAGAAGACAAAAAAGGGGGTGAAGCTTAGTGCACTCCCGTTGTGTACATGTAATTTTTATGCATATGCAGCACGTCCAAATAGGGCTTCTTGTGATTTCAGTGGCTTCTTGCAGGTTACAAGGATGCAGAGCCATGTGTTTTCATGTTTCCAGTGTGCAAGTTGTACGAAGAGTGGCTTTTTCCAACAATGAGACACACCAGCCCCAGAAATGCAGAAGGCTCAAAAATCTCACAAGGGAAAGAAGCCCTAGTTCCTTGTTTGAACATTATTCAAGAAATGTTGATCCAGGGGAAGACTCTGCAAGGTCTATTGTACCAGCAACTGTTCCCTTCCCCTCTTTTTTTTTAAAGGAAAAAGACCCTCCTTTTTGCTTCTTCCATGAATGCGACCACCCTGGTAACATTCCAGCTGTGGCCTAAAGACCTCATTCTGTTAGTCAGGCCTTACAAAAAGCTAAGCAGGTGCCCCTCTTAAAAACATGTCCTTTGTACACAAGGGCAAGTTGGGCAGGCCAAATACCCCACTAACTTTCAAGGAGATTAGGGTGAGCAGCAAAGATGACAGCTCTGATCTCCCACCAGTTTTCCTGTCCACAGTCATCTCTGCAACCCTGCTGGAACCCTGCTGGAATCTCTAGTATTGGCCATCAGCAATGGGCAGTTTATACAGTCAAACCTCAGCTGTTGAACGTAATCCATTTTGGAAGCCTGTTTGGCTTCCGAAATCCCGTCAGACATTCAGCTTCTGAAAAACATTCAAAAACTGGAGCATTTACTTCCGGGTTTTTGGCGTTCGGGAGCCAAAATGCTCCAAAACAGAAGAGTTCGGGAGCCAAGGTTTGACTGTACTGCAATTGCCTTTGTACACAGGTGGATGATTTAGACACACACACACACACAAGTCATAGCTATGTCCGAGTCCTATTCTTGAGCAAGCAGGGGCTACAAGTCTCTGAAATACACTTACCTGAGAACAGAATCCACATACAAAGTCAGACAGTCCAGGTCAGGAAATCACAGAGCCAGGAACCCAGTCCAGAGGTCAGGTAATCCAGATGAAGAGCAATAAGCAGTATGGCAGGTCTAAGAACTACAGGTGTTGTTTCCAAAATCTGACTGCTGCTGAGAGCTCTGTTTAAGAAGGCTGAAGTCACCTGGTTCTCATCAGTGCTTTCTCCGCCTGTCCTTGAAGGCTGATCAGCTGCAGGTGGATTCATTCCACCTCTCATCTTTCAGGTAGGGTTGCCAGACTCAATAGAGGACAGGACTTCTGTGCCTTTAATTGCCCTGCTCTCTTTTGAGTCTGGAAACCTTAAAGAGAAACCAGCAGTCCCTTTGCTTAAACAAATGGTCTGCTGGTTTCTCTTTAAGGTTTCCAGACTCAAAAGAGAGCAGGGCAATTAAAGGCACAGGAGTCCTGTCCTCTATTGAATCTGGCAACCCTACCTTCAGGCTGCTGTTGAGCAGGCAAAGTTGACTCCGAGCCCATGACACACACACACACACACACACATCCAAACAATGTCCTGCCTTCGAAACATTGACTATTTCCCTTTGATCTACCAAATTTGCTTCCTATTTCAGAATCCTGAACGCATATATCCTCGATCCAAATTTGCATAAAAAGCATGGACTCTCTGCTTGCTGAGCACATAAAATGTAAAACAAGGGCACTTCAACACAAGACCTTGTTGCTCTTCAGCTCCACTCCTTTCAAAATGCTTAATGCTCCAGGCTCTCCTCAAATCATTAGAGGCATCAGACTCCTATCTATATACGCATCTCATTTCTCTAAGCATGGCCTCCAGGGGGTAAGGTCAAGACTGAAATGGCTAGGAGAGCTGTTCTAAAAGTGTCTTGACTCAGTTAAATCACATTAACATTTTCTCACTTGCCCATACATCCTTGAAAAGAATGTTCCAAGCACACATGCGGAAAAGCCAAGGACAGAGTTGTGTATGTGGCTATATCTGCCACACTGCTAATTAAATACTTGAAAAACACTACCAAACTGAAGTTCAAGTATAGTTAAAAGTTCCTTCTTCTCAGTTGTGGATAACACAATCTTGTGGAACTCTTCTCCCTGCATGCTGTTCTGGGGGTTTCTCCAACCTCCCCACAAGCCAATTTCACAGGTGCAGGGGGCATATGGGGGTGGGGGGAAGCAGATGTTGTACAAGCAGAAGTTCTTCCACTGATGGGGATTGTTTGATGAATCCTGCCCAGTGTATATGTACTCAGAAGTAAGCCCCAAGGTGTTTCAGGGGGTTAAAAGTTAGAAGCTGTGATGGCTACGTTCCACCTCTACATCAGGCTCTTCTGATGCTCTTATGATAGTTAGTTAATTGAAGATTTGTGTACCCAAAGATGTCAAAGAATCATAGAAATGAAAGGGACCACAAGCATCATCTAGTCCAGGCATCCCCAAACTTGGCCCTCCAGATGTTTTGGGACTACAACTCCCATCATTCCTAGCTAACAGGACCAGTGGTCAGGGATGATGGGAATTGTAGTCCGAAAACATCTGGAGGGTTGAGTTTGGGGATGCCTGATCTAGTCCAACCCTCTACAATGCAGGAATATTTAACCCCAATGTGGGACTTGAACCCACAACCCTGAGATTAAGAGTCTCAAGCTCTACCAACTGAGCTATCCCAGTTTCACATGATTTTTAGTGAATAGTGTATATCAGGCATCCCCAAACTGCGGCCCTCCAGATGTTTTGGCCTACAACTCCCATGATCCCTAGCTAACAGGACCAGTGGTCAGGGATGATGGGAATTGTAGCCCAAAACATCTGGAGGGCCAAAGTTTTGGGATGCCTGGTCTATATCCCAACCCAGCTTTGGTAAGAGAACACTGGGGTTGCGGGTTGGATGCCAGAAGATCCAGACGAGGACTTATCTAGCCTGGCATTCTGGTCCAGACAAGTAGGACATTGAGTTCAACTTCTTTGTAAGCACTGGATAGCCAAACCACAATTTTCTATGATTTGGTTCAACGTGCTTTTCAGAATATATAAATGCAGGACATTGCAAGTTTAAAGGTTTTTCCGAATTACTTCCTGCAACAGTTATTAACAACATACGCCAGGGAAAAGATAGCAAATTCAGCACCATATGCTAGCAACTGTGTATTTCGCCTTTTCACATTACAGTAAATCAATTGCTTAAAATAATGCTTGTTGTTGTTTAGTCGTTTAGTCGTGTCCGACTCTTCGTGACCCCATGGACCATAGCACGCCAGGCACTCCTGTCTTGCACTGCCTCCCGCAGTTTGGTCAAACTCATGTTCGTAGCTTCGAGAACACTGTCCAACCATCTTGTCCTCTGTCGTCCCCTTCTCCTAGTGCCCTCAATCTTTCCCAACATCAGGGTCTTTTCCAAGGATTCTTCTCTTCTCATGAGGTGGCCAAAGTATTGGAGCCTCAGCTTCACGATCTGTCCTTCCAGGGAGCACTCAGGGCTGATTTCCTTCAGAATGGATAGGTTTGATCTTCTTGCAGTCCATGGGACTCTCAAGAGTCTCCTCCAGCACCATAATTCAAAAGCATCAATTCTTCGGCGATCAGCCTTCTTTATGGTCCAGCTCTCACTTCCATACATCACTACTGGGAAAACCATAGCTTTAACTATACGGACCTTTGTCAGCAAGGTGATGTCTCTGCTTTTTAAGATGCTGTCTTAAAATAATGCTTGGGGAATGTTAAAGGCCACTAGAGGGAGCTCGTAGTTTACATATGCATTCTAGTTACACATAGAATGAAAGAACTTTTTCCTAATACCCACATATCAATACTATGAAAGTTTCACTGAGAGAAAATGCTGTTGTAACTTTTATTAGCAACAATGGGTTTAACACAAAAGCTGCACAGACACTGTACACTTAAAGAAAATGTCTTTCCCCAAAGAATCCTGCAAACTCTAGTTTGTGAAGGTTGCTGAGAATTGTAGCTCTGTGTGAGTTGAACTACAGTTCCCAAGGTCCTTTGGGGTAAAGCCATATGTTTTAAACACATGGTGTGTACGCAGGCATCTACCAGCCGGATGGGGATGACATTCCTGATAGAGATGGCTCTCCCTAGTGGAGACAGGCAGGGTATTCAACTCGCAACATCCTTTCCAGAGTGAAGGACTCATCCCATGTAAGTGTATGACCGAAAAGGTACAGCTCCAAAAGTGTACCATGAAGATAGAGACGCAGGTGACGCTGTGGTCTAAACCACTGAGACTCTTGGGCTTGCCGATCAGAAGGTCGGCGGTTTGAATCCCTGCAACGGAGTGAGCTCCCATTGCTCTGTCCCAGCTCCTGCCAACCTAGCAGTTCGAAAGCATGGCAGTGCAATAGGTACTGCTGTGGCAGGAAGGTAAACAGTGTTTCCATGCACTCTGGTTTATGTCACGGTGTTCCGTTGCACCAGAAGCAGTTTAGTCATGCTGGCCACATGACCCAGAAAGCTGTCTATGGACAAACACCGGCTCCCTCGGCCTGAAAGCAAGATGAACACCACAACCCCATAGTCGCCTTTGACTGGACTTAACCATCCAGGGGTCCTTTACCTTTTTCACCATGAAGATATGGTCAACTGTGCCATCCCAGATCAAAATGGCCTCTTCAGTTAAAGCAGTGTGACACACCACACTGGTGTGTCAGGAAAAGGTGGCAAATGTAGTAGGGAAAATTCAAGGACAATCAAAGAAACATTTAAGCATTTTAGTGCAGTATAGTATGGCAGAATAGAATAGAATAGTAGAACAGAATAGAATAGAACAGAACGGAACAGAAGAATAGACATATTTTTTACTTGCAGAATACAGCTAGATATCTTTTCAAAGTGAGAGCAAGAACAAGTGATACTACGGTACAAGCTCACAGCTCTCAATGAGTTTGTATACTTACTTAAGGGAGGAGGCTCATTTATAGTTATATTTGGGAATGATTCATGTTCTCATGTAGCTAAATTGGTTTATACAGTCATACCTTGGATCCCGAACGTCTCGATACTCTGACGTTTTGGATCCCAAACGCTACAAACCCGGAAGTGATTGTTCTGGTTTGCAAACGTTCTTTGGAATTTGAATGTTCGACAGGGCTTCCGCAGCTTCCAATTGGTTGCAGGGCCTTCCTGCACTTTGGTTTCTGAACGTTTTGGAAGTCGAATGGACTTCTGGAACAGATTCTGTTTGACTTGCAAGGTACAACTGTACTTTCTGGATGTCCCATGAATGCATTACAAAGTAGTTGAGTTCCAAGTTGTAAATCAAGCACTGCTAGATGTTGTTTCTTTTTTGTTCTCCAATGTATTTCTCATCCATAAATAAATCAGTGTGGCGATAGCAATTTCTTATTCTGAAAGTGTGGCTCAGAGAAAAGAGTTTGAGAGCCACTGGGTTATAGGGTTCAGTATGAGAGTGGCAGACTAGCCCTGAAGCATGTGCAGGATGTCAGAAAGGTTCAGTCACAGGAGGCTTGGAAAGTGCACTAATATTGTGGCTAACAATGCGAACTGGGAAGTGCTTGATTTGTATGTTACCTTAGCCTCAGCTTCCCCTCTGCAACCTGAAAATAATAATGCTGACCTCCCTAGCAGCAGAGATTATTAAGTTAAGCTTTGTAGGATATGCCAAGTCACAATGTCATCTTTGACAAAAGCAGCTGAAGAAGAAACTCATATTCACTTGAATACAACAAAAATACATACCAGGCACAACCACATACTGCACTAAACCAGGCTTGAGATGTAGCAATTGCCTTGAGGGCACTGTTCTCAACCAACCCAAAGCCACAGGCATTGCCTTTCCATCTGTTGAAGAAACAAAATTTTTCTGAGCAACTAGCAGCCCTTGCTTCTATAATAGACTAAACACACACAGCCCAATGCTTACTTGAAAGCAAATCTCACCTTGTTCAGCAGGACTTGCTTCCAAATTGTTCTAACAAAAGGGCTTTAAGCTCACCCTTGAAGTTAGTGACTTTTCCCAGGAGTCTTGCGTGAAAAGAGCCAAAAAAAGATGGCATTAAATATTATTATTAGTAGTAGTAGTAGTAGTAGTAGTAGTAGTATTTATTTCTATACTGCCCTATACCTGTAGGTCTTTTATCTCTGCGTAGTACATGTAGTTCTGCAATGCGTAAAAGCAAAAAAGAGTTTATTCATCTACAGATAATAGATAATTATCAATCAAGCATGCATTAAGTATGACATGCTCTGCAATTAAAGCAGCAGATTTTCTGTCGGGCTCTGCAGGAAGCCACAGGCACCCAACTTGAGACTGAAACCAAATCTTGTTCTATCAACCAGTCAATCATGCTAGTTCAGAGAATATACAAAAACTGCAAAATGTGGATTTAAACCAGTGACTGAAATTAGGCTTTTAAATCCTCCCTGGTGAGACAAGTCTACCATTAGTCACCATCCTTCAATCAAAGTAGTTTAAAGAGGCACAGAAAAAATATATATGGAGGTATTAAACAGAGATCATTCTCCCAATGCTTAGCTCTACATTGGAACAGATTACCTGCCAGAAGCAGCAGGTGGTAATTGCCAACTCATGTGAATCTTTTTTTTTTCCATGTCTGTTAAAAAAGACATAGAAGGATCAATGCAGAAAATGGGTCTCCACTCTAATTTCTTTCTTTCTTGGAGTTCTTGCAATTTTAACGGCATTTTCAATAGCAGGAGCCTCTTTTTCTTCACACAGTATGCCTTAAGGAAGGCTCTCTTTAAAAATAATAATAATAATAATAATGCCTGCTCACAGAACCCATGATGAATCGTTCTCCAACCTGGTGCCCTCTAAATGTTTGGATTACAACACCCCAATCCCAGTGAGAGATTTTACTTTCTTGGGTTCCATGATCACTGCAAATGGTGACAGCAGTCACGGAATTAAAAAAACCCTGCTTCTTGGGAGAAAAGCAATGACAAACCTAGACAACATCTTAAAAAGCAGAGACATCACCTTGCCGACAAAGGCCCTTATAGTTAAAGCTATGGTTTTCCCATTAGTGATGTATGGAAGTGAGAGCTGGACCATAAAGAAGGCTGATCGTCGAAGAATTGATGCTTTTGAATTATGGTGCTGGAGGAGACTCTTGAGAGTCCCACGGACTGCTAGAAGATCAAACCTATCCATTCTGAAGGAAATCAGCCCCGAGTGCTCACTGGAAGGACAGATCCTGAAGCTGAGGGTCCAATACTTTGGTCACTTCATGAGAAGAGATGACTCCCTGGAAAAGACCCTGATATTGGGAAAGATGGAGAGCACTAGGAGAAGGGGACGACAGAGGACAAGATGGTTGGACAGTGTTCTTGAAGCTACCAACATGAGTTTGACCAAACTGTGGGAGGCAGTGCAAGACAGGAGTGCCTGGTGTACTCTGGTCCATGGGATCATGAAGGAGTCGGACACGACTAAACGACTGAACAACAACAACAATCCCTGGTCATTGGTCATGGTGGCTGGGGTTGAAGGTCATTTTATAGCCTCTGGGGGCACCATGTTGGGTGTAGCTACCAATCTGTGCTATTGAGTGCTTTAAAAACTGTTTTGAGGTTCTTTACAATAAGGCTGTGAATACATTTTATGAAACAAAATAAAACAATCTTAGGGAACTAAATGCACCACAGTTGCACAATTCTCTTCTAGCTCAGCTACACTCCCCGAGACACCAATGTGACCACAACATGTCATTCCAGGAAGTGCCTCCAGGCCAGAAGCTGGCATCTGGAGCACACTGCAAGGCTGTTGTTGTTGTTGTTGTTTAGTGGTTTCTGACTCTTTGTGATCCCATGGACCAGAGCACGCCAGGCACGCCTGTCTTCCGCTGCCTCCCGCAGTTTGGACAGACTCATGTTGGTAGCTTCGAGAACACTGTCCAACCATCTCATTCTCTGTCGTCCCCTTCTCCTTGTGCCCTCAATATTTCCCAACATCAGGGTCTTTACCAGGGAGTCTTCTCTTCTCATGGGGTGGCCAAAGTATTGGAGCCTCAGCTTGAGGATTTGTCCTCCCAGCGAGCACTCAGGGCTGATTTCCTTCAGAATGGATAGGTTTGATCTTTTTGCAGTCTGTGGGACTCTCAAGGGTCTCCTCCAGCACCATAATTCAAAAGCATCAATTCTCCGGCGACCAGCCTTCTTTAAAAGCAAGGCTTTAAAAGCAAGACTTTTAGAAAGATTTAAGAGCAACCAACATCCCATGGTCATGGGGGCATTTCAGGAAGTGCTTTCCAGCTGGAAGCCAGCAGGAGAACTTTGTGCACTCTGATAAGAGTGAGGATGGTGCTTTCCCTTCCATAGTGCTTAAAGACAGGTAACAAGCCACCTTGTTCAAGCCATCTTGAACACTAAAATAAGGGAACTGCAGCTGCCCCTTTAAAACGGTATGAGTACTTTTCACAGCACCTTCCCAGTTTGCAATGGGGTGACTGGCCCTGCAAAACTAGGGGAGAAAGTTTTGGCCAGCCCAGACACTTAGTCACCTTTTTAGAACAAGAAATAACAACAGAGTGGGTATTGGGGAGTTATCAAGATCAATCTACCTGTGCCAGCTGCATCCTTGTGCCATTGAAGTCCCAGACTGACCTCGAGCTATGACAGCTTACATCATTTTCTTCTTCTTTTTGTCAAAGGGATACTTAAATCACATTTAACAGCCACCTGGCAGCATGCAATTCTCTTTCACCTAGAGGGCTTCTGCTTGCAGTATTCCACCAGTATCAGAGCTTTACTACTTGGGAGATTGTATCCATTCAAAAGGGTGTTTACCTGGAGAAATTAATGGGATCCAGGGGAGCCATTTAAAGGGGCTACACACCAATCCTCTACTCATATTGCATTTGGGACTGGAGATAAGATGCAGCTGTGTCAGCAGAATAGCTACCATACCCAACCCCTGCTCAATCCAGGAAGGGAGGGGGGAAATAGGTAACTAGAAAATACCAGTGTTGAGCTGAAAATGTACACACACAAACAAACACACCTGCCGCCCTGGTACACTTTTGCAAGGTTATTTGGGGGGACTTCGGGGGGGGGGGTTCCTCAAGGAGGGCATCAACTCTTCCAGACTTTTGTTGGATTTTTGTTGAGGGCTTTACCATTAATATAGGAGGCAGAAAATTAAACTCCCTTATGTCGATTACAGAATAAGCTCTATCACTACCCGAAGCTCGGTGGTGCTGTAGTGCAGCAGTCTGTCTCATTCCTTAGTCCTATAAAATGTCCCATTGAAATTACTCTCAGTGATAATGCCAAGTTCATCTGGACAGTGGAACAGTCGTCCCACACTCCTCATGCCTCTATGAACACTTTATAGGACTGAGCAATGGTCTTTCTCATTGCAGGTCTGCCACTGTCTACTGAGCACACTTATACTTGACACTAGCAGGCAACCTCAGGAATCCCTTCCTTTCTGTCCAGATTATAGGGCACTTGAGAGGATTTACAATGCACCCCCCCCCCCAGTATCTAGGACCACAGACTGCAATAGAATCAAAAGTTATGCAGTCTCATTTTTTTATGTGCTAAGATTTATTATCATGCAGTCTAATGAACAGGTAACTTTATTACAGCCACAAACCAATAGAAGTTGATACACAGAGAGTAATTAACCCAATAAGAGTGTGAGTAGAGTCCAAAGGTCTCACTTCACCACCTGCTTCTAATTTGTAGAAAGAATTTTGCTACCTTTTCAGTAACAAAGGAAGAGTCAACATTTCAATTCACCAGTCTGCATGTGGACTGGATCAGTATTTAAGAAGTTTCCATTGAGCTCCAAATTAACAAACAGCAAATTAACAAACAGAATTTCAACGGATCTTCCACTAGAGTTCATCATAAAGGAAGACTCAGTCTCCCTCTAGATTTGTTATATACAATATATAATGAATATGCCTGTATGTCTGCTTGATTAGAGGAACTCTAGCCATTCCATAATTTAGGATATTGCTGAAGAATATGGAAAGTAGGATACAGGGGTACCAACTTGAATAAAAAATGGGGAGGGGGACAGGTAAGCCCTGTGCCACATAATTCAACACATGGCATGGCACATACACACCACTGAATGGCAATGCCCATCAACTTTGCAGGGGGGCGGTTGGCCCCCTCAAATATTTTATTGGAGGGGGCGAAGGCAGCTTATCCTATGGTGAGATATGTCAACTACAGCTCCCAGCTGAGGTAAACCTCGGGTCTGCTTGTTGCTTCTTTAGACTATGGTCACATCCACACCATACAATTAAAGCATATGGCTTCCCCCAAAGGATCCTGGGAAATGGAATTTATTAAGGGTTATCCCTTAGGCTGAAACCTTATGCACAGTTAACTGCCAGTGGGTCCAAGCAGGGGTGGCCAACTCCCAAGAGACTGTGATCTACTCACAGTTAAAAACCGGCAGTAATCTACCCCCCTTTTTGGGGTTCAGGTCAAAGTTATTGAGCTTTTTTTAGGAAGGAGGAAGGCCCATTTTGAGGGGGTTCAGGTCAAAGTTGTTGAGTTTTTTTCAGGGAGGAGGTAAAATGTTGAGCTTTTTTTAGGGGAGCCACAGTTGTTCAGCTTCTCTGGAGGGAGCCAATGATCTACCAGTGATCTACCGCAGACGTCCAGTGATCTACCGGTAGATCACTATCTACCTGTTGGACATGCCTGCAATTGTACTCTGTAGGGTTTACTTCTGGAAGACATGCACGCAATTTCATTGTTTAGGTTTCTATCAGTTGCATTTTAAAGTTTTGCTTGGAGATACTGATTAGTATTGCGATGTAGCAGGTGGGTACAAGTGTCTATTCACTCCAGTCTATTTTATAAGCACCTGGAGTTCTGAAGGTACCTGTGTGTGTGTGTGTGCGCACGCACGCACGCACGCCCAAATGCCCTGACCTAGTTTTTAAACTGTGCATTATAATGCATTAAGATGAATGGCAAGTGCGGGTCACAGCATTCCTCTTCCGAGCCTGTATTTCTTCTGAGTTCCCATTACAGTTATTACTTCAGGCTTTACACTCCTTATTTATGGCTGTTTTGAAAGTAATAACAATTTCCTGAGGAAGAACCTGAGAAAGTCAGGGAGACATCATGCATTTATCTTTTCATTGTATATTCAGGTTAGGGGTTTTTCTTGTCTTTTCTTTTTTAGTATTTTTGCTATTCCCAGAAACAAAATAAAGGCATGTTATATAGGAGACTGTCCTGTGTTTTTAAAGGGAAGACTAAACATTAAATGAGATGGGAAGAGACCCAGGTCAGGCCTGAAATCATACTTTGGCCAGACCTGTGTATCTTCTCCAAATGAAACTTTGTTTCCCACAGGAAATAGTTCTCCGCTTCCTTTTGAAATTTATATCTTGCCAGGGTTAAAGTCGACATGCATTTGGCACAGTTTCTCACATCAAAAGAGAAAAGTGGTTCATATTTCTTGCCTAATTAATTGCAACATCACAATACGTGCATTTTTACTGATTGTGAAGATAAGAGACAGCATTCTTTTCCCCCTCCCTCTTTATGTTATTTTATTTTGGGAAAATCCCACAAAAGAAACTGAGAACCCCAACTGACACTGAACTTTTCCCATTTCCTTTGGGCAAGTCATCCTTTCGGTGACTATCTCAGTGTTTTGTTACTACATGTGTTTGCATTTATTCAGTTAGAGCTGAAACCCTGTGAAAATCAAGGTCATGGTTTTCATTTGCTTATTCCTCTCCCTGCTTCCCAATCTGGGTTTCAGACTATTTGTCAGTCCTTATGAGAATCTTCTGCACTGTCCCCCTCTTGAAACTGGCCTCTGAGACCTTTGGGGCACGTATGAACTGTGTGATTATATGCACTACACTGGATTCAGGCACCTTTCGTGGGGTGCTGTACACATGTCATTCCCATGTCCCACCCTATTTGTCCATCCAAAACACATTCTGCTGGAAAGGTTATAATTTAATTTATGCCAAGAATGCACTTCAAGATACAGAGTGTTGCCAAATTGCCCAAGGAAGTTGATGGTTGCTACTTACCTGAAGTAAGTTGTTACTTACCTTAGAATCATAAAGGTAAAGGTAAAGGGACCCCTGACCATTAGGTCCAGTCGTGACCAACTCTGGGGTTGTGGCGCTCATCTTGCATTATTGGCCGAGGGAGCCGGCGTACAGCTTCCGGATCATGTGGCCAGCATGTCTAAGCCGCTTCTGGTGAACCAGAGCAGCACACAGAAATGCCGTTTACCTTCCCGCTGTAGTGGTACCTATTTATCTACTTGCACATTGATGTGCTTTCGAACTGCTAGGTTGGCAGGAAGACAGGAAGTGTATTTCACAGTATGTACTTCCTGTCTTGCACAGCATGAGAAGGCAGGTAGGGAGCACCATCCACTTGCTTAGGTAATCTAGAAACACTCCCTCAGTTCCTGCATGCTGGAAGCTGAAGGGAAAAGAGAGAAGCTTCTACTTATCCTCTGTTTTTGGTGTGTAAAGAGCTATAGAAGAAGCAAACTTAAGGTAGGTTTGGCGGAGTGTTTCATTGGACAAGAGAATATTTTATGCTTCATATAAAAACACATTCATACATGTCTAATTCTGAATGTTATTTCTGGAAACATTGTTCGATGATCCTCCAGAGGAAATTGTTTTCAGATATACAGAACTACCCAGACTTGCTGGCCATCTGTTCAGAAGAGATTTGCAATTTTATCTTCTGCTTCATTAAGACTAATGAATTTTACATTTTGAAATAATTGCCATGACTTAAACTTCTTCTTCAAAACAAGTTTCCATTTTAAAGGGGCCCTGTGTCTTCAGTGCACTTGTATACTGATTGTTCTAAGTCCTGAATTTAAACCAAATTAAATTTCAGCAGTTGTGCATAATAATGGCAATCCATTATGACATGCCAACACATCTAAACATGACCAATGGATATTGCCATCAAGGACAGAAAAGAGCCAACTTAAAAAGTGAAGCAAAAACCAAGCATTGTAAGTTAAAATAGCATATTAGATGCAAATTGAGGGCAGGGAACAGCATCAAAACACTTTTTTAAAAAGAAAAATGAAAAATCTTGCAAACATAAAAATAAATTGAGTCCTAAAAACATACAACTCAGGTGTCAAAAATAGGGTAAAAAGTTGCATCTTCAGCATTCTCTGAAAGCTCAATTATGAAGGTGCTGTTGGAGAGAGAGGTTTGGAAGAGAGATTCCTACTCTCCAGTAGCAGAGTTAAGCACAATGGCAATTGCTCCAAGCACATTTAAACTTCTTTGGCATCTGCCCACATCCACTTTTAAACAAAACTTTTAAACAAAACTTCCCCACAAAAATCCTTAGGCTAGAACAAATCACAGTCACTTAGCTTTGCAAACAAGTGAGGATTTTACTCACAATTTGCCATCCATTGGCAGTAAAATGAGTATGAAAAAGGTTCCAAATGACTTAAAAAGGAAAAGAACTTGGTGCCCTTACAAAAAAGAAGAGTATCTGAAGAAGTGTGCATGCACACGAAAGCTTATACCAAGAACAAACTTAGTTGGTCTCTAAGGTGCTACTGGACATTTCTTTTATTATTATGTTTCAAAAAAGAATCATGCAATCTTTGGGTTAACAAAGATGCAGGCTGTAAAATCTCCCTTTTGGGGACATTCAGCTCACTTGCAGCATTTGCTGAGTTGGGAGCCAAGTTGCATTGTTCCTTCTTTGCTTGTTCCAAGAAGCAGGAAGTGAGGGGGGGGGGGGAAGGCAAAAGCTGCAGAGGCCCAGCTAAGCCACACCCACTAGCAACATGAGCTCAGGGCTCAAGTTAACCCCTTTAAAGTGTGAGTCTATAACTGTGCAATACAGCAGGTACCAGGCACACCTTTGTAGAGTGGAAGTTCCACAGCTTAGGAACTGCCACAGAGAATGCCTCCTTCCAAACCATCACCATACCACACCCCAAACCTCTGAGGGTGAAGAAATTACCAAGAAGGCCCCCTCTGCGCATCCTAGCACCTGAGAAGTTCATGGCGTTAAACCTGTTGTGCTATCTACGTATGGCCATTATAAATGAATGAATGAATGGCAAGTGGGAGTCAACATTACATAGGAATTATTTTCATAAATGAATAAACTGCAGTTATTATCTTTAAGACACCATATTTAATTACAAGTGCCACCACAACTTTATATTTTCCTTCTACCACCAAATTTAACAAGAATCTGGGGAATTTATTTGGAAATCTACCTTTGCCTCCATCCATGCCCAGAATCTGCACGTTTCAATTGATTTTCTGTCAGGAAGGTTTTATTCTTTCAGTACAAAGCACCATACTTCTCTTTTAGACACTTGAAAACAGAAATGGGAGGAGAAGGGTGGGGGTTTTGGGGTGGTTTTTTTTTTTGCTCACAGCAAATTCTTTGGACTTTAAAAAGCCTCGAACACACTTGTGGGTTATGGAGCAGAAAGATACAGCCAGAGGATCTTAAATCCTTCAGGCTTCCCCACCCCCTTCAGATAAAACCACAAATCTGTCTTTGGCACCAAAAGGTGCTCTTTTTAAATATCCAAGTCAAAAGCTTATACATTCAAAACGAACCCCAACCCCCTGCACTGGATATGGATCCAGGTGGTTCCGGTTGTTCTGCACTTTTTCCTCTCCAAAACGAAATAGAAATACATTTGAGATTTCAGCATTCATTTGATGCCAAGATCTCTACCTTTTTAAAGCACGGGTTGCCTTTCACATACATCTGAGTCCCAGAAGAATCATACAGGGATGAAGGAAGCAGCTATTTGCTTGCACTTGTGATCCTAAGAACACACAGCAAAGCAGCAACTGAAATCTATGGGGACCATCTTTCACACACACATATATAGTGGTAGGCTGTCAGAGAGCCCAAGTGTGTGCAGCACATTAGCTACAAACCTCTCTGCTTTACCAAACCTCTGATCTGAAGCAATGGTAAGATAACAAGGTATCAATGTGGTACCTCACTTCTTTCTCATTGTTTCTGCGCAGGTGGGTCATTCAATTAAACTCCAGAACATCTTATGGCAATGGCTTAGACTAGACCTGCTCAATGCTGCAATCTTCTTGGCATAGGGACTTGTTTTCTTCGCTCACACTCCAAAGCACCACTCATGGCACATTAAATAATGACAATGTAATACATTGCAATGTCAAGATGCTCTGATTTGTATAGTTTCTGATTTAACAAAGGGATTTTCAGTTTCTAAATACAGTGGTACCTCGGTTTACAAACACAATTAGTTCCGGAAGTCTGTACTTAAACTGAAGCGTACTTAACCTGAAGCGAACTTTCCCATTGAAAGTAATGGAAAGTGGATTAATCCGTTCCAGACGGTCCGTGGAGTGCTTAAACTAAAGTGTACTTAACCTGAAATGAACTTTCCCATTGAAAGTAATGGAAAGTAGATTAATCCGTTCCAGACAGTCCGTGGAGTACTTAAACTGAAGCGTACTTAACCTGAAGGGAACTTTCCCATTGAAAGTAATGGAAAGTGGATTAATCCGTTCCAGACAGGTCCGCAGAGTACTTAAACTGAAAATACTCAAACCGAGGCGTACTTAAACCGAGGTATGACTGTAAGCACATACCAGTATATACCAGAAGAAAAGGAAGACGTGCGTAAACTCTAGTTTACATGCTTTTCTCAGAAGTAGAACTCCCAGTTAAGGGCAAACAGGCAACCCTCCCTGTTGAATTTCCAGAGCCTACTGGAGACTTAAAAAAAAAAAATCCAGCAAGCATTTTAAATGACTTCTGTTTTATTGTTTTAACCAATCTTTTACCTTTCCTGATCGTAGTTAAGCGGTCTACATATTAACATAAGTTTACATATATTTACATAAATATTTCAAGGGATTACGTCTTAGAAAGCATGCAAGGACTGCAGTCTTGCAGCATACTCCTATGCCTACTCAGATGGAATCCCCACTGAGTTCAATTGAACTTTCTCCCAGATGTATTTGGGATGGGGAACCTGTGGTACACCAGAGGTTGATGGACCAGCCGGAGCCAGCAGGGATTTCAACCTTAATCTCAACACGTGATTACTGGAAACTGCGATACTGTAATTGTTTGACCCACATCCCAATGAAGTTGAAGTATTTAGTTGGAAGCTACAGTAGTTCTAGCTTTATCAGTGTCAATAAACTAAGTGACTGAATGACAGTCTCATTAAAGCAGCATTTTGATACTCATCAGCTTCAAAGCAAATGATCAACAGGGGTGTGCACCTGTGCTATGCAGGAATGTCTCCACTCTCTTCGATGAACAAAGGAATGCTCTGGGCACCCAGTGGAGAATTACCATTGAGCACAGAACATTGTATTTCATAGAAGAAAATAATTACCTCTTATGAGAGGGAGTCCTTTCAACTGGGCCTAGCAAGTGCACTTTAACTTCAAAGACAAAGAGTTTGATTTAGGAATGCTCAAGGATTTCATTCAGACCACACTTTTAAATGAACTGGTCTTTAATAACACGCTGATTGAAACACCATTATCCTTCGGTTTTCACACCTCTTTTTACAATACAGTTCAGCTTAAAAAAAAAGTCCCAAAGCAGTAGTGGCATGTATGGTGGTACAGGACTGCAGAACCGCCTGCCCACACTTTTGCTGCTGCTGCTCACTTGGATGAGGCTGGGTGGGGAGCAGCAGGAAGACATGGCCTCATGGTTGCCTCTGGATGGATGGATTAACAACAAGTGAATGCCACCCATCCCCATCCAGGTAAAGCAAAACCATGGCTCTATGGTCCCACCAAACTCAAGGTAATGCAAAGTTGATCTGCACAATAGTCTGATTCATATAAGTATGAATCAACCGGTTCATTGTTCCTCTGTGTGCCCATTACGCCAAGGGAGAAACAAGCTCCATTGGACATGGCGCCTTGCCGGGATCCAAGATGGCGGCAGCAGCAGGGAGGTGAGAGTAAGGTTTATGTGTGGGGTGACAGCAATGCAGGCAGGAAGCGCAGCGTAGAGTTGCATGGCTCTGCTGGGAGGTTGCTCCAGTGGTGTTGGTAGCTTGCCTGCCCCGGGCACCAATAACTCACGCTATGCCACTGCATACTTTGCATCCAAAGGTAACTCTTACATTCACAGAAATCCCTTGGCCCAGACATGCCTAGGAATGAAGGATGTGATTTCCACCATTTCCTTCTGCCCTGCCATACTACCTCCCATGTTGTTGTTGTTGTTTAGTCGTTTAGTCGTGTCCGACTCTTCGTGACCCCATGGACCATAGCACGCCAGGCACTCCTGTCTTCCACTGTCTCCCGCAGTTTGGTCAAACTCATGTTGGTAGCTTCGAGAACACTGTCCAACCATCTCGTCCTCTGTCGTCCCCTTCTCCTAGTGCCCTCAATCTTTCCCAACATCAGGGTCTTTTCCAGGGAGTCTTCTCTTCTCATGAGGTGGCCAAAGTATTGGAGCCTCAGCTTCATGATCTGTCCTTCCAGTGAGCACTCAGGGCTGATTTCCTTCAGAATGGATAGGTTTGATCTTCTTGCAGTCCATGGGACTCTCAAGAGTCTCCTCCAGCACCATGTACAGTAGTTTAACTCTCTCTTCTGCACATTTTCAGGGTGTTGTGTTTTTTAAAAAAAAAATAAAGATACATTATTAAAACCTGTTTTACTATCTTTTACCAGCACAACCTATGTGCATTACTATTTCAAATGATTGCGTTCCTTGCTATTTGTTCTGCCATGAATATATATATATATATATATATATATATATATATATATATATATGCAGAGCACAGGTCCCATCTTCACATTTCACATTTTGCAGATGCAAAATGAAGCATATTCACACGGAAATGTGTCTGGGATGGTTTGGGATTAGTCTTTGAAACATAAATGGTACATGCAACATTCCTAAACCTCTTGCTGATATTGTTGATACACTGCTTTCAGAATTTTCTGTACATGTATAATGCAAAGGGATCAAGAGCTTTGGGGGGTAGAGTGTAAAGCAGCTCCTCACAGATTCCTTTCTGCTCAAGTCTGTACTGCAGTAAATTCCACTAATCCATTTCAAAATGCATCGGGCTATGCAGAGCTTCAAGGAATTGCAGGTTCTGGTTAGCAAGTAATGTGGCAAAATGTGTGGCTGCTGCAAATATCAGACAACACGGCAAGTATCAGACAAAAGTAAATTGTGGGGTAAAAAAACCTGCTGGTGTTCATTTCCAAGTAAGGGTTCTTCTCCTCACCTGTAATGGCATGGGGGGAATATATTTTTGAGTTTCTTATTGCAGAAATATGGAAATATAGAAAATATGAAGAATATATGCGCATTTTTTGTCTAACTGGAATTTTGGGGCAAAGTTTGACGTTATTGTTAGGGAATCTGAAACACTGGAGAAATTAGGAGGGAAGAAAAAAGGTAAAAAAGAGATTCAGTAGGGTAGTAAAGTACAGTTTACCTTAGTGATAAATACATATTTATACAATATGTGTGCTATTCCAACAAATTAGTAAAAAATGCTGAAGCTGACAAATGCATATTTAGTATTTGCATTTTCTCTTCCATTAAACAAATAAAACAGCAGCAGGACAACAAAATGCTGCAAGATAGCAATAATCTCTCAATACAAGTTGTTTTATAATCAGTATGTGTGATTTAAACATCCAGAATCTCCAGCATTTCTTATATAAATAAACAGTCCATAATATTTTGACAGTACAGAACTTGATAGTAGTATCAAGCTGGGTTGATGACATCAGGCTGTGAAACAATATTATTCCAATTCTTCTTTTTAACTTTCTTTGAAAATTAACTCCAGATCATTAGATAGGGGAGTTCATCACCCATGAATTATCCTTTGCTCACCTGTTACTTTCTGACCCAAGGGATTTTAAGAATATCAGAAGAGCCCTGTTGGATCAGGTCTAAGGTTGGATCAGGCAGTATTAAACAAAACAGTTTCAAGCATACTACAGTAATATTTCTTCTTCTTCTTCTTTGGTGATCACTCGTAGCCGAGTAAGATTGTCTTCCATAAACACAGTTTTAACAATGGGTCCGTAAGTGACTGTGGAGGCCAATTCTGGATCCACACATCCTTCCACAGTGGGGACATCGGTTTCCGGGTGGGAGTTAATCACTGTGTAGATTTGCCAAGTGTGCCTTCCTCTTAGCACGTTTCTCCCTTGCGTCTGAAATCGAGTTTCTTCAAAGCCCATAAAAAAAATTCCTTCAGTAGCACCTTAAAGACCAACTAAGTTTTTATTTTGGTATGAGCTTTCGTGTGCATGCACACTTCTTCAAAGCCCATGACACCTTTGGTAAAGGCTGTTCTCCAACTGGACCGCTCGCAGGCCAGTGTTTCCCAGTTGTCAGTGTTTATACTACATTTTTAAAAAAGATTTGCCTTGAGACAGTCTTTAAACCTCTTTTGTTGACCACCAGCATTACGCTTTCCATTTTAAAGTTCGGAATAGTTGCTTTGGAAGCGATCATCAGGCATCTGCACAACATGACCAGTCCAAAGAAGTTGATGTTGAAGAATCATTGCTTCAACACTGGTGATCTTTACTTCTTCCAGTACACTGATATTAGTTCGCCTGTCTTCCCAAGTGATGTGTAAATATTACAACTAGCACGACAGGACCTCTCCCCCCTCCCCTCATGCCACCCCAAAATCTCCTCTGCAGGGTTGAGGGAACCCACAGAATAGATTCAGGGGGTGCACAGAAGTAGGGGAGGGGGAGAATAACCCAAAGAGCAAGTAGAAATCCTTGTGCTAATGGAACAATCTGCTTAGTGCTACAATCCAATGTGTCCAGAATCCTATTTCCTACAGTGACCAGCCTATGGGAAGTCCACAAGGAGCTCATGAATAAAATAGCCCCTTCCTGGTGTTATTCTCTGGTGACTGGTATCTGAAGACATGCAGTATAAAACTACTGCTGGCTTTATCCTCCATGAATTTCTGTTATCCCCTTTTAAAGGTGGATAAATGTGATAACCATTGCTAAATCTAGTTACAGTGGAACCTCAGGTTACATACTGTCCTCCTTACGAATGCTTCGGGTAATGAGCTCCGCTAACCCAGAGGTAGATGCTCCTGGTTGCGAACTTTGCCCTGGGATGTGAGCCGGTGGCATGGCAGCAGCAGGAGGCCCCATTAGCGAAAGTGCACTTCAGGCTAAGAACAGTTTTGAGTTAAGAATGGACCTCCGGAACGAATTAAGTTTGTAACCAAAGGTACCACTCTACAGTGAATTCCAAAGTTTAACCGTGCACTATGTGAACAATGCGGTATGCAGTGGGGCAGAGCCACAGAGCCAACCTTCTGACACCTGCATCACAAAGTCAGGATCGCTTAATTCCAGAGTTCTTAAGCATAGTGTGTGTGTGTGTGCACATGCATGCTTCTGGATTTCTAGAAAGCAGCACTGATAATAATGGTTTTAGCACTCTGCACCACCCCAAATACTATCACTTGGCTGCTTTAGTGTGAAATCGCCAAGCTCCATTTATGAACTCACCATGCCAGATATCAAACTGTGGCAATTATAGTTTGTGCAGTAAGCCTCTCTATATACTTACTCAGGGTAATTTCTCCCCTTCTCCATACATCTATTTATTTATCCATCTGTAGCAAACTGAGATTTCTACAGCAGAAACAAAGGATTTCTGCTGAATCAGACCAAAGGCCTAAATATAGTCTAACATCCTATTCCCTCAGTGGCCAACAAGACGCCTATGCGAAGTCCACCAGCCAGACCAGAGCTTAGTTTTCCGATTCTGAATTTGATTATTTTTTATTGGATAAAATCAAATGCTATATATAATGTAAGTCTACAAATTATTAATAACTATGATCCAGTTAAGGTTGAAAAGGGAATCCATAATATTTCCAAAATACATCATCATCGACCATATTGCTCTTGACAAAGTCTAACAGCAGCCAATCCTCATTTTGAAACATGTTGTCAACATATAACAGAAGGCACTTCCAAATGTAATGCAATCAGGTTAAATGGGAGGCTGCAGTGCCAGTTTTACAGATTAAATTGGTCAGCACAGGCAAACGGGGATGATGTGGCCTACCGTGGGGAAATCTGGTACGGTTCACGGTGTTAAGAGAAGGTACAATGCATGTGAGGTAATCTTGATGTGACTCATCTTGAATGGTATTACAGTAAATGGAGAAGCCTGTACTGGCCTTATCTAAAGACCACGTCTGATTCTGCTCAAGGAATTACAAGGGAATGAAAAACCGCAAGGGAATGCAACTAAAGGAAATTCTGTTGTTTGCAGGGAATCATGTCAGGTTTGAGCTAGGCAAGATACACCGTAGCGTCTAACTTTCTGCCAATGTTTTCTTTTAACAGGGGTGTCAGCCTCTTTTTTTTAACTAAAAGCAGGGGCAGCTAGTGAACTGGCTAGCTAGGCAAAACTGCTGGCCACAACCATATGGAGGAATCATTAGGTGTGTGTGGAGTAGGTGAGAAATTCCCATCCACATCTTGACATATGATGAACTGGTGGTGGAGGCAGTGTAAGCGCACTCTTGCTGACTAGAGAGTCAACACCTTGGGCTGCATCTACACCGGCGAATAAAATGACAAGAGTACAGTGGTACCTCTAGTTACAAACTTCATTCGTTCTGGAGGTCTGTTCTTAAGCTGAAAGCGTTCTTATCCTGAGGTGTGCTTTTGTTAATGGGGCCTCCGGCACGTGATTTCCATTTGCACCCTGAGCATAGCTGCCAAGTTATCCCTTATTTTAAGGGATTTCCCCTTATGCTGAATAGGCTTCCTCGCAAGAAAAGGGAAAACTTGGCAGCTATGACCCTGAGGCAAAGTTCACAACCAGGAGCAGCTACTTCCAGGTTAGCAGAGTTCATAGCCCGAAGCGTTCGTAACCAGAGGTACCACTGTATCCATATCCTCTGCCCAGAGGGCGCTGTTGAGCAGAAACACTGGAAGTGATATCATTCCTCTGTTCAAACTCATCGGCTTTTGGAAGCTGTTTCGAGATTTGTTTGTTTGTTTTAAACATATAAGGGAAAGCACAGACAACTGTGTGTCATACCTAGTTTAGCCCTCGAACACTGAATTGGCTCGGCTGGAAAAGCTCAAGCCTTTCCCATAAAATGTTTGCTTTCCGCAGAAATGGTTATACCAGAGCATTCTGTACCGTGACAAAAAGCAGATAATTTTATGGAGAAACTTTCCAAACTGTTTAAAGTTTGTGAAGCCCAGATTTATAAGGTTAACCCCAGGGTTTACACAAAGCACAAACTGTTAAGTTTATTCATGTCTTCCTTTTTAAAAGACTCGGCATAAAAGCCTTGCAGTTTATTTCACAGGCAGGAATAGCATCTTGCCAACCTTTAACCCAAAGTGTGTGCTCCAAAGGAAGAAGCCAGTTTTGCCACATAAAACTATTTTTTGAGCAAGTGAATATGTAGGCAGAATCAAACCTAGTGGCTTTGTCATTTAAAATTTTAGTGGCTCTTTTCACTCAGAAGCAAACACGGCCAAGCTTCTGGGCTTAAAACAAAATGAAATATCTCCTCCTTATTCAACTTACATGTTTCTGACACGAACATTTCATAGATATTAAAATATACATTGACTCTTGGGCTTAGTAATGGACGTAAAAAAAAATGGTTTGCACTTTTGGAGAAGATCAGTGGGTTTTTTATTCATTTCTTTGAAAAGTTACCATAAACCATGGAGACCCCAGGGAGAGAAGGAAGACTAATGATGGCAGAAAATAAAAGCAGAATAAATACCGCCATTCTAAACATCCCCTTGCCATGCAACCTTAATATGATAGGAAAAACCAACACAACTGCATATATTTTGTATTGCTTGCTATGGTGTAACTAAGCTGATATCTGTTATAATTATTACTATACAACATTATTGTTAGTAGCCTCCTTATCCAAACTCAAGACATTCTAAGCCTATCATAATCAAGATGACGCACACATGTTCACTAGAAGATGGCAAAGCATGTTAAAAAGTGTTCAGCAGGTGGCAGCAGTCAGTACTCTAGTTTCAGCTGCAAATATTTTATATGCCCTCAGTTTTGTTTGCCAAAGTGGAATTGTCTTATTGATGCACAAAATCCCAGAGGAGAGCAGTTTGTCTAAACACCCAAACCTAAGGCTCTGTGTCATCTTATGGTGTATTCTGCAGATACTAGTGTGATCTCCCAACTGATCCAGTGGGTTCGATACATTCTAAAATATTTTTAAATCATCAGAGCAGGTTTTGGAATAAGTAGCAATGTACATGCCACTGGGTTAAAAATAGGGCCACAATTTTATTACAGAGATCTGCGACAAAGGTAAAACTGAAACAAAGGTGGAGAAACTCTTGTGCGCGAGAGAGGGTCCTCCCACCTTCACTAGTTACAGGTGAGCTCCACCAGAGGAGCATTTCTTTGTCTGCTTCTGAATCTTTACAGCCACACCTCTACATATGGTGAGGAAGGTTTGCTTGCATCACACTACAGGGAGATGGGTTAAATCCTCCTTCGCCACATGCCATGATCTCCCCCCCCCCCCCGGCTCTACATACAGGACAACTATTTAAAAGTAGATACACAAATTTTACTCATACATTTCATGCATCAACTAATTTGGCCCTGAGACTAGGGAATGTTATTATTCCATGGTGCATGAACGTAACACAACTTTGCATTATTATTATTTCTGGTAGTATTAAATCTAAGAGAGAGAGAGAGAGAGGTGTAGAAAGCACTACCATAAAATGAACTTTGGGCAAAATAAATGCCCATTGTATTAAATCTTTGGGGATGGGGTAAAGATAGGTTTAAATAATGAATAGAATAATTGCAAAAGAATAGAGAAAAATGAGTAGCATAGAATATGATGGCATGTTAGGAGTCTCTCTTCCTCGTTGCTGGTAATGAGTTTTACTATTATTATCAAATATTTGCTGAATAAGTATTATTATTCCTCCATAAGAAGATCTGTATTGGTGGACCAGTGTCCTTGAATGATGGCTTGCCCAATGGTGAGGTGACGGTGCTTACCTGACCTCCTAATAGCTGAGTCTTTGCTGTTTACCAGTAGGGAGAGGAGGGGATTGACTCTGCCAATATGTTTGGACTACTCCAACCTACCTGCTCCTCATACCCCGCCCCTCCTTCCCCCAAAGCAGCAGTGACTCAGCTGTCAGGAGGTTGAGTGAGCCCCACCACTCCACCCTGCCATCCACCATTGTTCTTAAGCACTACAAGTGCCAAGATGGCCATGGAAGGATGATGTTCCATGTATCAGTTCTAGCCAAGGTGGAGGAATGGAGTATCTTTTCTTCCCAGGGAACCTGGGACTTGTAGCTTGGTCCCAATTCCCTCACTTCTCCCTCAACGCAAGTTTCATTTTTATTTCATTTTCTTCTGATGGAAAGGGAAGGGAAACCCCTCTAGCTGAGCTCTATTCGAACTATCAGAACAGCTCAATTTCAGCTTTGTTTACAAGTCACCACAACTTTAATCAATACACTATGACTGGCCTCAATAAGAATGTATATGTATTCATGAATTTTCAATCAATATTTCACTTTTATCCACAAAGTTAATGAAGTTCAAATGAAAACAAAACACCACTTGTTTTGGTAGATTCCCCCCTCCCCCCGCCACACACACACTTGCAAGTTCTTATATTATACACTGAACTTGGAGTTAGTCTCATTATATGACAAATGACCAATAATAATATAGCTTCCAATATGAGTCTTGTCATAATGGTTTCACTTCCATTTTTTGCTTTTTAAAGGAACCTGGAAATAAACTCATTTGATGCTAGCTCTAGCCTCCGGGAAGTTTATTTTCCCTCTGACAACTGTATACAAGGATTAAACCTAATCCCATTAGAGATTGAAGACTGATTGTAGGAATGAGAGTCTGCTTTGTCTCATGCTTGTTGGTGAGAGTAAACAAAACAATATACTATTCACAGGGTCCTCACTGTCAAATGCCAACAACTCATGACTCTTTCTGACATGTGGGAGAGTACTGGAGTTGATAAGGTGATGCAAAGAAGATCCAGTTGCATGGCAGGCACTATGCAAAGCAGCCCGCCCCAGAACCTCAATGCCTTTTGAATAAGCAAAATATAGGTGACACCCAGGAGGGAGAAGAATGCAGGATCTCAGCCAGAGTCCTGAAGAATCTGCTTTGCTGGAGACACCATGAGGAAAAGCAATTGGACATAACAACAATATATGGGAGTGCTTCCACTGATAGAACGTTTGCTGTAGCACTGCATCTGTTAGATAATTCCGATTACTTCATGCTTTTCCAGATCTTTATAAGAAATTTCTGAGAAGTGGGTGTTCTATTTTGTTGAATCCACAAGGCAAGGGGTGTGTAGCACAGGTCCCAATGCCTGGTCATTCTGAAGGGTTGACACACAACATGGCCACCATGTTGTGTATGCCAGGACCTAGGCCACAGTAGCCAGAGGTCAATGGTAGCTGTGGGGAAAGTCACCACACTATAGCTCCAAATCATAGGGTGAGTTGTTCTGAAATGGTCAAAGGCATGGTAGATATAACACAGGGGTGGGGGACATTTTTCAGTTCAAGGGGCACATTTTCTTCAGGACAATTTTCTTGAGACCACTTCCATGGATGGGCAGGGCCAGAAATAGAAGCACATTCACTCTGGGACCAAACAAAGAGATTTCCTGGAATTGAAAAGGCTAATACACAATGTATCATTTTGTTGTCGTGTTTGCAACTAAATATTTTAAGACCTAGTTCTGCAAGTAAAGCTTTTTTTATATAAAAAAACCCCAAACAAACCTCATTTCTTGTGGTGAAGAGAAGCTATTTCTACACAAGAGTCAGAACAGAAACTTCCACTGTACAATATCTAACACACCAAGCCCACAAGTGACCAGTAATGTGAATTTGCTGCCATATCAAAGGTGCAATTTCTTGCATCCTCCACTATAAACATTCTTGAACAAATATGTACCGGTATGTCATAGTCACCAAAGCGGTTTTCAAGCACTTTCCTATTGCATGTTGGTGGCAATGTGAACAGCTTTCACCAACGTTTGCCATCCTTGGAAACGGGATGCTGAACTAGAGAGGCCTTTCAACTGACCTAGGAGGGCTCTCTTTCTGCTTTTGTGACTTGGATATCTCAAGTCCTTGTAGTGTGGATGGTAGGGTATTGTAACAGAAAATAAAGGGTGTGGCAGGTTGATTTCTTTGAGGCCCTTCACCTGAGACTCTTTGCTGAGGCTCTTTTCACCGTCCCTCCTCTAAGACTCTAGGATACAAAACTGGGAAAACAAAAGCTACCTTCAAAATGCCAGACTTTCAAAGAAGCTTAGCTCTGAGAAGTGATGGAAGATAAAATGACAGCTCTCGTATTGTTGATTTTCTGCTCCCAGGGTGGCCCTGCAATTGCTTTCATGTCAAGCAGAGCAAAATATTATATATTACTAAGAGATTTGAATCAGGAAGCTCATCCACTGTGGTGTATCTGACAAAAGTACCTGCCACGACAGAGAATGATTTGAATTTCACTGCTTATTTGCTTCCCCTCCTTTTTTTTTTTTTTGGAGAGCCTATTTTTCTTACTGCCATATTTACAAAAAAAGAAAAAAGGATATTAAGCTTCATTGCCTTACAATGAACCTTTGCTATAAATATTTGCACCATGTAGAATACTGACATTCACTTTATCCTCTCTGGATAGAACATAAATTTGGATTTAATCCAAGTAAAATCAGGGTGGCCAGTCTGCAAATTAAACAGGCCATTGACAATGTTCTAGTTCCTCAGCCTTCTTATTATATGTTCGTATTTAAAGTTTAACTGAATGGGCATAATTACTGTTGCAATGCAAAAATGATTACCTATAAATCATGATAAGAGGTATTTTATTGCCAATGTATGATTGCAAGTAAATTATACTTTTAAATGGAAAAAAAAGTCACTGGGAAGCTTGTTTAAGATGTTGCATATTTCATGCGTAGAATTTCTGGCAGTGCTCTGCATTCTATTTCCAACTGAATTTGCTAAATTAAAAAAGAGAATTAACATTTCATTAAAAAAAATCCACATTCAGAGTTACATTAAGTGCACTGTGTTATTCAAGCAACAATATATTTCCATTTGCATACCGATTTTCATTTCAAGGCTACTGTAGTTGCTTTGCATGCTTTCAAGACTCTCCAAGTTTGTAGGAGCAGAAATGATGCTTGTCAACTTGCCGGCTTTGATGCTATCTAGACAGCCATAAAATTAGCAGCCAGTGGTGTTTGCAACAAAACTCCATGTTTCCTTAGATTTCCTCCCCCCTCGAGGAACAGAACTGACAGGCACTAAGCCATCAAGTTTCCTATTGGAGGGAATTTTCCCTGATCTTATGGACAGAGCAGAACACAACACTGACCCATAGCACTGGACTTTGCAGAGGTTTTACATTATGCGCTCCAGAATACAGTATAACTAAACCTTGCCTCCCAGCATGGCAGCTGGGTCTGTTGTAATCCCTCTGATATTTATTTATAGTAACCATTTTCATAATTTGCATGGCATCTTCCAGAGTTTATAAGGGGAGACAGTCTCTGCCTTCAAGAATTTACAATCTAAATTAGACAAATATAGAATGGGGAGATGAACAAAGGAAACTGAGGTTAGGCAAAATGAAACAAGACTTGTTCTAGCTAGTGGAGACAGTCAAGTTGCTGCTTATGTATGATAATAACACATAGGAATTCTAAGAGAGAGATAATACAGAGTTTTCATTTTATTTACTATATTTATAGTTCTGGTTTTCTACTAATAATGCACATTGATAATGGCTTACAATACACAGGACACCAAATAGAAAGGGAGAATGGGGGCAAAGAGTCAGTGTGGTATGCTGGTTAGAGTGACAGACTAGAACCTGGGGGACCAGAATTCAATTTGCAAAAACTGAGCCCAAATGGTAACTGGGTGATCAGTATACTGAAGAAGTGTCTCCACCCACATTGTTCGGCCCAGACACTGAGGTCTAGGGCCTTCTGGCGGTTCCCTCACTGCGAGAAGCAAAGTTACAGGGAACCAGGCAGAGGGCCTTCTTGGTAGTGGCTCCCGCCCTGTGGAATGCCCTCCCGTCAGATGTCAAAGGAATAAACAACTACCGTATCTGACTTTTAGACGACATCTGAAGGCAGCCCTGTTTAGGGAAGTTTTTTAAATGACTGATGTTTTAAAATGTTTTTAATCTCCCTTTGGAAGCCACCCAGAGTGGCTGGGGAAACCCAGCCAGATGGGCGGGGTGTAAGTAATAAATTATTATTATTATTATTATTATTATTGTTGTTGTTGTTGTTGTTGTCATGGTAATTGTATTGTTGTGAACCACCCTGGTATTACTGCTGAAGGGCAGTTCAGTATAGAAATGTTTTAAAGAAGTAAATAAAGGAAGATATCCAGTTGAGGCAACTCACTTGTGCAGTAGGCATGCTGTTAGCAGAAGCCCCACCCACAATGTAAAACAACAATCCAATCCAATGGGTGTGTTGCACTTGCAAATGATGTTGCAAAACCACCGACTCCTGATTGACCTACAAGTGGTTGAACTACAACTGCCTGGAAGTAGGGCTAAATCCTCATCTGATGTTGTAAAGTTACTTCTTATAAACTCGCTGTTGCTTTGACTCCTGACATCTGAAGCATCTTTATAGAAGGTCTGAAGTGTTGCCCATCTCATATTGCATCTGTGCCCTCTGCTATTTTGTTGTCACAAACTTACACCAGTTAGGGGTGGGGAGACAAAATCAGGCTCTGGGGAAGAATAGGATCTGAATTATGCCCCAAGTTCTGCCCATTTTCCACCAGTATGCATAGTTGCCGCCTTAAGGTTCATATATGATGTCTTTATGCTGGAATAAATTCACTACACTGGCACAGCTTTGAGTTTCATCCGCAGAAAGGATTGAGAACCACCTGTCTCCTCATCCAGCCAGCATACATCAAAGGTAGGATTGAACTGTAGCAGTGCAATCTTATGCATGTCTACTAAAGAAGTAAGTCTCGGAGAGATCAATGGCACTTACTCCCAGGTAACTGGTGTAGTATTGCAACCTCTAAGAGTACTTTGGGCACACTGTTAATCAAGTAGTTTCTACTTGATACAAATAGGTGGTTGAAAAGCTATTTAATAAGAGGAGACTTTGGGCATTTTAAACCACCTGTGTGTGTTGGCACTGTTATTATTTATTAAATTTCTATATTGCCCTATATCCAAAGATCACAGAGTAGTTTACAATATAAAAACACAAAAACGCATAGCATATGTGAGGGGCAAGGGGTATCGTGAAGCCCCTCCCCTCCTGAGTTCCAGCCCAGCCCAGAGCACGACTGAGAGCAGGGAGAGCTCCAGCTCCAGTGGGGAAACAGGAAGTGGGATCCAAGGCTCTGGCAGGGTAGAAGAGCCAGCGTCCCAGGTGGGACAGGAAGGAGGAAAGAGGGGGGGCAGACCCATCCCCCCAACTCCGGAACTTCGCAGAAAGCGTCGGGGGAAGAGGATGGGGCTCCCCAAGTTGTTATGCTGGCGCAAGACACGCCAAAAGCCATTCGGAGGTTCTGATGAAAGCTGAAAAGATGTGTCTCTGTAAATAGCTCTACCTTTAGCACTGTAAATACGCAGCACCAATAAAAAGATAAAATGCAGAGCGGTGGAGAGTCGTTACTCTGAAGTAGTCCCATCCGACCACTGTGACAGCAACCTCCGAATCTTTTTTGGGCTACTTTGGAGTTGCCGGGATGAGCGCGCCAGAAGCGGAGACATGGCGGCAGATCGCGGAGAAAGCCCAGCAGGACCTGCAGGAACTGGCGTTGCAGGCACAGGGGGAATTAAAGGCGGCGAAGCAAGAAACGGAGAAAATTAAAGAGGACAGGCACAACCTTGCTGAACAGGTGAGAGCACTTCAGGACAAAGAGCAGCAGTTAAGGGCGGTAGCCGTGGACCTCCAAAACAAGTTGGATGCAGAGAGAAACAAGGGAGGAGGGGGAGCCCAACTCCAAGTGCTGCCAGGAAGGAGAGCAGGGACCCTAGTAAGCAAGTTCAATGGAGACCCGAGGGAATATCATGGCTTTGAGACTGAGATCGTGTATGCTCTTGAGCTGCACCATGATGAGTTCCCTGATGATGGGCACAGGTAGCGTTTATTGTGGAACACCTTACCGGGGCAGCCAGGGAGTGGCTCAGACCGTTAATCGCGACAAAAAATCCTTGCATGAAGAATGTCAAACTATTTTTAGAGGCTTTAAAAACTATGTATGCGTCCGATAGCCATATGGACCAGACCAAAGAGGAACTGCATAATTTAAGACAAAGAACAATGACAGTTCGCGAATATTGGGCGAGATTCACCATGCTGGTGCACAGACTGGGGTGGGAACTGCACTCGCCTCCGATGGAAGCGGCGTTCTACCTGGGGTTGAATGAGGATGTGAAAGATGAGCTCTCGAGAGGTCCAAAGCCCAGTAATATGGATCAGCTGAGCAAAGCGGCTCTGGCGGTGGGGGTGAGACAGGAATCCCGGTGGAACGACAAGCAAGCAACGCGCGCAAAGCGGGCTTGGTTCCCACGGTCGCAGGAGAAGCCACTCCCCCAACAGCCATCTCACGCCATGCCGGGGGCCAGCCAAGACCAGGAACCCATGCAAATTGATAGCGCGCGCGGGGGGGGGGGCTTTTCAAACCCCAGCGGCGCCAAGACGCAAGGAGGGAAGAGGCGGGAATTGCTTTCTCTGCAACTCCCCTCAGCATCTCGTCAGGGACTGCCCACATCGCAGGGAATGGCAAGGAAAGGCGGGAACGGTTGTGCCCTCCCCCACTGACGCAGCACCACAGCAGGGAAACGAGACAGCCTGGCTGCAGGAGACAAGGGGCAGCAGCCAGGCGCAGTCAGCACACAACAGCCCCAACCCACCCGCCCGCACAGCGAGGAGCAGCGCCAGCCCACCCCCCCCAGAGCAGGGGTGGTTCTAGAAGTGACGCTAACGCTCCCTAATGGGTACCCCCTGACGGTCCTCGCGTTAATCGATTCGGGGGCGTCGGCCAACTTCTTTTCGAGAAACTTTGCAGAAGCGCACCAGATCCAACTTCTGCAGCTGGATTTTCCCCTGCACGTCTCCACCATTGACGGCAGGGAGTTGCTGGGAGGGGCCATCACCCACCAGACCCCCCCCCCCATGAGAATGACGGTGGGGCGACACTCAGAGACACAGGCTTTCAGTCACCACCAACACCCGTGCAACCGCCCAGGAGGGAGGAAGGGGGGCCTGGGGAAGGGATGGATGTGAGGGGCAAGGGGTATCGCGAAGCCCCTCCCCTCCTGAGTTCCAGCCCAGCCCAGAGCACGACTGAGAGCAGGGAGAGCTCCAGCTCCAGTGGGGAAACAGGAAGTGGGATCCAAGGCTCTGGCAGGGTAGAAGAGCCAGCGTCCCAGGTGGGACAGGAAGGAGGAAAGAGGGGGGGCAGACCCATCCCCCCAACTCTGGAACTTCGCAGAAAGCGTCGGGGGAAGAGGATGGGGCTCCCCAAGTTGTTATGCTGGCGCAAGACGCGCCAAAAGCCATTCGGAGGTTCTGATGAAAGCTGAAAAGATGTGTCTCTGTAAATAGCTCTACCTTTAGCACTGTAAATACGCAGCACCAATAAAAAGATAAAATGCAGAGCGGTGGAGAGTCGTTACTCTGAAGTAGTCCCATCCGACCACTGTGACAGCATAGTAACAAACAAAAGCGATACCCGCAAGTTTAAAAGGTCATAGGTGGTTTAATTAGCCAAAAGCCTGGGGGAAGAGGAATGTTTTCACCTGGCACCTAAATATATGCAATGAAGGCACTAGGCGAGCCTCTCTGAAGAGAGCATTCCACAGACAGAGAACCACTGCAGAAAAAGCCAAACCTCCAGACTTCTCATGGAGGAGGCACATGAAGAAGGGTCTCAGATGATGATCACAGTGTCCAGGTTGGTTTATACGAGTAGAGGCGGCCCTAGAAACTAACATGGCCATTTAACACAATGTTGACACATCAGGTGATTCACACTTTGCTGTAAGCTGGATCTTTTATTTGAAGAAGTGCATTTTGTACGTATTACCTGATCCAGAGCACTAGAGCATGGATTGGCACTCTATACCTCATACAAATACTATTTCTGAGAATGAGCAACGCTAGCCCTTGGCAACATAATTGGAATGTCGAAAGTGATAGCCATCTGACAGTGATCAAAGAACATAAGAAGTTCCATGCTGGATCAAGCCAGTGGATAACTGGATGCCCAAGAGAACTGCAGAAAGAGGATCATTCTAAAACAACAAAGGGACATACACTATCCGAAGTGGCAACCTAAAAGGCAAAGAAGATCATGAGCTCATTGTCTTATTTTTTGCTAGATGCTGGGGATACGTGATAATAACTCTATTTCCTCTGATGAAATGTCATAGTCCGCAGAGCCCAAGCTGTTTATGCAGGAGTTCCAGTAAGCCTTTGAGTGTCTCATACTTCCTTCCTTAGTGGTCTCTGTGAACTCTGTGTTCTTTTCAAAATGAACACTGGAAGAGAAAAATATACTAAAATACATTTGTTCCATCGTCTGGATAAATTAATCCAAAGGACAAGGACAGCTCAGTCCCCAGAAAGAGAGGAAAATGCAGTAAACACTTATGGGCATCCCATTGCCTTTCAGGCTCACTTTGAAGGCCGAGAATAGTCTCTGAAGATGTTTTCCTTCATGTTTGCATCTTGGCATTCTGGTTGTCCTTCAGATATATATTTGTCACAATCAAGATGCTTTAATTACAAAGCTGATTATGTCCTCTTCATTTTTATTTTGTCTATGAAAGTAAACCATGGATGAATCGGCGGCGCTGAAGATTTCATATGTTCCTCTAGTGGTTTCTGGAGTATTGTTCATTCGCTACCACAAAGGGGGCAACCGAGATACTCCCTAGGGGATCTGCAAACTATCTTAACTCTGGCTGAGAAGTAATGGGGTGGAATGGAGTAGCAGAGACACAGCTACACCCGTATCCCCTGTCAAGGGTGCCAACTTGAATAAGCCCCTCCCCACAAAATCGATCACAAGATGTGGCACACACAAACCATTTGAATGGCAACAAGCATCAACTTTGTAGCGGGCCCAGGCCTTAAAAACCTAAGGTGCAGGCGATACTGACTATTGGGCTGCTGTCTGGACAAACTATATTTTAATACTGGCTTTAAATGTGTTGTATTTTAACTATTGCTTTAACTATAGCATGTTGTTACAACTTTGTACTTTATAGTATTTTGAGATGTTGTAATCCCAATTTGGGAGAAAGGTAGGTAGGATAAAGGTAGTGGTACCTCGGTTTAAGTACACAATTGGTTCCAGAAGTCTGTACTTAACCTGAAGCGAACTTTCCCATTGAAAGTAATGGAAAGTGGATTAATCCGTTCCAGACGGGGCCGCAGACTACTCAACCTGAAGCGTACTTAACCCGAAGTATGAGTGTAATTGATTCTGGAAGTCCATACTTAACCTGAAGCATACTTAACCTGAAGCGAACTTTCCCATTGAAAGTAATGGAAAGTGGATTAATCCATTCCAGACGGGTCTGTGGAGTACTTAAACGGAAAGTACTCAAGCCGAAGCATACTTAAACCGAGGTATGACTGTAATAGTAATGCAGGGGTCAGCAAACTTTTTCAGCAGGGGGCCGGTTCACTGTCCCTCAGACCTTGTGGGGGGCTGGACTATATTTTGGAAAAAATATATGAATGAATTCCTATGCCCCACAAATAACCCAGAGATGCATTTTAAATAAAAGCACACATTCTGCTCATGTAAAAACACCAAGCAGGCCCCTCAAATGACCCAGAGATGCATTTTAAATAAAAGCACACATTCTGCTCATGTAAAAACACGCTGATTCCCGGACCCTGCACGGGCCGGATTTTGAAGGCAATTGGGCTGCACCCGGTCCCCTGGCCTTAGTTTGCCTACCCATGTAATACACAGTGCTTTTTTTCCAGGGAGTACTCAAGGGTAACCCCTGTTATTGTTGTTAAAAAGTGTGGCACTTACTGTAACAACTTTATGGTGAGTTCGGGGGGGGGAAGCACTGGTAATAGTAATAGATCAGGGGTCCCCAAACTACGGCCCCCGGGCCGGATGCGGCCCAATCGGCCTTCCAATCCGGCCCGCGACGACCCCTGCCGCCCGCTGCCGCCGCCCGCTCTCACGGCGCGCGGCGCAGCGGCGATCTGAAAAATCGGCAAAAAATTGCCGAAAATCCTTTGTGCGCATGCGTACGGGCCTCTCCCGACCCGGAAGAGGTCATTTCTGGTGCACTTCCGGGTCGGGGGAGGCCCATACGCATGCGCACAAGCGATTTTCGCCGATTTTTTTTCCGCCCGTGTGCGTGTGCGCATGCGCACGGGCGCGCACTCCCCCGCCCTCCGGCCCGCTGCGCGCGCACTCCCCTGCAGTCCGGCCCACCGCGCGGTCGGCGCGGCGGGCACCGGCCCGCCGCTCGGTAAGTCTGGGGACCCCTGTAATAGATGTTGTTGTTGTTGTTGTTTTGTTGTTTCCTACAAAATGAATACAACCTGGGAATCCAAATACAAGTTAGGTTTCCTGTCCTTTGATATGAAAAATACTTGCATATTCAGATGTTGATGGATCAGGAGTTGATCCTGGATGGATCTGCAATGTCAAGCTGGGACTCTGCAGGTGATGGACAGAGACTGGCCTTTTGGGTCTGTTATGTACTGAGCTGAATCCTAGAACAATAGGATTCAGAATCAGCGGGAGCTACCCAATCCAACTCCAGGTGGAAGTGAATCCGCAACCTGATTGGCCTGCTGGAGCAGCCAATCAGGCGGCTGGCAGAAGTGAATCTGCTACCTGATTGGCCTGTAGGAGCAGCCAATCAGGCTGCAGGCAGAAGTCAATCCACAATATAATTGGCCCACAGGTGTAGCCCTGAAGTAGCCAATCACGCAAGGCCCATTGTGTAAATAATGTATATAAGCAGATGGTTTTGGGAAAAGAGCCATTCGTCTTCTCTTCTTCTCCTTGATGACTATGAGCTGAATAAAGAGCATGAAATTCACTCTTGACTCCGAGTATATTTCACTGGCGACGAGGATGGGATCCTGCTGAGCTGACCGCCACCACGCACTGCACCGCAGCACCGCCACCTGCTGCACCGCTGCATCACACCGTGCATCCAGGCTTCAGCTCCAGGACCCAAGGAACCCAGAATGGCAACCGACAGCAGCTTCTCGCCATTCAAACCAGCATCAGGAGACTGGGAAGGGTACGCCGCCCGTTTCAACTTCCTCCTGCAAGCGAAAGAAGTCACCAACGATGCCATGAAGAGGGCGACATTCTTCAGCGTCTGTGGAGAGGAGACGTTTGAAATCGCCCGGGCTCTCCTTGCACCTAGAGATGTCGCTACCGTCTCTTACAAAACAATAATGGAACGGCTGAAGGAGCACTTCTCACCACAGCCCTCGGTGGTAGCTTGCCGAAATGCCTTCTACGCAAAGCGGCAAGCCCCGGGGGAAACCATAACTGGGTTTGTGACCTCCCTCCGCCAAGCCGCCCGGTTATGCAACTTCTCAGAGTTGGAGAACATGCTTCGTGACCGCCTCGTCGGTGGCCTGAGGGACGAGATGTTGCAACGACGCCTCTACGCCAAAAAAGACCTCACGTTCCAGATTGCTCTGGAGGAAGCCCTGGCAACCGAAGCCGCCGAGAGGTCAACGCAAGAGGCACGACCGGCCCCGCCATCCCAACCGAGGGTCTACCACGAAGACCTCACCGACGAATCCGAATCTGACAGGGAGGAAGTACACCGAGTACAGCGGCGCACTCAAGCAGCACACACACCACAGCAGCCTCGACGAGAAGGAGGGAACTGTGCAAGCTGCGGGGAGAACCACGAGAGGAGGACCTGTCGTTTCCGCAACGCAGAGTGCAGGCAGTGCAGAAAATTGGGACACATCGCCCGGGTGTGTCGGGCTCAACTCACCCGTCGACAAGCATCAGATGACCAACCCAGGAGCCCCAGGTCACACGGCACCATGCACCAAGGCAACTCGACGGAGATCACGGACTACCAGGTATTCCAGTTGCCCCATCCCAGCACAGAGAAAATTTATATAGAGGTACAGGTAGAGGGAGCCCCATGCCGCATGGAGCTGGACACAGGTTCAACTCTATCCATAATCTCGGCCCGAACATTAAGGGAACTGTGCCCTAATGGGGGTCCCAAACTAAGGCCGGCCCCATTCACCCTCCGGGACTTCCAGAAACGTAAGGTCCCTACAATGGGGGTGGGGACCTTCAGGGTGCAATATCGAGGGCGAAAGCAACAATTGGACTTGCTGGTAGTTAAGGGCCCCTACGTTAGCTTACTGGGACTGGCATGGTTTGGACCTCTGGGGCTAGCCGTTACCGGGGTGAACCGCACTAGCTTACAAGTGGACGTGGACGCCATATGCAAAGAGTTTCCAGGGGTTTTCGATGGGGCATTGGGACGATATACAGGACCCCCCATTGCCCTACAGCTAGACCCCGCTGTACGACCCATCAGGCACAAGGCCCGCCGGGTCCCGTTCGCCCTGAAACCCCGCATAGACGAGGAATTGGACCGGCTCGTGGAGCAAGGAGTGCTGGAGCCGGTGCCCAACTCCCCCTGGGAAACTCCAATTGTCACACCCGTCAAGCCTAACGGTTCGGTCCGCATCTGTGCAGACTACAAATGCACCATAAACAAGGCTCTCACGGCCCATGCATACCCAGTGCCAGTGGTCAGCCATGTCCTCGCCACCCTGGCTGGGTCAAAAATCTTTGGCAAACTGGACTTGGCCCAAGCGTATCAACAGTTGCCTGTGGACGAAGCCACAGCAGAGGCTCAGACGATTGTGACGCACAGAGGGGCATTCAGAGTAAAGCGGCTGCAATTTGGCGTTAGCGTGGCACCAGGCATATTCCAGAATCTAATGGACTCTCTCCTTAAAGGGATTCCTGGCGTCACCCCCTTCTTCGATGATGTACTGATCGCCGGGCCCACACCAGAGGAATTTGAGGACCGCCTCCGCTCCGTCCTGCACCGTTTCCAGACGGCGGGCCTCAAGGTGAAGCGGGAAAAGTGTTTACTGGGAGTGCCGCAGGTGGACTTTCTGGGATTTAAGGTGGACGCAGAAGGGGTCCATCCAACCGGTGACAAGGTACGGGCCATTTGTGAGGCCCCAGCGCCCAAGAGCAAGCCCGAACTTCAGTCATTCTTGGGACTATTGAACTTTTACCATGCCTTCCTTCCCCATAAGGCAGCGGTAGCGGAGCCCCTACACAGACTCCTAGATAAAAGGGCCCCTTGGGTGTGGGGCCAGCGACAAAGGGCCGCATTCCAGGCAGTCAAGGACTTGCTCGTCTCGAACACGGTCTTGGCACACTTCGACGAGAGGCTGCCAGTGGTGCTGGCATGCGACGCCTCTCCCTATGGCATCGGCGCTGTCCTGGGACACCAACTCCCGGATGGAAGAGAGGTGCCGGTGGCATACTTCTCCCAGACGCTTGCTGCAGCCGAACGAAACTACTCACAGATTGACAAGGAGGGTCTGGCAATCGTGAAGGGCGTAAAAAAATTCCATGATTTCTTGTACGGGCGGCCCTTTACCATAGTGACTGACCACAAGCCGTTGCTTGGCCTGTTTGCCCCCGAGAAGCAGACCCCCCAAGTGTTGTCTCCACGTGTCCTCAGGTGGTCAATTTTCCTTGCCGGCTACCAGTATGCACTAATCCACCGCCCTGGGAAGGCGATGGGCCACGCAGACGCCCTCAGCAGGCTACCACTACCAGAAACAGGCCCCGACCCAGCGCCTGCGCAAGAGGTTATGACCCTGGAGCTGCTTCCCGACCGACCCATTCAGGCACAAGAAGTTGCGCACCATTCCACAAAAGATAGGGTCATCTCCCGGGTCCTGGACTGGGTGTGGCGAGGATGGCCCAGCAGCAGCCCCGGGCCAGAATTCGCTGGCTACACAAACCGCAAACATGAACTGTCGGCCCACAAGGGGTGCCTGTTATGGGGAAGCAGGGTTGTTGTTCCCCAGCCCCTCCGCAAAAGGGTCCTCACAGCCCTACACGAGACACACCCAGGGGTAGTGAGGATGAAGGCCCTTGCCAGGAGTTATGTGTGGTGGCCGGGGATTGACAGAGAGATAGAGGCCTGGGTCCAACACTGCCAGACCTGCCAAGAATCCCGCCCGGATCCCCCAAGGGCCCCAGTCCAGCCCTGGGAGTCCGCCCGACAACCATGGTCACGCTTGCACGTGGACTTCGCTGGCCCCTTCCAGGGAAAAACATTCTTCATAGTGGTGGATTCCTACACCAAATGGCTGGAGGTCGCACTGGTACCGTCCACTTCTACGGCGGCAGCCATCCGGGTACTACGTAAGCTGTTTGCAACCCACGGGCTCCCTGACACCCTCGTCTCGGACAATGGAACCGCATTCACGTCAGAGGAGTTCCAGACCTTCACAGCGCAGAACGCCATCCGCCACATCCGCTCAGCACCATTCCACCCTGCCACCAATGGCCAAGCGGAGCGCATGGTGCGGACCACCAAGGACAGCCTCCGCCGCATGACACAAGGGGACTGGGAATACCGCCTTGCCGCATTTCTTCTAGCACAGCACAGCACCCCAAGCACAACGACGGGCCGGAGCCCAGCTGAACTACTAATGGGCCGGCGCCTTGCAACTAGACTGGACCGACTTCACCCCGACAGAGCTCAGGATGAGGTAGTGGTGGGGAAAGGCAGGAACTCCCGGACATTTGTGGCCCAGGACCCAGTGTATGCAAAGAATTTTGGGGCAGGCCCAGCATGGGTACCCGCCACAGTCACCAAGGTGACCGGTCCCGTGTCGTACGAGGTACTAACGGAAGGGGGGCAATGTTGGCGCCGCCACTGCGACCAGCTACGGCGACGATTCCCAGGAGGAACCCGGGAGGAGAGCGGGACAGAGGGGTCCCAAGGGGACAGCAGGGCAGTGAGGCCTGTAGAGCGAGAGGGGTGGGCAGGGGAAGCAGAAGCAGTAGGCACAGAGGGGCGCCCCGAGGCTGGAAGGACACCGGAACCAGAGCCACAACCTAGTGGTTCAGTGGCGCCAGACCAGACAGCCCCGGCACAGCCAGCAGCCTCGGAACACGAGCCAGAACCAGAACCCCTGACCAAGGAACACCCCAGGCCACAACGCACACGGAGGCGGCCAGCAGACCTTGGGGACTACGAATGCAACTTCCCGGGCAGGACTGGAACTTAGAGGGGAGGGGTGTTATGTACTGAGCTGAATCCTAGAACAATAGGATTCAGAATCAGCGGGAGCTACCCAATCCAACTCCAGGTGGAAGTGAATCCGCAACCTGATTGGCCTGCTGGAGCAGCCAATCAGGCGGCTGGCAGAAGTGAATCTGCTACCTGATTGGCCTGTAGGAGCAGCCAATCAGGCTGCAGGCAGAAGTCAATCCACAATATAATTGGCCCACAGGTGTAGCCCTGAAGTAGCCAATCACGCAAGGCCCATTGTGTAAATAATGTATATAAGCAGATGGTTTTGGGAAAAGAGCCATTCGTCTTCTCTTCTTCTCCTTGATGACTATGAGCTGAATAAAGAGCATGAAATTCACTCTCGACTCCGAGTATATTTCAGGGTCTAAAGATTAGAATGATCCTGCATAAACTAGACCTCAAGGTATAGGGCAGTATATAAATTCAATAAACAATTTTAAAAAAGTACAGAAACACCTTCAGTGATTGTACTGGCAAGATACTGGCTGCGCAGTAGCCCTAAAGCAGGTTCAACTCATATACCCGCATTGCAAGTTTCCAGTCTGTATATTAGGCAGGTAGCACAAAAAGAGTAAGCACAAGTTAGTAATCTCAAGAAGAAGTTATTAAACCACAGATCAGCAGGGGCTTAAATAGATATTTCACCTGTGTGGTACCGATAGAAGCAACCCTACATACATACATGCAATTGGCCAAATGAAGTGTAGGGTCCAGCTATGTGATTTACTGAGTCAGTAATAAAACATTCCAGAAAGAAAAGAATGTGTGGTCTATAATTACAATGAGCTCCATGGTCTAGATCAAAACAATTACAGGTTTTTATGTCAAAAACAGATATAAAAAGTAACATTGGACTGTACTAAAAGAAATCCAGACACTTGCACAGACCTATGGCTCCTGAATGCTCCAGAGCCACTGTATTTGTATATAAAATAAAATTAGATCAAATGGCAAAGATGTAGTCTTGATCATTTTGGCCCCGGACACATTTAGCTTCTGCATTTTTTTTTCAAAGAAGTACGTAGGTATTAGGTAACTTGTGCTAAAAGGTATTTTTATCACTTCACAAGCTACATTACCAAGATCACTAAACCAAAACATTTCATAACAGAGAGGCTGTAAATGAAAATGTCCCCTAATTCAGTCTTCACTCTACAAATCACTCTTCACAAAGGAAATTTACAAACACCCACACCCATTCCAGAGGGAGACTGCAGAAGAACTAAACATAAACAAAACGGAGACTTTAATATACGAGAATAAACAATTCTAACCTTGGGCTTCCCTTGGCTATTCCTTTGTTTCAGCAACACAATTCCTGTCCTGACCACATGGTCTGAAAGTCTGGATCAGGTTCTGGCTGTGCACAGGCCTATGGAGACCAGATGACAGCTACCTCTAAACCTGGCACCATGGAAATGTCAGGCAGGGAGAGGCTGGTACCTGGTGTTTAGCAGTCAAGCTCAGGTGAGACGGAGGAACTGCAGAGGGATCCGGAAAAGCTAGATGAAACGCCTTAAATGCCACATTATTCCAAGTAGACACCATGTGATGAAACTCACCCTGTTAGCAGCTTCAAAGGCAGGCCTAGTTTGGTCTGAGCAACAAGGACTCAGCTTGATGCTAGGGAGGTTCACATGACTGAATAAAATGTGTGTATGGTGTGACAGGGGTGAAGGGAATAGCCCCAGCATGCAGCAGGAATTCTTTGCTATCATGCACACATTTGGCCAGTGTGGGAAAGAGCTAAATGTGCATAAGGTTGTGAGGGCTTTATGAGGATACATCACTTTTTCATAATGTGCAGAACACAGAGAAACATTTCTACAACACGAGGTTGTGCCAGGGGCACAGCATAGGCATGCATCACTTGGGGCTAGCCCAGGTGGGTCTGCGACCCCATCCCACGCCCCTTGAATGCTCTGGCGACTGTATAAATCTCCATATGTTCCCATTACAGTTTAATTGGCTTTTCTGCACCTTTTCTGCACCTTCAGCCTCTTCTCGTTCTTTCCCCCTGAAGCTTCATGCCCTGTGTATTTCTCACTATCAGAGCAGGAGCTTGGCCAGTTAGCCACGTCCTCCACCGAATCTAACAACACGGCTGACTTTCAAGGAAACGGCAACAACTTCTGAGTGATTAACTCTCCTTTAGCTAAGAATATTTTGGAATGAAATTCATCAGGACCACCATGTGTTTTAAGAAACAAAGTTCTTGTGGCATGAAAATACAAAGGCAAACAAAGTAAATGATAAGCATATTTCTGGCCTAAATTTATTTTTAATATGTTGCTACCCTATTTGATGTTCAGAAAGAAGGTGTTGGCAGGTCGCTTAGTGCTGGGGGGGAAATGCAGGTTAGGCTGGGGATCATTTTCAGCAGAAAAACCACCAGCAAATTCCACTGGCTATACAGTCTGTGATGAAAGACTCCCATTTGCTCTTCCTGAAAGCAATTCCAATCAATTCCCTCGGGAAAGCTGTGGTTCTAATGTCATGAGAAAGATAAAGAATTCATTTTTTTCCATGCTGTGGGTAATTTGATAATCTCTGACATGCCATGCCCCCCTTTTTAATTACCCCCAACATTTTAGATTTAGTTTATAGAGAGTATGCACCGGTCTCTTGATAATCTCTGCACTCTTTCCAGTTCTATGGAATTTGTGCCTTGTTCACACTGTAGATATTTATTCCACCCTTGTTCCTGATGCAGATCTACACTCACCCCTCCTTCCCTGGTGGGACGGGGGCATTTTGTGGTGCACCTCAGGTGCCAAAATGTCTTGGCCCACCCCTGCCAGCAAGTTGACTGATAGGGAGGGGTAAACTCTTCTCTGGCTCAGATGAAAACCCAAGTTCAATAAGGATTCAGGAGCCATAATTTTAGACTCACAACTGGAATCCCGAGGGTTCTTTCTGGCCTCAGAGCTACATCAGTACTTGTAACTTCCCACCAGTTCAGACAGTATTAATGTGCATATGAAATTGACAGTTGTTGTCCTAATGAACATTACCTTATAGGTAGCCAGTTGTTTTGGACTACAGTTTCCATCAGCCATAGACAGGTTGGCCAATGGTCCCAGATGATGGGAGTGGTAATCCACAATATCTGGATGAAACCACATTGGCTAGTGCTCTTCTACACAGGCATTGAACATAATTTGCCATTTCGTTTCTAATTCAACTGGTTTGGAAATGTTCCTTCTGTAGTTCTTTGCAGTCCATTTTTATTTCCATCTCCTTAATATTTCAGTGCTACCAGGAGGTTTACTATATCACCACGTATTCCTGACCATTTATGAAATAGCACCAGACCCAATACAGAGCCCTGAAAAATATCAATGCCTATGTTCCTTTCATTTTGAGAACTGCCCATTTATGCCTGCCCTCTACTTTGTTCTTTAAACTGTCCTCTTCTGCCATGACAGTGTTGATACAGAGAAGAAAATATGAAGTGTAATGCTCATTTATGACATTCTATTCCAATGCCACCTTGTTAAAATTGTACTGTTGAATCCAGTTCCTTTCACAGAATACAGAGTGCATTGAGAGGTAGGTTACATTGCAAAATTCAGGGCAGTTGACCTAAAATGGTCCGGCTATTTTTTTCGGTCTTGCAAAAGAAAGCGAACATAGGATAAACAAAAGACTAATTAACAACTTTTATATAAATGTACAATTCCTGGTGATATGTCAAAGTGAATGCCATTCATAGTAAATTAGCATTACAGAAGCAAACATGGACACTAACAGGCAGCCAAATTCTCATTAAAAAAATATTTAGATTTTCCAAGCATCTTTCAGATTCCTTTTTATTTAGAACATTTGGCTTCCTATATATTTCAAATATGTGTGTATATAGTACCTGCCCTTCCCCCTTCTGATGCCGCTGCTGTGAATGGCAAGGCCAGGAAGTCACATCCATGGCAGCGGTATGTTATGATTGCTCCACAAACTGGGATTAAGACCCTTCTTTTTTTGTTCAGCCACAAACTTGGATTAATTGGTTCAAATAATTTATTAAGTGCATGATTCAACAAAATAGCTTGACTGGTGGGAGCTAGCACAATGACTCCTGCTAGTGCAGCAAGACTTTCCCCCCTCTCCACCCCCAGGACTCTGGCAGGTTGGATGACCCCCAGAACAGAATGCAGGGGAAAGAGTGGGGAGATCGTTTTGTCTGGCAAACGGACCTACTTGAGCTGATGGAACAATCACCTTAGCCTGATGCTGAATTGCACCCTAATAACTGAACATTTCATCAGAGCTGGGGAAGAAGATTGGAGACAAGCCCCTGCTTGCTCTTTACAATGCAACAGTCAGAGGCTTATATCCACTCTTAGCACGGTGGGATCGCAGCACTAAGATCAGAGATAAGCACTTGCTGCTGCATTTTACCATCAAAGAACAAGCAGAGCCTTATCTCAGATTGAAGCATCACATACCGTATGTCATTAGGTTACTGGCCTGAAATTGCCTTGTGGGCCCAGTTCAGAGTTCTAGTGGGCCTGATTAGGACTACAGGCCATAGGGTCCTCACAGCTGCATTCCGTAAGTGCAGATCCCGTTTCTCTTTGGTCAATGGTGTTTTGTTCTAATCAGTTCTAATTTTGAGAAGTGTGAAAACTGAAGGATTCGAAGGTTCATATTAATCCAGGAAGTATGAATCATATTGTTTCCCATTAAAAAAGTGTATTGAATGAAATCTTTGAGCATCCCTAGTCAGTACAGCATAGAACCGTAGCATCAAAGAGTTGGAAGGATCTAAAAGGTCTTCTCGTGAGCAAGGGCCACCCACCCACCCACTCCTCAGAACAAACATGCTTCATCCTTCCAGACCTCCATGTTCCACAAATAGATGTGTTTCAGAAGGTGCCAAGCCACAAAAGTCAAAAGAAAACCATAAAATTGACATTGACCTGGGGAACATCAGCCGATCTTGGGAAAAAATCCTTCCTGACACCAAATATGGTGATCAATCAGACTCTAGAAATGATGAGCAATCCCATCTGCTGAGTCTTCCCAAGGGAAATTTGTCTGAAGGACAAATCCTCATCGACCAACATCTTATCCCTGGTTGTCACAGTCCCCTGACAAAGTGAGAAGAAAACCAACACTACGCGGGATGGGAAATCTCTACTAAGTAGGACAGTTTGAAAGCACGTCAAAATGCAAGTAGATAAATAGGAACCGCTACAGCGGGAAGGTAAACGGTGTTTCCATGTGCCACTCTGGTTCGCCAGAAGTGGCTTTGCCATGCTGGCCATATGACCTGGAAGCTATACGCTATAAACCGAGATGAGCGCTGCAACCCCAGAGTTGTCCACGACTGGACCTAATGGTCAGGGGTCCCTTTACCTTTAGAATCATAGAATCATAGAGTTGGAAGAGACCACAAGGGCCATCCAGTCCAACCCCCTGCCGAGCAGGAAACACCATCAAAGCATTCTTGACATATGCCTGTCAAGCCTCTGCTTAAAGACCTCCAAAGAAGGAGACTCCACCACACTCCTTGGTAGCAAATTCCACTGCCAAACAGCTCTTACTGTCAGGAAGTTCTTCCTAATGTTTAGGTGGAATTTTCTTTCTTGTAGTTTGAATCCGTTGCTCCGTGTCCGCTTCTCTGGAGCAGCAGAAAACAATCTTTCTCCCTCCTCTATATGACATCCTTTCATATATTTGAACATGGCTATCATATCACCCCTTAACCTTCTCTTCTCCAGGCTAAACATACCCAGCTCCCTAAGCCGTTCCTCATAAGGCATAGTTTCCAGGCCTTTGACCATTTTGGTTGCCCTCTTCTGGACACGTTCCAGCTTGTCAGTATCCTTCTTGAACTGTGGTGCCCAGAACTGGACACAGAACTCCAGGTGAGGTCTGACCAGAGCAGAATACAGTGGTACTATTACTTCCCTTGATCTAGATGCTATACTCCTATTGATGCAGCCCAGAATTGCATTGGCGTTTTTAGCTGCTGCATCACACTGCTGACTCATGTCAAGTTTGTGGTCTACCAAGACTCCTAGATCCTTTTCACATGTACTGCTCTCAAGCCAGGTGTCTCCCATCCTGTATTTGTGCCTTTCATTTTTTTTGCCCAATTGTAGTACTTTACATTTCTCCTTGTTAAAATTCATCTTGTTTGCTTTGGCCCAGTTGTCTAATCTGTTAAGGTCATTTTGAAGTGTGATCCTGTCCTCTGGGGTATTAGCCACCCCTCCCAATTTGGTGTCGTCTGCAAACTTGCTCGGGATGCCCTCAAGCCCATCATCCAAGTCATTGATAAAGATGTTGAATAAGACTGGGCCCAAGACAGAACCCTGTGGCACCCCACTAGTCACTACTCTCCAGGATGAGGAGGAGCCATTGATGAGCACCCTTTGGGTTCGGTCAGTAAACCAGTTACAAATCCACTGAATGGTAGCATTGTCTAGCCCGCATTTTACCAGCTTCTTTACAAGAATATCATGGGGCACCTTGTCAAAGGCCTTGCTGAAATAAAGATATGCTACATCCACAGCGTTCCCTTCATCTACCAGGCTTGTCATCAGCTGGAAATGACACTGGATGAAACTGATCTAAAGCATGTAAGACAACCATGAGCACACATGCTTTTCATGATGGCCTTTGTTAAATTGTAGGAAGAAGCTTTGAAGCAACATCAGTTTTATTTTATTTTATATTTTTTTAAAAAAAAAATACAGTTGAGACCTGTGACAAAATACTGCTGTGGATCCTGACCTCTAACAGTAGTGCTCCTGGTCAGATTTCAGCCAGTCTCTTTCCCCACTGGGATACCAAAAAATTGCACAGAGCTGAAGTAGAAGCTGTGGGGAGCAAGAGAAAGTTCTCTCACTTCTACCTTTGCCCCCTACTCCTCCCCAGGAGGCAGTGATGGCAACCATCATGGATGGCTTTAAAAGAGGATTAGGCAAATTTATGGAGGAGAGGGCGATCAACAGCTACTAGTCAGGATTAGGGTTGCCAGACTCAATAGAGGACAGGACGTCTGTGCCTTTAATTGCCCTGCTCTCTTTTGAGCCTGGAAACCTTAAAGAGAAACCAGCAGACCCTTTGCTTGGAAATTAAACAAAGGGTCTGCTGGTTTCTCTTTAAGGTTTCCAGACTCAAAAGAGAGCAGGGCAATTAAAGGCACAGAAGTCCTGTCCTCTATTGAGTCTGGCAACCCTAGTCAGGATGGCTGTGCTCCACCTCCAGAGTTGGAGGCAGCAATGCTTCGGAATACCAGTTGCTGGAAACCACGGGAGGGGAGAGGGCCTCTGTGCTCATGTTCTGCTCCCTGGTTTCCCACAGGCATCTAGTTGGCCACTGTGAGAATGAGACACTGAACTGGATGGGCCATTGGCCTGATCCAACAGGTTATTCTTACGTTCTCCACTCTGATGAGGTATGCACAGTTTTTGCTTTCTTTGGGGGCTTTTGTATCTTCTTTCATTTTTAAGTTTTCATTTTTTTTTTCCTGTTGGGAGTTTTGTATCTCTTTTCATTATTGTAAGGGGAAGGGAATACAGAGATCCCCCTCCCATCATCAAGAGCAGCTCCTCAAATAGCAGCAATGCCAGCGGGGAGGGGGAGGGGTCCAGTGAGGAAGGAGGCAGAGGGATGCAGGGCTCCAGCAACACAGAAGAGCCCCTGCTACACATGAGGGAGGAAGAAAGAGCGGGAGAAGGAAAACATGGAGCACAGGCCCTTCCCCCCCCCCCCCGGTTCCGGAATTATGCAGGAGAAGGCGGGGAAGATGGTTTGCCGTCCCGAGACTCTTATGTTGGAAGAAGACGAGGGGCGGGCCATTCCCGGATTCTGCCTCGGACTAGCAGACATGTTTCTACACACCCATTCCACTGTAAATAGATTGCACTAAATAAAACTGTCTAAAGACAAGAATGTGGAGCGTCGTTACTCTAGAGTAGTCGCAACAACAGCCTCTGACAATTATTATTATTATTATTATTATTATTATTATTATTATTGTAAATTTTATTTTTATTGAGCATGCTTTGGAGTTCTTCTGAGTCCCCTGATGCAATATTTATTTGTGTTTGAGTGCTGCTGTATAAAAGCAATAGCTCTCTACCCCTGAAGAAAAAGATGAATGAAGGTGACCCTAGATGCTAGAGGGCATTTCTTCTTTTCTTGCCTTACATTATGCCTTTTAAAATCAGGGGTGGATGACTCTGTCAGTGTTAGTTTCTCTGCATTCCCCCCCCCCCAAAAAAATCTTCTGTTCAGTTCACCACATTTCTGTACGAGTTTTCACTTTTAAAAAAATTCTCATTAAAGCCTGTTAGCATTTTAGTGTATATTTGTCCAAATATGCCCATGTTTGTAAGCCATCTCCCCTAATATAATTTTTGTTACTTTCAGTAATCAGTTACGATTGCCATATTTCAAAAAGTGCAAATCCAGATACAAAAGTTGTTGAGCTCTTTTTCTTTTGGCCCAAAGTTGTTGGGCAAAATCTCCAAGAAAAAATAAATAAGTTTTTAACCTTTTTTTAAAAAAAGGAAAATCACCAAAAAAAAAACCACCCAACACTTCCCATATGGACTGCCAGGGACAGGGGTTTCCCTGGACATTTTAGCCATGTTTAGATAATTCCACCCAGACGTCATTTTCGAAGGACGAATCCTGAGAAATTCGGGGTGTATGGCAGCCCTATAATCTTTGCATTTTTATGCACACTTCTTTCTAATACACACATTTTTGTAAACATATTTTGGCAGAAGAATTGCACTGCAAAATTTAGAGAAGTGAAATGGAAGTGTTTTCATCTGCAGTTGGGGGGGGGGGTTAGGCAAACTAGGTGCACAGAACCAAATTTCTCCCCTGCTCTCTAATTTTGCACATAGCACTGTTTTTTGTTAGTTTTCCATTAGTCTATAGCAGGCATCCCCAAACAGGACCAGTGGTCAGGGATGATGGGAATCGTAGTCCAAAACATCTGGAGGGCCGAAGTCTGGGGGTGCCTGGTCTATAGAATAAAAACAAGCCTGAAAAGGCAGCGTTAGGAAGGGAAGCCTTTCCATTTCAAAAATGTCAGGGATATTGTCCTTTTTCGAGGAATTTAGATTAAGGTTACCAGACATCCCCATTTCCGGATTTACAAATCAGTCCCCATACAAAATCCATTGAAGCTGAAAAGTGTCCCCTGATTCATTGAAAAAAAATCTGGTAACCTTAATTTAGATGGCTAAGTCTGTAACTGCCGATATAGACAAGCTGTCCCCACAGAAGAGGAGAGGGCTTAAGTATAGAGGGGGCTGAGTCACCTGGTAACCAAGAAACCAACTCTTGCTGAGACTGAGAGAGAAAGACAGACAGAAATGGAGTGAGAGGGAGGTCTGAGACAAGTTATCCATTCCTCCTAGCCATACAGCAGCATACCTTGATATGTACACCAACACAATTCAATACCTGCTGAATCAGCCAATGCCATTTACATATTTTGCATGCCAACCAGTGCCGCCTACTATACAGTATGCTCCAGGAAAGATGGCCTCTCGTAACAAAAAAGACAGCTGGATGTTGCTGTCCCTTCATAAATCACTGCATAGTTTTCCTTTAAATAGACTTGGATTTGTGGAACTGCCCCCCTGTCCCCAACTTAAAAGTAAATAGTTCATTAGTGGGAGGAAGAGCACACAAGAGAAATAGGGCCTTTGGGAAACATTAAACTTCTATATCCAGCGTAGTTTCCATCTGTTTCAGCCATGCAAGGATGTAAGTCATGAACCTCAAGGGCAGAGGTCAATGACTCAGCACGTTAGACTTCTGTGTGAGCTTTAAATTACCCACTGGCAATGAACCCTCGGCATTCGAGGAAAGAGTATTTCAACTCTTTAGTCATATAAATCCCCCCTCCCTTTCTATATATATAGAAAGCTGCATCCATCCCCCCCCCCAAAATCAAGACATAGATCTTTAATATTAGCACAATGTCGTCCTTCAACATGACTAGAAGTTACTGGGGCTTTCATGTTGGTACCAAAGGGATTAACTTGTTATTTTAGCATCTAATTCAATTTTCTCTCTCTCTTTTTAAGAGCCAGTGAATGTACAGATATTGCCAGAATTCCATGGATCATTGCATGCAAGGGCTACCATGATCTATCTGCCTAGGGACACAAGGCCACAAAGTGGATTATGTTCCTAGGGGGAAATACGTTTTATCAATTGTTATTCATTTATTTTCATTTTTATACTGCCCTTCCTCTTTTGGGAGCTTAGTGGGAAACCATGTAAGACTTCAACCGATACAATAAAAGCATCTACAGAGTACATTTATTACCTAGTGCAATACCAGCAGCTGAAATCTGAGCAAATATCCATGTTTCAAAGGCCCAGATGAACAGCAATGTCTTTAATTGGCACTTAAATACCATCAGCATAGGGGACAGACATGCACTGTCGGGGAGGGAGTTCTACAAATGAGGGGCTGCCATGAAGAACACCCGTCATTACTCACCACCCTGCAAACCATAGAAGTAAATAGGAATCCACCTTATATGGAGGCAGACCATTGGTTTATCTATATTGTATGCACTGACTAGAAGTGATTCTCCAGGGTTTCAGGCATGGTTCGTGTTATGTATTCAGTGGTCTGTGTTTGCCTGAGCTTGAGTATGGACTAAGGATTCTGAGCTCCTGTGTTCTGATTCAATACATGATATCCAATCACAGAACACTTCAGGATTTGGGCCCCCTTAAACTCTGAGTCATGTCGCACCTTGGAAGTTTAGACAGCCAATCACGTTGGGAGTTGCCCAGGCCTTCAGAAATGTATATGAGCAGTTCTTGCTGTTATCACTGTGTCTTGCCTCGTGGGAACCCACCTACACTTCAGGTGTCTTCCAATTGTAACTGGAAGATACAATTGGAGATACAGGGGGGGGGGGCAAAAATTGAACAAGTGGTTTTCTAGTATGGAAATACAATTATGGGAAATGCTTCACCTGTTGACATTCTGTCTGCAAGACATCTTAATCAAGACATCAAGACACCCTCCAACACACCCATCCACAATGAGGATACAAATTTGCACATTACACAAAGCATATGCTAATGTTTCACAGATCTGTGACCTCTTTTGCAAGTCAAGCAGAGATCCTAATCTGCTTCTAGGTCTAGAACCCCCCCCCCCCCAATATTCAGTGATCTTAGAGGAGGAACTAAAATTGTAACTGGAAGATACAATTGGAGATACAGGGGGGGAAGGCAAAAATTGAACAAGTGGTTTTCTAGTATGGAAATACAATTATGGGAAATGCTTCACCTGTTGACATTCTGTCTGCAAGACATCTTAATCAAGACATCAAGACACCCTCCAACACACCCATCCACAATGAGGATACAAATTTGCACATTACACAAAGCATATGCTAATGTTTCACAGATCTGTGACCTCTTTTGCAAGTCAGGCAGAGATCCTAATCTGCTTCTAGGTCTAGAACCCCCCCCCCCAATATTCAGTGATCTTAGAGGAGGAACTAAAATGGCTGCTATCCCGGGCTATCTTGGATTTGATGGTCATGGCTCCTAATGTTTTCCAGAGTCTTTCTATTCTATTCCTAGGCCATTTATTTGGGACATATAGTAGAATTGTTCACATGCTACAGGAACAAAGGTACAAGCTGTCTCTCTCTATGACATTGTCCTCATGTTTTGAAATGGTGAGCATTTCTCCCTGACAGCCAATCTCAACTTTGTCAACACTGGTGACAATGTACTGAGCTACCTTTCTGAATTAAGAGTCTCAATGTTAGCCATTTCCTTTTTAAAATGACATGCATGAGTAGGGATAGTAGACTGTCTCTTCATTTTCCTTCTTATGCTCAAGGCTCTTATTACAAGGATGTGATGCTAATTGAACATTACACTTCCATTTGGACTCCTAGGTAAAGTCCAAATTAAAAATGACAACAGCTCAGTAAGACATCTATAGTTATCCTGCTACCTATCAGTAATAATGAAATGGGTTTCACAGAATCCAGAGGTCAGAGAGACTTCTAATAATTTATATTCTACTTTGCAAGTCCACTACATAATTATTTCTCTTGGCAGCTTTGAACTTGGCCTTGTGTTCCTGGTCACATCTCTTTGAAAAAAATGGCTGCTGAATATTGATCTTAATTGGATTAGCTGTCACAAGAACAAGATTTTACATATAAAAATGCTTGAAATACAATTTCTCACCATTTTCATTCTTCATTATATTATATATATATATATATATATATATATATATATATATATATAGAGAGAGAGAGAGAGAGAGAGAGAGAGAGAGAGAGAGATGGTGATGAAGAGTGAAAATGGTGAGAAATTGTATTTCAAGCATTTATTGCAAAAATGAAAACCAGGCCAAGTAGACTGAACCCAAGACTTTCATAATCTGGGTCCAAGACTGAATACTTGTAGCCAGTGCTATTTTTCCAGAAAAAGAGGTGCTAGAACTCACCATGAACACCTCCCTCATTCTCTTTGAATTCCAGCAAGTTCCGGCTGAAAAATGACCTGCTTGTAGCAGACTTGAATACTATGTTCAATCATGTTGCTTACATTTGACCAACAGAGTTTTGGGAATTGTAGCACTATAGTCAACAGCATGAAAAACCCTTTCACTTAGCTGTGAAGTCATGGATAGCCTCAAGCAAACCTCATTTTCCTCGGTTTAAGCTTCTCCCATTTCTTAGAGCCAAACTAAGATGACACATTATTCATGCAATTAGCAACTGAGGGAGCAGAGGGTTAAAGCAAATGACCCCACCCCCACCACCCCATGCCAAGATCCCAAATACAGATCAGACCTGCAAAAAATCTTTTTTTTCTTTCACCATTCATTGTACATCAATAACTATGTTCTGTACATTTTTCTCCCGCAAATCCATAAGCCATCAGCACATTTGGTTTTAGCAGCAGCTAACAAGCTTTTGTTATGAAAGCAAATATTGTTAAATACTCTTTATTCCACTTAACAGGGAAGGAATACACACTGATTAAGAACCTCAAGTGTTTGAAAATAGCCAACTACAAAATGTCAAACAAATTTGTCTGTTAAAATCCATCACAACATAAACAAACAAGCTGTTATAATTCAGGTAGTTTAGTCAAATCTGTTTCAGATACATATTAGGTTGGTTAGCAGATAGTGCTAAACCATAGTTTAATTTTACAAGAATGAGTCCCCAGGACTCAAGCACTCTCTGTTCCCCTGGAAAGGCTGTAAGGAGGTGGTTTGAAGCTTTCACTTGCTTATCCACAATTTGCCATGTTGTCCAAACCCAACAAGCCAACTTCAAACTATAGTTTATTATGCTCGCTGTTTTTCACCAACCATATCATAGTTAAGTTAAATCACAGTTGAGGGTTCAGATGACATGTTAAACCAGGCATCCCCAAACTGCAGCCCTCCAGATGTTTTGGCCTACAACTCCCATTACCCCTAGCTAACAGGACCAGTGGTCAGGGATGATGGGGATTGTAGTCCAAAACACCTGGGGGGCCAAAGTTTGGGGATGCCTGTGTTAAACTGTGATTAATCTAAAATTAATGTGGAAGCTTCTGATCTCCCTGTAGTTGTATCAGAGAAAGAGTTGAGAGGGACAGGAGGAGTATACAAGCCCGCACAGGGCTAGTTTTTCCTAGAAGCACAGCATTTGCACAACCTTATTGTTTGGACCACTTCTCACAAGGGATTTCAAACTTGAGTATGGTTTCTTAAAAGGGACATGTTGTTCCATAAGTTATGAAGTGGCCTAGATGTTTTAAGCAATGTTTTCCCCTCTCTCTCTTCAACACACATGGAAATTGAAAATACAGTGGTACCTTGGAAGTTGAAAAGAATCTGTTCCGGAAGTCTGTTTGATTTCCAAAACCTTCGGAAACCAAGGCGCAACTTCCGATTGACTGCAGGAAGCTCCTGCAGCCAATCGGAAGCTGCAGAAGTCGCTTCGGATGTTTGGGTTCCAAAGAATGTTCAAACACTGGAACAATCACTTCTGGTTTTCGATCGTTCAGGAGTCAAAATGTTTGACTCCAAAGGCGTTTGAAAACCAAGGTACGACTGTATGGACCTGATAGCTTCTCACAATGTATATTAAATATGGAAACTTATATCTGAAACATGCATGTTTGAATATACAAACAGAACACCATGCCTAAGATAATCTTGAGCTATGACACTAAATAACTTTCAGAAAGTGCCTCTATGTGAAGCAGAATGAACCAGATACAGGTTTTGCATTCTAGTAAAAACTGGGCTTTGAGATGCTGCCTAGAAACGATCAATGAACCAAGAAAATAAGGTCTTATATTTTGGCTGCAGTAACAAAGCCCAATTTTTATCAATGGTGATGGCTCGGTATGTGTAAATCTCTCCTAGGAGACAATATTCAGAATGCCAGACAGAATTTGTTTACAGTGATTCATTCAAACCTTAGCTAAACCATAGCAGCATATATATAAAACGACTTTCTTCCTACTTTAAACCTCAGAGAGAGAATTATAGTGCCATTTGAAAAGAAAAGCAACCCTCAAGAATCTGATTAAGATAAAGTTCTGGTGCTCTGAAAACATGGATAATAAATACTGTCACTTTTTCAACTCATCTCTCATTGCACTTTGGTCATTCTTTGCAAGAGCAACATTCATCAACATGATACACATTGTTGTTAAGTTGCTTCTTAATCCATCTGCTGTGAGAAAATAATGCTTAACTGATTGGGGCAACTCTTGGGAAAGCCTATGATAAGCTTGTCAGCATCTCATTAACTTCAGGAAGCCTTTGCAGCTTGCAAATTGATTTAGGGAATCAGCCTTATACAGGGATATGATTTCAGGCCCACCCCAAATACCAACAACAACCACTATAACGGGAGGTGCTTAAGAACATCAGTTTGAAAAGATTTTGTGAGTGTATTATGTTAGACGTGTCCAGCAAATCTCTTCTGCATCTGAAAATGTTGTTGTGGGAAAGGTTATAGGTTACTCTACATACAAGGCTGCTGAGGTTTTAGGAGCAGGTCAACATATTTACTTCCCCATTTCTCCCAAGAAGACACTTTCATAACTCTTACCATGTTTTTGTAACTGCAGATGACTTACAATTGACTTAGACAGAGTCTGAATTATGATTTCCAAGTTAGCGAAACAGGCTGGTTCTCACATATTAACACACACACCCCCCACACACCCATATAGTCTGGTGAGCAGAGGCAAGGGTGATATACGGTAGTTGGAGAGGACTCATGTCCAGGTGGTTGTAAATCTCTTTCTGATCCTCCATCTAACCTGCAGGTACCTAGCGGCCTGATTACTGTGTTATTTTCAGGGCAAGCCCACCCATAAGGCAAGGTGAGGTGACCTAGCAGTGTCTGTGAGTGCATTCATATTGGGTGTTTGTAATTTCATTCTCTAGTGATTAAGCAGAAATAATAATAATAATAATAATAATAATAATAATAATAATAATTTATTATTTATACCCCGCCCATCTGGCTGGGTTTCCCCAGCCACTCTGGGCGGCTTCCAACAGAAACATTAAAATACACTAATTTCTTAAACATTAATAGCCTCCCTAAACAGGGCTGTCTTCAGATGTCTTCTAAAAATCTGGTAGCTATTTCCCTTTTTGACATCTGATGGGAGGGCGTTCCACAGGGCAGGCACCACCACCGAGAAGGCCCCCTGCCTGGTTCGCTGCAACCTGGCTTGTCGCAATGAGGGAACCGCCAGAAGGCCCTCGGAGCTGGACCTCAGTGTCCGGGCAGAACGATGGGGGTGGAGACACTCCTTTAGGTATACATGTGCATAATTGCAAGTTATACAGTATTTTTATAGGGTTGCCAACTGATCATTGGTAGTGGTGGGGAAAGCTGCCTTGTCCTATTACGTTAACACAAGTTCAATGTGCAGGAATTAGCAGGAAAGATTTTCACAGAAATATTATTGCCTGTAGTGTTAGTTGCTGAAGATCAAATTGTTGAAGACAGGACTAAAAGGTTCAGGTTCAAAAGTTGGCAATCTTATTGTCTATGGAGTGCAATACTAACTTTGGCTTAGACTTGCAAACCAGTGTTGGAGGTGGAGTAAAATAGTTCTCGGGCATCCATGCACATGGTGTCAGGATGGGAAAGATCTGAAGAGGCAGAAGGGGAGGGGGCTCAGCTGTAATAAGAAGCAAGAGTGAGAATAAAAGGTGGAAGTTCAGCACTAGTCTGGCAAGTTCACAGACACATCCCTAGACAGACAAAACTCTTGCCAAGCGCCATGAGGTTTTGGGAAATGTTTCAAGCAGATCCACGAGTCTTTAAGAAATGGGGGAAAAAATGATGGTATCGAAGTAAAAACACAGAAGAATATTACCAGACTCAGCCTTAGCTGCATGATAACGGTAATGAAGTAAACTCAAAGCTTTAAAAGGTGTTTCAAAAGGGGTTTATCATTGGCTGTGGTCATGCAACATCACTTAGCTGTCATTGTGAGCAGCAACCTTCAAGACTAGAGAGTCAGCAAAAATATTGCCTGAAGTTTGGCTATACCTTGTACTATGTCAAGAAATTAAACACAAGATGTCCATACTTTAGTGCAGGGGTGGAGAATCTCAGGCTTGGAGGCCAAGCATTACCCTCTATGGCACACAATCTGGCCCTTGGGGGGGGGGGGGTCATCACAAGCCACACCCTCTTTCCCCAGGCCACACCCATCACCAGGCTTGCTTTGCATCCTCCTCGAGTATTTTTGCTTTGTTGGAATATGCCTTGATTCAAACGTTTCTGTTATGATATGCTTAAGGATAGAAAGTGCAATTGCTAAGTCAAGTTCAGCGGCAAACAAAAACCCAAATTCATTTGCTTCAAGCTGTATCTGCATGTGCATGTTAAGTACAGCTTCCTATAGTTTACATTTATGTCCTATTCCTATGAGATGGTTCCCCTTTCCACTAAACGAAAGCAGATCCATGTTTACATTCAGGTGTGGTATGCTTCTTTTGCTTGTACTTCCTGGGGAAACAAGTGATTATACATCAGGTGCAGACATAAGTCAGTCAGAGACATCCCCTGTGAGTCATGTAAGATGACATTCATTATGAAATAGGCTGCGTACTACAGTTAAGGATGGCAAAGTAGAGATCCAAACTGCAGTTCTTCAGTGAATGAGCGTGGATGGAATTAATGGGGGGTGGGTACATACTCTCAACAATTCCTTAAACAGATGCTCATGAACATTTGTGATATTGCATTGTATTTTTCTTATTTATTTTGAGACAGTAATTTCAAGATTCCAGCACCAAGGGACCTCTCAATAAAAAAAACAGGTTTTGCTTAGGCAAAAGACACCCCTCTATAAAATTCAGATCTCTATCAATCTTCCACAAAACCTCTTCTTCTTTCCAGCCCCCCATACAATGTGTCCTCATAACAGTCTGCTGGTACTCTGGCACCAACTCACAAACTAGCAGCAGATCCTGGCCAACTATTTCTAAATCAGTATTTTAAAGCAACAAACATCTAGCTAATGTATAAAAGAGTCTAGGTTGGTGGCAGCATATTTCAGATGGTCACACTTGGGATTAATGAGCTACAAATGTCTCACACGAAGATCAGTCACTCCTCCCTTCACAGTTCAGGGAATCGGACAAGGCAGCCTTTAACTAACCAAAGTTTCCCATGTCATCCAAACCTAGAAAATGCAGTTCCCCATTTTGGAACATGACATGATATTAAATCAATTATAATATCCTGGTTTGTTATGAAACTGGCAACCATAGATTCCAATTTGGGTAGACACATAGATGACAAACTTGGCTGCCCCATCACAACTTGGTTGCCTTCCACTCACACCCACATTGGTGAATGTTGATTCTATAAAGCTCATCTACAATCATCATCATCTTCCCCACCTACCCTACCATAATATGTGTGCAATTGTGTGTGCATGGGGGTGGGGTGGGAGAAGCCAATGACAAACAGAGAAAGTTGACATTGTGTGCACATGAGGCCTGCTGTCAGAGTAAATGGAGTTATGAAATTAATAAGCCTTATATTGACCCTTCCCTTTCGCAATGGCCAAATGTGTGTGAGACCCATTCCTGGGAAGGATTGAGAATAATTGCAGAAGAAAAAGGTTGTTAGCTATTCTATATAGAGACCCAGATAAATCTTTGAGGTTTTGCCATCTCATTTGAAAGTAATAATAATAATTTATTATTTATGCCCCTCCCATCTGGCTGGGTTCCCCAGCCACTCTGGCCAGCTTCCAACTGGATGTTAAAAACACAAGACAGCATTAAACATTAAAAACTTCCCTAAACAGGACTGCCTTCAGATGTCTTTTGAAAGTAAGATAGTTGCTTATTTCCTTGACATCTGATGGGAGAGCCTTCCACAGGGCAGGCACCACTACTGAGAAGGCCCTCTGCCTGGTTCCCTGTAACTTCACTTCTCATAGTGAGGGAACCGCCAGAAGCCCCTCGGCGCTGGACCTCAGCGTCCGGGCTGAATGATGGGGGTGGAGACACTCCTTCAGGAATACAGAACCAAGGCTGTTTAGGGCTTTAAAGGTCAGCACCAACACTTTGAATTGTGCTCAGAAACGTACTGGGAGCCAATGCAGATCTCTCAGGACCAGTGTTATATGGTCTCAGTGGCTACTTCCAGTCACTAGTCTAGCTGCTGCATTCTGGATTAATTGCAGTTTCCGAGTCACCTTCAAAGGTAGTCCCACGTAGAGCACATTGCAGTAGTCCAAGCGGGAGATAACTAGAACATGCACCTTTCTGGCAAGACAGTCTGCAGGCAGGTAGGGTCTCAGCCTGCATACCAGATCGAGCTGGTAGTCTCCCTGGACACAGAATTGACCTGCACCTCCATGGACAGCTGTGAGTCCAAAATGACTCCCAGGCTGCGCACCTGGTCCTTCAGGGGCACAGTTACCCCATTCAGGACCAGGGAGTCCTTCACACCAGCCCACCTCCTGTCCCCTAAGAACAGTACTTCTGTCTTGCCAGGACTCAACCTCAATCTGTTAACCACCATCCAGCCTCCAACTGCCTCCACAGGATCTTCACAGCCCTCACTGGTTCCGATTTAAAAGAGAGGTAGAGCTGGGTATCATCCTTATATTGATGAGCACCCAACCCAAACCCCCTGATGATCTCTCCCAGCAGCTTCATGTAGATGTCAAAAAGCATGGGGGAGAGGACGGAACCCGGAGGCACCCCACAAGTGAGAGCCCATGGATCTGAACACTCACCCTCCAACACCACTTTCTGAACATGGCCCAGGAGGAAGGAGCGGAACCACTGTATAGCAGTAACCCCAGCTCCCATCCCCTCTAGCCAGTCCAGAAGGATGTCGTGGTCAATGGCATCAAAGGCCGCTGAGAGATCCATCAGAACTAGGAAACAGCTCTCACCTTTGTCCCTAGCCCACTGGAGATCATCGACCAGCACAAAAGTATATGAAGATGGACAATGTGGATGTTGTTATTGTATATACCACCAGCACCTGTTCCTCTGTGTCCCCTACCAGATCAAAACATTGATGAATTGCACAGATTGAGGCAATATAATAACACATTATAGGACTAATACAAATCTTGACTAATATAAAGTGCAGTCTTTAAATGCCTTTAAAAACAAACTAACCCAGAAGTCTTCAAGATCTAAATGGTGCATCAATTGGACACGATGCCCTTAACAAGCCCTGTTAATTTATCCTGACACATATAACTGCTAGTTGTCAAAAGCCTGTTACACATGTGATTCCAGACACATAATTAGATAAAAAAGATGGCACTTTAAAATGAATTTAAATTCAGGCTTACCACTGGGCAAAGAGACTGAGGAATGAAGTTCATGTTTGCACCAATCCACATGTGAATTGCTGAAGTTGGTCTCAAAAATTTCTGGCTGAGAATAACATCTGCCATCCACATCTTCAGGAGAGAGAGTGTCCAGTTCAATTTTCTCAAGTGACATTGCAAAAATAAAAATAAAATTAGATAAAAGTTTCAGTTATCCGCTGGGTATGATGAAGTGACCCCAGGTGAATCCTTGGCTTGGCTGCCAAATAAAAACTTCAAGAAAATGACCAGTGGTTCACAAAAACCCAGAATCAGTAATTCCAGTAAAGTGGGTACAAGCTCAGGTACATCTCCTGGACTTCATAGTTTTGTCCCAGGATTAAAAACGAAACGAAACCCCAAACCCTATTCCTTTTAAGAAAGGTTTTCTATACTTGTGTGACAGCAATGCTATGGTGTCTCTGTGTGGCTGCTGAAGAAATAAACAGGATAAGTGGAGACATCTGTATGCTTGCTAAGATCTGCTCCTAATAACTTTGTTTTAGCAGCCCTAATTCACATTTCAATTCTCATTTGTTGAGCTGGGAGGGGCTTAGTCATACCAATGAAAACAAGTGGATTCCACATTGCAGTAGGCAGCTGAAAAGTGGAAGTTAGTTATGCCAGAATTCCCAGACCTCCTCTCCTTGGAAATTTGCAACAAGGTACCTAAAATCAAGAGCAAACGTATGCTTGAGACCAAATGAGGTACAGCTACAGAATCCATGCCCCCAAATATCAATGATTTTCAGCAGCCCAGCATCAAAAAAACTAACCATTTCTTATGATTTTAATGGTATTATTATTATTATTATTATTATTATTATTATTATTATTATTATTATTATTTGCCAATTGGTGTGTGTCATTGTGGTTATACACCTTGTGCATTTCATGTGTGGAAAGGTAAGGTGTAAACATAAGAAATGAAAATGAATCAACAAGTAATTGTTGGGCTCATGTGTTTTTTTTATGGTCCTCATGATTTTAAGTAGAAGGTCACGATCACTGGTGTATTTTCAAATTTACAAAGCAAAAGTGCATAACCAGAAAGCATTGTCCAGTCATTAAGGAATCCTGTGTACTTTTCTCAGGGCCTGTGTCAAACTTTAGCAACCAAAAATCCTCAGGAAATTGGCCAGTGACCCATCAATGAATCAGAATCTATCTCCTACCTATTCCTGCCATAGAAAATGTGCTCCACTGACACCTACACCATACATTTAAAGCACATGGCTTTCCCTGACAAAATTATGGGAAGTGAAGTTTGCTCCCCCACAGAGCTACAATACCCAGCACTCTTAACAAACTACAGTTTCCAGAAGTTTTTGAGGGAAGCCATGTGCTTTAAATGTATGCTGTGGATGTGACTCATTTCAAGAAGGAATGCACCATAGTATTCCTAATGTTTTCTCTCCACTTCTATCCCATATGCTGTGCAGATGTACAGAGCATCACACATCAAAAGAACTTGTTTTCTTCTCCTCGCTCGCTTCAGTGCCTGCCCCACTTTCCAAGCCCAGATGAAGAGAGGCACCTTCTGGCCACAGTAAGAAATTGCACACAATGTGATACACTGGCTTCGCGTTGAAGTTATTCTGGGGCCTTACGGTTTCCTGTATGCCACAGCTGATGAAAATTAGGCTAACACCACATCAACGGCGTTCCTAATGAACTATAACAAAACAAGAGGAAATAATACATAGATACAAAAATTACTATCCCGTGTAGATTTTGGGTGCCTTCCACTGGACAAAATACAGTCCTTAGAGATCATAATTAAGTATATATTTTGCACGACATTTTTCTTTATGGCAGAAAAATCAATCAAGAGAAAGGGAGAAAACATAGAAGCTAACGCTGTTATCCTGTGCAACTGATGTACTTATCTGATAGCAGTAAACTCAATCTCTCCAAATCTCCTCAAGGCGCAATTTTGTGATGCTTGTTTTGTGGATTGGATTCACAGATAGAGAGAAGCCAATCCTTGCCATCAACAAGGCCTTGAGCTGATTAACATCCTGTACCCTTTCAAATGTGTTGGTGGAAGACGGGGGGGGGGGGTGATTTGGTTTATTTTTGTTCTTTTTATGTTGTTGTTGTTGTTGTTGTTGTTGTTGTTGTTTATTGAATTTATATACCGCCCTATAGCCAGAGGTCTCAGGCCAGGTCACAGGAAAGATCAACATAAAAACCACAATATATACAGTGCTTTTTTTCCTTTAAAAAAATGTTTAGGGGTGCTCTCATTTCCCCACTCATATTGAAATACTGCCCCTCAATGAGGTCAAACTTAGATTCACAAAATGATTAGGGGTATGTGTACCCCTGCGTCCCCCCAGGAAAAAGCACTGAATATATATAATCAAAATAAAAACAACAACCCAATAACACCCCCCCCAAAAAAAAGAGACACATTTTAAAAGGGTATAGGATGTCAAACAGATCAACCAAACGCCTGGTTAAAAAGGAACGTTTTTGCCTGGCGCCTAAAGGTGTATAATGAAGTGGGTTTTTTATCTTTGTGTTTTTATCTTGTACTTTTATGCTGTGAACTGTCCTGAGGTCTATAGTTGAACACATTTAACAAATAAAATAAATAAAACATTGCACTCACTTTCAACTCCAAACGCTGGCTTTTTCTATTGAAGGAGGGCCCTCCAGCCCTTTGCCGTCTTGCATTGAGCCCTTTAATCCCCCCCCCCCAACGGCTCGTCATCCAGGATGTCACCTCACTAGGAGGCTAGCCTGGCTATTCCAAGAATGCGAAGCCTTGATTAAATCCCAACACTAGCTGGATCCAGGGTTTAGAGGGGTCTGGCACCCATCTTAACACTCCAAACTCATAACATTATGTTTTCCCTTGGAAAATGTAATCTCCCGCCAGAGGGGCACATAAATTGTTAAAGTAATTACAATATGCAAATTTAACTGTGCAAATGTTTCAGGTGATCATGAAGACATTACCTGGGACATTGCTAAAGCAACAAATGCACCTGTGCCCCACATCAAGATGTGTTTTGTTACTGTTGTTCTAACTCCCTGGAGTCTAGATGCTTCCTCAGTTTAGCACCAAAGTAAAAAGCCTAAGACTGTTTATTCTGGTGCAGAAAAGATTGACTCCTACCTTTTAATAAAAGTAGTCATCAAAAGCCCATCTCTGAAATGGCAAGGCTAACTGGCACTAATATAGCATGTGAACAGAATATTGCCTTTGTAAATTTTTTTTTAATTTTTTTAAAAAGAAAATGCAGGCCTATTCCTCGAAGACAAAGCTAGGGCCTGATTATTTGGATAAGCATTACCTCTCTTTTTCAGCATTCTCGCCCTCAGAGATAATTTTCTTTTCTTTTCTTTTAGTTCAGACAAGCTTTTATCCTTATTGTTGTGCAATGGAGAGAATGGAAGGCCTGGAATTAATTTCCACTTCTGAGAAGAGTTCTTTAGGTGGCCTTGAGCAAGTCATCTCTCTCAGTCTAAAGTGAGAGTGTTTGTGAAACTGGCAAAGTAATGATGAATGAGAAGAGGATCGTGGAATATGCTGCACTTGACAAGTGTTACATAAATATTTCGTAGAATCACAGAATTGTAGAGTTGGAAGGAACCCCATCTAGCCCAACCCCCTGCAATGCAGGAATCTCAACTAAAGCAACCATGGCAGATGGCCATCCAACCTCTGCTGAAAAACCTCCAAGGAAGGAGAGACCACCACCTCCCGAGGGCGTCTGTTCCACTATCGAACAGCTTTTACTGTCATCCCTTTCCCATAACAAGATACTTGAAGGAGTAGCTATCTATCTCCTGCCTGGTTCCCAACCTGTCTAGGTGTTCTCAAGAGTGAGCAGAGGTCCAAGTTGGCATCCTATGTGACAAGTCACTCTATCGCAGGTATCCCCAAACTGCCGCCCTCCAGATGTTTTGGCCTACAACTCCCATGATCCCTAGCTAACAGGACCAGTGGTCAGGGAAGATGGGAATTGTAGTCCAAAACATCTGGAGGGCCAAAGTTTGGGGGTGCCTGCTCTATCGCCATTGCCATTTGGAAGGTGTCCTACCTATTTCAAAAAATGACGCAATGAGCTTCCCTTCTTTTCTCCTCAAAATTACTGCACACATACCTACGTTTAACTTGGTTTTGGCACTCTGGGTGAATTATAGTTTTCATTCCATAGACTTCATGTTCCATTGGACACTTCGCAATTGAACTGCAAATACTGTATTATGTATAAGAGCCCCTCTTCACCAACTCTCACTCTCTCATTTGCCATCTGCCGGCTATGATCATTGTACTTCATTTCAGCCTAAAATACTCATCCGTCACTTGAAGTCCATAATTTCCCCTGCTGATCTGCTTGAATATATAGCAGTTATGCCAAGACCAAAGAAGGACCACACAATTCATCACTAGAAAGAAGAAAAGTGATCCACATCTCCTAATTCTCCTGGTAGAGTGCATCTCTATTTTCTTTCCCATGTCGTATTGTTTCTCATTTCTAAACCGGGCTGAATAGATTGTTTTATGTACAGTCGTACCTTGGTTCTCAAACACCTTGTGAATCTGCATATCAGATTGTCAACTGGAGAAGAAAGCCTCTATCTTGTCAGGACTGAGCTTCAACATGGTACTGCATCCTGTCAATGTTTCAGGATATCCACAGCCTCCTTGGCATGAGTTTAAAAAATGAAGTGCACTGGGCATCTCCAACAAAATGGAGATGTAGGCATCTGTTTTAAGACTTGTGCTTGGTGTAACATTAAGCTTGGCCCCAACAGAAGAATTGTCCGAGACCCAGCCTGCAAAATAAGAACCTGGCCACTGTGACACATTGAATGTACCTTAAATGAATTTGGAACAGAGAGGTAGCAGATTGAAGGGAAGGCTGCATGGGCTGTTCTGCCTTGTTGCATGGTAGCTTTGTTTCTATGTGTTATTTCTAATAAAAGGAAGATGTTTATGAACCTCTCTAGTGAGCATTGGCCTGAAAGCAAAAGCTACCAGGGCAAGGAAATTCCATCCCTAGAACCTGCAGGCAAAGATAAAATATTAGAGCCACTATCATTCATGGGTTTGTGGCAACATAACTGGTGCAGAATTCTGCCGCTCATCTCTTTTCTATAATTAAGGGCCCATTGTTTGCAAATCAATCTATAGAATATGCTGCCATAAAAGTAATTCGGGAGATTTCCCTTGTCCAAGGCATGATGATAAACTTGTACTTGAATGCTTGAGAGACAGTTTTAGTGTCCAATTCTTTGGATGTTTAAGCTACACTTCTAAAATTATTGTTTTTTTCAGCAATTCAGCCCATAAACATACATCTCCGTATAAAAATGTCCATCTCCTATTTAATGCTTATCATGACATTATCAGCTCAGCAGTGGCTTCTGTGTTAAACTCTAATGGAAATATTCTTATATCCACTTGGAAATCTTCCGTGGTTACATTGACCTAACATTTTATGCAGGTGTTTCCCTCAACAAACAAATTACCTAATTTTAGGATAATAAAGCAGTCATCTTTTAAATAAGAGGAGAAAATGATGAGTTCATCTATCATAACAGGGATTATTTTCTTGTCCATAAAACTGATAAAAGCAATGAGCTGCTGGAGATAAAAAGTGAAAGCAAGAAGACATGTAAGAGATTGAAAGGCAAAATTAGGTGACAGCTTATTGCAATGAATAATGCTCCTCCCCACAAAAAAGGGCAAACAGTGGCATTGAAGCAAAACTTGGATGATTGTGTTTTGTGTTTTAACACCATCATTTTCACCTGCAAAATGAAAATGTGTGATGTTTGTGTTCTTATTCATTTGCTCAGTTTCTGGCACAATGGATCTAAAGAGATGAACCAACATTCTGTCTGTCCCTAAGAGATTTGTATTGATGTGGAGACATACCAGGTTGAGCAGACCCCTGTCACTCCTTAAATGAAAGTACACACTATCTCCATTCGAGCTGAAGGCACTGAGAGAAGAATATGCCTCAGAGAGTTGGGGTGAGAACACAGTCCTGTTCCACACTGCTCTTTATAGGGAAGGCGTCCAAGGATGAGCTGCCAAACTGGATGGTGTTGGGCATGTTCTTGTGGAAGGACACAATCATCTTGTGGAGCTTAGGTGGGCATTTTGTCTTGCTGAGTAGTGTGAAGAGTCCTTTTTGACTGGCAAGGTAAGGTTTATGAAGGCAATGTACAAGGAGTGTCTCTGCTCTCAGCATTTCTCCTGCAGCTGGTGCATTGAGAAAATCATGTCAACTGTTGACGTCTGAGCCCTAAAGCCACATTGTGGCTCAGGATGTCAGCAAGTGACCACAATCTGTTGAGAACTACATGGGCAAAGGCTTTACTGATGAACCATGGAAATAAGTTCAGAATGACACACACTCATTACTCCCTGCCTGAAACCCAGAGACAGTAGTCTCTGTAGACACTTCTGAGATGGACCAATGGTTTGACTCCATATAAGGCAGCTTCCTATGCTCCTTTCCTTTTGATGCTCATGCAAAGGACTTGCAGGAAGCATGACAAAAAAGCACCTGAGCCACACATGATTTATCTCCCCCCACTATCACTCTGCATCTGTCTTGTGTCTGCAGCCATTCTCACTGGGGCTCTGATCCTGGATTGCATCACATTTAAATTATGCTTTCCAAATAGTGTCACAAGCATTCAGCTTCTGACTAATAAAAAGGTTACTCAAATAATTGGCATTAGTGCCTGTGGAAGTGATTGTGTCAAAGGATTTTTGGAAATGAATCTCAAGAAGACCACCCTTGATGTTAGGGTTTATAACAACTAAAGCTTGGTTGCAAACACCCCATTTGGGGGGTAAGGTGGTGAGGAGGAGGATCGCTGAGCAAGTGCAGGAGGTTCTGGAGGATGCAAATCACATAGATCCATTTCAGTCTGGGTTCATGTGCTGTTTTGCGACTGAATCAGCCTAGGTTTTGCTGATGAATGGCTTATATGAGGAACTGCCAACTCTGTTTCTGCTTCTTGGTCACTCAGCGGCTTTTGAGACCATTGATCATAGTACCTTCATAGACCAGGTCTGTGGCTTGGGTATTCACAGTATTGTTCTACAGTGGTTCTGGCCCTACCTACAGTGTTATGCCTAGAGACTAGCACTGGGAGACTGTTTTGTTCCCAATGCTGTTTAACATATATATGAAGCCACTGAGTGTGGCTGCAGTTTGGGGGCAAAGTATCATCAGTATGCTGCTTTCGCAGAGCTTTACTTCTCCATAACATCTGAGTCAGGAGAGGTTGCCTGGGCACAGTGGTGGAGTTGATGAGAGGCAATGAGCTGAACTTGAATTCTGGTGGATGAACCTGCAGGTTTCACTATTCCTGCCTGCAGGAAATTGGCCAGGTGCCTGTTGATGGAGTTGATGGAGAACCAGCGTGGTGTAGTGAATGTTAAGAGCGGTAGACTCGTAATCTGTGGAACCGGGTTCGCCTCTCCGCTCCTTCACATGCAGCTGCTGGGTGACCTTGGATAGTCACACTTCTTTGGAGTCTCTCAGCCCCACTCACCTCACAGAGTGTTTGTTGTGGGGGAGGAAGGGAAAGGAGAAGGTTAGCCGTATTGAGACTCCTTCAGGTTGTGATAAAGCAGGTTATCAATTCCAAACTCCTCTTCTCTGAAACAACAAGTTAAGAGTTTGGGGGTGTTTGTAGATCCATCTTTGTTACTTGAGAATCAGGCAGGCACAGTGGCTAGGAGGGTCTTTTACTAGCCGCAGTGGTGCACCAACAATGGCCCTTCTTGGACAGGGATAGTCTGGCCACAATGATTTGTGCTTTGGTAACCTAAAGACTTGATTATTGCAACATGCACAACGTGGGGCTACCCATTAGCCTGGTTGTGAAGCTCCAGTTGGTGCAGATTGTTGATGGGGACAGGCTATTGGTAACCCATAATTCTGGTGCTCCAAAGCCTGTACTGCTTGCCCCGTGGTAGTGGGCCAGGCTCAAAGTTCTTATTTTAATTTACAAGGCCCTTAACAAGGGCCTCTGAATACCAGCTGCTGGGAATCACAGATCGAGAGAGTGGCTACAGTGAGAACTAAGTGCTGGACTAAATGAGCCTCTGGCCTGATCCAGCAGGACTCTTCTTATGTTCTTAAGAGTCCTGCTGGATCAAACCAAAAGCCCATCTACTCTAGCATTCTGTTCTCACCATAGCTGCCAAGTTTTCCCTTTTCTCACGAGGAAGCCTATTCAGCATAAGGGAAAATCCCTTTTAAAAAGGGATAACTTGGCAGCTATGGTTCTCACAGTGGTCAACCAGATGAATATCCGGAGGGCACCTCATTGTGTCTCCCTGAAATAGTCACTGGATGATATTCTTCCTCTCTGTTTTACTCAAAGAAGAATCTTCATTGAAGCTGCCATGTCTAAATTTAGTTGCCGGCTGAGTTACATCTAGTGTGTGTGTGTGAATTAGAAGACATTTTCTGTGCCTACTACCTTAATTTTAAAAATAAAGTAACCCTAACGGTATAATACAAAGACAGGAAGAACATAGGTAAATGGAACCAAATTCTAAATTATGCCTATCATGTGTTTCAGATGTGCACACATAGAGAGAAGATCTATGATCCTTTGTAGGGTTAGTCATAGTCAGTTTATAAAGACATTATGCTCCAAAGCAGTTCCCAGAAGACAACTGCAGAGGCTCAAACCTCTGCAGAATTTGCACCCCAATTTTACAATAAAAATGCAAAGTATACTAAAGAGAATTGGAAGAGAGGATGACAACAAAGCCAAAGAGTGTTATCTGCTAAACAGTTAACAGATTCTCATTTGCATCAGAAAGTAAGAGCTTGCAGGAATGCAAAGTATACAGCTTAGGAGGGAGGAAGCTCATAAACTTAACTGTTATGGTTCCTGTGTGGCTTCACACTTATTTTAGTGGAAATTACCTTGAGGAATATTGCATTGTGCTTAGCAGTGCTAAATGCCTTTATATTCAGCAGTGAGAACTCCCCCCCTCGAAAACCTTAAAAAAAGAAATGGAAAAAGACTACCTGCCATCAACAAACATCTATAACAATGTCTCAGTTAGAATAATAATAATAATAATAATAATAATAATAATAATAATAATAATAATAATTTATTATTTATACCCCGCCCATCTGGCTGGGTTTCCCCAGCCACTCTGAGTGGCTTACAACAGAAAAATGAAACAAAACAATTAAAAATTAAAAGCCTCCCTAAACAGGGCTGCCTTCAGACGTCTTCTAAAAATCTGGTAGCTGTTTTTCTCTTTGACATCTGATGGGAGGGCGTTCCACAGGACAGGCGCCACCACCGAGAAGAGTGGGAGAATAAGCTTCTTTTATCTGGTAGATTGTTAACTGATTTGCATGTGGGGGGAAATTTGATTGTGTTGATAGTTAAACAACAGAAAAAGATGCACAGGGTGGAATCCAAAGCAGTACTTAAGTCTTTCTGGCGGGGGAGTGGGGAGGGGGGGTCTGTTGACCAGGCGGGGTGTTCAGAGTGTGGCAAACAGGTCCCTATGTGATGAAGTTGTGCCTGCTGGCCTTAGACAGTAAGTGAAAGAGATGCGGGTGGTGCTGTGGTCTAAATCACTGAGCCTGTTGGGCTTGCTGATCAGAAGGCAGGAGGTTCGAATCTCAGCTCCTGGCAACCTAGCAGTTCAAAAGCATGTCAAAGTGCGAGTAGATAAGTAGGTACCACTGCGGTAGGAAGGTAAAATGGCATTTTGGTGCACTCTGGTTTCCGTCATGGTGTCCTGTTGCACCAGAAGTGGTTTAGTCATGCTCCCCACATGACCCGGAAAGCTGTCTGTGGACAAACACTGGCTCCCTCTGTGTGAAAGCGAGATGAGCGCTGCAACCCCATAGTCACCTTTGACTGGACTTAACCACCCAGGTGTCCTTTACTTTACCTTAGCCAGTAAGTAATGCATCCACTCCTGAAGAAGGCCACCCTAGACCCCAGAGCCAGGCTGGGTGGTTTTGCTGCTGAGGCAAAACCCTCCACCACCTCCTCCGAAGTGGGCACACCTGCTTGTTTCTCCAGTCCCATCCCAGGAAATTGACTAGACCCAGGCAGAACAGTAAAATAAAATAATCTACAGTCCAACAGCTGCTTAAATCTGTTTGGAACAGTCACAACAGTTTGAATCTTGTGGCCTCTGGTGTATACTATGGTCCATCAGGCTTAGTTATCTGTACTGGGATTTGCGAGTCATTAATTTAAACAACAACAACAAACCCCAAATTGGAAAACTCATAGAACCCTTGAGGTGACTTTAGCAGACCAAACAATTTTCAAAGTATTGGACTGAAGACCACCACACCTATTATAAACAATTATTTTCTAACCCATCTGGCAGGACGCAAGTCAGTAGAGGAGACGCAACTTGTTTTTATTTAGATAATTGAGACCTGATCAAAATATGACAGAAAGCCATGAAAAATCAAGGGTTTGTATCGGATCCTCTAGATTTGGATTTCAAGTTTCTAATTTACACTCTTCCCTAGTATTTAACATTTAGACTTCCTTGGCATTTGAAAGAGCGCTTAAATTGATCCCTTAATTATTCAGTTTAAATTAGACTTTATCCTTGAATTGCTGAAAGCTACTGCTTGTCATTTTTAGCAATAATTTGTTTCAAGGTTGAGCTTTGCCTTCCAAAAAAGGCATAACATATTAAAAGGTCACTTTCAACTTTTGTCTTCTCAAATGACTTTGAACCTATGTCTAGTTGAAAGCATTTTTCAGAGAAGTGGGATTATTTATGTCAATTATGTATCTTCTGTTTTCATTAAAGACCAGAATTCTATGCTGACAGTGAAAGCTGTGTTTCTAATGTTAGAGCCAAAAGTCAGCCTGCCACTTTGAAAACCCATTTTTTAAAGGAAATTATGATTTGCTCAAAACGTGGGGGAATCATTGGGTAGGCAGCCATTAACAGAGCTAATAACTGCACTAACAGCACCTGTTATGTGAACAGAGTTTGCCAACGATACTTGATCTGTGACATTTTTTGAAAGCTAATTGTGCCATTATTTTTAGAGCATAAAGCAGAGATTCCTTACAGCTGCTGCTGCCTGGTACTTGATCTTACACCTTTAGTGGGTTGTATTTCACTTAGAATATTGCAACGTATAGATGGAGATAAATAAACACAGCATATTGACATTTAAATTAAACCCCAGATAATTAAACATATTGAGTTCAGTCCAGAGATTTCTGGGTGACCTGATAAATTCAGGGATGCCTTGTACATGCAGCTGCCCCCATTTGCCCATGAGTTGCCCCACTGGAGTGTGTTTATATCAGGTCACTTCAGTACAACAGAAAAGCTTCCATGGTTGGCAGCTCTATGGAGTAGACCGCCATTGACTTGAAAGCTCTGTTTGGGGGATGGGATGCGGAAAAGATTCAAAAGTATGTTCTTAGCACCAGCAAAGGGGCAGCGGTTTTACAGCCTCTCTCTAGGCTAGATTCAGGGCCGTCTCGAGCAGGTCGCGCGCCCTGGCGCTGAGGGGCGGAGATCGTTCCGGCGCCCCCGCCCTCGCAGGGCGCAGCATGGCTTCCGCGCGGCTTAGCCGCGCAGCGCCCTGCCTACTGGCCCGGCGCCCCACACCACCAGGACTCTACCTAGAGCCGGCCCTGGCTAAATTAGCAGTGCTCAGGTACAGAGTACGGTCGTACCTTGGTTCTCGAACACCTTGCAACGCGAACATTTTGGCTCCCAAATGCCACAAACCCAGAAGTGAGTGTTCCAGTTTGCAAATGTTCTTTGGAATCCGAACATCTGATGTGGCTTCCGATTGAGTGCCTTGGTTTTCGAACGTTTTCAGAAGTCAAATGGACTTCCAGAACGGATTCCATTCGACAACCAAGGTACAACTGTACTGCTTTCCCCTTTTTTTTCTCTTCTTCTTTTTTGTATATAATTTCCCCATTTAACAATATATAATTACATCATTATTATCCACTTTACCTCTCTGGCTCATTAGAGCCTATCGACTTCGCTCCCTCCTGCTTCATGGCTTTCAAAATTAACCTTTATATCACAGCATTTTATACATTTTCCAATTCTAAATACACTCATTACTAAATACCTCAAAAATTCAAGAAATATAGAAAGTGAGAAAATTTCTCCTTACAAGTTTTCAGACAACCCTGCTAGTAAAGTCAATTGCTTACAATAATCTTTCAAATATCATATAAATTTACTCCAATCCTTTTGAAATACTTGATCATGCTGGTTTCAGATTCTCCCCGCCAGCTTCGCCAGTTCCGCAAAGTCCATCATTTTCATCTGCCATTCTTCTTTCATTAGCACTTCTTGTTATTTCCATTTTGGGGCTAAAAGAATTCTTGCTGCTGTTGTTGCATACATAAACAGTCTTTTACCTTCTCTTGGTATCTCTTCACCCACTATACCCAATAGAAAGGCTTCTGGTTTCTTTACAAGTCCACCAAGTGTGGTTAAAGCGCCTTCCTTTTCTTTGCATTTCCAACACTCATTAGATCTTGTCCTGTACAGTTTAGCAAGTTTTGATGGTGTTAGGTACCATCTATACATCATTTTTATAACATTTTCTTTTAATGCAGTGCATGCAGTAAAATTAATACCTTCCTTCCACAACCTTTCCCAAGATTCTAGCTGAATATTATATCCAAAGTCTTTAGCCCATTATATCATCACCCCTTTAACCTCTTGGTCCTTTAGTATGCCATTCCAATAATGATTTGTATATTTTCGATAATATTTTCCTCTTGTCATCCAATATATCTATCTCCAGTCTAGATCTAACTGTGCAAAAATGTTTTTCTTTTTATCCTCCTTAAACACATCATTTAACTGATGATATTGCAACCAATCCATCAATAACTCTTTTATTTCTTCAAATGTTTTTAATCTTAACTGACTTCCTATTTCTATCAATAAATCTCTATACGTGGTCCACTCTCCTTTCATATTTAACTTTTTGACCGCTATTGCTTCTATTGAAGAGAGCCACCAAGGAGTTTTACGTTCCAATAAATTTTTATATCTATTCCACACCTCAAATATTGGTTTTCTTATTATGTGGTTCAGAAATCCTTTATGCACATTTACTTTATCATACCATAAATATGCATGCCATTTGTTTCTGTTGTCATAACCTCCCAAATCCAGTAAATCTGTATTCTTGAATAAAATCCAATCTCTTAACCAACATAGACAGGGTGCTCCACAAAATACTTCTGCCAGTTCCTGTGTTGTCAACATATGGAATACTCCAGAATGAACCAGCTTAAAGTAAATTAGTCTGAGTCATCATTTAAACACTCCAACCTGAAATCTGCTGCTCTAGTTTGTGAGATCATAAAGAGCTGGGGAAATCTGCATCACTCTCAGGTAAGCTATATTCATTCCATATTCCCAGGTTATAAAACTGACAGAAAGGGTACTATCAGCCAGCATCATCAATACATCATCAATGCAGTAGATGTTGATGCTCATTCAGACAATATCTCTACCGTACGTCAGTATGTGTTTTAAATATTATGATGATCTCATAGCCTAGTTTCAAGATCTAGGCTATGTTTTTGTTATCCCTATTTTCAAAAGTGGGGGGAGAAGACCCAGGTAACAACCAACCAGTCAGCTTAACGCCAATACCAGGAAAGGTCCTAGAACATATAATTAAACAGGCGGCCTGTAACCGACGGGAAGCCTATAAGCAGGACTTGAGTAGAAGAGCACTCTTCCTTCCTGTGGTTTCTAGCAACTAGTATTCAGAAGTATTGCTGCCTCAAAACTTGGTGGCAGAGCATAACCACCGTGGCTTGCAATCATTCATGAATTGCTTTAACCCAGGCATCCCCACACTGTGGCCCTCGAGATGTTTTGGCCTACAACTCCCATGATCCCTAGCTAACAGGACCAGTGGTCGGGGAAGATGGGAATTGTAGTCTAAAACATCTGGAGGGCCGAAGTTTGGGGATGCCTGCTCTAACCCTCTTTTAATGCCATGCAAGCTAGTGGCCATTCCACAGTTTAACTAAGTGATGTGTTTGTCTGCCCTGATTCCTCCAACATCTTCTAAAACTTCCAAATGTATGGAATGGTATAAGTGCATGGAATTTTATGGCAGGCATGTAAGATTTCCTCAGCAGACACATGCATACAGACAGTATTTCTGGAAGGTTTTAAAAATACAACAACTGGCCTATAACGTGCTGCAGAATCCTCCACAAAAATCAAGGAGTTCCATGGCAAACATGCAGAGGTCGGATGGCAGGTGGACAGATCTGGAATGACTTCCCTGTGGGAAGCAATTTTCATCCCCCCTGCAACAGCATCAGTAATGAACTTTAAGAGGGACGGGTGAGATAAATGAAGCCGTCATTCTCACTAAACAAACATTGCCGGGGTGTACTTGGTCAAGACAGAGCACTAATTCGCAGGCTGTAATAGAGCTTTCAACAATTCAGTGACCATTAGTTACAGACTCAGTCAAGCTGTCCCACTGGTTTTCTGAGAGAGCTAGCAAGGGGCACTACTAGCGCACAATAAGAAATAATGCTTGGCAGCCCACTCAAGAGGAGCAATGTCATTTTAGGCTACGGCTATAAAGCTTTCCCCCGCTTCCTTGCTGATGCCTGGTGCTGCAATATGTCAAGTTAATTAGCAAGCCCTCTGCACCTCTGAAATTATGAAGAAAGTGCTGGGCTCATTAAGAACACACTGCAGTGCCCTGGAGTAGTACCACAGATAAAAGAAAAGAAGCTGAGCTTAGAGGGCTCTTTCATGGCACAAGGGTCAAAAGTCACAAAACTTGTAAAATCTACCACAGATGATTCTCTCTCTGACAAAGTGCAGTTCCCTGAGAAGAATCACACAGGATTCAGCTGCTGAAGAAAGATGGATGTGTGTGTGTGTGGGGGGGTACCATTTATGACAAAGCCATCTGCACTAGTGGCGACTCCTTTTGACCCCTGAACTATGGAGTACTAGCACAAAATATAGGAGCTCTTGGAGTTTAGCAGTATTTAGCAGTGGAGAACGTAGCCTGGAATTTTTTTTACGAGATTCTCTTTCTTTGACCTTCTAGTCATTGGAAACTTTTTGTTCATACAACTGCTGTGTGGGTAGGGAAACACTGTGTTACCTGGAATATTAAATGCTCCCAGGTGTACCCTGAGTATTGATTTAGTTTTCCACAATCCATTGGAACTTGCATTTTCTCCCACTGTAAACAGTGATACAGGTAGGTAGTTTTAGACTCTTGGCGAGAAGAAATGGTCTTGCCAGCGTGGAGCAGGGGGTGAGGGGCTCTTTAGATGTGTATTAATTCATTTACTTTTAAATGTGGTAAGCCAAACCTGCTGGATCTGTAGGAGTGCCAGATGGATGGTTGTAGCAACTGCTGCAGCTGCCCAGACCTGATTTGTGCACAGTTCCATCCGGCAACAACAACAACAACAACAACAACAACAAAAGCAATGGCAATGCTTTTGGAAGGGTGGCTCCGTTCCATCAGCTGTGCTGCCACTGCAGTTACCATCTTTGATTCCTGAAACCTATACTTACATTCCTTTGTGCTGCAAAATATGAACACCAGATTTTGGCCTGGCAAATATGAATCCAGTAGATGCCCATAAACATTATCATGAATTAGTTTAATAGAAAGCCTCGAGGGAAGAGATATTGTATAACCCAAGATTGTAAAATATCTGATGCCATGGGCATAATGCGTGGTTGAGGTTGCAGATTTGTGACATGCTGCGGAGCTTCTCCACGGTGAGAGAAGAATTATTTAAGCTGCGGGAGCCATTTATTGCCTTACATACTCAAAAGGTGAACATAATTATCCCATCAATTACCTGAAAAGCAATGAACCTGCCAGATGTAAAGAGCCCCGCAGTAGAAGAAGAATGGTTTGGAAATGTTAGAGAGAATAACAAAACCTCTGGAAATTTGCTTCACAACTGTCAGTTGTGAATCCCCCGGAGAGCTGGGGCGCGAGCCCTTCAGTGGCATGTACAGTACGTGGCACATACAGGGACTGTAAATGGCAACACTTTTCATTACAGCAAGACACAGTTGGCATGCCAGGTGTGAGGTGAGAGAGCCAGAGTTAAAGGAGGCAGGGAGAGATCTCTTGTTCTGTTTGATCCCTGGGTCTGGAAGCCACTGGCTTACTTACCATTCCTTAGAAAATTCAAGGCTGATTGAGATGGACTTAAAAGGCAGGGAAACAGAAAGGGCATATCACAAGTTTTGTGTTGATGACTTCTATGTGGGAAGAACACATGCATTTTCATATCTATCTATCATCTATCTATCTATCTATCTATCTATCTATCAATCATCTATCTATCTACCTTTCTATCACCGTAGTGATTGGTGTTCATCTCTTTCCATAACAGAACCAACTACTACTGCTCATCAGTATTCTAGGCAGATACCGGTAATTAGAAAAGCTCCTCAAATTCAAACCTGCAGCCCACAGAAAACTGAGACATAAGAACTTCGTAGATATGCATAGAATATAATCTGCAATCCTAAACAGCTGTATCCTTGATCCTACGGGAATTAAAACAGTGCATTTCCGGGAGATAAGAAAATACCCAACATAATGTGCAGAGGACAGGTGGTTTGCAGTGATTGCTTTCATTTGCACTTGTTACCTTTAAAGATTATGCAGACTGTGCAGCATAATCCTTTGCAAGTTGACTCAAAAACGAAGACCTGTTGATTTCAGTGTTTGCAAGTAAGTATGCCTAAAATTGCAGTCTTAGGCCTGGCTTGCAAAAAGTGTCCTGTCACTTGTCCCGTCTTGGCAACAAAGGAAACCCATCTAGCTAGTATTTCTCCCTCTCCAGCCCCCTCTCACCTGATTACCAGTCAGAAGGGAGTTGGGGAGGGGCTGTAGCTCAGCAAAAGAACACTTACTTGCTTTGCATGCAGAAGGTCTCCAGATCTGGTTGGGGAAAAACTCCTGTCTGAAGCCCTTGAGAGCAGCTGACAGTCTGCATTGACTACCAGTGCTGTCTAATGAACTATACACAGGCCAATGCTCATAAGACCTACTCATTGGTAGTTGTTCCCATTAAATATTAGACAGGTGCTATCTCTGTTGTATTTTCTCTGTCCGCTGAAGGCCTTCATCACTCATGTATCCTAACATTGTTGACTTCCTCAAGTCCCTCCTTTCTGCTTTTCATTGTATATCATCCTTAGTAATTTCTATATCATACTTCAATCATCTTATTTTTACCTTAACTAACAAAAATTCGTCTCATATTAATTCTTTAACAACATTCAATTCTTATTTTACCCTTATATCTAAATCTTGATATACTACAATACCTCTACAAATCCTCCTCTACAACCTCCCTGTACTTCCAAGTCTTATCTTAAACATTTCCAACATTTCAATTATTTCTTAAATAAACTTTAAATTTCTTCCAATCTTCTTCCACCAACTCTTCCCTCTGGTCACGAAGTCTCCCGGTCAGTTCGGCCAGTTCCATAAATTCAATCATCTTCATCTGCCATTCATCCACTGTAGGTAAATATTCACTCTTCCAATTCTTAGCTAATAAAATCCTTGCTGCTGTTGTGGCATACAGAAAAAAAACGTTACACCATTTTTTTGGTAATTCCTCTCTAACTATCCCAAGTAAAAAAGCTTCTCATTTCTTGATAAAGGTGTTTTTCAACACTTTTTTCATTTCATTATAAATCTTTTCCCAGAAGTTCTTTACTTGGGGGCAAGTCCACCACATATGGTAAAAGCTTCCTTCTACACTCTTACATTTCCAACATTTATTTTCATGCTTATGATAAATCTTTGCTAGTTTTACCGGTGTAAGGTACCATCTATACATCATTTTCATCATATTTTCTCTAAAAGCATCATACACAGTAAACTTTATATTCTTCCTCCACAACCTTTCCCAATCCTCCATCAAGTGTATATAGTTTTTTTTCAGGGATGAAAGCGAAGATGAAGGGAAATGAAAGTGCTTTAAAAAAAATGAAGTGGGAATGAGGGTGACACCTGCTATAAAAGAGGAGCTGAAGGGGAAATAAAAACACCTCAGTAGATTCTCTGTAAGATGAAAAGAGCAGGTGACAGGGAGTATAAAACTGGAACTGCTGACAGTAATAGTTCCTCCTATTATGGACTTGTGATATTGTCACCTCCTGCTCTGACAATAAGACCACACAATGTTTTCTCATTACGCGGAGATCATTTTTTACCCTGACTGCAGTGCCAAGTCACACTCCACTCATCGGGGATACTACACGAGGGGCAAACCAAATCATCGTCGTCAAATATTGACAATGGCAGTGTTGCTGTCAAATCTAGGATTGCCTTTTTCTCCTGTTCGGCAGAGTGACTTCTTTTGGTGACCTCTATTACATTTATACACAGACAGTGGCAGGAACCTTAGCTGTCTTCCCAACAACGTGTTCCTTCATGTACCTTTTATGTTACTGTCATTTTTATTCATATATCAATAGCGGAGCTACAAAGACTGCGTACAATTACCTTTTAGGACAAACCAACCTGGTAAAATGAGCAATTGTTCTTCCTGTACTGTTTGATTAATATTTTCATACTGGGCTGAAAACATTTGTCGTTTTCCCTCTTTAATTTATACAGACTTATTTTTGACAGTTGTATTAATGCTGTTTCGTTCTGCTTTGTGCACATCTATGCCAGAGCTTTCCAAACTGTGTGTCGCGACACATCTGTGTGGCAACTGCAGTGTGTGGGTGTGTCGCACAAACACTCCCCGCACTCCTCCCAAGGCTGGAAAGCAGTTAGTTTACTGTCTGGTTTGCTAGTAAAACTGAATTACTGTGTTGCAAAATGATGCAAGTCTAAAATGTGTGTCACCAACATGAAAAGTCTGGAAAGCTCCAAAAGGCACAGTGCAAAGAGGGCTGCTTATGCAATTTTGTGACTGCATCAAGATTCCCTTCTCACAGCTTTAATCAATGTATCTGGTGTTGTTCCTTGTATTGTGGAATGAAGTTAGACCATGTTGGAAGATAACAACAAATGTTTTATTAACTTTTAACACAGAAGACCCCCCCCCCATCTTCAATAACCTGCCAGCTTGTGCCTTTTCTACTTCTCTGCAGCTGGCCAAGCCTTTCATTCCTTGCTCCTTCCAGCCCACCATTTGAAAGAGCATTACTCTGGCAGCATATATGTTCACGGGTAACCAGTAAAGGTGAGGGGGGGGGGAGAAAGAACTGAAATCTGAAGCAAATTGTGTATGTGTGAATGTTTTAAACAAAGTCCCAGTTTCTTTTAAGTGAAAACTGCAGATTGATAATATATTAGTGTTGTTCTGCAAAAAAAGAGCAGGTACTTCAGAACTCGACAGAAGTTTGGAATGGGAGAATTTTTTAAAGATTCCTCTTTACAGTGGAACCTCGGTTTATGAACACCTCGGTTTACGAATTTTCGGTTTACAAACGCCACGGACCCATCTGGAATGGATTAATTCACTTTCCATTACTTTCAATGGGAAAGTTCGCTTCAGTTTATGAACAGACTTCCAGAACCAATTACACCCATGCTTCGGGTTAAGTACGCTTCAGGTTGAGTACTCTGTGGACCCGTCTGGAATGGATTAATCCACTTTCCATTACTTTCAATGGGAAAGTTCGCTTCAGTTTATGAACACTTCAGTTTAAGTACTCCGCGGACCGTCTGGAACAGATTAATCCACTTTCCATTACTTTCAGTGGGAAAGTTCGCTTCAGTTTATGAACGCTTCAGTTTATGAACAGACTTCCGGAACCAATTGTGTTCATAAACCGAGGTACCACTGTATTTAAATTTGTTTATTTCCGGAACAATACTACTGAGGTTGGGTGGTGGTGGTGGGAGCTCTGATTGTCTCAAATGGGACAAGGTATGAAAAGCATTCCCCTCCCTTTTAGTTCCAGTTTAGTTGTGTTTCCTGATGCACCACACACACACACACACACACACACACACACACACACACACACACCTGTGATTCTTCTGAGGGGGAAATTTGCTATACAACTTCCAGGCACTGACAGTAGATGTGGAATGGTCATGGATGCTGCAAAGAAGAGGCCTCCAAAGGCTACCTGCAAACTACCCTCTCTGCTGAGGAAAGTGAGGTCTATGGTTTCTTATGGCCCCTGAGAGACCCCCACCAAGCACCACAGGAATGCACCTTTCAAGAGTTTCTAGCCCATCTTTTAAAGCATAAACCTTCCCTGCAACAAAAATATAACACTAAAAAAAATTAAATTACTAGTAAAAAGAAGTAAATAACATTAAGTTGTTGTTGTTGTTGTTGTTGTTGTTGTTGTTGTTGTTGTTGTTGTTGTTGTTGTTCCTTTTTCCCTGACAGGGACTAAAGCTGGCTTGTGGCTAACATAGAAACAGCAATTGTTTTTTAAAAAACAAACAAACACCACAATTAAATATTAATAGTATATATGTGTATGTGTTCGTGTGTGATTTATTAAAACATACAAAATAGTTTGAATGATTACAAGATTGCATCCCTAGTCATGAAAAGTTTATTTCAAAAAGCATATTCTTTCCCTAAGTGCTGCCCCATCACTAACATCATCCTGTCCGAATGTGTAGTATGAAGGTCTTACTTCCAGGCATCACTTTATTATAGAGAAAATAATACCATCCTGTAGCACCTTAAAGTCTAACTAATATATTGCATAAGTTCTTATGGACCCTTCATCAGATGCATGAAGGATTATCATCAGTTGACATATTTATATTTACAGATACATGGGTGCAGCTTAAAAGGGAAATTGTGTTGTAAATAGTGAGGTCAAGTGGCAATGAACTGAACAAATGCCTGTGACATTTGAATTAGAATTGGCAAAATAAACTCAACAGCAGTAGTGGGTTATAATGTAGCCAGTCACTATGTTAAAGAACATTATAGTAGATTAAAAATAGTAATAATAACCATTCTGGATGTTGACCAACAGTGAAGAGGTTGAATTGCATAGCAGGTTCACATCTGACTCCTGGACTACTGTCTTAATACTAAAGTGGACCCTGAAAATACTGAATATTTGTGCTCCCCTAGTAAATGATTCTGTAAGGCTGACAAAAATGTTCTGATTTTGTTGGCCCTGAAAGTGGAAGTACAACATTTCATTCAGAGAACTTTGTCTGCCATGGCGAATGGAACCACATAATCAAGAATGAGCTCTGTATAGTATATGGTATGGTGTTTTTGGTAGCGATGAAATAGCCCTTACTGTGACCCCCCCCCTTGATATTCATTTAATCTAGTAAATTTTCAACATTCTGATGTGTTTTTCTTTGTTGCATTTAGTTAATTACATTTGTTTCTCAGGTAATCAAAATGAAAAGAAACAAAGCACATAGCTGTATCAAGTAAGTTAGACACTAGACCCAGTGAAGTTAATAAACCTAAATTAGTCATGGCCGTTAATTTCAGTGGTCCTGCTCTGAGTGTGACTAATGCTGAATAAAACTGAGTTTGTAATAGGCAGAAACTGTGTGCATTACTAGATATGACCATTCAGATGGCATTTATACACCTTCCAGCATGAAAATATGCACAAATTGGCCAGAGCATTTTGTTTAACAGATGGCAGGAAGAGAGAACAGGGCAGTCTCCTTTCCAAAATAACCTGAAAAATCAGTGTATACATGCTCATATCTTAGTGTGTAGGCTAACTCCTGGTGTCTTAAGGTTGGCTGTTCTGATCTGAAGGATGTTTAAATGTGAAATGACAGCTGTGCACTGCAGCTGGACATCTGTAGGGCATTCTATAGCAGCACAGAAATTAAGAGTGTAGGCTTTCTTTGGCCACTACTTTAGCATCAAACACTTCCTGCAGTAAGATCTAAACAAACTCAAATACTTTCTTCAAATAGTTTTCCAGATTTATGCTATCCTGGTCCAGTTCTCCTGTTTTTGAAAGCAACCAACCCGGAGGGTTGCCAAGCCCTCAGCCATAATAAAAAAGTTTAAAGGTAAAGGACCACTGGGTGATTAAGTCCAGTCGAAGGCGATTATGGGGTTGCAGTGCTCATCTCGCTTTCTGGGTTTCTGGGGTTTTCCCTGTTGTTATTCTGTCACTCACAGCTACAATAAACCTACCATTAAAATTACGGACTGGTCATTTCTTTGTCAGAGGGTAAACAGGCAAATTTAGCAGGCGATCAAATACTCCCCCCCCCCATACTGTATAGGCTTCTGCTTGTACTAGGAGCAACTGATGGAAGAATAAATATGATTACTTGAAGCAGAACAGGATATTAGTAAACAAGACAAACAAAAGATTGTTGTGGAAATATGTGTCCATATAATAGAAAACTCTTGTTAAGTAAGGAATGAAGTCTAAAGGTGATATCACAAAACATATGGGAAAAGGAGCGGTTGTCAGTCTTCCACATCTACATTTCTGTATTTTAATGTTTGATGGATTTCTGTATTTTAGAATTTCTGTTTTGTTGGAAGCCGCCCAGAGTGGCTGGGGGAACCCGGCCAGATGGGCGGGGTATAAATAATAATAAATAATAATAATAATAATAATTATATTACAAGATTATTATTATTATTTTAAAAAATACATCAGTTATGAAGTTCAGTGTGGAGTTCATCCTGGTTCATCCTGGTCCATTTCATAGAATCACAGAGTTGGAGGAGTCATCTAGTCCAACCCCCTGTAATGCAGGAAACTCAACTAATGCATCCATGACAGATGGCATCTTCAGGTAGAACAGACTTTTGTCTGAAATCCTGGAGACCCATTTTCTGTTAGCTTAGAGTTAATACCGAGGCAGATGGACCAATGCTCTGATTTGGTATAAGGCAACTTCCAGTATTCCTAGCCAGAATGGAACTGGGTTTGTACTTAGGATGAGATTTTTTTCCCCAGCAGCTTTTGTGCCTACTTCATTGAGATAGGTTAACATATTGAAGAACAAACAGTTGTCTCAAGTAGCACCCCATAGTGTTGATCCAGAAAAATCCATTGTGACTGTTTCATGCTCACCCATCCTTTTGTGATTATCTGCCTATTGAAGCTGAAGGAACAGAACTCCTTATTGTGAGAAAGATGAAGGATGAGCTTCATTTGCTAGGAAATAGCTTCATTGCTTATCTCTCAGTGATATTCTGATTAGAAGTGAATCAAAGACACAAAGGGCTGAATGTCATCGCATCCCAACATCTTGGGGTTATTTCGTACACAAGGTGATTCTTTGGACTTTGCCGTACTGATCTACACTGTAATAGCATATCAAACAGGAGGAGTGGGCAACATTTGAATTCTTATTCTTACCAGAGGCAATTCTGGAAGTCAAAACTACCAATATATAAAATGAAAAAGGCAAGGTGGTGGTGGTGGGGGGGATAGACAAGGCAAGTCAGGAGGCCTGCCTAGCAATCCAGCAAGTGCACAGAAATGGCAGGTTTCTGTGACAGGTGACAAATTGCATCAAAAGCTAACATATATCATGTCAGAAGATGGCAGCAAGTGAACAGCAGCAGTGACATATTCAGCTGCACAAGACTGGTCCATCATCCCTTGCTTCAAAAGAGATACATACATGAGCTGTGAAGATGAACAAGGCAGGCCCATCCAGTGGTAAGCTGGAACTCGTGGTCAATGAACAAATCCTGAAATCACAATGAAGAAGTAGGAAAGTTGACAGCACCAGAGCAAATAAGGAGTGCAGCTGGAAGACAACTTGATGGCTAGGATGGGTTGGGGTTCTGTACTATTGCAGGGCAAGAGGCAACACATTGCAGGGCAACACTGTCATGAGAGCATCAGGGAAAAGTTATAAGGGCAAAGGAGGAGGTAAAGAGACAAAGCAATGTACAGATTGGGGACAACTTCAAACTTGATAAGAACTTTGCATACCAATGAATCACGATGATTTGGTATCTGAAGAAGTGTGCATGCACATGAAAGCTCATACCAATGACAAACTTAGTTGGTCTCTAAGGTGCTACTGGAAGGAATTTTTGTTTGTTTGTTTGTTTTGACTACGTCAGACCAACACGGCTACCTACCTGTAACTAGTACTATGGACCATGAGCCGCATGGTCTCTAAGGTACTACTGGAAGGAATTTATTTTTTATTTTTTGTGTTGATGTTTTGAGAAAACATCCTGTGTCATCATTAGGAAATTCACACTGAAAATTCTAAAAACAAAATCTCATTTGGATGTCTGTTTGAATAGACATATTAACACATAACAGGGAAAAAAACCTGAGATGCATAATAAGACATTGTATGTTCACATTTTGCTAAAACAATGATTTTGTGGTTTGATACCAAAACTGATTATGGACTCCTTATATTGTCTAAATTTATTTCTTACAAAAGCTTTTTTTGTTTTAATTCAGAAATCAAAGGAAGGGTTTAGTGCTTGAATAATAAACAGAATTCCAGGAAGTGTTTATGTTTATTAGGCCCAGTGGCTACATATCTGGACAGACCCATCAAACTCTTATTAAGAGGAATAAATCACTGAAACATCAAATGACAGGACCTGACTTTTTAAAGCTTTGTTGCCTTTAGTCTTTCACAGTCTGTTTTACAGCTTATCTCCTTTACCATATTGCTGCAGTACTTTATGGACAGGCTACTCAGTTTCCCATTAATCTGTAACAGTGTCTTGTGGATTCCTTTTAACATTTCTGTCATGCAGGATCATATATAATGTATATGGAAATAACAGGTGCCTGGGCACGGTGATGCATTCAGTTCCTAAAATGAAGCTTTCTGGCATTCTGGTCAGACATGGCACAGTCATTTATCTTCTACAGTTTACTAAATGAAGCCCACGGATGATGTTTCATTTCATTGTTTCTGTCCTGCCAAATTTATGCCAGGTGCTGCTTTGGTGGCAGTCAACCCTTTGAGTTGTAAAATCCTATAAGTAAGCTCCTTCGTTCCAACAAACAACTAAGAGTGAGATGCGGACAATCTATTTTATTGGCTGTGATGGATGGTTCCTTTCCTGCCTCATCGCAATGAAGGAAGGGCAAGGGTAGGGACCCTGTAGGCACCAGGGAAGGCCTCTGTAGGCATTTGCGTGCCCCTGGGGTATCATGTTGGTGACCCCTGCCATGCAGAGTCCTAGCCAAACTCAAGGCCAAACTACATGTTACTGAAATGTGAAAATTAGAGCCACACTTGGATCCTGGATCCAAATAAGATGCTTTATTGTTCGGTTAAGGAGGTTTGCAAACTTCTTTTAGACAAGGGGAAAGAAACCTCCGGATTTTCCCAAAGCCTTGCTGATCCTGTTTCACACTCCAAATGTTTTGGGCTGCCTGAAATGTGTTCTTGCACTCTAATAACGCCTCTTTGCTTGTGTGGATGAAGGACAGAGAGGAGTGTTATCTTCCTGTACAAAGGTTAACTTTAAATTCATTGCTTCATTTACTTTTGCCTTTGGCCCTGGCTACACTGGCATGCGGCCCTCAGAAGGTAGTCTAGAAGAGAACTAAAAAGGTTCAAACAGAAAAGATTCCTCAACCCTATTATACATCTTCTTCTCTTCTTTTTCTCTCCTTGAGAGTCAATATCCTTGAGAGTCAATATGAGCTCTTCTGTGTGAATTCCATGATGATAAGCGCCCCAAAGGCTTTTTACGAAGCATTTAATTCTCCCTTTTTCATATTGTACCATCACATTCTCTAAACTAGCAATGGTGACTGCATTCTGCTCCTGGGTAGAAAGGATCTCAATCTTCCTCAACACTTTATAATGTTATTTCCTGAAGGGAAGGATGCATTAACGCAACGTGGAGGAAATTCTAACACAAGTATATTTTAAAAAAGAAAGCAGTGCCTGGGTTTCATCTTTTTCGTCTCTGCCACTGTAGAAGTGAGGATTTACAGATAGGAATGGGATTGATCATAAACCTTCCGATGACGCAGAACATGGAGCACAGAACAAGGCAATAAAGTTTCTGAAAAGGGAACCCTTGAAGGATTGTTCTGAAGTGATGAAAGAGGAGACTAATGTCAGAGAAGAGGGTGCATAAAGAAGTCTGAATAAGACCCCCCCCATAGGATTAGAGCAATAAATTACACCTGGGGCTTATTTTGATCCAAGTGCCAGGTCAGTGTCAGAGCTCAGTGAGGGAACATGCAAAGTGACAACAAAGACCATGTGCAGAGTGCCTTTCCCTCACTACAGACTTGCTAACTATATCACCCCTGCGTGTGAGGGATTAGGAGGAGAATTGACCCCTTTTGTTCTTTTTGAATTAGAGACTGAAATGATTAGCACCTTCAAAGCCTGATACCTCTTTATATGAGAGAAGCAATCGCCTGCTGGCTACATTCTCGTACAGATTAAAAGAAGGTGAGACCCTTTCGGTTTTTAAAGGATATTGCTTTTATCAAAAGTGTGCAATAACATGATAAATCCGGTTGGTGGCAGCAGCAGCATCTGTTTTTTTACTCCTCCCTCCACCCGCTTGCTTTTTGCTTTTTTTTTCAACAGCTCTGCCTTTCCAGTAAATTGAAGGTGAACAGGAGACTGGCAGGGATGAAAACAAACAGGTGCCCATTAGGGTAAGGCACAAATAGGACTTCGTGGGGTGGTGGGGGCACTCATTTATTTTCCCCTCCCTGTTTTTAATATATGTAAATAATTCAGCACTCACTTGGCATATGAAGCAGAGCCAACATGAACACACTAGATGTTAACAGACAGTCTTTTTGCAACCCCCCACCCTCAGCTCAGTGTTTCAGTCTGGCAAGCTTTCCCCGCCTGAGGTGACAGGACATGTTCCTTGTGTTAATTACTAACAGCACAGTTGTCAGTAAATGTAGCATGCATTAAGGAGCACAGAAAGCCAGCTATTAATGCCCTCTTTCCCAGGTGTTTAGAATGTGTTAAATCTGTACTTTTGTGGAAGTTGTTCAATCAATCCATTGCTGCTGCTCTTTTAACCCACTACCTCCTGCAATAGCTTTTCTGTATGAATGGCTCCTCTGCAGAAGCTTGCCAAGACAATATTTTGCTGAATAAATTAGTTGCTGAATCAGGTTCTCTCCTTTTCATGGGAGATCACAGGATTCATAATTCACCTGGGCAACTTTTTGCATGCTCTGAATGTGCAGGACAAACTCCTTTTCGCAACATGGAACAGGACTGCTCTTATTCCACAGGAACAATAGCCAAAGCAACTGATAAAAGCAGATGCAACAAAAAAGTTTAATTGTTACCTGTCAGATATGACATCGTTGCTGTCACCAGGAGATAGATTGCACAGTCGGTACTCCGTTTTGCTGAATTTGAATATCAAGGCAGCAGTACAGTGGCACAGAAACTGCAATTCTTAGTGCTCAAAATTCAGTATTTTGTCTGCAGCCAGCATGTCATAGTGGTTAAGATCAGTAGACTCGTAATCTGGTGAACCGGGTTCACTTCCCTGCTCCTCCACATGCAGCTGCTGGGTGACCTTGGGCTAGTCACACTTCTCTGAAGCCTCTCAGCCTCACTCACCTCACAAAGTGTTTGTTGTGGGAGAGGAAGGGAAAGGAGATTGTTAGCCGCTTTGAGACTCCTTAGAGTCGTGATAAAATGGTCCAAACGCCGCTTCTTCTTCTTCTTCTTCTTCTTCTTCTTCTTCTTCTTCTTCTTCTTCTTCTTCTTCTTCTTCTTCTTCTTCCTCCTAGCCTACCCATGCAGCAAATGGGATGGTGCAGTAAAGTAGAAGAGTCTTAGGGTGGCAATAGGGACTAAGTATCATTGAAGACTACAACTGTGGAATTATATTTTTTTCCAATGACACCCTACCAAACAAAAATGCAGCCAGGAAATTAACACAGCAGAATGTGGGCTAGAAACAAGCCTCTTTCCCCGATGCATTAGATGTTGTTGTTTTACTCGCGCATGGGAACTCGCACATGGAACATGGGAAAGTCATAAAAAAGGGGAGCAAGCCACTCCACTTACAGTCTGAGGTTTTACAGTTCACTTTACCAAGTCGGGATACTGCCACCTTCCTGTGTTGCATTTGCAGAGCTTACTTAATATTTTTTTGTGTGGGGGACTGGTTGCTAGCTAGGCTTGCAGTATATCAGGAAAATTCCTGACATGTCCTGGTTTTGGGGTGTACAAAATGGCGTCAGAGGAATTTTGCAATGCAATGGGAAGGAAAAAGCAGTGGAAACAGCTCCAAAGGCTTAAAATCTTTGCACCTTCAGAAATTCAGCAGAGAATTCAAGTCACTTTGCAAGGGAAGAAAGCTTAGGAGAAGTTGGAGGGTAAATTTTGGCACAGCATTAAGTCAAACACTATTGATGCAATACAAGGAAAGGTGGGTCAGGCAAAATAATGTATGCACAACAAATCTCATTTATTTCAATGGGAATCAGGCACAGCCACATTTCTCTTGCCTGAACCCACTAAGTACATTTGAACAAGAAACAGTGAGAGATGGGTGCAAACTGGAAATTTCAAGATTTATCCATTTAAATGAGTTCCTGGATTTGAACTGATGTAATTATACTCAGCATCAGTGTGAGGTCTCTGGTTTAATTTTGTTGTTGTTTTTTAAGTGGAACAGTATTTCCAACCATGGTTTTTTGTTTTGTTTTGGGGTGGGGAGGCTGGTCCTGTAAGTCAGTCCTTCTTCAACTCTTGTTAGCTGAAGCTGAAACATTACCATGTTACATACCCAACAATTGTGCAATAATCCACCACATGCTTATAACAAGTTACTACCGATACAGACAGACAGACAGACAGACAGAAAGGAAGGAAGGAAGGAAGGAAGGAAGGAAGGAAGGAAGGAAGGAAGTCAAGGAAAGGAAGTTGAAAAAGGAGTGTGAATACCTCTTGTTCTAGTAATAAACAGAGGAACCTGGCAGAGTTGTACACGATTTTATCATGAGGTGAAAACTCTGAAAGCCACTTACTGGTGTTGTGTGCTTATTTAAATGGTTGGTCCTAAACCAGTTTAACTCAAGTGGAAGATTACATCTTCTTATCTTTAAGCAGCCATTGCCTTAGAGCTGTGCTGAAATTCCTCTTAAGTCATTACTTTTTCTGGTAAAATTTCTGAGGTTTTTCTCTTTCTTGTACTGTATAGAAAAAGAAAGCCACATTGTAGAATTGTGACTGAATATTCTCCAGCAATATCATTATTTATCTGGGATGAGCTTAGTCTCCCCACACAGACACACTGACCTGGACTAATCCTAGATTCCTGGCAATGTGAAGGATGGGGGAAAAAACAACAACACTGCCCTGGCTTCCAACATAGTACTACTTACAAAGGCAGCTCCTGCTCAAAAAAGAAAAAAGCACACACCTTCGGAAAGAAGAAAGAGGTTGTGCTACTACCACTGCTGGTTGTGATCTGCAACCCTGAGAAACACCAGAAATTACCTTATGCTAAGTCACTCTCCCTGCTGGTAAGCTGCAGTGACAGGAGGTCCCCTGTCACCCATAGCTGCCAAGTTTTCCCTTTTCTCGCGAGGAAGCCTATTCAGCATAAGGGAAAATCCCTTTAAAAAAGGGATAACTTGGCAGCTATGCTGTCACCTGTAACCTGAATGCTGCTGCGCCACCCTGCTGTCTGATGATGATGATGATGATTGAATCCAGCTGGCTTACAGGGTATTGCAAAGGTGGTATAATCATTTCCCCAGTACACTTCAGCCTCCCTGGTTGCAAGCACTTCTTACTCTGAAAAAGCCCCATGGGATGTCTATCTCTAGGCTTCAATTATAACTTTCTTGACATAGTTTTAACAAGTGGAGAGAAGGTGTTAACCATGAGAGAATGGCTTGACATGTATAACATTTGTTATAATATAAATGATTTCTTATAACAAATTCATGCTTTTTCTGTCAAAGTAACCGATAGCCCCATTCTGCAGCTACCTGATGTTTCTGATAGCTTTGACCATGCCCTGTGCCTCTATAAAACTGATCTCTTTTAAAAAAAAAAAAAACCAAAACAAAGAATAATTGTCATTCTCCACTCATTACAGAGAACATCCTGGAGGATCAGTGATGTACGATGAAGGAGACGAGTCATCTATCACTTCTCGTACCAAATTAGCTCTGTTGTCAGACCCCAGGAAGTTAGTAGGAAAGTAATTGAGGTATGACACATACTTAGTCAATGTTTGCTGGTGATAGCAGTCCATTGTGGAGGAATTCACAATATTTATGAGATTCCTTCATCTGAAACGCTACTACGCAGAGGCCTCAACTGTATTACGGTTAAAAATGAACAAAACTGTTGCACCGTTAATTTATCTCAGATCCCCCCCCCACTTTCCCATTATGAAAGCGGTTTTGCAATAATTTATCTCTTCTCTACTAGACACAGAATGGAAAATTTGGAAAGTGGAAACTTTACAATGACAGCTTAACGGGCGTGTATCAACTCATCTGTCACGCGCAACTTGAACATTTACATGTTAATGTCGGTTCACAGAATCCGACATAATTTTCTCAGATTCCCCACCCCCATCCCATCACAAGGACTGAGAATATTTAACTGTGTGCATGAGTAAGGCAGGCCTGAGGGTTATTGCCACCAGCTTGCTGCAGCTAAGCAGGGCTGGGTCTGATTTGTAGATCGATGAGTGACCTTCTTAGTTTTTAAACGATAGCATTCTTAAGCACGATGATTCCTTGTACAGCTAGGGAGAAGCAACAATATGATCCACTGCATTCCCCCTCCCTGCAGTTAGCTCAGTGAGGATTATTCCCAGGGTGGGTGCACATAGGATTGTACCTTGAGGCAGGCAATGTAAACACATAGGATTTGAAATGCACAGGGCGCTCTCCTCTCCTCCCCCCACCCCACCCCCGAGAGCCTCTGTATCTAACACTTTCCATTTGTGCATTCCTTCCCACAATAAAGTTGTCTAATGTGGGAGGTAATATCTGTGCTATCTATACACGTGGGCCAAAGAATCAAACTGAAATTTTACATTGAGGTTCACCTGACAGTTACTAAAAATGAATCTCACTTGATACAAAAGCAATTGCTTATATTCTGATACCCAGGGAATATTTCAGGTGTCAGTAGCGAGGGGAAAGAAATACACATCAAGAGTCAATAAACTGCTGTTGGATATATTCGGATATATTCACACTGAGGGGACAAAGCGGTTCACTAAGAACAGATGATGTGTGGAGTAGTAAGTGGGCAGATAGAATTTCAAACAAAACAGTCCTTTTGTAATATTGACACATTTGGCCACCTATGTACCCATGTGGTTCCCATTCCTTTCCACCACACACACACACATCTCAGTGTCTGTATCATTTATTAATTTGCTTACAATAACTTCTGTAAAAAGACATGTGGCCTTCTGCTAGCTTGGCCTCTGTGTATGCTGTACAGAACTAGAGGTCATCAATGGCATCAAGGATCCAGCACCTCAGATATCTGCCTTAATGCCACTCTACATGGTCTTTTTTCCACAATGGATCAAGTTCATTTCATGGGCCCCTTCCCCCCGTTTGTCATTGCCTATGTTTATAAGAAACCCTCAGCCTGTATAAGTTACTAGATCACTCTTCACAGTATCTTACTGTAAGAGGTCCTGTGCCAAGGTTTTAGGTTAACCACTCCCAAATAAATTCAGACAAGACTCAAATTTTTGGTTTGTTTTTTGGCAGAATTTAGGCCCCAACTTTATTGATTACAATCAACTGGGTGGTTGCATAGGCTCTGGTTCGACTGGCTCCCTGCACCATTGCAGGCAGCGCTGACCCAGGGCACACCATAGGTCAGCCTTGGGTGAACACCCGGCATAATGGAAAGCGGGGTCAAGCCAGTCCACCAGCCAGATGCCTCCCTGAACTCTGGCTCAGGGCACAACCCCTCTCAGGGTTGACCAACCAAGAATCCCAAGATTCCTTTAGTGGAATACCCATCACATAGGGATGGCCAGACCAATCTGCCACCCCCATCACCTGATCCATAGCTTATCCACAACCTTACAAGTTGTGACGATTTGCTACGCAGCAGGCGAAACCCAAATGGTACCAGCCAATCAGCCAAGTGGGGAAAATTCCTGCCGTGCCCCTGGCCCAACGACAGATGACACACGACGGCATAGCAAGATCAAGCACACAAGCCCAAAAATAGGGAGAGGTGGGCGAGTGTTCTGATGACCCAAAAGAGGAAGCTCAGAGATACATGCATGAGCTTAAATAGAGGTCCCTCAACAGAATTTAGCTGGCATCCCATTTGTCTAATTGCACTCAGCATCGAGGGACCTCCAATAGGGTGTTGTGGCCATCCAAACATCCCCACCCACAACACAGGGTTTGGTTGCCAGGCCACACCACAACATGTACCCTCTTGTTAGGGAGGACCTGATTTACCCTTGTGAATTCTGTTTCTTATTTTTCCCATCTTAAGTTCCATTTGCATTTTTTTTTAAAGAAAATTTTGCTTAATATACACATGTTGGCAAGTAATGCCCCTTAATATAATGCATTTCGTATGTTCTTTCTCTAATATACATACTTTATGCACACTTACCCCTTACAGATGCAATTTTTTGCACACTTTCTTGGGTTAGAGAATTCAGAGAACTGTGAATATAAGAATGATGGCTGTTTTGCAGCTTGCATATTGTTTTGGGAAGTGCAAATTAGCTGGGTTCACATACAGAGATGGGTGTTGAAGCAAATTTCTCATCCAGTCCTCCTGTGGCAAGTTATTGGCAGCAGTTCACTTACCATATTTTTGTCTTCCCCTCCTATGAAATACAATTGCATTCACACAGTGGCGTAGGAAGGGAGATGCGGTTGGTGTGTCCTGCCCCGGGTGTCATCACTGAGGCGGGTGACAAAATGGCCAAAATATGTGTTTTTTTGGGGAAAAAACACCATTCTCACACCCACTGCACGCCCCTTCCTACACCACTTCAGGAGCACCCTCCCCCTGAGTTTCCAGAAACCAGAAGCATTGCTGCCTCCAACTTTGCAGGCAGAGCACAGCCTTTATGGCTAGTAGCCTTCGACAGCCCTCTCCTCCATGAATCTGACTAATCCAGAGGCATAGCTTGGTGAGGCGGGGGGCACTGGGCATCACACCACGGGGCCTGCAGCATGCCTGAGACACCCATCTCTCCTGAGGGGAAGGGGGTGGGCGGACTGCCTGCAAGGCACCCGAGTGGCTAGCTACGCCACTGCATTCATACATAAATGGAGAATGGTTCCTAAATGATCAAAAGGTACACATATTAAGAGAGCAAAGGCATGGCTATACACACAAAGAGAGAGAAACCTTAGAATGCATGCAATTCTGGAGCAGGTTAATTGTAAAGCAGCACTGAATTACTGTGTCTCCAACTTTGTGTGTCCCTGCGCCCTGTGAGATGCTCTTGACAATGATGCTTGATCAGGCCTTTTCATCAGCAGCACAGATATGGAACTTGCTCAGCATCCTAGGAGGTTCAGTTCTTTTCAAACTTGAGTGCATTCAGACAGCAGGTGAAAACTGTTGAACAGAGCCGGCCCACTGATAAGGCATGGTGACACACCCGCCTGAGGCAGTGGCAGTGCCTGAGGTGGGGCTGCGCCTGCCCCCACTCTCACAAGCAAGCGGGGGACAGATAAGAAATTATAGCTTATGACTCAGACAATATGGGGTCCAAAATCGTAGTCAATATAGCTTCCCAATATTTTTTCATCCAGCCCAAATATATATGCATTGACCAGCAAATCCATCCAGTGGTGTAGTAATGGGGGGGGGGGCGTGCTGCCCCGGGCCGCAGGCTAGGCGGTGGGCAGCAGGCTGGATGGGGGTGACCACCTCTGATGGCTGCCGCTGCTGCGAGCGCCCCTCGCCGCCCACGTGGAGGTGAGGCCAGGGTGCGCTGCAGAAATAACTCTGGCGGTTTCTAAGCCCGGCTCCTCCACGGCGTCTCGTCCCTGCTGGAGGAGCCACCCTCTGGAGGCAGCGCAGTCCTCACCTGCCTCCACAATGGCCCTGAAGAAAGCCAGGCAATGGGCGAGCAGGTCCAGCCCCTGCAGAGCCAGCGCAAACTGGCTGTGAGGAGAACCGCCTTGAGCTTGGTAAGGATGGGCAGAGGGAGGGCCAGAGGGAGAGGGGGAGGCCTGCCGGATGCCACCCGCCGCTGCCTGCTGTGTCGCCACGGTGTTACATCATATGCTTCCTGTGCGCGCATGCGTCGTGACGCGTGCGTCGTGCATCATGACGCATGGGCACGACGGACACCCCGCCCCCTGGCGGGGTGCCTTCGGGTTTGCCGCCCCGGGTGGCCAGGTGGCTAGTTATGCCGCTGAATCCATCCACCACAGTTCTAGTCAGCATTGTACTAAAAACTCCATAATATGGAAATGTTATAGAAAAGCAGCTTACGGATACATACAATTTTAACAGTACTTATAATTTGTAGCATTTCTCACCTGAACAATTTCCCAGGTGGCATTTAAAATGCAATAAAATGAAAACTGTTTCCATCATTTAGACTATATAAAACTGTTGTTCCTCACTGTTTTGTCATCAAAAATATTGCTTGACTTATTCTTTTCAACCATTTGGAAGCACAATGCCAAAAATTCTCCTATGTACATGGACAGTAGCAAGGCTCTTTTCTTTTAGTTTGCAATAATTGCCTCACCTTTTATATTAAGAGAGCATGATCAAGTGAATAACTGAAATTCAAAAGCAACTTATAAAAGGTACCCATGCAGTTTTCTTTTGTTCCATTTTCCTAAATGTACTCGGAGGCTACTCTGAGAATGATTGATCTGTGTACAGACTGATTCGTCACCTTTTTTAAAATGTATGCAAATTTAGGCTTTTCAGCTTGCTAGTAACATGCTTGAATGGCAGACAATGCAACAAAAATGCCTTTAGAGAAAGCTTTTACTGTCCTAAATGCAACAAAGGACCCATTTATAAATCAATCACTCTCTTCCTCTATGCATCCATTGCCAATTGCCTTTTAACATTCATTCCATCCAATCAATGCTCCTTTAACTTTTCGTATTATTTGCTGGCATTCATAAAAGTCACATTTGTTTTAGAAAAAAAATCATCTAGGAGTTGATATCATCTGGCCTGCTGGCATTTCTTACTTCTTTGTTTTATTAAAAGTGTTATCAGATTTTACAGGTGCACAGAGACATTCAAAGTCCCATGCTTAGAGCAAGTATATGACTTGGGGTGGGGGAGTGTCTTCAAGCTCTTGTGGGGGGAGATATACACACTGAAAGGGGGGGGGAATTGGCCATACTCATATGCCACTAATATTTGCTATTAATTGTTCTTACACAGCCCTCTTCAGTTCCACACAGATTCTGATTAAGCATGTTCACAAGTTGGGATTACCATGGTTTGAAATGTCTATACCAGGCATCCCCAAACTTCGGCCCTCCAGATGTTTTGGACTACAATTCCCATCATCCCTGACCACTGCTCCTGTTAGCTAGGGATCATGGGAGTTGTAGGTCAAAACATCTGGAGGGCCGCAGTTTGGGGGTGCCTGGTCTATACCTATTCAAACTGTAGGAATAGGCAACACACCAAATATATACAATCCTGATGACCCTTTGGTGTTCTGATCCTTTGACATTTTGGCGATTCTGTATCATAACTGACATATGCCCTGACATTTCATTAGGGATCTGACAAATTACTGCATCTGACAAATGTACTGATTGCAATTGCTAACACACTGCTGGTCTACGAGTGAGTGAAATTGGCCTTTCAAATGTTTCATAGTGGAGCTTTTTGGATTGCACTTTCAGACCTTAACAACACACAAAGAAATCTTATTCCATTAGACGTTGGGATTATTTCATCGTAAGCTTGTCAGCCAGTGTTTACAAACCAATAAAAACCTGCGGTGCTTTCATGCTGCATGTTTAATTATGTCTAGTAAAATGAAAACCTGCCAGTGTTTTGAAAGAGATATGAATTGTTCTGTAAGTTTTGTTGTTTTAAAATTGCTGTTTACTACAGAAGCTGTGATATCACTCTCTACACAAACAGCATGCATACAATGACTGAATGACTTTGTACTTGCTGTTATTTGCTGCTTTCCATTTATGAAACATGCTTAGCCCCTTGTTAACAGCATATGAGTGTGTGTTTGTGTGTCGCTAAGAACCTCATAAAGTGGGAGGGGAAGGTTTGCAAAATGAATTCATTTTCTTTCATTCTGTAACTATTAAGAAGTTCGAGACAAAATTGGGCTTCTGTTTCCTCTCAGAGTAGAGAAGTGTAATGACTTGATCCTAACATCAAGAATTTGTACTGCACTGCAGGCTCAGCTGATGTTAACCTACCCAGCGTTTAACAGGCCATGCCTACCCTGTAGCACACCTTTTACCTAGAACATTGGTACTGACAACATCTGGGAGTTTATAGCAACTCCCAGTCATGGATCATTTGACTGTACTCAGTAGGGTGGGCAGCACTGACTTGGCTCCATGGAATGGCAATACATCATGCTGAAAGATCAAAGGACCAAAGTATTTGGTTTCTGGAGACTAATGGAGCTGGCACTTTTCTTCCTTGGACTGCAGTGTTGGGATTTTATGCAGTCGATGCTGACTAGTGTGATTAGAATAAATCTCATGAGATGTCTGAGCAGAGTGTGGGAACGGAAGGCTGTCTTATCTCTTCCGTCTGAGCGTGTTATTATACTGTACTTTCACTTTTGCAGTATACAACAGTTGTTCTGCCAGAGGTTGGATAACACAGACATGCTTATGGATTGTCTGTTATAGAATGTAAATAAAACGTAGTTTAGATCTATGGATGTTTCTTTCTTCTTACTGTGCGATGCTAGAAGACTTGTGTGCACTTTTCACATGAAAAGTGTCGCAGAGAGGCACTCTGGAGTGAAGGGACACGCCACTCCAGAGATGTGCCTACCGGGAGATGCTCACAGGTCCTGGGGGGGTTCGTCATCTCCCCAAGAGCATTTGCCGACATGCACAAGCCCTTCTTGGTAGTTTGCAACCCATCCTCAAGTCAGAAAGGGAGAAACCAAAAAGGGGGATATTATGAATGCTACATGTAAGGATACGGTGTTCTGGCATGGCATAGCCAGGTTTCAACGCTGATACAGCTTGAAATGTCTTTAAAAATCTAGCCTGCCAGTAATTCCTGAATGGATCATCAGCCCTGATTCTCATGTGCTGAAATGAGGTGTTTGGGTTTCCCCCCCATGTACCTATGGAGTCTTCACAGCTGATGAGAGTAAGCAATCACACTTAGCATCTGTTCATGGGCCAACAGCATGGACATTTACAATAATCGTCAATGAAAATATACCTGTCCTCCTGGATTACTGGAGTGAGGAAAAGGAAATCATGCGGTTGTCTTGGTAATGTTTAAAACACAATATGTCCCCAAGGTGCGCTTGAAAACAGAGAGAGAGAGAGAGAGGGGGGGGGGAGAGAATTATACAAATGTGTGGAATAAAGGTAAACTTTCAATCACATTTTCATTTGTTCTTTCTATTCCAAAACAGAAGGCGGCTCTGTTCACCCATCGCTAGTTTCAACCATATTAATACAAGTGTTTAGCTGTAGGATGTGCTTTCAAGGCGGCTAACAGATTGAGGTTGAATCCTGACAAGACAGAAGTACTGTTTGTGGGGGACAGGAGGCGGGCAGGTGTGGAGGACTCCCTGGTCCTGAATGGGGTAACTGTGCCCCTGAAGGACCAGGTGCACAGCCTGGGAGTCATTCTGGACTCACAGCTGTCCATGGAGGCACAGGTCAATTCTGTGTCCAGGGCAGCTGTCTATCAGCTCCACCTGGTACGCAGGCTGAGACCCTACCTGCCTGCAGATTGTCTCGCCAGAGTGGTGCATGCTCTGGTTATCTCCCACTTGGACTGCATACTGCAATGGACTGCATACTGCAATGCGCTCTACGTGGGGCTACCTTTGAAGGTGACCTGGAAACTACAACTAATCCAGAATGCGGCAGCTAGACTGGTGACTGGGAGCGGCCGCCGAGACCACATAACACCGGTCTTGAAAGATCTACATTGGCTTCCAGTACGTTTCCGAGCACAGTTCAAAGTGTTGGTGCTGACCTTTAAAGCCCTAAACGGCCTTGGTCCCGTATACTTGAAGGAGCGTCTCCACCCCCATCGTTCTGCCTGGACACTGAGGTCCAGCTCCGAGGGCCTTCTGGCGGTTCCCTCATTGCGAGAAGCCAAGTTGCAGGGAACCAGGCAGAGGGCCTTCTTGGTGGTGGCGCCTGCCCTGTGGAACGCCCTCCCATCAGATGTCAAAAAGGAAAACAGCTACCAGATTTTTAGAAGACATCTGAAGGCAGCCCTGTTTAGGGAGGCTTTTAATGTTTAAGAAATTAGTGTATTTTAATGTTTCTGTTGGAAGCCACCCAGAGTGGCTGGGGAAACCTGGCCAGATGGGCGGGGTATAAATAATAAATTATTATTATTATTATTATTATTATTATTATTATTATTATTATTATTTCAGCCCTAAAATGGACCGCCTTTGACTCTCAACGCCTACGGGTCCTACTGGTGGCAGAAGTGGACTGGTGGGGGGAGGGAGGATGGAGGGAAGGAGTATATATACTATGTTGTGTCTTGTTTCTGTTTATATTAAAATCAATAAAAATTATTATAAAAAAAAGATTAGGTATGACCAAATCTGTTGATTTCATTTTCTCCCATTTTCTCATCCCCGCCCCAATCTCACATTCTGTTCTTCACATTTTCTGGGGTTGGTGTGCATGTGTGTGTGGCTTTATTTTTTTGTCTTCATGAAAATTTATCATGATTTTAGTCAAGTTCCTGATAATATACAACAGACATCCCCAAACTTTGGCCCTCCAGATGTTTTGGACTACATTTCCCATCATCCCTGACCACTGGTCCTCTTAGCTAGGGATCATGGGAGTTGTAGGCCAAAACATCTGGAGGGCCGCAGTTGGGGGATGTCTGGTATACAATGTTTGTATGAAATTTTGCCTAAGTTACACATTTTAGCAAATCAATGTTCCCTCATTTCATGGGAGTCAACTCCTAGGGGCCAAGGTTCCTTTGCTCTTCCCAATAAAATATTTGAGGGGGCTGGGCCTCCCCCAAGTTGATGGACATTGTAATTCAAATGGTGTGTGCATGCCATGCCATGTGATTGATTATGTAGGACAGGGCTTACCTGCCCCCTCCCTGATATTTTATTCAAGTTGGCACCTCATTTAATGCATTTTTGTAAACTATGTCCACTAGTATATTCTCTTTTGTACATATTATTTGACTGGAGAGCAGCATTGCAAAATTCAGATATATGTGAATTTTGAAGTATCCCATATTTCTTTTCTGATGGCCGTACTTCATATTGTTTTGGAAGTTGTGCATTCATCTTTCAACACAAACATAGTTGAATTTTGCTTCCATCCCATCCCTAATCATTCATTATACCTATGGGGATACCACTGAAAACAGATTCACTTGGGTGAACAATCCCCATGTGGCCAGAAACTGCAATTACCCATGGCTACAAAACACATATACTCTGTACATGTTGTTGTTGTTGTTGTTGTTGTTGTTGTTGTTATAGTGTTCATTGCATGGCCATGCCAACAATACATTTGCAAAGGCTGAGATGCAATGTGTAAGATATATCACTTGTATATTTTATTTTGTGAAATACTGTAATGGCTTTTTCAGAAAACAATTTTTTGCAGGAATAGATGGGAACTGTTAGACCTCATCAAATTAAATTACAATGAACATTGTGAGGCTATGCTCGAACATTTCTGAGACTCATTATTTATTTCCCAAAGATTTCAATAACTTTGAATCTTACATGATTACTCACATGAAGGGAATATTAATAACACAGGGTGCATTTGTTCACAATGGTATAGGTAATATTCTTCTCTTACTATATAGGGAAATAGAGGCTAGAAATCAGTACACAGGAAGAACTGAACATAGTAATGAAGTTTTATATCCAGATGTAAGAAAACTTATTTGTTTGTGCATGTGTATGTATGTATGCCAAACTCCATTTGGTGTCAAAGGTTCAAGAACTAATCTACCTATGCACATTCTCTCTCTCTCTCTCTCTCTCTCTCTCTCTCTCTCTCTCTCTCTCTCTCTCTCTCTCTCCTCTCTCTCTCTCTCTCTCTCTCCAAACACAGCTGATGAAGAAATCTGCATAAGGGCCTTAAGGTAAAGGTAAAGGGACCCCTGTCCATTAGGTCCAGTCATGACCGACTCTGGGGTTGCGGCGCTCATCTCACGTTATTGGCCGAGGGAGCCGGCGTACAGCTCCCAGGTCATGTGGCCAGCATGACAAAGCCACTTCTGGCGAACCAGAGCAGCACACGGAAACGCCGTTTACCTTCCCACTGTAGCGGTACCTATTTATCTACTTGCACTTTGACATGCTTTCAAACAGCTAAGTTGGCAGGAGCTGGGACCAAGCAACGGGAGCTCACCCCATCGTGGGGATTCGAACCGCCAACCTTCTGATCGGCAAGCCCTAGGCTCTGTGGTTTAACCCACAGCGCGACTCGCGTGGCCTTAGTATGGGGCATATCACTTCCCTCCCATAACTGTTCCCTTATTTTATTTATTTATTAAATTTGTATACTGCCCTTCATCTTACGATCACAGGATGGTTCACAACATAAAAATAGAAAATGAGAACACAAATTACATAATAAAGCAAAAACAAACCAATAACCCCCCAATGTAAATCCATCAGCCTAACTTAACTTTTCCCTCAATAGGCTACTGTAAAATTATGCAAAGCTTTTGCCACATCAATTTTCAATGGTTCAACAAATGTGCACAGTTAAGGACTGGCACACCTCCCGAATCAAGTTTATAAAATATTCCAGTGGAATACTATTTAGCACTTGATTCCTGAGTGACCTTTAAGTTCCCTGTTAACAGGAACCTCATTTGTCAAAACAAAATATATCTTTGTTTTATACTTCATATTACATATTTGTTTTATTGTTGACCAGAAAACAAAAATGACATACCAGGATATTAAGATGTTCCCAGGCTAAGCTATCTGGGCGATGACTTGACGCCAATTTGAAACCTTAGTATGCTGGATGAACAGAAAGCAATTTGATCATAAGAGCAGGTTGTATCTGTAGTCACTACATTGCTGAGAAGCAGTCTGAAAATTAAATGAATGGCTCTGGATTTCTCTAAGAATTTAGATATGTTCCATCATTCTAGTGCCCAAGGCTCTCTATTTTCATACTTATCATTCTCTTTGTATCCCCCACTGATTTATTTTCCTGCAAAAACAGCTCAATCCATTAAGCTCCCAAGTCTGCTTCTGCTGTTTTCAAACAAGACAACCAAAGGTATGTTTGCACCCCTCCTGCATGAAAATGCATTTTTGTACATTTGCTTTATCAACATTTCTGCCTTTTCAAGAGGACAGATAGCAAGAAGAGAAACCACAATTTATGACCCATGCACATGCAAGGGATGGATAGATACATGCCCCCCCTTCTATAAAATACTCCTTCCTATATGTCTGGTGGACATTGCTGGGTCAGGGGAACTTATTTATGGAGAGCACAAGAGTCAGGGAAAAAACCTCAGATAAAACTTTCACTTTGTCAGAGAATGTGACCATATGGGTCAAATTTTACCAGACATCCATATAATGTAACCAATAAAAGTATAAGCATAAGTAATATAGGAAGCTCCTGTATATCACATCAGACTACTGGTCCATCTAGTTCAGTATTGTCAACACTGACTGGCAGTGGCTCTCTACAGCTTCAGGAAGGAATATTTCCCAGTTTTACCTGGAGCCACTAGGGATTGAACCTTGGACACCCATGGAGCCATAGCCCTCCCCCAGAATAATTTTGAAAACCACTAACAAAGAAAATATCCTCCAACTGGACCAGGAAGACTGAGCTTATGACTCCACATTAAGTGGTCTAAAGTGCCCAGCTTGAGTGACGTTTCAGTTTATCCAAGATTTCAATTTTGCAGGACCAGTGGTGATGAGAAGAAACAGTTCAAAAACTGCAGAAAGAATTGGGTGCCATTTTGGTCAAGAAACAAAATGGCCGACATCGAGAAATTCTTTAAGAGAGAGAAGGAGTTTTAGATATAGGAATGCTTTCAGTCAAGCAATAATCCCAAATAATGTATAGAGCAGAGGCAGTGAAGTGTCGTGACCTCTGGATCTTACCAGACTGCAGCTCTGATCAGCCCCAGCCCAGCACTGCCAATGCTCAGGGATGATGCAAGTTGTAGTCTGGTGGCCACCATATTGACTGCCTATAGTTTAAAGTGTACAACTGCATGGAGCATTGTACCACACACCCTGCTAAAGTGGCATTTTAGACAGCTGGATGCAGAATATGGCTTGAAACAAAACAGCAGAAACATCAGCAGGCTTTCCCCCTCCAGTTCCCACCCCTATTTCCAGAGAGAGAGAGAGAGAGAGAGAGAGAGAGAGAGAGAGAGAGAGAGAGAGAGAGAGAGAGATGCCCTGGAAGTTCAGAGGACCCTCTGGAATGACTGCCATGGGATGGATAAGGGAAGCTGTGCTGGAGAAAACCCTTGATCCATACAACATTTAAAGGTCTTTAGTTGGCTTATCACCCCTTTGCTTGCAGGCTCATTTCCCTCCCTGTTATGACTGGTTAACAAGGCTTTGCAAGCTTTTGCATTAGGTAACCCTCTGTGATCAGAAATAAGAGAGTTTGGAGTCTAACCCTCATAAGCCTCAGTCAGCAGGGATATTTGGAGAACAACATCTGTATGACCACAGGTTGACCATCCCATAGCATTGGGGAATTCTTGTTTTTAAATGTATCTGATTGACTGATCAGTTAGTGCTCATTAAAGCACGTTGGGTTTTTTTTACAAACCCTGTTTCCCAAGCCTATCAGACTAATCTTATATTTACTTCTAGAAATATAGCAACTGGATTAGAACGGTTTCTTCTTTAATACTTTGTGATCATCTGCTAAGCACTGTAGGAAGCATTTTAATTAAGCAAGAGTGAATTCTAATCACATGTGACTGGCTTGTCAGAATCAATATTAAGGAATAAGAAAGCTGTTGATTTGCATAAAAACAAACAGCTTGTATATGGTAAAAAAAAATGCTTACAAAAGAGCAAAGCCATTTAATGATGAATAGTGATGACAGCCAAACAGGGTACGCTCAGACCACAATAAATTGCAATTCTAGATGTGTGGCTAACATAAAGGAATCTTTCCAATATGGAATACACAGTGCTGACTCTTTGGGATGACTCTTGAGCGTTTTCACCCTTCATTGACCTTTCTTCCTCAGTGGTTCTACCTCCCCACTGAAGCAGGTCCAAGGGGCTCTTATCAGGGGACCTACTGTTGATATGTGGGCTCTTCACAAATGCGCAGTCATGCTACCCCTTCACTCTGTCTCAGCGAATGTGTCATCGCCATCAGCTAATAAATTTCTATCCCACCTTTTATCCCCCAAGAACCAAGGTGGCAAACAACTAAGTACGAAAACAGTGCAATTTAAAATACAAGGTAAAAACATTTATTTTATTTTATTTTGACAAATTAATAATCATAAATAAATAAGAATAAAAATGTGCACCCCACCACCAAGAACATTCCATTATAACTATCCAACCTCCCAAAATTTCAACATCTCTTGTGATGGTTTTACCCCTTTCTGTTTTAACAGTACAAATTCTACAAACACCTTCTATATCTCCTCAGAATCATTTCTCCTGCATATTTCTTGTCCTACCTTAATGTCACATGTTAATTTATCGTTAATAGCTATATCCCAAACCTCTTTATACCATTCTTCCATTTTATATTGCTAAAAAAAATGTACAAGGTTGCTGGCCATAGTGTCTTTCAGCCATCAAATGCCTGAGTGAACAGGATTTTTTTTTTTTAATTCATCGTGGATTTTAATAATGAGGAAGCTGCACCTCACCAGGGGAGTGCATTGCACAAATAGGAAACCACCACCAAAAGGACCCTGTCAATCAGGTGTCAGTGTCAATCTGGTATCAACCATCAGGAGAGGTGTCTGAAAGCTGAAGGAGACAGATGTCGCTGGATGGTTTCCCCCTTTATCAATATTCTACCTCAGGTACCAATTCTGGAGCTACATATGTTGCCCAGATTTTGGAATATCTGTGCCCAGTAATTCCCAGCTGCTACCAAGTGCTTTACATCTAAACTTTAAAGGAAATGCAAAGTGGAAGGGGGGATGGAATTACATTCCTCCATTTTTTAGCTTTGTGAAATAATCAAGTTTTTTTTTTTTTTAGATAGATATTTATTGATTTTCACAATAGAAAAGGGATTTACAAAGGTTTAGAAGGGATGGGGGAGATACAAAAAAGCAAAAATACAAAAGTCAGGAAAAACAGAAAAAACCAGGAAATAAAAAAGAAAAAATAGAAAACTATATAACTTATCTTTATCACAGTGTATATTGGGACCTCCTCGGGTTCCCGTCCCTGTGTTTCTCAAACACACTTCCAATTTAGCAAATTCTACCTCTAAATATTCACTTTTAATACTAAGTTCTTATTTTCTATTCTAAAATAACCTCTTTTACCTAATCCACAGATTTATTTACCACTTAATTTCTATTCTTAAAATATTACTTTAGCGTATTTTTTTAAATACAATTTAAAATCTTTCCACTCTTCTTCAATTGCTTGTTCTCCCTGGTTACGGATTCGTCCGGTCATCTCTGCCAATTCCATAAATTCCATCATCTTCATCTGCCATTCATCAATCGTTGGTAACGTTTGCTGCTTCCAGTATTTAGCGATCAACAGTCTCGCAGCTGCAGTGGCATACATGAAAAAGGATACCTTTCTCTTGGGAATCTCCTTCCCTACAATGCCCACTAGGAATGCCTCTGGTCTCTTCACCAATGTGCCTTTTAGCACTTTCTTAAGTTCATTATAAATCTTATTCCAGAAGTCATTCACCAGTTTACATGTCCACCACATGTGGTAAAATGAACCTATTTCTTTCTTACATTTCCAGAAATAATCAAGTTTTTTGGGGGGGAGCGGAGGAAAATAAGCAAATCTTCTGCATTGGCAGTGTCAATATTTATATAAAGCGTGGGGTTTTTTTTTCACCCCAGCTTTTCACTGAAAAGCTCCCAGCATGGCTTAGAAAAATCAGTACAGTCATACCTCGGTTTAAGTATGCTTTGGTTTGAGTACTTTCAGTTTAAGTACTCAGCAGACCCGCCTGGAACGGATTAATCCACTTTCCATTACTTTCAATGGGAAAGTTCACTTCAGGTTAAGTACGCTTCAGGTTAAGTTCAGACTTCCGGAACCAATTGTGTACTTAAACCATAGCTGCCAAGTTTCCCCTTTTCTTGCGAGGAAGCCTATTCAGCATAAGGGAAAATCCCTTAAAAAAAGGGATAACTTGGCAGCTATGACTTAAACTGAGGTACCACTGTAGTAAGACTGTCTATGCCTTAGGTGCCAGTTCTTAAAGTTACAGATTCTTAGAACAACCAGTTAAACAGAAACAGCTTAGGTAGCCTGATGGAATGGGTGCTTCTGTGTGTGAGTTGGGGAGTGTAAATGGGAATAGTCTGCTTCCCTTTTCTCTCCCCTAGATGTACTTAGTTGGAGTCATGAGCTCTATGTTGCTGTCTTCTTCCTGCTGGAGAGGGAGACAATAAGGTTCTTGTCTAGATTTCTAATTTGCGTGTTATAAGCCTACCATGACAGCTTTAATCACTGTTTCTCTATGCATGGAAAAGCTACCCCTGCCTGTCTGTTAAAGGCACAAAAACCCTATTAAAAGAATCAGAAACTAGTAACCATGCCAACTCATCTTCACAGTGGCGCAAACAAGTAGGATGCTAGTCAGCTAAGAATGAGGAACAAAAAGGAAGTATAAACACACTTAATTCCCAAACCGGAATTAAGATTGCCGGAAGAAATATAAAGAACCTCTGATATGCTGATGACACAACCTTGATGGCAGAAAGTGAGGAGGGATTAAAGAACCTTTTAATGAGGGTGAAAGAGGAGAGCGCAACATATGGTCTGAAGCTCAACATCAAAAAAACCAAGATCATGGCCACTGGTCCCATCACCTCCTGGCAAATAGAAGGGGAAGAAATGGAGGCAGTGAGAGATTTTACTTTCTTGGGTTCCATGATCACTGCAGATAGCGACAGCAGTCACGAAATTAAAAGACGCCTGCTTCTTGGGAGAAAAGCAATGACAAACCTAGACAGCATCTTAAAAAGCAGAGACATCACCTTGCCGACAAAGGTCCGTATAGTTAAAGCTATGGTTTTCCCAGTAGTGATGTATGGAAGTGAGAGCTGGACCATAAAGAAGGCTGATCGCCGAAGAATTGATGCTTTTGAATTATGGTGCTGGAGGAGACTCTTGAGAGTTCCATGGACTACAAGAAGATCAAACCTATCAATTCTGAAGGAAATCAGCCCTGAGTGCTCACTGGAAGGACAGATCGTGAAGCTGAGGCTCCGATACTTTGGCCATCTCATGAGAAGAGAAGACTCACTGGAAAAGACCCTATCCCCACACTGAGCACTTACTGTGGAATAGCCACACTTTGTTTACTCAGTTTTCACAGGGCACCTGTACGACGACATTAACAAAACAGCCTCCTCTCAGTTTTTTTCCATGTTCAGCATTTGTTTTCTTAATAGCTCAGAAAAACTCTATTTTTCTGTCCTGGAAATATTTATAACAATCCCCTTATGCATCCATACCTTTCCCGAAGCAACATTCCATGCATATATAATGTAAATGATACGGTCAAATATTAAGCAGCTTGTAAAATAGTTTAAATTTTGTTGTATCACATAAGTGTCTTTCACTCTCCATCTTAACAGATTGTTCCAGAGCAAGTGGTGGTGAGTGAATAGCATTGTCCTTTCCAGTGTGTTGACTAAACATGTACCATGAAGTTTCAAAACCACAGAATCATAGAATTGTCATATTTGGTCTTTGTGGTTTTTAGTGCTCTACAATGGCATGCCCCACAAGCATCGTGGAAAAACTGTGGCATCCCATTTCCCCCCCCACAAGAGCACAGTGGCCATTTTGTGTGCTGTGTTCTTGCGTGATTTTGTGCTGAGATCTCAGCACAAAGAAAGTTGCATTCTCACACAGTGCCCCAAACTGTGAGAGCATGCCCCCCGCCAAAAGCACATGAAAAAGTGTAGATGATTAATTCCATTGGTATTCTGCTTGGATTATAGCCTGTGTAAAAATTGCTTGGTCATTTTCCAGATTCTGTGTTGCCATATCATTTTCTATGGTCTGTCCCTCCTCTCTAGAAATCAACTCTATCACACTAACCCTTCCATTTCCAAACAACCGTGCCTAAATATCCATTTTATTATCTTCCCCACTCCATCCCCATGGCCTATCTTTGCTGAGGGGGAAGACTCATGACTGAAAGTGCTGTGAATAGGAAGGGACAATTTAACCCATTCTCACCCACCCCCTGCACACTGCTTCCAAAAAAAAAAAATCCACCCCTCTCCAACATTCAGAGCACTGCTTACTAGGCTTACCGATGTATGGAAGCTGGTTTGCTGTTCCACTTCTAGTTTAAAGAAGAGCAACTATGGTTTGGTCCTGTTATATTTTCCCCCATCAGAGGATGCAAACATCCTCATAATCAGGCTTAAAACTAGTTTTGTGTATGTGGAAAGTATGCTAAGAGCCATTAAAATGAACAAAGAGCTCTGCTTTTTGACACAGCAATTTCATGATAGACAGGATTAGGGCATTTCTAGGATTCGTCATCCCTCAACTGCTAATTCTTTGTTTTCTTTACAATAAAGTTTTAAAAATGGCCTGCGTTTCTATCCCACACAAGCACCATTAAAATGAGTGAAAATTATTAGCAGTAGTGTACAGTCCTTGATAGCAGTTACCTCCTGTAAAACAGCAAATTTCACACACAGTGCATAGCTGGGGCATACTCAAGTGCTTTACAAATACGAACTAATTAATTAGAGGAGAACTAACCTTCAAAAGACCAGAGTTCGGGCCTGGCACAGATAAGAATAATACTTAGCATTCATTGGTGAGTTCCATCATCAAAGTACTTCACAAACATTACCAAATTGAAGATGTAACCTTGAAAGTAGTTTAAGTGTCTGGGGCTCCAAGTTAAAAAAAACCACACACACACACCAAAAAAACATATAAGCTGATTCCTCCATGATTAATTATAATTTATGATTAATAATGATTTTGCTGACACAACACACCCAAGCTGATTGAGGATGCAAAATGGGACTAGGGCTTCCCATTTACCTTTATTTCATTTTATCGCTTATCACCATGTTCCTTGGGTCCAACACCGTCTGTTGGATTGCAGGCAGTATACGTCCAAACCATGACCGGGGGAGCAGACACCCTATCTCTGCACCTGCCTTTGCAAACAAGAACAGCACTGGGAATTTCAATAGTGTTAGCAGAGGTCTGCGAATAGCTATGTGCCTGCCTAAATTCACTACTGAGCCCTGTGATTCAAGTAAGAATGGCTTAGCAGTCGGTAATGACATTCCGGTGCCCCCCCTTTTATTATCCTAATCTTTCAGCTAGGAAAGGTAGAACTTGTTTTGGCTAAAGGAACAGACCGTATAATTGTAAAAAAAAAGAAAATGATTTTACTTGGTAATAGAAGTAATTAAAATACAGGGGAGAAGTATAAAAATCATGTTTTTCAATACTATGGATTGTACTAGCTGCTCAGCTTATACACCAGACAAGCTTATTTCTACAGATGCAATATTTTGCATGAAGCAAAGCTCATTTGTTATTCAGTTCATACAGGTCATGCTTATCAATATTACACAGTGTGTGCGCAGAGAATTACACTAAGGCTTTGGTTGGAAGAGCATGCATTTGTTTGTGTTTCAAGGTGCTGGCAGCTCTGGCTTGCAATTATGCTATTAACTATTTATGGGTTTTCATGGAAATTAATGTTGTTCTTTTGCTTCGAGCCTCACAAAGTTGCAAAAAAAACAGTCTACCATTTTTAATGATGTGCTGCAGCCTGAGGAAAAGGAGGATGTCCATGCAGATAACAATCGCCACCCCATGTAAGAGCTTGCTCAGTGTATGTAGTGGCTGTGAATATCTCCTTGACAAACAAGGGCAGATGGGTTGGGTTCCGAAAGGATTTTGGAGTCAATCCTCTGGACTGAATGAAATACAACCCCAACCCAGGAGGAACCTGTCAGAGAAAAGCTGACCTGGAGGTATATGCCAATATGGTCAGCTGTGAGAGGACTGCCTTTTGGAGGCAGGCTTTGTATATAGAGTTTACTAACAACAGTAGCTTGCTGAGTGATGGGTTGCCAATGTCTTGGAGCTTATCGTCCAAATCAATGATGAGCACACATGTCTACTTAGGACAAGCCAAAACCCTTTAAAACATTTATATGAGAAAAGGAAAATTAGGGTTCTTGCTGTTTTTATTGATAGAGAATCAGCTTTTACTAATTAAGTGGTCGATGACACCTGTGGTGTGACTGTACAACAACAACAAAGAACACAAAATTTGACCTAAACTCTGCAATTCCTATGAATGGAGAACATTAGATGCATCGGAGATTCATGCTGCTAACACCGTACTAAGATCAGAAGACTATCAAAGGAAGAATAAGATTAGAAGAGCTTATCTATTTATTAGTTTACCTATTTTCTTTTCATTGCTGAATAATACCGATCAGTCAGTAGGGAGAGATGATTATTTTGTTACAGCCATCCTGAATAGATAGCACTGTGAAAAATGTATTTATGAAAGAAAACCAGCTGGCTCAAGTCGATGTCAAGTGAATTTTCACGGTTATCTGTAACAAGACATAGCAGCCCACACCACACCACAAGGGCCATTGTTATATACCGTGTTTCTCATATTATAAGACATGTCTTATATTTATTTTTTCCTCAAAAAAACACACTATGGCTTATTTTCAAGGGATGTCTTATTTTTTTCTTCCTTCTCCTGCTGCGCCCGGCATTGCTGCTGCACCTATCACTATGTCTTATTTTCGGGGTATGGCTTATATTCCTTGAATGCTTAAAAATCCTGCTATGGCTTATTTTATGCGTATGTCTTAAAATATGAGAAACAGGGTAGCAGTCCCAGGTGTGTTATTTTATTATCCCCATCATCTGCGAATGATCCAGATAATCTGCTATTCACCCAGAAGACAACACAAGCTCATCCATGATGCCTGCAAACCGCTGTGCTAAAAAGCAAGGCTCCTTCAACCATAGGCATAGCTGCCAAGTTTTCCCTTTTCTCGCAAGGAAGCCTATTCAGCATAAGGGAAAATCCCTGTAAAAAAGGGATAACTTGGCAGCTATGACCATAGGTAAACAACAAGGCTATAAAAAATCCTTCCAGTAGCACCTTAGAGAACAACTAAATTCTGAAAAAGTGTGCATGCACATGAAAGCTCATACCTATGACAAACTTAGTTGGTCTCTAAGGTGCTACTGGAAGAATTTTTTATTTTTATTTTGACTGTGTCAGACCAACATGGCTACCTACCTGTAACAAGGCTATAGAGAATGATCTGTTTTGGTGACCAGGTGCAGCTCCCAGACTGGTTTCAAGGGAAGCACCATGCAGAATAACTTTCAAGTAAACCATCTGTGTGGTTATCAGTGGGCGGCCAAATTATCCCTGTCCATTAAAGGGCAAAGTTGGTGTACCTGCCAAAGTTGGTAGTGGATGCTCCATGAATTTACATTTCAGTGCTGACATTTGCTGAAAAATGCTTCTACATGGTGGCACTCCACAAACCAGTCCTAAACAGTGGCCCCTCCCTTCCCACCACGATGGTCACCACAGGGACCATCTTGCCCTGAGAGGAGTGGAGAAGGAGCCGCTTTTTCTGAACAGTCTTTTCCATTTTCTTGTCACTTTTTAATGACACTTATTGTTGTAATCATATGGCAACTGCTGAGAAAGGGCCAGGGCCAGGCCTGCTTTAGGCACAGTGATGCAGCTATCTTTGGAAGCTTGTTTTGGGTGTCAGGAAAGGGCAGCAAATTGTTAGTTATTTAATTGATTATTATAGCAAAAATAATACCTTGCCAGGGTGGAATTGTGGGATTTCCCACCCCTCCATTGCCAAAATAATTTGAGAGGTGCTGGGTACTATGTTCTTTGACTCGGTAGTGAGTGGAACAGCTCCATTTGTTTCTCTGGCGTGAGCCAGCCTTGGAGAATCCTGAGGTGCTGGCATGGGTGGTTTTATGTGATTTGGCTGGCACACCATCTTGGGGGAAATCAAAACACAAGTGACAGAGAGCTGACAATGTTAATTCAGATGAAATACAAAAAAACTAAGGACAAGCAGACACATAAAAAGCAGGCACTGTAAGAGGCAGGATGAAACAAGGAAAAGGAAGCAGGAAACAAGCTAGCCTATTTAAAAACTACTCTGAACTCCACACAGTTAGGTACAAATAGGGACTGCTAGCCAGTAGCTTTTTCCTCCTCCCATTAGCAGGATCTGACAGGAAGCTGAAACCCAGGTGAACAGGGGTGGTCTCAGGTCCACCTGCAGCCCAATGTGTGATGGTGTGAATACTCATTTGGTGAGCACAAAAAGCGTTTTCATTTGTCATGCAGAACACCACCACATGATTTTTTCCTGGTGGTCTCCACATGGGGTAATACTTGAATCACCCCTTTATAAAGTCTTTACAACAAATGAAAGAGATGCAATCATAACAGTGGGAGGGAAAGCTGATGTTCAAAGATGAGTTGCAGTCTGAACCAACTGAAGAGGGACAAATCAGTAGGGAGAAAATTCAGAAAAGACAAAGTCTAACTACAGTAGATGAGCGATAATGTGATCATAGATGATACTTTCTGTAAGGAGGGGTGTGTGGATCTGAATTTATGATACAGTTTATCTCCGCAGATCTTGGCATAAGTGACATGAATCTAATATGACATGAGACCATGATTAGCTTTGGTGGCTGGAATCAGTCACTGCATCTGGTGTTCAAGGAATCCTAAGCGGTGGAGGGAATGCAGGGCTCGTCCTACACATTCCTGCTTCACTGTTCACACTGAATGTCAGAAGATGGGGAGATTTAGATTTTAAAGGAATATTGTTGAACTTTACAAATGTGCGTTTTCAGACTGTATAAGAAATGAATGAATTTCGACCATCTATGAACTAATTTTCACTTTTCCATTTTGTATTCAGCCTACAAAAACTTGACTAAACTGTATTTCTTAGCAAATGTAACACGATTATCCATTCCGTACTATAAACTGACTATCCTGGTCAACCTTCTTTCTCTTTTAAGACCATAGCTTGCCTGCAGCTATTTCTTCTTACACAGAATTTGGATCAGATTTTTAAGTGAATGAGTGGATTGGACTGACGGATACAACAGCTGAGTAGAAAACTATGGTATCCTTTCTGGCGAACAAGCTTTCTAACTTGCAAGCCTTGTTATGAACTTTGCTATTTGAATTGGGAGGGGGGCACTCAATAATAATATGAGTTTGACTCTAGCTTTACTTTCCAGAGCCATCTATCACTTTTATAGCCCTTTATCAGACATGACATATTTGGATGGTGGTTCATTTGTAACTGGTGACATGCTCCTCAAAATCAAGCAAAGGAAACATATCACAAAATCAATTTATGCCCATTACTTCGATATAAAATGTTAATTGTTGCATTTGTTAAATGCGGAAAACAATCCTCAAGGTTCTGTCAGCATATAAAACCATGGGTGAGCATAATAAGACTCTGCAGCTGACATTTCCCTTCCACTGTAATATCATGATTGGCATGCAATAGAATAGAAGCGTGGCTGAATTTATGTTGCATTAATCATCCTTATTTTCATGGTAACAGAGAGTGATGGGGAAATTTATGAATCAAACATTCTCCATTTCACTTTCTTCTTCCTGTTCACCAAAAGCAAATATCAAAGCCTTTCAGTTTTAAGGTGACATGGGACACTGGTGTTTCCAATGATGCCAGTGCAAAATTCACGGAATGTGCTGACATAGTGAACCCTGAATTATAAGTGTTGGGCAGCATAAGGTAGAAATAAACCTGAACAAGACTTTCAGTAAGATTATTGTACATTCGCTGCGAAGGAGCTAATAGAATTTCTATCAGCAGTGGCATTTTCTTTCTTCCTCATACTAAAATGTGGTGTCAGTTTAGTGTACATGGATATAAGATGATAAATGCAGTAAACCTGTTTTGAATGTGTGGGATTTTATGTTAATGCACAGTAGCTCCATAGGAGAAAAAAAAGCAAGTGCCTGCAAAGTTTAAGTACAATCACAAATATACTAATTAGCTGGAGGCAGAGAATTTGAAACAGCTTGGCAGGAAAAGCAACAGCTGTGCTAAGGTTTTTGTGGATATTGTCTGGTCATGACCAGGCCACAGAAGAGAGGAGAGGGGGGCATTATCTCTTCCTTAAATTTCAAGCTGTGTTCAAGTTGGAAATAAGTTAACAATTTGAGAAAGGAGAATGGCTGCTTTACTGAGGCTTTACAACCCCACACCGCCTCCACTCGCATACTAGGAGCTACATGTGGAAGTTTGGTCACAGAAGCTGACACACTACTAAGTGGAGTTTCCGAAATGCTGCCTTCCGTGTTGTACAATTCTAGCAATCTTTACCAAGGAAACTGATTGTTCAAATGCAACTCTCTATTCCTACCACTTGCAGGGGGTTGCCATATTCAGGCTCCCCACAGCCGGTTGGATTTTTGCACGCTGTGCAAATTGTTTGCTGGTTGCGCAAATTTAACTCTGACTTTGTGGGGAGGCTTAAAAAAAATTCTAACATATTACAGCACAACATACATCACTAGGGTGTGAAGGGGATAGAGGGATTGCAGTGTCCCCATTGCAGTGCTGTATTTACCAAGATGGCTGGGTTAGTCAACATTGTGGCCTCCAGATGTTGGTTATGCTGGCTGGGGCTGATGGTTGTTGGAGTCCAACAACATCTGGGGAGCACCACATTGCCCCCCTTCCCCGTGTATAACTTTAACATTAATCTTTCTCCTTTTATTAGTTTCCTGATGTCAGCCTTCATCACATCTCATCTAAAACCATAACATAGTATAATTAAAATAAACAAGACTGTGGACATCCTTGTGCCATGAGCAACATCATTCTTGATATATTTAGCTTCATCCTTTAACTTTCACTAAACCCAGTAGCTCTAGCAGATTTTCTTTATCCTGTGATTTTTTTATAAAAAAAGCAAGGTTAATATAAGTGGGATGTAGGCAGAATATAGAATATTATGCGAGCAGATACTGCACATAAGGAAGTGTTAAAAGCATTTTTAAAACACAGCAATGTCTGTCATTCAGCATTAGCTAATGTCTAGAGCATTTCAACATGGGAAATTTTTTCCCTATCCTGCTACTGCTATGAACCACCATCCCTGCTCCCTACTCCCCACTGAAGCTGGTAAGGCATATTTTCATTTGACATTCTTAAAGAAAACTGCTGTTGTGCAAACTCAGTGAAATAACAATTTTAAATTGAGTTGGCATGCATCCAGTTTTTAAGTGGCAGAATTGAGTCCTTTAGTACCATTTGCAGTAAAGGTAGAACAATTGTGCTTCAAACAGTCATTATTAACTCAAAGTCCTTATGGAAGTTTCCTCACAGACACAACTTAAGGAAATTAAATTAAGGCCTGATTCCATTTCCATTGAATTTGGTGGTGAGAGCATAAACAAACAGTGGATATATGTGTGGGGGAAATAAGAGCTGGAAAAACCATGTTGGTTGATGTCCTGCATTGGGCTAGGTTCGGGAGACAGTAAACTTTCATTCTTTACATAGTATATGAGTGAAGCTTTTTTTGTCAGCATCACATGGATAGGTGTCTTATTTTTGCGTGGACAGGCAGAGTCCCCCCAACCCCAGGCGATTCCCGAGTGGAATAATGAATCAAGACAACATGCTATGAGATTAAAATTGGCCACAACTTTATTACGTTTCAGGTGTAGGGAGACCTTGGCTCAGGCATTGGGAGGTTATCCTTCCCAGTCCCCAGCCAGGGATCTGGGAGACTTCAGGGTTATTCAGAATGTGTGGGGATTGGGCTGTCTCTGGAGAACATATGTTCAAGCAGAGAGCCTGCCCCCCGTTTCACCACCGTCGCAGGAGAGAGCAATGACAACCTCTTGGCATATGGCCAATGCCTCCCCTCAAGACCCCTTTAATGGGGAACCCTGGGATTGCCACCGCAATGGGGGCATGGCTCACCACTTCACGCCTCCCTCCCATATAGGGAAGATAGGCTAAAGGATTCTGCCCAAGGCCTGAAACCGTCCAAGTTGTCACGTTTTGCTACGGGGAAGGCAAAACCTGCCAATGCAGGAAAATTCCTTTCCGGCCATTCAACAGCGACCATGACATAGCATCGCCTGAGTACCTGTGGAGAAGAGGTTAACCTGCAAAAGAAGGCTTAACAAGGAGGGCAGGATAGGAGAAGATCTTGAGCCAACTGACGATTCCCAGGTAAGATCCACCCTCTGTTGTATGGGCAGGGTGGTCCCTCCCCCTACCTGGCCGATTCCCTGGCAATGCCTCCCCAGGCGGGATTGGGCAATTGGCTGAGGTAGGCGGAGACCTCCAGGTTTCCAGCCTGGGGAAGGTGAAACCAGCCCATACTGCTGGGAGCCACATGGGATCTGGGGGGGCTGTGTGTGTGCAACCACGCAAAAGGTGTCCCCCATTTGATGTGGGGAGTGGTTATTGTTGGTAGAGCAAGAGATCAGAGGGCCCAAGGCATGGGGACAAACAAGGGAGGACACCTTCACCCTGGTGTGGCTCCCCTTTATTACATATACAAGCCAGACAGAAAACTATTTTATGTACAGCAAAGCAAATCCATTTTTGCTAAACAACGTAGGTTGTAGTGGTGTCCAAACTTTTTTCAAAGAGGGCCAGATTTGATGAAGGGCTGGATTAGGCCCCCAAAACAGACTTTTGACATGCCTGTTGCGTGTCGAGGTCACCAGACATCCCCCCTAATAACTCACACCAGACACATAATTTTTGTTTGGGTTTTTGGCATTAATTTTGGCCACAACTTTATTTAAATACAATTAAACGTGAGTGTTGGCTTAGGCATTGGTTAAACCATCTGTCCCCTGCCTGGGACAGATCCGCTCCGACTTCCTTAGCCATCTGGGGAAGTCAAGTAAACACCTCTGGGAGAGGAGGTAGCTGTGTACAGGCACTCTCCCCTCAACCGGAAATGTTCCCTGAGGCTTGTGCTCTTGTAAGGCCCCAGCCCCTTGCGGGGGTGTATGGACAGAGCCCATCGACCCACAGGATTCCTTGAACGGAATACTTCTATGAGCAGCAGCACTTTAATGAGGGGTAGGCCCAACCTTTCCATACCCCTCCACCAACCTAATTAATTAATTAACCAATGCCTAACCGCCAACCTAACAAGTTGTGACGATTTGCTAAGCAGTAGGCAAAAACCAAATGGCAACAGCCAATCAGCCAAATGGAAAAAATCCTACTGGGCCCCTACCAAGCAGGCGACCCCATGACAGGCAAAGCAATGTCAGGCTAAAATTAAACCATTGAAAAAAGAGGTGGGTGAGAGGGAGATCCGAAGCACTTTGCAAAAGTGAAACCAAGCTGCTGCACGCCAAGGTGTTAAGGACCCTCCCTGTCAATCAAATACTGATACATGCTTTTTACCCCAGCCACAGTCAACGGACCAATCACTCTCTCACACACACACACCTGTACCACCACCCAACCTAGGAGATGTCTTTTAACCCTTCTGCAACCTGCGCTTTCCTTTAATTGGAGGACGCCCTTTGCAATCCTAACCACATTTAACTCAATATGACTTACTTCTGAGTAGACATGGTTAGAATTGTGGTGTTAGTGCAACACTATGTTCTCTGCTTCCCTGAAAGCAAAATACTCTTAGTAATTCATCCATGATGGAGAAGTCAAACACAAACAAAAGCCCCCCTTTATTATGGCAAACAGACAAAGGAAACTGATATAATGATTCTCTCTGTGTGTGTGTGTGCGCGCGCAAATGTCCCTTACAGTGGAGGACAAGGGGAATGTATGTTTCACACTTTTCTAGATCTTGGTATATTATGATATTCTGCTTTTATCCAGGAACCTTCTTGCAAGGCATGCCTCTTAATTATACAGGTACAGAAGAGAAGGTTTTTAGAAGGACAGGTAAAAACCTCATTTACATGGCATTAAGGAACCAAGAACAGCAAAGCCAAACAGAGTTAGTAACATGGTGGTAATCTGCAATGTCATTAGGAACAATTGCACTACTACTCAATGAGTCACTCCAGGGCTGTGCTATAATTTCCCACCACCACCAACAATTTATTCTAATTCAAAAACTGGGAGACATAATTAAAATATGACTAGCAGCAGTTTAAAACCTTGGGAGAGAAGTACATCATGATGGATTTATACCAGTTAGGCCTTTACTGGGAATCGGATGCCTTTCGGCTATGGTGCAATTAAAAAGAAAAAAATCTTGAGTTGTGGTTTCTTTATCCATTAATCTTCCCAGGGCCTTTTTCATGGTAGGACTATAAACCAAAGAATTTCAGGGCCATTTATCATGACAAAATGATTTTTGAATAAAACTGCAAAAGGCTAATGAATTTGCAATTAGGTTTAATGATGGGCCGTCCAAAGCCATTTCTTAAACTAGCCTGGTTTTTGCAGTGAAAATACAGTGACATTGGTTTTTTCCAGAATACTATATGAATAAAGATGTAAATTAAAATACATGCCTGGTTTCTTACTCTAAGCTCTTTTACATTGGAATGAGAAACCCTTGTTTAGATAGTTGCTTTAGTAGATAAACAGTGACACCTAAATATTTTCTCTCTGTGCCTCTCTCAGACACACACAAACAATGAAGGCAGGTTTTGGTTTTGGGAATTCAGAATTCTGTTCTGGAAATTCTTGTGTCTGCACTGTGGTCAATTATGTTTTCAACAGATGTGCCTATGTTGATATAGGATCAGGAAACATTGGGAATTTCATGGAAATGGATCCAGACCCCCTGGAATAGTGTGAAAGACGGCAAAGTAATTGCTGGTGAAGAGGTAAATAGCGGAAATTGCCTGCTTCCTTCTGCCCACAAGAGCTATCGCTGGATTTCAGGTTATTTTCATTTTCAGAAGGGCAATCCATGATATTTGCATTGTACTATTTTAAGCTTTCACAATAAGCCATCTTCTGAAATCTTGGCGAAACCCATAGCTGGTGGGAATGAAATAGGTACACGTGAAACAGACTACAGTGTGTACTCTGCCTTCAGACTACAAAACACAACCAGTGCAACCAGGGCCGGCTCTATGGCCAGGCTGGGTGGCGCAGGGCAACCGCCCGCCAGGGGGGCGCCAGGCAGCTGTGCCCGCCCGCTGCGGAGCTGCGCCCCACGCTGGGAAATGGGGCGGGGCGGGGGCGCCAGAGGGATCTGTCACGCCAGGGCGCCAAATATACTTAAGACAGCCCTGAGTGCAACTATGAGCAAAAATATTTACCCTCAAGGAAGTCAGGCACCCCAAGCCAGCAGGGATGATGTGCATATATACAAGTGATGCTGATGTACATGCTGATGCTAATGCGCATTGCTTTGCTTCCAGTCTTCCCTGAACTTGAGGCAGGTGTAGATTGATGGGTGGCAAAACACAGCTCCATAAGGGGCTCAGGAGTAGATCGCTATGTGGGATGAAGCCATAAAAGTAGCCTCCTGGCAAGGCAGCCATTGCTGCTTAGTGGGAAGGATGAGGCTAGGGCTGTAGTTGCGCATCAGTAGATGGATCAGTAGATTGATCTAGGGCAATAGATGGACTTTACTGGTGCACCTGCACAGCCTTGATGTCTCCACTGCCTCCCTGGTAAGTCGCAACAGAGGTGCTACTGGGAGGATATTGCCATAGCTCCACTGCTGATGGGGCCATTAGTAGCAGTTATCACATGACTAGAATGGAGCTGGGTAAGCTGTTTTCATGTGCATTCACAGGATTTTTTGGGGGGAGGAAGAGTAAAACTTTGAAAGGGAGCAGGCTAATTTCTTACAAAAACATTGAGAAAAATAGTGCCTGTACATTTTTTGCCTTGTATCTCAGGTTCTACAAACTTTTGACATCTTTTAATAAAATGAAATCTAGAGGTTATGGTTCATCTGGGGGGCAGATATGATTATACAGTTTTGAGGCTACAAGGTTCATGCCTCATTGCACACTAAAGGTACAATGAAGAAGCTACATATATGGAATTATATCTAGGGACACAAATGAGAGTGAACAACAGATCATGTACTGAGTGGAGGAAGTACAGCAAATAGTTGCCCAATGTTTTAATCAGTTTACAGAATTTTTAAGATTAAAGGCTCAGTGCTTCAAGCTAGGGAAACTGAATTCCTGCTGCACGTTTCAAGGTTTTGTACTGCTATTTAATTGCTTAAAGCGGGATATTACGTCAATGATACAAATATATAATATTGCAACACACATTCACAGTGATGAGGGGGAAAGATGAAACACTGCCTAGCAACTTGATGTGATGCCTGCCTTTTCTCCTCCAAGTGCAGCAAACGATAATTAAGGGTGCAGTCTGCTTTAAATGTGAAATATATGGTTTGAAATGCTGTGAACTAGAGAACTTCTTTCAAATGTAAAATTAATGAAATTTTGTCCTCCTCCCCGCCTTGATTTAGCTTCCTTTGTTAAAGTAAGATAGATGCCGCTATTTAGTCTCATTCATTTCTGCCTCGATAGCATTAAACAGGAAATGAGTAATTAATGGAGTTTTCTACCACCACAATGAAACAGGGAATGTATCCATATACCCTTATTAATAACATGAGGTAAGAGTGGTGCGGAAACTTTCTCAAGGTTATATTGGTAGCCTGCAGCACAACTCAAATTATTATCCAGGGTGTGTGTCTTTTGACCAATCAGTTTTGCCATAATATATTCCCCTCCCTCCCTCCCTCTCTCTCTTTTTCATATTACCCTTACAACATTGTTTCAGAAGGTGTTTTCTCATAGCATGTTTTTCCTCTTTGTCTGTGCCCTTCAGGGTATTATTTGTGCACAAAATTAAGTATCTCCAGATATCACCAGAAAACAACAAAGGAAAGATAAATATCAATCACTGTGACTTCTCTTTCGAAATGAATGCTAGGCACAGTGAAATGCATCATCTACCTTCAATTTTCTTTTAATGTTTTCTCATACTGATAATGAGAATTCCAGTTAATTCCAACAGAGAGTTTGAAAAGGGGAGAGAGTTGTTGTTAAAAAAATAAATGCTTGATTCGTATTGTGACCCCTTTTCTCATTTCCAAGAGGCTAACCAATTGCAGATGACTAAAGAAAACATTCTATCCCTTTTGGGAGTAGCAGCTTAAATTAGAAACATTGATCCTCAGTTTATTACATCACAGTTGCAACTTTCCCAACAAGAGGGTTTTCTTGACTCTACTAATCACAGATTTCCAAGATCTGAAACTTAAGTAAACAGAAATGACTTCTCTTGCTTGCTCAGAGCAGGTCAGCAGAACATACAGCCTACCAGTAATGTGTTGTAGTTTTTGCAGACTTGATAGACCAACTGCATTTGCTGTCTTTGCCTGGGATTGCAAAAGAAATAAATAAATAAATTCACTTTGTCAGGTCCCAAGTTGTGCAGTCAGGCTTTAGAGTGAACAGCCATGGGATTTCCCTATACAATCGATTCTGTTGTAGTGAAACAGTCATTTCTGATTTATTTTTAAAGAAAGATAGATAACCCATAAAATATGTCTGAATAAGATTATTTGAAAAAAGTCACACTGCAATATGGTCAATCCTGGAAAGATAAAATACGGTTGCTGGATCACAATTTTAAAATGGAGTACAGTAGTACCTCGGTTTAAGAACAGCCATTTACAAACTATTTGATTTACGAACTCCGCAAAACCAGAAGTGAGCTTTACCTCGGTCTGGAACCAGAAGCCGAATGGTGGAAGGGCACTGGTAGCGGGAGGCCTCATTAGGGAAAGTACGCCTTGGTTTAAGAACGGCTTTGGTTTAAGAATGGACTTCCGGAACAGCTTAAGTTCATAAACCACTGTACTGAAATTCCTCCTCCTCAAAAAAGGAGGCTACATCTTCAACTAGATGTCCTTTGATAATCTTTCAGATAGCTAAGCCACAATCAGACACACGCTGGCCATGTGGCTCTGTGTGGCCACCTTTGGAAGTTCACTGCTGAAACTTAAGTTTATACATATGCCTGCCAAGGGCACTTCCAGTCTGTCACTATTTTCAAGTGGATCACAAGCTTGCACATTCAGAAGCTGCACAAATATACAGTCGTACCTTGGAAGTTGAATGGAATCCATTCCGGAAATCCCTTCAACTTCCAAAATGTTTGAAAACCAAAGCACAGCATCTGTTTGTCACAGATTCCTTTTCGGCAATTTAGCAGAGATGCACAAAGTCTCAGTTTCTTCAGTGCAGTATATATATATATTGTGAGCTATATACAAATATCTACAGGCTATGATACATGAGCAGTTGATACAAATAAGCAGAGTACCTGGCTGCACCTTAAGGCATGCATGAAGACTTCTCTGTCTAAACCTCTCACTCTTTCTCTCTGACCACACCCTCTTCTAAACTACTCTCACTGCTGGACAGCTTTCCCTTTAAAACCAATGAACTGACAATCAACTGACAGCACATTACTGCTGAGTCATTCTGACCCAGCACTTCTATAGAAAGTATTGCAGGCTGATCGCACCAGCAAGTTGCATCAGCTAGTCTCACTTTACTAGCAAACTCAAGCTGCAGACTTACTATCTCACACAACATTCCGTGGATCCCGACATTGATTGGCAGCAGGAAGCTCCTGTAGCCAATCAGAAGCTGCGGAAGCCCCGTCGGATGTTCGGCTTCGAAAAATCTTTTCAAAACTGGAACGCTCACTTCTAGGTTTCTATCATTCAGGAGCCGATTCATTCGGGAGCCAAGGCATTCGAGATCCAAGGTATGACTGTAGTTGATTGGCAGTCCTTGCACAACAAACCCACTCCCCCCCAAAAAAAATTGGGCCTTCCCTACTAACAAAGAGTGAATGTTCATCGTATCCCTGTAAGCAAATAGGAGGAATACTCAGTAAAGAAGTCCATAGCTGCCAAGTTTTCCCTTTTCTCACGAGGAAGCCTATTCAGCATAAGGGAAAATCCCTTTAAAAAAGTGATAACTTGGCAGCTATGAAGAAGTCATCTGGAATCACCTCTAAGTTAGAGCACACCTTAGGAAGTCAATATTAATTTTCTAGCAGAGTTGTTCTAATATTCCACTCCAATATTGAACCCTAATAAAACTACCCTTATGGTTTAAGATGTAATATTTGTCTATGAGCGCCAATAACTTTTAAACTCACAAATGTTAAACTGTTCCAGGGCCCGCTGTCAATTTTAAGGGCTGGCGAGAAGCACAGTAAAGGACCCACAGCTATAGTCGCAGAACAATGATACTTAGCACTGGTATATACAGCTCAGTTTATCATCTCTTTTTGAGATAAATAAGCAAACAAAGGATGATGTCAGCAGGAGTTCAGGGTATCTGGATATGACATGGGATAGAAAGTCGAGGAAAGCCTTTCTTAGCCATCCACAATCATGTTAACTATACAAATTCTGAAAATAGAGATCTCAATAGTGAGGAATGGGGGGTGCCTTAAATATAGATTTTTCTTAGGCGAGGGCAGGGAATGATTTCAAGCAGATCTTACAGATGGGGGGAAATGAAGACAGTAGAGTAGCATCTGTTTAGAGAGACAGAAGTTCCCCATGTTTTTTTAAATTAAAAAACCCTTGTATGGGATGAAGGAAAGATTGATGAACAAACATTTGGCAATTTTTTAGACAGAGCCAGTTTATTTATATACCACATTTTTTTTAAAAAAAAATACATCTGTGTTGAAAGCAGTTGACATAAACAGTTTGAAAACAGAAGTAGAGTAATAATAGATAATAACAAGTATAGCATCACTACAATTTATCACTAAAAATAACTAACAACTAAGTTGATTTAGGGATGCGGGTGGCACTGTGGTGTAAACCACTGAACCTAGGGCTTGCCGATCGGAAGGGCGGCGGTTCGAATCCCCGCGACAGGGTGAGCTCCTGTTGTTCAGTCCCAGCTCCAACCTAGCAGTTCAAAAAAAACGTCAAAGTGCAAGTAGATAAATAGGTACCACCCTGGTGGGAAGGTAAATGGTGCTTCTGTGTGCTGCTCTGGTTTTGCCAGAAGCGGCTTAGTCATGCTGGCCACATGACCCGGAAAAACTGTCTGTGGACAAACATCGGCTCCCTCGGCCTGTAAAGCGAGATGAGCGATGCAACCCCAGAGTCGTTCACGACTGGACTTAGCTGCCCGGGGTCCTTTACCTTTACCTTTTTTTAAGTTCATTTAGTATGCAACAATGCATCAAAATATAAGTGAGCATAAAGCTAACAAGTGAAAATACCCAATAATTCCCTATTCCAAAAGTAATCCCAGAGCTGATAACCTTCTTACCTAGAAACTCTTTCCCACCTTATCCCTCAACCCAAAAGTCCCCTCAGAGTTCTTGTGGAATATTAAGGCTCCTGGGACTGGCAGGTAGGCTAAGGCTGGTAGACATTGCCATTCTCCCAGGACCAGCCCTATGATGTGGTAAAGTGAGACAGCTGCCTCATGCAGCAGCTGTTGCGGTGCAGGGAGTGGCCAGAGCTATGAGTGCCATGGAGTCTGCATACCGGCCAACATTTCTCCAATGAAAGTAGGGATGTACCATTCCATAATAATTTTACTATTTATACCCCACCCATAAGACTGGGTTGCCCCAGCCACTCTGGATGGGTTCCAGCATATATTTAAAAGAAGAAGATCCCTATACAGGGCTGCCTTCAGATGGCTTGGGAGTCCCATAACTCCATACCCTGCAAGATTTCTCTGATGAAAATTGGAGTATGCCCTCCAACATTTCTCAGATAGGGAGGTCCTAAGGAAAAGCAGAACATTCTGGGATCAAATCAGAAACTGGAGTGCCTTCTGTAAATCCAGGACTGTCCCTGGAAAATAGGGACACTTATAGGGTCTGGGCCTACCCTGTCCCCCAGGGCCGTCTTAAGCATACCTGGCACTCTGGCGCGACAGATCCCTCCGGTGCCTCCTCCCCCGCCCCGTTTCCCAGCGTGGTGGGCGGGCGCAGTGCGGCTGCCATCTGGAGGGCCGGAGCCCTGCGCAACCCAGCCTGGCCGTAGGGTTGGTCCTGGGCCAGGGGGTGCTGCCCGCCCCCTGTTGCGACGCCCCTGCGCGCGGTGGAGGCAGCCCCAGGCCCACACGCCTCCGGAGAGCGGCCTGAAGCAGCTGAGAGGCGCGCCACCAGACCCAGGCCTAGAGACGGCCGTGCTGTCCCCCCTACTCTAATCTGCTGCCCTCAAGTGCAGTGGAAGGCACTGTCCTTTCACTAGTACTGGAGAAAGATTCAGCTACTAGTACGATTGGCTTCTGTATGCATCATGTTGTCCTTTGCCACAGGAAGAAACATGTCCTGAGCTGGCCTTGCATTTCTCTGGTGGCAAACACAGATTCTCTCCCTCCCTCCCTCCCTCTCTCTCTCTCTATCCCACTTCCTAGGTTCCTGTTACAGAACTCTGGCATTTGTTCTGTAGTTATCAATGCCATTCGAGCATTCTTAATGTAGGGAATTTTTTATGATATCCTTTTTGGGTGAGTAAACTGCAGGATAAATGGTATCTGTTTAGAATATGCAGCACATGAATCCTTAAAATCAGAGACCTGGTAATACTAGGAAAACGCATTAGAGATTAGAGACATTACACATTATCATGCCGATTTATTGCATAGTGATTTGGGTTTTGTATTATTGGTATATATTTCTTACATTTATATCCTGTTCTTTTTCCCCTTTGCAGAATCCACGGTCACATACTTATGGATGGCAAAGTCTCCCATCCAGACACTGACTAGGCATATGCCTGCTACTCTTCAACAAAGTGGTGGTCACACTTGCTTTCAGACCATACCCTAGGCATGGGCACTCCCTTCTGCTTATATTTTATTAATGTATTTTTTAGCATGCCTTTCAGAACACAGCATGGCAAATAAATTTGGCAAGGCAGTTAAATTGATATAAAATAATTATATACATTATAGCAATTCTACCCCCAGTTTAAAAACAGTTTGGTAAGTATCATTTGTCTCATACATTTAAATGTAACAAAATTGCTCCCATAACTGTAGCCTTTGGAGCATATTTTTCAACAGCAGGGATTATCATGAGAAAGGAAGGAAACCATGGATACCCAATATGTTGAGTTCCACCCAATGCAAATTTAGCTTCCCAGGTAACCAGATGTTTGGTTTTCTTTGCTGGGGGGGGGGGGGGAGGGAGGTGGAAGTTAAGAGAGAAACCTTCCACTACACTGCCACAGCATTTTCTTTTTTTTTAAAAAAATACATTTTATTCCAATTTTCCAAATTCAACAAATTAACAAAACCAATCTTTTATACAAAATCTTATATTCACATCTTTTACCTTGCTCCGCCGAGCTATGACTTCCCCCCCTCCCTTCATGCGGGTTTCTTGTTAATTCCCTTTTTTGCAGTTCCTTTTTTGACATATTGGTCAATTCGTAAGGTTTATTTTAATCCTGCGAGAGTTTTTAATGATCTACAGTTTTTCTCCATATAGTCCACATATTTACTCCAGTCCTTTTGAAACCTTGTCTCCCCCTGGTCACGAATCTTGCATGTCAATCTAGCAAGTTCAGCATAGTCCATCATTTTTGTCTGCCACTCCACAATTGTAGGTAATTCCTGTAATTTCCATTTTTGGGCTAACAAAGTCCTAGCCGCGGTTGTTGCATACATAAACAGTGTTTGATCTTCTTTTCTAATCTCTCCTCCCATTATTCCTAACAAAAATGCTTCTGGTTTTTTTGGAAAAGTATATCTAAACATCTTTTTCAATTCGTTATATAAACTTTCCCAAAATCTTTTAACTTTTTCGCATGTCCACCACCACAGCATTTTCATGACTAGCAGGTGTGCTTAAAGCAATCTCTCTTTTAAATCAGCTTTAATGTTAATTTCTAATTGCAAAGGTCTGCAGCAAATAATAAATTTATCTGACATATATATATTTTAAAACTGGTATTAAGAATAGTTGATTACCCCACAGATATTAATCCCTCATTTCTGCGACTCACTCACATTTCATCTTGTCTTGCTAATAAATGCACCGGCATTTATGTTTAAGTCAGCCAGCTGCAGGATATGTGGCATTACGTATTTTATTCATTAATGGATTTTAGCAAAGATGGTTAGGAAACACATCTTCATCCTTAACGTATCTTTTAATATTTTCTCTAATTGAATAGTGAGATGGGTCTCTTTAAAATTCCTTTGCATGTTCAACCAAAGGCCTATCTTAAGCCATATTTGCCACCATCAGTGCCATGCAGCCTGTGGAGAAATAACCTTTTAAAGTGTGTTGGAATAGGGTTGCTTTTGATACAGTGTATACACAGTGTGCTGTGTACATGGGAATGTTTGAAGGGTTAAATTTAAAACGCTAAGGGTGATCTTCACCTAACCACCTAAAACGCTAAGGGTGATCTTCACCTAACCAGAGCCAATGAAGCTTTGCTCCTAGTTTTCTCTGTGGGTCCCCCATGCCACAGAAATTGACTCAGGAACACCCCCAGAACAGCGCAGGGGAGAGATGGGAGGACATTTTCTCTGGCAAACTGGAATGTTTGCATAGGCAGAAGGACTGGAATAATTTGATTTTGAATTCCACCCAAAGTGAAAAATTCTCGGGAATGCTGGGCTCTTTCCATACTGAGTTAGAGGATTGTAACATTTCACTTCTGATTGTTTCGCTGGATACAAATTTTTGGTCATTTATCAGATGGGGAAAGTGATCTGATGAGGAGGGTAGAATAAGAGGGACAGCCTGATGTTTTGAATATTATTTTGATTTATTTTTAATTGGCTTTTTAAATGATCACTGACGTGTTTGCCACCCTGAGCTCCTTTGGGATGAAGGGCAGGATTAAAATAATAATAATATACATTAAGTTCTGAGCCCAACCCACTTTTCCAGTACCCCAAATTCCTTACCACTACTGCTAGGTACTGTTTTTGTGGTCAAATGGAAACCTGTCAGTTTCATGCCATTGGGAAGAGGTGGCAACATGCTCAAAGTAGTCTTAAGATTGTCATACACACTGATCAGATCAACATTCTACTTTGGGGGGCTCTGTTCATCTCTGATTCTTGTGGCCTTCTCCCAAGTATCTGATAATGGCCACTGTCAAAAAGAGACATACAGCGCAATTCTGGGCAACATACTGTTATGCTCAGGGCTTCCCTTCCCATCTGGTTGGCTATGAAAACAGGTTGCTGGACAATAATTAGTTCACTGCAGAATTAATATTCTTTATGTCAGTAATTGTGCTCAAATGTAACGGACAATTGTAATTTCCCATCAATAATTATTTCAGTTCTTTCGCATCAATAATATTGCTCAAATGGAATAGAAATCGCTGGTAATTTCCAATCAAGAATTCTATAATTAAACACATTTTTCCCCAGTAGGCACAACTTAGTTGCTTTGATTAATTTGGTGATTGGGGCTTTCTTTCACAGAAATGAATGTGCTTGGGATTCCAGATCAGAAAGAATGGGATGGTCCAAAGAAAGATAAGGAAGCTCATTAAGCTCTTAAACTGTACTCTGAAAACCCTTTAATCTCAGTGAGACACCAGGTTGCTTTATTTTCTGCAGGTAATGTTACTGGACAAGAATGCTTCTTAATTCCTTTGTGCCACTTCTATGGATGTGAAATATATTTATGTGCTATTAGATCATTAGAATGAGAGGTAGGGTCGAGGGAGATCCACTATCTAGGGATAGTGCATTCTGTGGGAGAGTGATTGGCAAAACTTCCTACATCCAGTAGAAAGTCTGGAGAAGGTACTGTGCATAGAATTACTCTTGTTTGTCCCAAACACTTAAAAATTAAATTAAGAATATGCATCTGTTATGGTTGAAACAGTTCTACAGCTTATGGAATGTACTTTGACAGTCAAAGGTTGAGGAAAATACTGTGGGAAATTGAAAATAAAACTCAGGAGCATAACTATAAATTGCTGATTATTCTGTTTTTAAGTAACATGGTGATATCCCATGACAGGTGCTCCAGGAAGAACTTGCACTGATAACCATGGCTTAGCCTAGATTAACACAATACTATACAGTTGATTCATGAATCAATTTTCAGATATAATTGTTTTCTGCATTTTCCAGAGTATTTTTTCTTCAATCTTTACCGCCACCTCCGCTTTATTTTCCATCCACCACACCTTGAGTGGATCAAAATGTTCCTTTGCCAAAACAACAACAACAACATCGTATTTTTTTTTCAAAAAAATTGATGTTCATAGTTTTCTTTTCTCTATCTCTCATGTCCCAAGGCTTGCTTCTTCTCCAAGTGATTCCGGCCAATCAGGAATCATGTTGTATCCACAATAAAGTCATAGCACTACAAAGCTAAACATATTAGGCTTTCCTGCGTCATCAACCTTTTTGGACCAGTGGACACATTTTGAATTTTGAGAGAGTGCTGGGGGCTCCAGTCACAAAATAGTTGCTATGGAGGTGGAATAATGCAAAGAGACAGCCACTCCTGATAACCTTATGCTTACCACAGAAGGCCAAAATGTACAAGCTGTTCTCACCATGCTCCCTTTCATTTCAGCTGCCCATGAGTACTGTGTTGATGACTGTTATGTACTGAGCTGAATCCTAGAACAATAGGATTCAGAATCAGCGGGAGCTACCCAATCCAACTCCAGGTGGAAGTGAATCCGCAACCTGATTGGCCTGCTGGAGCAGCCAATCAGGCGGCTGGCAGAAGTGAATCTGCTACCTGATTGGCCTGTAGGAGCAGCCAATCAGGCTGCAGGCAGAAGTCAATCCATAATATAATTGGCCCACCGGTGTAGCCCTGAAGTAGCCAATCACGCAAGGCCCATTGTGTAAATAATGTATATAAGCAGATGGTTTGGGGAAAAGAGCCATTCGTCTTCTCTTCTCCTCCTTGATGACTATGAGCTGAATAAAGAGCATGAAATTCACTCTTGACTCCGAGTATATTTCACTGGCGACGAAGGTGGGATCCTGCTGAGCTGACCGCCACCACGCACTGCACCGCAGCACCGCCACCTGCTGCACCGCTGCATCGCACCGTGCATCCAGGCTTCAGCTCCACTGGAGCTGCTTCCCGACCGACCCATTCAGGCACAAGAAGTTGCGCACCATTCCACAAAAGATAGGGTCATCTCCCGGGTCCTGGACTGGGTGTGGCGAGGATGGCCCAGCAGCAGCCCCGGGCCAGAATTCGCTGGCTACACAAACCGCAAACATGAACTGTCGGCCCACAAGGGGTGCCTGTTATGGGGAAGCAGGGTTGTTGTTCCCCAGCCCCTCCACAAAAGGGTCCTCACAGCCCTACACGAGACACACCCAGGGGTAGTGAGGATGAAGGCCCTTGCCAGGAGTTATGTGTGGTGGCCGGGGATTGACAGAGAGATAGAGGCCTGGGTCCAACACTGCCAGACCTGCCAAGAATCCCGCCCGGATCCCCCAAGGGCCCCAGTCCAGCCCTGGGAGTCCGCCCGACATCCATGGTCACGCTTGCACGTGGACTTCGCTGGCCCCTTCCAGGGAAAAACATTCTTCATAGTGGTGGATTCCTACACCAAATGGCTGGAGGTCGCACTGGTACCATCCACTTCTACGGCGGCAGCCATCCGGGTACTACGTAAGCTGTTTGCGACCCACGGGCTCCCTGACACCCTCGTCTCGGACAATGGAACCGCATTCACGTCAGAGGAGTTCCAGACCTTCACAGCGCAGAACGCCATCCGCCACATCCGCTCAGCACCATTCCACCCTGCCACCAATGGCCAAGCGGAGCGCATGGTGCGGACCACCAAGGACAGCCTCCGCCGCATGACACAAGGGGACTGGGAATACCGCCTTGCCGCATTTCTTCTAGCACAGCACAGCACCCCAAGCACAACGACGGGCCGGAGCCCAGCTGAATTACTAATGGGCCGGCGCCTTGCAACTAGACTGGACCGACTTCACCCCGACAGAGCTCAGGATGAGGTAGTGGTGGGGAAAGGCAGGAACCCCCGGACATTTGTGGCCCAGGACCCAGTGTATGCAAAGAATTTTGGGGCAGGCCCAGCATGGGTACCCGCCACAGTCACCAAGGTGACCGGTCCCGTGTCGTACGAGGTACTAACGGAAGGGGGGCAATGTTGGCGCCGCCACTGCGACCAGCTACGGCGACGATTCCCAGGAGGAACCCGGGAGGAGAGCGGGACAGAGGGGTCCCAAGGGGACAGCAGGGCAGTGAGGCCTGTAGAGCGAGAGGGGTGGGCAGGGGAAGCAGAAGCAGTAGGCACAGAGGGGCGCCCCGAGGCTGGAAGGACACCGGAACCAGAGCTACAACCTAGTGGTTCAGTGGCGCCAGACCAGACAGCCCTGGCACAGCCAGCAGCCTCGGAACACGAGCCAGAACCAGAACCCCTGACCAAGGAACACCCCAGGCCACTACGCACACGGAGGCGGCCAGCAGACCTTGGGGACTACGAATGCAACTTCCCAGGCAGGACTGGAACTTAGAGGGGAGGGGTGTTATGTACTGAGCTGAATCCTAGAACAATAGGATTCAGAATCAGCGGGAGCTACCCAATCCAACTCCAGGTGGAAGTGAATCCGCAACCTGATTGGCCTGCTGGAGCAGCCAATCAGGCGGCTGGCAGAAGTGAATCTGCTACCTGATTGGCCTGTAGGAGCAGCCAATCAGGCTGCAGGCAGAAGTCAATCCATAATATAATTGGCCCACAGGTGTAGCCCTGAAGTAGCCAATCACGCAAGGCCCATTGTGTAAATAATGTATATAAGCAGATGGTTTGGGGAAAAGAGCCATTCGTCTTCTCTTCTCTTCCTTGATGACTATGAGCTGAATAAAGAGCATGAAATTCACTCTTGACTCCGAGTATATTTCAATGACCATTGTGGTATACAATAATATTCCCTAGAATAAATGAGGCCAAGTATTGCCTTCACTCTAAAATGGTGTGTTGTTTGGGGGGGGGGGTTGGAAAGAGAGATGGAAGGCATTCCAGTTGCTGAGGCAGTAAGGGACAGATGTCATGAATATGGTTTGCCTGCTTTCGAGAAAATCAACAAATTGCCCAAAGAGGAGACAATTTTTGTAAAGACTGAAAATGTCCACAAAAGACCCTCCTGAATACTTAATCCTACTTTTCATTCAGCTTTTCTTATTTATAGCGTTCCGTAACCTATCACTAGATCCTTCACATATGCAATTCACAAAGATGTATAGCCCTCAAAGCAGACACTGAGGTTGATGTGCTTTGTTTTCCTTATGGGAGTAGAACCAAGATTGATGGAATTGGGTCAAATGAATTCATTGTTAAAACTCACTAAAAACCATCAAACTTTTACAAGGGTAACTGCATCTGCTAATGAGATCAGATGTTGCATAGCAGTAAATCAAGACTAGTTAGATTGGAATTTGCTATCAGTAGCAATGCTGCTTCAAAATACTAAAACCAGCATAATTTAATGTTTTCCTCACACATCCTTCTATTGCAAAGAACATTTTTAAGGAGCAATCAGAATATTTAGGCTAATCTTTGCAGCGACATTACCGAATCTCAAAAGGCTTTTTTTTTTGCAACATAATCTTTATTAACTTTATAAAACAGACACTTTTACAATCGAGTCATAATTACTGTATTATAATTTTCAATTGTTTCTTGTAATATATATAATATCCTATATAATTTTGTAATCTATATATATATATATATATATATATATATATATATATATATATAGTACAAATATACCACAATTCTAGAACAAACCTGGGAGAAAAAGGAGAAATAAAATAAAAATAAATAAAGATAAAAAAATAAAGTTGTCTGTGACTTCCCTTCATTCTTCTGCTGTTTCTTACTGTCTTCCTTATTTATCATTGTGTTTTTCATTTTCCAAGTACAATTTTTGTTTCTTATTTTGTGAATATGCCGAGTTGGAATATTAACCATGTTAAAACACAAATTTTCTTAAAGTCTTTATAACACTTGACATTGCTTTGGTCAAACATCTTAAGTTTTCTATTTCCTCACATTGATTCTTAACAGTTCGTGGTGCGGTTTTAGTCTAGTTTACTTCCCATTGATTTAATCACAGATTTTGTCTATATATTTCATAAATTTATTCCATTCTTTCAGATGGGTTTCATTGCTCTGGTATCTGATCTTTGCTGTTAATTTAGCTATTTCCAGGTATTCTATCATTTTTTGTTGCCATTCCTCTAGTGATGGGAGTTGTTTTTGTTTCCACAACCTTGCCAGAAGAATCCTAGCCCCAGTTGTACCGTAGAGAAAGAATTTACGGTCATTTTTCTCTATATCCTCCCCAACCATCCCCAGTAAGAAGGCTTCTGGTGTTTTTCTAAAGGTGTATCTTAGGATTTTTTTCAGCTCGTTATAGATGGATTCCCAAAAGGTTTTTAACTTCTCACATTTCCACCACATATGGATAAGATCCCCGTCCTTTTCACCACATTTCCAACACCTTTTATCGCCTGTCTTATACATATTAGCTAGCCTGGTCGGGGTGAGGTACCATCTGTACATCATTTTGAATAAATTTTCTTTCAACGTGACACTTGCTGTAAATTTAATGTCTGTGTTCCAAAGTTTATGCCATTTTTCAAATTCGATATTATATCCAAAATCAATGGCCCAGCGGATCATCACAGATTTTACTGATTCATCCTTGGTATTCCATTCTAATAAGAAGTCATAGATCTTGGTTATCGTCTTGGTGTTTGATTGGATTACCATTTTGTCCAGTTCTGAGGCCCCACTTTGGAATCCATTACTTTTATTATCTTTTACAAATATATTGTACAGTTGGTGATACTCCAACCACCCTCCCAGTCTATCCTTTAATTCCTTGTAAGGCTTCAGTTTAAAGGTTTTTGTGCTTTTTTCTTCGACCAAAAGATCCCGATAAGTTAACCAAGCCCTATCTGTAGTTATTCTTTTAACCGCAAATGCTTCCTGTGTCGATAGCCACCAAGGTGTTTTTCGTTCCCACCAGTCTTTATACCTAGACCAAACTTCAAATAGTGGTCTGATGATGGTGTGATTTAAGAAATCTCTATGTACGTCCACCTTGCTGTACCAAAGGTACACGTGCCACCCAAATCTGTTCTTAAAACCCTCTAAGTCAAGGGTGTCCACATTTTCTAGGGTCGACCAGTCTTTTATCCAAGTTGTTACAGCAGATTCATAATATAATTTTAAATCCGGGAGGCAGAACCCCCCCCCCTTTCTCTTTTGTCAGTAAGGAGCTTGAATTTGATCCTGGGCCTCTTACCCTGCCACACAAACCTGGATATTATCTTCTGCCATTCTTTAAAGATTGATTGGCCCGTGATTATTGGTAGGGCTTGGAATAAGAATAACATTCTCGGGAGGAGCGACATTTTAATAGCAGCGATCCTGCCCCAGAGGGATAGATTCAACCTGCTCCAGGTTTCCAAGTTTAATTTCAACTCTTTCCAGGTTGGCTCATAATTGTCTCTATATAGGTTGTTATTTTTTTGAGACAACCAAATACCTCAAAAGGCATTTTGTGTATGTGTGTGTGTGGGGGGGGGGGTTAACACTCAACTGGTGAAGGAGGTATTGCTTTGTCACACTGATATTTTTCATACTATTGACCACAGTTGGTACAGGTGAATGAAAAATATGGTGCTAGTTGAGGGCTTTTCCATTATAAAGCCAGACATTTTAAGATTTGTATTCCATGTTTTTCTTATGACTAGACAGAGACTCAGCAAGCAAAATCTATTTCATTTAGATTGCACTTTCAAGTCATTCTGGAGTAGGAACATTGTGGATTTTAGCCATAATATGTCTTCTGAAACTGTTTTGTAGCATTTATCTCTATGATAGCTATGTGCTATTGTTAAAAGAAAGAAAGGAAGGAAGAAAGGAAGACAGGAAGGAAGGTGGGGGACATTTTCTTTTTTTCTTTTATTTGAGATGCTATGAATGAAATGCTGCTTTATTTGCATAGAGATTATTTTTATGTACTTTTAGAAGTGGTTTAAATATGGCCAATTTGTGCATTTTCCAGGTTGACCCTATTGGAGGCTTGGATCACAAAATATAGTTTTGTGTTGTTGACAGCGAGGTACACAAAGAAGACCACAGGTGGTGCAGCAATCTGGCCTGAATCAGGCCCAATGCTATCACATGACATGAACAGGGCTGGCTGAAGATCCAGTGGTTATTTTTAGCTGGCTGTCACCAACAGGGATCCTGCCAGTGGCACTTTTGCCTTCCTACATGTCCAGCAGGTAGAAGGGGGAAGTCTGCACTGTTGGAGTGAGATTGGAGGGCACCAAAGGCTGGCAGGACTGAGTGGATTGGCACTTCCTTTCAAGCCAACCCTTCCATTATATTTTTGGGTAGCTATCATTAGATGAATATAAGCCCTCTGGATGAAAATAGCAATTTTGCTAACCCAAAGTTGCATAACATTACGTTTGTCCTGCTAGCATTCCAAACCTTAACACCTTACGTCACCAGGAGCAAGGTCTCTGAAAGACAGCAATCATTCAAAGTCTTTCAGCTTCACTTACATCCTCTAGTTTGCCAGGTAAAGGGAAGTCTGTAAAAAAGATGTACAGAAGTCTGTAAAAGATGTTAATTTACAATGCAAGCCTAACCATATCTACTCAGAAAGAAGTCCTATTGAATGCAAAGAAGCTGACTCCCTGGAAAGTGGGGTTAGGGTTGCAGTGTTAATATAACTTATTTTTCTTCATTAGGGTCTTAGGGCAGGAAAAAGCAGAATTTTGCACTTCTAATATATGTGAGATGTTAATGCATTGTGCAGCATGTGAAGGAACCCTGAGCTGACATTACATAATCAGTACCCAGTGGGCAACGTACAGTCATGCGCCAGAGCATTTCATTATCCATCATTGTGCTGGTTCCAGCAAATATTCACAGCAAAGATGATTGAATTTAAAAGAATGCATTGAATTCACAATGCACAAATTCAGACACAAAACCTCTCTCCTTATATTTTCAGCCATTGCTTTCCAATGCACTGGGAAGTGGTATTTTACATCATCACTGCGTGACATTAAATTAGATAATCAGGAATGTGGAGTTGCTTAATTTGGGATTGGCTGTGTGTCAGATTTAGCACAGCAGGAAAGGCAAATGGCCTCATTGCAGGGGTGCCCACCCAGTCCTTCCCTGCCCCAGAGTGAAATGTGTCTCTCTTTGGCCACATTTGCCTCTGGTACCACTGGCAAGGGACGTGGGTGGCATTGTGGTCTAAACCACTGAGCCTCTCGGGATTGCCGAACAGGAGGTTGGTGGTTCAAATCCCCACGATGGGGTGAGCTCCCGATGCTCAGCCCCAGCTCCTGCCAACCTAGCAGTTCGCAAGCACGCCAAAAAGTGCAAGTAGATAAATATGTACCGCTCTGGCGGGAAGGTAAATGGTGTTTCTGTGTGCTGCCCTGGTTTCAGTGTTCCGTTGCGCCAGAAGCGGCTTAGTCATGCTGGCCACATGACCCAGAAAAAGTGTATGCGTACAAACGCTGGCTCCCTCGGCCTGTAAAGTGAGATGAGCGCCGCAACCCCAGAGTTGTCTGCGATTGGACATAACTGTCAGTGGTCCTTTACCGTTACCCTTTTACCACTGGCTTGTGGCCCTTGGAAATTTTCCCAGAAGCAAATGTGGCCCTCAGACTAAAATGGCTCATCACCTTAGCAATAGAGGCTCCTGTCCATTACACTGTTCCTGTTTGGATTGCTTCATAGGTTCACTGCCAATGGTTCAAAAGTTTTTTAAACAAACAAACAAACAAACAAACAAACAATGGGTAAGGAACATTTATAAATTGTGGGGGATACGGTAGAACATGGCAGCAGCCCTTTGTGAGAGGATAGACCCAGTGTTCATTGCCATTGTGAGCTGTGTTTGGTAACACTATACAGTGGAACTTCGGTTTATGAACACCTCAGTTTACGAATTTTCAGTTTACGAATGCTGCGGACCCATCTGGAACGGATTAATTCACTTTCCATTACTTTCAATGGGAAAGTTCGCTTCAGTTTATGAACGCTTCAGTTTATGAACAGACTTCCAGAACCAATTACACCCATGCTTCGGGTTAAGTACGCTTCAGGTTGAGTACTCCGCAGACCCGTCTGGAACGGATTAATCCACTTTCCATTACTTTCAATGGGAAAGTTCATTTCAGTTTATGAACGCTTCAGTTTAAGTACTCCACGGACCGTCTGGAACAGATTAATCCACTTTCCATTATTTTCAATGGAAAAGTTTACTTCAGTTTATGAACGCTTCAGTTTATGAACAGACTTCCGGAACGAATTGTGTTCATAAAGCGAGGTACCACTGTAGATATTTCACTAAGGGTCTGGACATGGAAAAATGTGTGAAGAACTTCAGGCTCCATATATGCAAGGGTTTAGTTGAGTACCACCCTAAACCTTTTTTTTTTGCATTCCATTAAAGTAGCTTTGCCAATCTAGTGAAGTAACATATATGGTTATTAATGGATTTATCACCATTAAATACTAAACTATATAATGCATTCGTTATGTCACTATCCCATTTATTTCAATATGCTATGCTATCTACTGATAGCAATTGGGGGGGGAGGGGCATGCAGACAGAGTTCCTAATACTGTGCCCCCCAATGCCCCTGGTTACATATCTATCAGCCCTGAACAAGCATCTTTATGAAAGAAGATGGAAAGGGAGGGGGGATCTAAATCTAAGAAGGGAAATTAAACACCAGCTTCTTGAAATGTGACCTATTTTCAGAATTCACAGTTGATATAATGAGATTTGGAATACATGCATTTACTCAAGTTAGACTGTCAAGCAGGGGGATCAGATTCAACCATTAAGTCAAAGTGAACAGTTATTTGTGTATCTATAGATAAAATGCTCTCTGTCTCCTGTTGGTTGAAGACTTAACTGGGTAAGACTCAATGAAAATACTTCATTAAATTCTATGTGTATACCAGGAATTATAGCTTTGCTTCTTGCTGCCCTTGTGATGCCCTTTTTGACGTTCCTTTTTAAGTATTCATGAAACGTAACGTGCAAAATCTGGTGGCAATTCTAACTTGAAAGAGCCACTGAAGACTACAGCTTGTTCTCAGCTTGCTTTTCTCTGTTTTCCTATCAGCTGAACTGCAGCCAGTAATAGCATTATGAGCCAGAATTCCTCTACTGCTCTCAGAGAATCCTTTACAATACTGATACATGGCCCTATTTATATTTTAATGCCAGGCACAGTGCATGCTATTTCAGGTAAGTTTTGATTGAGGATGGATCCAATCATTTATGAGATAAATTCAACCTTAGTTGAAATCTAGTGTAACGTTTGTATTTCTTTAGTGAGTGAAGTCATTCAACATTCAACTAAGACTATAAAGAAATGTGGTGTGGGGTGACTTACCTACACACAAGTATACACATACCAGCCACATTTTTTACATGAATTGACTTCATCACATTTTGAGTAGCTGTGCTTCTGTTCCTGAGCATGAGGCAAGAGCCCTTTTAAGCCAGCTGTGAGGAACCCCCAGTACATGGGCCTACTTAGGCCTGCAAACCCATTTCCTTCAAACCAGGGTCAGTTGTGATGTCAGGTGTGGGACAAATAAAGATACAGTTGCCAAGGAGCAATTGGGAGCTTAAAAAGTGCACTCTTGGTTGTTCCTTGGCAAGCAGGGTTTGCTGGCAGCACTGATGAGTGAGTTCTTCTTTGCTTATTTGCAGGCGTGGTTTGCTTCTTTAAAGACTTTAAAGACACCTGCAGAGGGGGAAAAGGCAGTCAGCTGAGGGAAACTGTCTGTTTGCAGGTGCCTGTTTGAATCCCAATCACACCTACAAATGGTTAAAGCAGGGTTCTCAGTCAGTGCTACAGGAAGCTCCTTTGAAGCTATCACCTGGAAAGATAATGATATCAGGTGATTGCCAGGTGGGCAGCCCTACCCATCTGTCAAAGTGGCATACCAGGTAGGTGGGGTCAGATTGTAGCACAGTTCCCTAGCCCTGCGCTAAGCGTTTCTGCACTAAACATTTCAACTTGTGGACAAATTTGCCACAAGTGATGCTTATATTACTTCCATTTTCATAACAGTTCTTTTCACCTAGCTATTTTTGAAGCCCAGGATGGTTTAACAACTGCCTGAAAGCCTGTGACACATCCTTTTTTTTTCATAGATTCTTCCTTCTAACTTGTATTTACTTCACATTAACAGAACTGTTAAACTTCCTCTCACAGATGAAGGCAGCACAGATCCCACGGTACATTTTTGTGTTTTGAAAAAGAGGATCTCTTCTTTTAAAAGAAAACACAGAGTGGGCAGAGGCATTGCAAGAAAATAAATTTTAAAATATTAATATCATCTGAGGGTCAAAATAAAAAATAAAAAATAAAAATGAGGCACAATGAGTCATTAGAGAAACCATGGCAGTTTTTTAATCTATATAAATAGCAGGAGGCATGGGGGTGGGCGGCAACTTTCATGAAGACCCTGGAGATGACAAAGGAGGTTTAACCTAAAGAAAAGAAGAAGAAGAAGAAGAAGAAGAAGAAGAAGAAGAAGAAGAAGAAGAAGAAGAAGAAGAAGAAGAAGTGCCATTCTCATGCAGTCTGTTAAAATGGAAGATTAGTTGCTTTGGGCAGCAGTTTGCAAAGAATGTTGTTATGCTACAGGTCACTATCTCTGTAGGTTTCCCTGAAATTATTTTGCACCCACTTACTCAATTACGTAATTCGTGTTTTACTGGAGAGAATAGATGGAAGGTTTTCCGAGCCCTAACTGCAGATGCCAGGGATCGAACTGGAGACCTTCTGCATGCAAGCATGTGCTGCAACTCTGAGAAGAAGCCTGCCTTGGAAGGAATAGCCTGGCGGTCACACTGAATGCCTGGCATTGTGGTGATACAGTTGGGACTAACACAGCTGAGAGCTGGTGTGGAAGGAGGCTTCTACTGATGGCCTGAGGATGAGAGGGATTCCAATACTAGTCTGTAGGTAGAGGCCAACTGTACCTTCAGTTGTTTTGACTGCCATTTTGTCATGTAGCACTTTGGTTACTTGTGACTATTAGAAATTATGCTTGAAACAAATCCGATCTGTAGATACATTTTGCTGAGACTCCAATGGTTGCATTATCCCATACACATGGAACATTTTATTGGGTGATTGGGTGAGAAATTCAGTTCAATTTGCATTTAAAGGCAAACTTACCACATTCACTCTTCTCAAACAAAGTGCAAAGTGGAACACACTGAACCTTGGAAATTAACACTTCTCCAAGTTTGAGGTGCAGTTCTCTAATGAATGTTTGCAACAAATGCATGCATTAGGAAAAAATGGGCATTAAAAGGTATACATTCCTAGAATTGTAGAATTGGAGGGTCATCTAGTCTGCTCGCCTGCAATGCAGGAATATTTCGTGAAAACAACATACAAAAATGCATTATATTTGGGAAGTTGCTTGCCAACATGCATCTAAGAGGCAAAACTGCATACAAACATATGCTTATTGGGATAGATTTGCACTAATTTTGTAATGAGGATTTTTTCTTTTAATCACAAATCATGGCAGAAAAGTGGAGAACTAAATTTAAGACCAGAGAAAAACAAGAATCTTGCAGAACAGAAATGGGCAGAGTTGTGCAACCGTAGAAATTGGGGTAGGCGAAAGCAGCGCTCAATGCAGTTATATGATAGTTAATATACATTGCATCAGAATAATGCTCCTTTATCTTCTCTCAGAATACAACAATGTGTGGAGAAATGTAAAACTACTTCCTCTCATTTTCTATCAGCATGGCTATATTTTGTTGAAAGATTGGTGTTCAAATGTGATCTGCATGAGCTCAGCTTCCTTGACTGGTGGCCAACAGAGCAGAGATTCAATTAAGAATCAGTCAATATGCCTGGTGCACTGAGGCACAACCACTTGTGGAGCAGTTCTACGCAAACTAGCTTAGATGTATTCTGTTGCCTTTTAAAAACCCCAAAGTAGTAAAACTAACTGTTTATTTCAGAATTATTAACTAACAGCAACTAGAAGAAACATCATTTTAATCCATACTTTAGCCCTGTATGCTGTGTGCATGTGTGTGTGTGCATGCGTGCACACACACACGGGTGTGTAAGAGAGGGAAGGGGAGAATGCTTATTATATATACTGGTATATATTTGTACCTGGGACATAATTTCAGAACATCAAATATTAAGAATATTCGCTTGTTTGTGGCCACAATTTCCTTAGAAATTGGCACAGAATGGGGTGTTAGGGAGAAGGGCAAATAATAAATTGCTATGATGATGATTTAACCATGAATACAATATGTACATGATAAAAAATCACTGCTACCATATTGTTGTTGTTGTTTAGTCATTTAGTCGTGTCCGACTCTTCGTGACCCCATGGACCATAGCACGCCAGGCACTCCTGTCTTCCACTGCCTCCCGCAGTTTGGTCAAACTCATGTTCGTAGATTTGAGAACACTGTCCAACCATCTCGGCCTCTGTCGTCCCCTTCTCCTAGTGCCCTCAATCTTTCCCAACATCAGGGTCTTTTCCAGGGAGTCTTCTCTTCTCATGAGGTGGCCAAAGTATTGGAGCCTCAGCTTCACGATCTGCTACCATATATGTCTACACAAAATGCAGACATGTTGGTCCAGAATAAGAAAGTCCATATTAGAGTGAAAGCTTTTTTTAGATCAAAGTGGTGTGGAAGTCTTTGAGTTCCCTAGAACTTTTCTTTTTTTTTAAAAAAAAATACTTTTTATTAATTTTTATATAAACAAAGACAAAACACAACATTATGTATATATTCTGTCCCTCCATCCTCCCTCCCCCCACCAGTCCACTTCTGCCACCAGTAGGACCAGTAGGCGTTGAGAGCTAAAGGGGTCCATTTTAAAGCTGAGTTTGTCCTCCCCCCCTCCTCCACTCTCACCACCAGGAGGCCAGGTACGGAAGAGTAGTATGGTTTGGATTTCCCCCAGCTAATCCTTGAACACACACATATAAAACAAACAAACACATTTTCCAATTCTTATATCTCAACATTATACTTGTGGCTTTCTCTAATCTCTTCTTCCTGGTCTTCTTAATTTCTTCACATAATTATGGCGGATTTTCTAAACTTAACTCAAAATCTTTTCCTTCAAATATTCACTTTATCCTCCTCCTTCTTCGTGCCCCCTCCCCACGGGTCCCCTCCTGCCACGAGAGGAGCCCGTGAGGTGCGGCCTTCCAAAGGAGATCCATTTTTGTGTCTGGGTTTCCCTCCCCCCTCCCCCCTCAGGGCACCCCCTGCCACCAGGTGCTTCCGAGTAAAGAGAGGAGGAAAGGTGGCTCTCTGCCCAGTCACCTATCAAAACACAGACATTTAATACAAATCTAGAATTCCTTTCCCCAGCCATTCTTCTTTCTCCCTCCAGAAAACTCCATTTTTATATATACTCCTTTCTCTAATCTGGATCTTAACAATTTACTTTTACTCACCCACCTTCCCCCCCCCCGGTACCTTTCCCCCAATCGGATCAGCATTTCCTTTAACAAGCCAAGATTTCAGAAACCGTTGTTCATTCAACCTAAATATCTCTTAACTAAGATTTTTACCCGACCCCACATCTTTCCCATTTCCAAATCCAGTCCTCTGTCCCCCCCTCCTTCTGCCTTTCCTTTCCCTCTATTACACATCTCCAAATTTCAGTCCCTCCAGGGGTCTTCTTTTCTTGAATCTTCATTTCATTTTGTTGCTCCTTGGTCTCGTCTTCTTTCTTTTCAAGTCCTTGTTGTACATCCTCCAGAACCTGTTTTTTATAATCCAACTCAGTTTTAGCAGTATCAATTTCTTGCTCTTTAATCTCAAACTGGCTTTCAGAATTGTCCTCTAAGTCCTGATCTTGAACCAAAGTCTCTGTACATGTTGCACTGGAGTGTTGCAGTCTCTTGTGTATATCTTTCAAAATTCCCAAATAGTTCAGCACCGCCTCCTGGAAGTTTGGTGAATACATTGCTTTCATTCCTTCTTTTAACCACAAGCAGGCAGGAGATTAGGGGACACAGCACACTGGAAATTTCCATTCACCACACGCTCTCCTCCATCTTGGCTGATCCTTCCATTGTCTTTAACTTCTTCACATATAAACCATATCATAAGTCCAAATGCTTTACCTTTAACATATTCATGTAGCAAATTAAACTTTCAGAAACTCTTTGTAAATTTCCCTTATCTTTTGACAGCTTTGACAGCTTTGACAGCTGTCAAAGCACTTTCCCCCTTTGCACTCTTGCTGTTCCTCAAGGGGTGCCGGCTCCGGGGCTTGGGAAGGGGTAAAAAGTCTCTCTTTCTCTTGGGTTGCAGAAACAGATAAATTTCCTTTCGGCTTTGGAATATTTACTGCGCCTCTTAATTAGCCGTTAGGAAGAGATCGACTTCCGTTTTTTGGAATCTCTCCCTATTTTCCAAATTAGTATTTTTAAAGTCCAAATGGAGATTTCACTTACTTTATGGAAATCTTTATTTTTCTTGGAAGAATCCGCCGCTTGCAGGCTAAGGACTCGGAGCTTCGCTTCAAGGAGGTAAGATGATTCCCAAAATGGCTCCCGCGACTCCACTCCGCTGGCTCTCGATCGCTCTACTGAGCTCTCGGGCAGCGGAGGAATCGCGTCTGGAGCTTCAGCTGGGCAGCTATGCCACCGGGACGCTCTTCCCGGTGTTTTTTCGGGGAGTCCGCTCACTCTGCGGACTTCCCCCCCCCCGCGATGCCAGGGACTTCGGAGCGCAAAGTCCCTGCGTCCTATTCCGCCGGCGTGATGGACCGGAAGCCGAGTTCCCTAGAACTTTTCATCAGGCTAGATGGTGTACAAAGAAGGGGAGAGGAAACGTTGGCTGGTGGTAAAGCCATGAGTCTGTTTTTTGTAAAAAGTCTTTAAAAAGGTAAAGGACCCCTGACAGTTAAGTCTAGTTGTGAACGACTCTGGGGTTGCAGCGCTCATCTCGCTTTACTGGCCAAGGGATCTGATGTTTATCCACAGTTTTTCCGGGTAATGTGGCCAGCATGACTTAGCTGCTTCTGGCGAAACCAGAGCAGCGAAAGGAAACACCGTTTACCTTCCCGCCGGAGCGGTACCTATTTATCTACTTGCACTTTGATGTGCTTTTGAACTGCTAGGTTGGAGCTGGAACAGAACAACGGGAGCTCACCCTGTCGTGGGGATTCGAACCACCGACCTTCTGATCGGCAAGCCCTAGGCTCAGTGGTTTATACCACAGCGCCACCCGCATCCCTTACATTTACATCTGACCAATTACTATACAGAGACTATAGAGAGACTATTAAGTCTTTTAGGTTATCTAGGCTAGTAAAAACAAACCCTATCTGCACTTGAATCTTTGCATAGGAAATAACTACTAGCCCAATGACTTTTACAAACTGGCTTTTGCATTAAATGGGTATAAGTCTCTTCAGTCTGGGACAGACTGCAAAAGCACAAATTAAAATACTTTGTCAGTTTAAAATTCTATTAATGCCTTAGTTTGCTTTCCAGTTACCCACTCTCTTTATGAAACCAAAGTGTAATCATTAGAATAGAAGCTGAAATCTTTCCCCCCTCCCTTTTAGAGATTTAAGAAACACTTGTCCTGTTTTTTAGTCACTTCCTTGATGAGAATATTGAGATCAGTGGGACTCTTAAAAGCATTTTATTGCTAGATAAATACCCCTTAATGATACCATGGGTTTGTCAATGCATTACCTCAACTGTTTTTATTACTTCTGCCGCAAACAAGGGAAAAAAGAATGACAAGTCAATAGTGAGAGGAAAGTGACATCCTAAATCATGTTAATAGGCATTCTGCTAAATAATTCATCCCACATCCTTTTTAAAATTATAGGTACTTGATAGGTACAATGTGTGCCAGAGTAAGTAGCAATCCAGGTTGCCTCCAGTATTTGCAAAAAAAGATTCAAGCACATACAAGAAGTTTAGATTTGCACAATTAAAGAATTCTGTAACCCAGAGATGCATTAGACTTTTTACAGTTAGGTAAATGACAAGGGCACAAGGAGAAGGGGATGACAGAAGACAACATGGTTGGACAGTGTTCTCGAAGCTACAAACATGAGTTTGACCAAACTGCGGGAGGCAGTGGAAGATAGGAGTGCCTGGCGTGCTAGGGTCCATGGGGTCACGAAGAGTCGGACACCACTAAATGACTAAACAACAACAACAACAAATGACGGGGAATCACCCATCAGAGTGAAAAGGACACTGAAGCAGCCACAGGTAAGAGCAATAATGGTACCAAACAAGATGTTTTAAAAGGCAGATATTTCCACAAAGTACTTTTTCAGGAATTCTTTCTATTCCACACAAATAATTTCTTTTCACACCTCCAAACTTGAAAGCAGAAAAAACTTGACGTAGTGCTATTTTTCTAGAAAAAGAGGTGCTGGAACTCACCATGAATGCCTCCGTAGTTCTAGCACCTCTGAGGTGGGTGCCATTACCATTATAACATAACAGAGTTCTGGCAAGTTCCGGCAGAAGAAAAAGCCCTGATTTGACATAGGCCTAAAAAACTCCTTGAAATGTTTTAAGTGGTTCAGACTTCTTTCATCAGAAGTAAAAAGTTTAAGCCAGGAAGTTAACTTAAAGTCTGGAGTTTTTGAAAGCTACTTTTCACATGCTTCACATGCCAAGTTCACTAAGAGGTTAGGAAGGTATTGTTGCCTCCACCAATATCTGCAACCACCAGCTGAGAAGCATTTGTAGAAGGGCAGGAAATCTTCCAGCCTTGAGATTTAACCTAAGGAGGCTGAGATGACAAAACAGCTACCTCCTTTCCATTCAAGGTCTTGAACCTAGGTTGCCTATAGCTCTGAATGTGCATCCAGTTCCTATTAATTTTAGTTGAGATTTCTTAACACGTGTGTCTCAGTTTGAAATTCACCCACAATGTTTGCATTAGGATTTCAATTCAGTGGCTGTGTTCAGCAGCTTACATTTGCAATAATGGTACTGTTGGAAATGGCTCACAATTACTGGGTCCCTGTAGATTACCTGAGTTTTCCCTGCTGAGCTTTGAGTCACTTCTGCTGGGCTTGCTGACAAAATTGAACCTTTCTTCTGTACCATTCTGAATCCATGGCATGTGTTTGACAGTGGAAGTCTTACAAATGATTGGTGGAGGAGCCCAGCAGAACACAACGTTACATCTAGGTTGAACACAATGTCAGGCAGAAAATCCTGCTTTTGATGTGAAAATTGCATCAAATTAACACAATATTCACTATACAAAACTCAAAGATGACTGTGTGTGTTTTGATAATAGGTCTAAAGCCACATACTGGCCCAACCTTCTCATCCAGTCTTAAATTTGTTCACCCAGAGACATGTGGGGCAGCTTCATTAAAGAGCTCAAAGATATGTTTGGTTCCAAGGTAAAATGAATATAAACTAAGCAGTTATCAATTCAAGAGCTGTAATAAGGTTCAGAGGAAAAGAACATCAACCCATGATGTCAAAGCAAGAGGATCTCTGAAAAATGGAAAACAAACCAAGAATCAAGTTGACTATTGCTCTGACGCAGTCAGCATGGAACTTCATGTTACATACAGTCCAGTGATTCCCCTTTGGGATCCTTTTATTATTTTATATGGTGCATTGAAGAATGGTCCAGAGGAGGCCAGCTTTCTCCAACCTGGTGCCTGCCAGATGTTTTGGAATATAATTGTTCCTGACCTTAGGCTGCAATCCAAAGCTTCTGTAGAGTGAGTGATGCAGTTGATACTGCCATAAATTGGCAAATGATCTGGCCTGGTAATATAAGGGATCTTGAAAATAGCAGCACAATCCTAGGCACATCTACTGAGAATTAAGTCTATTGAATTCAGGGGCATACTCCCAGGTAAGTGGGTTTAGGAATAATAATAATAATAATAATAATAATAATAATAATAATAATAATAATACCTAAATGTGAAGCTATACCTTGAGTGGTTTTCTAACTTTCTGAAAGGAGAATTCTATTCTTTTTGGAGCCACTCTCAGGCTACAAACAACACAACTATGGGAAAACTGAAAATTGCAGTAAACAAAAACTTAACTATTTTAGGCCTAATTGTAAATTTTAAACGAGGAGAACAGCACTTAGTGATTTTTGAAATAATAACTGGTTTATAGATGCTTATGGACTGCAAGAAGATCAAACCTATCCATTCTGAAGGAAATCAGCCCTGAGTGCTCACTGGAAGGAAAGATCCTGAAGCTGAGGCTCCAATACTTTGGCCACCTCATGAGAAGAGAAGACTCCCTGGAAAAGACCCTGATGTTGGGAAAGAAAAGGAGAAGGGGACGAGATGGTTGGACAGTGTTCTTGAAGCTACGAACGTGAGTTTGACCAAACTGCGGGAGGCAGTGGAAGACAGGAGTCCCTGGTGTGCTCTGGTCCATGGGGTCACGAAGAGTCAGACACGACTAAACGACTAAACAACAACAACAAGATGTTTATAAATAAATACATTTTAATAAGGAAATCACAGAGAGCAGGAACCAAGAAGCAGTGATGTATTCTGGAGGTGTATTAATTGTGGCAGTCCAAAAGTAAAATCAGCAACTCTCTCTTTCATATGCAAAATTCCCTGAGAAGAACGAGGGGCCCCTTTGCATTCCAGGCAATAAAAAAAAGAATAAAATCAGAATAAAAAAGTATAGGAGTTGGGGGGGGGAGCCTATTCTGAGGACAAGAAAGAAATGATTTTGATAGAGCAGATTTGATTTCCACTCATGTACATGTCAACAAAAAAATCAACAGAATCACCATGTTTGGGCAATTCAAATAGCTGCGCTGTCACTACTAATGTAAACGCTGTCAAATGGTTTCTCCATCTTTTAAATTGTGCAAGATTGATGCTCCAGTCCCATGCAGTGGAACACTCTTCCAGCAGAGATTCAGCAGGTGTTTGTGCTTTTGACTTTCAGGCATCTCTTGAAAATTGTTTTTTTTTCCTTGATGGGCTTATGCAGTTGCATAGAATTTTCTTGAGCAACCCAGTTATGCTGATGATTGTCCTGTATTGCTTTTAATATATATTTTAATGGTTTTACACATGGGCTTTCCCCAAAAGCAGGAATTTAGGGGAACTGCGTTCCCATACCCTTTAAAAATCTAATAACATTTTTTGTTGTTGGCAGGGGGGGAGGGGAGGGGCTGGAACGGCTATACACCCAATGCCTGAACCAAAAATCCACTTAAATATCTGTATTCAAGAAAGTTGTGGCCATTTCTAATCCAGATTATTGTCTACTTGAGTTTATTAATCACATTTTACATTTAGCCACTGCTTGGTGGTGGGAGGTGGCACTGCGAATGGGTCCGCAATAAACTAACTAACTTTGTGGTGAGTTCACTCCACCTTTTTTTCCAGAAAAAAGCACTGGTTTTTCATTGCATGATATTTTATGACTGTGTGGTATATGAATACTTTTATACATATGTACATACATACATACAAGTCTTGATTAACTGGAACTAGCTATTTCCGGAGCTGTTCTCACACACCCATTCACATGTTCGCTGACTAGAGAAAGGACACACAGAGACACACCAGCTAAGGTCAGCGTGCCCCTCTGACTACGTTGGCAGCAACTGCCCATTCAGCTGAACAAGTGAAAGGTGCCCTTGTGCTCTTCCATGCATTTGGAAACCCCAATAACATGCCACTGTGTTCAACTGAATGCACAAATATCAGGTAGCATGGCCAGTCACTGGGGTATGTGGCAAGCCAGCATGGTTCTTCTGTCTGTTCATGCATTCAATAAAATCGTTTTTGTGAAAAGGGCTCTGGTTAAGGACTATTCTGCCTTCTCCCATGAGCCTGAAAGGCCACCTTCTCAAGCCTTGAGAGCCTTTTGGGAGGCCTGTTCCATGTGTCCTCAATGAATGATGATAGGCAGGGAATTGTTAGGGCCTTTTCAGTAGTGGCACCCTGCTTATGAAATAGCCTTCTTCAGTAGGCTCACCTGATGCCACATTTGTAGTATTTTCAGTGCCAGATGGATACCTGGGCTTACCCAGTAATCTGGGCTTCTGTTTTTAAATCTGTTTCCAATTTGGGGTCTATGGTGGGTTCCGGGGTTTGTATGTTTCTTTGTCTCTTTGTTGGTCCCCCTCCCTCATTTTTCAAGTTTTTATGGTTTACTTTCACATAAAAAGAACAAGTGAGACCCCAAAACATACTTAAGCTATAACTTTTTCAGCGGCAAGTCAGCAGCATAATATCTGGCTCCAAACCTAGAGAACACGCTCGACCATGTCCAGAGAAAAGTGACCAAGATGATAAAGGGTCTGGAATCCAAGGCTTGTGAGGAATGGTTGAGCCTGGAGAAGAGAAGATTGCAGGGTAACATGATAGTATCTAAAGGGCTCTCACACAGAAGATGAAGCAAGCTTATTTTCTGCTGCTCCAGAGGGTAGGGTCTGAACCAGTGGAATCAAATGACAAGAAAGGAGATTTTGACTAAACATTAGGAAGACATTTTGACAGTAAGAGCTGTTTGAAAGTGGAACAGACTCCCTCAGAAGTGGGACAGACTCCCCTTCATTGGAGGTTTTAAAACAGAGGTTGGATGCCCACTTTTTACATACCTTTAAAATAATTAGGATCTCTTTTGCTTTACAATAGGGTGTGTAAATGTATCAATGATTGGGTGCTGCCTGTATATGATCAGTTTCTAACTCACTGTTTAAAGGCAAGACACTATCTTTTCCTTGTAATAAACCAATCTTTTGAGAGTTTATTGGCAGGCCCGGCTCTAGGTAGACCCCCGGTGGCGCAGGGCACCATGGCGCCGGCCCGCCAGAAAGGCGCCGCGAGCTGCGCCCGCCCGCTGGCCGGCCGATCCGCCGGTCCGCCGCGCAGCTGCGCCTGTGGGAGCCGCGCTGCGCCCACCCGCCCACCGCGCTGGGAAACGGGGCGGGAGGGCGCCAGAGAGATCGCGCTGTGCCTGCCCACCCGCCGCTGCGCCCACCCGCCCACCGTGCTGGGAAATGGGGCGGGAGGGCGCCGGAGAGATCCGGCGCACCACAGCGGCAGGGGCGTTTAAGACGGCCCTGTTTATTGGTATGGAAACTTTTATTGGGGATAAAGGTAAAAGGAACACCTGCTAAAGTTACATTTTGGGGTCATATCATGATGATACACATGTAGGTTTCAGACATACATCATTACAGGAGAAGGTATAAGATTGAGGGAATGGTAAGTGTGGGAAGGTGGTGATTTGGATGAGAATGTCATGTGGACAAAACACAATTAATGGGGGTACAGAAAGCTTGCTGTCCATGTTAGACAACAGTATGGATGAGCCCATAGATTCAGACTGCGATTGAATTCATTATTACAATTTTTCAAGATATGTGTCTAATTCTGAACATAATCTGAGAAAAAAACTACTTGGGGTTGAAGAAATACACAGCCGAACATGGTGGTTTTTTCCATGTATAGCACAATAGTTCTCAATAAATGATTCACGAAATCTATAGATAGCAGTGGAAGAAGATTAGCAGGCAACATAAGAGATTAGGTCTACCTATCATTAACTCCCACTCATGTCCAGTAAAAGCTATATGATTTCACAGGACTTGCTAAAAGCAGCAATCAGCTATGCTTTACAAAGCAGGTGTTGTAAAGAGGCATAAAAGCCACATGAGACCTCTCTTCAAGCATCACACGGGAATCGGCATTCACACAGTGGAGAAAGGTATAAAATCAAAGAAGAGTTTGGATTAGATATCCCGCTTTATCACTACCCGAAGGAGTCTCAAAGTGGCTAACATTCTCCTTTCCCTTCCTCGCCCACAACAAACACTCTGTGAGGTGAGTGGGGCTGAGAGACTTCAAAGAAGTGTGACTACCCAAGGTCACCCAGCAGCTGCATGTGGAGGAGCAGAGACATGAACCCGGTTCCCCAGATTATGAGTCTACCGCTCTTAATCACTGCAATTGGATGCTTTCCCCCCTTGTTAGTGGCTATTCACATAATGCTTTGCTGGTTATTCAGTGAGTTGCAATTTGAGACACAAAGTGACTGCCTTAGAAATCATACTTCTTTTGAATGTTTTCATTTGTTTAACACTAATAATTCTGCTGCTGTGTGAAGTGTTGCAGATTAATGTACAATGCTGCTCTCAAAATTCCAAATAACTTAAAGAGAACTGCAATGCTTCCAGTGAATAGACCTGCACTGTGCACGGTATCTAAATAAACATGTTGGACAAAAAGATGTCTGTGCGAAGTATCTAATACTTTAGCCTGCAATCATGGTTGTTGTGAACTGATTTCACACTGCAACTTACTTTTGGAAGACCTGGTGTCACAGTGTACTTTTTAGTAGGGCTGTTCGTTGTTCAAAACTTCTTGTGAACATTTGCTTTGATGCTAGAAAACACAGTTACCATTTCTCAGCATTCTTTCCAAAAAATATTTGCTTCTTCATTTCAATTGCCCCCAGTTACCCTGACTTCTATCACCCTCACATACCATCAACGACATCAAATAGCTAAAGCTGACTGGCTATGTAACATCTGATATCATCACTATTACACTGCAATGCCAGATTGTGTTAATCCAAAAATGGAGGAAGAAGAAAAGGCCAGTATAAAATCTGGTACTGAAAAAGTACAAAGCAGGGGAAACAATGAAACGTAAGGGCATTGGGAAAAAGTTGTTTATTTGCACAAAGTGATTTTCGTGAGAAATGCCTATTCTGCCAAAATCTTTAGTTTTTATTTGAACATTGATTGCAGATTAATAGGGAGCCTAACCTTTTATTTATGTATGCAACAACCTACTGTGTTTGAGCAAAGGAAGGATAATGTAAGTTTTTAAGAAATAGTGCTATTGCAATTCCCACTTTTATCCACACTCTCAATCTCTTTCCGTCTTCTGTATTTTGGAATGGTTAAAAAGCTTCTATTGTCATGAGTTGGCTTTGATCTTTTTCTGCCAGCTGACAGCTTCCTGTTAATTTATGCCACATTTGCCTAAAGCCGAGATTGTCAACTCAGTGTGTGGCACTTCAGCCGCTCAGCTCCCATTAGGATGAATGAAAGATGCAGAAACCAAAGCCTTTTCAACCAAATGGAAACTGGAAGGAATGCAAATGATCAACTTATATTTATCCAGAGAGGTAAAGGTTCTGTGCACACTTGCCATCAATTCACATTACGCTCCTCACAAATTGAATTCACTTTTGATGGGACTGCTATGGCCAAAGGCTACTCCACATTGTCAGCACCTTTGGACGATATAAGTGCAAAGGTTTACACTGGAAGTTTCTTTGGTAGAGATAAATGCAATGATTTGATTCAGATCCCTGCCAAGTGGCTTACATAATGCATGTCATAGCCTGAATTTTTCCGGGCTTTTCATTCATTGTGAGCATACACACACAGTTGAGGTTATAATGCAGGAAAAGCACAGCATAAGAGCCAACTCCTAGGGACCAAGGTCCCTTCAGCTTCCCCAATAAAATATTTGAGGGCATCCCCCCCCCCAGTTGATGGGCATTGCAATTCAAAAGGTGTGTGTGTGTCGTGTCTTCTGATAGATTATGTGTGGTGGTCCTCACCTGGGTCCCCCTAATATTTTACTCAAGTTGACACCCCTCGTTCCTGGTTTTATTATCACTGACCACAATAGTTTCTCCTGAATCCAGAAACTATCACAGGGTTATATATATATATATATATATATATATATATATATATATATATATCACTGAGATTGTTTTTGCTTTCTTCTCATCCATTAGTCCAAAATAACCTTAAAATGAGCACACATTTCCCAAACCCACCTTGAAAGAGGTGGTTAATGAAGATGCAGCCTTCCTTTCTTCTTCTTTTTACGAAATCTGTTTGGCTTGCCTTTTTTTTTTTTTGCCGCTGACATTCAAAACCTGCCCTCAGGGCTCACAACTTAAACCAAAATTGATGTGCTAGAGCAGGGAGGCGGGAAAGAAACTGGAGAGAAAAAATAACAACCCAGGACTAAGCTAACTGGCATTCCCCTTGGGAAGTGCAGTGAATCAATACTGCGCTGGGAGAAATGAAAGCATTGGAGTAGGGAAAGAAACGGCAGTCTTTAATACATGAAGTAGATTATTGGAGCCCCAGTCGAAAGCATTTTCTTCACCCTGGAGTACCAAGGAGTTCTTCATTGCCCATTGAGTTCTCGAGGTTCTGTTGAAGTCAGACCATTGTATTATGGTAAGAATGACTGGGGTTTCACTTTTACAACACCCTGTTGTAAAAACATCCACAGAACCTCAGGTTAATAAAGTGCAAATGGCTATTGCTTTGCAGGGTTTGAGGAATTCAAAAGGAGGGTGAACACATTCTGTCAGATATAGTAACCCCCCCGTGCTTATATCATTCAGGCAAGGCCAAGGTGGAATACTTAATGGCTGCTACAAATCTATCTGTGAGCCCTCTCAGAGGAAGTGAATGAAAAGGAGGGAGTTGTTATTCCTGTGACAGGTCATTGCACTCTCTATAGTGAAGATGCATTCGGCAAACTATCTGTTCTCCAGTTCTCAAGGGCCCCCAGATTGTTACAAGTCATTTTGGAGAGATTCACTCTCATCGGGGGAAAGTGTTGCTGTTACAACAGGTTGTTGCTTATGCCTTGCACACCTACTCAGAAATGAAAAGGAAGGATGACAACTCACAACAATACAGTTTAACAACCTAACAATTTCTCTCATATTTCAGCAGGAAGGGCATTCCATAAGATTGGTGACACCAGTGAAAAATCCTCACTTTCTACCAAAAGCCAATCATTATTAGAATCATAGAATCACAGAGTTGGAAGAGAGCACAAGGGCCATCCAGTCCAACCCCCTGCTGAGCAGGAAACACCATCAAAGCATTCTTGACACATGCCTGTCAAGCCTCTGCTTAAAGACCTCCAAAGAAGGAGACTCCACCACACTCCTTGGTAGCAAATTCCACTGCCGAACAGCTCTTACTGTCAGGAAGTTCTTCCTAATGTTTAGGTGGAATCTTCTTTCTTGTAGTTTGAATCCATTGCTCCGTGTCTGCTTCTCTGGAGCAGCAGAAAACAACCTTTCTCCCTCCTCTATATGACACCCTTTTATATATTTGAACATGGCTATCATATCACCCCTTAACCTTCTCTTCTCCAGGCTAAACATACCCAGCTCCCTAAGCCGTTCCTCATAAGGCATCGTTTCCAGGCCTTTGACCATTTTGGTTGCCCTCTTCTGGACACGTTCCAGCTTGTCAGTATCCTTCTTGAACTGTGGTGCCCAGAACTGGACACAGTACTCCAGGTGAGGTCTGACCAGAGCAGAATACAGTGGTACTATTACTTCCCTTGATCTAGATGCTATACTCCTATTGATATTATTGTCCTTGGGCAAAACTAACTGGGTTCCATTTGCTGATCATAATTCGCTTAGCTGGCAGTGGAGAAGAAGACAGTTTTTCAGAGCTGGCCCAGAGTTGTTGAGGGCTTTATATGTAAGTAGTGGAACGTCTAAAGTGGTTTTGTGGCTAATAGGCATCCAGTGCAGAAGTTGTAGTACTAGCCTGATACGTGCCTGATAAGGAGCACTGTTCACAAACTGGGCCACAGCATTCTCCCCCAGCTGCAGCCTTCAGACTAACCACAAAACAGACGTGAACAGCTGACAATTGTCTCAAAATTGCATAATTATTATATATAAACTAAAGCAAAACTAAGACATCAATATTTCCAAATTCAAATCAAGTCCCTTGCTCCCATAGAGTACTGTAGGAAGTTCAAAGGTATGCAAGAGTTCATTCCAATGATAATGCTTGTAGTATTGCTAGTCCATGAAGTAAGAAAGTAATTATCAAAGGTGTACAGCACATATTGTAGAGTCCGGCGAAAGTTCTGTAATCCCGCCAATCCAACAAATGCAGTTGAAATTCCCACAAAGAGAGATAATAATTATGCAATTTTGAGACAATTATCAGCTGGTCACATCTCTTTTGTGGTTGAGCACATTTATACGTGATCTTGGTTTCTATTGTGTGTGCCTCCAGACTAACTGCAAGGAAAGCCCCATGTAGTCCAAATGTGAGGTTGCTAATGTTTGACATGATAGCCAAATTATCCATGAAAGGGTGCAGTTGATATACTAGACTAGTCAAAGTGGGTGGTAGGAGCTCTTAGGCACAGACGCTGCCTAGACCTCCACAGGTGAAGATGGCTCTAAAGATGGTTCCTCAGTTGTGAATCTCTGTCTTCAGAGGAAGGGGACTGGTTCTTTATTGTTATGCATTACGAATTACAATAAAAAAATATTGTGTGTGTGTGTGTGTGTATGAGAGAGAGAGAGAGAGAGAGAGAGAGAGAGAGAGAGAGAGAGAGAGAGAGAGAGAGAGATTGACAACAAAACTGAGGGATTTACAAAAGTTTAAGTACACATCTGTCATTTGGGACTGATTACTAAGGTTGCTTCCAGAAAAGCGTGTTTAACGAGCAATCAGACTGATCTGTTTGCCAAAAGATTAGACAGCTATTTAATGAGTGTTCTTCCTGATCTGTTTGTGAAGAGATTAGATGATGTTTGGTCAAAGCAAGTGCTACCCCACACTTCCCAGTGCATTTCCACTTCTCTTTCCTTATCGCTGAAAGTCCAATCTTTTGCCGAAGTGGGTTTGTTTTGCAAGACTTCCAAACTAGCTTTGATTCTGCAGTCTGAATTTTCTGTTACGAATTCAGCCCGAAAACAGTGGGAGTTTAGAAGTGTGTTCCTGTCCAGCTTAAAGGATGGATGGAATCTGATTCTGTCTGTTCTGCTCGCAGAATGGCCTTTGCTTCCCAGTTAGAGGAAAATCAGACCAATATCTTCTAGCATCTTGCTTGAAGGTTCTTGGTGGGTAATCACTCATCAGACTTCTCGCTCTGCAAATTCTATCTCATCTCTTTTGTTTTTGTCTGCAGTGCCTTTTCACTCATAAATTGAGACCCTGTTGTTTTATTCAACAGAGTTTGGCTTCATATTGTTTAATAGAGAGCACCCTATGCTGGTTCCCATTGATTTATTGCCCCCTCCATGCAGATTAGTCAGCTGTAAATATATTTCCTCTCATTTCAAGAAAAGAAAATCTGTGTTTCGAAAATGACAAGTGCTATGCGCTTTACCCTGCAATGCATTATGTTTTGACTAAGCGAATCTTCTGTCCAAAAGCCCATATTATTGTGATGGATAACAACACTGTATATTTCACAAAAGAAAGGCGAACAGACTGACTGACTCAATTTATGGCGAGGAGGCAGGTGTAAACAATAAGGAGTGCTCTTTTATGTAAGTGTCACATCGTAAAAAGAGAAATTACTACATGCAACTTTTCAAATGTAGTTATAGGTATCTGAAGAAGTGTGCATGCACACGAAAGCTCATACCAATAACAAACTTGGTTGGTCTCTAAGGTGCTACTGGAAGGAATTTTTTTATTTTGTTTTCAAATGAAGACATGGTAGTAGGTCTCCACATCCTTGGAAGCCACCCTAGATTTCTTCTTTGTTGAAGTTAGCAGTCAGTATTTTAAAGGCAACAGGGGAAAGAAAGAAAAGTAAATATTTACTCCTACCCATGTTTTCATGGTGACAAAATCAATTTCTAATAAGAAGGAAGTAAATACCTAAAGGATATTGGTCACTTGCATATGTTTTAAATACTGCGGTTCAATACTGGTGGGAGATACTTCGAGTGCCACTGCCTTAGTGGCAATATTCTTGCTTTCTCAAGAAAAGGACTGGTGTGCATCAGGTGAAAACAGGCAGGTACACAGGAGACATGAACAGTCAGAGACTGTGGGTTGAACAGGGACACCACTTTATTCATTGTAGTACATTGGGGTTTCAGAAGAAAATAAGGAAGAAAATAGGAGGATAAATTACCCTCCAGCATATCCTCCACTCACATGGTCTTCTTATGTTAAGTTTTATGACGGTGCTTCAGTTTTTGCATGTAGAATTTCTAAGAATTGTTAGCTGCTTTTGAGGAAAATTCACCCTGTTTATTTTGAATGTAATTTAAATTGGTGAATGAGGGCCAATTAATTGAAAGGAATTTAATTTGGGACAGGATCTCAGTTTGAAATTAATTGGGGGTAAATTAACTGACAAGGAACAATTTATTTGGGTGATCCAAGGTGATGCACAAACTAGTTGAAGAATTGCTACTGGGCTACACTAAGGACTCAGCTACGTTGTCAAAAAAAACAACAACAGTGTTTTGAATGTGTTATAAAGATGTAACACCAGATGGTGCAGGAGAACAAAAGAAATTATTTGCAGTTTTCCATAGCGTTTTTTCTCTTTTGTTATAATGATTTATATCCTGACTTGTTTATAGTCCCCCCCCTGTGTGTAAATCCACCCTCAGGCTATAAATAAGTGCCCAGGCATATGAGGTAAAAGAGTAGATGCAAATTTAGCAATGATTACTAGAATTTATTTATTTTCTAATTTTCCACCTATGCTTATATATTCCTCTTTCATTTTCGTTTTTGGGTGGTACATATCTTCATTTTGGGGGGCAATGTGTAAGCTGATAGCTTACAGTCACCCTCAGCCCACACATGGCACAAAATATAGGCCCTAAGGGCTATTACTACTCTTCTACTGCATTGTTCACATACTGACAAAACAGGTGCCTCGGGCCCTCTAGACTATACCTCACCTCCCATCGCTACCTCCTTCTCTTTAGTTTCTACACACCTCACGGGCCCAAGAACAACTGCAAATGAGGCCAATAGAGACAGGAAGTAGGACTTATGTAGCTCCAGCTTGCCCCACCACACTCACTTTTGGGCTGCCATGGTTGACATCTACAGGTCCATTCCCCATCTGTGACAGAATAAAACTTTGTTTCCCCCTTTGCTTTGGAAGGTAGAAGAAGGAGCTGTATTGTAGCTTCCTGATTATTTTGTAAGCTGGTGAGTTTCATTTTAAAACACGCTTGGTTATATTTGCAGCATATTACAGAAGCGGAGCTTGAGTCTGAGCTAAATGAAAGTGAATGCCAGAAATTGGATCTCAGCGAGAAATGCAGCCAGTTGCTTGGAACATGCACCTTCATTTCCTATGGATGTCACATAGATTAGCATCCCTGGACAGATTAGGCCTTATTTACCCTTGCTTTTCTCGCCACCCCCCACTACATATGTGTAAATGTATTCCTTCTGGGTTCCGTTCTTTATCTCATTAATGCAATTGGAGCATGTAACTCCAATTAGCCTTAATGGCAGGTGCTTGTGGAGCCTTAAGGGAAGATGATACTCCTGCTAATTTAATTCCTTCCTGGCGCAGAGGAGCTAGCTTCATTATGGTAGGGGAAGTTGCAGGAGTGTCTGGCTGCCTTCACTAGCAAATAATATCATCTAGACAGTGCTGCAAAGAAGGGGAGAGCAGTATAAGCAAAGAGTTATGTAGGTGATGTAAAAAACAACAACAACAACTCTGAGTTTATTTCTAACCTGGGGACAGCATATAGTGTTTAAGAATCAGGAAAGAGGAAGATGCATCCTCTCTCTTAGGAATCGTTAAGATTTACTACACAAGAGCTGAAGAAGTTCCTTGAGGCAACCTTCTTCCGATGACCTTCTGCGTGGGATAGTTCATGTTCTGAATGGTGGGGTAGGAAAAGGCATTCTTTTTAATGATCTTATTTCAAAGAGAGGAGTATGTATGACTACAAAGGGAGAGTAGGGGGGAAAGCATTCTTAAAGCAGATTTAGGTATCTATTTTTTAAAGGAATGTGTGTTGGGTGTGTTCTTTGGTTTTCCCCGAAGCAGCTCAGTTCCTCCTTCACAATTTGCTTCTGTGTGAAGTGTGTATGTCCAGGATAGCAGTAAATCCCAACAGAACCCTTTATCTTGGGCCAGCTAAGGGTGAGTTCATTCACTAGCTTAATCATATGGTATGATTTCACTTATAATATGCTAACCTGGATATGTGGAAATACTAGCATCTGTCTCCACATGGTGAGTCACCACAGATCATTGCCTCTTGCCACCTCAGGCACATTATCCAGTTGGGAACCAAGATATGAAATGATAAGAAGCAATGATCCATGCATGTACTCACCAGGTAGTGATTGATGTTAGTAGCATGACTATGTGAGTTAGCTGTAAGCCTGTCACCTCAGACAAATTCAGAGATTGGAATATGAATATGTTAATAAAGAGACATTGTGATCTAGGGATAGAATCCTCTGAATGCAAACTTCAAGTATACATAGAAGCAGTCAGAAACAGGAAGTTCATACTCTGATGTTGACACTGAGGTATTCTGTCAGTTCACTCTTCCTCCCTCAGATATCAGCCCTTCACTTACTTCTATCCAAACTTCTTGAAACAGCATAGGGCCAAAACATGCATTTTTGGACTTGGGGGATGGGCAGCTGTGGCAGGGACAATGTGGAACAGAGAAGTAGTGGGCAGAGAAAGGGTTAAGCACCCATCACGGCTTCTCCTCATATAACCCCTTCCCCTACAGAGTGGCTTTGCCTGAGGCACCTTTATTGAAGACCTGTGTGTAGTGTAGCTGGTGGTAGGCGAATGCAGTAGCAGGAAGGAAACTACAAGCAAGTTGGTTCGTTCTGCCATTCCTCTGTGTCCAACTAGCCTGTGGCACAATCTGAAAGCAAATAAAAATTGCATACACCAACATTAGAGCCTGGGTAGGTTGGTTATCCTTTTAAGTTCCTGGAGCGGACCAGACTCCCAAAGCCTTTTCTCTGGCTGCTTCAGAAGCCCCACCTATTTGGAGCCAAAGAATGTGACTCCAAGCTCCACCCACAGATTCCTCTCTTTGCCTAGCTACGAGGAGCCTTACCCTGAGCAGATGCTTCCTTCAGCTTCCTACCCTTTCCCCTACGGCCACACTCGTCCACAATGACTGTTCCTGGTAAGCTGAAAACGGGGACTGCACTTTAGTGAATTACTTCCAAAACATACTGACGGATGGGATCTCAGAACCAAGTGTTCGCAGCCTTCCTTCTAACCGAAACTGTTCATCTATGCTCTGAGACTCTTTCCCCTGATTTTGTAAATATGGACATATCAGCAAAATAGTCCATTAGCTCAGGAAGGGGAGCCTTTTTGATTTTAAACACAAATCTTAACAAAACAGAACTCCTATTTTGCATGCTGCTCGGCGCCCAAGGATAGGTTGTTTGTTTCAAAATTCTCATGGAAACAGCTGGAGTCATCTCAATGGAAATCTCCACTGAATGAGATTGAATTCAGATCATTTCCTTACTTCAAAAGAAAGTCTCTGCTTGCTCTGCAGTGTTGCTCATTACATCAATGAGGCCCATTCAGGCCCTGGGCAGAGAATGGACCAAGTCTTGAAATAAGGGTGGAGAAATTAAACCTCTAAACCATATGTACTAAAGAGTCTAATTTCACGATTAAGTAAATCCTGTTGCAAGTATCATTGCCTACATCATAACACAATGAAATGGAAGTGGGAACATTTTAATGTGTTACACAGAAGCTCAAAGGATCAGATTAATCCAACAATTACCAACTACAGCATTTCTTGAAGTAAGCCTATTCATTTGGAGCAGCTGGCAAATTAGGATTGTTTCAAAAGGTGTTAGGGGACAGAGCTCTGTTGGCAATTTTAATATGGCATAAACTTTCATTTAGGTGGTTAGGGAGCTTGAAGAGTATTCAATTCAGAAGCAAGTGTTAGTTATGCACAATATATCAAATGCAGAACAATTACTTTCCTTTCTTACATATTTCCATGCATTTCAAATCTTGCCTGTACTCAGTTTTGGAAACAGATGAGAATACCACTTAATTGCTTTTTAAAAATAAATAAAAATAAAAATCCTCCTTTCTTTCCACATTCCAGTAACTCAGCTTCTCTGCAGTTACAAAAAGAGAAGGTGTATGCCATACTGAAGGTCTTCTAAAATTCACTGCCTTCAAACCATACAGCTAATGAAGCTTGAACCATGACTGACCTAAGGGTCAAATTGAAATTATACATAACCTTCAGTGGTATTTAGTTTATTTCTTGGATGTTTGGTTTGTTGGGTTGGTTTTTGTTTTTAATGGACCTGCAGAAGTTTTGTTATGCTTCAACAAAATGAAAATGCAAGTAGAGAGCATTTGACACATGCAAACAGGTCCATCTCAACATCCTTTTGTAAGCTAGGACCTATGTGCCACATGTTGAGTGTGAAGGTCTGAGGGCCACTTGTTTATGTGCTTGATTGTACCTGCTTAGAACCAGTCAGGGACCCTGCATTATCATTGTTCTTGATTGCATGGAGGCTTCTAACTACATTCACTTGAGGACACTAAGAATCCCATCAGTCCTTATTACAGTGGTACCTCGGTTTACAAACACAATTGGTTCCGGAAGTTCCAGAAGTCTGTGCTTAACCTGAACTTTCCCACGGAAAGTAATGGAAAGTGGATTAGAGTACTCATCCTTAAGCGTACTTAACCTGAGGTATGAGTGTAATTGGTTCCGGAAGTCTGTACGTAACCTGAAGCGTACTTAACCTGAACTTTCCCATTGAAAGTAATGGAAAGTGGATTAATCCGTTCCAGACGGGTCCGCGGAGTACTTAAACTGAAAATACTCAAACCGAGGCATACTTAAACTGTATTTAACATGGGAACATTGGGGTAGGAACCTATTAAGGCCAGCATGTGCATAAAGACATTGCAGGTGTGGTAAGACATATGCCTGCCCCCAAACTCTGTTTAAATTCCCTATACAGGCCTAATGACCAAGCAGGGCAAGAGTCTGCAGACTAAAGTAGAAAACCAATACAGGAATTATTCCTCACCCAGTCCCCTCATGACACTTCTCCCAGAAAAACGGTCTCCTTCCAGTTACATTTTGCCCCATAAGGGAAAATATAATGGTGCATTTATCTTTGATCATGTTATTCAAAGCAACCGCTGGGGTTGGCTTTTACTAGTGCATGTAGAGAGTCCACTAAGTGCATGCGGACGTATGTCTTTGAAAAAGTTGTGTCCTGCCCTTTCTCTAAGGAGTTCCACATAGGAAATTCCCAGGCAGTCTCTCACTCAGGTATTGTTAAGGTCTAGATTATGTCCTTACACATCAAGAACTGGTAAGCAGTGTTTAACACATGGAATTAACATTAGCTATATTGCAGCCAGAAACGAAAGGGCCTTTTCAGCTCAGACAACACAGGGAATGCTGAAAAGTGCTGTTACTATGTTTGCTTGGGACTTGCATCTGCAGACTGCTTCTCCATTGTCAGAGGATAAACTCCTTGGGAGAAGAAATGACGAGAGCAATGTATCTTAAATTTGTGCTAGGGGAACCATTCCCATCTGCAATCTTGTCTCTGTCTTGGAGAACAGGCTGGTATTTTTCCAGTAGGGCTGGCCTAAATTAACCAAAATTCCAAAAGGATCCAAGCAGGGGTAGTTTATGGATTGTATATTCTAGGTAGTTGAGTGCCCATGCAAGGTACTCAATGGAGAAATGGAGACGATATCACAGCTTTCAAAAAATCAAAATATATGTAATGAAAGAGCAGTTAAATGTCTCTTGAAGATGTTCCAAACCTTTCCTTTTGGATCTTTCTTCCCCTCCTATGCCCTTTCCCCCAAGTCCTCTTTTGGGTCTTCTTTCACCTCCCTACACCTTTCCTCCCCCTCAAAAGTTTGGTGGCTGATTTTGCACCCCTGAATCATTACCCTCTTCTACAGGATCCTCAATGGACCATTAAAAAGGATCAGTAATCATTCTCATTCTCGTCTTTAAATCCATTCTGCTTTTTAAAGGCCTCCTACAGTTCCCTCTCCACTCAACTTCCCCTCAGTGCCCCATGTAATCTCAGGGGACTCGTTACATGTCTGCCTGTCTAGTTATGTGAGGAATTTGTTCCAAGAACCACCATGTAAACTGCAGCTTGGTAGGATTTCTGAATTACATCATAAGCGAGTTGGTTAGAAATATTCCACATCTATGAACCCCTACAAATTGCTCCAAGTTATTCAGCCAAGCATTCGATCAGGGCAAAATGTGATCAAAACTGGCAATGAGGGATTGTATATTTACTCTCTTGAAAGTGTAACACAATAGTGACATGGACAGAAAGAGGCCTCCCCCCCCCAACATGAGGGTGTCAGGAATATGGGCAGGAGTCAGGCTCTGGGGCCTGTAGTGCTTTGCAGGACTGGGGCCTGCCTCAGCTTGTGCTGGAGAAGCAAGGCGTGGCCACACAGGTGAAGACCTCAGCTTGTGCTGGAGAGGCAAGGAGTGGTCACTCAGGTGAGGCCACTTGATACCTCACTGCACCTGGTGGCAGGAGCTGGGAGGGATAAAAGCTCAGCATTTCCCTTCAGCTCTTTGCCACAGCAACGCTATCCCTGCCTGGTTGCATCTGGCCTCTTGATCCTTGCTCCTTGGACCCTTGCCTTGCCGACGCCTTGATTCTTGCTCCTTGGACCCTTGCCTTGCCGACGTCTTGATCCTTGCTCCTTGGACCCTTGCCTTGCCGACGTCTTGATCCTTGCTCCGTGGACCCTTGCCTTGCCGACGTCTTGATTCTTGCTCCGTGGACCCGTGCCTTGCCGACGCCTTGATCCTCGACCCTTGAACCTTCGCCTTGCTTCTTGTTCCTTGAGCCTTCGCCTTGCTCCTTGGACCTTTGCCTTGCGAATGCCTTGCTCCTTGACTCCCAGACCTTCGCCTCTGCCTTGCTCCTTGACCCTGCGACTGCCTGCTGCTGGACCCTCAGCCCTGCACCTGTTCCTGCTTCTACACCACCATCTTGCCTCTGGTCCTGACGCCCGCTGACCGGACTGTGACAGAGGGAACCTTCAAACATCTGGCTCTACCTGCAATCTGAAGTAGTAATCTCAAGCCAGTTTTGCTATGGATATTCTGAAGTGTGTTGTTTGGCTATAAGTCATTTATGGGGAACAATCCTTGGACTCCAATGATTCCTGACTGTTGGCCAGCCTATTGGCTAATGCAATTTAGCAGTGGCAGATGGTCATCACTTGACCTAGTGGGGCAGCTAAGTTAAGATGGAGCCAAAGGGAATATCCTAGGTGAAGGAAACTGGTTCTCATTTTTCCCTCATCCTATTTCCTTACAAGTATACTGTTGATTCAAGCACAACAATGGTGCAGTTGCTTAGCATCAGACTTATTGGTGGGGAACCTCTGGGCCACCGGGTCTTTTTCAGCAGCCCACACCCACCTTTTCTGGACCCAACACCATATATTACATCAGACACAGGAAAATTCAAGCAGTGGACATAAGGAAGGAGAATTTGAAGTCCTCTCAGAGTATTTTTCAACCCTCTTCGAGGTGTCGCGAAAGGTACCAAACTAATGACACAAATGCTGGCTTGGAAAAAAAAATGCACAGAGAAGCAAATGTGTTTTCCTTACTTTCCTCTGATCATTCGCTCTACTTCAGAGCTGTGATTATTATGGCATCAAGGTAAGCACTGTGACAAATTTTAATGAGCTGGCTTAATAGTCTTGTAACTCATTAACCTATGCAAGAAATGCCAATATAAGCATTTGACTCTCAAATGTTTGAATGACCACCACATTATTCTGCCACTTTTAAAACATTTTAAGTACCACTGATAAAAACATCTGCATAAAAATGGAATGTCTTCATCTACAAAGGAGTTGTGTTCTTCTGATTCAATCTGCAGAGCGACATCTTAGCTGTATTTGATCATACTGCCTTTCTTTTAAAATACTATCTTTCCTCAAAGCTAATTTGTGCAAAATCTTAAAGGTGTCTTTTTGGCAACTCCCCAGGTGACTATGAAGACCCCCTCAAAAGACGGGACTTGTCATATGGCTTATTTCAGAGTGACACAGTGTACATTTTAAATGCTGGGATTCAGCATTCAAGCTCTTGGCTAGCTAATGTAGGTGTGACGATGTAATTGAGGGAAAGGATCATATTATTTTCAAGTTGTCAAAGTGGCAGGTTAGCTTGTGAAACCTGGGAATGGCTGTTAAGGGAAAGCAGGCACACTGACCTATGGTGTGTGAAGTAATAATACTGCTGGGATGAGGGATGGGAGAGAAATTCCATTCAGGTTACATTTAAAGGCAAATCTACCTAAGTTGTACTTTCTGGAACAATCAACAGACCGATGAGCAGCCATGATTTCATATTTGCATTTCTCTTAATTTTGCAAATAACGTGTACCAAAAAATTAAATTCATAAAATTTATACACTGCCTGATTGTTTAAAGAAGACCTCAACGGGGTTTACAAATAGATGAAACAATAAAATTGAGAAAAATCCACAACCATACAAAAGCTAAAATACTAAAACAGATTAAAATGACCTAAGCATTCTAAGCATCTGGGTAGGCTTGTCTAAACAAGAATATTTTTAGCAGGCATGAAAATGCATATGCTAGAGGAAAGCATGCATACAAATACATATAAATTAATGAAAATAACACACAAAAATTTCCTAGCAAAGACATATATATTAGGCACAAATGATTCTTTTTGTTAAAATGCTGGACAATTTTCATGAAAGCTGGTCTTCTGAGAGAGGCATGCTTCCCATGTTAGGGTGAGAATGAAAGACTGGAATCTCTGCATAAGGAAAAGAGAATTAGTTAGCAAGGGGTAATTTATTACAGTTAACTTGCAACCATTTGGTGAGTCAGTCAACAGTCTTCTTTATCACTGTTGAGGAGAATTTTCATTCTTCTGGGTTTGATCAGATTCTGGCTACTAGTAAAAATTACACCACTACGTGACTTAACAAATGCTGGCATATGGGTCACAAAAATATCACATAGTTCTGATTACCATCATGAGTTTGGTCAGGCACTTGGTGATATGGGATGATACATGGATTTAAAAAACGAGTTAATAGAATTTACGCAGATGGATATGCAGATGGGTACATAAAATTCACTCTAATGGTACACTCCTATATGCATGTCTACTCACAAACGAGCTCCACTGAGTTCAATGGGATTTACTCCCAGGTAATTTACTGGGATTTACTCCCAGGTAATGGGATTTACTCCCAGGTAAGCATCTGGGCAGCATCGAAATCAGATTGATTATATTCTCTGCAGCCAAAGATGGAGAAGCTCTATACAGTCAGCAAAAACAAGACCTGGAGCTGACTGTAACTCAGATCATCAGCTTCTTATAGCAAAATTCCAGCTTAAACTGAAGAAAGTAGGAAAAACCACTGGGCCAGTAAGATACAATCTGAATCAAATCCCTTATGAATACACAGTGGAAGTGAGGAACAGGTTTAAGGATTTAGATTTGGTGGACAGAGTGCCTGAAGAACTATGGATGGAGGCTCGTAACATTATACAGGAGGCAGCAACGAAAACCATCCCAAGGAAAAGGAAATGCAAGAAAGCAAAATGGCTGTCCAACGAGGCCTTACAAATAGCGGAGGAGAGGAGGCAAGCAAAATGCAAGGGAGATAGGGAAAGATACAGGAAACTGAATGCAGATTTCCAAAAAGCAGCCAGGAGAGACAAGAGGGTCTTCTTAAATGAGCAATGCAAAGAAATAGAGGAAAACAATAGAATGGGGAAAACCAGAGATCTGTTCAAGAAAATTGGAGATATGAAAGGAACATTTCGTACAAAGATTACCATAATCAAGGACAAAAGTGGTAAGGACCTAACAGAAGCAGAAGACATCAAGAAGAGGTGGCAAGAATACACAGAGGAATTATACCAGAAAGATATGGAGGTCTCGTACACCCCAGGTAGTGTGGTTGCTGACCTTGAGCCAGACATCTTGGAGAGTGAAGTCAAATGGGCCTTAGAAAGCACTGCTAATAACAAGGCCAGTGGAAGTGATGATATTCCAGCTGAACTATTTAAAATTTTAAAAGATGATGCTGTTAAGGTGCTACACCCAATATGCCAGCAAGTTTGGAAAACTCAGCAATGGCCAGAGGATTGGAGAAGATCAGTCTACATCCCAATTCCAAAGAAGGGCAGTGCCAAAGAATGCTCCAACTACCGCACAATTGCGCTCATTTCACACGCTAGCAAGGTTATGCTCAAAATTCTACAAGGCAGGCTTAGGCAGTATGTGGACCGAGAACTCCCAGAAGTGCAAGCTGGATTTCTAAAGGGCAGAGGAACCAGAGACCAAATAGCAAACATGCGCTGGATTATGGAGAAAGCTAGAGAGTTCCAGAAAAACGTCTACTTCTGCTTCATTGACTATGCAAAAGCCTTTGACTGTGTCGACCACAGCAAACTATGGCAAGTTCTTAAAGAAATGGGAGTGCCTGATCACCTCATCTGTCTCCTGAGAAATCTCTATGTGGGACAAGAAGCTACAGTTAGAACTGGATATGGAACAACGGATTGGTTCAAAATTGGGAAAGGAGTACGACAAGGTTGTATATTGTCTCCCTGCTTATTTAACTTATATGCAGAATTCATCATGCGAAAGGCTGGACTAGATGAATCCCAAGCCGGAATTAAGATTGCCGGAAGAAATATCAACAACCTCAGATATGCAGATGACACAACCTTGATGGCAGAAAGCGAGGAGGAATTAAAGAACCTTTTAATGAGGGTGAAAGAGGAGAGCGCAAAATATGGTCTGAAGCTCAACATCAAAAAAACCAAGATCATGGCCACCGGTCCCATCACCTCCTGGCAAATAGAAGGGGAAGAAATGGAGGCAGTGAGAGATTTTACTTTCTTGGGCTCCTTGATCACTGCAGATGGTGACAGCAGTCACGAAATTAAAAGACGCCTGCTTCTTGGGAGAAAAGCAATGACAAACCTAGACAGCATCTTAAAAAGCAGAGACATCACCTTGCCGACAAAGGTCCGTATAGTTAAAGCTATGGTTTTCCCAGTAGTGATGTATGGAAGTGAGAGCTGGACCATAAAGAAGGCTGATCGCAGAAGAATTGATGCTTTTGAATTATGGTGCTGGAGGAAACTCTTGAGAGTCCCATGGACTGCTAGAAGATCAAACCTATCCATTCTTAAGGAAATCAGCCCTGAGTGCTCCCTGGAAGGACAGATCGTGAAGCTGAGGCTCCAGTACTTTGGCCACCTCATGAGAAGAGAAGAATCCTTGGAAAAGACCCTGATGTTGGGAAAGATTGAGGGCACTAGGAGAAGGGGACGACAGAGGACAAGATGGTTGGACAGTGTTCTCGAAGCTACGAACATGAGTTTGACCAAACTGCGGGAGGCAGTGGAAGACAGGAGTGCCTGGCGTGCTATGGTCCATGGGGTCACGAAGAGTCGGACACGACTAAACGACTAAACAACAACAACAACAAGCATCTGTAGGATTTCAGGCTTAATAAATCAAGAGGAAAGAGGATTGCAGTAATTATTCATAAGCTTTAATGGACTCAGAATCCATTACCTTAGCTAATGAAAGCCTCTTGTGTATCATAGGAGGCAATTCAGAGAAGACATCTGTTCAGTGTTTAGTTGTGGTTAAACAAGAAAATTATCCTATACTCATCCAAAATCAGGAGAGAGAATAATGGGATGCAGTACCATGATGCTGTGATATACAAAAATAGTGTGTGTCAGGTTGGATTCTCTGCATAAAAACAACTGGAGTGCCTGATGTAGGAAAAGGATCCAGAGAGGGCCCTTGACCTCCCTTGCCCTAAATTTCCTCTCTGAAATTTAGGAGGAGACTGTAGGAAAAAAAATGCAGCCAGGAAAGGCAGAGTTTTTTTATTGGGATGGCTTGTTTTTTAAATGTTTTGGCTACAGTTTCCACTTGTTTGAAAGTTACTTCTATTTTTATAATTGGAAGAGAGGGAAATGATGTGAAATATGAGTCAGAAAAAAACTATCTGGTGATTACCTCACAGCATTCCGAGACAAAACCAACCGAGTTTTGATTTTTATTACTGCTGTACTCTAACCTGTAGTGAGGAGAGAAGATCTGCCTCCTGCTGCTTTGCAAGGTGATGGGGTAGAAAAGGTGCTGCGGTTTAATGGCAAGAGGAAGTTTTGTGCAACTTTCTCCTAAGTAAACTCAAGTGCAAGAAGCAAATTCTCTTGTCAGTTTAGCCAAGAAATGTATGTGCCTTCTGATACCTTGCAATATTTATTCTTGTTCTTTTCTCTTCAGGTGCTTCTGTTTTCACTGGGCCACCTTGTACAATGCTGTCAAAATACAGAACTGACCTCCATTTAGCTCTTTCTTGAGGTCAATATTTTTTTCTGACTACAGCACTGAAATATTGCATCTCTCTTTTACAAACATCTTTGGATGGATTCACTCCTGAGATCTATTACTGGTAGTGAGAACCTGGTACAGACTGTATGACTCCTTACCTTTTCTTTTAGTTGGCAAAAACGGCAGAGAGAGGAAGGGAAGGAAGGAGGGAGGGAGAGAAGAAAGGAAGGATAAGTTTTGGATAAGTCATTAGGTTGACGTCTATTAACAAACTGTTCCTCGTACAACACTGCATAGGGCATATTCTTGTAGTGAGCATGCAAGCTAACATAACAGAAATCCAAGACCCTGATCCACCACACTGTCCCAAATTTAAAGTGATGATGATGATGATGTCCCTGCCCAGTTCTTCTTGGCTCCATTGGGGTCTGCTGGTGGGGGAACCTTTCTGAGAATCTCTGCTGCTTCTGTAAAAGGTGCAGCAGGGTAGACGCTGCTGCTATCAGCATCACTTGCCCTGCTACAATGGAACTCCAGTGGAACTCCCTGAAATGGGGCAAGGAAGATCACAGAGTTCGACCCAACAAGGAAACTGCTGAATCCTAGCCAGCCCCGGTACAAGCAGTGGTTCTGATTCAGCCCTCTCTGCTGCACCAGCCTATAACTATAGGACTGCCATACGTCTGGATTTCCTTGGACATTACCAGGATTTCAAAGGCAGAATTGACTCCCAGGTGGAGGGATTTCCGAAAGGCTGTGCTTTGTCCTGGAGCTTAGGCAAGTCAATTGAAAAATTGTGCCTTTTGGCGTTTTACTAAAAAAAGGAGCTAGGAGTAAGGATTGTTTCCTCTGACATCATGAACTGTTTTCTTTCAGAACGGACAATATAATTCCATATTCTGTTGACATGTTACAGAGATAGTGAATGCTAAGTCAAAAGTAACTATGTTGTGCATTCTTTCTCTATATTATTAACATCAAATTGGGTGACAACAATAAACTTCATATTGTTTCAGACCTATTTTTAATATCCTTAGTTTTTTTCTTTTAAATTTCCCATATAGTAAGGTTTAATCGGAATTAGGTTCCTATGAAGGTGTTATTTCATGTAACCATTCCATATGTACTAAACAGTTTTGTGACTGATTTACTACCAGTGCAAAAACTCTACTCTTCTTCTGCCTAGAGAATGGTTGATGAAATCTCTGCGGAAACGGACAAATTGACCAACAGAAACTTGGATCTAATATGTGTGAAATATATCCAAGAACTTGATATTCTTGATCAATGAGCTGTGCACAAAAATGGTGCCTATTTATCCCCCTGTAGAACTCAAAGTGTAACTGCATGAGATTAGCAAGAAAGTTACTTCTGGAATAATTCTGTTTTAGTTTGTAGTGTGGGCTTGTATGTGTGCAAGCCTAACACCCAGCTGTTGATGGTTGGGCTTATAACTTAGGACCAAGCACACTCACCTCCTTGCCAGCAGTAATATGTCCTGCTAATGGCAGAGGGAAAGGAGCTCTGCTATGATAGAGGCCTGAGATCCATCGAAGTGGATGGTAAACTACCATTGGCAATCCTGTTGCCAACAACAAACAGAAATCCCCAAAATGAGGTGTTTCGGTTGGAGCAAAACCATAGGTTTGGGATCCTCTGAGGACCTCCATTTTCTGGCCCCTCAGAGGCAACAGCATAAATAGATACTCCCTACATTTACCTTCCCTTGAGTTCATATTGGTGTTAGTATAGATAAAACTATTTAACATGGAACTTTACACTAATTACACAGAAAATGTATAAATCCTTCAAGTTAACACTGAATGCACTTGCCTCTATAGTTCACATCAATAATAGATAGTCCTGGGTTTTAGTAGAGAGAAGCTCTATAATAGCCCTGTCCTCCAGTATTTTCTTATCATCTTCTTGCTTGCTCCTTCATTGCATGTCAGTACAGGCTCTGGTTCTATAAATAACAGGAACTGGTCTAGACTGACCACTATTTCAATCTCCTATTGTCACTTCTGTTTCCTTAGGCAGAACACTGAACAACTTTCATTTACGATTGTTGCTTTCTTTAATAAAATACATGGGCTCCGAAAGTTTCTTCCCCTACAATTTCAGCTCTTGGGATGTTCAAAGAAAATCATGCAATGTTGACCCCTGACTTTTCTGGAATTGCTCAGCAGCATCCCCTCTTACAAAAAAAGATAATATTTCCTTATTTCCCCTCCTCCCCAATATATTCAATCTGCAAGGCTTTCTCATCATCTAGTTCTTTCCAACTTCATGTTATCACTTTGACATTCTTTGCAAAAAAATAAATGAATATTAGCTTAAGAACAGTTGAAGATAACACTAGAACTATTTTGGGGTGCACATTGTTGATGGTGCTACTGAGCCTCAACCAACAGCAATGGATCCATAAGTACCCCCAAACTATTACCTGCTTCTTCAGAGAGACTATAGCCCCATCAAGAGCAGGCCACCTTCCAACCATTCAGTCTAGGGAATTGCCCACTAACAGTGCTTCAGTATTATCTGGCTTGAGCTTCAATTTGTTGGCCCTCATCCAATCCATTACCAAGCCAAGACAACAATTTGGCACATTCACTGCCTTACCTACAGATGGAAAGGGCAAGTAGAGCTGCGGGTCACCAGCATATTCCTGACAATATATTTCAAAGCTTTGGATAACCCCATTCAGTAGTTTCATGTAGATTTAAAACAGCATAGGGGATACAGCCTTCAATTTGAACATGGAATTCTTTATAGTATGGATTTTATATGCATAGCTGCCAAGTCTCCCGTATTCCCCGGGAAAACAGCTGGAAAAACTGATCCCCCCCCCGGTTTATTCTGGCGCGGTGGCCATTTTGGAACTGGGCGGAGCATGCTCAGAAGCGACTTATGATGCTGCTCTGCCCAGTTCCAAAATGGCTGCAGTGCTACTTCCGGTCTGTTACTTCCGCCCGGTCCCTTATTTCTCCGACAGCAACTTGGCAGGTATGTTTATATGTTCATAAAAGTGCTGAGCACCTAGATTTTCCTGACACAAAAGAGCTTTGAAGCTCTCCCTCTGCCTTGCTTTCCAAGCAGACTTTCTCCTCTCACAGGGTCTAGGAAGCTCTTGTGAAATTCCACAGGAACTTGGATGGCCCCACAAACATCTCATAAGAGCATCCTGTGGCTTCTGGAGCTGGCACAGCAATATCAATATCCAACTTTTGAATCCTGCTTTATTACTTATGTATTGAAGAGCATCTTTTATGATTTGTTTATATTGTATACTATCATTTGCTGCCCTGTTGACATTATATAGAGTTTTTTTAAGAATTGACGTTGCATTCCCATGTATGGTCACGTGTTGCTCCATGTTTGATTCTGGAGCTTACTCCATCACACAAATTCAAACCGCCAATCGGCATTTCCAATCGGAAAGCCCAAGAGGCTCAGTGGTCTAGACCACAATGCCACCCGCTTCCTGCCATTACCTGTACCTTATCAAGGAGTACCTGCTCTGGGAAGGTATTTGAACAACCAGAGGCGTGATTATTAAATTGGACATAAAAGGGTGAGGGTGTGTGTAATATAGCTAAGTACTCTTTTCTTTTTCTTCTTCATTTTAACCAGGAAATGTGGCAAAGTAGCTGAATCCATGTCAGATGCCAGAAGTCAATGCCCTTCCTAAGAGGTCAGTCTAGGGAATTTCCTCCAAACATCACCATTTTCAGTTTTGAGAAGAAGAGAGCAAGCAATACCGCAAATCATTCCAAGCAATGCCCACATGACAGTTACCTTTCGTTTTGCTCAATTTTATGTATTTCTCCTAGGTTCATTTGTAATAAAACTCTCTTCTCTTTAGCTTTCAAACAGAGCACACAAAAGTAATTGCAGTTTGCTAAGAGCACAAAACTTTCAGGAAATATAATGGCTGTCAAATAATTGACAGTCATTTTCTTCCTTTTCGTTTCCCCCTTCTTGTGAAGCCTATAAAAATATAAACCTTTTTCTTCTTGTGAAAGATATTGGTATTTTCCTTTTTAAACTTCTCACAAATGACCCTTTTTTAACATTTCAGGCCAAATAGCTTCCCTGAAGCCCCTCTTGCATGTTAAGAGCAGCAGAGAAACCCCTCTTAGTCATAGCTGCCAAGTTTTCCCTTTTCTCGCGAGGAAGCCTATTCAGCATAAGGGAATTTCCTTTTTAAAAAGGCAGAACTTGGCAGATATGCTCTTAGTAGTTCCACCACTCTTCGAAGTTCGGGGGGGCAGCGTACCAGAGGACATTCTTTGTGATAACTGCTAGGTTGTAGAACTCCCTCCCCAAAGAGGTGTGTCTGGCATCTTCATTATACAACAACAACAACAACCTTTATTACGGTCCATAGACCCATCAATTCATTACAAAGTGATACCCAATAAGGACATCCTGCCTTCAGGTTTCAAAACCATTTTGTTCAAACTTAGAGTTGGGATCATTGATTCTTGCAACCACTGACAGAAACTTCACCACTGCTAATGTTCTAGCATTTGACCAGTCTTCCAATTTGAACTTGATATAATACTCCTCTGATTTTCCTGGGATCAGGGCTAGCAAGGGTGAAATCAATTCAGCCCTAGCTTGCTTGAACTTTACACAGTGCAGCAAAATATGTTTTATAGAGTCTGTGTCTTGGGCAAACGAGCACAGTCTTTCCTGGTAGGAGACTCCTCTCATCCTACCTTCCAGCACTGCAGAGGGGAAAACGTTTAATCTGGCTTTTGTGAATAACCTTTGGTAGTCTGTTACAGTCAGGTTTTTAATGTAAGCTGTTAACTTAAAAACATGCCCATATTGTGCTCCTACTGCCAACGGACTGCAGACTGCATGTGATCAATGTCGCTTCTATATATGCTGTATAATGTGGTATGCTGAAGATGAACCACTTTGCTATGGCCTTTGACATTGAGACACATGTTTTTGAGACCAGTCATATTCCTAGGAACATGGTTTTTTAAAACTCTTTTTGACATTGAAGTTCAGATTGTTGTAATCCACCCCAGGGCCTCCTGGAGAAAGTTGGGTTATAGAAATATTAACCATAGTTCTGTACATCCTCTTTTATACCAAGCTTCAGTCTACACACCTTCTGGGTCTCTCATGGTAACTTCTCATATATATTCTCGCCCCCCTCAAACATCAGAATTAATAATTCTTTTCAAAGATGTATGCTCCGCCAGAGAGGGAGAGTCTAAATGGTCATTTCTTTCCTTACACGTGGCCACAGAGATGAACAAGAACAGGATTTCTCGATCTCTGAATTGGAAAATAGACATTTGTGATACTTCATTACACATTCTTCTGCTCACATGGGTATTAATGCTGAGGCAAGAGGAAAAGTAAGTGAAGGAGCAGCCTTGAAACAACTGACATTTAAACATATTCTCAAAGGGAAAATGGAAACCCAATTTAAGATGGTGGGTGCTGAATTCAAGCTTGCCTCTTTCGTTCAGGCTGGGAATGGTTTGGATTTCACCCATATCAGGAAACTCGTATGCTGAGCATAGAGATCCTCTGCTACTGGTTCAGAGTTCAACAGATGGACAACATCAGGTTACCCAAGAAATGCCTGATTGAGCTCGTGAATGGATTACCCCTCAAAAACTGGGTACATCACACTGCACAACTGATGGGCAAATATGATCTCTCAATGTCTGAGCTTAAAGAGCTTCCCCTACATGCTCAGATTCCCCCCCCCCCCCGAACATACCATAAGGACAGTGGCTACTAAAAATGACTTAAACTCCATGTATTCATCCACATGTGCTCCATTATATTTTAAACTTAGAGAGGCCCACGAACATACGTATTTTAATGAATTGACTTTTGTACAACTCCGGGAAGCTTCTACAGAGTTACGATTAAACACAATAAACTTTGCTTATAGAGATGGGAGACACAGAGGCATTCCAGTAAATGAACGTGTTTATATTAGAGGATGGCCTGAATTAGAGGACCTTACGCATTATATGTTATGTTGTCCTTTATACAGTGATGCGAGAGAACGGTTTTTGACACCTATAATGACAAGGTCCCCTGGCCAGAATCCTTCTGATATGATTCTTTATCTCCTTGCAGACACAGATAAATATGTGACCTGGCGTGTAGCACTTTTTGCAACCGCTGCCAGGAAAATTAGAAAAAAAAAATATTGCTGAGGTAGCTATTAACTGTAAAGGAGATTAATTTATCTGACCCCGTCCATACCAAGATGCATTTCTCTCACCAAAGTTGTACACAATTATCAATTGTATTGTTTAATATTTCTTTTAATACATCAGTGGCCATGTGATGATTTTAGTTTATAAATTTTATTATTTAATGTTTCAACTGGTATATTAAAGTGTTTCTATAGCTTTGTGCTGATTAGGTCATGTTTTGATAAATAAATGTTCTAAGTTTCGTACCAAATTTGTATATATTTTACTGAATGACATTGTATACATTGCAGCAGCCTTTGGCTATAAGCAATAAACTTGATACCAATACCACCCATATCAGAATAGCTCTGTTTGACCATTGTCTCCCACACATCATTTGATTTCTTGAAAGGAAATTGGCCCTGAAACTGATTCTCCCTTCTTGTCCATTGCACCCCTACAGCCAGCAACGTCCTCTTCCTTCTGTGGAAAGGCATCCATCAATTGTGGAGAGTCTTCTCTGCTCACGGAACCCAGACCTTCCTGGATTCTACATCCTCCAAGTACGGGTCTATTTCTTGGTTGTTAGGTGGAATTACTGTTCCTCATACTAGTGTTCCCTGGAAGGTAAGGGCTGTCATAAGCACCACAGGCTGGCTGTAAACAGGCTCCTTGCTGTTGCAGGATCATTTGCCCCATCAAGAAAGAAGTATTATGATATTAAGGTTATTACACCCTGAGAACAAGATCCAGCTGGTGATGCTAAATTTAGTTTCACACTGTGACTTGTGGGAATTTCTTGCAGATGGCACTCATCTCATCTGCATTGGCAAAGGTAAAAGCAATGTAATTTCATTACTTGCATTGAGCCTCATTCTGTGACGTATGGTGCAAAGCACTGACACTCTGAGAAGACATATTAAGCTGTTGGTTAGATAGCATTCAGATAATGAAATGGCCTCAGCCCTTGCGCGCGTGAACAACATATGAATCATTGGGGTTTGCCATTTGCCAGGTGCTTTACTTTTACATCCCGCAACATTTGTGGCATGCCACACTTACTGAGCATCAAACACAAATGGGCACTTAGCCATAAAGCTATCACTTAGTCCGGTGTCATATATCTGTTTTTGATTTAGAAACTCTTTTAACTGCAGGTATAAAATATGTGCCTGCTTTCATTCGATGCAAAATGGCTTTAAAATGAGAGTAAGTTCACTTGAGATCATTATTTTCATGATGTCTATACCTGCTTACCTGAGAGTAATCCCCACTTAGCAGTTCTCTATATGACTCCACTGTTACTTTATTAAGCACAACATACAACCAAAGTTAATAATAATAATAAAAAGAATGAAGGCAAAAGTGAGTTGTTGTTGTTTAGTCGTTTAGTCATGTCCAACTCTTCGTGACCCCATGGACCAGAGCACGCCAGGCACTGCCTCCCTCAGTTTGGTCAGACTCATGTTCGTAGCTTTGAGAACACTGTCCAACCATCTTGTCCTCTGTCGTCCCCTTCTCCTAGTGCCCTCCATCTTTTCCAACATAAGGGTCTTTTCCAGGGAGTCTTCTCTTCTCATGAGGTGGCCAAAGTAGGAGCCTCAGCTTCAGGATCTGTCCTTCCAGTGAGCACTCAGGGCTGATTTCCTTCAGAATGGATAGGTTTGATCTTCTTGCAGTCCATGGGACTCTCAAGAGTCTCCTCCAGCACCATAATTCAAAAGCATCAGTTCTTCAGCAATCAGCCTTCTTTATGGTCCAGCTCTCACTTCCATACATCACTACTCGGAAAACCATAGCTTTAACTATACAGACCTTTTTCGGCAAGGTAATGTCTCTGCTTTTTAAGATGCTGTCTAGGTTTGTCATTGCTTTTCTCCCAAGAAGCAGGCGTCTTTTAATTTCGTGACTGCTGTCACCATCTGCAGTGATCATGGAACCCAAGAAAGTAAAATCTCTCACTGCCTCCATTTCTTCCCCTTCTTTTTGCCAGGAGGTGATGGGACCAGTGGCCATGATCTTTGGTTTTTGGTGTTGTTGTTTTTTTGATGTTGAGCTTCAGAAAAAAAGTGAGTAAACAAAAGTGAGTGAGCAAAAAGTGAGCCAAAGTGAGTAAACAATGTCATTTTATTATTTTATATTCATTCCTGGTGTGATGCAGAATCCCTAATTTTCAGGATTGTCTCTTTCTTATATTTGTGCCCAGTGCTTTTCTTCTAGAAAAAAAAGGTGCCGGTGTGTCCTTGACTACCCCCTGAAAAAAGTGGTTGTGTGACATATAGCTTCAGACTTCTTTATTTACATAAACAAGAATGACTTCAAGCATTTCTATTCATCTCAAGAACATTTGAGAAGAGAACAAACCACAAAACATTTACCCTTCAAAATTGCCTAATTGTGAGCTTATATGAGCCATTTGCTTTGAATGCTGAAGTTAAATCTAGGTTTTATTTTTTTAAAAAAAAATAATTGGAGCCTATTAACACACACTGCTCTTTATGTAAGTAAGGACTTTGTTTAACTTTCCAGGTTAGCCTCTTTCTTTGAGTTTCTCTCAAATGGTGGCTGATGACGTTTAAAGGGGTCACTTTTTCTTCCCCTGCCATTAAAATGGCAAAGTCACATTCAAGTGAATCAGCTTTGTAGGAGCATAACTTCAGAAGGAAGAAATGGAAGTATGGTAATTTATTCAAGAAACTGATGGATTCTTTACACTTAAATGATCTAAGCTACAAAGTGATTTAAATTGTCACATTGCACTTGGAACCTTTTCTCCCTCCTTCAGAAAGAAGCTGGTGGGACAAATTTTCTCAAAAGGAAAACTTCCGCCATTCAACTTCAATTCACATCAAAGAATAAAAATAGTCACTTTGTTGGGGGAAGCACTTGTCAGTCCTAGCAAGAGATTCTTCCTATAAATGAAAGAATTTCTTTGATTGGCAAGGAGCAAGGGGTGGTGTGAAGCTGGAAAATTTGGGTCTTGACCTAGCCAAAGTTAAACACTCTTAACACCATTTATTTCTGTATGAGCATCCGCTTAATTGTTCCCCCAAGAGACACTGACTTTCCCCAAGGCAAAATTTACCCTGTAGCACATGTTATGAATAGCTTCCTTATTGCTTGGGGTCATTTTCACAAGACCATTGCACTGCACAAGAATAAAAGAGAGAAAGAGAGGGAGGGAGGGAGAGAGGGAGTCTTTCCTAGATCAAAACTTATGATGTCCTTCAGTTTTTACTTACATGAAGCAAATATAAATATGCCAGATTCATAGCTGCCAAGTTCCGGCCTGAGAAATAAGAAACTACTTTTCATGCTGCTCTGCCCTGTTCCAAAATGGCCGCCGCGCCAGAATAAACTGGGGAAAAACAAAAAAAAAATCGGTTTTTCCGGCTGGGAACAGCTGGAAAAACGGGGGTTTCCCGGGGAATACGGGAGACTTGGCAGCTATGCAGATTATGAAAGTCTGTGACAGGAGATGAAACACTTAAGAAAACCAGCAAATAAATATTCTAGGAACAGCAAAAATAGCCAAGACAAAAGTAAGGCTATCTGTTTTCCAGTGTTGTCAGTGTTGTTGAGATCTTTAATTAAGATGTTAACAATATTTTATTCCAATGCACATAATGTAGTCCCAAAACATCTGGAGGGCCAAGTTTGCCTATGCCTGTTTTAATCTGAAAGTCAAGCTGCTTCAGTGATCCAAGCTTTGCAATGATTGCAGTTCTGCTCTGCTTCCAGCTGCCTTAAGTCCATCGGTCTTTCTTGGGAGGAAATGCTGCAGAAAGACAATGAAGCAAAGCCTTTTTCTTGGTACTTTGGGCAAAGGGGAGCTGTCAGCTCAATGCAACTGCCCACTTCCTGAGCCAATATTTAGAATACTGTTGTTGAAATGAAGCTGGCCTGGCACTTTCCTATTGGTTTTCAACTTTTATTCTTTTTAATCCTTATTTATTCTAATGAATTGGAAAGATTTTACCAGGCTCTTAACAAAAAAAAGGACTAGAGCCACCTAAGGGAAGCTTTAACAAGTATAGTGAAATTTCTCAAGAAACAGAGCAGGATTTTCATTCATTGCTAGGTTGCTCTTGAATTCCACCCAAAGCAAAATGCAATTCAATTTGGAGGTTCTTAAACAAAGTACAGGCAGAATTTCATGGAGAACTAAAATATTGGATAAGACTTTTAATACTTATAAAAGCACAATCGAGTACCACAACTCGTGTTTCATAAGGATTTGCAAATGTGTCCGTTTCAGTTTCTCATTTTTCCAATCTAAAATTTCATTCCCCCCCCCAATCAGTTTTCTGCATCCTCTACATTCCCACATCTTTTTAAAAAAGATATAAAAATCCATCCTGAAAATCCATCAGTGTTTTAGTGCAAATGTATCCTAATGTAGTATGCACATTTTTATATGCTATTTTGCCTAATAAACATATTTTTCTGCACAGTAATTTCTGATAAAAGGCATTTTTGTATGCTATTTTTGTATGCAATTTTCATGGATTGTCATTGACACTTTACCCCAGTGTATGGATTTTTGTATACATTGCCATCCATTGCAAATTTTGGAGAATTTTGGAGTAGTGCAGATTTCAAAAGATGGCTGTGTTTCACTTTACACATTGTTCCAGAAAGTGCAAATTATACAAGTTCACCTTTAAATGCAAACAAATTCAAATTTCCTTCCCATCCCTAGTACTTCTTAGATCAGATTTGTAAGTTGTTGTGTGAGTTTCCTTGTAAACCTATTTCCAAAATATTCAATATTTTTTACTGCACCTCTTAAACAACATTGCTACCTTATTTCCAGAGAGAATCGTATGTCCCTCATTGTTGCATGGAAGACAAAAAAAATTCCCCACTAATCACTACATCTCCATCACAGAAAAATGGAATATATATATATATATATATATATATATATATATATATATATATATATATGCCTGCCATCCAATTATGAAATATATGGAACCTCAGTCAGAAAAAGGACATGTCTATTTTTGACTTATTTTATATTAGATTGCTGCCTCCTGTTTACTTGTGCCTCTAGCTTTGAAACACCCCAGTGATTTAAATTAGGATAATAAACCTTGTGAACTGTGAGAGCATTTGGAAAAATAAATAAATAAGCATCTAGTGCTGGTGAAATAGACAGATACATAAATCTCCTTATGTCTGGATTTTCCCAGACACTACTGGGATTTCAAAGGTTGAATGTCCATTCAACGTCAGGAGGAAATTTCTGAAAGGCGGCTCTTAGACAAATGGCGCATTTGGAGTTTTCCTTTAAAATGCTCAACAATTTTCAGGGTGTCCTGGTTTTCGCTTTTGGAAATATGGCAACCCTATCATTGGGAAATAAAAAAAGAAAGAAAAGCAGCCATAATTACTTCTTAAAAATGCATCTTCTGGGAGTCCTAATGCCATAAGGTTTGGTGAAAAATAACATTTCTCATACTCATAAGCTGGGCCTCAGTGGGGTAGCCTTTTCTCCTCCTCACCCACTCTCTGGCAGCTGCTACAAGCTACCCAAGGGAGGAGGCTGGCAGCGGCAGCCATGAAGAGGCCATTGAGACAGGGGCAGAGAAGGGGGTGCGGTAGGGGTGGCCCACCCCGGGTGTCACAAGAATGCTGGGTGGCACTCACCGCGGGGCCTGCAGTACACCCGAGCCACGCATCTCTCCTGGGAGTGACGCAGTGGCTTGGGTGCCCACAGGCTCCGCCCTGCCCCAAACAGTCCACCCGCCACCTCCCCCTCAGCTGTAGCCCTGCTGGTCTTGCCCCTGGGCGCAGGGCGCACACACCGTCCCAGGTGTCCAATTGGCTTGCTCTGCCGCTGCATAGAGAGGCATCAGGATGCTTCCTCACAGCATCAGCTACCGCCACTCAGGACAAGCACCAGCTCATCCTCCCGTCTGAGCTTGGTGGGAACAGTAGTAGCAGAGGAAATGAGGACATTCCTGGATCAAATCAGAAGTTGGGCTGGCTTTTGTCATTCTGGGACCGTCCCTGGAAAATCAGGACATTTGGAGCGTATGGTAGCGTTGCAAAAGGACAGAAAAGATAAACCCAGATGTTCACTGTTAGATAAGCATCTCTAAGTAAGAGAAGCGTTAAGTTCTGTTTGGGATGGAAGATGACCAAGGGGAACTTAAAATTATAAATCGTACAATGAGAAAATTGTCTCCCACTCAGAAGATAACATCACAGGATCACCCAATGGTTTACAATAAATTCAAGCAAGACAAACGACAGCATTTCTTTTCCACACTGTATAATCTAATTATGAATGTCCACATTGCTCCTAAATCACTGGAAGCCTCTTGCCCGCAGCTATGCATGAGCTAGGCTGACACTAGTACATTCACTAATGTGGATGATTTTACAGCATCTGAACTAGGCCTTCGGAATAGACTGCCCCACTTCTTGTCGCACTCCCCTGTCTCACCCATTCCTCTGCCTCCCCTCAACCAAGCTCATTGTGAACATTTAAATAAGGAAGGCTTACATTGCAATCCTAGGAACGTCTACCCAAAAGTATTTTCTATTGAGATTGATGGGTAGCACATAAAATTTCAGCTTTAGAGGTTTTTCATAACCATCACCAGGCCCTTTAAAAAGGTAAATTATTTTTTTTCCAGAACTTTTTTGAGAATCCGTCAGAAAGCTTAATCTGTAGCAGCTAAAAAATCTCCAACTGATCACAGAAAATGCATCTGAAGAGTAGCTCTTGTTTACATTCATTTTGTTTAGCAAAACCTTGTTCAACAGAGAGCTATAAATAATTCCAGACACTTGCAATTAGTGTTTGTTTCAGTGCCTGCACCTATGAAATTGCAATATTCATCACATGGATGTACCAAGCCGTCCCTTGTTTTAGTACAAGGGACCATAAACTTTACAAAGCGGCACTCTTTTCATGTAGCTTAATGTAACGCTTTTCAGGCTGGTGAACACCGTATTTTACAATGCATTTTCACAAATCATTGCCCCAGGTCTTACCAATTCCTGCGGGGTGGGGGGAATGCATCTATTGGGTATCTAACTACTGCGTACCATGAAAATATCTTCTTTTGCAGGATACGGTTTGTTATATGCATATCATAGGAGTCTAATTGTTTCTAAAGTCATGCTTGCTCAAAAAGTTTTGTCTTGGGCGCAAACTTCAGGCTCATAGGATATGCTTTGTTTTTCACTGGAATCCCAAGATCTATGAAACACAACCAATGCAAAAGGCATATCATTGGAATGGAAGAACATGATGCTATGGAACATATTCCAATTATAGGTGTTTTTTCCCCTAGAATCAAAACTGTTCTGAGCTCACAGTCATTTCTAGGGCCGGCCCAAGACACTTTGGCACCTGAGCAAACCACAAAATGACACATCTTCCCACCAAAGAAGAAGAAGAAGAGGAGGAGGAGAGTTTGGATTTGATATCCTGCTTTATCACTACCGGAAGGAGTCTCAAAGCAGCTAACAATCTCCTTTCCCTTCCTCCCCCACAACAAGTCAGGCTGAGAGACTTCAAAGAAGTGCGACTAGCCCAAGGTCACCCAGTAGCTGCATGTGGAGGAGCGGTGAGTGTGTTAAGTATAATTGTTTAATTCCACACTGAAATGGAGAGTGCCTGTATGTATATTGCTGAAGGGTTTAACGCTGGAAAATTCTATCCTAGGGTGCTGGTGGTTTTATTCTGAGTTTATTAAGGGAAGCAGGCCAACCCTGTTTCTGAAGCTGACAACACTATTGTGTGTGGAGACCCTTTAACCTGACCTAGAAATAAATTCAGACATGACTCAAATTTTTGGTTTGTTTTTTGGCAGAATTTAGGCCACAACTTTATTGATTACAAATCAAGTGAGTGGTTGCATAGGCTCTGGTTCGAAAAGCTACCTACGGTAGCGCTGACTCTGGGCAACAAACCTGGGACAGGAGCCGTCGGATGACTGGGCCTGGGTCCACCCAGATGCACCCTAAACTCTGGCTCAGGGCACAACCCCGCTGGGGGAAGACCAACCATGAGTCCTAGGATTCCTTTTACAGGAATACCCATGCATAGGGATGGCTAGGAATCCTGCCACCCCTATCAACCAGAACCAGAGCCTATCTGCCAACCTTACAAGTTGTGATGATTTGCTACGCAGCAGGTGAGACCCAAGTGGCACCAACCAATCAGCCAAATGGGGAAAATTCCTGCCGTGCCCCTGTCCCAATGATAGGTGACACATGACTGCATAGCAAGGTCAAGCGCAAGCCCTAAATTCGGGAGAGGTGGGTGGGTGTTCCAATGCACTGTGACTGGAAAAGAGGATCTCGAGGGTCACGTAGCAGTTAAATAGTGCTCCCTCTGACTCCTTGACTGGCATGCCCATAGCCCAATTGCTCCCCATCAGAGCGACCACCAATAGGGTGTTGTGGCTGCTCCAATTGTCCCCGCCCTAACACCTAGGCCTGATTGCCGGGTCCCACTGCAAAGCGTGCCCTCTCTTGCAGGGAGGACCCGATTTCTGGTGGTCTTGCATCAGGGCTTTGGGGAGGGAGCCGGGAACATAGGAATCTGTCTTGTGCTGAGTCAGACCCATCTAGCTCAGTATTGTCTACATTAAGTGGCAGATTGGGTCCTCCCTAACAGAGGGCACGTGTTGCGGTGGGACCTGGCAACCAAACCCTGTGTTGTGGGTGGGCATGTTTGGATGGCCACAACACCTGATTGGAGGTTCCTCAATGCTGGGAGGATTCAAGCCAATGGGGTGCCAGCAAAAGTACATCGAGGGACCTCTATTTAAGCCCATGCACACATCCCTGAGCTTCCTCTTTGGGGCTCAGTGCATCGGAACACCCGTCCACCTCTCCCTATATTTAGGGCTTGTGCTTGACCTTGCTATGTCATCGTGTGTCACCTGTCATTGGGACAGGGGCACGGCAGGAATTTTCCCCACTTGGCTGATTGGCTGGTGCCACTTGGGTTTCGTCTGCCGCGTAACAAATTGTCACAACTTGTAAGGTTATGGATAGGCTCTGGTTCATGTGATAGGGATGGGAGCAGGGTCTGGCCATCCCTATGTGAAGGGTATTCCATTAAAGGAAACCAGGGACTCTATGGTTTCGTCAACCCTAAGAGGGGTTGAGCCTGTGCTTGAGTCCAGGGGGACATCTGGGTGGTGGACTGGTTGGACACCGCCTTCCACTTTGCCAGGTGTTCACCCGAGGCTGACCTATGGTTGGTGCCCAGGGTCAGTGCTGCCTGCAAGGGTGCAGGGAGCCAGTCGAACCAGAGCCTATGCAACCACTCACTTGATTGTAATCAAAAAAGTTGTGGCCTAAATTCTGCCAAAAACCAAACCTAAAATTTGAGTCATATCTGAATTTATTTCGGGTGGTGGTAAAAAGGTCTCCACGCAACAGTTCTCCAGGGTTTTGGCCAAGGAGGCATTTCCAGCTCTACCTGGAGATGTCAGGGATTGAACCTGCAACCTTCGACATGCAAAACAAATGTTTTACTGCTGATCCAAGGGGAGAGAACAGAGAAGGGAAACTGTCACTAGGAATCATAGAATCATAGAGTTGGAAGAGACCACAAAGGCCATTCAGTCCAACCCCCTGCCAAGCAGGAAACACCATCAAAGCATTCTTGACATATGCCTGTCAAGCCTCTGCTTAAAGACCTCCAAAGAAGGAGACTCCACCACACTCCTTGGTAGCAAATTCCACTGCCGAACAGCAAATTCCACTGCTGAACAGGAAAGAGGGGCCATTCTTCTTATATGCACCTTTTGGAAATCAAAATCTAATACAGCTGCTTTTGAATTGTCCTGCTAGCCAATATTTACTGCATGTGTCTCAAACTCACTTTTTGGCATGCTTTCATTAACATTCCTCATTGTCTCTTTACTGTCATTAACATTTAAACAAGTGGGACTTCTCTGTCTTCATTTCCAGAGAATAATGCTCAGAAGGCTATTTTCATATTTCTTTACAATTAAAAAGAAAATTGTGTCTGCTCAAATACAGTGATCTTTCCATACAAAATTGGCTGCTTGGCTTTCCTGAAAGTTGTTTGTAAAGCCCCTTTTAATTTAAGCATTTGAGATGGAAATCAGTGGAAAACAAAAACCCAGATGCAACACTTTTCTTTTCTACAATACGCACTGATCTGAGCCAGCCCGTGCTTGAAAAGTGTGTGGATGTGTATAATTATTATGCCAACCAAAGAGAAAAATAATAATCATAAGATGTTAAAATACAAAATTACCCCAGATGCCCTTGTCTTTTTTTGTTCATCAGTTATTCAGGCTGAACAAGAAAATATGTACTCTTTATTTTAGGCTGAAAATACGCTTTTAAAGAGTTGTCACTTGGAGTTAACCATGTTGCAGAAGCAGCAACAGCTCGTGAGGTAGTTTGCTGGAAGTATAAAGGCAAAGTGTTGCTGATCAGTGACTGGGGGCATGGGATCTAGTGCCGTTATCAGAGACCAGTGCTTTTTTCTGGGGGTACCCCTAAACATGTTGTGAATCTTTGTACTTTTGTCCATTTACTGTATTTATTTTTCCTGATTTGAACTATAAAATGGGGGGGGGGGGTTGAGTCAAAATGAGAGTACCCCTAAACATTTTTTTTCAAGAAAAAAAGCACTGCCAGAGACCATCATGAAGTAGCACCGTAACTACTGTACAGGCACAGGGAGATGAAAAGCTGCTGAACTCTTCACAGAGCCAAGTGCCTCCTCCTAACACCCCTACAATTTCTCCCCTGCAAAAGAGGCTTCCGTTTTCCTTCCTAATTCTTTGGGCACTTAAGATTTTCCTTAGGATATCTGCAAGTGCAGAGTTCTGAGCTTAGCATAGCATTGTGAGACGGCTAAAAGTAGTCATAGCTGCCAAGTTCTCCCTTTTTTAAAAGGAAATTCCCTTATGCTGAATAGGCTTCCTCACGAGAAAGGGGAAAACTTGGCAGCTATGAAAAGTAGTGTATGGTTTCTCCCTGGTTGCCAATGTGTCTTGATATGAAAAAGCCCTTAAGAGAAGCTGCTATATCTTTCCCAAGCTTTAACTGAAGGGGGGGGGGCCTCTGGGCATTTCACTGGTGAGCTTGGTTTGATTTCTCAGGAAAGAAAAGGGGTGGGAGATCCTGTTTTAGCTTTCTTGAGAAACCAAGATTGGGAGCATTCCGGATCTCCCTCAGCATGCATTGATAAATAGCACAGCCTGGCTCGCAAGCATGGAAGTCTGACCCGAATATCCCTGGTTTGCCTTGTTATTCAGGGCACCCATAGAGGGTCTGCATTCTTACTAGATGTCCTGCTTCCCTCAACCTCCCTCACAACATATAGTCCACTGATAAAAAGCCATACTCTCCACCACCCCTTTTCTTTTCCCCATTCCTAAAATCTGTCTGGTGGTGGCGGCGGCAATGAGAAGCTAATGGCAGGGCCATGTTGGGCAAGCGTTTCCAATGGCAACATTGGATGAGCTGGTTGGCTCACCTTAGAGGGCCACAGTCAAATAAATAAATAAATACCAATTCCCACAGGAGGTGTGTGTGTTTTTAACAAGGGTAGTAGCAGTGTAGGATTTACAAGCTGTATTTGGAATAACTAAATTATATTTACCTCATGAGTCCATGAGACGTTTGACACATTCCCTAAGAGGATGGGTTTGAATTACCCTGGTGGGTGAAATTGAAAGACAGGCTTGCCCTTTCTTCAAGTTTCACAAGGCTTCAGCCACAACCATTGAAAAGCTACAGTTGCCTCTCTTTTATCAGGGTTTCAGTTCTTTGGCTCAAGAAGCCCCCTCAACAGATTTTTTTTGTCTGTACAATATGTGTAACTTACCTGTGGCTTTCACGTGATGGTAGCTCCTCCGATGCACTTTCTCCCCCCCCCCCGCCTACATCTTGGCATTTCAATATTAAATGAAGCACATACTTTAAATATGATTTTTCTCCTCCTGCTCCTCCTGCCAAACCGCCTACAGTGCTTTCCCCACAAGCTTTCAGTAATATCCCTTTATTCCTCTCTTTGACAGATAATCCCTTTGGAAAGTTTTGAAGATGTTTTTAATAGACTCAAGGACAATGAATGCTTCTTTCTACATTGCCTGATTAAGAGGATAAGAAGCCCCCAAACCTTCAAGTAGTCCGTTAAGTCCACTGAACAGTAGTTTAAGTGTAGGGATGATTGTGCAGGTTCTCATGGGATGGCAAGACAGAGGAATGTCCTCCAGCATCATTTGGCAAATCAGCATCTCAGGGATAAGACTCAGCTAGAGTATTCCCCTTCAATACAATTCTTGTACTAGTGTACACAGCCCTGAATAACAAGCCCAGGATACCTTATGGGCCACCTTATCCTGTTCACTCCAAGTCGATCAGGAGGAGCACAGTGGTTCCCTATGGGCCTGAAGCAGCAAGGAGTCACGGTTTCAGTGTGGTTTGCCCAACTCTAGGGAACTTTCTCCCTCAAGAAGTTAAACAAGCACCATCGCTACTGAGTTTCAGACACCTTGCCAAAACCATCTTAGCGGATTGGATGTGTGCATGTGTTTGCAGAGTTACTTGTCAACCTCGATACGCAATAATGATACTTATGAAACAGGATTGGTTAATAAAATAAAAATTCTTAATAGCATTTCTTTACAAAACAGAGTGATTTATAATAAGCAAGTTACAGATCAGGGCAGAATAATATTTCAAAAAACTGGACTGTATTACAAAGCATTTCCCCCCCCCCAAACATCCATTTCTCTTGGATTATTGCTGAAAGATACTAATCAATCTATTTCAGAAATCTAGTCTAGACTAATTTACAAACATCCATAAAATAGTGAAAAAATTGCATGCTTTAGAAACCTGGTACATTTTCATGCCTCTGGACTAAAAAGATGAAGACGATAGCAAATGAAGAACGTTTTAAAGAGAGCTGGGTGATGTTTACAGAGTCTTTCCCTTGATTTTAGCCAATGCTTCAGGGTTGTTTTCTTTTCTCTCTGTTGATTTTTTAATTTCTGGTTTCATCCATGGAGGACTGTGTGACTTCTGTTAACAGATGGAGAAAAAACACAATCAGTGTTAAAATACTACAAATGGGACTTGGAGCACAATGTTGCAAGGAATCTCCAACCTTCGGCACCTTCTTTTAAACACCTGCTGAAAATATTCCTATTCTGCCAGCCCTGTGCAGGCAATTAAGAGTACACCCCCCACACACACACAATGGTCTATTGTGGGGTGGGTTTTTTTTGTTTTTTTTGTTTTTTTTTGCTTTCAACATGTTTCTTAACTTTTTAGGATGTTATTGTTTGGTTTTATGTTTTTATATTGTGGTAACCATGGTATATTTTTTATGATACAGCAGTATATAAATATTTCTTTTTATAAGTAAATGCAATAAAATAAATGAGTGATATTTCCCTACCCCAAAGGAGAGTGGTCAAATTTCCTTTGATGAGACCCAGGCTCCCTTAAAAGGCAGGTAGCAATTCACTTGCCTTGCAAGGCTTTCAGAGCCTCAGCACCAGCAAGGGGGATTTTTCTCTTTCACGCCAAACCAGAAGAAGAGGAGAGAAATCTTGCTCATTGGCATTCCCTCCCCAAGTTCCTAATTTAGGAACCCATGTGCACCCACCATACAAGATGTCAGATGTGGGGCAGGTCCACTCCCCTGCCCCGGGGGGCAGTGCTGTGGGACAGGATCTGGGACTTCCCAGTGTCCCAGCTGTCGGCGGAGGGATGCCACCCGCATCATAGGGACTCCTGGTCATGTCACACAACCCAGCTGACCAATCGGGACGGCTAGGGGGCATGGCCGCTTGCTGTTTAAATGGTGGCACGGCCAACGGGCGAACACCTTTTGCCTCTCATTAACCTAAATATTTGTGTCCGTGTGTTTATTATCTAAGGGAACTGAAGGGCCCGGCACCTCGCCACACAAGTAAGGGGGTGGGAGAAATGAAGGGGGAAGGAAGAACAAACACAGAGTGAGGAAAGGGTGTTTAGGAAGACGTCAGCCTGTAGCTTCAGGTGTAACTTCAACCAGCAAAAAACTTTTTTTTTAAGGTAAGCTTTGAGGTTTTATTACAATCAAGTAGTATGTAAATCTTGTGGAATAAATAGCTTGTAAACAGAAGGAGTAATTCTCAATATCAGTGCTCATTGGAAGGGAACAGCTTTGCTACAGCAAACCTTATGCTTTCCAAGAAAATACATCCATCCTCTTAATTTTTACATCAGCAAGGTCAGAAGACATTGGTAAAAAATTTTTAAGAAATCCATATAGCCTACATTGATAGCACCAAAGTGTCCTGATGGTTAGTTGAAGTTGAGGGAAATATAAAAGATTTCCAAGATATAAAACATATAAATATCTGCCCTGTAAAGTCTCCCACGTTTGTGGTATAGATATTCTGACTGCTGCTAACAGCTTTCTTTTAAGTTCCTTAGAACATAATCCTTTATTATGACCAGCCTGTATATTTAATAATGAAAGCAGTGAGGTCATTTGTATAGTAATTTCTATGCTAGTCAAAAACCTCCTGATATACATTAGACCAGAAATCCTTTACAAGTGGGCACTCTCATCACAGATGGAAACATGTTCCTCATGCGCCACATCCACACCAACACACTAATGCCATTCTTCGGGTCATAAGGACATCTGTTTTGAAGTGTGGTGCCGTCTATGAAAACTGTCAAATGATCGTCCCTGGAATGCTTTCATTAATCACTGCACTCAGACATCTCTCAGAATGCAGATGTTTCAGAAATGAAAACAACTGAAGAAAACAAATCTTCACATTTTATAATTTGCTCAGTATTTATAGAGACAACAAGATTAGCACCTGCATATCTGGGTCTGTTTCTGCCACCTTTAGCTGGAGAGAGGTTGAATTGTTCTGGTTTCCTAAGCAAGTCTTGCCAACCTGAAAAGGGAAACAATGGCATCTTGATTCAAACCAATCAATCATAATTTGAATCTCAGTCTAGTAGTACACAACTGGAAATATGGTCCAAGAGTTTCTGAGCACATCAATCCCATATCTTTTGTAGCATTTGAAGATTTGAATGCAAAGAGTTGGAAATGTATCTTGGAAAGGTGCAGCTGGGTGGTGCTCTGGAGCACATTTTCAACAAGTATGCAAATAAGAATTCCCCCTTCAAATATTACAGAACAGATATGAAAACACGCAAACCCATTATTTCCTGTAAAGGAGTCCTAATTCATAGCATAATCATTATGTCATAATTAAAATAATGGAAATTATCTGTGGCAAATAAACAGGAAAACTCTCAGAGAGGAACAGGGAATTTAATTATTTTCTTTGCAAAAAAATTAAAAAATTATCCACACACATTTCTTCGTGTTATTTAATAAAAGTACATTCTTGTTTCTCTTGCTGAGATAAAAACTGTTAATTGGCAATTAACCGCAGCGTGGAACTTCAACCGTATTAGAGATGCAGGGTGGCTGACTATTTCACATGTACAGTTTCATGTTCTATCTTTCTATGGGAAATCATTTGAATTTGAACCAGACTTTCCCCAAGATATTTAGAATGTGTTCCTGAGGTGTATCAAAATATCAAGAAGTTGTTATAAATAAGCAGTGACATCTGAGTCACCTAGTATCATCAATTTTTGTGATATTTTCAAACATATGTAACATTTCATGCAAGAGGACAATTTTACGCTAAAAATACTTCCTGCATTCTTAATATAAATGTTCTAAATACTCCCCACTTAGATCATAACTATATTAGTGGCAATAGTGGGAGAGAGGGGAGTTTGGAGGAGGAACAGGAAATAAGAGAGGGGAGTGGTGAGTGTGAGAGCAGGCCCTGAAATAGTGCTGTTTATAATATTATAACCTTTAAAAGAACCTTTTAAAGAACCTTTTAATGAGGGTGAAAGAGGAAAGTGCAAAATATGGTCTGAAGCTCAACATCAAAAAACCCAAGATCATGGCCACTGGTCCTGTCACCTCCTGGCAAACAGAAGGGGGAGAAATGGAGGCAGTGAGAGATTTTACTTTCTTGGGCTCCTTGATCACTGCAGATGGTGACAGCAGTCACGAAATTAAAAGACACCTGCTTCTTGGAAGAAAAGCAATGACAAACCTAGACAGCATCTTAAAAAGCAGAGACATCACCTTGCCTACAAAGGTCCGTATAGTTAAAGCTATGGTTTTCCCAGTAGTGACGTATGGAAGTAAGAGCTGGGCCATGAAGAAGGCTGATCGCCGAAGAATTGATGCTTTTGAATTATGGTGCTGGAGGAGACTCTTGAGAGTCCCATGGACTGCAAGAAGATCAAATCTATCCATTCTGAAGGAAATCAGCCCTGAGTGCTCACTGGAAGGACAGATCGTGAAGCTGAGGCTCCAATACTTTGGCCACCTCATGAGAAGAGAAGAGACCCTGATGTTGGGAAAGATTGAGGGCACTAAGAGAAGGGGACAACAGAGGATGAGATGGTTGGACAGTGTTCTCGAAGCTATGAACATGAGTTTGACCAAACTGTGGGAGGCAGTGGAAGACAGGAGTGCCTGGTGTGCTATGGTCCATGGGGTCACGAAGAGTCGGACACGACTAAACGACTAAACAACAACAACAAATAATATTATACTGTTTATAATAAGTTGGGAATTGCTCCTTGGGTTGCAAAATCAGTGTCACATGAAACAATGGCCATTTACTTTCATTGCATTTAGAGAAAACCATGGAGGATGAGTTAAAACTCATGTTGGCACCCGTCTATCTTGGGAGACAATGGAAGATTGTGCATTCGGGGTTAAAGTCAAACTACTGGACATTTATAGCACCTGCTGTGTCTGTAGAGACTGATAAGGGACAGACATGTTTTATTGCAACTGGGGCAGAGGGAGGCATCCAGTTTTACTGCTACAGGTGCGCCATGGCATTTTTTTTCTTGCACTTTTCCCAGCAGTCATTCTTCCTCTGGTCACTGCTGTGGATACATGACCTGACACTCTGTCTCCAGGCACTGTGATTGTTAATGAGTTAATGGCGGAGGCAGTGGAAGACAGGAGTGCCTGGTGTGCTCTGGTCCATGGGGTCACGAAGAGTCAGACATGACTAAACAACTAAACAACAACAACAAATAGTGACTTTACAGAGACTCTTAAGTTTGGAGTTCAAGTATTAGTTGTTGGGAGCAACAACAGGAGAAAGCTCTTTCTTTATATTGGCCACTGTGAGAAACAGAATGCTGAACCAGATGAACTACTGCTTTGACCCACTAAGATTTGGCAGCATGTGACCCATAGATTTAACCCAACTGTCTGCCATCCAGTTAGACTGCTGTTGGCCACCACACAAGCAAAAGAACAAGGAAACTGCAGTCTTGCCTCCCATACTATTTTTATATTTTTTGTAACTGTAGCTTGAGTAATCTGCACAGAAGTCCACATGGGGTGTTCAAGAGAAAACAAAGTTTCAGTTTTCCAAAGTTCCTCATTGTGAACTTCAACAGCCCATCTTCTTACAGAAGACAGCATTCAAGACTGAAGCACCAAACAGCCCATCAGTCTATTTGCAGCAGAATCCTATGTGTGTGTACTCAGAAGTTGAGTCACAATGTGTACAGAAGCAAACAACCCAAATTACACACCTGCATTTCTTGCATGCAGGTGCTCAACTCCTTTGGATAGCAGTCTTTTTGTCTTATACTGAATTAGATCAGGGATCTTTCATAGGGATTATAGTTCATGTGTTTTACAAAATATGGAACAATTAAGTAAATACTGAAACATGTTGCAATGAAGGAAACAGATTTTTTGTGGATGTAATAAAAAACCCATATAGTTTTACATAAAATGTTAGAAGCGAAGAACAGGATCCCTCCCACTCTCAGCATGATTTCTCATCTTGGCCCCTTTCGAGCTAGTTACTGTGGAGACAGGATACTATGCTGAACATACCACAATTCTCAAACCACCATGTCTTCTTCCTCCTCCTCTCTCTTGCTATGAGTGCCCGGAATATTGACAACCTGTCAGACACACCAGCTGCTTTTACTTATTAACAATAACAATAACCCCATCAGTGTCAACCGGCAGAGACAAAACCAAAATATATTGCCAACCCAGAGTTGCACGGTTTGTGAAGGAGTGATAGTTCCATCCAAAATGGAGTGACTAACAGTCTTGTGTGCAGTCAACTGTGCCATGGGCAATGTATCCTTTCACATATGGATAAGCATTTTTCTTCTTAGATTAGATATAAGGTTTATGAAGCAGGTCTTGATCTCATCCAAGTTAGGCTGCCACAGCCACCACTGCTGACGCTGCGCATGTATAATAATTCCTGTTGTTTTGGCTCATCCTTCCATTCTCAGACATCCATCTGACTCTCACCCATTAACAAGATCTATCCATCTTAGAGAACATCTGGTCTGATACTTCATGGATATAAGTTCCAAAACTCTTGAAATCAAATGATAAAAGGGGACAAGATATTCAACTAGGGCAGGAATTTCCCCCACTTGGCTGATTGGATGTTCCCATTTGGGTTTCGCCTGCTACGTAGCAAAATCACAACTTGTAAGGTTGCGGATAGGCACTGGTTCAGGTGATAAGGATGGGAGAATGCTCTCGCCATCCCTATGTGAAGGGTATTCCGTTAAAGGAATCCAGGGACTCAAATGGTTTGGTCAACCCCTGAGAGGGGGTTGTGTCTGTGCCTGAGTCCAGGGGGACATCTTGGTGGCAGACATAGTCTGTTCCCAGCTTTCCGTCTATCCAGGTGTTCACTCTTGGCTGACCTATGTTGGTGCCCTGGGTCAGCGCTGCCTGCAAGAGTGCAGGGAGCTAGTCAAACCAGATCCTATGCAACCACTCACTTGATTGTAATCAATAAAGTTGTGGCCTAAATTCTGCCAAAAACCAAATTAAAATTTGAGTCAAATTAAAAGCGTGAATTGATTGGGTGTGTGTGTGTCTCTGGGTCTGAACATGCAAAACACAGTTGTTGTATGTAGGTTTTATTTTATTTGTATTTTATCTTATATTTTCGAAATGTACATCCAGGAGTTTTTTTCCTTTAAATTTTTTGGGGGGCCCCAAGAGAGTGGGGCCCTAAGCTATAGCTTGTTTAGCTTATACATAAATCCGGCATTGCCTCTCTTCTTGTAATGTCTAATACAAACAGCATGTGGTTGGACAACAGCATGAGGGGCAGCTACCCAACAACCTCTCTGGTTGCTGGGTAGGCCAAAAGGTGCTGATGTCACACCATGCACTGTATGTGTTTGATGTTATAAAGAAAAGAAAAAATGGAGTAACAGCAATAGCTCTGTGTCTCTTATAAGATAACCCTTTGTAAAAGTAATGATCCTCCATCGGGCTTCGTCTCTTTCATAAGGGCATCCAGGCTTGAAGAAAATATAGCTGCAAAAGTTCGTTTTAACTCTTCTTGCCTATGTGGACTCTTTTGGATTTATAGGGCGAATTTGCACTTTTTCTGCCACAGAATTTCAATGTGGACTTTCAATCTCTATAGCATGGTATGAAATGAAATTCTGTAACACTGCTTGGAAGATTAAGGCCATGATCTCTGGATAATCACCTTGCTTCCCTTATCTACCTGCAAGTCCAAGTTGCTCAACAAATGTTTCAGAGTCAATGTTGAAAATGGGGCGGTATATTTTCATGTAGCTGTTCTTATTAGCTCTATGTGGAGTGACAGACAAGTGAAGTATGTGGGAGTGAGGGCAGAGAGGATAGCTAAGATGGATGAGGTTGTATACCCGAGAAGCCATTGTATTAAGCAAGGAGGATACAATTCAGTGGAGATGGAATGGCTGACATGAAATTATCTTTGGAATGGCTGCTCTTGAGAATGGGAGGAATTATGTTATTTTAAGAACCAGGTTACTGAATTATATTGCACAGGAAGGAGAAGCAACAACACTCCATTACAGTGGTACCTCGGGTTACAGATGCTTCAGGTTACAGACGCTTCAGGTTACAGACTCCGCTAACCCAGAAATAGTACCTCAGGTTAAGAACTTTGCTTCAGGATGAGAACAGAAATTGTGCGGCGGCGGCATGGCAGCAGCGGGAGGCCCCATTAGCTAAAGTGGTACCTCAGGTTAAGAACAGTTTCAGGTTAAGAACGTACCTCCAAAACGAATTAAGTTCTTAACCTGAGATACCACTGTATATGCAACATTAAGGCATTTAACTAGGATAAATTAAAACAAAAAACCAAGCAACCTGAAAACAAGTCATTCCTTCCCTCAAGAGTTAAAAAAGAAGTTATATCTCTGGGTTACAGTATGAGATAGATTAGTGACAGCACAAATAAATCTAATATTACCAAGGCCACAGCTCTTTCCTTTTTCATCGAGGCAGCAATTTTGTTTTTTCCTAAAGTTCACCTTAAGAAAAAAAAGTGGCTGCTTATGCTATCAGAGGCCACATTCTCCTGTATAATGATCCTCCTCCCCTGAGAGAAATGGGAGAATTAAAAATGCATATTTTATGGCAAAACATTTCCAAATACTCTTTGTCATATTGTGCCATATAGTTGCACGTCTATAGATTGAATATACTCCCTTTGTATTTTTATTGCACGCAAAATGTCCATTTATAGCCTAGTTAGAAAGTGGAGTTCATCATTTTTAGATTAATCTTCATTTTGTTTTATGCTGGTTTTAAGGTATATGTTTTGTAAAGGAAAAAGAAAAGTGATAAATAAATAATTCTGTCCCAATCATGTTGAAAGGACTTATGCAAATCAGGGTGGAATCAACACACATATAAAAACCATTCTGAATGCCTTAAACTCATAAAAACCGTTCTGAAAATGTTTTTTTTAAAGCGTTTTTAAAAATACATTGAATTTTCCATAAGTCTCACCATCGCCATCTAGTGTCACATTGTATCTTGCACTTAAAACACACTTAAAACGTTTTATTTGTGGCTGTATAGCTGAGTCCTAAGTTAGAATTAACAGACTTTGTTCAGGAGCAGTCCCATTTTTCCCCTCTCTCTATTTCCCTCTCTCTGCCCCCCCCTGCCTTTATGGCTTGATTAAAGTCCCTGGTTGAAATGAAGAACCAGCTAATCTACTTCTTCTTGGCCGTGAATTCTTAAATACTATCCATCCATCTATCCCTCCAACCCCATATAAAACACCAAAACATGCAATTAAGGTAGCATTCATCAGAGTTCTAAATGATAGAGGACCAGCAGGAGATCAAATATCAAAATCCTTTTTCTCTGTACTCTCAGCAATGCTGGTTTTCGAAAGGCCATTCTGGCAATGAAGTAACAGGAAGCTTATACACTATACTGTATGTATGTTTCACTTATGGAAGAAATGTTGTTGTTGTTGTTTAGTCGTTTAATCGTGTCCGACTCTTTGTGACCCCATGGACCAGAGCATGCCAGGCCCTCCTGTCTTCCACTGCTTCCCACAGTTTGGTCAAACTCATGTTGGTAGCTTTGAGAACACTGTCCAACCATCTCGTCCTCTGTCGTCCCCTTCTCCTAGTGCCCTCCATCTTTCCCAGCATCAGGGTCTTTTCCAGAAATATAACCAGAACTAAATAATTGGACCTCAAATTAACAAATTCATATTATCAAACTGGCCATTTTACAGATAGCTACCGTAACTTCCCCCAAACTCAGATTTTAATTAATCAAGTTTTAAAATATCTGTAACATGGAGCTTTGCAAGGCCAAGGGCAGCCTGAGCAGACAAGATTACAGATGCTTTATAAATGGAGCTAATTGGTGTTGCATCTTTATAATGTCACGATCCTTTAAGTCATTTCTGTGTAGACCGCACTGTAGAGCTCTCTTTCGTATCTATGAAATACAACATAATACTGTAATTAGAATTTATCCTTTTGAAGAAAGGGGCGGGGGTAGAGAAATGATCTATTTCATTAAATGTATCTCTGCTTCCTGGTTCCTCTCTGTAACATCTGCTTCTCCCTGAACCCTGTTAGTAAATGCCATGGATTGAAGGCAGGCAAGTAAAAGTTCTATCAGCTGTGCTTTATTGAAATGCCAGGTTTGCCCCTACTTGCATTTTTTTATATGGGGGAACAACACTGTCTTGACTAATGCTTACATTTTGTTGTTGTTTACTGAATCAAATGTCAGTAAATGGAAAGGTTAGGTGGGTAAAATGCAATGATGTTGACAGTTTATGACTACCAAATGACTGTTAAGGAAAAAAATAAGTTTATTTATTTCTGCGTTCCCAAATGAAGTATGTATGCTTATGATGCAATGATCACCCTCTTTATGCAGCCACTAGAAAGAGAAAGAAGTGTGGAAATTGTGAAGTGAGATATTAAACTACCCTGGACAATCAGAGGCATGGCTCCTGCCATAACACATTACTCCTTCTTGATCAGTTTAGCATGCTGTTTGATCAGAAAAAGTACCTGGATGCGAAAACTCAAGTGATGAAATATGCAGCTTGATCAGTAAAGTATGTAGAAATTCAGCAAGTTCCAGTAGGTAGCTCAGCCAGTGAATTATACAGCAAAGCTAGGGAAGTACACAGCTGGGAGCATAAATTATGAAAGTGGCTCAGTCAAGTATGCATCTTCATTAAAAGAATTTGGGAGGAAAAAATAAAATAGTAAAATTCAGCATGTCTCTTGGCTATTAAGTTATGCAAGTGGATATGCAAACTGCAACAATGGGACTACAAAGGTATTCAGCTAAATCAATGAAGCAAGACTCTGCTTAAGAAAACGGCACACTGCAGACCTGACTGATCTCATGCAACTTGTTTATTATGGTCGATGAAAATGGAACAGGTCTAAATTATAAGGATTCCATAGGCTCCTTAGAAGCTGGGGATGTATTTTTTTCCAACTGGAAAGAAAAATGAAAAACCAGAATAGGGCTTATTTACAATCTTCTCATGCCACCTTGAAGTTACTCATACACGTGCTTCCTCCTATGGGAGATGTGCAACAAAAAAATTGCTCATTGACCAGTCTATGTGAAAAAGAAACACTAGCCAGACAATCAGTCTTCATTCATTTTCAAATGTAACCATGCCTTCACCATGCACAAAGTGCTAAAGGATTGTTCAGTGGTGCATGTTGTGACTGGAGGATGAAAGTGATATAAGGAGGAACATTTTAAAAGCAAGGAACAGTCCGGTGTGCTCCAATTGTTCCATAAGGTTCGTGTTGATATGCTTTGATTTCTGCCCTCCCCCAACCCAACCCAAGTAACAGATTAACCCCCAATATGTTCAGATTTGTAAAGTTCTTGAATAGAATTGGCACAGGCTTGAAAGTCTTAACTGTCTTACATCTGAGATGGATGTTGATTCAGCAAGCTTAGAAGTTAGAAGTATCTTCACTTTGCCATCTACTTTGTGAGCACACTCCTGCACCTTCATTAGTCATATTGCTAACTCTCTTGGGATGAAGTAGTGCATCCCTGTGTTTTAACCCTTATTGACCTTTTAAGGGAAACAGGGAACAACTGAAGTTTAGACCAAAAAGTTGGTCAATCCCAAATAAGATTTTTACAACATTAAATTTTCTCCTCTCAATAAACTCTACTGAGCCAAATAGACAAAGGTGAGTGATCGAATTATGAAGCTTAAATGCCATGGTTGCTGAGAAATATGTACACATGGTATGGTCCATTGCTCAGCGTCCTCTGCCATCAAATGATTAATGGTTTTTAAAAGGATTTGTTTAGTGCAGAAGTATGGTGGAAATAAATAAAACTGTTATCACTTTTTTCTTTTAAGAAAAAAATGACCAAGGGCAAAGAGCTGGAAATCTGACATAGGATGATGAATGTAAACAATTGAAAACAAAGTAAATTGTTTTATAAAATGCTTGATTCTGATTCTTGGTGGTACTAACAATGATTAAAGTTATGCATCACATTCCTGTGCATATATTGCATCAGCAAATTGATTTATGCTAGACTGTGATTGCTTTAATTTATTTTCCATGAATGGTATTATCATTTAATGAATTGAATTCATAATAACAGCATGTTTGTCTGGTTACCTGGGCTTATATTCGGGTGTGACTTATATTTGGGCCAATACGATAATTGTTGTAGCGGAGGGGATTTTAATCAAACTTGGAATGCATGGGAGGGGATTTTTCCTCCCTTGATATAGTTCCAATGAAAAGTGTTCTCCATAGTATCTAGTAACCTTGGAAGACAAGGTTCCAGAGGTATCTATCAGAATATGCCTCCTAGGGATGTGAGGTGACATTTTCATTGGAACTGTGCACATACTCCAGTCCTATTGATAATCTTCTCTGTCTGTTAAAAATGGGGGTGGGTGGGGACCAACCAGAGCATTTCAAGTCATAAGGGCATTTCAATTCATAACTCTCATAAGTTGTATCACCATTACAACAATCATTGCCTTCCTCATGTTAAGAAAATGAACTTCTGCAGTGAGGAGTATTCAATACTGATGGATAAGTCTGGAGGATGAAGGTTCAAAATCACATCAGGAGGCTCCATCAGTAGAGAAGGTTGCCTTTCCAGCAGATGGAAGCTGATGAAACCAGCAATGGTGAGATAACGGAGGTAGGTACTGTATTTGCTGGTGAGAAGCTCAACATCAAAAAAACCATTGCTGGTCTGAAGCTCAACATCAAAAAAACCAAGATCATGGCCACTGGTCCCATCACCTCCTGGCAAATAGAAGGGGAAGAAATGGAGGCAGTGAGAGATTTTACTTTCTTGGGCTCCTTGATCACTGCAGATGGTGACAGCAGTCACGAAATTAAAAGACGCCTGCTTCTTGGGAGAAAAGCAATGACAAACCTAGACAGCATCTTAAAAAGCAGAGACATCACCTTGCCGACAAAGGTCCGTATAGTTAAAGCTATGGTTTTCCCAGTAGTGATATATGGAAGTGAGAGCTGGACCATGAAGAAGGCTGATCGCCGAAGAATTGATGCTTTTGAATTATGGTGCTGGAGGAGACTCTTGAGAGTCCCATGGACTGCTAGAAGATCAAACCTATCCATTCTTAAGGAAATCAGCCCTGAGTGCTCCCTGGAAGGACAGATCGTGAAGCTGAGGCTCCAATACTTTGGCCACCTCATGAGAAGAGAAGAATCCTTGGAAAAGACCTTGATGCTGGGAAAGATGGAGGGCACAAGGAGAAGGGGACGACAGAGGACAAGATGGTTGGACAGTGTTCTCGAAGCTACGAACATGAGTTTGACCAAACTGCGGGAGGCAGTGCAAGACAGGAGTGCCTGGCGTGCTATGGTCCATGGGGTCACGAAGAGTCGGACACGACTAAACGACTAAACAACAACAACAACTGTATTTAGAAATACACTTTAAATTTTGCTGCTATTGACAAAATCAGGTGCTCAACTTTCAGATTTTGAATGAATTCAACAGAGGAAGAAAATACACTGATGCAAAACTATTTTTCTGTCTGGCAACTAGTATAATCAGACAAAGAATCATACGTTTTCAACAGAGTACCTGCATTTAATATGGTTTGGGCTCATTAATTACATATGGCTTCTTTCACCTCTTTTGTACCGTTTCTTTTGGATCATTATTGGAAGCAGAAGCTTAATGAGAAATGCTAGCCCTAAGAAATTCACACTTGCTCCTACCGAGTAGTAATTTATCTTCAGATCTAACTACTCAGAACCTAATCCTATTATTCAGTCTTGAATGTGTTACTGAATTTCCGTTACTTTATTTATAATGAAACAAGAATGGCAGAGGATTAAAGAACAGGAGGAGAATGGTTAAGGTTTTGATTGTGTTCAAGTCAGGAAACGGAGCCCAGCTTATCAAAGTAATGAAGCTCCCTGCCTTCACCCAACGCATCACCTGCTTAGTGATGCACAATTGTATTCTTCCACCACTTCAGAATTGTTTTGCTGATTAAATAGGCAACTCAGAATTACAGTTCATATGATTCTATAGCACTAATCACTGAATAGTTAACAAGTGCTTCTCTCAATTTCTAACTATTCTGTGTTTCTAGGGCTTTTCAAACAATCTAGCAGAAAGTCAAAAGGAAGCACAGCCCACCCAATGTCAAGATAGTACAAATATTCAAGGTTTCAGATTGTGAACATTCCAGAGGAACGGATGCTACAGCATGCTTTTTGGTTCATGTTATTCCCCCCCCCCCCCCACAAAAAATATATCTGACAAGCTTCCTTCCTAATCGGGCAGTTATATAATTACTTATCTACCAGCAGCACATTATCGTTAACCACATCTCCACGTGAGGGGAGAATTCAGCTGCTTACTTTATACAACGAATCCCCTATTTTCACAAAGCATACCAAACCATTCTATGTGACACACGTCCAAATATAGCCTTGCACTATTTATTTATGACACTGATGCCCCATCTTTCTTCCAAGCAGCTCAAGGCAGTGTATATAGTTCTCCCTCCGCCATTTCATTCTCACAACAACCCTTTGAGGAATGCTGGTTGAAAGAGAGTGAATGGTGCAAGGTCGCCCAATGAGCTTCATGGCTGTGTAGGGATTAGAACCTGTGGCTCTCCCCCACTTCCACCCTCTAGTCTGACACACGAACCGCTTCTCCATTTTGAATCTCTGCCACCAGGCATAAATAACAAGGCATCAGGCTAGTAAAGATTTGCTGTGATTTGCTACACTTCATAGTGGCTTACTATTCATACAAGTACCTTGGGACAATGCAAGCAGAATGTGCATCCCTATGGAAAATAAACTGATTTGGTGTGGTAAATTCACAAGTGAATAAACCAGGTGGATTACAAGCAGCCAATGATTAAATCACATTTCTAACATTCCTTTTTGAAAGCTTTGCAATCCTGTTAATTAATCTCTCAAGCAAAACCAGGGAGAGTAGACTTTTACATCAAAAGGCGTCTCCTTTGCAGCACCTGAATATAAAACAACTTTATTCCCCCTAATATATATAATATATTATGCCCTAATATAATGCTATATATCATATTCTGATCATTACAACCAAATAAATATGCATCTGCTTTTAAGTCACACAGTGCACATTAAGTCTTGACTTCTGAATGGATTAAACTTACATCTTGTGAGTTGCATTCCGAGGTGCTTTGATTATTATCTTCATTTCTTGAGGAAACCCGAAGAGTCTCTTTGTCTTCAGGAGCTCTTTGCTAGATGACAAGAAAGATAAGAGACAGTGAAAAAATACTGCAGGGATATTTATCTGTCGGATACGTCTCTGCCTTCTTTCAAATAACTGTTGTAAACAATTACTACCTGGAAATCAGAAATCTATTTCAAAACATTCAGCAGCACAACTATTATTTGCTATCTGTTGGATCCGAAAAACTGTTTGACACTCTCGAAAGGGAACTCTCCCGCGGCTGAGCAACTCTTGAGGTCCGAGGGACAGGGATAGAGCTTAGGATCTGCAGTGGGAGATGATAAATGCTAGAAGCACCTTGCATGAGTTGAAGCCCCACTTAGCACCTTAGAGACCAACTGAGTTTGTTATTGGTATGAGCTTTTGTGTACATGCATACTTCTTCAGATATCTGAAGAAGTGTGCGTGCACACAAAAGCTCATACCAAGAACAAACTTAGTTGGTCTCTAATGTGCTACTGGACATTTTTTAAAAAAAAATATATTTCTAGGGTTACAAAGGAAAGGGAGGAAAGGGGAAATCTTACTGCATATGTGAAAATCTCATGCAGTGAAGGTTTGGGTGCAACTAATGATGGTTAAATCTGTCAATTCCGATTACTCTCAGTTTCTCATTTTTCCACTTTTGTGTTCAGTTCTCCACATTTCCACATCAGTTTGCAAATTATTTGGATGTATCCCCCAGTCAGCAAAGATGAAGCCTATAAAAAGGGCTATTATCGACCACATGTGTGGAGTAAATACTTCCAAATTTGCCCATTGGAAATATGCAGATTGTTAGCTATCATATGAATTAATTGCTACTGAGCTTAAGATATTGTGGCCTTTTGTTTCTAATAAAATTTATTTAAATCTCCTTGTAACAGTAAGATATGCAATTACTAATGGATATCTAATTATAATTTACTCCCTAATTATAAAAAGCACACCATCACAAGTCAAATAAAAACCTAGTTAGCAGTCTGCTCGTACAACTGTGCACTCAGGGGTGAATCATTTTGGAAAGCACTCCAGCCCCTTATCCAATTTGTCTTTGCATTTCTGAAGCCTGCTGATGACTTTCATATTTCAGGACTGTGTGTGCTGCATATGCAGGGATCCGCATTCCAGCATTACTTTCACAAATTAGAGAGATTTACAGGTGAGACCTTTTCATGCTTGACCAAAAAAACCCCCCACGTTTCAAATTTCAGAAACTTAAGAATTAAGTAAAGCCGTTTGCAGCCCACTTAACTTATGCATGGGCTTGCTGATGAAACTAAAATCTATTTGTGTTTGCACAGCTTTCAGTAAAAGATAATATATATAAAAAAGAATTAAACATCCAGGTTGCTTGAAATGGAATAGCAAGCCAAACTCATTATTTTTCTGTGTTGCTCTCCAAATTTTGTGCTGGAATAAATGATACATTCCTGTTCCAGTCTATGCTTCCTATTTTCTCTCAGCTTCAATCTATATAGTTCCCTTTTCATTATAAACTACTTACCATTTCTCGTCTCTGTATTATTATAATCTTCCATGTCTTTCATTATCTCTTCACTGCCTAATACTGCTACGGTGCTCTCTAATCATGATGCTTCTAGTTAGTGACCTTTTTTTGACATTGGTATGTCATTTCTGTTTTCCCCCCACCGAATAAGCTAATTTTCAGCTGTTCAGATAGCTTCTCACTCACAACACCTTTTGGATCAGACTGTAACACCTTTGCATTCTTAAGAACATACCCATGGGAGTGCTATAATAGGGTTACCATATTTCAAAAAGTAAAAACCAGTTGTTGAGCTTTTTTAAAGGAAAACCCAATGTTGGTTTAGGTTTACTTGACAAAGATCCTCCTTCTGCCCGGACACTGAGGTCCAGCGTCAAGGGCCTTCTGGCGGTTCCCTCGCTACGAGAAGCCAAGTTACAGGGAACCAGGCAGAGGGCCTTCTCGGTAGTGGCACCCACCCTGTGGAATGCCCTCCCACCAGAGGTCAAAGAGAACAACAACTACCAGACCTTTAGAAGGCATCTGAAGGCAGCCCTGTTTAGGGAAGCTTTTAATGTTTGATGGATTTCTGTATTTTAATATTTTGTTGGAAGCCGCCCAGAGTGACTGGGGGAACCCAGCCAGATGGGTGGGGTAAAAATAATAAATTATTATTATTATTATTATTATTATTATTATTATTATTATTATCATCATCATCATCATCATCATCATGGAAATCTCCCCTGGATGACACTTCCACCTTTGAAATCCCAGTAATGTCCGGGACGTATGGCAGCTCTAGCTATTATGAAGTGAGGGGAAATCCCATTTCCATTAGGCTTGGGGTCCAGCAACCTGCTCCATAACTCCCTGAGTGACCTATGAGAAGCAACCTATGCATTTCCAGCTTGCTTTGGACATAATGCTGACTCATAATTTACTATTACAGGAATTAACTTGGGCAAACATCATGCTCATTCATTCCCGTTCTCTCCTCTTCCACCAGCATGCCTGTGAGGAAACTGAAAGCATCCAGGTATCGTTTTTAAACCAGCATTGCTTCTCGTTGACGGCATATTGCAGGTGCAGGGGAGGTCACAGGAATGGGGTAAAAGAGAGAGGGTGAGGAGGAAGGGGGAGGTTTATATATACGTATAGCCTCTGTGTGAGAGATGTATGTGGTGAATGTGAGGGAGGAAGTAGGAGGGATTTGTGTGTGTGAGAGAGATGCATACATGTCTACAGGTACGCAGTGCTGACAACTTCCTTTCCCCTCTCCAAATGTTAAAGGTGAGGTACTTACTGTAACAACTTCATGGTGAGTTCCGGCACCTTTTTTAATTTTAAAAAAGCACTGAGTAGGACATGGGTGACCTCACAGCAACCATGAGGTTTCCATGGGAGGTTTGTGCTATGCCAGGCCACTTAAGGCAGCCATTTTGTGACTGGCACCCACAGCACTTTCTCAAAATTCAAAATGTGACCATTTTGGTTTAAAATCACTGGGAACCCATGGTTTGTTGTTCTGGAATGTTCCGTAGCCATAGTCCTCTCCCTTCCTGTACCTCACCTCAGCCTAGACCAGGCATCCCCAAACTGCGGCCCTCCAGATGTTTTGGCCTACAACTCCCATGATCCCTAGCTAACAAGACTAGTGGTCAGGGATGATGGGAATTGTAGTCCAAAACATCTGGAGGGCTGAAGTTTGGGGATGCCTGGCCTAGACCTTTCCTTAGGTCAGGATTCCTGTACTGCTGAGGCCATCACTGCTTGAAACAGAACAGGAAACAAGCTTATGGTTCACTCTGTGAGGACAGAGCTGACTTGGAAATCATGAATTGGGGCTCTCTATTTCAGGAGTGTGGTGAAGGTTGTAGCTCAGTGATTGAACATCTGCTTTGTGTGCAGAAGGTCCTATATTCAGCCCTCAGGATTTCCAAGTAAGTCTGGGAGAGACGCCTGGAGTGCTACAGTTAATAAGTGTTGACAATATTGAGGTAGATGAACCAACGACAGTCCCTATATTCATAGGGAACATCACACTAGATATTTGGTAATGGGATCAAATAAATAAAATATTGAAAGACATGCCTGTCTCCACACCATTTTTCCGTTGCAGTTGCTTGAAAAAATTTGAGCAACATGGCCAAGTCATAGACTATTTAGATATAACAAGTGTAGTGTGAGGCCCTATTATCCCAAAGAGATAAAATGTTCAATTTGCATCAAATAAATGAAGCAAGTAAACACAATGAGAACTGTCGGCTTCTCTCTCTCTCTCTTTTTAAAAAAGAATAACCATGCAATAATAACCAATATGGGAAAATCTGCTGAACTGAAGACATGGCCTATTAAGCCAATTACCAGGGTAGCTTTGAAATATATTACTTTACCCTGAGGCATTAGTAGACATTTAGGATTTCACCTTAAATTTAGATAGCAATGTTTCTAAATTTGACAAAAAAAAAGACCCTTTGCCTTTGTGGTACGGCTACTCACATTTAAAATACAATTACACTTCTATCAAAATGCCCACTTTAATATGAAGCTTCATCTTATCCCTCCAATCTGGCCAGCTGAATTCTGCTGATGCCAGCTCAGTTAACTCCCTGTGAGGCAACAATAATGACAGATGAGCAGCCAGACAGATGGCAACTAATAGGCCAGGACTAAACCTAAGCTTGGCAAGGCCCACTGTGCATTTGAATATCTATCTAGGAGATTTGTTGCTTGCTGTTTGGGACAAAACGTATTGATCTGATAGCATTTTTTCACAGAAGGTCAGAGCAGCTTGGTAGGACAAACTAGCAACAGCATTCTGGGCCTCCAGTTCTGTGAAGAACCTGTGTCTGCCATGCATGACCCGCCCCTTCTGGAAGAATCGAAAGCACAAGCCTCTGTAGGATGCTTCACACATAACAACAACTGAAAGCAGGGATAGGCAAATGTGTCGATTACAGTTTTTCTCAGTTTCTCACTTTTTCCAGTTTGGTTCTCTACATTTCCACATTAGGTTGGGCAGATTTATCTAATATAATTATATTTTATTCCTTCCAGTAGCACCTTAGAAACCAACTGAGTTTGTTATTGGTATGAGCTTTTGTGTGCATGCACACTTCTTCAGATACACTGAAACAGAAGTCACCAGGCCCTTATATCTAGTGAGAGGGCGGGGAGGGGTATTACTCAGAAGGGTGGTGGGAATGGGTGATTGGCTGATAGATGTGGTAAACCTGTTGATGATTGTTATATATTTTATATTCCTCCTTCCCTAATTAGGGACCCAGGTGGCGCTGTGGTTAAACCACTGAGCCTAGGGCTTGCTGATCAGAAGGTTGGCGGTTCGAATCCCTGTGACGGGGTGAGCTCCCGTTGCTTGGTCCTAGCTCCTGCCAACCTAGCAGTTCGAAAGCATGCCAAAATGCAAGTAGATAAATAGGAACCGCTACAGCAGGAAGGTAAACGGCGTTTCCATGTGCTGCTCTGGTTTGCCAGAAGCGGCTTTGTCATGCTGGCCACATGACCTGGAAGCTATACGCCGGCGCCCTTGGCCAATAATGCGAGATGAGCGTGCAACCCCAGAGTCGGTCACGACTGGACTTAATGGTCAGGGGTCCCTTTACCTTTACCTTCCCTAATTACACTTTTTTTTGCAAAATCATTTCCTCTTATATAATGTATTTTTGTATGTTATTTTCACTATATTCATTTATAGACATACTCTAATACAGGCACGTCCAACTCCCAAAAGACTGCGATCTACTCACAGTATAAAAAGACCAGCTGTGATATACCCATTGTCATTGCCAGGAGTTGTTGAGGGTTTTTTTAGGGGAGAGTTGACCAAAGTTGTTGATCTTTTTTTTGGGGGGGGGGGTTTGACCAAAGTTGGAACAAAAAGGTGATCACTAACTTGATACTGTGATCGACCTAAGACATCGCCGTGATCGACCAGTAGATCGTGGTTGGCCTGTTGGACATGCCTGCTCTAGTATATGTACACATTACTTGGCTGGGGAACTACAATATGAATTTCAGCAACATGCTGATTTCAAAGGATAGTTTTTTCAGTTTGCAAATTGTTTCGGAAAGTGCAAATTAAGTATTCATTGTACACAGGTTGTACATTGACAATAAAGGTATTATTATTAAATGCAAACTTAATTTAATTTCTCCTCTCAAAATTGCAACTTGAAGAGGATCTGTTTGTGGTAGGAGTGCCTTCTGAAATCTGGGGAGAAGCAATACACAAGATGGTGGTCCTTAGGCTATGCAACTCCTTCCCCTTGAAGATACACCAGGTATTGTCTCTTTTAAAATTCTGCCAATAGTTTATGACACATTTCTCTGCTCAGATCTTTGAATTGATCTCTTTGCAATATTGTTATATTTGTGGACAATTATATTTGTGGAAAATTCTTTCTGAACAGGTTTTGATTAACTGTTTAATTGTCATTTTGAAATGTTGTGTACCCACTCCCAGGATCTTTTGGTGATGCATGGGTTATAGATGCAATAAATAAACAGCTATGTATATAATAGTAAACTGAAAAACCTCCCATTTGTAAATGTGCTTAAACCAGTCTCCACCAAGCTGATGCCCTCTGGATGTTGTTGGATTTGAACTTCCTCCAAGCCCCAACCAGCATGACCAATGGTCAGGGATGATGAGAGTTGTAATCCAACAACATCTCTGGACATACAAAGAGTATGGTAGAAGATCCCCAGGCATTTGTTATAATGTTTGGTTTAATGAACATGCACTATTGTTCAAAAAATTCTGTAAAGGATCTGACAGTTTCATGGTTATCCTAGGCCAAACCTTTCCCAAAGTTAAAGCATTGCATTGCATTCATCAGCTGTTCCGTAAGTCACCCTACCCAAATCGGAACACAGCTGGTAAGAAATTCTAAATTCATTTGCATTCATTTGATTAAAAGAATAAAGGAAAACCCTAAACCAAACTGATTGCCCAAAGTGGTGATTATTTCCTTGCAGGCATCATGCAGGTACCAATTAGCATAAACAAGAATTTCCTCTCTGTGCTAAAAGGTTTTACTGAACCGTATTTTAAGGAGGTCAAGATCTCTAAAACGAAATAATATAATCAGATTTTTTAAAAATCTTCACCAGTTAATACTTCCTCTTTTCATATTTTGAAAGAGAATACCCAGCTGATATGTGCAGTAGACTATTAGCTTGCAGCATTACATTCAGTTTGGTAGACCTCACTGTATAAAGAAACCCTCAGATTGCCAACTCCAGGTTCTGAGATGCCCCTGGGCAATAAACCCTCAGTGGTCCTCCTCTCCTTCAGTGACTCTAACAATTATTCGCTGCTGTGGTTGCTTCTTTTCCCCATCATTGCCATTAACTGCTTACTAGCCAGGTAGAGGGCTCATTGGATCACTCGCTGGATCATCACTTCGTCATGGTGAGTGGGCTTGCATGTTTCTTGTGAGAGAAGCCGTTGGGAGTCTCGTACTCCCAGCAGGGTCACCCAAGACAGTAAGGTACAAAGGGGAGGAGCTAGACAAAGAATGATCCAAAAAGTCCTCAACGGCAGAACAGGCAGATGATAACAAGCAGTATGTTACAATGCCTGTGAAGGCAGATGAAGGCTGCAGCAAATAAGAATCTACTGGTCGTCATGATACTCGTGCCATCGGAATAGAGCCTTACTGCAAAGACTTTGTGTTGGTCTGCGTGCACTGATCTCTAGACATAAAACAATTTCTTGCACAGGTGTCTTCCAGAAAGCCATCCCAAACCCAGCCCAACCCTCCCCAAAAAAGTTCCATGGTGATCAGCAAATGGTAATGGCAGAAGGACCGTGAAATCTGGAAGCTCCTAGTCATGAACCGGCACATGGCTGGTGGATACAGGTTCTGCCATTCTGACTTCAGGAGTGAGGCAGTTTAGTAGCTTGGCTGCTGTATCCATGACTGAGCAGCCCTTTTTAGGATCCACTCTGCTCACCCCCAAAAGGGGGAGGAGCTAGAAAAGGGGCTGTAAAAGGTGCTGTCTGCCTCTTTTTCCTTGACCGTGTTCATGGAAAACAATCTTACTCAGCGATGAGTGAGAAGAAGAAGAAGAAGAAGAAGAAGAAGAAGAAGAAGAAGAAGAAGAAGAAGAAGAAGAAGAAGACCAGTGAGAAAGCAAGCATCTGCATCTCAACACCACTGTTTACTTGTTCATCCCTCTGGACCAGAATGAGAACAAACAGATTGCAATAGTGAAGGGAAGAGGATCCAGGGGGCTTTTGTAAGTGCCCTCCTCCATGTTGGTTTGATGCCAGCATGAAAAGCTTATGCCAAATAATTTAGTTGTTACAGAAACTTTGCTTAATGGCTAAAGCCACACAGAGAAGGTCATAGTGAAAGTGTAGATGCATGGTACACTGAAGATCCCAAATTCAGTCCATATCATATCCAGAGAAGACTGGGACAGATTCCTGTCTGAAATCCCAAAGAGCTGCTGCCGGTCAATATAGACAATGCTGAGCTAGATACGACCAATGATCCAACTCAGTATAAGGCAGTTTCTGTGTAACTAATCCTATGGTGTAAGATAAAGCCTTATTCCTTAGCAAGTGCACCTTGATGAGATCTGACCAGTTTCTGCAATGCAGCATTATTGTACGGGGACCTTGCTTTATCTCCTGTCTTGCCTCTCTCTCTCACACACACACACTTCCCCATTGTAGTAAATAAGTTTTACAATGAAGTGATACTTTGGCTTCAAGCAAATGAACAGGGGTAGGACAGCTTGACCCCAGCCATGACTAAAAAGCTGCTGCTGAATTGCTTGCCATCTGAAAAAGAACGTCAACAGACCTGTGGCTATTGACTATGGAAGTGAAGAAATCTTGTGTCCTGGTCCTAGCCGCTTGCTAGAGGACCAATAGCATCTGGGAGTTTGCTTCCTCTTCTTCCAGAAAAAGCACTCCAAAGCAACTGATAGTGAGCCTCCAAACAGAGTCAAATTTCATCCTAGTCCCAACCCTTTGCCAGACAATTTAGTAGAAGCCTCTGATAATTTAAGGTGGAAGGTGATTTTGAGCAATTCCACCTCTCCCTAAATATTCCTGTACCACCTTCCATGCTGTTCTGGAGGCTCCCCAACTTTCTGTAGTAGCTGAGGGGAGGATGCAGGACAAGAGGGAAGTGGTGAAAAATTACTCCATTAGGTGAGGTATATTTTGGAATTAAAGCCTTTCCATTTGTGGATTTGAACAAAGGGATTCCACTAAGTGCACATTGCACTTAGGAAAAAGACAATTTTGATAGGAATTGGAGTACATGTGTACATGGTATATTTTTTAAAAATCACCAAATATCCATCAATTTCTAATGATTCCTTGTGTTGGATATATAGTGTTAAGGAGGACAACTCCATATTTGGCCATTGGACTTTTGTGGGTCCTCCTCCCACTTCTCTGAAATGTTGATTAAACTTTAATCTTTTCATAATTTTCATTATAAAGTGGATTATTGTTGTCTTGCATCTCCAAACATGCTCATAGCCTATTTCAGCATATGTTGTAAGTATTAACATATGCAGTACCAATCCTAGTAACTATGCTCTTATAATTGTGACACTTTCCCTCATTTGTTTCAAAATCTTCTCTGTGGGTCAAAGGAAAAACGGCAACTTCTTCAACTGCCTATTGATAAAAACACAGGAATACATCTTTTCACTATAAAACACTGAAACTTTCCACACTGCACAACTCTTTGCCCCAGACCTACTGGGCAAAGTAGTTGCTAATAGTGGAAAGGAGGTCTGCTGGGATCAATCTATGACAGTAACAGCCTTTAAAAGAGATACAACAAAGCATTCCATGGGATTTCAAGAGCCTGGGGAAAGTGCTCTTTTCTCAAAAGCCTCAGACACTGCTAAGAGCCCCACTTAGAGGGACTAGGCTGAAAGATGTTCTCAAAAAAACAACAACCAGGGGTGAATCATGAGCACTACTTTAATATACGCCCCCTGGGAAACTATGTGTTTCTTACACTTAACATTATTTCTTACACTTGTGGATTTGGGGGAGGGGATGTACTTTATGATTCTCTGTCTTCTTCTTTGGTATCACTCGTAGCCAAATAAGATTGTCTTCCATAAACACAGTTTTAACAATGTGTCCGTAAATGAATGTGGAGGCCAATTCTGTCTGGATCCACTCGTCCTTCCACAGTGGGGGACATTGGTTTCCGGGCGATAGTTGATCATGGTTTGGATTTGCCAAGTGTGCCTTCCTCTTAGCACATTTTCCCCTTGCATCCTGAGTTCGTGCATCTTCAAAGCCCATTACACCTTTGCTAAAGGCTGTTCTCCAAGTGGAGCACTCGCAGGCAAGTGTTTCCCAATTGTTGGTGTTTATACATGTTTTAAGATTTGCCTTGAGACAGTCTTTAAACCTCTTTTGTTGACCACCAGCATTACACTTTCCATTTTTAAGTTCGGAATGGAGTAGTTGCTTTGGAAGACAATCATCAGGCATCCGCACAACATGTCCAGTCCAACGAAGTTGATGTTGAAGAATCATTGCTTCAACACTGGTGATCTTTGCTTCTTCCAGTATTAGTTCGCCTGTCTCCCCAAGTGATGTGTAAATTTTGTTGGAGACACCGTTGATGGAATCTTTCGAGGAGTTGGAGATGGTGTTTATAAGTGGTCCATGTTTCACAAGCATACAGTAAGGTTGGTAGTACAATAGCTTTGTAAACAAGCATTTTGGTTTCCCTGCGTATATGTCTGTGTGTAGACACACACAATGGGATTAAGTGCAAAAATGTATAGCTATACATGGACTTTAGATTGCAAGCTCTTGAGGGCAGAGAACTGCTTTTTGGTTATGTGAAACAGCTATACAAATAATAAGGAAAGACGGTGCTTCTAGGGAGAGTGGTGTTGCATTCAGTTCCTGCTTTTAGGCTTCCCATAGGAATCTGGATGGCCTCTGTGAGAACAGGAGGCTGGACTAGATGGACCACTGGCCTGATCCAGCAGGGTCTTCTAGTGTTCATATAACAGTAAAACACACACATAAGAAAGTGTACATGTCTTAGTCTTTAAAGTGCCACAACACTCTTACCTGTATTTACAAAAAGAAATAGGGATACGTTTCTCTTACTGTTCTTAGCGTGTCATTTTCATGTGTTTAGTGGTATTACATTTTAAGTCTTATGACTTATGAATAAACCAAAAAAGATGATAAACTGGAGAAAAACCAAGAATAAATACACTTAATAGTGCAATCCTACTCAAATCTGCTCAGAAACAAGCCCCATAGATTTAAACTGGACTAGTCCCAGATAAGTGTGTTTTTATTTTTATTTTTTAAAGGAAAGGTATGCGCAATGTGTTATGTCACCTTGGAAGAAGGCTAGACACAACAGCACCTCCTTTTGTTGTGTTTATTTATTTATTTCTTTTTAAAATCTATTTCATGGGAGGTTAGGAAAGTGATTGGGAAATGCAGAAAAAATGTGGGATAAATGACTTGAGTAATGGAAAGATGTGTAACTACCACACAAGCGAATCAGGATGAATGCACAATAAAGACCAGATATTGCATGACCCCCATGTACGTTTTGTGCAAGCAAATCAGGATGAATGGTCAATAAACAGATTTTTATTGGCTGTAACTTAAATTTTATCTCATGACATTGTGGTTGACCAAGACCTGGTTTCCTGTTTTCTGCATCTGTGCGAACCTAAATTCAACAGATTGACTGCATATGTAGGAAAACAAAACAAAACATTTATCTTATGGGAAATTGTAGAGGGAAAACCAGCAATGTGGTTATTGCTTTTTATTTGTGTCCAGTATTCCAGCATTTTTGTTCCTACTTGTGCAAAAGCATGCCAACTTTTATGGGATTGCACTCAGAATACAAATGGGATATTTAGGATACAATCTGAAGCCACTTTATCCTATAAGATCCATGCATTTCAATAGATGTGTTCCTTGCTGTTTTGACAACTGGACTGTCACTTTGATGTCATGTCTTCTTCTGGAGACAAAATAAACAGAAAGTAAGAAGTCATCGTAGGTTTCTTTTTTAAAAATCAAGTTGAGAGAGAGAGAAAGAGAGACTGACCAAATAAGAGTTCTCTTCAGTATCTGAGCTCATTGTTTCCACAATTATCCAATTTGCTTTGACTTGAGTTCTGCCATGCCACCCTGCACTTAAGCTTACATCTCAGTTTAAAGGTCTGATAACTGTGAAAAATACTTATCAGCAGAACAGCCCTGCAGAGTAGCAGCTGCTTTGCCAGCTGGAGATAAAGTGCTCTAGGTATTATTGCAGATGCTTTGAGATTTCTGGCAGGTCTCTAAAGGAAGCACTGGCACTGCCCTCTTCACAGTCAATGTTGTCACTGCCTTGTTTACTTTCACATCAAGACAAAAACTACAGGAGATCACTTCATAACTGATCTGTTTTAAGCATACAGCTTTATTATCTTAACTCCCAAGTTCATTTGTTTTGTTTTACTTTACTTTATTGCCTTTCTGTTCCTAAATTCCTTCTGCTGAACTATAAAACGGACAAGACAAAGCATTCCATCTCACAGAATATTAACCTCCCTCAACTGAGCTAGTGTAATGTTGTGGCTAAGAGGAAGTATTTGGTTCAGATTTGATTTTACCGCCATGAAAATTCCACCTTTACCTTACAATAATAATATAATAATAATTTATTATTTATACCCCACCCATCTGGCTGAGTTTCCCCAGCCACTCTGGGCGGCTCCCTATCGAGTGTTAAAAACAAGACAGCATTAAATATTTAAAAACTTCCCTAAACAGGGCTGCCTTCAGATGTCTTTTTAAAAGACTCAGCCTACATCAATAATATCAAGATAATGATTTCAACCTACCTTTACATAATAAATATTGATAGAGAAGCACAAACATTTCAAAGTACTATATAAATATATCAATCTATAATTAGTTTGTAAAATATACTTATTTCTAAAATATTTAAATATGTAATTTCAAAAATATTATTGAAATTTATGTTTGCATTCTCTTGTTTCTAGAGTTAGCAACAACCAAACTTAGGAATCCTGCATAAACCGTGTTTGTCCTAGCAGACAAATGGCAGGGGGTAGATTGCAACTGACCTTCGTGGTCTAAACATTGCTTGCAATTGAATGTTACAAGCTGATGAGCTGTTCAGCATATGTGTACAATCAGTGCTGTGATCACAGGTAATCACAGTCTTTGCAATGAGAGGTCCTGTACCTTTTGTTGCAGTGTGGTTTTATCCTGTGGCAATGTCTGTGCAGTTCTACATTCATAGAACACCAGTCTCTCACCTTTCACACCCTTTCACACCCATGCAGAAAATCAGTCTTTGTAGTAGCAGAAAGTTATTTCATTCAGAAAAAAATAATAATGGCATGTTGGCTTAAGCCTATGTAAGAATCCATAATCGGATAGCAGTCATTTTCAAATGGTTTTTCCCCCCCGGAAGCTTATATTAGGTTTTTCTGTTAGAAGATCAGCAACAACAGACAAGCTTCTCTGAAAATTCCAATTTATATCACACTCCTTCTCCCCAGGAGGAGTGCAGGACAGCTCAAATTAATGAAAGGAAATAAAAACAATTTGAAACAGCACTGTGACATATCACTGACATTAGCTGCATGTACTAAGGGGATGACAGAGGACGAGATGGTTGGACAGTGTTCTCGAAGCCACCAACATGAGTCTGACCAAACTGCGGGAGGCAATGGAAGACAGGAGCGCCTGGCGTGCTCTGGTCCATGGGGTCACCAAGAGTTGGGCTTGACTAAATGACTAAACAACAACAACAACAACTAAGGTGTATGGGAAATCTCAGCAAGACTATACCATATGAACTAACTGTACATCCCTGAACACATCACAGAATACTTTGTAATGTCCAAGGGTCAATGGCTAGCTTGGAATGATTCCTTATTCATTCATTCATTCATTCATTCATTCATACAAATAGTTATCTGCTGCCACTTTGGGCATAGAATACCCAAGATGACTCACAATATCATAAAAATACAGTGAATATAAAATATTCAAAACTGCCAAAGGCAGCAACATTATCAATTATTTTAAAAGGCTGGTTAAAACACTTAATGAAGACTAATAGAAGACTATTCCTTGCCAAAAAATCTGATATGGAAAGGAAACCTAGATCGCAATAGGCTTGAACATTGCTGGTGTTGAAAGACATGCATTGTACGTATAGGCATTATGGGAATGCACAGCAAGAAGTCAGCAGTATGCAACCCAGGAACTTCAATTCAGCCTGGACCCTGAAATTCAACTTTCTCTCTCAGCACAGTTGCATTGTGCCATTTTCAGATAACCGTCTCACCAGAGAAAACTTTACTTCTGACCTCCTTTAGGCATGCTACCATTATAAGCACTACATATTCCCCGAGTACCCAAAAGCTTCTTATTGCAGTTAATTAACTACAGTTGCCTCATCACCCATTTCTAGACGAAAAAAATGCAGGAGGCAGGCATTCTCTCCACTCTGTACAGGGCAATAAACTGGATCAAAAAAAACAAAATTTCCTACGGTAACAAATTATATTTATTATACCTTTATGGCATCAGAATATATGAAACTATAAATAGTTTTTCTGGGTATTAAACACCCAAATTCCTGACTATTGCAAAGTCCATTAACATTGAGTGCATACTGGTATTATGGATATGATTGCTGCTAATAACAAATCCAAAAGAAACTTCAGTAAACCAGTTCATTAACATCTGTATGATATTTGTTAAAAAAATATTCCTTGTGGAATGAAGAATGTTTTTGCCTTCTAGGTTCTTACATATACTGATATATATTCAGTTTTGATCATTGATCATCATTAGACTACTAATCCCGTTTCTGTGTAGCAACAGTAATAGACTCAGAGCAAGTCTTGTGTCACATGCTTCCACTTCCCCGCCTCCATGTTTTTGCACTATAGAACACTTCCTGTGTTCAATAGACCACAGTTGCAGCTATATCTCCATTTACAAACCAGAGTATGAACCTTTCTTTGGGAGTAATAAGAAACTGTGGTTTAATTAACAATGGAAGCAGTGCTGAATCAAATGCAATGCTTGTTTTCAGGGTACTTTATTAGACAAATATTTTCAAATTTGAACTGGGCCACTGAGAGCTGCAGCTGTTTTTATTATTATAACATTTTATTGTTTTCTGCTATGTTGTTACTCTTATGTTGAATTTGCAGTTTCAATTTTTACTGCATTTTTATACCTTTTGGTTGTCTTTAAATTTTTAATCTGAGGTGTTTAAATGCATCAGAATGAACACATTTAAAAATAACACAGAGAAAATTTGTAGGAGGGCAAGAACTCTGGCCGCAGAGGTAAAGAAGTGCTGGATTAATAGTTCAAATTAATCAATTTTTTTTCAAAAAGTCTCTTTGGAGAGATTTATTTCTTGAGGTTTTTACACCAGGTGAAGTTTATACGTCAGGACAGGGCCCTGTTTTGAAAATTCTTCTTCAGCGAATAGTCTTAGAGTCAACGTGTACTGGTAGTTTCGAGTTACTAAGAAATAAATCTATCCAAAGAGACTTTTTGAAATATTTGAATCATTTGAACTATTAATCCAGCACTTCTTTACCTCTGCGGCCAGAGTTCTCACCCTCCTATAAATTTTCTGTGTGTGCTCCAAACAAGAACTCCAACACATTTAAAAATAAGCCATGTCAACTAACAAAACAGAGCCTCTCAGAGCGAATGTATGTAAATTGTGTCCTCCCTCAAAGAAGACACGTGTTGCGGTGCGACCTGGCAACCGAACCCTGTGTTGTGGGTGGATAACGATTGGATAGCCACAACACCCTATTAGTAGGTCCCTTGATGCTGGGTTAATCAGGCCAATGGGACGCTAGCCAAACCGATCAAGGGACCTATATATGCCCATGCATGTGACTCAGGGCTTCCTCTTTTGGTCAGTGCATCGGAACACTTGCCCACCTCTCCCTACTTTTAGGGCTTGCACGCTTGAACTTGCTATGCCCTCGTCTGTCATCTGTCGTTGGGACAGGGGCATCGCAGGAATTTCCCCCCAATTGGCTGATTGGCTGGTGCCACTTGGGTTTCGCCTGCCGCATAGCAAATCGTCACAACGTGTAAGTTTGTGGATATGCTCTGGTTCAGGTGATAGGGATGGAGGAATGCTTTCGCCATCCCTAAGTGAAGGGTATTCCGTTAAAGGAATCCACGGACTCAAATGGTTTGGTCAACCCTGCGAGGGGTTGTGCCCGTGCCTGAGTCCAGGGGGACATCTGGGTGGTGGACATAGCCTGTTCCTGGCTTTCCGCCATTCCAGGTGTTCACCCTAGGCTGACCTATGCTGGTGCCCTGGGTCAGTGCTACTTGCAAGGGTGCAGGGAGCCAGTCGAACCAGAGCCTATGCAACCACTCACCTGATGTAATCAATAAAGTTGTGGCCTAAATTCTGCCAAAAACCAAACCAAAATTTGAGTCTTGTCTGAATTTATTTATTGGGGAAGGTTTAAAGGTCTAAACACTCAATGAGTTCTGCTACAGATTACAATCCTAGATGGACTTTCAGTAGCCTCCACATGGGACCTATACATAGGCCCTGAATCTCAAATTCTGGAGTACTGTCTGACCACCCTGTTTTGCAATACTGGGGACCCTCAGAGATGGGGTTTTGGATTAGGCTATCATTGTTCTGACACCATAAAACTATCTTTGTGCAAATCAAGAAATGATTTTTGGACTGCAACGCATATGTATAAATGAGAAAAAGAAATACAGTTAAACAGGGGGCGGAAGCTCGCAAAGAACAAAATTATCATCATAAATGCTGTTGGAACCTGAATTCCAGACAACATCACTGCATTATTTTACATGACAGAAACTACACTATTAACACATTACCTCCATCACAACTGGGCAAACAACCCAGCAGAGGGTCATTGAACATAGCGAATTTTCCAAATGGCTCCCAATTACAGAAACACCTGTGCCTGTAATTTTATGCTAATCCAATGGAAAATGCAATATTCAGCAGCACGAATCTACATAATTTCTCATTTATTACCTGTAGAGTGCTAGCTCATTGTTTTCAGATTTTGTTGCCGTTTAAAGAACATCATTTCAAGGGGAGCTGAAAGGACATACTCAAAGCCCTTCTACATGTGCAGTTATTGACACTCAATCTTTCTGTATCCACATGTGAAGATATACTTGAGAGAACACATAATAATAATAATAATAATAATAATAATAATAATAATAATAATAATTTATTATTATTATTATTATTATTATTATTATTATTATTACCAGACCCATCTGGCTGGGTTTCCCCAGCCACTCTGGGCGGCTTCCAACAGAATATTAAAATACAAAAATACACATGATGCTGACATAAAAGGGAGAACAGTTGAAAGATTAGTGCAAACATTTACAAAAGCCAGCTCCCAAGCTCGATGTAGTATGCCGCTCCTGATAATATACACCACCTCCTCTGAACACAGAGATTGCCAACAACCAACATCAATATGTTGAGAAGATAGTGACAATGGTAAAGTAATTGCTTCATGTGATTATCCGTGGGGATTTTTTTACTGTAACTGGGTGGGTGTCCCCACACCTGCCTGCAGCTTCTGTCACTTCTTAAAATTTTGGCTGAAATATAACAGGGACATAATATTCAGTGGAGGAAAGGAAACACAAACGCAGCTTCTCTCTCATTTTCGCAGCAATCTTAGTATGCAAAACCCATGGGTCGGAAGGAGCAAGGTTAACAAGTTCATTGATAACCTAAGAAGAAAGCAAGTCTCATTAACTTGCATTTGCTTTGCTATGCATCTTGATTTTTATCCCTGCTGGATTTTGAAGGGGAGGCAAATGTTCTTCTGTCATGTAATTGTGCTCCTTTAAAGCCAATTTAGCTAATGATTCAAGCACTTTCCTGAGGACAGAACCATCTGTGATGATACAATGCAAAGAGAAGGGTGGGCTGGTTGATTCTGAAATATGCTAGCTTCATCCAGGCTACAAACTCAGGCTGCACTTCCCCTGGTGAGTGTTCCAAACATCAGATGGTGATGGGGGTCACAGTGCAGAGGCAGACATGAAGAGGCTCCTGTTCTGAAGAGCCCGAGAAGGCCACAGACTCATGAGAAAATCATGCCCAGGCTCTCCTGGAAACTAGTGATGCTTCTGTAGATTTATTTTACTGAAGAAGAGGCACTGTCCTGTAGCAATGGGGGAGATTTGTTTTTGTCACATTTTAGTATGAACCTACTCAAATTCCCAAATCAATATGCAGACCAAGACACAGTTCTCCTTGGAAATGTGCACATCTCTGGGATTTGTGATGCAGTTCTCTCTCCACCACCACCTCAAGTGCATAATGATGAACCCAAGAAGCTTACTTATTCAAATTGGCCCTGAAGAAATAAAATTGTATTTTTGATTCTGGCATTTGAAAATTCATTTCCCCCCCTCTTGCTTTCTCATCTTACATAGTCCTTTCTGTCTTTGCTTCTAGAATCATCAGATGCTGCTACTCCTTTCCACAACTCTTTGAGAATGCTGTTATCCTGCACTCATCACCGTTCCATTCTAGAATCAGCAGTGGTCAAGCCAAGACACACTGCTTGCTGTAATGGTCATTTACATTTTTATTCTATCCATCTTAGGGTGGCATACATGACCTTGTTGTCCATTTTATTCTCATAGTAACACTGTAAGTTACATAGGGGCAAGAGAAGATGATACCTATCCCAAGGTTAGATCTTCCTAAACTAGCACTTTATCCACTGTATTATGCTGGGTCACTCCAGTATCTAGTCCCCATGCTTGGAATGATGAGTCCCTCTTAAATGGAGTACCTTGATGCAAACTAAGCCTGCCCATTAGCAACAGGTACACCCTGTCAAATAATTCCAGCCCTTCATGCTACCCTACTACATGAGAACTCCAGTAAGCAACCCCTGTGTGTAGATCACACATATACTTATGTGTTGTGTTGAATATTCAAATCATAAACCCATTTGAGGGAAGGCCATACCTCAATGGAAGAGCAATTGCATAGCATGCAGAAGATCCCAGGTACCATTAAAAACAGATTCTTGCCCAAATGCTGTGTGCAATGTAGGTAAATTAAAATACTGTCATTGCCACTAGCGAAGATGAAATCTGAGCAATATCCTCAAACCAGAAAAAATATGGATAGAAAAAGTAAAATAGAGCAGAGGAATTACCAAAAGGCTTTTCTGTAATGTTTTTCACTCTGCCTATAAATCTGATCAGATTTGTCACCCAAAATGCCAGCCAGCCTGATGATTTATTATACAGCTAAGAAACTTCCTATTACCCTACTGACATTTGTGCCATTAAATATTTGCCCTCTTTCCATTTTAATCAGATTTTCGGGGCTTTGTAAATTGTCTCTTGAAATCACAGTATGACGGGGAAAATCCAGAGCAGCAGCAACAACAAAAAGTACCATTCAGAGTACTTTGCTTTGTGACTCTTCCTTATTACAAAAAAATGCAGAAAAGGGGTAATGTAGTGTAACACACTGGGACGCGGGTGGCGCTGTGGGTTAAACCACAAAGCCTAGGGCTTGCCGATCAGAAGTTCAGCGGTTTGAATCCCCGCAATGGGGTGAGCTCCTGCTGCTCGGTCCCTGCTCCTGCCCACCTAGCAGTTCAAAAGCACAAAGTGCAAGTAGGTAAATAGGTACCGCTCTGGCAGGAAGTTAAACGGTGTTTCCGTGCACTGCCCTGGTTCGCCAGAAGCGGCTTTGTCGTGCTGGCCACATGACCTGGAAGCTGTACGCTGGCTCCCTCGGCCAGTAAAGCGAGATGAGCGCCACAACCCCAGAGTCGTCCACGACTGGACCTAATGGTCAGGGGTCTCTTTACCTTTTTAGTGTAACACATGACATGCTCCAATATCCATGTTTTAAAGGACTATTTTTCATAGTGGTATGTACCATCCTTCCAGAAATGACACAATATCCATTCCACTGATGTCTGGTGGGTTGAAAGCAGCTGATATCAATGGGGGAAAATATCAAGGGTTATGGGCAGCTTTGTTTCAGTTTCACAAAGGGAGCTCTGGGGGCTTAGAAGCACTCATTTCTCTTTACACTGCAAAGATTTCTATGCTTCCCACACAGCATCAGCAGCATTTGACAACATATGTGTAGAATCTTGACTTGTAAACTATATGAGATGAAAAAGTGGGGCTCATGGATCCGTGGCATCTCCTTCCACATAGTGAAGGAGTATTTATTTGTAGTATATCCATGAGTGCCTTGACATATTTGTGATATTCAAAACTCAAAAAATGCATCTGCCATATATACGTTTATCAAAGAAGAAATGAGCTATATTATCGCTAGAAAAAATTTGTTCGTTTTGGTAATACACACACACACACACACACACACACACACACACACACACACACATTCATATTTGCAAAAGGAGCTAGTGTACTCAGCAAAAGTGAGAATCTATTCCAAATGTTGTTGGACTCCAACTCCTATCAGCCCCTGCCAGCATGGCCAATGGTTGGGGACACTGGGAATTACAGTTTAACAAGTGAGAGAAACAGGCCATATGAGTAAGTTAATTCTTGCGTAAACTCATGCATCTCTCCACTGAAATGGTGAATGAGCACCTACTCTGTAAGTTACACAAAGCGTAAAAAATGAAGCATGAATTCTCTCATGTTTTCTGATTCCTCTGCTTGTTGAATATTCAAATCTACTTTGTGTTGTCAGACTCCCTTCATTCAGATCCCCTAAGAACCAAACTAGATATGTAGCAGGAAGCTAAAACCTTATGTTTCCATATCTAATTACAGTACAGGGGAAATCCAATTTACACTGCAAAGGCAGCATCTAAGGAGGCTTCCATAGCTGCCAAGTTTTCACTTTTCTCGCGAGGAAGCCTATTCAGCATAAAGGAAAATCCCTTTTAAAAAGGGATAACTTGGCAGCTATGGAGGCTTCTCTCTTCATTTCACCTCATGATCTGAATAGAGATCTCATCTTGGAATAAAAACTGTCTCATCCCCCAACCTCTCAGAACAAAGTCCTCATGGGTGCCAGTGGGAACTCTCCCAGCCACCCTTCCAAGGCTCATAGCTGTGTAGGAAGGGCCACTCACAGTGGTACACTGAAGAGACGAAGTCATCCTTCCCCATATGTAAAGGTAAAGGTAAAGGTAAAGGTAAAGGTAAAGGTAAAGGTAAAGGTACCCCTGACAGTTAAGTCCAGTTTCGGACAACTCCGGGGTTGCAGGCTCATCTCGCTCTATAGGCCAAGGGAGCCAGCGTTTGGCCGCAGACAGCTTCCAGGTCATGTGGCCAGCATGACTAAGCCACTTCTGGTGAACTCCGTTTACCTTCCCGCTGGAGCGGTTCCTATTTATCTACTTGCACTTTGATGTGCTGATGAACTGCTAGGTTGGTAGGAGCTGGGACTGAGCAACGGGAGCTCACCCCATCACGGGGATCGAACTGCCGACCTTCCGATCAGCAAACCCTAGGCTCTGTGGTTTAGACCACGGCACCACCTGCATCCCCATATGTAGGCACCCCCATTTGTAATTAGTATTGCCAATGAATGAGAAAAGAACTTTCATTTCAAAGTTATAAAATTATTATTCATGGGGAAAACAAATTTTAGTAAAATTCTCATGGTTGAGGTGCAAGGCTCTTGTTGTGCTTATTTTTGAGGTGTTGTGGGTGTTCTTTCAATCATTCTACAAATCATTTCACCAGCGGTCTGCACTCCGCAGCCCTCCTAGGTGCCCATACTTGTGTCAAAGTCCAGGGAAGACATCAGAAGGTAACTCCTCCCATGGGCCATTTTAAAAACCAGGAAGCATGCGTAGTTGGAGATGCTGCAGTGTGCTGGATAGATATTTACAGGAAACAGAGGACAGTGTTCAACTAAATAGTTGTGCTAGCACAAGGATTAGCACTAAAAGAATTGGATTTTCCTGTGCCATCCTCAAATCTATTCTTGAGGGCAGAGGCAGATTCCAGGCAGCATGACCAGTTTACTCTCACTGGGTGCCGGACCAAGGGGGACACTGCTACCGTGTTTCTCATATTATAAGACACGTCTTATATTTATTTTTTCCTCAAAAAAACACACTATGGCTTATTTTCAAGGGATGTCTTATTTTTTTCCTCCTCCTCCTGCCGCGGCCGGCATTGCTGCTGCTCCTATCACTATGTCTTATTTTCGGGGTATGGCTTATATTCCTTGAATGCTTAAAAATCCTGCTATGGCTTATTTTATGGGGATGCCTTAAAATATGAGAAACAGGGTATGATGTAATCTGGCACAGAATGAAAGCTGAGAGGTGCCCAATTTTGGCCTCACACAAGCCTGACCAAGCCTGACCACAGACTGACCAAAGTCTGTATATCATCTCTATTGTATATCACCTGAGGTCACCTCCTATTGTAAGCTCAAGATCCTGCACTGATCAAAATATGATAGAAATCCCAATAGAAATTCTGACAATGAGGCACAACAATGGAAACATTTTGCTGAGGAAGAAAAGTGAAGGAGAGATTTTGGCACAGCACTAGTAATTAGTTTAGGAAATACATAGCTGCCTGCTACATATTAAGTGCATGTCTCGTTTGGCCCTGGCTTGTGGTAAGAGTAAGCTTAGGTCCTAGAGAGAAAAGCTGAAATTTCACTTGTCCAGGGAACTTTTTTCTTGCAATCTTAAAGCATAGTGTTCCCTGAAAATGCCCAGCCAAATTATAATAGTTTAAGGGGTTTTTCTTGGGGGTTTTGTGTGTGTGTGTGGGGGGGGGTTTCACATAGATTTTAAAACTAGTAACCCTCTAACAGTTTTAACAACCTCACTGACCTCCTTAAACATCATTTCCCCATGCTTAGTTGCTTAATAAATTGTAACCTTGCTTTGTACTTCAGATCAAACAAAAACCTGCTTTTATGTATCTGTGATATATATACACACATGCACACACATATATACATACACATTTCTCCATTAACAGAGAGAGAATATCTGCAAGGAATATAAAGTGGCAAAAGCTTTAGGATGGTTGCATTGTACCTTACGTGACAGTACTAAAATTAGGGTAAACTTCAGATGATACATTTTCAGTGCTTCATTTCACTTTCACATAAGAGAGGGATATTTTTCCCTTTAGGGCAAAATACTTAAATGGGAAGATGCTAATGAAGTTCCATGGAGCTTCGCAGCTTAACTGCACACCTTGTTGTGGTGGGTTTTTTTTTTAAAAAAAGCCTGCTTTTGCCTTCTCCTGAAGAAAGTCTTATTCCATTTTCCTGCAGATTTCATGGTCAGAGAAGATGTCCAAGAAATATGCGTGCTATTTGTGGCCCATCTCTATGACTTCCTGTAACAGCAAATTTGGAGTAAAGACTGCTGTGCCAACTCGTGTTGTCAAGTTGCATCATGAGGTATGGATGGGGTAACTGTGCCACTGAAGGACCAGGTGCGCAGCCTGGGAGTCATTTTGGACTCACAGCTGTCCATGGAGGCACAGGTTAATTCTGTGTCCAGGGCAGCTGTCTATCAGCTCCATCTGGTAGGCAGGCTGAGACGCCACCTGCCAGTGGACTGTCTCGCCAGAGTGGTGCATGCTCTGGTTATCTCCCGCTTGGATTTCTGCAATGTGCTCTACGTGGGACTACCTTTGAAGGTAACCCGGAAACTACAACTAATCCAGAATGCGGCAGCCTGACTGGTGACTGGGAGCGGCCGCCGTTACCACATAACACTGGTCCTGAGAGATCTACACTGGCTCTCAGTATGTTTCCGAGCACAATTCAAAGTGTTGGTGTAGACCTTTAAAGCCCTAAATGGCCTTGGTCCTGTATACCTGAAGGAGCGTCTCCATCCCCACCGTTCAGCCCGGACACTGAGATCCAGCACCGAGGGCCTTTTGGCGGTTCCCTTATTGCGAGAAGTGAAGTTACAGGGAACCAGACAGAGGGCCTTCTCGGTAGCAGCACCCGCCCTGTGGAATGCCATTCCATTAGATGTCAAGGAAATAAGCAGCTATCCTAATTTTAAAAGACATCTGAAGGCAGCCCTGTTTAGGGAAGCTTTTAATATTTAATGCTGTATTGTTTTAATATTTAATTGGGAGCCGCCCAGAGTGGCTGGGGAGACTCAGCCAGATGGGCGGGGTATAAATAATATATTATTATTATTATTATTATTATTATTATTATTATTATTATTATATGATCATAGGTTGATTTCAGTAGGTAGTCATGGCACAAAGTTACAATATGGCACATATATGGGAATAGGAACAGGAATGTGACAAAATAGGACAAAACACACATTCCATTCCATTTTAGAATCATAGAGTTGGAAGGGACCATGAGGGTCATCTAGTTCAAACCTGCAATGCAAGAACCTTTTTGCCTCATGTAGGGCTGGAACCCACAACCTTAAGATTAAGAGACTCATGCTCTACCAACTGAGCCAGGCAGCCAAAGAAAAAACTCACACCCCATTACATTTTGATGAACAATTTTGTGTTGAGGTAAAAAAAAATTTTTTTAAAGATTTAAACACTGAACAGTATGTAAATAGTTAAATGTAAAAAAGAAAGAAAAAAAAACCTTGTTTGTTATCCCTAAGTAGAACCAGAGGGAAGATACAAAGGTCTGCTTGCAATGGGTCAAGCGGCAGTTAAATTGCTGCACTTGTTCCCTGTTGCTGAGATGGCATTCTGGTTTTTGGCTTCCATATACAGAACAGTAGCATCCAATTTATATTTAATGTCTGGGCATTTGGTGGGCAATCCATTCAAATCCATTAGTACATAATTATAGGCTAATGAGGGTTTGGAATTCCATCAGAAATGAATTGATTAGATTGAGAGCCCTGGCTGAAAGGCATATAAGGCCAAATTCAGTACTGCTTGGAGGTCAGTTGTGCTGTCTTTGGTGAACTGTGAATAGGTTCAGGAAAGGACTTCGGAAAAGGTTCAAGGAAAGCTAGAGAGAAAGGCAGCTGGCAGATGAAGAAAACTGAAGCTGACATTTCCTAAGGCAGAAGCTAAGGAGGCTTGCAAAAAAAGGGGGTGTGAACTCCTACAGCAGCCTTTGAGACAGCTAAGGCCATGGTGGCAGAAGGTGCAGACCTCAGTAAAGCTTAAAGGTAACTGAGAAAGGTGAACCCTGAACAAAGGGAAGACTTCAAGAAAAGCCACCTTGACAAGCCTGTGAGTTACCTGGGGGTGGAGTTGGGACTTGACTAAGGCTATTATAGGCTAGACTTAGGGAAAGTAACTAGCTATCTTCTTGAAGCAACAGTAATAACATTAAGTAATGATAACATCTTATATCTAATAATAAACCAAGTTTTATTTTACAACTTAACTGCAAGTTTACATATCACATCAATAATATGATTCAATATATTATAAGATCTCTGACTTACTTCTAAGCAAGTATAGTCTTTTTTTTTTGCCCTGTGTACACATCTACTTTATCTGAAAGAGGATAGGATATAAATACAACTGTTTGAAATAAAATAGAAAATGAGAAATAAAACAGGTATTTGATTCAATTTTAAAACACCAGAGTCACAGTTTTTTGAAAAAGTGGAGACTAAGCAGTAAAGGTCTGGGCCACTAGGCTTCAAAAAGATGGTGGTTTGGAAGTGGTATATAAAGGTCTGCTCCACCTAGGCCTCCACTTCAGGGCCTGCCAGACACCTAGCACAGCAGTGAGAAATGATAAAAATTACAAGAACAGTCACAGTTTGCATGATACTTTTTTAGCCTTCAAGGTTAAGACGTTGCTGTAGCAGTCTCAGCTAGTGATAGTGCTGAATGGAAGGGCTTTGGAAGGTGACTTAAGTCACCATACACTACCACTTGCTGCTCCTTTCCTTTCCCAAAAACTTACCCGAAGCATATAAAGTTGCCTTATACTGAGTTAGACCATTGGTCGCATTGTTTACACTGACCGGCAACTGCTCTAGCTGACAATGCTGTTGAAGCTGGCACGCTTCATAACTCTTGGAATACTGTGGACATAAAATTCTTTGGGATATACCTTTTCACCCCAAGGTGCCCGAGGAAGTAGAAAAATCAGGAGTATTGACTACTGTCATACCTTGGTTTTTGAACAGCTTAGTTCTTGAATGTTTTGGCTTCTGAACACCGCAAACCCGGAAGTGAGTGTTCCGGTTTACAAACTATTTTTGGAACCTGAACATCTGACGGAGCTTCCGCGGCTTCAGATTGACTCCAGGAGCTTCCTGCAGCCAATCAGAAGCTGCGCTTTGGTTTCTGAATGTTTTGGAAATCAAACGGACTTCCAGAATGGATTCTGTTTGACTTCCAAGGTATGACTGTACATGTCCCAGGACTCCTTATGAGTAGTACATTAGCACATATAGCAATATCCCAAGCACCAGAACTCATGGGATATGTGTTTAGGGAATATCAGACAGCCAAGAAAACTACATTTCACAGGACCTTGATGGCCTGCGATACTGCAATTTCAGCATTCCAGATCCTCTCCAATAAGTTCTAAGCTCCCAGTGAGAACATAACCTCTGTGTCCAAAGGAAGGGCCTACACTTTCAAGCCTAGCCAGTTCTTGTCCTTACATATACAACAACTTCCTAGCTCCACAAATCATTTCATATTGTTTCCTGCATGTTACAATCTGACCTTTTAGGGAAAGCCATTTATCCCTCTGAAGCTTTTTACACGTCTTTATTTCCTCTCTTCCTTGTTGTTCTTCACAGCCACAAATTCCTATACTTCTCATTATTTTCACATTAGGAAGTGACTCCTGAGAGAGAAAAGGCAATTCCTAGCAGAAGGAGACAGTCAAATATGTGTTGTCTGGAGCTAAAATTACCTTTCCCTCTGTATATCATGCTAGCTGGCTAGGCAGCACTCACAGTCAAGCTGGTTTACATTAGACCTTCACATGGCAAAGTAATACCACGGAATGGACATTACTGAATATGCTCAGCTAATCTTGCATGTTCAGACTCAGAAACCACCCCCCCCCCCAAATAAATTCACACTTGACTCAAATTGTAGTTTGGCTTTGGTAGAATTTAGGCCACAACTTTATAGATTACAGAAAGTGAATGGTTGCATAGGCTCTGGTTCGACTAGCTCCCTGCACCCTTGCAGGTAGTGCTGACCCAGGGCACCAGCATAGGTCAGCCAAGGGTGAACACCTGGATAGGCAGAAAGCTGGGAGCAGGCTATGTCTACCACCCAGATGTCCCCCTAGACTCAGGCACAGGGACAACCCCCTCTCAGGGGTTGACCAAACCATTTGAGTCCCTGGATTTCTTTAACGGAATACCCTTCACATAGGGATGGCGAGAGCGTTCTCCCAACCCTATCACCTGAACCAGAGCCTATCCGCAACCTTACAAGTTGTGACAATTTACTATGTGGCAGACGAAACCCAAGTGGCACCAGCCAATCAGCCAAGTGGGGAAAATTCCTGCCATGCGCCTGTCCCAATGACAGTCGACACATGACGGCATATCAAGGTCAAGCGCAACAAAGCCCTAATAGTAGGGAGAGGTGGGTGGGTGTTCCGAATGCACACACTGAAAGAGGAAGCTCTGGGTCACGTGCATGGGTATATATAGGTCCCTCAATCCATTTGGACTACGCCCCATTGGCCAGATTGAACCCAACATCAAGGGACCTACCAATCGGGTGTTGTGGCTGACCAATATTACCCACTAATATTACCCACCAATCTTACCCACACAGGAGGTCGGTCTCCAGGTCTCACTGCAACACGTGTCTTCTTTTAAAGAGGACACAATCTCTTCAAAGAGTAATACTGAAATGTACTGTCTTCTACTTGAGAAAGTTAAGATGTACTGAAGTCCATAGAAATGAACAGGATATGTTAGATGCACTGTGGATGTGGACTGGTACCCAAGGCACAGTGTCTAAAGATGCTATTTAGATCTCAGCCTTGATGTTTTATGAAACAGTGTGGAATAGACATCATTTTCTCTTTCTGTGATATTTCTCCTGCATTTGTTTAGTATTTTGTTTAGCAGAATTATTTCTGTTGAATAATAGCCATTTAAATTATTTAATTAGATTCTTATTGTACTTTTAGTGTGAAAGCCACTAGAGAGTATTTTTAACACACACACACACACACACACACACACACACACACACACACACACACTATACAGACCATGTACAGATGCAGATTTATGAGTGTATTTATCACAGAGGCTTTGCAAATTACTCCACAATGTTCATGTTTCTGCTGACACTTCAGAATCTAACCCTTGCTCTTCTCTCATATATGCTCAGATATGACAATAACAGGCAGGGTAAAAAGCAGTCAAACATGGCAAAAAGTGTGTAGGTGGGTGGGTGGGGAGAGAATCATCATGCCTAAACAGGGAGGAATTATTGACTGAGAAAATGAATAGGGAATTACATTTCCAAAACATATTTTTGAAAATGGAAATGTTGCTTTTGTTATGACTACAAAATCCCAGCTGCATACATTATGTCATAAACTGACATTTTAAAAAATCGACTTTGTTCAGAAGCTATCATGATTAGGGATGGCACGGAGCAGTTATACAAGTCATCTCACCTCACTTCCAATTTAACAAAGATAACTTGTGTAGAGGGAACACACAAACTCCAGCTATACAAAGGAAAGCTTAAAGCAGGTTTGGGGAACCTGTGGCGCTCTAGATGTTTTTTATTATTAAAGGTTTTCTTTGTTTAAAAAGATATGTACAATGTCTCTCATAATATTTTTACAAATCAGTTTCATTTGTTGAGACATTGGGAAGAAAAGGGGGGAGAGGTAGATAGGGTTGGGGGTTGGGGTCAGGTGACGATGTTTCTATTTTGCTTAATATGTGTGGTTTTTTGTCAGCGTCGCTTGTGTAGGTTCTCTGCTGTTCGTTTGTGTTCCTTTGGTGGTAAGAGATGTTGGGGTTGGCCCAGGATATGGTTATTCATTTGTGGTTAGCTGTGGTGGTCTTTGTTTTGTGTGTGAGTGGGCTGGATGGGTATTTTGGATCAGGTTAGCCATATTGATTTGTATGATGGTGGATTTTTGTCATTGTCTTGTTGGGCTGTGATATGTGATAAAGGGGAGCCATACCGGGGTGAAGCCGTCTACTTCTATTTGTCCCCGTGTCAGCTTCAGCTTGTTGTTGTTTAGTCATTTAGTCATGTCCGACTCTTCATCATTTAGTCATGTCCGACTCCCATGGACCATAGCACACCAGGCACTCCTGTCTTCCACTGCCTCCCGCAGTTTGGTCAAACTCATGTTCATAGCTTCAAGAACACTGTCCAACCATCTTGTCCTCTGTCATCCCCTTCTCCTAGTGCCCTCAATCTTTCCCAACATCAGGGTCTTTTCCAGGGAGTCTTCTCTTCTCATGAGGTGGCCAAAGTATTGGAGCCTCAGCTTCACGATCTGTCCTTCCAGTGAGCACTCAGGGCTGATTTCCTTCAGAATAGATAGGTTTGATCTTCTTGCAGTCCATGGGACTCTCAAGAGTCTCCTCCAGCACCATAATTCAAAAGCATCAATTCTTCGGCGATTAGCCTTCTTTATGGTCCAGCTCTCACTTCCATACATCACTACTGGGAAAACCATAGCTTTAACTATACGGACCTTTGTCGGCAAGGTGATGTCTCTGCTTTTTAAGATGCTGTCTAGGTTTGTCATTGCTTTTCTCCCAAGAAGCAGGCGTCTTATTGGTTAATTTTTCTAGTAAGGCTGTTTCCCATAGTGTTTAGTACCATTGGTCCATGTTCACTTCTGACAGGCGCTCTAGATGTTGTTGAACTACAAGTCCCAGCAGCCCCACCCAGCATGGCCAATGGCCAGGGATGTTGGGACCTGAATTCCAACAACATTGCTTCCTCTACTCTTAAACTAAAGGTAAATAGCACATGGGTTTCCCACAATGTGTTGATATCAGTATTTCAGTGCTGAGTGTTGACTGTTTATTTTCCCCACTTTCATTCCTAGGAAGACATGCAAATGTTACACCTGAAAGTTAATACACATTCATTTCCCAGGGAAGAATTGGAATCCTTAGGCCCACTTCCCCAGTTCAGCTGCCTACCATATGCATCTTATCTCAGGAACAGATAATAATTTGCATTTGCTCCTTGGTAATGTTAAGTTAAGGAGAGTGACATGTCATCCCTGCGCAGCATTCCTCTATCCCTGCTCCATTTTCTTAGCTTTCATCTTTGGGTGGGCAGGAAAATGCTGAGTAATAGTCTTATCATCATTCACATGTTTTATTCAACCAAATGTTACTGGAGGGAAGTAAGGGAGAGATGGGAAGTGTTTCAGGTCAGTGGTGGCAGCCACATAATATTGATAGCATGTAGTTTGGGCCCAAGAGACAAATAAGCATTCCATACATTTTGACTTCAGAGGAGGAATAACAAAACTAATACTTAGTAGGGATAAGAGTGATCTTAAATAGTCCCTGGCTCTGCTATCATTGACGTGATGTGTATCTGCACACCAGCATCATGTGTGCCACATCTTGCTTTGGTTCAACAGCAGTACCACACCACACCCCAGGCCTGAGGTCCATAAGGCAGAACAGGGAAGGTACCTTCAAATCTAACTATATTACCACATTGCTACCATAGCACAAGGATTAAGATTAACAAAATGCACTCAAATGGTTCAAGGAAGTGCATCCACCCAGTGTCCCCGGCCCAGTTTTCCTGTATAGAGGAAAGAAAAAGAAAGAAAGAAAGAAAGAAAGAAAGAAAGAAAGAAAGAAAGAAAGAAAGAAAGAAAGAAAGACAGACTAGGGAAATTGGAGAATCTGAACTATTTTGTTCTCTTTTGGAAGCAGTCATGATAATAAAAAAGCAATTAGTCACAGGCTAGTGAGCAGTTCTTTGTGCACAATGTTCTATGTAAAGCATCAGTCACACAGACTATCACACAGGGCCCCAAAGGCAATTATAGTCGACAAAGAAAATAAACACAAGTAGGTTAGAATGTATCAGAGCAGAGGTAGGACCTGTGGGTGAGAGGGACTGATGAGAAACAAACAGAATCAGATCACAAGGAAATCTGGGACTTCTTGAAGGGATGGGTAGAGTCACAGTGAACAGAAATAATAAAAATATATACAGATAATGAAGGCACAACTTTCCTTAAATAGAAAACAGAGAACATGTGTTACATTTGTGTGTGTGTGTGTGTGTGTGTGTGTGTGTGTGTGTGTGTGTGTGTGTCACAGCATTCACACCCCAATAAAGTCCTGCCACAGCTTTAGATTCCAGCAGAAACCAGGCCTGGCTCTCTGCTTCTCCAGCTTGCAGCTTTTGTATCCAGCTCCTAACTCACATCACAGCAAACCCTGTCTTAAAAACTCAGGCTTTGCCCTTCTATCTAAGAGTTGAAGGAGGGGCCTCACCCATTTGCTATCTGGCACAGAGCCCCCTTTCCCTTTATTCTCTTAAGGACTCATACTTAGTAGGCCGTTAACAGGATGGCCTGGCTATTCCAGGAATTAGAAGGGGGCCCAGGCACCCCCAAACTCATAAGAATATATAGCAGCTATGCACATTAAGTGCTATGAGGAGGGCTTATAAAGCATGTTTCTAAAATGTTTTGGGAAGTCAAAACATATCACTAGACATAGATTTGCAAACTGCTAAATATCCTGGGGCAGCAGCTTGTCCGTTTTCCATTTGAAATGGAAACCTAACTTCATCATTGACTTACCATTCCACGGCAGTTCAGCCAGCTAAATCTTGTGTAAGTCCCCTCTGTTTATTTCAGGATAAATATAAATAATTGCCTAGGTAACATTTCATTCACAGGATGATGAATGCCATCACTTGTGCTCTTTGATTGCCTCCAGTAAAACATCCTTCATGTGAAAGACGATCAGCTGATGAAGTGCTTCAAATCACTGTTACTTTATCACTGTTTAAATCATATGACCATTCAAAACTATTCGCAGTGGGCCCATGAAATTAGGGCTCACTGAGCCCACTAGTTATTATGCTGTATTCAGGTGCCATATTATCACGCAAAGAATTATTATTTTAAATAAAGAGAGCCAAAATATTGTCTTATGTTTAACAAGGGCCACCCATTTACTATTTTATGTACAGTGTGCACATAAGCATCTAGTCACTCAGGATGATAAATATTCACTGCTCAATTTTCAAACATGGTTAATGAATGGTTAAAGGGAAATCATCTCTTTAAACCACCAGGAAATTGGATTTCCCTTCCCCTATGCTTTTCAATAAGCCTTTCTCTAGACCAGCTTTTAAAGACAATGAGATGAGACTTATTACATTAGCTGTCCACTGAAGGTCAAACTGGTTCAGGTGTCTGCTAAGGTTTTCAAATAGGAAAATCAAAAATAAGTTCCATTGGGAATTGTCAGGATTTCAGCTTATATCCGTAGATTGTTTCTTAAATCATTCAGGACAAAATAAATTGAATTCCTGCATTGTTGATGGCCCACTTTCTCCACATTTTTATGGTCAATGATTCAACACGTTTCAGTTTAAATGATTAGACCTACAATCTCTGGCTGAATCATAAAGGTCAATCTGCCTGATCCATTGCTGAAAATTAAAGCTCTTTTCTAGTGAATGTTTTCTAGCTGGTAACTTAATCAAGTGCCAGACAAAAGAGGAGTAATTCATCACGAGCCACCTTTCCTACTTTAATTTGGCTTTATGTTAGAACACAACTTTATAATACTGGATTAATAATACATGCATCATATAGAGATACCACATTAATACCCATTATATAAATCATTAATGAATGCTTAATAACATTTAATTCCTTGTGGAGTTTGCTGGCAGTTGCATCAAGCTTTGTAATTTACAAACTATTCATACTTCCCTTGCAGCAATAGAGAAGGTTAATAATAATAATGTATGATCTCAACATATGCCTTCATGTGGGTAACATTCAGGAAGGCTTGGCATTAGCCATGGTTTAATAATAATAATAATAATAATTATTATTATATATTATATATTATTTATACCCCACCCATCTCGCTGGGCTTCCCTGCCACTCTGGGCGGCTTCCAACAAATATTAAAATACATCAAATATCACAGATTAAAAACTTCCCTAAACAGAGCTGCCTTTAGGTATTTTCTAAATGTCAGGTAGTTGTTTATCTCTCTGACCTCTGATGGGAGGGAGTTCCACAGGGCGGGTGCCACCACCGAGAAGGCCCTCTGCCTGGTTCCCTGTAGCTTTGCTTATCTAGGGGTGCTGGCTCATTGGGGGGGGATAAGCTGTTTTGGGCCCCCTTAGTACTTTGGGGGAGGGGGCCCAAGGCCCCCCATTGTGTGGGGCACTCAGACACGTGGGGCTTGGAGTAGCTCTTAATATCTAATGAGTGAAAGATGGGTTATAAACATTTTAAATAAATAAAAATATCATTTATTTGACTTTATAGAAAACAATTCCTTTCCCAAAACAGCATTTGCTCTTTTTGCTACAGCTAAAATATATACCTGGTGCTATTTTGTATTCATCACAATTGTCAGGTAAGTGAGTGGATTTTTAAAATTATTATTATTATTTGAATCTAGAGTTTGTGCAAATCAATGAAGCAGACTCAGTTTAGTACATTAGATCTATGCTCTCAACTCCCTTTTGGATTCAGCAGATTTTGCAGATGTGATTGTAATAGTGGAAAGCATATTTCAAACTGGTTGCATTAAATCACTCTCAGTCCCTTCCAGCACTAAAATTCTACGATTCTGTGATACTCAGTTTATTTTTCACTCCCCATCTAAGGCAAAAAGTGTGCATTACTTTAGCATCAGAATGAACATATCCTGAAACCCAGTTTTTTTGGGGGGGGAGCCCTCATGGGCCAAACTGGGACCAATGCAGGTCCAAATCTGGTCCAGGGGTTGCCCACCCATGGTCTATACTACAGTGGCTTCTTGGCTTTTCAGACAAGAGACCTTTCCAGCCCTTCCTGGAGATTTTGAGATTGAACCAGGGACCTTCTGCATGTAAAACAGATGTTATATCATTAAAACAACCGCTGAGACCACATAACACCAGTCTAGAAAGACCTACATTGGCTCCCAGTACGTTTCCGAGCACAATTCTTTTTTTTTTAAAAAAAAATATTTTTATTAATTTTCCAATTAAAACCAATTATATCACATTCAATATTTCAAATTATACACATATATATATCAATCAAACCGAATGTTATGCCAAATCATCTAAATAATTTATTTTTGGGTTCCCATGCTTCAAGAAATTGGGAATTCCTCGCAACTGTCCACTGCCGTCTTATTTCTAAAGTTCAAATCGTCCTCCAAGCTCATAATATTCCAAATCTTCCCCTTACAGTCACCTAGATGTTTTCCACTTTCATCCGATTGTTCCAGCTGCTGAGATAAATGTCAAACGAAGTTTCACAGATGTTCTTTCTCCTGTGTGAGTTAATCAGTCCAGCCTCCCCATAAATCTTCTTAGTGGAGCTCCCTGTTGCGACGGAGTAGCAGCGCCATCTTAAAAGGCTCAAATCACTTTCATTTTCTCTCATAGCCATGAAGATTTACGATTTATTTATCTTTATAGAATTTACAGCTTTTTCAGGCAGGCGACCCAAACATCCAACCATGAACTCTTGGTAAATTAATGGATCTCCTTGCCCTATAGCTGAACTTAGCTTCAGGTCGCTGCTCCAATTTAAAGTGCGTCACAGCTCATAAATCCTCCGAACGCGTCCAGAACTCCTTCCGTCTGACTAGGGGGGGGCTTTTCTCATCGGCAACTTCACATCTTTAAGAAATATGTTCAGTAACAACAGCTAACAAAGTTCAACTCACACAGTCTTTTGCTTCTCTTTCACTCCAAACAAGCCAGGACATCGCGTCCGGGAAGATACGAGGCAACAATATGAAGAAAAAATAAAAACTTGCTTCCCTTATCGCTCCGTCCCCATCAATCCTTCTTCCAGATGCCGTACATTCTTTGACTCCTCTCGCTCAGCAGCATAAAATTCTCAGCAGTAAACAGCGCTTCTTCCCCTCCTTCTGAAGTATGTCCATAGATTTAAGCCTAATTATCTTCTTTAACCATGGAAATCCCCGCCATGCAGATTAGCGTCCGGGAGTCCTGGCCGTCGTAAGTGCTCAGCCCAAGCTCCCCCCACTCCAAAAACAGTCGGAGTGGGTCTGGGGGCATCGCGGGCCAGCGGCCCCTCTCCGTAACCCCCGGAGAGGGTAGGGGGTTGCCATTTACTCCCCTAGCAACCGCCAAATTCCTTACGAAGGTCAGAGAGATGGAAAACAGGTCCGCCATTCCTGCAGGCGGAAACCGGAACCTCCGAGCACAATTCAAAGTGTTGGTGCTGACCTTTAAAGCCCTAAACGGCCTCGGTCCAGTATACCTGAAGGAACGTCTCCATCTCCATTGTTCTGCCCGGACACTGAGGTCCAGTGCCGAGGGCCTTCTGGCGATTCCCTCGCTACAAGAAGCCAAGTTACAGGGAACAAGGCAGAGGGCCTTCTCGGTAGTGGCACCTGCCCTGTGGAACACCCTCCCACCAGATGTCAAAGAGAAAAACAACTACAGTGGTACCTCGGTTTATGAACACAATTGGTTCCGGAAGTCTGTTCATAAACTGAAGCGTTAATAAACTGAAGTGAACTTTCACATTGAAATCAATGGAAAGTGAATTAATCCGTTCCAGATGGGTCTGCAGCGTCTGTAAACCAAAAATTCATAAGCCGGGGTGTTCATAAACCGAGGTTCCACTGTACTAGACTTTTAGAGGACATTTGAAGGCAGCCCTGTTTAGGGAAGCTTTTGGTGTTTAATAAATTATTGTATTTTAATATTTCTATTGGAAGCTACCCAGAGTGGCTGGGGAAACCCAGCCAGAGGGGCGGGGTATAAATAATAATTTATTTATTTATTATTATTATTATTAATAAACTATGGTCCTTCCCCTTTTTCATTGTGGGAAATTAAAATGGCATTCCAGACACTCAGAAGATGGGGTAAATCACCCCACCCCACCAAGAAGGGCTCCAGATAGGCATTGGGGTGAGTACTGCCAGGGTGTTGGGGTCTCAGCAGCTGCAAAATGATGCCCAAAGTTTAAAAATGAATGCCAAGCGTTTTGCTAAAAGCCTGCTGAAAGTTCACATTCTGCAACATGAGGTACATAATATTTTCCTTCTAAGGATAAAATTAATCTTACAAAGCAATGTGTCCTCATGAATGACACAGATATTAGGCATAAGAAACAGGCCTGCAATAAACAAGATATTTCTGGGTTCTTGCTGACAGGGTGTCATAGCAACAGCTTGAAGTTCTTGCCTAAGAGAAATATCTTCTTTAGAAATGAGGGACTTTGACATGTTTTGATAAGAGAGGGCACATGGAGGTAAAAAAAAAATACCTATACGCATTAGGAAAGCTTCATATCTCTCTCGTATTAGAAACGAAAAAAGAACGTACCACATAATTAAATTTATATTGTCTTATATGCTCTTCGGAGAAGAATGCTTTGTGCAAAAAGGTCAAACCATGAATTTAAATTGGGATATTATGATAAATGAAATGATCAGCATTGGTTCCAATTTTAGCAACCAAAGTGACTTCTTTTCTCTTTTTTTAAAAAAGGATTCTAATTTAGGAACACTTCTTGGCCTCCCCTCAAAGGAAAATAATTATTGCCTGGATCTTCCTAGTAATGCCAGCTCTGCTGATCACTTGTTTCAAGAAGTGGTGATTTGGATCCAAAGGGCACACCCATAGAGGGCTGGCCCTCTTACCTTATAGAAGGCATCCCCAAACTGCGGCCCTCCAGATGTTTTGGACTACAATTCCCATCATCCCTGACCACTGGTCCTGTTAGCTAGGGATCATGGGAGTTGTAGCCCAAAACATCTGGAGGGCCGCAGTTTGGGGATGCCTGCCTTATAGATCAGTGGCTAGAACCACATAGATTACCATGAACCTATATTGCTTGAGAAGGGAAACTCTGATCCTAAACCTCTGCTGCCTTGTGGAACATCTTCGGGAGAAGAAAGGGCTAAGGAGTAAACCCTACACAAATCCAGAGTGGAGTTGGATGACGTCCTCTATGCCTCCTTCCAGCAACTCCTGCAGCCAAGCTGGTGCCAAATATATTGCTCTGCTTCCTTTGGACCACATCAGCGAGGCCGATAGGGGGTGTCTTGTCATCTGGGCAGCCCTGGGGACGTAACTTCAGTATTGCTGATGCAACAAAAACAACACAGGAGGCAGCAGTTACAGGTCTCTGCAACCACAGCAGGTATTGTGATTCTCCAGCAGTTTGATGTCACCCCAGAGGTGTGCCCCCTTATCTCTCAGGGCAGACGGAAGCCAATAACAATAATATTGATGGGGACTATATTTTGTTTTCAATGGATTTTGACTACTGTTGTGCTAATTACTTTCATTTCTGCAGAGTCTGTGCAGGTTTGATTGATCTAAAGTTCTGTCTACATTCTAATGTGTTCACAAAGGTGGGGAGCTTTTTGTGGTGGAGCTTACAGTTCCAATAGGATCCATACTGGCACAGAGCTCCCTGCCCCTTCATAATTTGTAGCCTCAAAAGGAAGTGATGGATCAGAAAAACTTAGTGACTCAAATGACCGCTTTTCAGCCTTTTGCCTTTTTTCAGCCTGAGGGTGACATACCCTCATAGACAAGCTTCTGGGAGCTGACTGCCAGTGATGGGCAGGGGCCAGAGGCAAAAGTGGTTGGAACAAAGGATGTGACTCTAATCCTTATACTTTATCTAGACTCCAGAGAACAATTCAGGGATGTAGAATTGTAGTGGAGTTGTGACTGTATTATCGCAAAAGAAAAAAAGAAAAGAAAAGAAACTTGCCAGCTAAGATAGGAGTTCATAATCTTTCTGAGATCATAGTTCATACATTTTTTCTTGAGTTTGTTAAACATTTTAAAAAATTCTCTGCTAATGTCAATTCAGAAAAAGTATATCATATTAGTACCCATGTTGCATTGGGTGAGACTTTGGTAAGAGAGTCCTATGTACCGGTAGAAGGAGAGCAACTCTCTTTTGCTAGAGGGTGGAGGAAATAGTGGGTGACAAACATGAAGTAGTACCATTGTTTTAACTTGTTGGGGTACGGTGTGTGGAAGGGAACCTTATCTTTACACACTCTCACACACAACACACCATAGTGGAAATCCCCCCTAGTAGCACAAATAGGGGCATTTTTCAGAGTGTCTAGTTTTATGGATTGGGAGCAGGGCAATCTATCTGCAGTGGAATATTGAAGAGAAATCCCTCATGTGTCGTCTTTCCAGTAAGCATCAACTCCATGGCTAGGCCAGTAATTAACATAGCTGCACACTGCACAATGAGCAAACATCTCATTCGGCCTTAAGGCTGCAGTCCTATGCACACATATATAAGGCATGCCACTTGCTGGAGAGTGGGCTGTATGAAACTACGGGGACAACAGGATTTTATATTTATTTATTTGTGGAACAAAGAAACTAGTAAAAGACTGTGTCCCCTCCTTCTCAACAATGGACCTGCCACTAGTAAGCATGCCTGGGAATCAAAGGACACAGAGATAGGCTGGCTGTCACCCATTGCCAAAAAATCTCTTATCTCCTTATGCATACTTTCTAAGAGAAACACACACTGACTCCTACAGCGTTGCCCAAGACAGATATTGTCAATGTAATACGCATTTCAACCTATAAATGATATGTAAATTTGACACTGAGAAAAGCCCATGATTTGGTAACTGGATGAATAATCCCTTGAAGTTATGATATTTACAAGGCAAGACATACACTGAAGGTTAAGCTGCTTCTTATCGAAAGTGACAGAATTCATGAGCACTGAGACTCTGAATACTGTGTCACTTTTTTTAAAAGCACATGCATGCATTAAAACAACAACACCTGAGTCATATACACTGATGGAAAGGAAAAGCTTGTGCAATTACAGCTGGGGCTAGTTAGCTTTTAATAGGAAGACAAAGTCAAGGACTACATACATAACAATGGCTGTCATCATGAAAGTGTTCGGTGATATAATTCCATTGCAGAAGGTATAATTCTGGCTCAAACCATGATTCCCTGACAACCTATTTCACAGTAGCAAGTTTTCAAGGGTTTTGTAATCATGGATAATGTACAGATTTACAATAATGAGGTGTCCATGAGTAGAACAGCAGGATTATGACCCATTATTTTCCCTCAGACACTTTCATGGCATGTACCAGTATGAGCAATATCTCTGAAAGAGATAATATTTCTTCGTGAATGATGTTAAGTAAACATGCTGAGTATATTAAAACCCACCTGTTAGTGATTTCTAACCCTGGAGTGTGGCTCTACAAGGCTGTGACCAGCAAATGTTGCCAAGAAGAAATTTAAAGTAAATTTATGAGCCCCTCCTTTGGTGAGACACCTGAGGAATTCCAAGGGGAGCAATGTTTCGGAGTCATGATGCTGGACTAGCAGCTCTTCTGCTTTTAATGAGGTGCCTTTGGATTACCTTGTTCTCACCCCGAAATAAGTATTAATAGCAGAGTGTCACCTCTGATAACAGAGTTCATGCCCATGGTTCCATGGAGAAACAAAAGGGGTGTTCAGCTCTGATAACATACACAGTAAAAGCAGGAAGAGGAAGAAGGATCACTAGCCATGTGAGCTGCTGGCTACACCACTAAAAATTATTGTAAAGGTGGAAAGGTGGAAACACATGTAATGATATGCATGCATGGAGCCTCTCCATGTGAGCAGGTTCTTGGCTGCATGGAGGAGTCTCATGTGTGTAAGCTACTTTCCCACAAATGCTGAATGTTCAGACCCCATAGTAGCCCCATAGTAGCCAGTCAGTGCATCAGAACTAGGGCTGTTCTGATTGAAAAGGATCATTTCTCAGCCATTAGAAATTACCTGATTCCATTACACCAGCCCTGCGAATGTGACTAGTGGGCATGATCTTTTCCCCACTCATATGTTCACTTAAAACAATGGAGTGTACATATTTGTACATCCCTACAATGAAATCTGAATGACCCAAGATAGTAAACAAAGGGGTGGGTGTAAAAAACCATGAAATTTCCTGACTGTCCAGCCTGGAGTTGTAAGGGTATACATGTGCATAATCAACTTGAGAAAATAAGTGGGACTTGTCTATACTGTACTCCATGAAAAAAATCCTTAAAGTTATTTATATAGTAGTGCTACAACAGAGGATTACTGGCACACGGATGGCAATTGCTGGTATGTTTGGTGATTACCCGTATATGCAGCTGCTATTACACAACCACCACTAAGGCACCAATGGTTGCCATTATATGTTACTGGATTAGTGAAGCATTTAAAATTATTGCAAGTTTTCTGCACTGTTGCTTGATTCAACTTATGCTTTGCCTTACTGCATTTCAGTAATAACCAAGTCCTAAGGAATGCAATGGGATAAGATTTCAGTCATAACCAATTTGTCTCATTGCTTTCAGCTGCAATTAGTGGCAACTGGCCTTTGCAGGAATAGGAATTATATCAGTAAGGTCTGTTGAATGGTATATTAATTACAGGCAGCATCAATAAACTGCATACCAAATAGGATAGATTATGTACTATAACAGTTAACTATGCAGATGAGGCTTCTATAAGAGCAAATATCCCAAATCTTCTTCAGCAACAAGAAAAATAGTAAAAAGTAACTTCAGTGACAGTAAAGATAGGCTTAGCATTACCTTCAAAATTCATCCTAATCTTTCAATGAATTTAAAATCCTTCTTAGTTCCAGTTTGATGGACTTTCAGGACACACTCTCATTTTTTAAAAAAAAGAAGAAAGAAAGATACCTTGGTGCTTGTCACTTGAAATGGAATTTTTGAACCATTTGTAACTGGGGATGTCTGTCTCTCAGTCGGTCTTGAAGGGATTATATTTGTAGTGGGAGGCTGATTGTGCAAAACTGAAGACAGGCAGAGTTGTACGGTCTCCTTCAGAGCCTTCAGCTGTGACTCCTGAGGGGGGAAATGTCATTCGATCTTAACAAGAGATTACAGAGGATCATATTTTACTCTGCACTTTTTATGTTCGCGCTCTTTACAATTTTCAGCAACTAAAAAAACTGAAAGAAAACCAATGTATGATCGAGCACACAAATGAAAATAGGAAACGGGCATGTGACACAATGGCTAAGTGTACTATTCCATTTTTCCCCATAGGAAAGAGGCCTTTCTGTTTGGGAACTCCTAGCTTTTGTCTCACCTCAGCTACCTGTGTTTCACACACTGGAAAGAGGACAGGATAGCAGTGGATTCTCTGCCCTTGTGCTTCTTCCAGCCTTGGGTCAGCAACTTAGCCTTGGCCATAAAAAAAGACAGTTCCCAGGTGGCATGAACTGCTCCAGAATGCCTTGGAAGGTGGTGGGCTATTCTCTGTTAGATGTGATAAAGCAGCTGCTAGATGGCCACATATAACGGATGTTGTGCATTGGATTTCTGACATTATCAGGGAACACTATGCTTCTAAGGGGAACATGAGAGATCCCAATAATCCAATGCACTGCTAACCCTACACCTTTCCTCACTGCTGCTTATACAACAACCCTCAGGATGTTGTGACTGTGATGTAGGAGTAAGGAGTAAAAACAAGCCCCCCATGGGAAGACTCAAGCCCATATCTTCTGTTGCTCATCACAGTGTTCATTCCAACTGGACTACCAGATGGATTCTGGTGCTGATCCCCATGAGCATTTTGTCCTGGTTTTCACCCTTTCCTTGGATACGTAGTCTGCCTCTTGCAAAAAGTTTGTTTTCCTCACCTGGGCACCAGGACATTTGTGCTAATTTCTGAAAAGTGTCTATGTGGGGAATATTAGGTACTGGAGAGGACATTGGCTATGTGACATGTGTACTGGATTATTGGTGCCTTCTCTGCATGTGTACGATGAAAGCATTATCAACAAGACACATCGACCAGTGACTATTGGCATGTTTGCTGGAGTTTCTGGGGATTTCATTATGGTGTTGCCTCTGCTGCTGGTGGAACCAAGAATTGCCTCACATTATGCTGACATAATCTAGCCACCTAGCTAGATGAGATTGCTTTATATTTTAAAACATATTCCTGTCTCAAGACAATTTTCACACAACACACATTTTCCCTCTGTAATGATGATTTTTGCTATAGTTCTTACAACATCACATCTTTTTGGTCGCAGCTGTATTTGGGTATCTGAAGTTGTAAAAGTCATAATGATGCTCTTGCCCCTTACTGAGCATGTTGAGAGAGAGGAAAGAGAGATGGCTCTTTTTCATCATCTTCAATGAACAAATGCCTGTACTTAGACTGTCATACTGCAAGAAGTTCCCTCCTCTCCAGGGGGAATACTCATTATGCATACAATCAAATATATGTCTACAGTTTTACAAGAATAAGATCCTACGTTGTCATATTAGACTGCAATCACTGTCTATTAATAGTGCAGAAAGATGTGCTCAGAAGAGTTCTTACTTTGTCAAGAGCTGCTTTCTCCAATTCTTCTTTTGCAATTGCTAGTTTTTGTTCCAAGTCTGTAAGCTGCTGTGCCTGTGGGAAATTTAAAAACAAATTAGCTGGTATAAATTATAACCCTATTTCGTCTAGCATTTCTGTGAGGAGGGTGCAAGAGTTTTACTTTGGAAGGTAAGAAAAATAGATGGAATAAAAAACCCCATCTTGTCAATATAACAGATTCTCTGGGGAATATTACAATTGATGAATTGAAGGAGGCCTTTGGTGTGGGAACATTTTATTACAGTATCTAAATCCAGCCTTGTTCAGATGAATGTTTTGTCATTGATTTGAAGGGGATGGGGGGGGGGAGAATCTCATCTTGTGTTAAAATATTTACAATCCCCATCAAAGCATATGCGTTTCGTACACAGTTGGTAAATAAATACTGCATTGTATGTTTCTAAGATGCTTAGGATAGAATTAGATGTTGCTAAATTCTACTTTTCCTAGTGGAAGAAATCATCTTTAGGATAGGTAATGTGGAGCAGAAAAGCCAAGAGGAGTGTTTCCTTAATTTTTTCTACACTTGTCACATCTCTATGCAAATTGCTTCGCCTCCTTACATTTCTTTCATCTCACATGCATGTTTGCATCTCCACACATGTTGTCTCATGAGATAGAAAACATACCCGAGGGGTGGGCATGATTAGAGGTAGGAAAAGTGCTTCCTCTAAGACTGCTTTTCTGTATAGGTGGTGTGAAAAATGTGCTCCTAATTGCTGCTATTTATTTCATCCTAGATTTTTCTCGGACCACTAGATAGAAGATTTGTAGCTTAGGCACTGCTTAATTTCTTCAATTTAAGGAAGCAGCTATTTTTTCAAAGGTGTCCCACTTCCTAGGTTCCTTTCTGATAGACCTCAAGGTACTAAGCTACATGTCTTGTTTCACTTCTGTTAGTTGTTGTTGTTGTTGTTGTTGTTGTTGTTGTTGTTGTTGTTGTTGTTGTTGTTGTACTTACCCTCTGAGAATGAGATAACTGCTGCTATTTGAGCTGGTCAATTGTTTTAGAATGGACTTGTGGAGACTCGTTCTCCACAGAAGGATTCATTATGGCAAAGCAGACTTAGCACTGTACCAGTGCAGCCATCTGCAGGGAGCTCAACAACCCCTTGGTATTAGAAATAATGGACAATGGAACATGTCAGAAATTATGAATGGTGTGGGAGATGGGCTTGTGACAATGAGTGTCACAGCACCATCCAAATGGACATGAATATGATCATTCCCCATAGTGGAGGGAGTAGAATCAGTGCTGCTTACTGGGGCCAGGAATAATTATTCCTAAAATAGAAACCACATCTTACAATAAAACTAGCAAAATTATTAGTAGTATAATTGTTCTATTTGTAAATTTAAATGGCTTTGTGGTTACATCCAGTATTTATATAGGGAAAGGGAGAAAGGATACTGGACCAGATGGTTATCTCTGCTGTAATACATTTTTATGAGGCATTTAACTTTTTTTTTTTGCACATGAATTGCTCTGCAAGGTTTTAACTCATAAGTCATAAAGGACATCACATTTAGGGCTCTTGGCTAAATATTTCCAAACAGGCATTTGCTAGAGCTTACTGCTAATTTTTCCCAAAGATGCCACCATCCAGATGTCTGACTCTCATATTTCCTTTACAGAACTACAGGAGAAGATACTTTCACCCTCTCAATCATTAATGTGTGGCATTGGTTGGCATGAAATGCAAGGGGGGGGGAGAAAGGCATGCACTGAATTAAGATAGGATGCTAAATATATTAAATAGACTCTGAGCAAAAGCAATGTCAAAGTGAATGGGAATTTTTCTACCAATATGAAAAGTAAATTAGGAAGGTTCAGTGAAAAGTTAGATATTTTAGAATCATAGAATTGTAGAGTTGGAAGGGACCACGATGGTAATCTAGTTCAACTTCCTGTAATTCAGGAATCTCTTGCCCAATGTGGGGCTCAAACCCATGACCCCGAAATTAACAGACTTATACTCTACCAACTAAGCTATAAATCCCATTGACCTCAATGCAGAATTTCAGTCCACACAAGGACTTGGATATTCAACTTAACTGTGGAGACTCATGTCCAAATATCTAGTGAACCCCTCTCAGTGGGTGCTCCTGAATCAAGCTAAGTATGTCCAAGTATGTTTTAATTTTTGTAGGAGTGCCCATAGTGCAATATTTCATCCAAGTATTACAGTGGGTTACAGATGAAGTTCAAGAGAGAATAGACTTTGCTGAGAAGGGGGGGGGGGAATATTGTGCTACAGTGGTACCTCTACTTACTTACTTATCAAACCTTTATTAGGCATTTTGCAAATAAAACCATGAAAGAGAAAATAACATATAAAAGCCTTGAAATATATATAAAAAGGCAGCAGTTGGCTACATACATATATATATATACTTACTAATTTAATGTGTTCCGTTTACCTCTACTTACTAATTTAATGCATTCCGAACACACATTTGTAAGTCAAAAAAAATTGTAAGTCGAATCCCATAGGAATGCATTGGGAGAAAATATTCGTAAATAGAAGCAACCCTATCTAAAAATTCGTAAGTAGAAAAAATCCTATCTAAACCACATCCAAGATGGCGGATGGAGCTCCATTCGTAAGTAGAAACATTCGTAAGTAGAGGTACCACTGTATTTATTTCCCCTCCCCCCAAATAACACCAGGAGTTTTGTGTGCTCCAAAACAAGTATGGAACAGTTTTCAGCCTTCAAAGAGGAGAGCCCACCTAAGCTGAAATTGACAAAGAACAACATGGAAAAGTTCAGAAATGTCCCATGCCAGTTCCTGTACACCATCAGCTCACCTTTGTAAAGCAGTATCCAAATGGCTTAGAGTCAGGAAAGATCTGATGGACTTTCTAGTTCAACCTTGGTATCAAAACAACCTAAAACCATGCCATTATTTTCATGAAAATCCCTCAGTGAGGGAAATTCCAGAAATTCTTAGCTATGAAAGGTTGCTCCAGTCAGTGAGGCTACGTAAACCAAATCCATCTCCCTGTAATTTAAATCCAGTTCAATCATCTCTAATTTTGTGAATGAAAAAGCTGCACCTGGAAGAATCTGACACCAAAAGTATTTTCTTGCCATGGCTGCCATTTGCAGTCCTTCCAAGATAGAAAATAATGAGCCCAATAGAGTATAAACATTCTTATTCATATCAGTAAATCCATTAGTAGTTTAGCAAGAATAGTCTTTTAAACAAGATATATATGCATTGCCCTACCTATCATTTAATCCCATTTCATGAGAAAGGGAGAGGGAGAGAGAATGTGTGTGTGTGTGTGTGTGTGCGCGCGCACACACACACACACACACACACACACACACACACAGAAACATGATTGACTTTAATGTCTGAATCTATTTCACAAATCCTTTTTCCGTTCACAGGCCATTGAATCAATAAGCTGGAAGTATCAATCCTCCTGGCACATAACTTGTATAACAAACTTGCAGTAGAAAGCTGTTTGGTTCAACAGATTGATTGGTCATTTGAAAGTCAATCATGCTTAAAACCTCTACCTTTTTATTCTTAGATTATTCCTAAATTCCCTTTCAAAGTTGTTAAGGGGGAAAAAAACGTTCATAGGTTTCCATTTTGATAAATTATGATGCAAATTCGGACTTTGCATTAAAGATGATGAAACATCTATCAATGTAGCAAATGAAGAATAGCCATGGACTGTGGAGACCCAAGAGAAAACCTGCACTCTCCCCACCAGTACTTCTCACCCTATCCTATCTCACAGGGTTGCTGCAATGATACAATTGGAATGTGGCTATCCCTGTGCTGCCCTGAGAACATTGGAAGAAATGTGGGGTTCAAAAAGGGATAAAATCAGTTGTGGTGTTCAGCCTTCTGAAATGAATTCTCAAGTGCATACGCTGGCCACGGTTGGCCTCTGAAAAACTGTGAGTAGAAGGCTGAGGGTCTTTTACAGCACCCACCCTGGGGCTTTGTGTCCCCAAAATACTTGGAGGGCTCTCCAGTACAATCTGTGCTGTAGCTCAGGGGCTGCTTTGGAAAGATAATCTGTGGAACTGGTGACAATCTGGTGCTTTCTGCTTGCTTCAGAAGGTAGGATATGGCCCTCCAGGTTGAGGTGGGGAGATCATTATACTTAGGAAATGTAACTGGGAAATGAGGGAGAAACAATCTTGGGGTAGTCATTATGAGAGGCATATTGAAAATTAAGATGTAATAGTAAAGGAGTGTATCACTTCAGTACCAGGAACAAAGGCACATCATCAGAAGTGAATTTTAACAGATTAATGTTGCTTTTTTCAAGTGCCCGTTGTGAAAGTCTTAGCAATTGTTTCTCTCTACTGCAGTGGTTTCCAGACTTGCTTCATTTAAGCAACCCTTTTGTTATTAAATAATCTACCAAGTACACATCTTCGACAGATTCCCAGCACTTTGCAGAGGACTTTGTCCAGGGAGCTTAATAGACTTCAGATTTATTCAAGACAATAGGCAGACGTGATAGGTTTCATTGTTGCAAGCGAACAAAAATTCACCGTATGTATATCTGACAAACAAATAAAAACATAACATCTTTCAAACACAGAACATAAAATGTGATATAGTATGTAAATGATGTGTATTATATTTAAGGCTACCTACTTATGCAATATATAATATAGAACAGAAACAGAATGAATACATATTGTTTTTCACATGATACACATGAAATTCTAATAGGATTAAAGTTCCTGTTAATGAAATCCAAACTCTACACCAGCTCCCGTGAACCACAGCTGGAAAAAGCCAACGTTACTCAAAGTTGACTTAATGAGAATTCACATTTAAGAAAACTTAATATCTGATAAACATTCCAAGCATAGCTACTGTTGAATACTATTGATCTAATAGAAGATTTCAAATATTGTCCTGAATAGTAGATCAGTAGAGTGGATTCTAAGGAAAGGGCTCTTAATGACAGTGCAAGATCCTTGCTTAAGAAAAGCGAACTAAAATTCATCAGTGTGCTACTGCTAGCACAAGATATTGTGCAGTTGCTTGCACAAGGTCATGCACAATTTATAAAGATGGTGTTTGTACTAAGTCCATATTGCATTAAGTTTTCAGGAAGTTCTTCCATTAGTTTGTCGAACAGGACTGTCACCAGAATTTCTGCCAGCCCTAATATTTCTAGAGTACTTTCAAAACATCTTTGGAAGTCTCTTATGCCCCACCATAGCGAAATGTTTATTTTATTTTAATATTGCCTGCTTCCTAGATAATGGTGTATTCTAAGTGGCTTTTCATAGTTAAATTGGGTACTATGTTACCAAATGAAACTTTTTTCAGTATGTTGCGCATAGTTTTTATCAGAAGTAATTATCTATTAAAAAGGATCTTGAATTAATTAATCTCATTGAAATATAAAAAAGAAAAGGGGACAATAGGTAAACACTGAGTATAAGAGGGCATTCCTAAAAGAACATTCAGTAATTGTAATAATTATCCTTTCAAATACATATCCTATTTAGTTTCAGAATCTTTCATTTTGCAAACTGCAATTGTATAACTGAGAACAATTCATTGTTTCTAATTAAACCCCTTTCTTTCCCCCCTTTTTAAAAACCTGATCTACTCTCAGGTTACTTTCGGGTATACATGTTTAACGTTTCACTGAAAAATTAATGACAGATAATAATTGTTTTGCCCAATTATACTGAAGAGTTAAATCCTGGTGACCTGAGAAATAATTATCCATTAAAAGTTTTGGAAATGACAGATGAGACGAAAATAATGAGCAGTTTTACAACTGAAGAAGTTGCTGGCAGAGACTATTGTAGTTCCCTTTTATCCCATTCTAGCTAAGACCTCTTCAGGTGTTCAGTCTGAATGCATGATGGGGCGAGGGGAACATGCTGGGTGGGCCCCACCTCTTCAATGATTCTGCATGCGCAGGCCACATTCCATGGCCAATGAATGATTGACTTGAGCCTTACTCACACATACGGCTTCCAACAAGGGGACAGGAACCCTGGTCAATCACATATGATTCCTCAGCTCGATTTAGCAGCCAGGACTGCATATGTGTAGCCCTGTCAAGTAAGGTGGAACTGAATGAATGAGCTGTCCAGGAGAGGGTGTACTTTCCAGGTTCTCTTACTAGGTGACCTGACCCAGCCCACCATGTTTTGCTACAAGAGGAAAAACACAAAGAGGCCACTTCCTCCTCTTCCTTCTCTGCTGTATGTCTGCTGGGCAGTGAGCAGGCGCGCAGCAGGGGAGGTAGAGAAAGCAATGGTGGCGTCTGACAAGAGCAGGGCATGCTCCATGGAGGCCTGATCTGCTGCCTTCCCCAGCTATCCGGAGCCCACTGCCCTGAGGCAACTGCCTCACTTTGCCTCATGGGTGGGCCAGCCCCAAGACCAACATGAATGTAGCCACAGCTCCACAGTCAGGATGTTTAACATTTGATTCACTTGTGGCAGCTTTTCCCTACATGGAGATAATTTTCATTTTGAGGGAAAACATGTACAAAGTCACTTGATGTCTGTAGCGTGTTTATTATAATTGTGACGGCATTCTTCAGGAAAAAGCCTAGCCAGATTTATAGATGGATTTATCAATTTTATATTTATTAGGACTGGGTTTTTTGTTTACTACAGTTGTACCTCTTGTTACATCAGTCTCTGTTTGCGTTTTTTCACGATACGAATGTGGCAAACCCGGAAGTATACAGAAGCGCTCTGCACATCTTGCGTGTGCGCAGAAGCGCTCTAACGCACCACGCACATGCACAGAAGCGGCACTCTAGTTGCGGACTTTTCGGGGTGCAAACGGCACCCCGGAACGGATCGAGTCCGTAACTAGAGGTACCACCTGTATTCATTAAGTAGGCATTCTTTTACTCCTGTTATTAATGACATGTAAATTTATGCTGGAAACTGTCCTGTGATCTTCAGATGAAGGACAGTATATAAATTTAATAATAATAATAATAATAATAATAATAATAATAATAATGTCCTAAGTAGATACAGTATGTGCCAGTATGTCCTAACACTGCAGGCAGAGAACCTGCCCACCCCCAACAATATGGATGTAATTCTAATTTGGGCACAAATTCTTATAGACATGCAGCCCTACATATGTTGTCTGCCTTGTATGCCCTCTTTTCACCCCAATGCGTATCTTATGTACACAACAGTTCACCATAGAACTGTAACTACTCTACTCATCCCAGACACCTCTGGAGCAGAAAAAACTTTCATAACTATCTCTAGAATGAGAGGTTTCAGAATCCAAACAGATGTTTCTGGAATGGGAAACAATAATTTATCAGAACACCGGTGGAATTTTTAAAAATAACCTTCAGAACTCACTCTGTGTTTTTGACAAACCACTTCCCAACCAATTTTCTTTGAGCACACACTCATTTCAGACTGAAAATAAAAGTGTTTCTCTACAAGCCCTAGATTGTAGGGATCTGGACCAGAGATCTGCAAGACAGTAATAAATATGACGTTACATTATTTTTCAATTTTACATTTTAGCTTTCAGAGTTAAATAGTCAAAACACAGATAAGCAATGTAATTTAAACATTGCTTATTCCTGCATAGACATGCATATGATTGCACTGTAAGTGACTTTATTTCTAGTACTGTTTATATATCTATATCTCTCTATAAGCATAATTGTCTTTGTACTGCAGCTGTACATTCTATCTTTTCCCAAATTAAAAAAATGCATCAACAGTGTGCACTGTTAACTTGTTCTCTCCATATTAAAAGTAACCAATTACATATCCTAGCATATCCTAACAAAACTGATATTCCAGGGAGAGTAGAAGTGATAAACACATTTCAGCAACAAAAAGATTCCTTCACTATTAAAATGTAAAGCACTGTTATCTCCTCAAATTGAAATCCCTATAAAATGCATTTTTATAGTGCCATCAATCTGTCAACAGCTTGCTCTGTGTAAGTAAACCGGTTTAATCAACAACACTCGTGGCAAGACAGAAAGGCCATGATGACTTCAGTTTCTCCTATGCTTGGGGCCTGAAATACTCTCAAACGTTCCAAATGCCAGACTCCTTTCAATATGTCAGTGCTAGTTAGCCCAGTTTCATACACCTTGTGATCTCCCCTGAGCTGAATGCAGCCAGGTATTGCAGCCTCAAAAGGGCTTTGTAAGCTGAAGAAAACAAAGTAGAAGGGTTTGTCAGCCATATAGTCTACTTGGTACTGTGTTGCACATCATAGGCCACAAACTGTGCAGACATGAGTTAGTTGTATATCATACACATATGCTTAGGCCTTTTATTTGTGATTGTTGTGGTATCGACACTGTTCCAGCTAATTTGTTTGGGGGCAGATTCGGCACACCTGTCACATGCAGTAACCCCGGTTAATCATTTTTGCAAAAAATGAGATGGGTAGACTCCATTGTGACTCACATCCACACAAACTGTTTTTAGAAGTGCCCATAGTTGATCTGATGAGATTTTAAAATTGCTCCAGTGATGAATATAGACACTCAAACAATGGGCTAAAATTATTCACACTGAGTGGTGATGCTGGGTCCCTTCATGTTTGAAAAGCGGGCATGGGAGACATTAAGATTTAAAATGTCGTTCTGTTGCAGTCGTCATGCACTCAGCACAATAGTTTAGAAAAGAAAAAAGAAACAGAAACAGAAGGAAAACTTGATACATTTGTTGTTGTTGTTGTTGTTGTTGTTGTTGTTGTAATTTATATACCGCCCTATATTTACATACCACCAAAATTTTACCAAATTTAGGGCGGGGATTCACTTCTGCTTGAGCAATTGGGTTTCCTTCACCAAAAGAGTTGGCTCCTCTCAAAACAGCACCAGGGGGAAGGAGAGGGGGGAAATTCCATCTGGCAAGCTGACAGAACAATTGGAGGAGTGCAACATTTAAATCCACCCTTATAGCCTGGCAGTGTCACCCAATAAATAAATATGCCTCTTAACACACTGTGCACCTTTTGGTGGTGCAAATGTTTTTGGAACAGTGTTAGTGGCTATGTTCCTCCTGCTTATGGCTCTTTGGATCCAACCCAGTTTGTTGGAGGAAGAAAAAAAAAACTTGGCAGGATTCCAAACCCAATTCAGTTAGGAGTTGCAGAGGAGGGAAGCAGAGTTGTTGCATCAGTTCAGTGCCTGCCTGAAACAACGAATCCCAGGATTGTTCCCCAAGCTTTGGCTCATCTTATCTGAACTTGTTAGGAGCTCTCTTCAAAGCGCAAAACTGAGATAAAATAGAGGAGAGCATTTGTGGCTTTTAGCAGGGGCTCCTAGAGTAGTATCAGAAATAAATTAAAATCATTGCTTGCTTCTCCCATCTCCCTCTGCTGTCTGCCCTATTATTAACATTTAAATTGTAAGCTCTGCAGGACACGGGTCTATTTTTTAACTGATATGTATATTTAAGCTGCCATGCATATTAATGGTGCTGTGTAAATAAAAAAACAATAGAAATACATTCTAAATATGACATCCTTAGTGCAAAAGGTTACTGACTGTAGTTCAGGAAGAGTATGTATAACTACGTGAGATCTTGTTTAAGAAGAAAGGTTAGTTACAATGTTTAAAAGACATAAAATAGAATAATTTCACTCACTGCATGTGCATACTGCACATACATAAGAAAAAAAACTAGATATGTTTGTGAACAAGACATAGCAAAATAAATGGAGTTGTTATGTCAGTTCACTGCACTAACATTACTTAAAGAATTTGTAGCAGCTTTTGGATATGAAGAAGTAGATATTTTCCCCTTGTGAAAGAAATTTCACAGTGGTGACTTTGTTAAAGATGAGAAATAGATATAGAAACCCCCAGCTAAATTCAATATGTTATCTTAATAACAAGAGACGTAAGCCTGGAGACAAGAATCTGAAAGATATTATATTTTTATTACTGAACTGCTGTTAGCATATTGTTTGCAAGAATAAGTACTGAAACCTATTTTATTCTGGATGGGCGCACTAAGGATTTCAGAACTGGCAGTAATACCCCACTCCAACAGCCCCACCCTTATCAACAAGACTCTATACCAAACCATTCTCTTCATCAAGAATGTTTTGTCTAGGAGAAAAGAATCTATTGCCTTAGAATTAATAATCAGTCAAGAAAAACTGAAGTTTTTTTTCCCCATTTTCCCCAAGGATGTACTGAAATGTTCATTTCTTCGAAAACTGAAAAGAATGCAAGAGTGATGCTTGAAACTCAAGATAAAACATGCTAATGTTACACTGGGCTTTTAATGTAGCTTCTAAGCACCGAAGTCAATTACATTTTATATCTTCATTCATATATATCACCTCTTCAGTAAAATTAGGGTGTCTCCTTACCTACTGCTGTTAGGGGTTTCGTGAAACAGCAGTTCTCAGTGTCTACTAATAGCCCAGACCCAGGTGTGTTGCTTTGTATATATACTACGGTGATCTTATGCAAAGCAAGGTAGTGCTCCTTTACCATAAAATAGGAAAACCAGCCTCAGAAGGTGAGGCTTTAGCCAGCCACAGATGACCAGGTAGGTGAAATTTTTGATGTTTAAAAGGCCAGTTTCCCACTGCATCCGGTTTCTCTAATGATGCACATAAGGAAATGTCACCTGCAAAGGTTGTGATTGGGCCTGAGGCAATTGCAAGGACCGCAAGATGCCAAGAAGACTACTGGGGCAATGACAAGAGGAGACTTGGGGTTAGGAAAAGAAAAGAAGCTTGAAGGACATTCTGGGGAGGCGTGATATGTGGCCCACAAGGTAAATTGCTGCACTATAACCTGAAGAATACCTTCCAATTCATCACTGCTTCAGGAGACAAGACAGAACTTAGGTTGCCCCATTTTCCTGCAGCATACCTGAAATTTTACTCAATATGACAGGCAATTCACTGCTGCTGTGCTTTTCAATAAACGGCAGTTTTGAAGATGCAGTGAGAATCTCTGTGTCTCATGTCCCACCACCTTTGTGTCAGGAACAGATTGGAGCCAGAAGTGTATGTGACTTTCTGCTTGGAGAATGATCCCACTGCCAGGCTCAGCATGGCTGTTGGTTGTCAGATCGATAAATACTCTGACACAAACTCCCTAAATCAGGCATCCCCAAACTGCGGCCCTCCAGATGTTTTGGCCTACAACTCCCATGATCCCTAGCTAACAGGACCAGTGGTCAGGAATGATGGGAATTGTAGTCCAAAACATCTGGAGGGCCAAAGTTTGGGGATGCCTGCCCTAAATGATGTCCCACTCCAGGAAGCTATGGATCTGAGGGATTCAGTGTGCCCTGGCTCATCACAGATCTTATCCCCTCTACACTCGTTGCCCAAACCCCAGGAGCAAATGTGGTGGCAAGTGGCCAAGAGGTGCAGTGCATACTTGGTAGTATGAAGCCAGAATGAGCCTCGTTCTATAGGAAAAAAGAAGTATTTATGTGTCATCTTCCTAGAACATTAGCCCTGCTGATATTCTAGGAAGGGCTGGGAGCAGGTGTAAAATGGCTGGGTTTGTTAGAAGCTGTTTCTGGTCAGTTCCTGGTTTACTGTTACTCTGTGGTTGGGCATCCCTTCTGCTACTCAACCAACCATGCTAGAGACCTTGACTTGTGTCATAATTCCTTGGTCTTAATGGTGAAGTCAGGAAAAAAGCCCACAGCAGTGGTAGCAGAAATGCCACAAGGAGTTGCAGCTTTGCTGGCCTAACCACTTGATGCTTATTGAGAAATATGAATGTGTTGGTTTTTGTATTGATTTCTCTACGATACTGTACACACACACACACACACACACACACACACACACGTCTAAGGAAACAGAAATGTGTCTATGTATCCGTGTGTCTGAAACACATTTTAAGCACACCCCTTCCCTCAAATAAACTCTAGGCGCTGTAGTTTACCCCTCACAGAGTTACAATTCCCAGCAGCCCTTAACAAAGAGTGTGGTGTTGATAATGCCAAAGTTGCAGGTTTGATCCCCGTATGGAACAGCTGCATATTGCTGCATTGCAGCGGGTTGAACAATACAATCTTCAAGGCCCCTTCCGACTTTACAGTTCTATTATTCTGTTCCCAGAATTCTTTGAGGGAACGAATGTGCTTCAAATGTGCTTTAAAGGTACAGAGCAGAGAGATGGGCTAAAATAGCAAATATTAGAACTGAGAGATGAGAGATTAAACCATAACTTAAGGAGACAATGCCTTTCATGAGACTATCTTCCCAGCCAAATAGTATGCAGGCTTTAAAGTTGTATTCGATGCTTTATCAGAGATAGAATAGCTGACTTTCAATCTACAGACCTGGCTTGCTCACTAAATCAAAGATTGGGAGTCAGCTACTAACCTTTTAGCACATCAAACAGATGTGAACAATACATTTACCAGCTGTGAGTTAGACTTTTAAAAAGACTATTGTTTTAGATGTCGTTTTGATGAGTGCATTAATGACTCCAGAAGCACTGCTGCATGCTTAATGGGCTGCAGTAAGGTCTGTTTTGATACTACTGTAGCCCGAGGGTGAACAATAGTTGCAAATACTTCTGGGGATTCTTTCCTCGTGAGATTTCTCTGTGTGTTCATTATATCCAGCTAGCTTCATTAATTCCAAATTCTCCAGCGCAAATGAAAAATACAAATTTTGTCCTTTGACATAGCTCTGTGAATAGTCGCATGTATGCTGTGTTCCTAATCCAGCTTTGCCTAAGGAGAGTCATGTGTCAAAGGAAACTTTTTTGGCATGTCACTGGTCAGATCAAGAACTGCTAACATAAATTGGATATGCACAAAAATGCACATTGGAATGCTTATCTGTTTGTGACCATCTATCTCAGGGGTAGGCAACCTAAGGCCCAGGGGATGGATGAAGCCCAATCGCCTTCTCAATCTGGCCCACAGACGGTCCAGGAATCAGTGTGTTTTTACATGAGTAGAATGTGTCCTTTTGTTAAAATGCATCTCTGGGTTATTTGTGGGGCATAAGAATTCATTCACCCCCCCCCCCAAGGTCTGAGGGACAGTGGACCGGTCCACAGCTGAAAAAGGTTGCTGACCCCTGCACTGCATTACATTTAGTTGGGTGCCCATTTTCAAGCACATCCACATTCTGATGCACCTTCTCTTTTTTTTTTTTAATTATATTTTTTATTAAACATTTTATCAACACACATACAGAACACAAATACAAAAAGTAAACATCAAGATACAGAAATACAAAAATACAAAAATACAACAAAAAAAAATATATCATCTCTAATCCATTTTAATATTCATTGTCCTCTGGCTTCCCCAATTCCCTACTATCTGATTTTCTTTTTTATAAACTTCTGTAGCAGTTTCTAAATCATCCTTCTTACCCATCATATAGTCTCTTTAACACTTCAAAAATTTCATCTTTATATCATCTATCATATTTTCTCCCTTTCAATCTTCTATTATTTCCCTATTGCCTTAACTTCTTTATTTTCCTGGATGTTCAAAATCTAATTTTCAAATTCATACCCTATATATATTTTAAATTTCTTCCAATCTTTTAAAACTTTGTCATTTGTTTGGTCCCGGAGTCTTCCTGTCAATTCTGCCAATTCCATATAATCCATCATTTTCATTTGCCATTCCTGCCTCGAAGGCAGTTCCTCTTTTTTCCAATATTGTGCTATTAAGATCCTAGCGGCTGTGGTGGCATACATAAACAAATTAACATCGTCCTTGGGGATTTCTTCCCCAATTATTCCAAGCAAAAAGGCTTCCGGTTTTTTCAAAAATGTGTTTTTAAACATCTTTTTCAACTCATTATAAATCATTTCCCAGAAGCCTTTTATCTTAGGGCATGTCCACCACATATGGTAGAATGAGCCAACATCCTGCTTACATTTCCAACATTTATTGTCGCTTTTGTGATACATTTTAGCCAGCTTGACCGGCGTCAAATACCATCTATACATCATTTTCATCAAATTTTCCTTCAACACAGTACAAGCCGTAAATTTCATACCCTTCTTCCACAATTTTTCCCACTCCGACATCATCACATTATGACCCAAGTCCTTGGCCCATTCAATCATCACTGATTTTGTTTGCTCATCTTTCAAATGCCATTCTAGCAACAAATTATACATTCTAGACAAATTCTTGTAGTCTGTCTCTAATAACTCCGTTTCTAATTTCGACTTTTCTGTCTGGAATCCTATTTTTTTATCTAGCTTGAATGCTTCATTTATCTGCACATACTGAAACCAGTCACTCAACCTATCTTTCAGTTGTTCATATGGCCTTAACTTAAAGTGGTTTCCCACCTCCATCAGGATATCTTTGTATTTCAACCTATTCTCATCCATATTTGTCCTTTTAGGTTTCTTTGCCTCAAGTGGTGAGATCCACCTAGGAGTTTTTCTTTCCAATAGATCTTTGTATCTAATCCAAACATTAAACAATGATTTCCTAATTATATGGCTTTTAAAACCTTTGTGTAATTTTACTTTATCATACCATAAATATGCATGCCAACCAAACGCATTATCATGGCCCTCTAAATCCAACAAGTCATCATTGTCTAACAAAAACCATTCCTTCAACCAACAAAAAGCTGCGGCTTCAAAATAAATCTTTAAGTCTGGCAAGGAGAATCCTCCTCTTTCTTTTACATCAGTCAAAAGTTTGTATTTAATCCTGGGTTTCTTCCCCTGCCAGACAAATTTAGACAGTGTCTTCTGCCACTCTTGAAAACATTTCATTTTGTCAACTATCGGTAGGGCCTGAAATAAAAACAACATTCTCGGCAATACATTCATTTTAACAGTTGCAATTCTTCCCATTAAGGACAATTTCAACCTTGACCATACTTCCAAATCTCTTTGGATTTCTTTCTGATGCACCTTCTCATGTGTAAACAACTTCTTAAAGTATGATTAAAAACTGGTTCATGGCACACATGTCCTAAAAAGAAAAAGCCTTCTCCTTTCATCCTCCTTCCTAATGTGTCCTGTCTTTCATTAATAGTGAGTCTGTGTGCAAATTTTTTAATCATTGTTCTAGTTTAGTGGATTTGAGCACTTGATCATTTGCTTCACAAAGGTATGGTGACAAATAGGTGCCAGCATCAATTCACTGCATCCTTTTAGATTTGTGTGTATGCTAAAGTTAAGGAGATGACAATCAGGCATTATTCAGGTTCATGGGTGTTGTACAAATTACTTCAGTTCTATCTGTGTGTCTAAATTGCCAGGAATGGTTTCATTTATGTAAATTATAAGTTGTCCTGGACTAGGAATGTCTGCTAGGAGACTTCACAGAGCTTTTGAGAACATATAAAGGTTGCTGTTCACATACATGTAGTATCTGGAGCTTCACTGCCTGATTTCTGATTCTGGAAGCTGATAAGACTAAGTCAAAAGTTGCCCATGGAAAAATTGCAGCTCAAATTTGGGGGATGTTGATGGGCAATTGTGATATGAAAGTGGCTTACCATCTTCCCTGCTTCCACCACTTTGTGGCAGTGGCAGTCTTCCCAATGGACACTAGCTGGTGGTAGCAATTTCTACCCCCAGAATGCCCCTGGGAACAACATTAGATCATCACAGAGACATATAGGAAGGGGTGGGGAAGATGGTAGCCAGTGGCTGCCAGGACAACTACTGGTAAATCCCTCAAACTATCCCATTTTGCATTCACCAAACAAACAAACAAACAAACCTCCATTAACTATGCCTGGGAGCCAGTGTTCTGATGTGAACTGAAAATTAGCCCTGATATGAGCAGAACATGCCTTCTGCATTAGGACGGGCACTTTTGGGTTCAACCCATTGACTTTAGGACTTCATTTTACTTCCAACTCTGCCCACATTTAGATTCCGCTTGCATGGTATGTATTTTAAATGAAATCCTGAGCTTCTTTCCAAAGGGAATATTTGCTATGAGAATTTGAGTAATTGTATATTTACTTAGTTCAAATTATTTTAAGTGGGGGGGGGGGGTTAGATCATTTTCCCCCATTGCACATCACGTCTTTCTTACTAACACTCATGAGAATAAATCATTGGTATTTTACTTGATGATGTGATCAAGCCACTATCTCAACTATAGTCTTCACTTTGAAGGACAGGTTTCATTTTGTGTGTGTGTGTCTCACCCTTTTATTCAGTGAGGCTTCTTGATTAATTTGCCAATCATTCTCTCCCTTTTTGGTTCTGGTTTGTAGGAGGAGGACCATGATAAGACAGAAAAGAGAGCAGAGACGGAAGTTGGCAGGTGTCATGACAATATTTGTCAGGAAACCTGGTTTTACCATAATTACATACACACAAGTCATGATCCATAGCTCCAGGGCATAAACTTGAGTCTTAGTATTTATCTATAAAAGCCGCCCCTCTCATTTCATCCCACTGCTACTGGGAATCCTCTAAAATACATACAAAGTAATATATCATTTTTCTACTGCCCCCCCCTAACTCAGACAAAAGAAACAAATCAAAGCAGAAAACATGTTTAAGCATTTGAAACACTTCTAGACAAATAATAATAATCCCAGAAGCCTTTCATTTATAATTGGATCTGAAAAGAACTAGCATATGGACCCTGAGTGCCCTTAAAAATGGCACAAGTTGTATTCATTTCCAGATTACTTTTAAACATTAAACACGTTCTCCAATCAGGGAGAGCGCAGTTGTGGAAGGGTTAATGAGACATCCCCTGGGGGTTGGGCGGTTTAGTCTAGATGGTCTCTGGTGATTGAGGCATTCTTGTTGCTGGGGTAAAAAGCATGTTGCGAGTTTTGATTGACAGCCTTAGCCAGTAAAACACCCTGCGTGCAGCTTACGGTTTCACTTTTTGCCAAATGCAACAGATCTCCCGCCCACCCACCCTCTTTAAGGGTCTTTTGCTATTGACATTGCTACACCTGTCATGGGGTCATCTGCTTTGGGGCAGGGGCCTGGTAGGAATTTTGTCCATTTGGCTGGTTGGCTGTGGCCATTTGATTTTTTCCTACTGCGTAGCAAATCATCACAACTTGTAAGGTTGGTGGTTAGGCACTGGTTAAAATTGGTTGGTGGAGGGGTATGGAAAGACTGGGCCTACCCCTCAAAAAAGCCGGAATTAAGATTGCCGGAAGAAATATCAACAACCTCAGATATGCAGATGACACAACCTTGATGGCAGAAAGCGAGGAGGAATTAAAGAACCTTTTAATGAGGGTGAAAGAGGAGAGCGCAAAATATGGTCTGAAGCTCAACATCAAAAAAACCAAGATCATGGCCACTGGTCCCATCACCTCCTGGCAAATAGAAGAGGAAGAAATGGAGGCAGTGAGAGATTTTACTTTCTTGGGCTCCTTGATCACTGCAGATGGTGACAGCAGTCACGAAATTAAAAGACGCCTGCTTCTTGGGAGAAAAGCAATGACAAACCTAGACAGCATTTTAAAAAGCAGAGACATCACCTTGCCGACAAAGGTCCATATAGTTCAAGCTATGGTTTTCCCAGTAGTGATGTATGGAAGTGAGAGCTGGACCATAAAGAAGGCTGATCGCCGAAGAATTGATGCTTTTGAATTATGGTGCTGGAGGAGACTCTTGAGAGTCCCATGGACTGCTAGAAGATCAAACCTATCCATTCTTAAGGAAATCAGCCCTGAGTGCTCACTGGAAGGACAGATCGTGAAGCTGAGGCTCCAATACTTTGGCCACCTCATGAGAAGAGAAGAATCCTTGGAAAAGACCCTGATGTTGGGAAAGATTGAGGGCACTAGGAGAAGGGGACGACAGAGGACAAGATGGTTGGACAGTGTTCTCGAAGCTACGAACATGAGTTTGACCAAACTGCGGGAGGCAGTGCAAGACAGGAGTGCCTGGCGTGCTATGGTCCATGGGGTCACGAAGAGTCGGACACGACTAAACGACTAAACAACAACACCCCTCAAAAATTGCTGCTGCTTATAGAGGTATTCCATTAAAAGAATCCTGGGGCTCGATGGGCTCTCGCCTGTATCCCCGCAAGGGGCTAGGGCCTTACAAGAGCAAGAGCCTCAGGAAGCATTTTGGGGAGGGGCGAGGGCCTGACTCACAGCTACCTCCTCTCCCACGGGGTGTTTACCTACTGACTTCCCTAGATGGCTAGCGGAAGTCAGTATGGATCTGTCCCAGGGCGGCGGACAGATGGATTAACTAGTGCCTAAGCCAACACTCACATTTGGTTGTATTTAAATAAAGTTGTGGCCAAAATAATGCCAAAAACCTTAAACTTAAATTTTGTGTGTTGTATGAGTTATTGGAGGGATGTCTTGTGACCTCGACACACAATTATGTATTCCAAGGAAACATACACAGACAGCAGATCATTTCTAGACCTCTTTGTTTTGATTTTTTTTAATGATGCAACTTCTCAATGTATAATTCTAGCCTAACATTTGTTTTGCATATGTGTTAAGTATTGCGATACATGTAATGGGATGAAGTAAGGTGGGATGACATTCCACTTCTTTTCAGACTGCCCTATAAGATGTTTCATTAGCCTGACACAAATATAGTAGGGAAATATTTATGGATAAGTAAAAAAAATGGGGCTTTACATTTGTATTGCTTCCTGGGAGTGTTTTCAAGCTGGGTCTTCATGGAAGCTAATCCAGAGGAAGGGGTCCTCAGTGAAATGATGAGTAAAGGCAGGCTAGCTTCCATTTTTTTCTGCTAATTGGGTTCTGAATGTAGCCAATGCACAGCTGGGAGGAACCATGAAACATATCACAGCTGGTCAGAAGAGGTGTGGATGGAACTGCAGAGTTTCAGTGGGTAGTTAAGATTTCAGTCTGTTTGATTAAAGTCCCAGCGTTTATTAAGAAGGCCAGAATGGCTTCTTCATTCACTTTGATTCAGAAATAGCAAGGTAATGAAAAGGCAGGGCCGTCTTAAGCATATCCGGCGCCGTGGTGCGAAGATCCCTCCAGTGCCCCCCAAAGAGGGAAAAAGGGAGGCTCCCCACCCCCCCACCCCCCAAAAAACAACTTAAGCCAAACCTGAGGAGGACGGGCGGCCTCCGCCTCAATGAAGTCTCTCAGGCATCCCTCACAAGCAGCGCCGCCGCCATCTCAGTTGCAAAAGCTCCCTTCGCGCCTGTCCCACCAGCACCATCCCCACAGTCCATGGGGGGCCGGCAGGCGGCAAGGGGCCTGGGCTGAGCAGCAGCTGCGCCGGCCATTCAGCGGGTGTGGAAGACGGGGCTTGGGAGCGCTCGGCAGCCTCTCCGCAGCGGCCCGGGGTGGAGGTTTCTTGGGGCCGAGGGGGCAAGGAGCTGGGCAGAAACCACCCCGACGTGGTGGTGGGGGGCTGAGGGAAGCGAGCGGAGCGGGTGTGAGGGAGGCCGCAATGTCTCTGCACTCCTCGCAGAAGCCCCCCACGGGCAGCCACTCCCCGACGGCGAGCTTCCCTTTTCTGGGGCCGGAGCCCTCCCGCGGCAGCGGAGCACCATGGATCCAGCGGGGAGAGCCCTAGACTGCAGGAAGGCACCCGAGCCTTCCCGCCAACAGGGATGACCCTGGCGCTGCGTTTTCATTGTTAGAGCTGGTGCCATGTGGCATCGCCTCTACCAATGAATCGCAGCGCCGGGCTGAGGGATGACCCTGGCACTGCAGAGCGGAACAGGGTCCTAGTGCCCCTGCTCTGCTCGCTTACCTCTCTGCTCTCCCCTGAGCCCTGAGTGGTGCAGGGTGCAGGAGGAGGGAAAAGTGAGGCCGCCGCGCAGCTCCCCCACTTGCTGGGGTACCCCTTGGTGCCCCTCAGCACCCCCTCAGCGCCCAGGCACTCCGCGCCACTAGAACCAATGGGCGAGCCGGCCCTGTGAAAAGGCATATTCCTTGATGCATCAGGGTGGATGTGGAGACTGGGTTATAGGTCTTTTGTCCTAGGATGCAGATATGAAATAGGGACCTAGCTGTAGTCATTCCCTTCCTCATCTCAACATTCCCCAAGGCAAAAACACTTCTCTTTCCCTGAACCAGAGGTTTCATTCTATTTCTGGAGCAGATCCGTTTCTTAATAAAATGCAGAGGAGTCTTCTGGACCCACTCTCCCTCCTAGAGGTCATGGCATAGCTGTCAAGTTCTCCCTTTTTAAAAGGGAAATTCCCTTATGCTGAATAGGCTTCCTCGCGAGAAAAGGGAAAACTTGACAGCTATGGGCCATGGGTCTTGTACAGATTCCAGTGGTGGAATATTCCCTCGGCCATAACTTTCCATTAATTGTGTGTGCTCTCTAGCAATTATGTTGGGAAAGCACAGGGTTTTCTCAGAAGAAAAGCCGATGAAGAAAAAAGAACATTAGGAAAGCGCTTTTAGTGATGTGGGCTATTCTCTTTCTCTGGAGTAAGGCCCTTGCATTAATCTCCTTACATTTATAACTCTTATTCTTCTGCTGTCACAATGGTGATGGTGAGTAGTCACTGGGCAAGATCACAGATACAAAAATGAAGGACCGTATAAGGGGTCTTCTCAGGATGCTACATTATAGCACCAGCAGTAGCTCATGAGCAGATTCCAGTTGATGGCTAGGACCACTGGAATGACCCATGCAAAGGTGGATTCAAATTATCAGACAGCTCCCTGATGGCAGCCATCCAACACACTAAACCCTGGGGCTGTTGTTTCCAATATAGTTGTGGATATTTTCAGCCCACACCTGACTCTGTATGCTATTCCAAGTGGGGGACTGGCTCCTGGAAAATATGCCACATGCATGTGGGCAACAATTGTGATTTGCTGTTTTAAACTTTAATTGTTTTGTATTGAATTGCTTTATTGCACACTGCCTTTGGTATTATTTAATGACAGGCAAAATAGAGATCTTTTAATTAAATAAATAATGAGCACAGAATAAAGCCTACATCCTGGAAAAGACCCCTACATTTAAAATGCAAATGAAGGGAAATAGTGACAAAAAGAAGGGTAGGACACATATATTCAAGTTTTAACATAGATTTATAATTGCTTGTGCGATGTAATATTTATGAGCTGATATTGGGTTAATTGTCTATAAAGCCGTAATTAATCCATACCGGTGAATAGGTCAACCAAAGGTTGTAATGAATCAAAGCTCTCTCTCATCTTCACATGAAGATTCCTTTGCTATTTTTATAAACCTGTGAAGGAAACAAGAACCCCTTTCATCTCTGACATGTTAGAAACAGTCTTTCTATTGTTTTGTAGCTGCTTTGAATGTGGCCTTGTGCATTAAGAAGGTTATTACATCTTTAATGAACTGAAAAAATCCAATTTGGAAAGGTTTGCATGCCCCTGAGGTGGCCTTAAGGTTCTGGACTTACATTTGAAGTTAATGGCACCTTTAATACGTCAGCCAAGTTATTTTGTGTGACAAGGTTAGGCAGATAAATTTAGCTGGAGTGGCAGCAGCAGCAGCTCTGCAGCCATTTCAAACAAGAGGGGTCCTTCGAGCTGATTATGCAGGTGCTGCTATTACTGAAAAACTGAACAACTGTTTTTGTAATTGACTTCAAAAAAAGGTTGTAGTTCTGGCCCAAGCTGGCTATGTGTTCTTGCCTTTGCTCTGATTGGGACTTTGAAGATGCCCCAAGGAGAAGCACCAGAGATAATTAAGATGCTGAAGATCTCAGAAAGCTAGTAGTGCATTTTTAAACTGTCCTGAGCTCTAGGCCAAATGGAGCTTGAAAGAGAAGGCGAATACCCAGCTGTGATGAGATGCAAGACAAGCCCAAAGCAGGTCATCAAATAAAATAGGAGGAGGGAAGAAAGTCATGTTGTGCTGTGTTTGCCAGACAACAGCCCCACCTATTCTCTATCAGTGAGTGAGAAAAGAAAGTGCATCCAGAAATGATCAGAGGACACAATTATGTGAAATTCTCATGGATGGGGTGCAGGTTTTGCTATTGCATATCCTCTCGAGTTGGTGTTTCATTCAGCAAGCAAGTGGTGTGTGCCTGTGGGTCTGTGTTGGTGTGCCTGTTACTCTGAGATAATTCTCTGGCACACTGGTCAGATCTAGTTCCCCACCTTTTAGATAAGTCCAGCCCGATACCCACCAAAACTCTAAAGTGGCTTACTCTAAAGTGACAGAAAAAAATAAATTCTCATTCACAAGAGAAGAGACCTTTCAAGAAATAAGAGGGCAGGTTTCAGCACAACTCTAGAAGGAAGGAAGGAAGGAAGGAAGGAAGGAAGGAAGGAAGGAAGGAAGGAAGGAAGGAAGGAGAATATATGTTGATAGCCAGTGTGATGTAGCAGTTAGATTGTTATGTTAGGACCTTCAAGATCAGGATTCAAATCCCAATTCAGCCATAAGGCTTACTGGGTGAGCTTGGCCACTCACTGCCTCTCCATCTAAACTACATCACAGGGTTGTTGTGGGGATGAAATGAAGAGTGGTCAACCAGGTATGCCACCTTGAGCTCCTTGGAGAAAAAGGTAGAATATAAAAGCAATCAGTGTGGTGTAGTGGTTAAGAGCAGTAGACTCGTAATCGGGGGAACCGGGTTCGCGTCTCCGCTCCTCCACATGCAGCTGCTGGGTGACCTTGGGCTAGTCACACTTCTCTGAAGTCTCTCAGCCCCACCCACCTCACAGGGTGTCTGTTATGGGGGAGGATGGGAAACAAGAATGTTAGCCGCTTTGAGACTCCTTCGGGTAGTGATAAAGCGGGATATCAAATCCAAACTCCTCCTCCTCCTCCTCCCCTTCTTCTTCTTCTTCTTCTTCTTCTTCTTCTTCTTCTTCTTCTTCTTCTTCTTCTTCCAATCTCTCAATTCACAAAATATGTTTCCATGTGGTTCTATAGTCCTATAAGATTTTGGATGAAATTATGTACAGTGGTACCTTGGTTCTCGAACTTAATCCACTCCAGGAGTCCGTTCGACTCCTGAAACCATTAGAAAACCAAGGTGCGGCTTCCAATTGGCTGCAGGAGCTTCCTGCACTCAAGCAGAAGCCACATCGGACATTAGGCTTCCGAAAAACATTTGCAAACTGGAACACTTCCGGGTTTGCAGCATTTGGGAGCCTATTTGTTCTGCAACTAAGCCGTTCAAGAACCAAGGTAAAACTGAAGATCACTGTGGCTCAAAGAGGAACACACCCAGTGCTTTCTTCTTCTTCAGGGGTACTCCAGGGTATGAAGTACCGGCACCTCTTTTGGGTTGTTGTTAAAAAGTATGGTATTTACTGTAACAACTTCATGGTGAGTACCGACACCTGTTTTTCTAGAAAAGTACTGAACACACCTCAGTTGGAAAAGTCAGCATTCCTGAGCCCTTTATTTTCTCTTGGCCCTCTAAAGGCCAATGAAACTATCCTGAACTGAAAGGGTGAAATAATTTAACTCCCTGACCGACAAATGTGATTTATAAATCAACAGCTTTGTATACTGATGTGGCCAAAGAGTGGCCTAAGGATTTAAATCTAAATAAAAAATCCAAGAGCCCGAGGGGCAATAAAATAAAACAATGGCATAAGGATAGGAAAATAAGCAGTGAAGCCTTCCCATAATAAATGCACTTGATGGCATAATGCTTGCAGTTGCAACTGTGCTGCTTCATTGATTTCACTTGGTTTTGTATGAATAAACATGAGAGCGGTCAACCATATGGAGTCAGCACTAGCAGCAGTGGTGAAGCTTGATCTTTTCATTTTAGAAATGGAGATGCTCAATGAAGCAGTTGCCTCTTCTGATATTCACATTCTGTGGGTAACATCCCTCAACCTTAGCTCTGGGTATTTAACTGTGAGTGATCTATGTTTTCAGTCCATGCTTTTCAGACCTTGCGCTAATTAGAGTAGAGACTGAAAGCTGGAATGGATTGGAAGGGGAGTCAAAAGTGCAAAGGTTTAGGGCTGAGGTGAGTTCCTCACCACTACCACTTGCTTATTCTTGAGGAGGGGAAACATCTTCTAGACCAATTCCTGCTTCAGGCCAGAGGGTGGGGAAAGTTTCAAGGTTTCTTAGCCCAAGGGTGGCATTCTCTTCTGAGCAACATTCTATCAAGGCCAGCAAGAGGCAATGCCAAAGTTCAAAGACCAATTCCAACCATGCAAAAACATTAAAGAGAGGTGCAAGGAAGGGCTGGTTCAGAGATGAGGAGAGATGAGGTGTGGCTGGGAAGAGGGTGTGGTGTGGGGAGACTCCTCGCTCCTGCTTTAGGCAGCGACAGATACAGATCTCATCTGAGTCAATGATGCAATTTAATGCAGAGTCCAAGAAAACATGTTCAATAAGGATAGGCATTGAAAGTTACCCCCCCCCCCCCACACACACACACATACACACGGACCTAAAGCTTCTTGCCACTTCTTTAGCTTGTCCCCTTCTCAATAATTTTAAGATAGGTATACCCCAATGAACTTACAGTGATTTCTTAAGATTTCTTATTTATTTATTGAAATTATTTCCATGCTGCCTTTAAAAATACAGTATAGGGCATCCAACAAAAATTAGAAAACAACAAAACAATAACTGTACAGCAATTAAAATCACACAAAGCCAAACAATTTAAAACACCTGAGAATACAAGGTCTAAGAACCAACACAAAGCAGTGAAATTGCTTAAAAAGAAACCTAGAAAAATCAGTAATAAAAAGCCTAGTAATATAAGAAAGGTTTCAGAACCTGTGAGATCATCCTAGTTCATCCTCACAACTACGCTTTGAGCTGGCTTAGGCTGAGAGATTGCAAGTGGTCAAAGATCATCCTCTATGCTTATTGAGTGGCGTTAAAACCTGGACTCCAACAATCTGCTCACTGCAGCACATGGGTTCTTCCACTTCCTTGATCACTTGCAATATACTCCCCCCACCCCCCAGGCTACTCACTGCCTGATTATAAATATGTTTATTCAAACGTAAGTCGTACTAAGTTCAAATTGAGTTATCCTTCAAAGTATGCCTGAGATTCCAGGGCTAGACTGTGATCATGCATTCTTAAAGCCCAATACCATGCATATCTTCTCAGAAATAAATCCCATGGTGTTCAGTGAGACTAAGTCTCAGTTAAGAACTACAGTACTAAGCTGATTCTGCTGCTGTCTGCTATTACTCACACTTCTATAATTTGGCACACTTATTTAAAATTATTTCTATTGAAGTCAGTGAGACTGTACTAATGAACATATAGGGTTACTTTGTTTCTCTAAATTTGCAGCAATTTCTCCGTTTGCATTTTTTTGGTGATTTAATAATTTCAGGTGAAAAGAAACCAAGTTATAAAAAGCTGATGAGATGATAGAAGGGATTTATGCTCACCCGTATAGAATTTTCAACATAGAACACATGTCTAGAATAGGTTCTAATGGCACGTAAAAACTCTGAGAGCTTTCTTCATCAGAAAAATGATTAGCAATAGAAGGATGGTTTATAGGGTGTTTTTCATTGGCAGTGTACTGAATAGAGCACTAAAGAATAAAGAAAAGTTGCTCTACTTATTGGGCATGGATGCAATCAAGCACATTTACGTAAGTCACAAAGGACATGCCCTTCCAACAGGGAACAAATTACACCAGCTGGAACACTGGAAATGTCTTTTTTTGTCCCATTGAACTCAGTGGAGCTTCCTCCTGAGGAGGTATGAATAGCAAAATGCAAAAATTGCCCCTACTTCCAGGATCACAGGGCTCATTTTTATTTTTATTTATTTTATTTATTGGATTTGTATACTGCCCTATATCTGGAGGTCTCAGGGCGGTTCACAAAAAATAATAATGGTCCTGACCTTGGATTGTACAGCCAAGCAAAAAAGTACTTGTTGAATATCAAGGTTTAGTAATAATAATAATAATAATAATAATAATAATAAAATCTCTTCATGCTCCTAAACCCAAATGGGACTGAACTCCAGTGAATATGGTGGGTTGTACTTAAGAGTATCCAGGATTGCTATAATGCTGTTGTGTGCATGCCAACCTCCAAGCAATGAGGGATTCCAGGGGTTCCAGAGCTTACCCACTTTTGGTTTCCTTGGAATGAAGTTCAATGGACATATGATTATATGGATATATGGTGGGAGGGTTCGCTGCATTAAACTCTAACAGATCTTGCCTACCCATTAGGTTCCTAGATCCCACCTCAAAAGGCATAACTTTGGATTCAGTATATAGAAAGACAACCCAGCTTTCAGTACAGTCGTACCTTGGATCCCAAACACCTTGATACTCCGACGTTTAGGCTCCCGGATGCCGCAAACCCAGAAGTGAGTGTTCTGGTTTGCAAACGTTCTTTGGAACCCAAACGTCCAACAGGGCTTCTGCAGCTTCCGATTGGCTGCAGGAGCTTTGGTTTCCGAATGTTTTGGAAGTCGAACGGACTTCCAGAACAGATTCCATTTGACTTCAGAGGTACCACTGTATCAGACAAAACACAGAGACCACATTGGCCTGTTGTTCTCCATCCTAGGATGATGCAGCATCTAGTCAGGTGAGGTGGGAAAAGGCTCACTCATTTGTCGCTATTGCAAGAGGGCAACCTCTTTGGCCATGTAAATGGCAGTACTTAACTGGCCAGCCTAAGGGCATTATCTTACAACTTGACTGACAGTTCAGCTGCTTCTTCTACTAGATTACAAACCTCACAGATACAGGATCACAGACATGTAAGGGATCTATGGATAGCATCCATATTGACCCCCATGAACATATAACAATGTTTTCACCCTTTTCTATAAAAACTAGGAAATAAACATAGATAACCAGACAGGATATTTTTCTACTCAGAGCTCAACTCCAATGTAATTTGGGGTAGTAAAATGTCCCAAATTTCACTCAATTTATTCTTTTCCCAACATTTATATACCACTTGTGTATATAAATATAGCCATGTGCGTTCTGCCAGAAGAACAGCACTTTAATCTGCTTCCCAGAATCAGTTTTTCCTTGAGGGAAAGAAGGATTTTTTTAAAACCCCAGTTAATTACTTCTTAAACAGAAACTAATGAATTGACACAGGCAATCTTAGCAGATAATTTTCTGCTTCAAGCCATGTTCAGACGAACTCCTGAACACACATCTAAACTAAAGTGTGCAATTATTATTATTATTATTATTATTATTATTTGTACCCTGCCCATCTGTCTGGATTTCCCCAGCCACTCTGGGCGGCTTCCAGCATATATAAAAACATAATAAAACATTAAACCTTAAAAAGCTTCCCTATACAGGGCTGCCGTCAGATGTTTCCTAAATGCTTACAAGGCACGTTTCCATGTAAAACTACCTTGCACATGGCATCAAGCTATCACAGATTAACCTAACAGAAAATCCTGATTACAACTTGGCTACAAGCACAAAGCAAAGATAAAATGCATGCAAAGCACGCAACTCAAACAGGTGAGTCAATCCACAGACTTTACATCAAATAACATACATGCAAGTTGTTGTTAAGAAATGGCATTTTAAAAGACATTCTGGAACACCTCTACCCATGTTGTAGACGGGAATTTGAGGTTCTGCATCTCAAATCCAAATGAAAATCCATGAGGCAGGAGATGAATGGCAGTAAAGGATTATCACTATTTTTGCATGCATAAGGCAGGCATGTGGGTATCATTTGCCAGGCTGATATTGTGCTTCCTTTCTGGCTTCACTAGCTACAACTAACATGTGCTGTACAGCTTGTACGGTACCATTGGGGGGAGAGTGCAATCTGCAGTTTTCTGGGTACTCCTAAAGGCCTATAATTCCTGATCAATGGCCATGCAAGCTGAGGTTCATGGGAGTTGGAGTCCAACATAATCTGGAGGATCACAGGTTCCCAGACCCCGTTGTGCCCATTTACTAAGTAAAATGGAAGGGAAATAATTCTGTAAATAATTCTGTAACAGTGGATTTTCACCATCTCTGTGAAAGGAAATCTCCGGTGGAATGATTTATTTACAATAAAATAAAATAAAAAGCAATCCAACCTCTTAAATGAAAGCTTTAAAGTATGATTGGCCAGAAACAGAAGAGTCTTGCTCTTCATCTCACAATTTTTGAACTTCTGTAACAGTCATTTTACATCCGATATTTTGAAAATTTATAAACCTCATTAAGGTGGTGTCAGTTTCATATTGATAGAACAAGCTATATGGATTATATACAAACTATCACTTCCATGCTTAGAAAGGCTAGACTACTGGAAACCTATTAACTACTCCAGTGTGGTGTAGTGTCCTAATCTGGTGAACCGGGTTCGCTTCCCCGCTCCTCCACATGCAGCTGCTGGGTGACCTTGGGCTAGTCACACTTCTCTGAAGTCTCTCTGCCCCACTCACCTCACAGAGTGTTTGTTGTGGGGGAGGAAAGGAAAGGAGATTGTTAGCCGCTTTGAGACTCCTTAGGGTAGTGATAAAGCGGGATATCAAATCCAAACTCTTCTTCTTCCCTTCCATGATTATATAATATGTAACAGTGGGAAAGTGATTAATGAGAATAATTGAAAACACATCACAACTTTGCTAGATGTGTAAGAAGCCTGAATATAAATATCATGAAGTAAGTGTTAGTACACAGTGCTAGATGGTTTGAAGATTTAGAATTACCGGACTTTACCCTTTAAGAACATTTTCATAGTGGAAAACTGCTGAAATCATTGACATTTTCGACAATGAATCACAGAAATCAAATTTGCCCTTTAGTTTTACAAATCCCATTGAATATGTATGGTGATAGGTAGTCATTTCTGCCCCCCAGCACATGTTAGAATAATTAAACCATTGGACCATATTCCCTTAATGTTACACTACCTGTAAGCAAATACCTTTGCCAGCTCAAGTGACAAACTCACCTTAAAAATCAAATCCTTTTTCCCATAGCGAAGCTCCTTCAGTTGGGCTTGGATCTTTTTTGACTGCAAGCAGAGGATAATACATTAATCCTTTAAGTAATTTATATTTTAAAACCTGCAGAGGAAAATATATTAAAGTTCAGGTAATAGGAAAGTATATCCGGGGTGGGGGGAGGTTTGGTAAAATTACAACTGTTGATGTAATGAGCTGTGTTTGCTACAGCTATGCTGGTCTTGCATACATTATGCACATAAAACAAAGGGCCAAATTTACCACTTTATCCTCAGGAACATGGCACATACAACTAACACGTCAGGAATGAGACTGCTCTTAAACTAGAACACACATCTTGGCCTGGAACATGAGTGCAAAGTAAGCTCAGTCAGGTCAAGGAGCCTTTGCCTTTCCCTCTTTCACCCTTAAGCTCTCTTTGGCTCTCAAAAATGGGTGATCAGAGAACCTTCCTGAACAACGTGAGGTAAGGTGCAACAGAATGTTAAAGGAGGGCACATGACCCAAAATTGAGTGGAGCCGCTTTTCATGACTCCATTTAACTCACAGAATATGGATCTGCATCTCTCCCCCCCCCCCCCCGGCAATCCCACCCCACCTTACTTTCTATGCATATCTACTTGGATGTAAGGCATATTGAGTTCAAAGAGACTTATGCCCTCTTAGATTTGTATGGGATGGCATCCTAAATCAGACTACTGGATTATCTGCCTCATTAGTTTCTAATCTAACTAGAAGTTGCACTGCAAAGTCTCAAGGAGGTATTTCCTAGCCCAGCTGCATGTGATCTTTTAAGCTGGGGAAGCCAGGGTTTGAATTAGAACCTATAATCGTATGCATGGAAAGCATGCAATCTAACACTGAACTGCAGGCACTCATAGGATCATTTTTCATAATTAAACTCTGCAGATCAGAAACATGAAGTGAACTTCCTCCCTACATGCTGAAGTTTGCTTTGTCTCTTGCAGAAATTTTATTCAGCCGGTTCTATTTCACAGGCTGCCTAATGGCATGGTGGCAGATTGGAATCGCAGGTATGAGACACTTCACCACAAGATAAAGCTGAAAGGTTTTTTTGTTTTGTTTTTTGCCTTTGGAACAATATTTAGAACACTGACTTCATGGTCTAGAGGGAGCATAATCAACCTCAAAAAGAAAATGTTCATTGACAGCTATATGGCTACAGACCATTATCTCTTGGCTTAAAAACTCTATTAAGCTGAGAGAGACATTGGTTAGTGAGGGCAACTTTGATCTCGTCCATGCTACACTGCTGCTGTCACACTGGCAAGTCTTGCCTGAATATTATCTTTTCTTTTCTTTTTTTAATAAACAACCCAGAAGCAAGAGCAGAAATCCTGCAACCCCACCCCGTAGCTATTTATTTTAGATCATTAACTTACTAATTTTAAAGGTATTATCATTCATTCAAAATGCGAAACTGATGCTGAATTATCTGCTTTGTCATAATCAGACACAAGCTGCTATTAATTTTTCAGTTTAATAATGTATTCAGTATATTGATAGCTCATTAATACTGAGGGAAACATTGGAAGCTGCCTTATACCAAGTCAGAAAGTCTGTGTATCAGTGTTATCTGCTCTGAATGCAAGCGGTTCTCCAGAGTCTAAAGGTTTTGCTCATTTCCTGCTTCCTAAATTTGAAAACACGTCAAAGTGCAAGTAGATAAATAGGTACCGCTACAGCGGGAAGGTAAACGGTGTTTCAGTGTGCTGCTCTGGTTCGCCAGAAGCAGCTTTGTCATGCTGGCCACATGACCTGGAAGCTGTACGCTGGCTCCCTCGGCCAATAACGCGAGATGAGCGTGCAACCCCAGAGTCGGTCACGACTGGACCTAATGGTCAGCGGTCCCTTTACCATTACCTTTAATCCTTTCAACTGGAGTAGCTAGGGAATGAACCCCGGAGCCTTCTGCATGGAAAGCTTGTGCTTTGCCACAGAGCTATGTTCCCTCCCCCCCAAAAATTAGGGCCTATTGCCTAATACAGTCAACCATGATCAGATGCAGGCCTACAAACAGGGCTGTTTCCAAACTATTTTGCAAATTAACATGCTAAGTATTTTAGCACATTGACTAAGTTCAATATAATGTGACTATGTGACCAAAGTTACATAAGCTGCTCTGAATCAGGGACCTATCTTTGGAATCAGCAAGATTCCATATGTTTATGTTATCTCACAGGAACATAGGACCCCTTCATGATCACTTGCCTTGTCACGGCGAAGGGGCTTGAATAACTCCAAGAAGCTATGAGCTATGCCGTACAGGGTCACCCAAGACGAGGTCATAGCCAAGAGTTTAGACTAAATGTGATCCACCTGGAGAAGGAATTGGCAAACCACTCCAGTGTTTTGCCAAGAAAACTCCATGGATATAAAAAAAGGAGAAGCTATGAAAAGAAAATGAGAGTTTCCAAGGCATGCTCAGGTTCATGGGGTCACGAAGAGTCGAACACGACTAAGACAACTAAACATAGGAACATAGGAAACTGCCTTTCACTCAGCAAAGTCACAGATCTATCTGTCTAGCTCAGTACACTACACTGACTAGAAGCAAACCTACAGGGCTTCAGACAGGAGTCTTACTAGCCATACGATACCTGGGATAGGGCCAGGGTGGCAAGATCAGTGCAGTGCCAATGCACTGGCAGAGCCAACCTGGCAATCCTGCTGGTGTATCTGTCCTTGCACAGACCTCATTGCCACCTCACCCCTTCCTATCCTGTTAGGCAGCAGGGACATAGGCGTCCGGAGGTTAAGATGAGTGCCACTGTGCCACCCCATGGCCTGCTATTGGGGATAGGAAGCCTTCTTATACCAACCCAATTCCTTGGTCCATCAAGCTTAGTATTGTCTACAATGACTGGCAGTGGGTCTTTCACAGCCCTACTTAGAGATCTCTGGGATTTAACCCTGAACGTTTTGCATGCACAAGATGTCTTCTATCACTGAGCTATGGTTGCTGTTTTTAAATGAAGAATCCATTACAGGTTCTGTTATATTAGGTAAACCCACACAAGGCAGGTTTATTATTAACAAACCTTCCTTTATAAAAATGTATTTCTCTTAGAAAGGTGCTCAGTGAACAATTCTAGAAGCTTGTCAACTCACAAAGATCTATGGGCAAAAATTACTCAGGGGCACAGATTTAATATGAGGCACCGAGAAGTAATATTCCCTGTTTACCATTTAAATGTAAACTCTCGTGTTACATTATTCACAGTTGTGTAGCAAATATTAAAATGTGCATAAACATCATGCAAAACAAACAGAAAGAGAACAGTTGTAAAGTAACAGTGCAGATCAAAATATGATGTTCCCAAATGAAATGTTATGGAGTTACAGAAGAAAACCACGGAGGTTGGCTGCATCCACACAACTAAAATGATCCACAATTTAGATTAAAAAAGAAAGTGGTGATTAATATGATGACAAAGAGGTGAGCATTCCTTCTTTCCACATTGTGTATATTGAAAAATTATTCAAATGATTGGCTAAAGATGTATTCAGGGAATCATTGTGAACCCTCTGGAAAAGTTACCACTCCCATCAGCCCATCACCCATTCCCACCCACCCCCACCACCCTCTGTATATATATATAGGGTCTGACACTTCTGTTTCTAGTGTATCTGAAGAAGTGTGCATGCACACGAAAGCTCATACCAAAATATAAACTTAGTTGGTCTTTAAGGTGCTACTGAAGGAATTTTTATATTTTCCTCTGGAAAAGGAAATCTATACAGTATCTATATATCCTAATTTACAATAGTTTTATTTAGGGCTGCACTGAAAGAGCAGCCCTTTCTGTTGGCTGCGAAATTGCCTTCCTGCATTTAACCCCCCCCCCCACTTTTGAATGAGGATCTATGAACATGAATGAAGTTTGCTCACTGTACAAGGGGAGGCAGGGACATCTCTTAACTTCTGGCTTTTGTGTTGTTCTCAGCACAATATGGGAAGATAAGAGAGTACATTTTCCAGTTGCCTAGGTGGGCCTTGTGTCTGTAAAGGACTGCATTCCCCCAAGGGTAATCTGTCAGGGGCTGCACACAGACAGTGAGAAGAAACACAGCCAAAAATAGGCAGGGTTACCTCCTTTTCATTCTTATTTTCTGTCACCTGCTTCTGTGTCTTTCTCTCTTTCCTCCCTAGTAGCATATGGGGGTGAGACAGATAGCTCTTCCTATACCAAAGGGTTATTTCTGGTCCCTTGGTATGTCATCATTCATGGACAGATCAGCTATATACTTACCAACAATCTAGTGCATTAATATATATATTAACAGTTTGTGGTGTTCATTCTATTATACTTAAAAGCAAAAATGAAAGGTGCAAGTACAAAATGAATGAACAGAGTTGAATAAAATGCAGTTAAAAGAAGCAAGTAAGACCAGGTGAGTCAGAAAAGACATGGACTTATTACATTTTACATTCATAATAGGCTTTGGCTAGGGGTGTAATCTGGATTTTTAAAACATGGATAACAATGTGCTTAAAACTAGTGCAAACATGATAATGTAAACTAGGCTGAATTGCCTTCACCAGTGATATCTGCAAATGTAATTTATCTAATAAGTATGCCATGTGAACAGGAGAGTGATCACAAATTTAATAATTTGGATTTAATTACAGTTGTCCTCTGTGAAATGACAAGCACGTTTGTTGATTGCATTGCTGTTAACACTCCCTGAGCCTTCTCTTCCTTTTTTTAAAGCATTGTGTTTTGATATTAATTTCTCAGTGCAGTATTGTCTTTTTAGATCCTTGAAGAAAGAAAAATGTTCATTAAATATTCCCCCTAATCAGCTGTATTAAGATACGCTAAAAAAATTTTTTAATTGCTTAATCAATCAATTCATCCATTTATTAGCAAGACAGCCACAAGCTCCCAACCCATTCTGTTGTACCAGACAGGGTACAAACACATGGCACTGTTTGGGTTCACCAAGAATTCTACCCCTGAGGAACAGCGTAGGTGCCAAAGCTATTATTCTGGCAACAGTCATTCTTCTTGCAAGTATGATAGCAAGTATGATAGCTTTGCATGATCCTGCTATGGCAACAGAATGAGGGATGGCTCATCAGAAATGCACTGTAGCTACCACAGAACAAGCACAATCCTATTTGTGATAAAATACGGCACAAATATATTTTAATGGTAGAAAGGGTCTGCCCCATTTGTCTCTGCATTGTGATTGCAAAGAGATTCACACCTTATCATAGCCAAACATGTTATTATGCTGGGAAAGCAGAAATTAAGATTTTAAAGAAATGTTCTACTTCTCACCCCTGTGAAAAGTATAAAATTATCTGTTTGCACAATAGAGGTGATGACAGATTTCAAACAACCTTCTGCACATTTTGATTCTGCTGAAATCAACCATTTCCAGCACAATACTTTTTTTTAATCATGCTTTAACATCGCATCACTGCTGATCTCAGAAACATCTGGAATGAGAGTCAAACTGGCAGCAGATTGTGGTGCTTAAACACAGATCAGCCCCAGTCCAGTAGAAATATTAGGTGGGATATCTGTATCTTAAGTCGGAATGCAGGGGTTGTGAATTCATAGGCGGGAGGACAACTTCTCGGAAAATAAGGTGGGCCATTTTGAGGTTCCCCCCACCCCCAATCAGTCTATATTCTAAGCCATGTGAACATGAGGAAAGTAACACATCTGTACTTGAAATGGCTCAATCTATGGTATGGACCTGTGAAGCACCAACTTGGCTCTCCTCAACCTTGTCAACACGATGCCTTGTCACCATTCTAATAACCAGCAGTACTGCTGCCACTTATGAGCACCACTGCCACTTCCTCCTTGCATGAACTGCTGCTTTGTAACACTTTGAAAAGCCTATTCTATGAGCCCAAATCACATGTACATCCATTTTTGCATTGAAGTTTGTCTTTATTCTAGCTGTTTACCCTACTAAATTCCTCAGATGGTCCTGAGTTCTGGTTCTGCTGCTCAAGTGGTTCAAGAGAACTGAGGTGCCTTTTAACAATGACTCAGGGTGTTTTAAAAGGACAGTGTGTCCTTTCTCATATTTTCAACCCATGGCCTGCAGCTGCATATCCAGTTACAGTGGTACATTGGTTCTCAAACTTAATCCGTTCCAGAAGTCCGTTCCAAAACCAAAGCGTTCCAAAATCAAGGCTTGCTTTGTTCCAGACTTTTAAAAACAACCCCTAAAACAGCAATTTAACATTAATTTTACTATCTAATGAGACCATGGATCCATAAATTGAAAGCAATAAACAATGTACTGCAATCACTCAATCAATCAGTAGCTGAACTGGGTTCCACACAGTCACAAAAACAAAACAAAAAAGTGTTCACAAAACAAAAACTCAAAATAAATAGCAAAAACAGACAGACCTCACCATAACACTCAAAACGGAAGTGTAACATTCAAAGCGGAGCATGTTCAGTTTCCAAAAAAAGTTTGCAAACTGGAACCCTTACGCCCGGTTTTGCAGTGTTTGGGTTCCAAGTTGTTTGAGTACCGAGGCATTTGAGAACCAAGGTACCACTGTACTTCTGTGACATGTTAGCTGAGGTCTTTGCTGAAATTTCCTCTGCTGGGTGGGGGACAGGGATGCTATCATAATATTGATTAATGATACTCAGCTAAGTCCTATCTAAGTTATTTATGTTTATTAACTTGAATAGGTCTCCTTTCAATAGGACTAGCATTGACTACCACTCTCTGTTCGTAGAAATATTTTGCACATGTTTGACACAAGAGCTGCTGAATGTGAAACAAACAGAAAATTCCAGGGTACACATCCTATTCCCAGCACATACATATCCTATGGCTTTTCTATAAGCCATGTGTGTGAAAATATGAAGCATCATTAACATTGTAAGGTTTTTGAAACAGTGGTTGGGCTTTTTATTAGATTTGAAATATTGCTTAGGAGTTTTATTATATTGATTTATTTACAGTATTTTTTATCCATTTCCCCCTTAAAGCAGATTAAAGCAGAATTTTATGATTGACTGCACAAATGACTTCAAGACTCTTAATCTTGGACACATTTATGCTTTATGAATGAACATTTAAGAATCTACTGGAGGTAACCAGACACTTTTGTGCACAGGATTATCTTGACACCTGCACAAAATATTTTTTTACTCCAGAAATAAAGTCGTACAGTGGCAGACTTGGGTATTATGGTAACCTGTCTGAGGCCAAAAATTGCCTCCACCCACTAGTCCTTGGGCAGCCTTCCCAAAGGTGGGTAAGGAGGCACCTGGCTTTGGGAAGGAGACACAAGAGCTCAGCAGGGTCCCACAGCCCTCCCATCTGTTTTTCAAATCTGGGAAATTTGGGAAAGCTTACTGGGCTTTGTGATGACACCCCCTAGGCTCAGCACCCAATGAGTGTTCACTGCTTAAAAGGTAAAGGTAAAGGTACCCCTGACCATTAGGCCCAGTCGTGACCGACTCTGGGGTTGCGGCGCTCATCTCGCGTTATTGGCCAAGGGAGCCAGCGTACAGCTTCCAGGTCATGTGGCCAGCATGACAAAGCCGCTTCTGGCGAACCAGAGCAGCACACAGAAATATCTTTTACCTCCCCACTTGGAGCGATACCTATTTATCTACTTGCACTTTGAGGTGCTTTCGAACTACTAGGTTGGCAGGAGCTGGGACCGAGCAACGGGAGCTCACCCCGTCGCGGGGATTCGAACCACCGACCTTCTGATCGGCAAGCCCTAGGCTCTATGGTTTAACCCACAGCGCCACCTGCATCCACATCCCTAAATCCACCCCTGATTTGCAGCAGGCTTCACCAATAAATTATTTGCTCCATTCAGCTTGCTGGGGTCAGAACAAAACAAATCTTACTCACCTCTTCAGCATGAATGCCACAAAGCTTGCTTCCAGAAAGGAGTTTGTTTTTCAGGCTTTTGTTCTAAAGGGAGGAGAATAAATATATATAGATAAATATCACCAGCATGCATTAAAATAATAAGAAATCATCTAAATATTTTAGCATAGTATATGAAAATATGATATTTGGATAGCAGTGAGGACAAAAATACATCAAGAATGAAGATAGATATCACAAGTCACCACACTTCAAATTTGACTGGATACGAAACCACGTGGTAGCTGCAAATACCGTTCAAGCAATTTAAGAACTGCCCCACAGTCTGTTACTTGGTAGCTGATTTAATGTACAGATTCTCACTTGGAAAACAGAGAGACTGAGTCTATTTTAATTCCATTCATCTTCATGCTAAGAATAAAGTGAAGCGGACCATAAGCCTATGCTCGCTTATATGCAGGTGCCAAACTAGCCACACATTTTAGCGTATGTGAAAATTTTCCCAGATACTTTGCAACAAAAGCTGTACTAAGTCTTTTCACTCTTTCCCCACCTCCATTTTCTGCCCTCATTATTGTACAGAAACCAATTACTATCTATATTTCATTACATGTGGGATATTAAGAAGCCTCATGAAAAAGCTAAAGTGGTTTCTAATGGATCTTATGTTTTTTTAAAACACCATGCTACTCCAATCGAGGAGAGCTTGCATAATTAATACCACATTTTTAATATATTAACAACAATTACAACATTGACAAGCAGTGCAGATGTTCTGGATACAGGATGATCCTGTAGAGGAAAGTGAGAGGCAGACTGCAGAAAGTGCTTTCAGGCATTTCCCCATTTCTGGCTTTTATACAGCAAGTGTAATAATAGTATAGCACTTCCTTACAGAGTCAAATAAAGCTCAGGAACCATTGTCTTGAGCCCTGGAGGCCCTATTTCTTTTCTATAAAACGCCACTTTGGGAAGGAATGATTCTGAGCAGAGAAACAGCAGGGAGAAGACTCATCATTGTGTTGCTTTGCCCTGCAAAGGGTACTGAAACATGTTTTGGCAGCAACCCAACATAAGCAAAGTGGATGTTCCGGGCTATGAAGAGGCATATAAGTAAAGGATTAAGCACTTTCTCTTCTACTGTTGTTTCTCTACCCTTCCTGAGGTATATATATTTTCCCCCTTTAAAAAAAAGGTCATCACTATTCAGTACATTCACTTGGATGCAACATGTGCTTAGGTCTTGTGAGTTCATTATTTGGGGAAATCACCATGAAATTGGTGCATAATCTTTACAATTAAAAAAAATGTTGGTCTGGAAAGCTTTTCACACTAGATAAGACAATCAAAACTAGACAATTGTATCACAAGGAAGATGCAGGTGAGGTGTCTTCAGGAACCTCTCAATAGGAGAGCCTTAGGAGGAGTGGTTTGTGATTTTGCTTCCAAATTCAATAACTCCATTTTATTAGTGGGAAGGACCATTTAATAAGTCAAATGAACTCCAGTTAGCTGAGGTGGGAAGTAATCTGGCTATGCGGGGATTAAACATAGGGAAGAACTTTCTGACAGTAAGAGCTGTCCAACAGTGGAATGGACACCTTCATTAGTGGTTGTCAGGAGTATGGGCAGGAGTCAGGCTCTGAGGCCTGTAGTGCCTTGCAGGACTGGGGCCTGCCTCAGCTTGTGCTGGGGAAGCAAGGCGTGGCCACACAGGTGAAGACATCAGCTTGTGCTGGAGAGGCAAGGAGTAGTCACCCAGGTGAGGCCACTTGAGATCTCACTGCACCTGGTGGCAGGAGCTGGGAGGGATAAAAGCCCAGCATTTCCCTTCAGCTCTTTGCCACAGCAACGCTATCCCTGCCTGGTTGCATCTGGCCTCCTGCTCCTTGAACCCTCGCCTTGTCGACGCCTTGCTCCTCGACCTTTGGACCTTCGCCTTGCTTCTTGTTCCTTGGACCCTTGCCTTGTCGTCGCCTTGCTCCTCGACCCTTGGACCTTCGCCTTGCTTCCTGTTCCCTGGACCTTCGCCTTGCTTCCTGTTCCCTGGACCTTCGCCTTGCTTCTTGTTCCTTGGACCTTCGCCTTGCTTCTTGTTCCTTGATCCTTCGCCTTGCTCCTCGACCCTTGGACCTTCGCCTTGCTTCCTGTTCCTTGGACCTTCGCCTTGCTTCTTGTTCCTTGAGCCTTCGCCTTGCTTCTTGCCCCGTGGACCTTCGTCTCTGCCTTGCTCCTTGACCCTGCAACTGCCTGCTGCTGGACCCTCAGCCCTGTGCCTGTTCCTGCTTCTTCACCACCATCTTGCCTCTGGTCCTGACGCCCGCCGACCGGACCATGACAGTGGTGGACTCTCCTTCCTTGGAGATTTTAAAACAGAGGTTGGATGGCCATCTGTCTTAGACCCAGTGTGGTGTAGTGGTTAAGAATGGTAGACTCGTAATCTGGTGAACCAGGTTCGCGTCTACGCTCCTCCACATGCAGCTACTGGGTGACCTTAGGCTAGTCACACTTCTTTGAAGTCTCTTAGCCTCACTCACCTCACAGAGTGTTTGTTGTGGAGGAGGAAGGGAAAGGAGAATGTCAGCCGCTTTGAGACTCCTTTGGGTAGTGATAAAGTGGGATATCAAATCCAAATTCCTCCTCCTCCTCCTCCTCCTCCTCCTCCTCCTCCTCCTCTTCTATGATGCTTTAGTTGAGATTCCTGCATTTCAAGGGGTTGGACTAGATGACCCTTGGGGTCTCTTCCAACTCTACAATTCTATGGTTCTGTGATTCTATTAACTACAGGCAGGGTTGGTCTGGGGAGAGGGATTGGCCCTCTTCCTGGAGAGGAGGCAAAAGACGGGATTCTGCCTATCACAACCAGTAGGAGGAATATCAGAGGAATATCCTTTACCTTGATGCAATAACACTCACGAAAAATGAAATGAAAATAAAAGGGCTAGACCATTTCTCTTTTCTTAATTTCTGTTAAATGCCATCCCGTTACTTTTCACACTGCAGCATGCAGTGCCTAGGAAATCGACATCAAAACATATTTTAAAAATGAAATATGTGAAGTCTTTCAATGACAACCAGCTTTAAATGATATGGAAACCAAGCCCTATGCATTTGATTCTTTTAGATAAGCACACTGCAGCAGTAATGCAAATTTATTTCTAACTACGGTAGTAATAGCATCCTCTAAAATTATGCATGGGAAACATGTTATCAATTGAAACAGAATTAATTGAATTCAGGACATCAAGCCAGATTTAAGTCTGCATTCTAATGGAAACTCTGAAAGTTTGAGTTGTAAATAAGACATTTCTTAGTTTTATTGGACTAAATCTGCTTGCTAAGACCGATGCAAAAAATAATTCTCATTCATTGTTTACATTTGAAATCCCTCATGTGTCCTTTGCACAATTCCTGGGTAATGACAGCAGACAGCATCTTGTTTCACACACATTTTAACTTGTTCCTGTCTATTACCCACTGAAAGTGGCTCCTTCTGCAATGATAAATCGCTTCAAGCTGCTTGATGCAGGTGTTTGTTGCATTATGAGGCAATGAAGAGGAACTACAATATTATTCTACAGAGAACTCAGACTTCACACTTTCAGCACATCTCATTTCTTTGGAGCACGTATGCAACCCAGTCAATCAGCACAAACTGGAAGAGACTAAGGGTTTTCTGCCATGCATTAATTGACTTTGTCCTCAACAAGGGTATATGTCTGAGCTGGCATTTCACAGCTATAGTGTACACTGTCCCTTTTGTTCTTTTCTTTTTTTAATTATTCACTTTTCTTTTTCTATCATTACATACATCTCATATCAATAACATTTATGTTACATCACTTCTCCCCTCCCCTCCTGGGCTTCCCCCAACTTCCACTTCTTGTTTGTTTCCCTCATTACATACTGCTGTTTCTTAGGAGTCTACTATATAATTTCTTTTATTGTTTTAAATGTTCTTTGTTGATAAAGGTGTGAGTGTTTATTTAAATCCTGCCATCAAGTCAATGGTCTTCCTTTGTTTCTGCAAGTATGTTATAAATGGTTCCCACTCTTTTTCAAAGTCATTGTTGTCTTTTTCTCGAAGTCTGTCCGTCAATTTTGCCAGTTCTGCATAGTTCATCAATTTCTCTTGCCCTTGTTCTTTAGTTGGAATTTCTCCAGTCTTCTACTTTTGTGCTACTGTATCAGAATTCTCGCCACCGTAGTAGCATACATAAATAGTGTCCTCTTCTCTTTCGGCAGATCTTGGCCTAAAATACCTAACAGGAAGGCTTCTGATTGTTTAACAAATGCTATTTTCAACATTTTCTTCAATTCATTATATATCATTTCCCAATACAATTTTACATTTTTATAATCCCGCCACATATGATAAAAAGTACCTTCAGCATCACACCTCCAACACTCTTTCTTTTCATTTTTATACATTTTTGCCAATTTGTCCAGTGATGTGTACCATCTATACATCTTCATGTAATTCTCTCTCAACAATATACAATCCGTAAATTTCAAATTTACTTTCCACAATTTTATCCAATCTTCAAATTGTATATTGTGACCCATATCTTGTGCCCATTTAATCATTACTGATTGTACTTCTTCTTCTTTAGTTTCCCACTCCAAAAGGATATTATATGCTTTTTTAAATAGTTTCGAATTTTCTTCTAACACTTCATTTTGGAATTTGGAAACCGAATATGAAAAACCTTTCTTATTGTCCTCTTTCAAGATATCCTTTAACTGTCTATGGTGCAACTAACTTTGAAGATGCTCCTTTATTTCTTCATATTCTTTAAGTTTTGGTTTTCCTTGTTCTACCAGTAAAACTCTATATGCTGGCCAATCTCCCTTTTCCCCCAAAGTTTTAAGTGAGAATGCCTCCATAGGTGATAACCACCAAGGTGTCTTAGGTTCTAATAGGTCTTTATATTTTCCCCACACTTTAAACAATGATCTCCTTATTATATGATTGTGAAACCCTTTATGTATTTTCGCCTTTCCATACCATAGCTAAGCATGCCATTGAAACCTATTGTCATGTCATTCTAGTTATGTTATTTCCTCCCTATCTAGCTTGATCCAATCACGGATCCATATTAGGGATGCAGCTTCATAATACAGTTTTAACTCTGGAAGTGAGAATCCACCTCTTTCTTTCACATCTGTTAGTATCTAATTTTTTATCCTTGGCTTTTTCCTATTCCAGACAAATCTTGAAATCTCTCTTTGCCATTCTGTGAAGCATGAATTTCCCATTATTACTGGGATAGTTTGGAAGAGAAATAACATCCTTGGAAATACATTCATTTTTATAGTTGCAATTCTTTCCAATAAAGAAAGGTTCATCCTATTCCATATTTCCAAGTTTCTTTTAATTTTATGCCAATTTTTTTCATAATTATCTTTAAAAATATTTATGTTTTTTTTGCTATTATCCATACACCCAAATACTTTACTTTTTAATGTACTTCTATCCCTGTCATTTCTATTATTTCTTTCCTTTCAGATTCTTTAATATTTTTAATAACAATTTGGTTTTGTTGTTGTTTAGTCATTTAGTCATGTCCGACTCTTCGTGACCCCATGGACCATAGCACACCAGGCACTCCTGTCTTCCACTGCCTCCCGCAGTTTGGATCCTGCCACTTGACCAAACTCTTGTATTATATACCAAACTCTGTATTATATTGTACTGTCCCTTTTGTTCTTGATGTCAAGGGCCAGTTGGTGGACTCTCCTTCCTTGGAGATTTTAAAACAGAGGTTGGATGGCCATCTGTCTTAGACCCAGTGTGGTGTAGTGGTTAAGAATGGTAGACTCGTAACCTATGCCATCCTTAGGTTACTTTACACCTGCTGAGTCTTATGCTGTGCCAAGGGCATTTTTTTTTTTACTCATGGATTGATTCTACATTTTTTTGCATGGAGCAGGGGAGCCTCAAAGCAGCAGCAATGCATTTCAGCTTTGGGGAGCTTACATCTTTCTTTCTTTATTTGGATTTTTTCTTCTGGCCCAGGGTTCAATATTGTAAACCCAGAGCAAAGTATCCAGGCAGGAGACAGTGGGAAATCTGGCACAAAAAGTGATTTTCTTTCCAAAGACAAATGCAGAGACTCTGAACTACAGTTCAATCTAGACAAGCCAGAGAAGAGGAGGTCAAGGGCATCACAGCGCTCCGAAGGATAACTCGATTAATTATAAACCAATCCGAAAGAAAGCTTGAGAGGAATACTGAAATCTGGCTGCATTTTCACAGGGAACAGAAAGAAATCTGAGACCTGGGAAGGACATGGTAAGCCTGAGGCAAGAACATCACACTCTTTATCTCAAATTAAGAATGAGCTTGAAGGTAACTTCTATTCACTGTTAAAGCAGGAGGTGCTAAATTCAGTGATAATTACTGTGCTAATGCATTGCTCATTTGGCTATGATACCCCTGGAGGTGATTATGGGGGAGGGACATTGAATCTATACAGAGTGCATATCCCAGTTGTTAAAAAGGTAAAGGGACCCCTGACCATTAGGTCCAGTCGTGACCGACTCTGGGGTTGCGCGCTCATCTCGCATTATTGGCCGAGGGAGCCGGCGTATAGCTTCCAGGTCATGTGGCCAGCATGACAAAGCCGCTTCTGGCAAACCAGAGCAGCACATGGAAACGCCATTTACCTTCCCGCTGTAGCGGTTCCTATTTATCTACTTGCATTTTGACGTGCTTTCGAACTGCTAGGTTGGCAGGAGCTGGGACCAAGCAACGGGAGCTCACCCCGTCACAGGGATTCGAACCGCCGACCTTCTGATCAGCAAGCCCTAGGCACAGTGGTTTAACCCACAGTGCCACCTGGGTCCCACATCCCAGTTGTTAAGACTTCACAAACATTTGCAACTGCTTCTTGTACCACCACCCCACTCCACACTACAAGCAGGTGCAGCTGAGCAACCCACAAGTTCCCTGCCATCTCTGCTGCAGGAATCGTGCTTTGAACCTGCAAAAAAAATGATAGCTCCTTCTTCAAAGGTACTTGTGTTAACCCAATTTCATCGCTTCCAGCTTAGTACCAGAGAGTGGGAAGTTTCAATAAAGAAAGACCTTTATCTTAACGTTAACCAAGACTGACACTTTTACTTCATTATGCAGGGCCTAGTTATGGAAACTCACCCCAATAGAAGGTGGTGATGCCTCACAATGGCCTTGAAAGAGGAGCAGACAAAGCCATTCTGGTCTATTGATGGTTATTAGCCACAATAGCTACACTAAGCCCTCCACATTTGTAGCAGCACTGCTTCTGAATACCAGTTCCTGGAAACAACAGGAGGGGAAAATGCTCTTGTGCCTGAATCATCCTTGCAGGTTTCCCCACATGCATCTGGTTGGCCACTGTGAGAACAGAATGCTGGACTAGATAAGCCATTGCCCTGATCCAGCAGGGCCTTCTTATGTTCTTAAGTTTAGCAGTGTCTATAGAAAAATAGGAAACTGCCTTATCCCAGGTCACATTGTTGTGGGAATGTTCAGGGAGGCAGGAGAGGGTATATTGTTTATTAATATCCTTCCTAACTTGCATTAGCAAGTTCTATAATTTAGCAGAGTTTTCCATTCCCCTCTTAAACGCACAGCAGATAGCTGGTTGCAGGCTTGCTTAAGCCTCTCACTATCATAAAGTTCAGTATTGAATTGTATGTTCCTGGTAAATTCCCTTTTAATCCCTCTTAAAAAGAATAAACATGCCACAAACTTTACTCACATCATCAGTTCACAGTTGGATCCCTGAAGGCAGACTTAGTTACAAAGTATATACATGTTGATCTATCCCATATGGGGATAATCCCAGTGCCCTCTATTGGCTGAAAGTCAACAGAGCATTTCTAGCTTTAAAAAGCTGCTCCAACGACAGAGGAAGTCAAAGAGAGGAAGTCAAAGAGAGAGTGTGCTGTGTGACTTGCCCTTTTGTTACCTGGGCAGGTAAGGTCACACCCACCTCTAGCCACATGCATAGGAAGTATGTCCCAGTCAGGAGGAAACAGAAAAACTTCTACTGGACCAAACATTCCCCTGCATGTCCACTCTAGGAAAACAATAAATGTTGTACTTGACTGCTACTTATGTTTCACATCCCACAATTGTCACACTATCCACCCCCATCGTTCTGCCCGGACACTGAGGTCCAGTGCCGAGGGCCTTCTGGCGGTTCCCTCGCTGAGAGAAGCCAAGTTACAGGGAACCAGGCAGAGGGCCTTCTCGGTAGTGGCACCCGCCCTGTGGAACACCCTCCCACCCAAAAGAAAAATAACTACCAGACTTTTAGAGGACATCTGAAGGCAGCCCTGTTTAGGAAGGCTTTTAATGTTTAATCAATTATTTTTATTTTTCTGTTGGCAGCTGTCCAGAGTGGCTGGGGAAACCCAGCCAAATGGGTGGGGTATAAATAATAAATTATTATTATTTGTCCAGCTGTCCCAGTATTGCAAGCAGCTAAACCTCTATGAGGTCTAGTTAGAACATTGGACTAGGACCTAGGAGACCATGATTCAAATCCCCACTTAGTCTTGAAGCTAATTGGATTAATTTGTGTGGGATGCAAAGGGTTAAGTGCAGTCAAGTCACAACAATCCCTAGATAGTCCACTTGGAGGACTGAGGAGGAGGATATGACTAAACGTAGTTTCCTCTTCCTTCACATGCAAATGAGTTGAGGAAGTGGCAGATAAATCCTGAAGGAAACAGCCATTTTCCCTCTCTTGGACCAGACCTCTTGGACTACACACATCTTAGTGAGTCTCTCCCTCAAGGCCTCCAGCCTAGAGAGAGAGATGAGATGGAGTCTCACTTCTTATAAGTGAACTTCACAATGTATATATTACCTTTTAACTAAGCAAGTCTACCTCTTGAGTGTGCTGTACCTCGAGATGCTTGTAAGTAAACATCTTTTATACTTTTAAGAGCATTGTGTTGTGTCTTTTCTTTTAAGAGGGAAAAAGGGGAAATACCAGGAAAATACACTTTATTTTAGTGGCTTAAATCAAGCCTGCGCAAACGTTCTTCTGCTGTGTATTTTGCAAAAAGGGGAATGTTTTACTCTGCTAAAGTTTTGTGCTTGCTAGCGCAAGCGGGGATAGGATATATTAAACAATATCTCCTCATCCACATTCCTGAACATTCCCACATAGGGTTATTGCGGCCCAGAGTTGCGTATTTTGTGTATTTTTGAAGGATTGATTTGGATTGTGATTTTGAGCTGTGTAGGATTTTTCCAGTTAGAGTTTCCTGGTTGAGCACATGGTCTCTTTGTTCTGCAGTGTGCTTGGGGGATTAACTACCCCTCCCCTCCCTCAGAGTTTGCAGCACTGAGATAGCTCAGAGGTAGTGAAGATATTTTTGAGATTTTTGAGATTTTGATTTTGATTTTTGAAAGATTTTAAATTTTGGAAATTTTGGAAATTTTTGAAGTTTTAAGATGGCAAGCTCCAGTTTTGGTAGTGAGGCAAGACCAAGTCTTATGCTGCTTGATGACAATAATTTTGTGCAATGGAAGCAGCGCATTTTAGTTTATCTTGCTGCTAGGCGTGTTCTGCAGGCCATTAAGGAAGAAAAGCCTACAGGAACCGATGCAGAAGCTTTAGCCAAGATAGAAGCTTGGAGTATTAAAAATGATGAAGCCAAGCACATAATTTTGAGCAGTTTGAGGAATGAGCATCTATCGATGATAAATTTTGAAGATGATGCATCTAAGATCCTAGAGGACATTGAACGCATTTATGCACAATCTACAGAGAGTTCCTATAGATATTTGTTGGATAAGTTACTCAAGTTGAAGATGAATTCTAGAGAAGAGTTTACAGAGCATTTTAAGAATTTTTCTGAGATTGTTCAAAGAATTGCCTTTACTCCCAGAGCCTTTGATGATGTGACTAAAGTAACGTTTATGCTTGCATCATTGGGACCTACGTTTGCTCCTTTTAAAAGTATAATGGATCACACAAAGGATTTAACTTTTAATGAGCTTATCAACCATTTAAGAGAGGAATGCAGAGATAGCCTTGATTCTCAAGAAAGGAATCCAAGGAGGAAGGATAGCAGCTATGCATCCAAGCATTTTGGAAAGTCCAGAGAGACATCTAGAGAAATAATTTGTTTTAGATGCAATGGGAAAAACCACATAGCAAGGAACTGCAAGGGTTCAAATGGGGATGAAGTTGAATCCCACCCCTCAAAACCACAAGGCATTAAGAAGGGGAGTCGTGAGCAAACCATGTTGATGCAGGAGAGGAGTCTAGCTGTCCAGAATCGTGAAAATAAGCGCAATAAGTGGATTCTTGACAGTGGAGCGAGTTCTCATTTCTGTTATAAAAAGGAGTATTTTAATGAGATTAATAATGATGAATCCTCTGAAATTGAGATTGCTGATGGCAACATTGTAAAGGCATTTGGTGCAGGAACTGTGAACTTGCAATTCAACGTAGATTATGAGACAATTAATACAAAAGTGACTGAAGTTAAGTTTGCACCAAAACTCAATTGCAACTTACTGAGTGTTTCCAGTTTGGACAGGAAAGGATTTAAAATTACATTTGAAAAAGGGCAATGTATTGTGACTAAGCATGATGAAGTTTGTGCTCAGGGCACACTAAAGGACGGTGTATATGAGCTTAATATTTCAGAGAACCAGCGGAACCAGTCGACAAGGATGGCCCAACCAAGCAAAAGGGATCAAGCAAGTCTGGAACCAACAAGTGAGGAGTTTGTATTTTATCCTCTTGAACCAATACAAAGCACTAATCCACCTTCTAGTGTCGTAGCACCCCCTATAGGTGACACCCGAGAAGACGCGGAGGTTCAGGCCCCTGGCAGCACCAGAGACGAAGAGGATGAGGAGCAGCTGTATGGGGATATGCCACTGCTGGAGGAGGATGAGGAAGCTGATGCGGTCGAAAGACCAGAGGTCAGACACTCATCCAGAACCAACAGAGGTGTTCCACCATTACGGCTGTCCTACCTTTCAAGGTCGGCGTCTCCACAGGAACCTTCCAAATGGGAAGAGATAGAGAGGATGCCACCGGATGAAGCCAGTCTCTGGAGGAAAGCTGCTCGGGAGGAGATAGATGCACTTCATCGGAACAGGACCTGGACACTCACAGAACTACCTCCTGGTAAGGAAGCAATTGGAAGTAAATGGGTGTTCAAAGTTAAAAAGGGTTCAGAAGGGGAGGTGCAACGCTACAAAGCTAGGCTTGTGGCACAAGGTTTTTCCCAGAAGTATGGTGAGGATTACGATCAAGTGTTTGCACCGACAGTTCGATACAGCAGTGTCAGACTACTTTTAAGTATTGCAGCATCTAAGCAAATGTCGGTTTACCATATTGACATTGCGACAGCCTTTCTTCATGGCGAAATTTCTGAGCAGATTTATATGAAGCAGCCCAAAGGTTTCATTAAACCAAATGAGGCACATCTAGTGTGCAAGCTGCAGAAGGGACTTTATGGTTTGAAGCAAGCAGCGAGGGCTTGGAACCAGAAACTTCATGAGATGCTGGTGCAGCTTGGGTACAAGCAAGGGACTGCTGATAAGTGCTTGTACACCAAACAAAGGGATGGACAGTTTTCGTACATTTTAGCCTTTGTTGACGACCTTTTAATTTCTACGTCAAATGAGAAGGACTATAAAGACATAGTCAAACACCTCAACAGGGAAGTAGAGGTCAAGGAACTTGGAAAAGTGAAATACTACTTGGGAATTCAAGTTGAGAGAGAAGAGGATGGATCGTTCTTACTCAGCCAAAGGCAAAAGATAACTGAACTGATTGAAAGCATGCAGATGCAGGACGCACACCCAGTTGCGACACCGATGGCCACAGACTTCTTGAAGAATCAACAAGGTTCGAAGTTGCTGCCAAACAACACGCAATACAGGTCAGCGATCGGCAAACTTTTGTATTTGGTTACCACATGCAGACCTGACCTGGCAAGTGCAGTGGGGATCCTAAGTAGGAAAGTAAGTTGTCCCACTGAGCATGATTGGGCTGGTGTTAAGAGGGTTGTTCGTTATCTAAAGGGAACCATGGACTGTAAATTAAAACTGCCAGCCGTCAGAGACCCTAAACTGCTTGGGTATACTGACGCGGATTGGGCTGGGGATAATAAGGATTATAAGTCCACCAGTGGTTATGTTTTTATGTATGGGGACGGAGCTATTGCATGGGGAAGTTATAAACAGAAATGTATAGCTTTATCGTCCTCAGAATCCCAATACATTGCGGCTTCGGAAGCTTGCAGAGAGATCGCCTGGCTGGATCAACTCCTGAAGGACTTTGGCGTGCCAAGGAAGGGACCTGTCAGCTTGATGGAGGACAATCAGAGCAGTATGAAGCTGACACAAAGTGAAAAGTTCCTTGCACGCACCAAACACATTGGGGTCAGGTACCACTACATACGCCAGGTGATCGAGGATGGACTTGTTGAAATGTGTTACTGCAACACTGACCAGATGACTGCAGATGTCCTAACAAAGCCCCTGCCAAAAGAGAAGTTCCAGGATCTTCGTGGCAAGCTGGGACTCTTGGGTGGTTGATTAAAGTTGTTTATGTATGTTTTTGTGTATGTTGTGAATTGCCTGAGAAGGGGTTTGTGGGATGCAAAGGGTTAAGTGCAGTCAAGTCACAACAATCCCTAGATAGTCCACTTGGAGGACTGAGGAGGAGGATATGACTAAACGTAGTTTCCTCTTCCTTCACATGCAAATGAGTTGAGGAAGTGGCAGATAAATCCTGAAGGAAACAGCCATTTTCCCTCTCTTGGACCAGACCTCTTGGACTACACACATCTTAGTGAGTCTCTCCCTCAAGGCCTCCAGCCTAGAGAGAGAGATGAGATGGAGTCTCACTTCTTATAAGTGAACTTCACAATGTATATATTACCTTTTAACTAAGCAAGTCTACCTCTTGAGTGTGCTGTACCTCGAGATGCTTGTAAGTAAACATCTTTTATACTTTTAAGAGCATTGTGTTGTGTCTTTTCTTTTAAGAGGGAAAAAGGGGAAATACCAGGAAAATACACTTTATTTTAGTGGCTTAAATCAAGCCTGCGCAAACGTTCTTCTGCTGTGTATTTTGCAAAAAGGGGAATGTTTTACTCTGCTAAAGTTTTGTGCTTGCTAGCGCAAGCGGGGATAGGATATATTAAACAATATCTCCTCATCCACATTCCTGAACATTCCCACAATTTGGTCCAGTCACTGTCTCTTAGCTGAACCTGCCTCACAGAGTTGCTGCAAGAGGGGAAATGAGGAGGGTGAAAACTGTGTATGTCACCACATTGAGCTCCTTCAGGAAACGCTGAATAGAAATAAATAAATAAACTGGAAATGACAAAGCTTGAACTTAGAACTTTCTGCATGCAAAGCTTTACCGCTGAGCTATGGAATTTCTGAGATCCTTGGGTACACTTTGAAAACGACTCATGCATGAGCAATTTTGATTAAAAACTGAATTTGCCTGATTGCTTTTTCTTTTTCTTTTTAAGAGACATTTTGGACAGTCAACCTCCTTCCTTGCCCATCCCCATGGCACAGTTATACCAGTGATCAGTGTAGAAGCTTGCTGACAGCATGATGAATAATGATGTCATATTTACTTATTAAAGGAATACTCAACAAACCTCACCAGATGTCAGGTTAAATTTATCAAGGGCACTCATGGGAACCTGTTGCGAAGAGCAAGTGAACACTGTTGTTTATTGTTGGAGTGTTATTTGGTGTTACCGGTACTGAGCTCTGACCACATTGCTGTGACAGGCATTGCTTTGCATCTTGATTAATATTTTGATGGTATTCCTTCACTTGCAGTTTGCAAAGCACATTTAACCTGTGTTCAGGTTGGACAAATAATCTGGCTGTGCAACTAATTATAGCATTGTATTCATAATAATATGTTGAGGATCATGATAATTCAGAGGAAGATACTGTCCAGCTTAGATGTGTGCAGCGAAAAGAGGCAGCTCAACGCTGCACGCAGGGAATAAACAGCCCCTTGGCCGTCAATCATAAATTGCAACATCAAATTCTCCCCAACAACCAAGAGGTGCCCAATAAGATTCGTGGCCATCCAAACTAACCCACCCAACAACAGATGGATGTCTTGTTTGCCCCAACCGCAACACGTGCTCTCCATGAAGAACACGCTTTGTTTAAATTTGCCACATTACGTGATATACCCAGTTGCCCACTGACTTACAGAATCATCATGTGAGTGAGAGCCCTGTCGGTTTGGTCAAGCAAAATTTACTTAGGCCTGGATTCGGTTTCTGCACTGATGAATGATCTTAAACCTTCAGTCAAGCTTGGACAAAGATTGCAGCGAGGCACCTGTGATCTTGTTCTGAAGGCATTTGCCGTCTTACTGTCTAGGAATAAGTTTAAAGAGAGCAATTGTCCTGGACAAGTCACACAATGCAGTGATCAGTTAAGGAAAAAGGAAGTGGATGTTCTCTGAGACCCAATCAAAATGTTATACTCAACACATCTCAGTCAGGAGGTTTCTCCCTCCCACAACCCCTATATGTCTTATTTATAACAAGTATAATGCATTATTATGGGATATGTGCACATTCACTTAGCAAATGCTATCACAGACTGCCTGTGAGATAATGTCAGGTCAAAGCCTACTAGGGACCACAACATTGATTTGCATGCAAATCTACTGGAAGGTAGGGCAGAATTAAACACCACTTTAATAGGATTCTGATCATCCACCCTATCTGGAGATGCAACTTTATTATTTTTCTCATCTGCAGGCTACTTGAATTGTCTTTAAAAGCATCCCCATTCACAGTGCAATAATCCACACAGTAACCAGGTCCAGACATTACGAAGGCATTCATTCAATGCTTTTTATATTAATAGAAAATATATTTTATACTTAACCACCAAGTTAAGCATATGAAACATAACTGCTCAAATAGCCAGGGGTTTATTTTTAATAACCATTTTCTCTTTAAAATACAGTAATTGTTAACACGAAACATAGCCCTCAGATTTAGTGAAAATGTCTCATTAAATCCAAAATAAATGAATCACCAAGGTAATTTGGGTAATATACAAGAGCAGTGAAGTGTTTGCATCCTCTTCTCATTAAGCACATTTAATAACTAAAATCTGTTCTTGGTCTATGACATTATTGCTTGCTTCAGTTCCTAGTAATTTCAGCATCCCAACTGATAGGAACCATGAACAAAACATGCAAAATCTTAGTGACCATATTAATGTGTGACTGTATTTCCTTTATTAACTCAACATTATTTAATTATGGTATAAACACCTAGCAAGACAGAAGGGAAGGGCCATGTGGGACCATGGCAAGCATTAGGGTCCACAGTAGAAGAAAACCCTAATTAAAACCTGTGAGATTGTCCCACTGGCATTCATCAGTATCATCTAATTCAGTAAGTGAACCAATTCACATCTTTTTGCTAAACATGAAGAGCTCCGCTGGTTGGTTGTGATTCCCCTTCAATGTGTCAAATGCCGCCATTTCTACAATAATACACCAGAACCTATTCTCATATAAAGCATCAGCAAATGACATGGCCCTTTCTGAACTGTAACATGTCAGAATAAAAATAAAAAATCCTTCCAGTAGCACCTTAGAGAGCAACCAAGTTTGTCATAGGTATGAGCTTTCGTGTGCATGCACACTTCTTCAGATACACTGAAGTGTGCATGCACATGAAAGCTCATACATATGACAAACTTGGTTGCTCTCTAAGGCAGTGTTTCTCAACCTTTTTTGGGCCACGGCACACTTGTTCCGTGAAAAAAATCACGAGGCACACCACCTCCATAAGACATACCTCCATGCCCTGTAGAGCAAGACCACAGAGCGCCCCAGCCAGCCAGAGGGGCCTGGAACCGGCTGCTGTTGCTGCTGCTGTAGCAGCAGGGAGCGTGCGGAGTGCCCTGCAGCGCCTGGCCTCTTCTTTTGGGGGGGGGCTGCCCGAGGCCTGCCGCCTCGGTGCCTGGAACCGGCGGCTGCAGAGCGGAGCGCTCCGAAACGGCGAGCGCTCGGAGCGCCCTGCAGCGCCTGACCTCTTTTCTTTTCTTTTTTGCTGCCCAAGGCCGGTGGCTGCAGAGCGGAGCGCTCCGAAACGGCGAGCGCTCGGAGCGCCCTGCAGCGCCTGGCCTCTTTTATTTTCTTTTTTGCTGCCCAAGGCCGGCGGCTGCAGAGCGGAGCGCTCCGAAACGGCGAGCGCTCAGAGCGCCCTGCAGCGCCTGGCCTCTTTTCTTTTCTTTTTTGCTGCCCAAGGCCGGCGGCTGCAGAGCGGAGCGCTCCGAAGCGCCGAGCGCTCGGAGCACCCTTCAGCGCCTGGCCTCTTCTTCTTCTTTTTTTTTTGGGGGGGGGGCTGCCCAAGGCTGGCGGCTGCAGAGCTGAGTGCTCCAAAGTGCCAAGTGCTCGGAGCGCCCTGCAGCGCCTGGCCTCTTCTCTCTCTTTTTTTTTGGGGGGGGGGGCTGCCCAAGGCCGGTGGCACGTGACAAGGCAGCAAGTCGCCCTTCTCGCCGCGGCATGTCGCGGCACACCAGCCAGCCTCTCGCGGCACACTAGTGTACCGCGGAACAGCGGTTGAGAAACGCTGCTCTAAGGTGCTACTGGAAGGATTTTTTATTTTTATTCTGACTGCGTCAGACCAACACGGCTACCTATCTGTAACTTGTAACATGTCAGGACAGTGATTGCAGATTTGATGCTTAGCTTCTTCTTCTTGTAACAGTTTGCTCATGTTTACATGAGCAAACTAGACTCTATGACATTTTGAAAGTTTCTGTCCCAAATAGTTGACACTGCTCTGCATGAGAGTTGAATGAAAGTAGCTCTGACCAAAAGAAATGTTACCATGTTATTTTGACCATACAGTTAATATCTAATATTAAATAGCAGGCAAAGTACTGTTCAGTGGGAGAAAAAACAACGCCATTATGCAGGAAGGCTCAGTACAAATTAACCAGTGGCTTCTCCCGGATATTAAGAAGTGGGGGCATAGTGTTTGTTTATGCAAGGAGAATCACGTTCTCTTTCAGAAAATTATTTCCCACAATCAATGCCAATCTAGACATTTTACCCACTGTCTGGAAGGCATTATTTGTTTTGACCAAGATAAATTTGAGTCTGCTTTCCCTTAATGAATAGAGTAAATCAAACTATGCCGAGCCCATCTTCAGGACATTTTATATAGGAATCATCCCCCCCCAAAAAACAAAAAAACAAACAAAACAAAACTGCATTGTGCTTCTCAGGACGATGACAGGGCTGATTGCCAAAATGAGCTATTTCCCATTTCCTATTAAATGATGGCTCTTTACAGAGGTTTGATAGCACAGGGGAGGGTGTGTGGGGAGGAAACATCAGTGAAGGGCAAATAAATATCTTTGAACATCCTACTGTGTTTTCGTTAGCAGCGTTGGTATTGTGAGTTATGCAAATTGTTTTTCAGCAGGGTAGGAGCTTGCTTTATATGACATGAAATGGTGAATTTGCTAAAATCCAGGAAGGGTTGCCCAGCCCTTCAATCATACAAGAGAAAGATAAATTGACTTTCATGCAGCTTTACTATAAGGAATGTAAATGAGGTGGAGGGGGGGGTGGACTTCAGCCAGAGAAATGGGTGATAACTTTTATAAACAAGAAGAACACATAAGAGACAATAATGAATGTGTGTCAGTGGAGGGGCCACAACCTCAGAGAGAGAACATCATTCAAAATCAGTCTATGCTACTACACATACGTGTGTGTTCACACATGCACATACACACTCCAATGCCCTCTTCTTGTTTGGCTCTTAACATGATAGACAGACAATAAATTAACTGAATTAGAAGAGGGAGGGAGGGAGGGAGGGAGGGAGGAAGGAAGGAAGGAAGGAAGGAAACGAAAAAGGTGCGGCAACATCTGTGGCCCTCCAGGTGTTGGATTACAATTGCCATCATCCCTGACCATTAGACATGCTGCCTGAGGCTGATTAGAGTTGAGTTCAACAACATATGGAGGTCCCAGGGTGACCCACCCTGGAAAAAGAATGATAGATAAAAGTGAGGTATGTAGGAACCCAATGAGATGTGGGGAGTGTTGACAATGGACTGAGATGTAAAGGTGTCTGCAGAGCAAAGAAACAGGGAAAAGAGGATGCCAGGGACTAGAGCAGGTGCAGGTGTGTGTGTGTGTGTGTGTGTGTGTGTGTGTAGTTATTTATGGGATATTTCTCCATGCAATTACTTTTTCCTTCAGAGTGGCATTTCTTTCTTTTTCTCTGGGAGAATTATTTCACTTCTTTCAGTGGATTGGGTCCCCCCCCCCCAATTCAGGAGAATATAAAGTCAAATTTTTGTTTGTGCATTTAAATTAGGGAAATTTGTTTCACATTGATTCTCCCCCACCCTGCCCCAGCAAGAACATTCAGCTGAACAGCCTAGATGGTGCCAAGATGGTGAGGTGCCTTTGTGTGCCATTGGAGCAAGAGAGGCAGAGCGGGGAAACCCTTGCTGCTGATTGGTGCATTCCTAAGGTAGTCCAAGGAAGTAGGCAAGACTTGATCCATATTTAAGGAACAACCTGCCTTCTCTCCAGCCTCTCCATTTGCTGCAGAAGCTTCCCTCTCTGTCTCCCAGTGTGCTTCAGGGTTCCCACTCGGGGGCCCTATAGGATTTTTTCCCCCTATTCATAATTTGGATTGCAGATTGGTATTTTATTTTATTTTATTTGCCTACTTCACACTGAATAGCAGGATGGAGTGCTTAGGGTTGCCATATTTTTAAAAGTGAGAATCTGGATACAAAAGTCTGGGAAAAAAGGGTTTGGCCAAGGTTCAGGGGTGGGGTAGGGGAAATTGTTGAGCATTTTAAAAGGCCAAAATCTACCACTTCCAACATGCGGATGGATTTTCACAGACATTACAGCAATTTCCACCCAGACCTATGGCAACCCTAGGAATGCTTGGTTTGCTGTGTCGTTAAATAGGTTAATCTTCTGGATTTTTTCACTGGGTCAGGAGGTCAGACTTCCTCATCCACCTGAGGTTCTGTGGTCCTGGGGGTGGTGACAGAGCAAAGCTTCCCTTCTCACCTTCAGAGTGTGGCCAGGGAATTGGGGCATGCTAGGGAGACTTGCCCACCCCATGAGAATACTTTGAGAAGAGAAGAGAAGGCTCCATGGTAAAGACCCTGGTGTTAGGAAAGATTGAGGGCACAAGCAGGGCCGTCTTGAGCAGATCGTGCGCCCTGGTGCTGAGGGGCGGAGATCGCTCCGCCGCTCACCCCGCCCTCGCAGGGCGCAATTGGTTTCCGCACGGCTTTGCCGCGCGGCGCCCTCCTTCCCAGGCCGGCGCCCAGCTTACCAGCCCCGCGCCATGGTGCACTGCGCCACCGGGGGTCTACGGCGAGCCGGGCCTGGGCACAAGGTGAAGGGGATGACAGAGGATGAGATGGTGTTCTCGAAGGACAGTGTTCTCGAAGCTACCAACATGAGTCTGACCAAACTGCGGCAGACAGTGGAAGACAGGAGTGCCTGGTGTGCTCTGGTCCATGGGGTCACAAAGAGTCGGACACAACTAAATGACTAAACAACAAGGGAGCTGTGCCCAATTCTTTAGGCAAGGCTGGTTCATCCAGTGGCTATAGTTATCCAGTTCAGTTACCTCTTGCTCCATAGTCAACCTCCTCTGCTGATTTTAATTTAATGTCTAAATAAAAGTGGCCCAGTTCAGCCCCAACTTGAATTCCTTATTGCAACTCAATTCATTTTACCCCTCCAAAGCTGTGAGACCAGCCAGACCAGGTCTTTGCAGAGGCAGCTGGGGCAGGGCTGGTTTTATATAACCACTGCCTCAGTTTTGGTTCCTTCCTCAGCTTTTCAGCCAAGCAATCATTTATTGTGTTTGACTAAAAGCCATTACAAAATTCTCAGCTATTCAACCTACTCAAGAGATTTTTGTCTCTCCCTTCCCTTCCCCTTAACTGTGGCCTTTGGGAACTTGGTTGTCTGCCTGACCTGACTACATTCCTGCCTCTGGCCCTGCTATGACCTACCATGAACTCATCTTTAGCCCTTGTGGGCTCGGTCCCATCCAGACCTTTGGATTGTCCACAAAAGGAATCTGAATTTGGACACTCCTTTTTGCTTCTTTCCTGGGTTTTCATATGTTCGTCGGGAGGTACCGGTATCTATGAGTGTTAAGATAGCTCTTTCCCACAGCAGCCTCCCCAAAAACCCTTCAATTTATTTCTACACAGTTTACACCAAACTTGTTATAGAAAAGCATGTTCGCTTAATGATTCCATTCATATAGGAAGCATTTCTAATTAAAACCAAGCAATGGATTTAAACAGAGAATCCCATTTTACAGTATTTGATTCTGAGATGTGGGGTAATTGCTTGCACAATGCAGGGCTGTATAGTGAGGAAGCCTGGTGATTCTTTGATCCTTTCTCCTGAAGGGAGTGATTGGGAGCTTCCAGTGCTGCTTCCAAGATTCAGTAAAAACAGAGCACCTTTTCAGAGATATGTCAGCCTGCAGCACCATCTTTCCATTTATTTGAGAAATGGTGCAGAAGTGTTTGACCTCCGCAGGCTGCAGATTGGGCTTAAAAAGTCCATTACTGTGAACTGACAGCACCACCAAAGGCAAACTGATAAAAATGAAATGAGCAACATCCTGAAGCTATATATGCAAAAAGAAAAAAAAAGGGGGGGGGGAATCAAAATATCAAATGCATTATTGAATTCCTGACTTCCAAACAACACACTGCTGCATTGAACAAGCGTGCCAGGAGGCAGAGTACCACTATTTAGCTCCACATCTTTTATCTTTCTTCTACAGACTGTAGAATAGTGCATTAAGTTCTGGCAGGTTGGTAAACATTTGTACAGTGGTACCTCGGTTTATGAACACAATTGGTTCCGGAAGTCTGTTCATAAACTGAAGCGTTCATAAACTGAAGCGAACTTTCCCATTGAAAGTAATGGAAAGTGGATTAATCCGTTCCAGACGGTCCGCAGAGTAACCGTTCATAAACTGAAGCGAACTTTCCCATTGAAAGTAATGGAAAGTGGATTAATCCGTTCCAGACGGGTCCGTGGAGTACTTAAACTGAAGCGTTCATAAACTGAAACATGGGTGTAATTGGTTCCGGAAGTCTGTTCATAAACTGAAGCGTTCATAAACTGAAGCGAACTTTCCCATTAAAAGTAATGGAAAGTGAATTAATCCGTTCCAGATGGGTCCGCGGCGTTCATAAACCGAAAATTCATAAACCGAGGTGTTCATAAACCGAGGTTCCACTGTATTGTGACCATTGTCTTAAATATACCCTTGTGGAAAGAGCATGAGTAGAAGAAACAGGAACAGATTACCAAGATTCTTGGAATAAAAATCACACTTAGGTTGCCCTCCCATTAATGTAATCTGTATGCTGGTTCCCCACCCCCCACCCCACATAAATGCAGGCAATCGTTGTGCTAGTGAGCTTTCTGTTCCAAAATTGCCCCCATTTTTTAAACTATTGCATGTGCCCGTGGAGTCTGGCACTGGGAAATGCCATGAGGTGGCTAGGTCCAGCTGTGTACTTTTGACATCATCAGGATGTGCACTGAGACTCTGAAATTATCTCCCTAGAAAAGTTAGACTGGCTAGAAGTTAGTTCTGCCACTAGCAGGTGAACACTTTCTTATTCCAAAAGGCTTTTTGGGAACTGATTTATTTTAATGAAAGAGATGGTGCCGTGCTGTTTTTATTGCAATCATTTGTATGGTTTTAATAGTATGCCTGTATATATTTAATGGTTGTTGTTGTTGTTTTAATTCCCCTCCCAATGTTTCTGGCTGTTTTTATTTTTCTCTGTAAGCCACATTGAGTCTCTATCAGAGAAAGAGGTAGGGTGTAAATAAATATATAATATTAATATAATAACAGGGTCTCAATTCAGAGCAGGGGCCCCTTGCTGGCAATTTTTGAAAGGAAAGGGGGTGTACTCGTGACAAAAGTACATGGCTAATGTCACATATATTTTGAGCACAGACAGGGAAGAGAATAGTATTGCAGATATCATCAGAATGTGAAAAGACAGCAGAAGCAGCAACTTACCCAGATACTAGGTCTCAGACAAGGAAGAGGTACACAAGGGACTCCATAAAACCAGGCAAGACATTGGGAATTCTTCCTGAATGTCCCTGTATTAAGGACTACTGGACAGGAGGCAAGTAGTGGCTGCTCTCCTATCTTTGAACAGGCCTACTTTCTGTAGGTGGTCATGCAAACAGCCAGAAATGCTGCTGAGTTTCACATCTCCTGGCATAGACATACAAACCACAGCAGATTATAAAGCTGGGATCAAATATGAAGCAGTATTACAACCTCAACAATTCCGATGCAGTTCAGAATGCAGTTTCTACACAGGTATGAAGAGTGCTTTTTAAACTTAAATCCTCTTTTAATTGAAGTCCTGGGCACCAATTAGTACTCAGACAGAGCTAAAACACCCGAAAAAGGACTGTAATTTTAATTTAACAAAGAGCCAAAGGAAGGAAGCAAAAAGGTACTTTGTTTCTATCATCTCACTATAAACCAAAGAGGTCAAGAATGACACTCCCCCTGACTGCCTTGAGGGAAAACATTTGCTGTGTGGGATGTGGTAGCCAATGGGAGGATGGATCTAACATATGCATCCTTGTAAACATTGTTTGGCCGGAGAGCTGCATTGCAAAATTCAGATGTGTGACTATTGAAGTATGGCTGTGTTTCAGTTCTCATTTGTATTGGAAAGTGCAAATTTCATAGATTAGACTTTAAATGTGAATATTACTCAAAACATTTTCAGGCAGTGATTGGAAGTTAATAATGATAATAATGATAATAATATTTGTATCCCTCCCTCCCCGGCCAAAGCCGGGCTCAGAGTGGCTAACAACAAGTAAAAATAGCACAGTGTTGTTGTTGTTGTTTAGTCGTTTAGTCGTGTCCGACTCTTCGTGACCCCATGGACCAGAGCACACCAGGCACTCCTGTCTTCCACTGCCTCCCGCAGTTTGGTCAAACGCATGTTCGTAGCTTCGAGAACACTGTCCAACCATCTCGTCCTCTGTTATCCCCTTCTCCTAGTGCCCTCCATCTTTCCCAACATCAGGGTCTTTTCCAAGGATTCTTCTCTTCTCATGAGGTGGCCAAAGTATTGGAGCCTCAGCTTCACGATCTGTTCTTCCAGGGAGCACTCAGGGCTGATTTCCTTAAGAATGGATAGATTTGATCTTCTTGCAGTCCATGGGACTCTCAAGAGTCTCCTCCAGCACCATAATTCAAAATTAATTAATTAAAATACATTTTAAAATCAATTCAGAATCAAATTAATGGCAACCATTGGGTTAGAGTTCTATGAGGATTACAGAAGGAGAGAGGGGTCAGACTGTGCCTGGCGGAACAGCTCCGTCTTGCAGGCTCTGCGGAAAGATGTCAAGTCCCGCAGGGCCCTAGTCTCTTGTGACAGAGCGTTCCACCAGATCAGGGCCACAGCTGAAAAAGCCCTGGCTCTGGTTGAGGCCAGCCTAACCTCCCTGTGGCCCTGTGTGTGCACTTATTCTGAGAGCCGTTTTGCACATAATCAATAGCCTGGATCAAACTGACCTGGGTTTTAACACATGATGAGCTAGCAAAAGTGCTTCTGAAAAATTATACAGTAGTTTTATAGTAATTCATTAGCTAACCTTTTCAACTACAAGACTGATATAATTTAAATCGCTCAGGGATTACTGGCCTACATCACTGAAGTCAAACCCACATTGCTTAATGCGAATTTATTTTATTCCATTCACTACCCCCCCCCACCATCTGCTTTATGCTCCTTCACTTTATAAAGAAAATAACTACAATAACAGCTTCAGCAAGAGGCTGTACCCTTCAGGAAAGAACACAGGTTAGGTGATAGAAGGATCTTCATTTCTTGCACAGATAAAAAATTCCCATTTCATCCTAACTTTACCGAACTGGCTCAAATCATGCCCTTTCTTGAAAAGGTAATTTTCTAGGCAACAATGTGTCATCACACTAGGAGAAAGCTAGTGTGATGACACAATACACACACCAAGACAAATGGAATGAAAAACACATCTCCTAAGAAGAGCTTCTACTCCATACAGTACTTATAATGGTGTTGCTGGCTTCCTCACGAGTAAGCAGCTCCAAACCCGGTGCTTGGTTTTTACAGGGTTTTATTATATACATATGTACAAAATAGAGCATCAAAAAGCATGACTGTACTATTCCGATTCAGAATCCAGAAGTGTCTCCCTTCGTGACTTCCGCCAACACAGCCCCCTGGGCACCCTGAACCTCCTCCGTTGGTCCCTCCTCCTTTCCCCCCTCCTCTGTTGGGGTGAGGGTGCTGGTGGAACACCTTCTCCACTAGAGCTGCTCAGTTGAGGGACCGGCACTGTCGCTTCTGGAGCCTCCCCCTCTTGAGTGCTTTGGTCCACCCTCTGCAACTCTCCCTCTGGAGCTCTTGCCTCCTCAACATCCCTAAGGGTCTGCACCTCCTCCTGAACCCCAGTCCCACCTTCCGGAGGAAGCTGCCAGGCGCTAGGCTCTGGGGCTCCAGCATCGTCTGAGAGCCCCTGTCCCGATCTACTGGGCTCTCCGCTGACCCCTGACAGTACTGCAGGACACATACTATTCTGATGGAAATGCTGGTTTTGCAAATGCATGTAAAACAATCCCTACAGAAGGAAAATAAACATAGATTGAGTTTCAGCGATCTTGGAGAAGACAGGGGGTTTCGTGCAAGGAACGTTTAGATATTATTTTTTAGAAAGTGAATTTTTAAAAACGTTTTTTGTTAGAACTGGATGCAACTTGCAGGCATCTGATACATTTCAGAAAGACTTTATCCAGACAAACCACAGGCTGTAATTAATGTTTTTATTGATTTACAGCTCATGGCTTGTCTGGAAGAAACCACCAGCTTGGGTTTGAACAATATGCAAAGTCAAGCCATAATTTAGCTGACAGTGGTGCAGCAGTAGCCGGACTCCAGGAGTTTTCAGGCTCACACATTTGCACTAAGTCATGGTTTGGCTCCCTCAAATATATGTGTTTGAGTTGGAGTGACCTCATAAAATAAATTTATGTGATGAAAAGTTAGAGCTGCTTGTTGAAACAGAAGATCCTCAAAAGCCTTCCTAAGATGTTACTAATCAGTTTAACACAAACAATTTGAATTTACTTAAATTTTGAAGCCCATCTTGAATCCTTGTCAGAGACATGACAGCGTTGGGTAGAAACAGACATCAAGAGTTCCCAGATGGCTACCCATCCTTAAAAAGCAAAATCATGTGCTACCTTTCTCTATGAACCTTTCTGCACTGACCCCTTATACTGGTATAGCTGCCATTTCATCTGGTGTGTCGAAGAGCGAATTTGTAGCTGATTGTCTGCACCTGTGATCACCATAGCTGCCAAGTTTTCCCTTTTCTCGCGAGGAAGCCTATTCAGCATAAGGGAAAATCCCTTAAAAAAGGGATAACTTGGCAGCTATGGTGATCACATGTCACTCTTATTACATAGTGGACATGGGGTTTTTCTTTCCATGCTAATGTTGGGTTGTGCCTGAATTGGGGGAAAAAATCCATGGCTGTAGTCATACTCTTTACGTACCGTCATGTTCCTCCAGCCAGTAAATGTCAGAATCATGAGCGTGAGCCCTTTCACAGCTCTCTCTTTTTGGGGGTGTGCGTGTGTCTTTTATTTAACACCTACCAGTAGTACAGTGGTACCTCACAAGACGATTGCCCTGCAAGACAAATTTTTCACAAGGCGAATGCATCTTGCGATCTGATGGTGACTCACAAGACAAATTCGTTTTGCAAAAAAATTGTCTTGCGAATCACAGTTTCCCATAGGAATGCATTGAAATTTAATCAATGTGTTCCTATGGGCAAAAAAAGAAATTTCAATGCATTCCTATGGGAAACTGTGATTCGCAAAACGAATTTTTCACAAAACGAATTGACTCGCGGAATGAATTAAATTCGTCTTGCGGAGCACCACTGTATTCAGGAATATTGTGGGAGTATCATAGATTACGTGTCTATGGTGAACCTGGCTATTGTGATGTAATTCTGTCTGCAGCTAATGTTTGCTGTCAAGCACATTACTTTGGTCTCTATCTGCCAGATCTTTCTTTTGAACTGAGGTTGAAAACTGACAGCTCGCCCCTGTCAGAGGGAAGTAATGCAAAATGTCTCCCAAGCCATGCCCATCAACCCCTCCACACAGAAACGGGGATGACATAAATCCATTCCAGTTCTTTCCCAAAATATGGATTGCTTGTGGAAGAATAAAAATATTTTTTAAGCTACGGTAATTATTCCAGAATATTAACTGAATAATGATGACATTGTATGGCAGCATGCTGAAAAATGTGACACACTCACCCACTCCGCAACTATATCACAATACAGTGCCAACTTGGATTAAGAACTTAATTTGTTCTGGAGGTCCGTTCTTAACCACTTTAGCTAATGGAGCCTCCCGCTGCTGCCGCACCACTGCCGCTCGATTTCTGTTCTCATCCTGAAGCAAAGTTCTTAACCCAAGGTACTATTTCTGGGTTAGCAGAATCTGTAATCTGAAGCATCTGTTTGGATTTGGATTTGATATCCCGCTTTATCACTACCCTAAGGAGTCTCAAAGCAGCTAACAATCTCCTTTCTCTTCCTCCCCCACAACAAACACTCTGTGAGGTGAGTGGGCCTGGCCCAAGGTCACCCAGCAGCTGCATGTGGAGGAGTGGGGAATCGAACCCGCTATACCAGATTATGAGTCCATTGCTCCTAACCACTACACCACACTGACTCTCAATTGGAGAGTTGGAAGGGACCTCTAGCCCAACCCCCTGAAATGCATGAACCTTTTGGCCAATGTGGGGCTTGAACCCATGACCCAGAGATTAAGAGTCTCATGCTCTGCCAGCTGAGCTATCTATTCTGTAACCTGAAGCACCTGTAACCTGAGGTACCACTGTAAACAAAAGTAGAAGGGCCCTACCAATCTCTTTTTAATACTGTATTGACCTGAATATAGGCCACACTTTCTCCCAAATTCTGACTGTGAAAAGTTAAAGTGCGGCTTATATTTGCGACCTTACCAAAATTGGCTTGGAGCGGGCTTGTCCCCAGACATTGCCTGGGCCAGCTCCCAAGATGATGGCATGGCGAGGGGGTCCCCAAGAGGGAGCCAGGTGGTGGCGAGGAGGGAGGGAGGGAGGATGAGAGAGTGAGGTGGTCTGCTAGGAGGAGGAGAAACAGGAGATGTAGTTGGTGTGCTGGGACTGGTGCTAGCCAGAGGTGCTGCCTGGCTTTAGCCCAACGAGGGGCGTGTGAGTCCCACCAGCCTCCACCTCTCTCCGCCCATCCCGTTGGGGGGAGCCATGGTGGTGCTGACCCTCTGGAAGCGCTGCTGCCCACAGCTGCTGCCGCCTCTGATGGAGTGAAGGCACTGCCTCCATGGCCCCCCTCAGCCCCCGTTCTTCCTTGGGTATTGTCTCTTCCCCCCTTTAATTTTAAAGGTGCAGCTTATATTTGGGCCAATATGGTACTTCTATAGACTTTTGTTAAAGCAAAAGCCTGTTTAACAAAAGATTCCTCCCCTAGTTTTGCAGAAGGCTGTGGGCAAGTTGTTATCCGAAGAGGGATCCTTTCACCATGAAAATCTTCTTGCATTAATCCTTTTGCCCCTCACCCATTATTGATAGCATTTTCTCTACAGCGGCATCAGTGCTTGTGAAAAGCACCTCAGACAAATTTGACTGGTTGGTGCTATTTAAGATTGTTGTGGCTTAGGGTGGGTGAGTAAGAAGGAGGGAGTGCCATCTGTTTTCAGTATACTCAGCTGTGTTTCCACTACATTCGGGTGGGGGGGGGGGACCACCAGAAAATAAGAACTCCCACAGAGTTGCAGGCGTCCAAAATCAAATGAATACTTGGTTTTCATTGATTTTCCCCACAGATCAAATAAAACCCTTGTAATAAAAATTAAGGCCTAGATCCTCAACAATTCTATTAGCAACCGGATCACACACAACCTCATGGGAATCATTAAAGATAAAGGTAAGCTGTAGCAGACCTTAGATTGCTGCAAAATTGGTACAGACCACAAAACCATCAGAGGAGCAATTTAGATGTAACAGAAATAGTTGTACTTAAAATTTCTACTCATGTAGGAATCCTGCACTATAGACACCATCCCTGCTATATATCGAGGTGGTGTGTTCTTGGGTTCTGCTTTCACATGATCATTTTTGCATATTAGAACATCTTCAGTATAATCTGTTCTGTACAGAACAATGAACGTTCAGAAAATGTGAAGGTTTTTGATGTCACGTTTTGAGTGGGAATGGAGAGATGAAGACACCATCAATCCAAGCAGCCTTGAAAATTTCAAAATTTCCACATGCATGAAACTGAAAAAAGTTATTGGCAGTGCCTCAAAAGTAGGCCATGGTCAGATCTTACCTGCTTTCTATGCACCACAGCTGCCATCCTTTTCCAACAGGAGGGATTGTTTTGAACATTCAGGGTTTTATCTGATTGATAAAGCTTTCTTCAACTCACAAGAAGGATTATGGACACTGAAAACTTCTCATTGTGCCATGACTGCATTTTCCTTTGTTTTTAAGAAGCATACATAGAAATATGGATTGGCAACCAGGGGCATCTTAAGCCTACCCAGCGCCGTGGTTCATAGATCCCTCCGGTGCCCTGCCCCCCTTCAAGCAAATTAAATCCACAGCGCCCATCTCAAGAAGCCAGCTTCTTCACCCACCCCGACTGGAGGACACCCTCGTTCCCGACGTACCTGTCCCCCTCCCGGCGCCCACGTCGCTGCGGCTCCAGCTCAGGCGCTCTGCCTTGGGAATGCCTCGGGGGGGGGGCTCATCCCCCAGCGCTGCATCGCCCGGCCCGAAGCAGCGTCCAAGGCCACCGGGGAGCGAGTGCCCGTCCTCCACCTCCCCACCCCAAGATGCATCATGGTACTGCACCGGGACGCCACCGGCTAATTATTATTATTATTATTATTATTATTATTATTATTATTATTTCTCCCCCATCTCCTTTCCCTGGTAAAGGTAAAGGGACCACTGACCATTAGGTCCAGTCGTGACCGACTCTGGGGTTGCACACTCATCTCGCGTTATTGGTTGAGGGAGCCGGCGTACAGCTTCCAGGTCATGTGGCCAGCATGACAAAGCCGCTTCTGGAAAACCAGAACAGCACATGGAAACGCCGTTTACCTTCCCGCTGTAGCGGTTCCTATTTATCTACTTGCATTTTGACATGCTTTCGAACTGCTAGGTTGGCAGGAGCTGGGACCGAGCAGCGGGAGCTCACCCCGTCACAGGGATTTGAACCGCCGACCTTCTGATCAGCAAACCCTAGCCTCAGTGGTTTAACCCACAGTGCCACCTGGGTCCCCCTTTCCCTGGGCATACCCCCAATTTGGCTCGGGCAGCAGGAGATCTCCCAAAACAGCACATGAGAGGAGGAAGGAGCTCCATTGTCAGACAAATGGAAATGATTGCACCGACGAAGCAATTTCCTTACACTCCCTTGAGTTCCACCCAATTTTAAATGAAAAAATAAGATTGTAAGACCAGAAAAGAGGACTGTGTCACTTGTCCATCTCAGTCATGTTGGATTAATAACCTGTGATGTCACCGGGCATTCCAAACAGCCTAGGAAGCACTGGCAGAAGAAAAACTGCATTCTCCCCCCCCCCCAACACAAATATTATAGTGTGAACATGAAATTCTTAGCAATAGGCAATCTAGAGTAAAGAAGTGTGGATCTGTAGCAAATGTGCTATCTTGTAGGAGATATCTGTGAACAATATATCAAATGTCACTTCTCTGTGAAGAAGAGAGATATGGTGTCACAGTCGCTATTCATGCTTGAAAAGAAATTCCCCTTCTCCTAACCAATGGTTTACGAATCTAGATTTTCCCCAGGATGGTGCTGTTTTAAATAGTTTTTTTAAAAAAAACAAGCAAAAGTCTGGTGGATAAATCTGAAAGACCTGGTAAGCGATCCAATTCCCTGCAGATCCCTAAAAAGAGCAAGCTATTGTAAGGCATTTGTTCCTCATTAAGAGAAAATGTTGCAGGGTGGAAACTGGCAGCTGTTTATGAATTTTGGCATGGTGTGGACTTGAAAGTGTTGGCTTAGACTTTTCAGTCACAACCAATGGAAAATAAAAAGCACTGCACAGCTTTGCAGTTGGCTGCAGAAAGTTGTAGGGTATGTCTATACAGTTTAAATTGTAAACATAATCAACACAGCTCAGTACCTACCCCCCCCCCCCCCGAATAAAACTTTGTAGCCTCTCTTGTTTCTTGTGCAGTATGACAATGATTTATGAGAACACTAGATGCTGTTATACTTACTGGCTATTTTGTGTGCATTCACAATCTTTAATAAATATAGAATCAATTTCTGATGCATTATCCATCCAATACGCATATACTCCAGACCATTGCTTGATAAATAGCTTGAATGAAACATGCTGAATTGGGTTTCTGAGCGTATAAAAATGTAGGATGCAGTTTGTACTGGAGGCATCCATTATTAAACCACGAACTTGGTATACTTATGTGTCTCCTGCCCCCATTGATTTTTATTTGGCTGCACAAAATAAACAAATAAATCATAACAGCAGTTATTATTCTGGAGACAATTCAACTATGATCGATATTTTTTTAGAGGACAGCAGTTGCCAGCATACAATGGTGATACAAAAGGTTAACTCTTCCAATTGGTGGTGACCATGAGCACTTTTCTTGTAATGTTTGATCAAGAAAGAAAGGAAGCTAGTATGATGCAGTGGCTAAGTAAATGGGATATCCCTATATGAGTAGGGATCTTAACCAAGCCACTATGGGTTCCGCCTCCATCTGCAGAATGGGCACAATACTGGTCTATCATGCAGGGCTTTAAGGTGTATGTGAATTGCATAGAGCACTTTAGACATGCTATATAAAACATTGATAAGCATCGTTATTGGTAGATGGCTGACATTGTTCATGGTCGCTGCCATAATGAAAAAATCCAACAATAAAAGCTGTGTAGCTTGATACACCTGAAACTAAATTGTATAGAAATATAATCCACAAAATAAATTGCACATAAATTCACTGACTACCAAGTGATTTATATGGAAAGCTTAGCCACTCACTACTGCAAGACTGAACAGAAAATGTGCTAGTTGCTCAAGATCTCATGCTTCATTTGCTAAGCCAGACTCCAGCTATGTAGCATTTTCAGAGTAAAGCAATGCAGCCAGGTGCCTGGAATTTTTTTTTAAAGTCAAAGGATTTGTTCATGGTAGGAAAAAGTCACAAAAATAAACTTCCAAAAGTCTTCAAAGCCAAACAAGCAAAATGGGTATCTGCTGCTGACTTTCCTTAAAGGCTGTAGCTTATTCACAGAAGAACAGAAACAAATCTCTAATAATTGTCCCGGTCTCCAGCATGCAAAGAAAAACAATATTTTCACACTGCTGTGCATTCTGCATTTATGTTATTTTTAAATGCCTCTCTCAATTCAGCATTGAGATTTATCGATAAAAGCCACAATCCAAAGGAGCTATAAGCACAGCGGGGACACAGTCAGGAACTTTTATGTTGCCACAAACAGCTTCCATCACTGAAGAGTTACTCCACTGTTCAGTTTGGGGAAAACAGCTTGTTTCTTCAGCAATGGAAACTGTTAAGGTAGCAATGAAAAATTATCCACACCCAATGAGTAGATTTAAAACTATAAACATATGCTTAGTGAAACTACATATAGAATCACAGGTATATTAAAGTGACATTTCCTTCTGCATTTTAAGAGTGATTTGGTTACTTATACTAGCTATAATTGGATGGCACTTGACTTAGTATTCTTGAAGATACAACAGGTATATTCATAATAGAACAGAAGATAAGTCAACATCAGAAGGTTCAGTGCAGTAGTAGGCAGAGGGTAATAACAGATTAACAATACATGTTTTGTATATCCGCAAGTGGCTATATAGGGTTCAGATCATTCTCACAAGTAATTGTTTCTCAAGGAGTTCAGGTGGCATAAATTTGACTTCCTGGATCTGCTGAGCAATATTCAAGCTACTTGAAATGCTGGTTTTATGTGTGAATTAAAGTACCCACAGTTATTTCCTCTAAGTAGCTGCTATAGTAATCTGGTTCATATTACCTAGGGTTCAAGATTTGGGGTAGATGGAAGTATTGCAATCTCACCTTCCTCATTTCTTAGTGATTTACAGTCAGGCTTATTTTCCTTCCTTGGAGTTTACATTTTATAGTAGAATTCAGGGAAATCTACTTTGGATTAAATACAAACCCTAAATTTACATTTTTGAGTTGATATATTTGCATATTCTAAGAGTGCTTGAGAGTAGGGGAAAGATAGCTTCTGTCTTCAGCACTAATTGAATATTTGCCTCCCAATTCCAGCTGTTGTGAGTTTAATAAATATGCCACAGTAGCAGCCATAATAAATCAAAATTCTTACATGCAGAATTAACTATGAGCATATGAGAAAATCCAGATCAGTAAATTCATCCCAGGAGTTCAATATCTGCACTTTTTATAGAATACATATGTAGCATACACACACATATATTTAAAATATTAAAGGTCTGATTAGGCTCTTAGAATGACTTCAAATTTACCTTTTGATGTGATTCTGTTTGACACAAATAAAGAGCAGTGACAACTTCCACGCAGGAGAAATCTCAGGTTGCAGACACACAACCCATCAGAGGAGGGTAAATAAGCTGGAGGAGGGGAGGGGCCCCACTGTTGTTGCAACTGCTCCATAAAGCCCAGACCTGTGGACAGCTGCCTATAGGCTAGAGGTATGCGCAGGTGTGTATCCCACAGAGCACCATGGAAGCTGCTGTAAGTGCTTCTCTTGCCAATAAAGAGTTAACTGTATGTGTGCCTTCCATATCTGGGACAGGTCAGGACAATGACCATTTAATTATGCCTTCTTATAGTGAACTCGGTGGTTGCAGAATTGGAGCCTAAGCAGGGCCGCTAAGAAACAAAACAGAGGTATGAACAAGCTTTGGGGACCCCCAAGGTTTTCATAAGTACAATTAACAAAAAATTAAAACTGCCCAGTGAGTGTCGAACATGCTCAGTAACCATGAAATGTTGAGTAATATAGGAAGAGGGAGTGGAATGGCCTGTTGGGAGTCCCATGTAGTATACAGGACATGGCATAGCATGGCGGCTGGATTCCTGAACAGAAGCTTTCGTATTGGGAGGTTTATCACACACACGCACACACACACACACACACAAACATACACAACCTCCTAAATTGACAGTTTCTGAGATCTCAAACACAATAAAATCATAATAAATATATATCACAGCATTACAGGCAAAATTACAAATACAAAAACCCCACCCATCAGTAAAACATATTAACATGATGAATCATATGATTTCATGTCATTGGAAGTCAACTAAAAGTGGAGGTCAAGATCACTGGAGACTGCTCATGCATTAAAATGATACTAATCAAAGGATCATCCTCATGAGTTGAGGCAAAAGCAGAAAGTGTCTTTATGAATCGATCCTAAATATATAAATCACTATAAGTAGGGAACCATGAGTAATTTGCAAGGTGTGAAGTGTAGAGCAGAGAGAAAAGGCAGATTTTTGTCCCTCCCCCAAAAAACAACAACTAAACAGTCCCTTAGGGTTGCCATATTTCAAAAAAAATTGTTGAACCCTTTTCTTTCTTTTTTGCAAAATATCATTTTAAAAAAAGAATTCTTTTGAGCTATTTAAAAAGAAATTCACCAAAATCTACACTGCCAACGTGGGTTGTGATATGTCTGGATTCTCCCAGACATTTCAGTGATTTTCCACCCAAATACTATTTTCGATGGCTGAATCCTGGCAATGTCCAGGCAATTCTGGATGTATGGCAACTAGGGTTGGCAACTTTGTTGTTTAGTCGTCTTAGTCATGTTCAGCTCTCCCTGACCCCATGAACCAGAGCATGCCTTGGAAACTCTCACTTCCTTCTCAAAGCTTCTCCTTATGTCCATGGAGTTTTCATGGCAAAATACTGGAGTGGGTTTCCAGTTCCTTCTAGTTGGCAACTAGTCCCTCATTATTAATTTTTCAGCACCAGCCATAAGATCTGTTGTGGGGAAACTATTTATTTATTTATTCACACACACTAGCCTCAACCCCGGTACTAAGAAAAGAGGTTTTATGAGCAGAGCATACTCTTGTTTGCTGCAGACACAACTTCTTAAATCCATCGCTGAAATAACATACACAATTCTGAATACGTAGTAAAGGAAGTCTGAATTTATGAAGAGCGTGAATGAAAGCAGTAACTTAGCTCCAAACTACATAGTACATTAATCAAGTGGTTTGCCATTAAGTGAAGGGTTTTCTTTCATGATTAGCTGGGGGAGAAGGAGGATAGCTCACCTAGATCAGGACTTTGGTATGGAGGGATATAAGGGGCCTTTCATTCAGACCCTGTTGTGTCAGCTGACGGTAATGAGCGTTTTCTCATTATGCAATAGCAGGTGCAGCCAAGTTCAATCTATGCAAAGGCTTAAGCCTTCCTCCTTCATGATAGAGCCCAATACAGACTGAATACCCATGTGAGCTATTTGTGTGGAGTGTGGGGGAGACCCCAGTCCTGGAAAATATATGACACGATTAACTGAACATTGTGCTTGGTCCTTACTGATTCTGTTCAGAATGTTCCTAAACTTTGCAATGACCATTACAAGCTTATCAAGTTCTTTCTTTCAGCACCAGTACAATCAAATTAGCCTTCAGCATTGACACAGCAAAAGAAAGTAATGATATTGTGGATCAAATCTGATTCCCACCCACCTCTCTTGATCAGTGCTTATCAGGAAATCTCTCCAGGCCCTGGATGTTCGATAGCCAAGACAAGGAGCATGACACTGTACAAAAGGGAAGGGAGACACTGAGACATTAAGACAAACTAATTAAAGGCCTTATCTGGTTTTCAAAACCAATTTTGTAGCAGTATGCACATTTGTGCGTGTGCGAAATTTGCAAATTGGGGAGAAGGGAGTTTGATCATCCTTATAGGAAACTAGAAGCCTGAACAAAAGAACTGGATGGTTAGTTAAACAAAAAACCAGCTAGCACAATGCTTTTTGGCTCTCATTGCCCCCTTAGTTTATGAGGTCATGATGTCTCGGTGACAGCAGGGATCACAATTAAAAGATTTTCCATCAAGTTCTGAAGTCTGACCCAGCAAACCTCTGCTCTGCTTGCTTATTCCTTCACCTGCCCACCACATTCCCATTAAGAACATTCTGCCCTTCCTGTTTTTAGCACATAGCATTTTGTTTACACACACACACACCTATTTCTTTTTTTATTTGCTTCCCTCTTTCTTTAACTGCTTGTCTCCACTACCCATTGTTTCTGCAAGCCCTTTTCAGACAACTGCTTACTTTGCCCAACTTCCTTTCATCAATGCCTTTCCCCTTAATCAGCTTCTCTTCCTGTCACTTGTACCATATATGCCATCATCTTAAAACACTGGGAAGTTTCTTCAGAGTCTCCACTCTGATTCGTCCCGCTCCAATTCCATCTCTCCTAAGGTCATTGCCTCCCTTCAGCTTCCCCGTGGAAGGGCCACAGCTCCATGGTAGAGCAATGCTTTGAATACAAAAGGTCCCAGGGTCAACCCCTGCTTCTCCAGGTAGGTGTGGGAGAGATTTCTGCCTGAAACTCTGGAAATACTTAGGTAGAGAGACCATTGGTCTGCCTTGGCATTAGGCAGCTTCCTATATATCTGTGATGTTGGCCTCCCCATCCTTAGTTTCTATAAGGGCAAGCAAATTGAAATGCACTTCAATTTGCATAAGGTTCAAAATGCGTGAATTAAGTAGCTTCATATTTTAATACAGTAGGAGCAAACTACTCCTACATATCTGTAAACTCGGTAACAGAATGCATGCATTGCATGTAAAACTCCCAGGCTGAATCCCTGGAATCTCCAGATTAGGATTGGCTTGGTATATAGTAGCTTCTTATGTTTCTCATTATTATAGCACTCTGTACCCAAACATTTGTGAAACAGCATCAGTGGCTCTTTTCCGCCTGTTCCTGGTTCTTTAGATCTAACCGTTCCATTCTATACCCAGTGGTACAAATACAGAACTTAGTTTTAGCTTCCAAAAATCCAGTTTAAACTATGCCTCCATGTCCTTTGACTATAGCAGGTAATATAATCACACACAAAAAACTTTGGCACAACTGATCTAGAAAAAAAATGTATTTACTGGAAGCGAGAATGGCTAGCATTATTTTTGCATGGAGTTGCACTTAAGATGACTGTCACAATACGTGATTAGAGAAGACTTTGAGCACACATGCCAGGCACAGAGGGAAACAGATTTAAGACTTTTCTTCATATTAATACCTTTTTTTACAAGCCAAGTTGGCATTCAGCATTCAGCACTTTGGCAAAAATAACATCAGAGCCATAATTGATCTAAAAAGGGAACTGTGTTTTTTACAGAGGCAGCCAAGAGACCTGAATGGCTTTCTGGGGCAAAAACATAGTCATCATTGCTACTATGGAAATGATGGCCTGGTTGTTAAACCGGTTACTACAGTTCCCAAAGATTTCCTGAAGTATCTAAGAAATCCTCAAAGTCATTCAGTTCAATAAAGCAATCCAGGATTTGTTGCTAGTGTGGCCTCAAGGCTATGCCAAAAGCATTATTTTATTATGTCAGTTCATCAACATCTTGTATGATGATAATGAAGAACATTGGTCATGGTGTTGTGTTATTTAATGCCCCCCCCCCCAAATATAAGTAAAAGTCTCAAAAAATTACTAGTTACTGGTGGATATGAGGCACGGAGAAGAATAGTTAGCAGAGTGAGATGGGAAAGAGAGGCATCCTGTGATATTACAGAGCAATTTTGAAATGAAGTGGAGAAACATGTGAATAAATCTTTATTAAGCTGATGCAACAAATAAGTATAGTGTAAATTTACTAATAAGATGGCTTCTAGCACATGCAGGATTAAATAGAATTCACAGGGTTACTCTGTTGGATAAATTATTGAAATTATAAAATGGAAAGTGCAGGTTGTCTTGTAAGAGAAAAAGGACGAAGTAGCAAGGAAGCAGGAATTTGTTAGTAGAAACTGTTGCAGGGGAAGGTAAGGGAGTTGGAAGAAAGTTTCTATGTCTTGTGATTAAACTAGGAGAAGCTAGTAGAAGAAAGTGTATGGAACATAACTGTCCCATTTCTCCTCTTTGCTTGTAAATGTATAAACACTTGTGTTGCTTTCATACTTGATGTGCCACTCATCAAATATGATGTCATGTTGCACCAGCCTTGCAATGCCTTAAAAATGCCCTGTTTTGCTAACCTCTGGGGTGTCTGGAATGTATTGACTGTCTAGGTTGAACCCACAGGGCATTGGTCATTGAACCCCAATATTTACCCAACAACTCCCTTTAAAGGTCAGAAGTGTCAGGACAGCAATGGGCATTTACTTCACATGTGGTGGGAATGCCTGATCATAGCAAATTACTGGAGAACAATGTATTATAGATGTAAACTGGATGGACCAACCCTGTTGTTCCTTTTTAACTTTAATGGTAAAGAAGTGGCTTAAAGATTGAAACCATTGCTCTCTATCTTAATAGTGGTTGCAAAAATCATATGGGCCAGATGGAAGACCCAGAATATCCCAACAGTGTGGAAATGGTTAATGAAGTGTATACAATTTGCAGCCATGCACCAATGGACATAATTTGTATCAGGGAAGGAAGGAAGAGGGTGCAAGATTGAGTTTTCTGAGATACGTAATTGCTTTATTGATTATTTGAATAGATAAAATGGTAATGCAAAACTGGAAAGATATTTATGTAGATTGTGTAAATTATAAATTAATAAAGAAAAGAAAACTTACCGTATCACCTTCTTCTAAACTAGTACATCACCAGGGAGTAAGCTCAAATGAATTCAGTTAGATTTATTTCTGAGCAGACATTGTTAAGACTGCAATATTAGCCCTTCTGGCATCGATTCCCCTTCATTTCTCTCTCCTTTTTAAAGTTTATGCTTAGCCAACTTCAGTTTCGTCCAGTTCCAGACTTTACTTCACTACCTGGGCAAGTATCAGCTGACATTCATACATGAATATAGAATAATTAGAATACAGTGGTACCTCAGTTTAAGAACAGTCCGGTTTAATAACGATTTGGTTTACAAACTCAGCAAAACCGAAAATAGTGTCTTGTTTGAGAACTTTACCTCGGTCTAAGAACAGAATCCGGGCACAGGGCGGCGGAAGGCCTCATTAGGGAAAGCGCACCTCGGTTTAAGAATGGTTTTGGTTTAAGAACAGACTTCCAGAATGGATTAAGTTCATAAACCAAGGTACTACTATATGATTGCCCTTTTTTAGCAGTCTGTGGATAAAATCAACACATAAAGTCCCTGATCTACATATCAAGTCATTATATCATTTCATTTCCACACACATTTCTCTCCACCTCAATTCACTGCCACCATATGTTGTATCTGTCTTCAAGTCATGTTCAACTGCCATTTCCTATTATGAGTTGTTAGAAATTCTTTTTAAATCAGTCTCTTTCTATTGTTGTTGAATGATACACCAGGAAAGTTCTGAAATTGAATTCAGCTAACCTAGACCTCACCTTGATAAGAGTCTGTCTCTTGGTTGATCTGAGCATTAAACACTGGCAAGTGACAGCACAGACTGGACTGCTGAAAATAACCCATTGCAGAGTTTGGTGACTCTGGAATATGTGGTTATTAAATAGTATATTTTCATGCTGATTGATGGGGATCAATAGCACTGTGTGTTTGCACATGCACACACACACACACACACACACACACACACACACACTTTATGTAAATTCAGAGTGAATCTAATGAGCAATCTTTTGAAGTAAAACAAATCTGGAAAAGAGCTACTAACTTAGAGGACCTTCTACTATGTTAGATTACAAGGCATGGAAATAAAGCTGGTGAAACAAGGAAAGGTTCCAGGGCCATCTCTCGCAATCAATAGGATCAAGCAGTCATGGATCAAACTGACAAGCTGTCTGAGAACCGACAGGACCTTTGTTTGATGCTTATAGGATGTCAGATAATATCAGGCTCCATTTTCATAATGCATTCTGTGCCCATGCTGTAAGCAATGCAATACAAAATAAAGGTCTAATAGAATGTGACACGGTGTCACTAGGTAGCTGTGCCGTACTGGCTCCTTGGGAATATGGCTATTTGAAGAAAACCATCTGCTGAACATTTCTGCCTCACTAGGTGTTTGCAAATGGAAGACAAGTGTTCATTAGCCAAAACACTTTAATAATAATGGGGATATCTAGGCCACTATTATCTATACCACTGTTACTCAACCTTGGGCACACAGTTACTGTTGTACTGCAACTTCCATCATCCCCATGGAGCTTAGCTATTGGTCAGGGATGATGGGTACTGTGGTCCAACAACATCTGGGGATCCATGGTTGAAAAACACTGCTCTACATTGATTGGCACTGGCACTCCAGGGTTTCCTATGGGAAACATTCCTAGACTTGGAGATTCCAGAGATTGAATCGAAAACTTCTGCATGAAAAGTGTGTTCTGCATGAAAAGTGTGTTCTACTGAGCTCCAGTCCCTATGAGTCCTTTTCCCTTACACCACTGTCAAAACATCATTTATGAACTGAAAAATAGCAAGCAACTCTTTTCATCAATCATCTCTCTCACTGTGTGTGTGTGTTTCCTACCACCACAACTATAAAAAGATTATGAATGCATGTTGTCAGAATTCCTGCTTTAGGCACCTCTTCCAGATAAAACCATGCAATGCCATGGCCATAAGACACAGGAAATATGTCAGTTGTCACTTTCAACTACTATTTAATACCTATGTCAACAAATACAAGGAGTGCACACACATCATTTTGCTTGAGTATTTTAAGGCTGCAATTCTAAGCATATATATGTGGAAGTAAGTCATATTGAAATCAAACTTCCGTATAAATGTAGCTGTGATCAGGTTGCACAAGATTAAAATTAGCAAGGTGCTCTCTGTTGTTGCAGCTAACTTCAGGGGGAAAGGAGCTGAGAGAGAAAGAAATAGCAATGTGGGTCCACGATTTGTGATACTTTGGGCCCACATCACTAGACGTTTCACAAGATTGAGCACTCACAATTTACATCAGGCATCCCCAAACTTCAGCCCTCCAGATGTTTTCGACTACAATTCCCATCTTCCCTGAGCACAACATCTGGAAGGCCGCAGTTTGGGGATGCCTGTTTTACATTGTGGGTGCCCATTGCAGGATCGTGCGTGGTGCTACAGCTCCCAGGGAGCTTACTGGCAAACAGGCTGGCTTGCCTCTCGGTGTTAATTTTGGAGGTTCATGCCCAGCTTCAGTAATCAAGTTTCTTGCTGGGAGGTGAGGCCAGCCCAATTCATAAATAGTGGGTGGAGCTGACAATAGCCAGGCAGTCAGCTCTGGAGATTCACCCTCCCTACCCTCCCTTTGTTTAATGTTTCTTGTTTGCAGGTTAACTTTTTCTTCCTGTTTAGTGGGCGCTGCTACGGTCTTTGACTGGTTGCTGTTGAAGGACCGGGAAGAAATTTTCCTGCATTGGCAGGTTTTGTCTTCCCCATAGCAATTCATCACAACTTTGGTGGTTTATGGCCTTGGCTGGAACCCTTTAGTCTTTTCTTCCCTATATGGGGGTGGGCATGAAGTGGTGACTCAACCCCCTGCAGCATCGATTCCAGGTTCCCCCTCTTAAAGGGCTTATATATATGGGTGTCACTGGTCATACACTGAAAGGTCGTCAGTAAACTACCCTGCGTGAAGGGATATGGGTTTGGCTGCCTGCTACACTTACATCTTGCAGAGCACTCCCATATCCCATTTACCCTGATGAGCCCCAGTTCCCCCCAGCTGTGGGACTGAGGGGGATACACGCCCAAGGCCTAGGCCAAGGTCTTCCTATACAGTGGTACCTCGGTTTAAGTACACAATTGGTTCCAGAAGTCTGTACTTAACCTGAAGCGTACTTAACCTGAAGTGAACTTTCCCATTGAAAGTAATGGAAAGTGGATTAATCCGTTCCAGACAGGTCCGCGGAATACTCAACCTGAAGCGTACTTAACCCGAAGTATGAGTGTAATTGGTTCTGGAAGTCTGTACTTAACCTGAAGCGTGCTTAACCTGAAGCGAACTTTCCCATTGAAAGTAATGGAAAGTGGATTAATCCATTCCAGACGGGTCCGCGGAGTACTTAAACTGAAAGTACGCAACCCGAAGTGCACTTAAACCGAGGTATGACTGTATTCAGAAGTTTAATAAAGTTGTGGCCTAATTTTAATTCCATATAATGTTATCACAGTCTTTATTCCTTCCTTATGATCGCCAGGAGCTGGGGCTATTGCCGCCTGGTCACACAACCAGAATTTAATCTCTTTTCATTTTAATCCTTGAAAATGAGAGGTGAAAGCAGGACCTATACCTGACTTCCTGAATCTTCAGTTGGATAATGAAAGCAGGGCACTTCCACAAAAGAACACAGTGGGTTCTGACTTGTTGCTTTTTAAGAGACTAGGACTTTTTTTCCTGCTCATCCCTGATTGGCTATTGGGCTGGAAAGTTTTCTACCTCAAATGTGCCCTTAAACAATAGTAATGTCTCTTGCTTGTTGGCATGGAGGTTGGAGATATATTTGTGTGTGAGACAGACTGTAGAAACCTCTGACATTTGTGTGGCTGGAAAGTAACCTAGTATCTGTTGTTCCACCCACTCTTGCCTCTGTCACTCTCCACCATGGGCATGTGGCCTGTGGGATATCACCCAATAGGCCTTTGATATGAAGCAGAAGGAAGGATGGGACAGTGAATCCTATTAAGGACATCAAAAGAAGGACTTAATGTAACAGAACACACCATAGGGTGGCCATATTTCAAATAGTGAAAATCCAGACAGAATAGTTGTTGAACATTTTTCCAATTTTTGCCCAGACACTGCTTCAGACATCCCTACAAACCATTGGTGGAAATAGAAATGTAATGGTATACAAGGAATGAGGTTATTGGAAAACAGCCATTACAGGTTTTGGTTGTTTTTTTTTCCAAAAGAAAAAAGAAAGATACAGGTAAGAAGGAAATAAGCAATAATGGAAAAAAAATATGAAGAGAAGGAACAAAGTTGATAAGAACATTGAAAATCAAAGCCTTTCTTCCCAAGAAAGGAAAAATATAAATTATCTGAGATCTTGTTTCCTGCTGTGATAAGAGTGCAGATTATCAATATGAAAAAGGCCAGTGAGAAAATATAGAAGTGACCTTGGACGCATATTATAAGAAAAGTCTCTTGAAACATATATAAGCTGTGGCTACAGTGCATGTAGACAGAGAAATAAGTCCCATTGAAGTCAATACTTTTTTAAAACTTGATTTTAACATAGATTTTTGTTGACAATTTAATGTAGATTTTATGTTCTTCGTAAGCAGCTCAGATGTTTTATTTACCATTAAGCAGTATACAAATTTTGCTAAATAGAATAAATAAATAGAGCTTTTTCCCAAAGTGTTATATTATTTTAGCATGTTTCATGTCATATTTAAGGATTCATTCCAACCCACCCGCCCTTTGTGGCAGGCTGGAAGTCGGGTGGGGGTAGGGCTTGGATTGTACAGAGATGCTTCTCTGCCCAGACCTCCTGGCTTCTGCTAACCTCTGCCCATCCTGTCAGGAAAAAATGCAGGCAGGCTGAAGTACCACTGGTGGGATCTTTGCTGGAAGCAGTGTGTGGAAAGTTCCAGAACTGTGTGTTTTATGGATTAGGGGAGGCTTAGTTATCCTTGGACTGGAGCCCAAGTACTGCTATCACTTGACAACATCTGCCTAGTGGCTGTGGGTCCAGTTTTTTCCTGCCCCAATGGTCCAGGGATTTACCGTCCACCCTGGCTGATGTGAATGACAGAACTGAGATTGCATCAATTTGTCATACCCCATTGGCTGGGGTTTGTATTGTTATGTTAGAGAAGATAACACCACACTGTGTGGAAGAACTATAAGCCATAATCTTTTGCATTATGTTAATTATTTGTCTACAGTTTTGTCAAATAGCTGCTAGAAATAATGTTGGATTCAGCAGTTGTACTCTTGAAAGTACAAGGTTCCACAAGCACAATGGCTGTTGTGTTGTGACTGGCCTGACACAACTGGATACCATCCATCGCATTGGGGTTCAGCTGGCACTCTGCCAAGAGGCAGTTTAACTGATGCTTTTGTGCCTTAATAAATTTCAAATTATAACAGTCGGTCGGGATGCACAGCTATTATATAATTTAGTGGAACATAAAGAGGTCAACTTCTGATAGGTTCTTTTGTAGGCATTCTATTCAAATCTGTTGGTCCACGGATGTAAACCAATGAAGCTTTGGGAGTACAGTGAATGTTCTTAGACGGAATGTTTTGGCTTTAAATAATATAAGGCTCAGCACTGTTAGGGGGGTAGTTAGGCAGTCTTTGAGAGGAGGGAGCCGAGACAACAACTTAAGTTGAAATCACGGAAAGCAACAGTCAAGAAAATCAGCAAAGAAGAAGAGACGCCAGTTGCAGTTTTTGGAAAGAGCTGAGGCCAGTGTGTCAGCCGTTAAGCTGAAGAAACAGAGAGTTACCTCACTAGAAAGACATCCGGTGAAGACCCAGAAAGGCCTCTAAGGTAAGGGGGATGGAAAATTGGGTGTGTGGGTGGGACTTCCAGTGAAGTCTTCTAATCAGCCTGGAGAATGAAGCTAACAGGATAATTGGAATCAGTATAGCAACAGGAACTAGAGCAAGTGCACAGCCATCTTTTTAAAGCAGGAGTACAGCATTGAAGGAAATGGAATATCTATAAAGCAACAGTAGTATTGATAAGCTGTTATTAAGCAAAGTATTGCAATGTATTCAACCTGCAAATAAATCTATCTTGTTATGTTATTGTAAGCTAAAATGAAAGTTATTTCGTTTTGACTTTCAAATCCTGGTCTTTTTGTCTCATTCTTATAGCCTACTACTTTAAGTGAGTAAATGCATACAGAGGCATTCTCCCCCCCCCTTCCTGAATTTTGATGGTGGCAATGGGGAGATAAGGCAGAGAATGAAAGCAGATACTCTTTAATATATGGTATTTGGCAGAGTTCCTGTGCATGATGAATTGGATTCTCTTCAAGGACGGTACACATTGTGCTCGGGCCCCCAGGCATCTTCCACCTCCTGGTGTGGACAGGGCTATGCCCTGCTCCACTCCGGTTGGTCGTTTCACAGTCACTTGGTTGCTAAAGCCAATGGCTTGGCTTGGGGGGTGGCTGAGAAACATTATTTAACCCCTGTGCAATGTTTGCTGGACCCCTTTGCTTTCGCACAGTGGATCACCCCCCCACCCCCTTTATCTGGTGTGTTGGCCTTGCTATGGATGTTGTTGGTCACCTGTTTTGCAATGGGGGCCTTGTAGAAAATTTTTCCCACCTGTCCTTCACATGTGAGTTTTTGTCCTCATTTTAAAATCTGAGGATTATGAGAAATTTGGCCTTGCTGATAAATTTAGTTTTAGAAAAGGCAATAAGGATAGTAATGCAAATTGATGCAAGTACTATGAGATGTATCATGTAAGTCATTTGGCTGGCGGCAGTGAGAAAAATAAGTTAAAGAAAATGTTGACATGATTGAAAATAACTGATTTGAAGATTGAAATATTCATTAATCGGGCTGGATAAGGCTTTATAAAGGTAAAATGGAAGGTACTTGAAATGTAAATTAATTTGAGCTGAATAATTATACATGTTAAATAGGTAGTTTTAGGCTTCTTGAAGTGTTAATATTTGGGACTAATGAACTGTAAAACGATGATTGGGGAAGAAATTCAAATAAATGGAAATCTCCATTTGCTGCTTTTCTTACAGAAATCTAAGCAAGCTTCCAGAATTTCAGGTAGTACCTTGCAGCAGTTTCACCCATAGCATACTCTCTCAACCTCTACCCATCATGGGTAATTTGAGCTAGCTGAGAGTCCAGGGTGTGCCTAATGCATATTTGTGGGTAGGTGGAAAGATGCCTGGTTCCTTAAAGGAGTGTGATTACTCCTAAATATGACCTCCTTGGTCCTTGAAGTACTTGACAACAGCCACCCGTGCACAAATGCCCCCTTTTTAGTACAGTGGTACCTCTACTTACGAGCACCTCTGGTTACGCATCCTTTGGGATACACACACAGCAAACCCAGAAAGATTTTTCCGGGTTGCTGTGCACGCATGTGCAGAAGCGCTCTACTGTGCCGTGTGCGTGCGCAGAACAAGCACCTCTGGTTGTGAAAACCTCAGGTTCCGACCGGAGCTCCAGAATAGATCACGTCCACCACTGGAGGTACCACTGTAAAGTGCTTGAGAGAATAGTGACAGTTCTCTATTGAACTGATTATCTTGACAAATTTCAGTCTGGGTTGAGGCTTAGCTTTGGGATGGAATCAGCCTTGGTCACCCTGGTGGATGAAAAGGTGGCGTATCGTGGGTTGCCAGTGCCCAGGGCAAGGCAAGTATTTTGGACCTCCTAACCCATGCTCATTAATTGTTCCTCATCATCCTGGAAAAAAAGTGATACCGGTAAGTGGGGTGTTCTGTCCTGTGCCTGTTGTTGTTCAACATCTTTATAAATGACTTGGATGAAGGAATTGATACTCATCAAATCTGCAGCTGACACCAAATTGGGATATATGTATTATATTAGGGGACATTGCACACACACACACACACACACACACACACACACACACACACACAGTGAAATTATACAAAAATACATATTTTATGAGAAGAACACACAATGTATTTTTTGGGGGGGGGAGCGGAATGCAAACTGGGAAATTGGCTAACTGAACTTAAAACTTTTTAAAAAATGAAATTGAGAGAAACAGGAATTGACACAACTGTCACTCCTTAGCATACTCCCACACACACCAATTACCTCAGAAAATGCATATGAACATTCTGTGACTCACGACAATTCAGATGCTAACGTAGGTCATTAAACGATTGGGAGACTTTAAATGAAATAGGGACACATATTCTTAAGTTACCACTTTAAAATATAGTGAATGTCAACTGAATCTGTTATTGGCCTAAAATAGAAGGTATAGCAACACCACATTTTCTTGTGCTTTTCAGATCACTAGAATCCACTACCATATTTTTAAAGCAGCTCTAACAAGACAACTGCAACCGATTCCATAATCTCTTATATAGAGTCTCTGAAAGTGAGCATTGAGTGTGAGCTGATTATTTATCTTACAGCTGGTAGGTTCAAGGATTTAATCTTGAGATGCATGAGGTAATTTCACATACTGTTTAAACCAAATAATCCATGCTTTGTATATCCTCTTTGTGGGAGAGAGCATAAGGAGAAAGGTTATCTGTGTTAATGGCTCAAATGTCAGTGCTTCCTTTAATCCATTCTTCACTGGTTACATGTTTGACTTTGTTCTGCTTGAACTATGGGATTGTACTGTCTGTAACCCAACTTTCCAAATGAATCTGTGCTCCTTTTATCACTTTCCTAATTATGTTAGCAAGCCTGACACACAAAATCTCTAGCTCTGATTCACATTTTAAAATCTTACTTCTTTGGTACACTTAACACTTCTTTGATTCCTTAAGAATATCTGCATATTTTTATCATTGTTGATGGAAATGTTTTCAGCAGTGTTCGCAAACTGTAGTCTGCAGACCATGAATTCAATTCAGGTGGACTGTGGAAAGGTTGCAGAAAGGTAGAAAATATACATACTTGGACCTGCACGACTCCCCCCCCCCCCGGCATTCAGTTTTGCCCTGGGCTGGATTTATCAAATGGGTTAACGATATCCTGACCTAGGGCACATGTTTTTCAAAATCTGGCTTTGGGTCTACCATTCAAACCCACCACCCTTAAAATATTACCAGCTAAAGGGTCCCTTTTCAGAATCCTAGCCGTTTTTGATTACGATACTGGAACTGCAAAAATAAGTGGTCTGCTAAGACAACCAGCAATGTTCAAGTATTGCAAATTTTATGAACTGTTGCAATAGGGGAACTCACCTAAAGCTCATTAACCCCTTAGGGAATAATGAGTGTTGCGGAAGGGCCTAGCAGAAAAAGCCTGTGTGTGTGTGTTAAAGGGTGGGTCTAAAAGTAAGGGAGTAAAGGTAATTGGAGGGCTGAGTGTTGCTGGGGTAAAATGCATGTATCAGTTCTTTGATTGACAGGGTGAGTGCTTAAGACTCAGCGTTTTAGCTTTCAGTTTCACTTTTGCTAGCTGGTTGAATCTCCCTCCCACCCACCTCCTTTCCTTGGCAGGTTTAGAATGACCGTGCTTTGCCTTTGGGGCCGCCTGTATTCAGGGGCCAGTAGGAATTTTGCCCTTTGGCCGATTGGCTGTGGCCATTTGGTTTTTGCCTACTGCTCAGCAAATAGTCACAACTTGTTAGGTTGGCGGTTAGGCTTTGGTTGATAAATTTGGGAGGGGTATCGCATGGAGGTGCATGCCCCTCAGTGATGCTCTTATAGAAGTATTCCGTTAAAGGAATCCTGGGGCTCCGGGGCTCTAGTCCTTACACCCCCGCAATGGTGCGGGGCTGGGGCCAATACAGAGCACGAGCCTTGGGGAACATTTCTGGTGGGGGAGATCGCCTGGACGCAGCTGTCTCCTCCCCCATGGGGTGTTTGCTTGACTTTCCTATCGTAGAAAAGCCAGAGCTGGTCCTGTCCCACCGTGGGGCAGAAGATTAACCAAAGCCTAAGGCCAACACTCAATTTAAAATTTGTAATTTAAATAAAGTTGTGGCCAAAATTATGCCAAAAACAAAACCTAAAATGATGTGTCTGTCTGAGTTATTGGGGGGAATTTTCTGGGGGGCCTCGGCACGCAACTATGCAGTTGGTAATACAGTTCATATAACAATAACCATTTCTCATATTTTCCCTCTTTTGCCTTTGGTCCTTACATATTTTTTAAAAGAGATGTTGACAAAGGCATTCAACACTTCTAGACACCCAACGGCATGAAATTTTGCTCATACAATGGAACTTTTCCTTCCTCTTATCTTTCCTTTAGCCATTCATACAGCAGTAAAATCTGCTCTGCAGAGTTGGGGGACATTCTGGATAAGAAGTTTGGGCATGGAGCAGAGTTGAATGGGTGAAGAAGGGAAGGAAAGCACCATTGAATGATTGGAAGTCTGTTAATGAGACTCTGGATATTACCCAAGAGGAAAATATTTTACACACCAGGGCATAGTTTTGTTTGTTTGTTTGTTTGAATTTATGAAAGAAATTCCAGTCTACATCCACATATAGCAGGGGTAGGGAACTGTGGCCCATCGCCTTCTAAATCCGACCCACGGACGGTCCAGGAATCAGTGTGTTTTTACATGAGTAGAATGAATCCTTTTATTTAAAATGCATCTCTGGGTTATTTGTGGGGCCTGTCTGGTGTTTTTACATGAGTAGAATGTGTGCCTTTATTTAAAATGCATTTCTGGGTTATTTGTGGGACATAGGAATTTGTTTATTCCCCCCCCCCATATAGTCCAGCCCACCACATGATCTGAGGGATGGTGGACCGGCCCATGGCTGAAAAAGGTTGCTGACCCCTGACATATAGAATCCACTCCAACACTCTCCCTGGTCTATTTGTGCACCAATATGTCAGCATGCAGGACTTCTACTCTACAGAATTGGGTATTAATTTAACACCTTTCCCTTATGTTTTGCTGAAGATACACTGCAGTTAGACTCTCAGTAAGTAATTTAAATGTTCTGCAAAGAACATTCAAGTTTCTTGACTCATAAAAATCAAACTGTATTACCCTGATCAATAGACAATAGGCTATAGCAGGTAGGCATGATTCTTCCAGTGTGCAGATATTCCAGCACATAACTTAAATGAGGGCTAGATGAGTCACATTTGAAAAAGCCCCTTTCCTACACAATAATCCTTTCTGAACAAATGAGAGCTGGGACACATGCTTTTTCCATTGTGGAAACAGCTCTACATGTGAGCTGATACCATATGCTGAGGTAATGAAATTGCCATTATGAACATCACTAAGAGCAAACACTCAAGAGTAGTACTTAGCAGAGTCACATGGTCATCTTAACATGTGTGGCCAATGGATCCCAATGGAATGCAGCTTACAGTGCCAGAGATACAGTGGTACCTCTACTTACGAATAACTCTACTTACGAATGTTTCTACTTACGAATGGAGCTCTGTCCGCCATCTTGGATGCGGTTTAGATAGGATTTTTTCTACTTACGAATTTTTAGATAGGGTTGCTTCTACTTACGATTTTTTTTTCCTCCCAATGCATTCCTAAGGGATTCGACTTACAATTTTTTTCCACTTACAAATGTGTGTTCGGAACGCACTAAATTCGTAAGTAGAGGTACCACTGTACTTATATGACCTCCGACATATTGTTTTCCATCACACTTATATATTAGAACATACAGAGAAACAGAAACTTCAGCAACAGCTTTTCTAGTTTTTTATGCATTTAGATTATTCTAACTATAAAAGTGTTACTGTCACTGGGCATTTCTCTGCCCCCACCTCTCATCGTTAGCTATTTTACACTGGGAAAATGTACACTGTGTACAGGAAAATACATAATGCAGTGGTGGCACATCATACATTGTATTTACCTAAACATTTCAAGGAAGAGGCCAAAAGAGATATGAAGCAGTGGCAGTCTAGTTAATCCCTTGCTGTGTTAAGCGCTGTCAAAAATGCAATGCATACGCTAAGAGTTTTTGAAAGGTATTGTCTATGCCTGGAATCCTAAGAGGTTTAGCAATGACATGTGGTTGTCTTAAATCATGGGAATCTTCTTTTCATAAATAAAACATTGCTTACACAATTGAATAATAAGTTTCAAGGAACTTCCACACACATATACTGAGCCTCTTATGCAAGGCTTGTAAATGGTCAATCACTTACCCACCTGTGGTGAATAACATGGCATCTAGGCCATAGCTGCCAAGTTATCCCTTTTTTAAGGGATTTTCCCTTATGCTGAATAGGCTTCCTCGCGAGAAAAGGGAAAACTTTGATCTAGGCAAACAGGCAAGAAAGCTTTCAGAAATAGGGAGACTGTTGGTTCATTCTCCTCCTCTCTTTTTGACTCTCATTCCTTCCTTTAATCCAGGTTTCCTCAGCTTTGGCCCTCCAGATTTTTTGAGACATAAAATTCCCATCATACCTGACCACTGGTCCTGCAAGCTAGGGATCATGGGAGTTGTAGGCCAAAAACATCTGGAGGGCCGAGGTTGAGGAAGCCTGCTTCATACATTGTCCCAATGTGCCACAAATGCCCAATATAATGTGGGATGGGTTTTAATGGGTAGTGCGATTTAGCGCTTCTGCCCATGCACACTCGCCGAAACCCGGAAGTAACCCATTTCGGAACTTCCAGGTTTGGCACGGAGCCCAACCCGAAAAGACGCAACCTGAAGCAGCTGTAACCCGATGTATGACTGTATTTGTTAGGTTTGGCTGCTAATCTCCCACATATTGATAGGCGGGATAGTAAACATTTTAATGGGTTAGTAACTTATTTGCAAGATCATCTGCTGTTTTGATTTATTCTGATTTATTCTGCCCCACAAGTCTCCATTAAACAAAGTTATGAGTCTGTAAAGGGCACATGTATGGACCTACAGCTATATCCATGTGGTTGCTTCATGCAGCTGGTGACCTCTATGCAAGGAAAAGAAAATCTGAAAGGCTTGTCACAGGGCCAAGAAAATTCTCCACAAAATTTTCATGAAAAGGTCCTCGGGGGGGGGGGGAGTAGATATTTCCTACAGTTCATTTTGTTCTGTGTTTTTAACTTGTTTTGTAACCGAGTACAAAGAGAGACTCAAGTGCTCCCTTAATTCTTCTTTCCAGAAACTCTGAGATTTATATCTTTCTACCTTAATAATAATAGTTTGGTGACCCATTTCTATAAGCTATTATATTGACAAAGAGGTTCACAGGGTCCTGCTGTGCCTATTCAGCTAGGTTGCTATGGGAAAATATTTACTGCTTTGTACAGATGTAGGAACCTAATCTAACCTCAGCTCAAATCCTAGCCATGACATTGCTGCACTCACCATAGTGTGTGGCACAGTTGTGTTGTGCAGCAATTCCACTTGGCTACCAACCTCAGAAAGCCTCCTAATTGACCAGTTGACAGGGCCGGCTCTAGGTAGACCCCTGGTGGCGCGGTGTGCCTGGGTGCCGGGCCGGTAGGCGGGGCGCCACGCGGCAAAGGGCGGGGGCGCCAGAGCGATCTCTGCCCCTCAGCGCCAGGGCGGCCGATCTGCTTGAGACTGCCCTGCCAGTTGACCTGGTTCCCAAGGCTACTCTGGGCACCAGATTTCCTTTTACATCCTGCTCACCCACTTGTACTCTTTAGCAATGGAGCTGCAGCACTGTGAACCCTCAGCTGGGCTCTATTTTCCTCTTTCCCAGTCCATTGCATGGATAACAACTGGCAAGGTGGAGGAGATTGCCTCACTCATTCTCCAAGTGATGTTTCGCTTTCCTCGTTTGGAAGTGCAGGGTCCATAGACATGCTGTAAATGTTGTTGTTTTTAAACAAGCATAGTACATACATGCATCTGGAAGGGCTGCTAAGAAACCCTTAGAGACATACCTAAGGGGTTTTCACTGGCTCTAGAGCTGGTATCAGAATTGGAAGACCAGTCCAATGTCCTCGAATAAAAGTGGAAGGCTTCAAAAAGAAGTTGAATTGGATGTAGTTGGCACAAGGAGAAAAACCACTTAAAACTTCTCCCATACAAACTATCCCATAGCACCTGAGATGTAGAGGGAAAACTCTACTCAATGTATCAACAACAAACCCATCTAGGCAGTTTAGATTTGGGCACCCATTTTCTGAACATCTCTTTCAAGGGCAATGCCCACCAAGCTTTATCATTGTCTACAATTCATTGGCTCCTGAGAACCTATTTACAACGACATTTTAATTTGTGTTTTGAAGTGAAAGATAAAGAATGCATAATAATGCAATCCTATGCATATTTACACACTATGTACAGTGGGGCTCACCTTTTAGTCAGCCTGCAAAAGACTGCAGGCTAAAGGGTAAAGGGGACCCCTGACCATTAGGTCCAGTCGTGACCGACTCTGGGGTTGCGCACTCATCTCGCATTATTGGCCGAGGGAGCCGGTGTATAGCTTCCTGGTCATGTGGCCAGCATGACAAAGCCGCTTCTGGCAAACCAGAGCAGCACATGGAAATGCCGTTTACCTTCCCGCTGTAGTGGTTCCTATTTATCTACTTGCATTTTTGACGTGCTTTCGAACTGCTAGGTTGGCAAGAGCTGGGACCAAGCAACGGGAGCTCACCCCATCACAGGGATTCGAACCGCCAACCTTCTGATCAGCAAGCCCTAGGCTCAGTGGTTTAACCACAGCACCACCTGGATACATGCTGTAATGATCATACTTTTCCATTGCTAGCATTTCTGGGCTTGTTTTTTTTTTTAATTCTAATTTACATTTTAATTTTAAATTGAATGTTTAATTGCATGTTCAATTTTGTGTTCCACCTTGGAAAGCATCTGAAAAGGAAACCTTTGCGTATACACTATAAATATAAATAAACTATAAATAGGCCAGCATCCTTAGCTTGCATCATATGCCTTCCCACAAGCATCTTTGGCAAGCAGCCTTTTATAATTATATATAGGAAACTCTTCCAGGCAGAATCAATACAACTCATCACAAAGATTTTGCCGGTACCATTAATCCCACATAAGCAATTTTTTCTATTTCCTTTAATGTAAGGATTGCTTTTCACTTACATTAACTATGGGGTGAAAAATGTAATAAGTTTTTTCTACAACTTTGTGAGGGTTTTTCTGTTTTAAAATCAAAACTATGTCCCCCGACATTGGAAAATGGCATGCTAGGATTTTTGGCTTAAAACAATATTTGATCTTATTTGAGTTCCTCAGGGTTTTTTCCTCAGGGTTAACTGAACCAGTTGTCTATTTTGAAGGTGATAGGTAAGATCCGTGCTTTATTTCTTGGGGGAGGGGCACGCATACCCCTAAACATTTTGTGAATCTTTGTACTTTTGTCCATTTACTGTATTTATTTTCCCCGATTTGAACTACAAAATGGTGATTTTCTTGAGTCAAAATGGGAGTGCCCCCTAATTATTTTTTTTAGAAAAAAGCACTGGATAAGATAATGGCTCCTCCTCATTCTGGAGAGTAGTGACTAGTGGGGTGCCACAGGGTTCTGTCTTGGGCCCAGTCTTATTCAACATCTTTATCAATGACTTGGATGATGGGCTTGAGGGCATCCTGAGCAAGTTTGCAGACGACACCAAATTGGGAGGGGTGGCTAATACCCCAGAGGACAGGATCACACTTCAAAATGATCTTAACAGATTAGACAACTGGGCCAAAGCAAACAAGATGAATTTTAACAAGGAGAGATGTAAGGTACTACACTTGGGCAGAAAAAAAGAAAGGCACAAATACAGGATGGGTGACACCTGGCTTGAGAGCAGTACATGTGAAAAGGATCTGGGAGTCTTGGTAGACCACAACCTTGACATGAGTCAGCAGTGTGATGCAGCAGCTAAAAAAGCCAATGCAATTCTGGGCTGCATCAATAGGAGTATAGCATCTAGATCTAGGGAAGTAATAGTACCACTGTATTCTGCTCTGGTCAGACCTCACCTGGAGTACTGTGTCCAGTTCTGGGCACCGCAGTTCAAGAAGGATACTGACAAGCTGGAACGTGTCCAGAAGAGGGCAACCAAAATGGTCAAAGGCCTGGAAACGATGCCTTATGAGGAACGGCTTAGGGAGCTGGGTATGTTTAGCCTGGAGAAGAGAAGGTTAAGGGGTGATATGATAGCCATGTTCAAATATATGAAAGGATGTCATATGGAGGAGGGAGAAAGGTTGTTTTCTGCTGCTCCAGAGAAGCGGACACGGAGCAATGGATTCAAACTACAAGAAAGAAGATTCCACCTAAACTTTAGGAAGAACTTCCTGACAGTAAGAGCTGTTCGGCAGTGGAATTTGCTACCAAGGAGTGTGGTGGAGTCTCCTTCTTTGAAGGTCTTTAAGCAGAGGCTTGACAGGCATATGTCAAGAATGCTTTGATGGTGTTTCCTGCTTGGCAAGGGGTTGGACTGGATGACCCCTTGTGGTCTCTTCCAACTCTATGATTCTATGATTCTATTCTATAAATGACATGGGACGCAGGTGGCACTGTGGTCTAAACCACTGAGCCTAGAGCTTGCCAATCAGAAGGTTGGCGGTTCGAATCCCCGTGATGGGGTGAGCTCCCGTTGCTCGGTCCCTGCTCCTGCACACCAAGCAGCTCGAAAGCACGTCAAAGTGCAAGTAGATAAATAGGTACCGCTCCAGCGGGAAGGTAAATGGCATTTCCGTGCACTGCTCTGGTTTGCCAGAAGTGGCTTAGTCATGCTGGCCACATGACCTGGAAGCTATACGCCGGCTCCCTTAGCCAGTAAAGCGAGATGAGTGCTGCAACCCCAGAGTCGTCCGCGACTGGACCTAATGGTCAGGGGTGGTCCCTTTACCTTTTACCTGAGATAAATGACTCATTGATCCTGTACAGCGGTTGATTTCAGAGTAAATAAGATGAACCTACCCATCATTTTTGTCTGGCCTCCTACACATCGAGATACAAAAAGATATAACTAGCATCAGTATAACAAACTGATTCGGGCAGCTTCAACTCCCACACTACCACTCAAACTTAAGGGATTCTAGCTTGTACTCTGCTGGCAGCAGGTTTTGGACAGATATGGCACCCTTTTGTGTTCAGCTGTTCGCCTGGAATACTTATTAACAGGTCCTGAAGAATCCAAGTACGATATCTATATGTTTACACATGCATTTCCTTGGGAACTGCTTATATTTTCCTTTTCCATTTCTATTTAAACTTTGCTTGATTGCATTGCAAACAGCACTTTTAATTTAATTTAATTTAATTTAATTTAATTAACCATATAGCAGTAAGGCACAGCATATCAAACAATATGCTCTTTTTAAAAAAAAGCAAGTATCTGGTAGGCACACTCCTGGTGACACATGTTTTAATAAGAATTAAAATGAATCTTTTAAACTTTAGTTTGATTTTGCAAACGGTCATATTTTCTATGTTCTGAGCCTCGCAGTCAGATCCAGCTATGCCATAGCTCCCACATTCAGGAGACTTTTGTTTATGATGATGATGATGATGATGATATTTATTTATTTATTCATTCATTCATACCCCATCCATCTGGCTGGGTTTCCCCAGCCACTCTGGGCGGCTTCAAATCGAATATTGAAAATATTAAATATTGAAAATATTAAAAACAGGCTGCCTCCTCCAGTCTAAGAAACCTACCACAGCTAAATGCAGCAACCATGGTATTACTATTACAATTACTATTAAATATATTATCTACCCTTCACCAGCAAGTCCCAGGGTGGGTTACAACAATTAAAGAGTGGGGAATGAAACAGATCACAGCCACAAGAATAGAGGAGGCTCTGAAAGCACACATATCAGATATCAAAGGGAAGGGGAAAGAACCTACCCAATCAATCAATGGGAATTTAACCCATGACCTCACAGCACATGTGGGTTTTAGTCAGCCATTGCTTACTTTTAGCCCCTCTCCCATGGGTTGAGCTGAGACTGCATTGCACATATAAACAACCAAATCATTGCCCCATTCAATTTCCAACAACAGAAAAGGGTATTATTTTGATCCCTTGTGAACAATCATAACATGGAATATATCTTTGCTTCCTTGGGGTTATTAAAGGTGGTAAAGCTAAACTTCACAAGCTTGCAGAAAAGTATGACCACAGAGTTAGCAATGCATCCAGGCGACAAGGATGTTTACAAAAAGGCCAGTGCTTTGCATTTTTGTTCACTGAAACATGCTGATGAAAGCATTGTGAAGTTCTTGTTTAAAGAATAGCATTCATCAAAATTCATTAGGCACTGCTAAGCGTTTAGGTGAACCGATGCAGACAGTCCCAAAGCAGCCATAAGCTTCCACTTCATACCTTTTATTTTTATGCGTCTTTTAAAGCGTGTTATGTGAAAGGAGAACATAGATTTTTGTATGATGTCCCCAAGAGACATTTTAGCCCATTTCCCATCCCAAAGAGGCTTGAGAGATTGCAGGTAGAAAATGAAATTGTCTCGCAGGAGCTGGTGGGTGACAAATGCTTCAACCAAGCTGATATATAATATAAAGTGGCAGAGAAGATCAAAGCTCTTTATGCTACTAGGGATCAAATACTTCACACAGCTGGAGGAGCCGCAAACCCCAAAATGTACTAAAATGATATCAAATGGTTTGAAGAAACCGAAATTGAGTTATTTCTTAATATCACCTTTACCCGAAAACAAGCAGCTGAAAAACAACAAAATATAATGCAGGTATTATTTTTTTTGTGTGTGTTTATGATACTAACTCTGTAGAGATGGGGGAGAAATTTGTTTCTTTTGCATTTTAATGTGAACCTACCTAATTTGTGTTTCCCAAGCCAAAAAGGAGTTATCCTTTGAAATTTCCACTGCTGTGATTTTTGAGATGCTGTTCTCCATCCAAATGCATATATTGTACATATAGGCATATATTGGGAGAAAGTGTGCATAACAGTGTATATTCTAGTGAAAACAGTACAAGAATGCTTGGATATTCATGCCTGATCACTAAGGCAGTGGCGGAGAAAGGGGGGTGCGATGGAGGTGGCCCGCCCCGTGTGTCATCCCTGAGGGGGGTGACATCATTGCACTGCCCCCCTGGGCTGCTTGCAGCTTGTGGCACCCCCTAGGACGCTTGCCAGCCTGCTGCGGGCACCCCCCAGGAAGCTCGTGGCACCCTCTCCCGGGATGCTCGCCCCGGGCAGCACCCCTCTAGGCTAGCCCCACCCGTGGGTGAACAGCATGTGTGCCACTCCGGGTGCCAGAGCAGCTAGCTCCGCCTCTGCACAAAGGTCTGCAAGTGAGGCCCTCTGGGTCATACTGCAGCTTGCAGAAACCCATTTGGCAGTGACAAGGGAGAGGGCTTTTCTCTACTGTAATACCCACCCTGTGTCATTTGCATCCCCTCTGAAGTGAGTCAGGAGCCAGAGGCAATATGCTTCTGGCACATATTTATTCACTCATTCCTCTCAACTGCTCCACTAAGCTACTTGCAAATGCTGTATTGCATTCACTGCATGTATTGAGCTTTTTTCATGGATTTTTATTTTAGAATATTTTAAACCACCTTGACTTTTTTTAAAAAAAGCTGCCAGGTAAATGATTTTGATACAGTAAATGATGTTAGGGAAAATCTCTTGCAAAAATGTATATCTTAGGAGAAATGCACACCAACTGCATATGAATTTCCATGTGAACCTAAAATAAAAGCTGATGCAGAAATGCCGTGAACTGACTGGAAAAAATGAAAGAGGGGTGGGGAGGGGGAGAAACAAAAATTGTAAGATTTATCCATCTCCTCATTTATAACTTTAAAGGTGGCTTAAAACTGTTATGTTTAAATGTGCTTTTTTTTTCATTGTCCAATTCACAGAATTTTGTTCCTGATGCTCCTGTCTTTCACAAGTTTTTACACTGATTTTATTGTTATTATTTTACTGTGTTTGTGACTCACTTTGAAGAAGAAGAAGAAGGAGAGTTTGGATTTGATATCCCGCTTTATCACTACCCGAAGGAGTCTCAAAGCGGCTAACAATCTCCTTTCCCCTCCTCCCCCACAACAGACACCCTGTGAGGTGGGTGGGGCTGAGAAACTTCAGAGAAGTGTGACTAGCCCAAGGTCACCCAGCAGCTGCATGTGGAGGAGCGGAGACGCGAACCCGGTTCCCCAGATTACGAGTCTACTGCTCTTAACCACTACACCACACTGGCTCTCTCATGAGCATCTCATGGGGCATCTCATGGGGGGCCAAAAAGTTATGTATAAATATTTATATAAAAAATAAATTAGCAAAACACAGCCTCTTCTTCAAAAAAAGGAGAGGATTCACCAGCCTACTGTAAATGCCCTTAAACTGTGAGGCACCAACTTCACACAAACAACATCTCACCACAGATCTGGTGAATTATTTGAATTTGATCTTAATAGAACTTGATTGCTTTGAGAAACACTGTTTATTCATACACTCAAAGAAATGAATCACTGAACTTAGTGGAACTTACATCTGAGTAGGATTGTGCTGGGAATTTGATGCAATATAAGCAAAACCAGATAGTTCCCATTCTCAATTGTACATTCTTTCTTTCTCTCTTGTTCTTTTGAAATATAATAGAACCTGTTTAGGGTTGCCATACATCCGGAATTTCCCGGACATATTCGGAATACTGTAGTCGGGAGCAGTGTCATGACGAGTAAAAAAAAATGTCAAGGGAAATCCGAATGTATGACAACCCATGTTGTCAGGGTTGTTTGTGCCATTTACCAAAAAAAAGCTCAAAAATGTCATTTTTTTGCAAATTGGCAAACCTTTTCTGGTTGGCTTTTCACTGTTTGAAATATGGCAACCCTATTGAGAATCAGACTTACTATAGAGAATTTCAAATACTTGCTTCCTCATGTTTCAGCACATATAGTTAAAAATACATCATTATATCTTAGCCATAAGAAAACCATTCACTAAAATGTCAATTTAAGGAAAACATACATAGTTATTTCTGAATGTTCATTTTTCAATCAGGGCAGGGGCAAAGAACCCAGGACAAGGAAAATCAGAATTATTTTTTGCAGATTTCATGAAAAACAAGCAGACATGAGTTTGGAACAGGCATGCTATCATAACAGGAGAAACCTGGGAAAGGCAGGCTTACCAAAAATACAAGTCACCACAAAATAATCAGAAATCAGAAGCATGCCAGATTAGCACTAAAACTCCAGGACAGAATTAACAACAAGGCAGGTGGGGATATACTGGGGATGGTTAACCTGTTGGCCTACAAATGCTGCTGGACTACAACTCCCAACACTTGGCAGGCCACAGGTTACCCATCCCCTGAATACATGGTTCCAAATTTCAGGCCTTGAACACGAGATTAATGTTGCACAATATATCATTCAGGGATTAATTGGAGACAGCAAAGACTATTTACCTAGGATGGGGCCAGGTTGCTCAAAGGAACAAGGTGTAAAAATATGGCAGAATAGAAACTGGGTATTGTAAATACCCCAGGCATCCAGTCTCTGTAATTTTTTACTTAATTCCACAGAAACAAATACAGATATTTGATATAATTGTACACTATCATTAACGATGTACAGGTGAAACTCAGAAAATTAGAATATCGTTGAAAAGTGCATTTATTTCAGTAATGTAACTTAAAAGGTGAAACCAATATATGAGATAGATGCATGACATGCAAAACAAGATACGTCAAGTCTTTATTTGTTGTAATTGTAATTATTTGTTGTTAGGCGGGTCAATTATAAATGGAATGTAATTAATGAAATGTAATAGCGATGTTTATAGAAGTTTCCGTAGTGTAGTGGTTATCACGTTCGCCTAACACGCGAAAGGTCCCCGGTTCGAAACCGGGCGGAAACATAAAAAAAAGTTTCTTTAGGGACCCAGGTGGCGCTGTGGTTAAACCACTGAGCCTAGGGCTTGCTGATCAGAAGGTCGGCAGTTCGAATCCCTGTGACGGGGTGATGAGCTCCCGTTGCTTGGTCCCAGCTCCTGCCAACCTAGCAGTTCGAAAGCACGTCAAAATGCAAGTAGATAAATAGGAACCGCTACAGCGGGAAGGTAAACGGCGTTTCCATGTGCTGCTCTGGTTTGCCAGAAGCGGCTTTGTCATGCTGGCCACATGACCTGGAAGCTATACGCCGGCTCCCTCGGCCACTAATGCGAGATGAGCGCGCAACCCCAGAGTCGGTCACGACTGGACCTAATGGTCAGGGGTCCCTTTACCCTTTACCTTTAATAGCGATGTTTATTTTTGTTTATTTTTGTATTGTGTAACTATTTGTTTTATTACTGTGGAATTTCCAAAAGAAAGCATTTGTAAAAACTAAAATGAAGAATAATAAGTTGCAGTACTGAAATAAATACTTTTCGACGATATTCTAATTTTCTGAGTTTCACCTGTACATATTTTAGGTATGTTTCTGACAGCTAATGATCCTCTTACCTCGTTTTGAAGATCCCTGATCATTTTGCTCTTCCTTTCCATTTCAGTCTTCAAAAAGTTAATCTAAGAATGAAAAATAACCTTTTAATTGGTTGCCATAAATCCACCCAAAAACTCCCGAGAGAAGCATCTTATACTTTTCTATAGATCAACTTTTACCTGAGTACCTTTTAGAAAGGGGATTCTTTTCTGTCCGCCCAAGCACTATTAACACTCTTGGATGAAACATTGGAAGTAGTCCTATATAACAACTTGGGCTACTTTTAGTGATAACAAGGATGAAGATGGCTAGACAGCGGAAAAAGGAAACTGGAATGTATGGCAGAATTTGTCAGGTGTCTCCCTCAGAAAAACTCACATAACAAATGGATGAGCATTAGTTAAACAGGATAAATTTTGGAGCATTTGGTCCTCATTTTTATCATTCTCTAGGTTGGATGGGAAGGTAGAAAAGAGAGTAATTCCCTTTGGATAGATGCTGTACCTTGAGGAGATTATAGTGGATATATTATACTATGATCCCAGAATACAATGCAAGACTATATTTTCTGTCAGTATATAATACAGGCACAGACAAAACACAACACATTGCTGTGTTTTCTGGGGACTATACTACTTCAGGACAGTTTTGACTAGAAATCGTTCCTCTGACACTCCAACTTTCCTGGTGGAGACAATTTTATCACTTCTCACATCATCTTATCCCTTTATCAGAATTCTGTTCTTCTCCCTTTATTCCAGTGCTACCCATATACCGTGTTTCTCCTAAAATAAGACGTGCCTCTAAAATAAGCCATGGCACGATCTTTTAAAGGCAAAAATATATAAGACATCCCCCCAAAATAAGACATGTTGGGGGTACCGGTACCTACCCGACCCAGCGGGAGCCGGCAAACACAGCAGCGCGCGCCGAGCTCCGACTGAACGGGCCCCAGGACCCGGCAGCGGGCGGCACACGAAGCCGCAGGACCTGGCAGGAGCCGGCAGCAGCCCCAGCCGCGCCGCGCCGCGCCGCGCCGCACCGCACCGCATGAAGCCCAGGGACCCGGCAGCGGGCTCAGCGGGCGGCGCGCAAAGTCACAGTAGCCGGCAGGAGCCGGCAGCAGCCCCAGCCGCGCCGCGCCGCACCGCACAAAGCCCAGGGACCCGGCAGCGGGCTCAGCGGGCGGCGCGCGAAGTCGCAGTAGCCGGCAGGAGCCGGCAGCAGCCCCAGCCGTGACGCGCCGCACCGCACGAAGCCCAGGGACCCGGCAGCGGGCTCAGCGGGCGGCGCGCGAAGTCGCAGGAGCCGGCAGCAGCCGGCAGCAGCCCCAGCCGCGACGCGCCGCACCGCATGAAGCCCGGGGACCCAGCAGCGGGCTCAGCGGGCGGCGCGCAAAGTCGCAGTAGCCGGCAGCAGCCCCAGCCGCGACACGCCGCACGAAGCCCAGGGACCCGGCAGCGGGCTCAGCGGGCGGCGCACAAAGTCGCAGGAGCCGGCAGGAGCCGGCAGCAGCCCCAGCCGCGCCGCGCCGCACTGCACGAAGCCCGGGGACCCGGGAGCGGGCTCAGCGGGCGGCGCAAGAAAGCCCTGTACCATACTTAACAATGCTGTACCATGCTCAATAAAAAAATAAGACATCCCCCGAAAATAAGCCGCAATGTGGTTTTTTAGAGAAAAAATAAATATAAGACGTGTCTTATTTTAGGAGAAACACGGTAACTAGCATCTAAATAGCCTACATAGAAAATTACTGGAGTTGAACATGAGGGGAAAAACAACACCCTAGTGCTGTGCCAAAATCTGTCCTCCAGTTTCTTGAAAGCCCCACCACCACCACCACCACCACTTTTTCTGTCTCATTCTTTGGCCAATCAATAATGTATTTAGACTATCCATGGATGCAGAATTTTTAGCTTATTTTATCACTGTGACCCCAGAATGATAAAAGTGATTTTTCTTCCAGCAAGCATTTCTCCAGTTTTCTGCAGCCTCCCTCAATGTCCATTCTTCCTTAAAAAATGCAAAGCCCCATAGGAGGAGTTCCCTCTTGTTATGTTCCCCTGGACTGTAACTGAAGTCTGGGCACCAGGGCTGCAGAGTTCACATCACTGGTGGTATCATTTGTAGAATGAAATAAATAACATTCACAAATTCACTTTCAAGTAAGGTAAGTGCATCAAAAACTCTGCACCACACTAAAGAGAAATTCTCCTAATTTTCTCTCCCTTTTGATCTTTTTGAATGCAATTTGTTTTTCCATTACTTGATGGAGAATCATTGGAATAAAATCTCAGACGTAAATATGATTGATTATGATACTCTCCATTGCATAATGTGCTCAGACTAAAAGAGATCCATTATTTCAGAAAAAAAGAAAAAATCAAAACAAAATAATATGTTCCACGTATAAAGCCTATGAAGAAGATGGCATTCACCAAGCTTTTTGTCATATGATAGGGCAGCTATCATACTTCTTGCTAATTAATCTTATTAATACTCAGAATAAACCATATGATAAAATATTGACTAATATGCAGTGCCATAATCATTTGCATTTCTCTACCATATATGTTACTTGGTCAGGAGGAACACACTGTCCCACCTTCATCTCACTCCCATCTCAGGGTTGCATGTGGGACTTCTCATATTTGATATCATGATTGATTGTGGCTTCTGTATGATTCCTTCAAGGATTTCTGTAATGTTTGTATTTTATTATTTATGTAGAATACTTGTACCCCACCCCCTTTGTAGACTTCAGACCCTGATGAAGTGACTTACAAAAGATTCTCAAAATAAAAATCACACAGAGACCTAGGTCAGGAACAGAAATTGCATGGTGCCTGGTGTCCAAAGGAAACCAAGCTTATTCAGACAGCATTTCCTGTCGTCGTCATTGTTCTTCTCTGATATGCCATAGAGCAGCTCCCTCTAAGGTGTCCTGAGGCAAGGGAGTGAGGCTGAGCAGATGGATCTCACACAACCCTAAATGAAAGGAAGTCTTCCCTTCATGTCAGTTGGTATTTGCCAGGCAACAGCTCCTGAATAGGTCCTATGAGGTAAGTGAATGGGCCTAAGCAGCTGGACTTCTCTGAGCCCAAGACTGAAGGAGTCTTCCCTTGCTAGCAGTTGGATGTTGCCAGTCAACAGCTCTCAGAGAGGTGTCCTTGAGGCAAAGAATTTGCATGTGAGCATTAGTAAGTGTTGAAAGGTTCGGTCCCTTAACAATCTCCACAGCAACCATGGTGTTATAGCTACATCTCTCTAGATACAGATATTTAAATTCAATAGATTTATGTCACTATAACTGTATTATTGTACTGTCAACCAGCTTAATTCCATGAATAACATTCCTCTTTATAGCTTCTTATGTCTGTAAGGAAAAGCCTCTTTGCATTCACACCTCACTTCCAATAAGTCAGAACAACCTGATGAAGTAAATTCATTTCACACATTTTTTTGAAGTGACTTCAAAAGCCCTGAAGTAAGAACATTCTAAGCACTATTTACTGAATCTCGCCTGCTAATTCCCTCTTCAGTTGCACTAATTTTCCTCTTGTCTTCTTGAAAGATGCATAGGCAATGATTTTGTCAGATGTCTGGGTCTTAACTGCAACCCACAAGATTATCTATGATGGGTCTCTGCGTTTGTTTTCATATAATGAGCAATCCCCTTTTAAATCATCTGGGCAAAATTGAGATCAGAAACTAATGATGTATTACCGATATGAACTATATAAGCAACACAGAAGTGGTAAGAGATCAGCTACCCGGATCATCATGGCATGGTGGGAAATACTTCAAAGCTGTTACGTTTTCAACCATAAAACAGAGAAACTAACTAAAAGGAAACAGTTGTTGAGATGTAAATGTCAAATTAGACATTCAGGCTACATCCTATACACACATTCTTCATTGTACTAGGAATGGAAGATAAATTGCTTCAGTCAACATTTTAAAACAACTCAACCCATAGTAGTCAAGAAATAAGAGGAGAGGTCAGCTTGTGAAGTAGTGAGGTAGCCAAGTTAGCTGATACCAAATTGTTCAGAGTTGTTAAAACAAAAATATTTTGTGAAGAGCTCCAAGAGGACCCCTGCAAACTGAGTCAATGGGGGAAATTTCTAAATTTCACATACATATATGCCTATTGGTGACTGCCTAGGAATGAGACAGGGGGAAGTATTCAACTACTGTATCTTGTCAGTGCAACAATTTCCACTTATACAATGAGAGTTCCCCCTCCCCCATGAACACTGCACATTCTCCACTGATCTGAGTTGCATGAACCCCTACAAAAAATTTTTTTGGGGTGGGGAGGAATGGGGTAGAACATTAAGTTGCACCAGCAGAAATCCTTGCACTGATGGAACATTCACACAGTGCTATGTTAGATTCAGCCTCTTTTATTTATCTCTTCTCCAGGTTAAACAACCTTGTCCAACCTTTCTTCTTAGCATTTGGTCTCCAGCCGCTCAAAATCTTTTACTTCCTTCTCTGGACATGTTCTAGTTTGTCAACATCTCCTTTCAACTGTGCTACCCAGAACAGGACACAGTGCTCCAGTTGAGGTCTGCCCTAAAACATAACAGAGTGGCACCAATACTTCTTGTGATCTGAACCCCACGCTTCTATTGATGCAACCTGTAATTGCAATAGCTTTATTAGCCACTGCATTGCACTGCTAACTCACTTGTATGTTGACAGCTTATTATTTAAGAATGTGCTCTCATTAGTGAATTTTGTTGCACCAACACAGGAAAAAGGACCAAATCTGAAGGATTTATCTGTTCTTTCTAAGGCAAAACATTGGTAGGCAGTTCAAGAGTACTTAAAAAGCACTTAGATAAGATTAGCAGCACATCTCAGGAGGATTTCATGCATCTCTACTTTATATTTAAATTAAGGCTGCCATTTAAAAATCTGGGAATATAGCATATTATCTGGATTCTGTATTTTTTCCCCAGTTTTATCGAAGGACAATGACATTCTGTTTCTAGGAGACAAGCACTCAATGCTACACAAAACTGTGTGTTTGTGTTTCCAACCTTATTATACTTATTATAGGAAATGAAGGTTATTTTTCATTTCCCGACCTTTATTATAACAGGCTTTTGACCTTGAAAAATTCAAATTAAACCATTCTCACCCCTGAAAAATAGACTATGTGTAGATGGTGATGATGTAATTCTAGAAGGCATTTACTTAACACATAAGATGGCTAGTAACATACCCATGTATCGGGTGATATCCGATTGTGGATATCTTGCACAACAGATTTCTGCTTGAGCAAAATTGGACTTACCCTTTCTCCTGTCCTGTATCCAGTCCACCACAGCCTTCCAAATTGTTTTGGAGGGCTGTGTACCCTCCTGTGAGGGGTACAAAGGGTAGGAAGGGGATCCCCATTGCATACATTGGCATAAATCTGGATTTTGTCTGATATTATTACTGCATATTATCATTATTGTTGTTTCACTTCCTTGCCTTTGGTCTTGCTTGCCATATAGGGTGAAACTATACCATCTGGTGCACCCCCCCCCAAGGGTTTAAAATGATTATGTTTGCTCTTTGGTAATCATTGCAGCTTTTTTGCCCTTACAAATAACATTTCCATAGGTGTAGTAATTTGTATTTCTGTTTTCCTTTGCCTGCAGATTCCCGACTCAACCCATTCCATTGGCTGATTTTTACCTTGCCCATGGTACAAAATAGAAAATGTCCCATTCACATCTTTCAATATGAGAACCTTTAAATTATTCAGCACGTTGTTCTAATGCTCTTCTTTCAAGATAAGCTCTCGCCTCGTCTGGATCACAACACTGCATCACAGTCTCATTGCACCAACGCCTTTGGCATGTGGGAGCTGATCAATTCAGGAATATCTCTGAGCTACATCAGGCTTCACATACTGTTTTCAAAATGAAACCACCGACATTCTAGAAAAAAACACCTTATGCTCCCGACACAATTTGAGGTCCTGCCCAGAATGCAAAATTGGGCAGATATTTAACCCATATCTACAGAAAGCACTAATCTAAATTAGTGCTTAGGACCACTTCCCATGGCATGTTTTCCATGTTTTCTCCTTGGATCTCTTAGCGATCAGTGCCACCATAGTGTTTAAAATAGAAGTGTGTTTCTGTAAACTCACAGAGACATGTGGTGGACAGGCTCCTCCCATTACTTGTCTAGTGGATAATTTGGGATATCTAGGAAATGTGTGCTACATTTTAAGTGTGGCATGATTTTTTACAAAGGCCTTTGGTACTTTCTACAGAGACTCCATCTTAAATTGACTTGCTATATTCAGCTGCCCAGAGGGATTTAATGCAGAGGTGAGGCAATCTTGCAATGGAACGCTAGACTGATGGAGAAAGATGGTGTTTTGCCACTCTCTTCTGAAACTCCACTAGGGATGTGATCATGCACTAACTCTTTTTACTGCACAATTTTGCTACTATGCTTCTGAAGGCCTTCCATGATGTTAATGAGAGAATAAAGATCTGATTTAGAGCAGATGGTAATCTGTTTAACCTTAAAAAGCTCCAAGCAAAAAATAAGGTATTTGAAGAAATGGTTCGGGTGCTATCATTAGTGGATGATTGTGCCCTAGTAGCTAATGCTTCAGAGGACAGACAAGTAATTATTGATTCCTTTTCAACAGCACATACACATTTCAAGCTAATTATTAATGCAAACAACACAAAGGGTTTCATATCCAGCATTCGGGATGAGATTTATGTTGCACCAAAAATTACTAACGGCAATAATGCCTTATTGATAATGGATAAAATTCCCACCTCGGGCAGTGCCCTGACTTGTGAAACAAGTATCAGTGATGAAAATGCAAAATCAAGGAGCAGGAAATAGTGTAGCTTTCAGCAAGCCTCACACAAACCCACGTGAGCCTTCAGACACAATTGAAGGTGCATAGACCTGCAGGATGTCTAGACAGGTTGAAACCTCAAGTTGCTAGATCTCAACAGGGAGATTTCCATCCCTCCCCTCATTGCGCTTATGCCTGTAAAATTATTCTATAGGAATCTGTGGTGTGTCTCTCTGATTCAGCTTTCTCTCTCATTTGACTATGGGCTGAAAGTTCCAACTCAGGAGTTGCTTTCCGGTCTAAATAATTATGACTCCAAAATGGTTTCTTGCTTAGCATCTACCACAGGTTGGATAGCAAACAAGCACGATTAATTAGCATAGACCAGTAAATGAGCCCGGTTTTGGCCGGAGAGGGTGGGGTATAAATAAAAATTATTATTATTATTATTATTATTATTATTATTATTATTATTATTATTAGAAGTAAAATGACAAAAGCTGGATGTTTCCACGAAAAGACAATAAATTTCCTAAATTCATGTTTATTCTAGAAACTACAAAACCAGGAATACAAAGAACCACGTTTTTAAAACTTCTGAACCAAAGATGGTAAAACAAAACAAAACATGGGGATAAACAATCCAAATTTTCCCTTAAATAGTACAGACTTTTGAGATGAATCCATTAGGATGAATTGTGTCAATGGACTCTGCATTTATCAACATTTCAGCAAGCTAAATTCTGTCTTAGCCACAGAATTCGCTGCACATTAGATACATGCAGATAAAATAATTCTACTTAATTCCATCACAAACATAGAATGGAGAGAAAAGTAAGGGGAGGTTACAGGGGGACAACTGGGAGATGGAAGAAGGATTAAGCACGTCTCCTTTCACCCATTTCATCTTCCGTGAAAACACAATCCCTCTCTAAAGCAGAGAAGCAGACTATGGGGTTTGTTAAAGTGATTTCAATGGTTCATTTCCTCCTAGAGTTGCATAGTTGTGAAACTGCAATTTGTGCTTTTTATCTGCCTTTGACATCTGTGGTCAAAGGTAGTGTGTGGATAATATTGTTAAAAAGGCACCCATCAGCCCATATAGTAAGGTACAAGGGAGAGTCTTAGCTATGTTGGTCTCAACCACTTTAATGCAGTACAAAGTAATAGAATGAAGAAGTAAGAAACATAATTTATTTCAAGGTTTCTTGAGTGTAAATTGTTGCAGAAATTGACTGCTTATGATTTACTGAAAGAAAAAAAGCTAAAGTCTCTGATTTCCAATTGCTTTTTAAGGAAGTAGCATATAGAACAACCACTGTTTGTTTTTGTTTCTTCAATCTAAACTTGCTTAGACTTCCAAGAGAGAAAATTTGCTTAATTTAGTTTAAAATTGCTTGTGTGTATTTAAATGTGAAAGCATGAATATGATGTGTGGGTGTGCCTAGGTATGTATAACATTCCTTAAATGTTCTGGTCCCATTGCTAAATCTTTCATTCTGTCAATACATAAGATTTTTTTTAAAAAAGAGTAAGGAGTTTTTAAACAGTGGGCGAAACCTCACAATGTGAATTTAAAAACTTTGAATTATTAGAAATATACTGAGCATTCCCCCCCCACTCCACACACACACAGTCGTACCTTGGTTATTGAACGGAATCCATTCCGGAAGTCTGTTTGACTTCCAAAAACGTTTGACAACCTGCACATAATTGGAAGCTGCAGAAGCTGCGTCAGACGTTCAGCTTCCAAAGAACGTTCTCAAACAGGAACACTCACTTCTGGGTTTGCAGCGTTCAGGAGCCAAAACGTTTGACTCACAAGGCATTCAGGATCCAAGGTACGACTATGTGTCGCACACCCAATGCATTCAGGCAGGTACACAACTAGTAAAATATTGTTGTTAAGAGTATAAGCAATAAATTTGAAAGTGCCTAGTTCATATTTCAGGTTAACTATGACTTGCCTGTACAGTATAGTCAAGACACCTTTTCTCACTCCCAATTTTCACCTATATACAATTGTGATCATCATAGTGGTTTATCTTGTAGGGTTGCTCTAAGAATTATAGCTTGAATGATCCATGAACTAGAGTGCCTTTCTGAATTTTGCTGCCTGGCAAAGTTTTGCAAGACTTCATGGACCACAGTTTTAGGGACCCATATTTGTCAGATCTTAACAGAATCAAAATTAGGTATTTGGTTGGTTAGTTATTTTTATTTGTATTACCGTCACATAGGGGCAGCATGCCCCTTTTTGATGCTTGAGGCAAAAGGGGAACATGCTGCTCCCTGCCACTCACCACCCACCCCCACCTCCTCTCTTACCTGTGTTGTGAAGCGCCAGCAGTGGCCCTGAATTCTGGTGAGATCTTGCAAGATCTAGCCAAAGTCTAATGAGATCTTGTGTGTTCTGTGAGGTCTCGCGAGATTTTGGCAATGCTTTGCAAAATCTTACTGAAAACCAGCACCACTGCCCGTGCCACTTGTCCGCAGGCAGCAGAGGCAGCGGGGCAGGCGGTGGAGGCAAGTGTCAGGGACTAGCAGGACACTGACAAGTCTGCACGGGGGAAGGGGGGGCTGGAGTCTGACTCAAGAGAGGGGTCCAGTGAATTGTGGGGACCTGTACCAGCCGGAGGCAGGGGAAGCTTCAGAGATGGAGTTGGAAGAAGAGGCAGGTCATTCAAGTGAAGGGCTGGGCGCTTCCACACCTTTCCTGCACCACTGTCTCCCAGAACCAGGGAGGGATTGAAGAAGGAAGAGCAGAGGCAGCTTCCACATGGGCATAGTTTCTGGTTGTGTGCGCACAGCCTGTTGGTGGGAGGTGCATAAACTGGTGGAGGAGGAGGGCCCCCTATTGCAGCAACTGCTTCATAGAGCACAGACCTGGAAATAGCTGCCTGGATGCTAGACTGGTGTACATGGGCATTCAAATCTGTAGGAAAAATGGTAACTGTCCACTTTTGACAAGAAAGAGTTATCTATATGCCATATGCATTCCTTTGGCTGGGGAGCACCCATGACAGTGAAGTGGGCATCACCTCTTGGGCTTCTACTACTCAAGACAAAGGTCTCACCCCGCCTCATCAATCAGCCAGGCCTACGATCAGGAATGGTACCAATGAATTTAATCAAAGTTGCACTGTTTTGATTTAAGAGGCCTTCTGTAGACACATTACTTGTACATGGATTTTGTAGAACTGTCAGGAACTAGCTTGGATACAGAAGAATGACAGGAGGAACCAACTGGGCAACCCCCAAGGAAAGAAGGCTCAGAGCCCGGGGAATGGTGGTGGGACAATGATGAGTCATCAGAAGGAGAAGGAGGTGTCTGAAGGTGAAGCGGTAACAGGGCTTAGTGAGCCGGAAGAGTCTGTGGCAGAGAGGAGTCCAGAAGAAGAAGCAAAGGTTGAAGCAAGAGAGTGGGATGATGTCAAGAGCCAAACTACACAGAGCACATAATATATTTGAAAGTATCAAAATGGCCACCTAGTCCAACCCAGTGAAGCAAAGCAGAACCAGCTATTCGCTGCACATTTACCCAGACAGTCTGTGTGAACAGAACCTCAGGTTACAGGTGCACACCTTAAGAACCAAAGGACAGAAGTGAGCTCAGCAGCACGCTAGTTACTCAAGTTTGGGGGAGGATTAGAATTCTTTCAAACTTCAAATATGGGGATCTTTAGGAGAATGCCCAAAATTGATTCATTGTCTCCCTTCCATTGAAAATTGAATTGGATCATACCCATGTCATTCAAGATTGTAACTCTTTTCCGTCTTTATTTGTGTTAGTTCCTGATAAGTTAGGAACAACAGGTTGGAAAGTCCCTTCTTAAACCACCATGAAACAATAGTTAGTACAGTGATAGCAAGATACCCTTCATATATTTATCAGCAGTGAATTCTGTGAGATTCTTTTCTTCCACAAAGAGCCTTCTATAGTACTGTATATTCCTGCGTATATGACTACTTTTAAACCCAGGAAAATCTTCTCAAAAGTCGGGAGTCGTCTTATACACCGGGTCGTATTTCTTATATGGCAAGTATATCCCAAACTCTATATTTTAACTGGAAAAGTTGGGGGTCGTCTTATACGCCCTGTCGTCTTATACGTCGGAATAGGTATATTCAATATACACAATATACAACAGCCTTGTTCATGCAGACATATTTGAGTTATTGAAGCGTTTACAGGAGAGAGGGGCATGGAAAGGTTGGGGAAAATAATAACAAAGAAAGAAGAGAAGTTACTCACTGTAGCCTGCTGCTTTTCTGCCTTCTCAGCTGCCTCATTAAGCTGTTTTTGAAAGGCCTCCTGGAGCGATTTCATTTCTTCCCTAGTTTATCGAAGAGACAAAACACAAACTTCATCTCTATTGTACATGAGGAAAGAATGCTTTTGTTTACCCTCTTTTCATGACAAGGCACTTTTAATTACACAGAATAACCACTGGTTGTGCTTTGTTGGGGTGGCTTATTAATAAAGCCACAGGTGCCCAGTGCACACCAGTGAGGTTCCAAAATGAAAATTCTTTTGTGTCTACTGTATAGAAAACTGTGCAAAATATTATTTATGCATTCTTCATATTCCAATTCACTAACTCTCATTTTCAAAGCAAATTGTTTATACTTAGATCTCCCCCTATGTGCACTCCACCTGCCCCTCAGCAATTGTTTAGAAGGGATGAGTAGGAAAAATGCAGTTGCAAACTCTTAGGGAGACCCATCTTTTCCCCATTATCTTCAGGTAGCAACTGAACTTCAACTGAACATAGGCATCTTAAACAGAAGACCTAATTCTGGCCTCATTGGTCCAGATCCAGTTCTCAGACAGATAAGGTTCCTCAAAGTGAATGACACCTTCGTAGTGGCACTTTTTGACAGCTGTTCTGAGGATTAGACATAGCAGGATCCAAAGAGATAAATCTTCAGGACAGGGAGAATGAACATGTTATGTGAGATATAAAATTATGCTGATGACAGGAGGGGAGAATCTGGTCCTTTTATCTGCCTCTGTTTTGTCCTGATTAATTACACAGAATACAGTTGCTGCTACGTGTAGGTTTTTGTTCATGTAGACACCAGCAGTATTTGAGATTGAGTGAACTGACAGATTTTAAGAAAAGCCCCAGACTACTTCTATGCTTACTTGGGAATAGGGATGAACATATCTACTAATTTTAGTTCCTCACTTTTTCTGTCTTCATTTCTCGGCCTCAGTTGTTGTTTTTAAAAAACATCCTCGTGAAAATCCATCAACATCTTTTGTGCGAAATTTCTCCTGATATACACATTTTTGTAAGCAATTTCGCCTAATATAATGCATTTCTGTATGTTATTTTTATTAATACAGTATATGCATTTTAATGCACACTTTATCCTACTACATGCTTTTTTTCAACATATTATTTAGTCGGATAACTGCATTGGAAAATTCAGAGCTCCGCAAATCGCTGTCTTTCCATTTGTGTATTTTACTTTGGTTTTTTGTTCAAAAGCACTTCAAAGTGCAAGTAGATAGACAGGGATAAAATGGGAAAAGTGCATAAAATAAGAGAAAAGAATTGAAAACCAAGAGAGGGGAAGGAAGTCGTGTTTGGCAGAATGTTAGTATGTATTGGATGATTGTATTATTATTGTAACCGATGTATTAATTTGTAATAGATGGAGTTGTTTGTTTATTGTTATTTTCTTTTTCTGTATTTGGGAAAACAATAAAAAGAATTTGAAAAACAAACAAAAACAAAGTGCAAGTAGTTAAATAGGTACCACTCCGGCAGGAAGGTAAACAACGTTTCCGTGCGCTGCTCTGGTTTCGCCAGAAGCGGCTTAGTCATGCTGGTCACATGACCCGGAAGCTGTCTGCGGACAAACGCTGGCTCCCTCGGCCAGTAAAGCGAGGTGAGCGCCACAACCCCAGAGTCGTCTGTGACTGAACTTAACGGTCAGGGGTCCCTTTACCTTTAACTTTACCTTTAATAAGGTATGTTGATCTTGGAATGTGAACTGAATTGAATGTGTCACTCATGCCAACTTGGGAATAAGCTTCACTGAATGCAGTGGGACTTATTTCTGATTAAACATGCATAGAAGTGCACTGATCATAGTTTAGGTGACAAAGCATGAAGCACAATCCAGATAAAATTAAAGGATGGTTAGGGGTGATTCCCTAGACCAGATAGGTGGACAACTGCACTCTCCTAAAGGAGCAGTAGTTTGGGAGTACTTCTGAATCTACTACTGTCACTGGAGGCACAAGCTGTGGCCCTATATGGACAGGGATAGTGTAGTTTCTATTATCCATGCACTGGTAACCTCCAAATTAGATTGCTGCAATGTGTTATATATGGGACTGTGTTTAAAGGCAGTTCAGAAACCTTAGCTGGCACAGAATTCATTGGCTAGATGGGTTGATTAGGAGTTGAACTATAAAGCCATATGAGCTTCAGGACCCAAATAGTTTAGGGACCACTTTTCCCTGCATGAATTTACCTAGACCCTGGGTTCATAATCTGAGGCTCTTATTCATATGTACTTTGGAGGGAGGTGCAGAGGGTGCAACACAAGAACTTTTATTTTATTTTAGTGGTGGCTCCCCAATTCTGGAATACTGTCCCCCAAAAGATTCACCTGGCTCCATCACTATCAACTTTTTGGCACCTGGCAATGGTTTTTCTGTTCACCCTAGTTGTGCTCTAGCCAGCACAAGAGTCCATCTTTTAGTAGCATGGGGTAGGATTTGTTATTGCAGATGAAGGGTTTCAGCCAATTAATATAACTTCATATTATTGTTGCATTTTAAAATTTTCATCATGTATACTTTTATAACTGCATGTCACTTTGAGACATTTTTGTAGTAAGAGGTGAATAAACACAATAAATAATAATATCAATACTAAACGGCCTCGGCCCAGTCTCCTCCCCCATCGTTCTGCCCGGACACTGAGGTCCAGCGCCGAGGGCCTTCTGGCGGTTCCCTCACTGCAAGAAGCAAAGCTACAGGGAACCAGGCAGAGGGCCTTCTCGGTAGTGGCACCCACCCTGTGGAATGCCCTCCCATCAGATATCAAATAGATAAATAACTACCTGATATTCAGAAGACATCTGACGGCAGCCCTGTTCAGGGAAGTTTTAAATCTGTGACATGTTAATGTATTTTAAATCTTTCTTGGAAGCCACCCAGAGTGGCTGGGGAAACCCAGCCAGATGGGCGGGGTACAAACAATAAATTATTATTATAATATTATTATTAGAAGTATTAGTAATAAATAAATTTATTGAGTGCTGAAGTGAGTGCTGAGTTTGCTAAATCTGATTTACCACAACTGGTGAATATGGGTTGGACACAGATCCAATAAATGTGAATTGAGCTGTGAGCTGTTCCTTAGTTTCAGCTTACCTTCCGTGATTTAGGCTGTTTTACAGCAGCTAGAAGCAGGGCTGACCTTGCAATCCAGATCATAGAAATAGCAAGAATATGAACTAGAGATTAAGGTATGTTGGTTTCCACCCAAGCAGCGGCTCACAACTTTAATACAGACATGCAGCTGAAGAATGACAGGTCCCAGTCTGGGACACAACATTTTGATTGGACAAGTCAGGTATTAAAACTAGGAGCAGCTGTGTATACAGCCAATTAGGGTCAGCACAGTGATTCCTGACAGCTCAATAGGTAAATTGGAGAGCCCTTCTCATTCTGTGTTTTAGAAGATTTATCACAGGGCGCACAAGACAATGTTTCAGGGCTGAGATGTTGTGCATCTGGCAGGAAGTCTTTGATGTGCCATTTAATCTATGTTCCATGGGAGCCAAACATACAAGGAATGTGGCGCATCCCTCACATTAATAACAAGCCAGTTTTCATGTCTTGGCATTTTATCATTCTGAGCATCTTAGAAATGTGTGCTTCCATAAACAGGGAGTGTGAAATCATTAATTGTTATATTATCCACAGAAGTGGTTTCCACAGTGTGTTCTTAGAGTGTCAGAAGAAAAATCAAGAAACAAAAGAAAATGGGCTGCTTCACCGAAAACGCTGCACTGCACGCATCATGCTGTCTGTCTCAGAGAATCAGCACAATGAAGTCAAGCTCTGTAGTGGTTTCCCATGGAAACAATCTTCATGCATTTCAGATGGATTATGACAAGTTTGAAATGAAACTTCGCTTTGGAAAAAAAAACAAAAAAAACAACAACAAATGCTGTCTGTTCATAGTAGTGATAGGAAAACTGCCCTCAGGTCAAATTGCAGTCATTTTGGTGATTATGAACATCTGGAAAGACATTATTTGTTTTTTGAAAGTTTGGTTCCAGCTCACTATGGCAGAGCATCTGCACTGATGCTGTCACATCCTTACACCAAATTGTAATGCCCCCTGGGAAGAGCTGCTTTCAGCATACCATGATGGAGAAATTCACCTGGAAATTCTTATATGCATACAAACAGTCATGGGTTTGAGATGTGCTTTGTAAAATGAGGACAGATGAGAGAAGACAGAAACTTGGAGGCCTGGTTTTGCTTCTGTGTGGCCAGGCATGCTTTTACCATAAGTAAAGTATTCAGCACCATATTTCGAAAGCATCAATTCTTCAGCGATCAGCCTTCTTTATGGTGAGAGCTGGACCATAAAGAAGGCTGATCGCCGAAGAATTGATGCTTTTGGATTATGGTGCTGGAGGAGACTCCTGAAAGTCCCATGAACTGCAAGAAAATCAAACTTATCAATTCTTAAGGAAATCACCCCTGAGTGCTCACTGGAAGGACAGATCCTGAACCTGAGGCTCCAATACTTTGGCCACATCATGAGAAGAGAAGACTCCCTGGAAAAGACCCTGATGTTGGGAAAGATGGAGGGCACAAGGAGAAGGGGACGACAGAGGATGAGATGGTTGGACAGTGTTCTCGAAGCTACGAACATGAGTTTGACCAAACTGTGGGAGGAAGTGGAAGACAGGAGCACTTGGCGTGCTATGGTCCGTGGGGTTACGAAGAGTCAGACATGACTAAATGATTAAACAACAGAAACAACAAAAAGTATTTAGTATGCTTATTTATTCTCATGACACTCTGCAAAGTATGATTTGCAGGAAATAGTGTGAGGCTTTCTCCACAGCTTCCTGCTGAGGCCTAGTAAGATAATTGGCAACCACTTCCTACAAAATTCAAATCTCATTCCATAGCAGTAGAAATTTAGCAACTATTTGCTAAAGAGGTTGAAAATGAGGGTCATTTCAATCCACCCTTAAAAAAAATCCCATGCACATTTAATTAATAGTCAACTTTGTTGCATTTAATGAACTTACCTCAAATGAACACAAGTAGTATATCAATAGAATATCAATTTCTAAATATATAATATTTTATAATAATACATTGGGTTGGATCCAGAGAACAGTGAGTGTGATTGAGCTTTCCTAGTTCGTTCCTCCCACCACCATCATCACTACCACTTCCTACAGCTCCCAAAAATATCTGCTCCGGAGGGTTGAGGGACCTTCTGGAACAGTACACAGGGAGGACAAGGATGCACTGAGACAGGGAAAGCAGAAGGATTTGGCAGATCTACCATGCAGAAGTGTGATTCCATTTCTGTTGGCCAGTATAAATAAATTGTCACAGGGATTCGTTCCTGTATCTGTCTCTTATTGTTATATGGCCTTCTGATGGTTACTATCAAGTGATTGCTCCCCAAGGATCTGATAGTACCCAATTCTTAAATGATGGGACCAATTCTCATGTGACATAAAAATCAAATACATCATTTTGTTTTTGTAAGAACAAGATAGCTCAATATTGTTGGATGTTTCAAAACCCAACAATATATTGAGTTCAAATGAGGGTAGGAGATCTCTGGAAGAAGGGACGTACAACCAGAACCTATTATTTCAGGTGAAGTAGGGATTATTTAACTTCTTGTCGAGATATGCAGTGCAATTTATGCATGCCCTACTCAAACGTAACTCCCACCGAGTTCCATGGGATTTACTCCCACTTAAATGTGTATAGGAGTGTACCCCCATCTAAACTGAAGCTGGTTTCCCCCTGTTGGAAACAATGGAGGAGAAAGTCTCTCTCCCACCCTGTGATGTATTGTGCCCTGGCAAATTTCACACACAAAACTTCCATTAAGATTAGAGTATATCTTATACCAGGTCATACCATTGGTCCATCTAGCTCAGTATTGTCTGTAATGACCGGCAGCTACTCTCCAGGGTTTCAGACAGGAATCTTTCCAGCCCTACCTGGAGAGGCTGAGGTTTCAACATGGCACATTCTGCAGACAAAGCAGTTGTTCTATGACCAAGCTACAATCCTTCTCCCTAAGTGTACATTTTTGTTTCTTGCTAATCAAAATATCAAGGCGATGTTTCAGGTCAGTTTGCTCCTTCTGTATGGTTCAGTTTTGCCATGATAGGAAAAGTTGAGAATTCATTGTACTTTGCAATACGTGTGAAGGAAGGCAGATAAATGTTGACTCGTACCTTTGTTTTTGGCCTAATTCCAAGAGTTTCTGTACATCAGTTTTAGCAGATGCCTCATCGTTTTTCAAAGACTGAGAACAAAGGGAAGAAACAATATGTTATCAAGAGCTCTTTACCATTTTTACCATAGTAAAATTATTAATGGTGCCCCTTTTGATAAAATGGTTTCTGTGAATAGCATATTTTAAGCCAAGAACAAATGGAAATGCAAACAGCTTTGTTCATCTGCTGCAGGGCCTTACAACATTCCCACACTTCTTTTGATTGAAACCTTAATTATCGTAAAAAAGCCACCATAGGCCCAACATCTCTATTTATCCCTCTGTAATTATGCCAAGATGAACTGCTGCCTAACATGAAGGTCGTTGACAGATTCAAATGTAATCTTCATTTCATGGAGCTGGTCATTTTTATCCTATCCACATATAAAAAAATAGCCATGAGAGATGGGTGGATATATTTCTTACCCATGCCAATTTTGCCTACGTTCATTCATAAGTCTGCTCCATCCCATTTCTTTATTGATTCATGAAGAATCAAGAGGAACTACTGTTTTTTTGTTGTTAGATGTGAACTGCTCCTTTCTCTCTAGTTAAAACTAGGTCAGCAATGATTCTTCAACATCAACTTGGTTGGTTGGACTGGTCATGTTGTGCGGATGCCTGATCATCGTCTTCTAAAGCAACTACTCTATTCTGAACTTAAAAATGGAAAGTGTAATGCTGGTGGTCAACAAAAGAAGCTTAAAGACTGTCTCAAGGCAAATAAAAAAAAAGTAGTATAAACACTAACAACTGGGAAACACTGGCCTGCGAGCACTCCAGTTGGAAAACAGCCTTTACCAAAGGTGTCGTGGGCTTTGAAGACACTCGAACTCAGAACGCAAGGGAGAAATGTGCTAAGAGGGAGGCACGCTTGGCAAATGCACACCATGATCAACTCCTGCCCAGAAAACAATGTCCCCACTGTGGAAGGACGTGTGGATCCACAATTGGCCTCCACAGTCACTTAAGAGGACTCATGATTAAAACCATGTTTATGGAAGACAATCTTACTCGGCTACGAGTGATCGCCAAAGAAGAAGAAAAAGAAGAAGACCCCATATTTCATCACTCAAGCCATTGTCATGGATGTAGGAAGGAAAGGACCAGCCTTCTTCACTAGATCACCAGGTTGTAGAAGCTGTAACAGTGCAGACGAGTTTTGGTAATGAGTAGGGAAAATTTGGGAAAATATTTGCCATGTGTGAGTTGTGAAGAAGTGGTGGTGCCAGGCAGGAGTGTATAGCAAGAAGGGAAGGGCAATAGAAGAGGGAAGGGCCAGAGTCCATTTCTCTCATCCAAATCCCCACAATCTGGCTGTGAAGTTCCATGGCTATTTTCCTAGTATATTAATCACAAAATGATTGCATTAGTAAATGGAGTGAATGATGGCTACATATCCTGGGGCAGGTGGGGAGGATGAAGATTCGTACCTGGAGGTTTACTTTAATTCCTTCAAGTTCTCTGGATGTCTTTGACAGCTGGCGGAGAATGTTGCTCCTTTCCTTAAAGACTTCTTTAAGTTGTCTTTCCAGTTCTTCGTAGCCCTGTCTAACCCAGAAAGAACATCAGTGAGATCCTCTCAGAGCAACTGAAACAAACAAAGCTTGAAATCAGAGATCCAGCTTATTACATTTGCATTCAGACAGAAGCAGGATCCATTAGTGACAGGAAAGAGCTCATTTCTGTCATCCTCTCATAGCCTCTCACCATGTCAAGCATGTCAGAGTCATTCAGGTCTAGAAAATGAACTGCTTCATTTGAGTCTGCAGGATTGTCCTATGACCCAGTTTTCTGGGGTTTGCCCAGTAGGAGGCAAAGTGTGCTGCCAGTATTCTGCTCAGTCATTTAGAGAGAAAGGTGCATATACCCACATTTCATTGTTAATGAGGGAAAACACAGATAGAGTTGACATGTACATAAAATATTACTCAATGTGATACGAAAAGACAAGAGTTGAACATCATGTGTCTGGATAAAGAAAGTCCAGGTTCCTTTTGGAACTATTCCCCCCCCCTTCCCCTGGGTGGAATTGAGCTCTCACATAGAATATAAAGGTTATGAAAATAAAGAAATGCATAAAAAATAAAGTACCATGTAGATGTTTAACAACACTACCAAAAATATAGTATGCCACCTAGTATTGAGCATCACTGTCTTACTGCTGACTTAACTAGTTAATGATTTATACAATAATCTCCAGCCTATACTCTGCGATACCTACATGGCACCATAAAAAAATTCCTTCAGTAGCACCTTAAAGACCAACTAAGTTTATATTTTGGTATGAGCTTTCGTGTGCATGCACACTTCTTCAGATACATGGCACCAGCAAACCTATCCTTCATTTCCACAAAGGAGGTCAATAGCAAAGAGTTGAGTTTCCTTTTTTTTTGAAATGTTAATCCAAAGTGAAAACCCACAGCACAACACTTGTCTGAGTCTGGAGCCAGAGAAAACCAATAACCATGTGCATTGCCGAGAAATAAAGCAAATTATATTTCGAAGCCATGAAAGAAAACACAGGGCAAGGGGGAATGGATCAGCAGGGAGCCAGTAACCAAAAGTGAGTGAATATCCTTTGTACTGCAGGATCAATAGCTACTTCCTGTAACCCTGTTGTTCACCTGAATGTTGTCTAATGATGTCATTTAAAACAACTCTTGACTAAAAGAACAGTCATTCAAACAATATATACCCTTTGTGAATTCTATAAATGGCAACTGAATGTTATGTAGTTCCACTGTCCTCCATGCAACTCAGCTGAATCCAAGTTGGACCAATCAATGAATTTTTATTATCAGCTTTTGCCTGACATCTCAGAACCATTTACTATATCACTTTTAGAAAATATAAATTCGTGGGGAAACCTCTAGAGCTGGTGTACATGAGCACTGCACCCTGTCTCAATCTAGCAGTAGCTGCACATCATTACACAGCTCCTGAGTCAGATTAACTGTGTGACAGGATCCATGGTGAGGGGGGGTCTGGAGCTCACCAAAATACAACTGAGTTCAATAAGGGCTCAGCTGCCCTAAGAAGCGAATTGGGTCCTACATAAGGATTCTGTAGGAAGTAATCCCTAGAAAGATGCTCAGGGTTTCCTCTCGAAGCCAGAAAGTTAGAAAAGGCCTACATTGAAGCAAAAGCACAGTGGTACCTCAGGTTAAAAACACCTCGGGTTACAAACACTTCAGGCTACAGACTCTGCTTCTTGGGTTAAGAACTTTACCTCAGGATGGGAACAGAAATCGTGCTCCGGCGGCACGGCAGCAGCTGGAGGCCCCATTAGCTAAAGTGGTACCTCAGGTTAAGAACGGTTTCAGGTTAAGAACGGACCTCCAGAACTAATTAAGTTCTTAACCAGAGGTACCACTGTACAGTCTTTGAATAGAATAACAACAACAACATTGAACTTTTAAATGTAAAGGCCATAAAATGGGATGAGTGAGTGGGTGGCTGCGGTCTTGTGATCCAAGTGGTGTCATGTTAATTAACTGTCCAATGGGTGTCTGTTATACACATCCAACCTTATTTTCCACAGCACTTACTTCAACAAGAAACAATTTTCCCCAAGCCAAATGCTTAGATTATAGCTTGTGGAGGAGACTGAGATGCACTGGTAGCTCCTGCTAGACGAGGCAATTTAAACTCATTTCTTTCTCCTCACTACTGCCCCAAGCACCGATTGGGGAAGGTCATTTGACTAGCCTGATCAGCGTGTGGGGGTGGGGTGGGGGTGTTTGTGTGGCACAGAGGGTTTCAAGGGGAAGGAGGAATCAGCTGGATTTGACTCTCTTCTTCTAGCAGCAGGAGAGTTCTGTGTACAGAGCTCAACCCATATGTAGTTTAGAACCAGCCCCAAATAACTGCATTTCAAGATCAGGCAAAATGTAACCTCCCCTACGACTTACTCATGAGGTAGGGGGTTATCTTGAGTCCCCACAACCAAGCAACAAACTTAAACTCACAGTGCAATTGAAAGCCTGCATGAAAAGGTCATTAGCATCCATAACAGCGCAAGTTTCTAAGTACTCTTTTGTGTTCTGAAGTTATCTGTGATTAAACAATCCTTGAATATAATTTAGTCTGATCTTTCTTTGTTTCCTTTGTACAAGAGATGACAAGACACTCTGTGACACTGTCTATATTTATGTACTTAGTAACATTATTCTTCATGTTGCCAGTGCTGCAGACATGAGTCACACGAAGAAGTGTCTCCTTCCTTGTGAGTCAAAGGCAAGCTGCATTCCAACATTTATTAGCATGGGATTTTCTACATATTTGAGATTCAGCTCATTGCTTTGAAACCAGAGATAAACCATTGGGGAAGAACTATATCTCAGCAGAAGGGCACATACTATGCAAATAGAAAGTCCCAACCTCAGTCCCTGGCATCATGAGACCATGCACATTGCAGAGACACCTTTCCCGCAACGTGCATGCTTCTAACTAGAGATACCCACCAGAATAGCCTATACCGTGCTAGGTGGACAAATAGACCTGATAGAAGGTACCTTCCTATGTTCCTGCCAAATACTAACACTATCAACTACTCACACATCTTTGGATAAGAGGTGCATTAATCCATAGCAATGTGAGCTGGAGCTTTTTCAGTCCTGGCCCGTCAATCTACACAGTCATTTATAATCATGGCCTCCATGCTCTTGTGTTCTGAGCATAGCAGAATGACCTGAGACATATCAGTGATTAGCCAGGCACTACTTACAGTTATAACTGTATGGAAAAATCCATAAATCTTATAATGGACTGCAGGGGGGCAGTAACCAAGGTTTAGAGCAGGCATGGCCCTCCAGATGTTTTGGGACTACAATTCCCATCATCCCTGAACACTGTGGGCTGATTGACATCCTATCCCAAATATGCTATACAGATCTTGTTTACTATGAACCACTTTGAGAGACAAGTAAACTTGGGTTGGTTACTTGAATTACTATACTATTGCATGAGAATTGCTCTGAAGGCTTAAAGTGCTGCAAATAAATATATTTACCAATTCTTCAGATATTCTTCAGATACTTCTTCAGATATCTGAAGAAGTGTGCATGCACACAAAAGCTCATACCAATGACAAACTTAGTTGGTCTCTAAGGTGCTACTGAAAGGATTTTTTTTCATTATTTTACTCTGGAATACTAAGTCTGTTCCTGCAGATTTGCTCCCACAGTTCAGACTGAAAAGGCTTTATGCAACTCCTTCCTGTTGTTGCTGTTGTTGTTCTCACAGTGGCATTCGATTAGCAAAAGATGTTATTTCTCAGTGCTCCCTTGGCAGTGCCAACTTTCTTAGATGTTTGTGACATCTGTGGGAAACAGAGTTTTGTGTGTTTCTCCAGCTACGTAAGCTGCTCTTTGCTATTCACATAAAACTTGAGCGCTTCTGCTTGATCTTAAAAGGGGGGGGGGCAGTTGGACTCCTGTAAAATGTGTATTGCTGCTAAATAATTCACAAGTTAGTCTAATAAAACGGTGTTAACCAAATGGTGGATTTCAGCTTGAAATCAAAGATGTTCCCTAGCCTTTCCGAGTTGCACTGCCTCACGATAAATTATTGATGTGATCATTACTAATACCACATTTTTTAATGCTCACCCTGTTGCAATTTTTCAGCCTCACTTTCCTTATTGACTTGACTCGTCAAGGCAACTCGGCATGTCAGCACCACTACATCCTGAGTTGCACAGAGGCTGCACCCACAGTTCATGAATGATGCAGGCCAATCTCGGAACCCTGCATGGACTGAGAACATGGCTTGTAACACACCCAACACTTTCCTGCAGGTGGACATCACAGGAGAAGATGGTGAGAACCATGAAAAGGGAGAGCAGAGACCTTAAAGATGCTCATCAACAGTGAACAACTGGGCAGGAGACTGAGCAGGTATCAAGACCACCTGGTCAATCATCTGGAAATGTGTTGTGTTTCTATTAAAACTATAGTAATTACAGGCAGCAACCATTTTAGGCATGTCTGATATATGCACGATTGCAACTGCACACTTCACACCGAACCCAGAAGGGACACAAAAACATCACAAAAGGGGGCAGGGCAGAACAGGGTCTTTGCAGGCTTTTTCAGTTGTGCTTCAAATATATGTGATTTCACTTAAACATGCATAACCTTGAAACATAACCCCTGCATAAATTGTGCATTGTCAGTAATTCTAAATCTGAATATATACAAATAAATGAGTAATTTGCAAATTTAAAGCAAACTCTTTCTTGGCAATGCAACATTAGAAAGAGCTGTTCTTCAGGGATATATATTTGAAGCAGCAGTGAGTTGTGGTGGGATGGAGCTGTTGAGCCATCCTTCTCATACAGGCATCCCTGCAGCTTGTCTGGATGGAGTATGGCAGCACTGAAGACTGGGTCACATGGTTGCACCAGCAGAACTGTCGCCACCAGTTGGGTGCTTCTGCTGGACAAGGGCACACACATGGCCCAGACCTTGCTGCCACCCACATCATCCAGGTAAACAACAGTGTGCTGGTTTTATGATGGTGGCTCCACCCCATCACACAGAATCATAGAACTGTAAAGCTGGAAGAGACCCCATGGATCTTCTAGTCCAGACCCTGCAATGCAAGAATCACAATTAAAGCATCCCTGTCAGATGGCCATGGTTCACCTCTGATATGGGGTTTAGTGAGCTTTGCCTTTGGATTTCAGAGTAGCACAAACTCTCTGTGCCACAATGCCCTTTTCTTGCTTCTCTGAAAACCTACCCTTAGTGAGTGTGCAGAACCCCTTGCAAACTACAGGAATGTTTCTGCTAGGAAGTTTCTATTGTACATTTCTGCTTTAGGGCCAATGAAAGCCTGAGGATGAGTACCTCCTCTTCATACCCTTGATCGCTGTAAGCTGGATTGGTGATTTTCAAGGTCATCTAGATCCTTTGTAAGGAACTAGAAAACTTAGCAAACTTTGCCCAGGGAACTGAGTGCTGGGAATTTTATGTTGCTAAGGGTTGGGGCCTAATAATGTCTTATGTTAAGGAGAAAGCTTCCTCTTCCCAGGAGGCAGGTTTTGGGAAAAGGGAGGACAAGTGAGAGGATTTGGAATGGATCTGAGCTAGAGTTCAATAGGCCCCAGGTCTCCAATGTCCCCAAGAAAAAGCCAAAAGCCTGGAATGGGACAATTTTTACAATGCGCTTATTTGAGCCCAGTCCAACTGAAACTAAATTAGTTAATTTAGAAGGACATATTCCAAATCTAGACGGGGTGTTAATTTGTTGTTACATCAGAGAGAGATGTTTAAGTTCATTAGCAACTATGATTAGATGCCATCTGTAAATACAATATCAGGCAGAATTCACAGTTTCGACATTTTAGCATTGTTTGGTATATATAAATAATATAAGCATGCTAGAGCACTCTCTAGCATGATGCAAACAGAATAATTTGCAATGCTAATTACCCTAATTTGCATAGGAAATTTTCCAATCCAAAATTTCCCAGAAAACCCACACCATTAGTTTAAGAGAAGTATAACTTTACCTAGTTTTATGAATAACAAAGCTATGACGTAAACATTATGCAGGATCTGGGACTGAATTTACATCTCTAATTTACCTTCCTGTCATCAAACAAGAGAGTGTGTGAAGGATTAAGGTGGTATATTATCATTTAATTTAGAAAGATTTATAATCCACTTAATAATAGAGCTCTCTAAGCCTTGCCCATAGTAAAATTGTAGATAAAATGCAGCTAATATCCACCAAAATATTAAAAACAAATTTTGTGTCTCTGTGTGTTTGTGTGTCTTTAAAACACAGTTAAAAACACTGTTTTTAACACTGTTTAAAACTTTTAAAGGAGTATATGTGGCTATAGTATATGTCTGGGTAGGCTTGTTGAAATACAAACCTTTTCAGCAAATACAAACCTTTTCAAGTTCTGCTGAGTGAAGTGGTTAAGTAGGCACATATTGGGCAAGGCGTTCTCTTAAGTTAGCCAGCCCCAAGCCCTTATGGGCTTCATATACCAAAAATATAAAAAGCAGAAAGTGACTAGTAGGGCGATATTATATGTATATATATTCAGAAGAAAGTCCCATTGAGTTCTGCAGGACTTACTTCCAGGTACCCATGTTCAGGATTGCAGTATATGCTATTTAGTTATTGCTTTTATGGGATGTTAAATTGGCTACTCTTGTAGAAAACAGCAGGAATAAGTCAGAGAAGTTAGATGTAAACAGTCAAAGCAGAATGTATCCACAACAACAGCATTGATCCAGCCATCCAGCTGCAGTCTTTCTGCAAACAGCTGGATAATCTAATGTGGCATCAGTTAGAATCTTATCGTGCAAAATCAGAGAGAGACACATGACCATGCTGAAAAAGTATAAAGCACAAGAAGAGGCTAATATAGGCAGGAAGTTTAAATTTAATCTGTAAAGCCTTCATCACGCTGGATTTCATGTATGAGTTCACTGCTGCTAATTTTAGCCATTGAGCCGTGAACCCCAATAACTTTCACAGGTTCCCAGGATAGATGTACTTCATTTTCTTCAATAATCTCATTTCTCCAAGGCCTTTGGATAAATGAAGGCTGAGTTGTATTTCTCCTGCATGCAGTCTCAGCAGGTTACTGCATGCAATAAGAAGAGCTGTACTGTGATCATGTGCAATCATTTTTAAAGGGTTTGAATTACTATCAGATTTTGCAAGCATCTTTACAAATAATTGTCAGATTTATCTACAGAGTACAATGGCAATGTAAGATGCCATGGATGTCTTTTTTCCTAGATCTGATTATGTTTTCCAAGAGGTATATTTATCAACCGTTAGAAGACAAGAAAGTGATTCGAGTCTACTCCCCAAGTGGTAATACCCTGTTAAAAAAAACATTTATTTTTTAAGATTTGATTAGAAGTGATCCGCTGTTACCAAAAAGCTCTAGAAGTCTTGATTATTTTTACATGTTCCTGAGTTGAATGGGGCAATTAGTTCCTTTGTAATAGAAGTATATGTCACCTTTTATATAACTTTGCTAGAAACAGACAATTATTCCCTTTGTATTGTGCAATGTTTTTGTCATTCAGGTTTGAGAATTATTTGATGGCACATTTTCTCTAGCACTTCCTTTGGGCCATCCATAAAGATCATGTTCTTAGAATCTTATTCTCAACAAGATATTTATATATATTTCAAAGCAAAGTATTATTGCATGGAATTCATCATTGAGGGTAAGATATCCCTTAAACAATGGGTGATTTGTGCCTCTATCTCTTTAGTTGGGTCTTTACCTAGCCCTTTGAACGGTACCATCATGAAAACAAGTAGTCAGGGCATCTTGTTCAGATAATGTATTACATTCAAATATCATTGAGAATGGAGAGACAGACTGATGCTCTATTTTGCTGATCTTCTTCTTTGGCGAGCACTTGAGATCGTCTTCCATGAACACAGTCTTAATAGTGAGTCCGTAAGTGACTGTGGACAATAATAAGAATAAGAATAAGAATAATAAGAATAATAAGAATAATTTATACCCCGCCCATCTGGCCGGGTTCCCCCAGCCACTCTGGGCGGCTTCCAACAAAACGGAAATTCTAAAATACAGAAATCCATCAAACATTAAAAGCTTCCCTAAACAGGGCTGCCTTGAGATGCCTTATAAAGGTCTGGTAATTGTTGTTCTCTTTGACCTCTAGTGGGAGGGCATTCCACAGGGTGGGTGCCACTACCGAGAAGGCCCTCTGCCTGGTTCCCTGTAACTTGGCTTCTCGTAGTGAGGGAACCGCCAGAAGGCCCTTGATGGTATCTCTGAAAATTTTTACACATCACTTGGGCAGACGGGCGAAGAATTGTCAGTGTACTGGAAGAAGCAAAGATGACCAGTGTCAAAGCAATGATTCTTCAACATTAACTACATTGGACTGGTCATGTTGTTCAGATGCCTGATAATTGTCTTCCAAAGCAACTGCTCTGTTCCCAGCTTAAGAATGAAAAGCAAAATACTGGTGGACAACTAAAGAGGTTTAAAGATGCTCTCAAGGCAAATCTTTAAAAATGTAGTATAAGCACTGATAATTGGGAAACACTGGCCTCTGAGCGCTCCAATTGGAGAATGGCTTTTACCAAAGGTGTCATGGATTTTGCAAATATATCACTATGGTAAACTGTCATTTTTGACGTACCTTAACAAAATAAATCACATGGATGCTGTACTTCTCAGGAGTCAGCTTTTCCCTAGGAAAAGAGGGTGTCCAAATACTTCTGATATCGGATTTTAAATAAATAAAATAAATAAAGCCTAGTGGATAACAATCTGAACAATTTTTATCATTTGGTCTCTCAAAAGAGAGTTTCCATTTTGTAAGGCAATGGGTTGGATCCAGATTTAAAGGAGACCCACTGGAATCAATGGAACTACTATAAACAGGATTCGGTCTAGATCTAACCAATGACAAGTTAACAAATTTGAATAAACAAATCTATGCAAAAGCCTTTGACTGTGTCGACCACAGCAGACTATGGCAAGTTCTTAAAGAAATGGGAGTGCCTGATCACCTCATCTGTCTCCTGAGAAATCTTTATGTGGGACAAGAAGCTACAGTTAGAACTGGATATGGAACAACTGATTGGTTCAAAATTGGGAAAGGAGTACAACAAGGTTGTATATTGTCTCCCTGCTTATTTAACTTATATGCAGAATTCATCATGCAAAAGGCTGGACTAGATGAATCCCAAGCCGGAATTAAGATTGCCGGAAGAAATATCAACAACCTCAGATATGCAGATGACACAACCTTGATGGCAGAAAATGAGGAGGAATTAAAGAACCTTTTAATGAGGGTGAAAGAGGAGAACACAAAATATGGTCTGAAGCTCAACATCAAAAAAACCAAGATCATGGCCACTGGTCCCGTCACCTCCTGGCAAATAGAAGGGGAAGAAATGGAGGCAGTGAGAGATTTTACTTTCTTGGGCTCCTTGATCACTGCAGATGGTGACAGCAGTCACGAAATTAAAAGACACCTGCTTCTTGGGAGAAAAGCAATGACAAACCTAGACAGCATCATAAAAAGCAGAGACATCACCTTGCCGACAAAGGTCCGTATAGTTAAAGCTATGGTTTTCCCAGTAGTGATGTATGGAAGTGAGAGCTGGACCATAAAGAAGGCTGATCGCCGAAGAATTGATGCTTTTGAATTATGGTGCTGGAGGAGACTCTTGAAAGTCCCATGTACTGCAAGAAGATCAAACTTATCCATTCTCAAGGAAATCAGCCCTGAGTGCTCACTGGAAGGACAGATCCTGAACCTGAGGCTCCAATACGTTGGCCACCTCGTGAGAAGAGAAGACTCCCTGGAAAAGACCCTGATGTTGGGAAAGATTGAGGGCACTAGGAGAAGGGGACGACAGAGGACAAGATGGTTGGACAGTGTTCTCGAAGCTACGAACATGAGTTTGACCAAACTGCGGGAGGCAGTGCAAGACAGGAGTGCCTGGCGTGCTATGGTCCGTGGGGTCACGAAGAGTCGGACACGACTAAACGACTAAACAACAACAACAACAACGCCTCTTTGTGTTAGAATGGCATTTTACTATTCTCCCCCCCCCCCATTACCTAAGGCAGACTGAGGCAAGCCATCAGAAATGAAATAGACTTTTAAAAAGAGATGTAATAAAGACTTGGCTTTCACCAGTTTAGGCTATAAACCTTTTGTTAATCTATCCATAACAGCTTTCTGCCCTCCAAATTAGCAGCACAATAATTCTCTGCCCATGGTCAGAGCTCTGTCCCTGACAGGAGATCTGTGCAGCAATTAAGTGATCTTTGGTTGGGTACACACAGTGTCACATGTTAATTCCACTGCACCTTGTGCAAATTCTAATAGTGAACCAGGTATCTTGGACCTCCCTAACGTTGCACACACAACCAATTCATGCTTGAAGCTTGGAGAAACCTATCTGAACAACTCTGAAGAGCTAGATGATTGGATCCCTCAAAGTGAACTGTGCACAGATATCTCATTCCAAGCAAAGGTGAAACATTTCACAGTAGCACTAAATGCACCTGTCTGAAGGCTGCAGGGGAAAGAGATGTGTCTAGAGCCCCATTACCACTGTTGTGCATGATGAAGAGGGTTGACCACGCTCTACCCAATCCTACACATAAATTTTACAGTCACAGTGGACAGCAGTAAAGCAAGATGTGCATCTTGAATAAACTTAGAGCACTCAGCCCTATCAGTATAGAACAATGCCATCAAATGTAGCCACTCTGCTCCACTAGGGTATGGGTGAGTTTGTTGCTTTAGGATTATAGTCTGATCCCACATCTCATTAAGGCAGAATATTGATGTGAGAGGCTTGTGGCTCCCCTTTGCTGCACAACTGCACTGCATTTTTTGGCACCTTTAATCAAAGTTAAGTGAAGGAGACTTTACATTTAGTGACAACAGCCTACCCCAATCTTTTTGTTTCCTTTCAGTCATGGATTAATGAAGAGGCTGTCAAGTTTTGTGATAGATGTTGGTGCATTAGAGTGACAGTTGTTCATTGGGCTTTCCTGCAAAACTGCACTTTGACTGATGGAGAGAACACAATTGTTCTAAGGCACATGAAAGAACAGCTGATTCCAGAATATGTCCATAGCTTATAGGTGGCAGTTACCTCATCTAAATCAGAAAGTGGATTTTCCATGGCAATAAAAAAAACCCTATATAATGAAATATACATATTAAAGAATGAAATACTAGCCAGAAAAAGTATGAACAACTGTTCAAGGGTATATATTTAAAGGGAGTTATGCATAACAACAAAACCCACTCAGCACTTATACATTGCTAGCTCTGCAAAATCATTAGATAATTAAACCTTACAGGAATCCTATGAGACCACTGAGTAAATGGTGTTCTCAGTAATACCACCTCAGCATGTTTTGATTGCCACTGTTTAAACTGCCAATAAAATGGGTATGCAAAACCCTCATGAGTCAATGCTTCAACAGGTTCATAAGCATTTGTTAGCACCTAGAGGATTTTAAAAGAAACATGTTTCTATCCCTCATGGTTGTTGCAAAAAGAAAAGAGACACATTTTCTCCCTCTGAGGAATGCTCCTAGCTGTAATATTTAGACAGTAAAGTGTTGATTAATGGATTTCTACTTTGTCAATCTACTGCTTATAAGGACAACATCCAGCTTTTAGTACTGAAGAGCAATGGGCACATTCCTTACTCTTAGGATGTTTAAACCAGGTGTGGATGCTCTTGGACACAAAGTTCCATCATCCCTAATCATTGGCTATGCTGGTTGAAATTGACGGGAGATACGTAGACTTCAACAATGTTTGGAGGGTCACAGGTTCCAAATTCCTGATTAGAATTATACAGTTCTCTCTTTTTCCTCCTCTCTCTAAATATAGTGAGTACAATGGACATGTATGCTAAAACCTACAATGGGTTAGGAAGCGTTTGCATTTTGAGGAACTCCACAATATCGTGAAGAAGAAGAAGAAGAAGAAGAAGAAGAAGAAGAAGAAGAAGAAGAAGAAGAAGAAGAAGAAGAAGAAGAAGAAGAGTAGTTTGGATTTGACATCCAACTTTATCACTACCTGAAGGAGTCTCAAAGCGGCTAACATTCTCCTTTCCCTTCCTCTCCCACAACAAACACTCTGTGAGGTGAGTAGGGCTGAGAGACTTCAGAGAAGTGTGACTAGCTCAAGGTCACCCAGCAACTGCATGTGGAGGAGCGGAGACACGAACAGAACTTAAGCATTGCCTTACTAGAGCAAAGCAAAGTTTTTCTAGTCCAGCATTTTGTCTCCCGAGGTGGCCAAATTCTGAAAGCAGAAACATGCTGCCTGTCACCCACTGTTCATCCTGAAGTGCTATTCAGGTTCCATTTGATGTCTATTTCATATCCCACATGAGAAAACCCAAATTGCTGTTTGTTCTGATTCAGTGCCTGTTTTCTGGGGAGAGGGAGCAGCGAGACAAGAGGAAGTGTGAATGAGCCCTAAGTATAGAAATTGTCTCCTGTAACTGTTGTAGTTGAAGACATGTGTGAAATAAATTTAAGTACATGGTTAAGAAACACATGACCCTCCAGATTTGGGGTGTCATTGGGTGTCACTGCCAGATAAGTGAGTACAGCCATTCTGTCTACTCAGAAGTAAGTTCCATTGAATTCAAAAGCACTTGTTCTCAGAAGTGTGTACAGAATTGCAGTCTCAACAGCTGAAAAACTATATTGAACTTCTATAGTGAAGCTTTGCTGGCTCTGCCCGTGATTAAGAACTGGTAAAAATGGCTGGTTGATCCACACAGAACAGTGCAGAATTTATTTTATAATTATGGGACTTCCCTGCAGCTTTTAAACAGTTTGTGCATTTGTATAATTGCACATTCTTATTGATTTGAAAACCAGAGTTCTAGTATATTGTTTTTAATTTTACTGTGTGCATCTAGATTATGTGTCCCTCAACAAAATTCTTTTCTTTTGTGATATGGAATTAGGATTGTTAGATTCATGTATTTTTTTATTGATTTAACTTTATATATCTAAGTACATTTATATCCTACAGTTCTAGTTAAGTCAAAGAGACATCAAAGAGACTGCTGACACGTAGGTACAACAGCAAAAGTAATGATTGTTCCAATGTGGGGAAAATCCTTCTTTTGGTCATTGATCTTGTAACTGAAATCAAATATCCAGAAAACATTCGGAATCTTTTATTTTTATTTTATTTTGCAGTTATTAGTCTTCTTTTGCTTAATGGTAAAATATATGTTTTAATAACAAGGAATGTGAGATATCTGGATATTGCAGAATGTATGAATAATGCATTTGGAGAAGGGAAAACAAGTTTAATAACCTGAGTCAGGCACTGCAGTTTTAAGCATCCTCTTTTATCTGATTTAATGAAAACGAATTATGTTTGCGAATGATAGGAACAAATCTTTGTTTACACAATACTATTTTTTAATATAAAAATATTCTAAGCAAGGTGTGTATTAATCGGGGGAAAGCTTATGAGGCAGTCACCTGGGGTTAATTGCTACTTAATGTGCACTGCATTAGTCATGTCATTTTCATCTTCTGTAAATGGAGTTAATTTGTTTAGATGCACATAATGTGATATCTGATCCAAGGACCTTTTTTTGCAGATGGAAGCACAGCAACACCTGAATACTTGCCTCTCATCTCTTTTAGAGGCACTGAGGCAAATTGTGATCTTAATAATAACATATGACATCAGTCAAGGCACCTCAGAGATTACACAGTTATGAATGTGATCCATTATGCATTATGAATAAAGAATACTCTTTGCCTCTAACTAGAATGAGAGGGAAAGGGAAATTCAATGAGAAATCTAGGTAGGGAAGCACGCTATTATGGAGAAGAGGTGAACAATGTACAAAAGAAGCCTAAGACCAACAGACCCATGAAAGGTCAGAAATGTCCGGGAAGTGTTTGGACTAAAATTATAATGCCGAATTTTAAGTAACTTGTTTCCAAATGTTAGGATGATAAACCAGTCTACCAGTTTCCAAAAGAAATGTCACAAATCCCATTCCTTTACATCTGGAGCATGGGCGTACCCAGCATGGGGCAGGGGGGCAGCTGCCCCCCCTAGAAGCAGGGCAGCTGGAGAGGACAGGCAGGGACGCTGCCTGCTGTGTTCTGCCTCAGCCTGCTTGGCTGAAGTGAAATGGCAGCAGTGGCAGCAAAGCTGCCTTCGTCGAGGGAAACCTGGACCTGGACCTGGGCTAACTTCAGCCCACACTCTTTCAAGTCACAGCGAGCACAGCACAGAAAGTGCTGCCCCACAATGCTCCACAGCACATGCAAATGAAGTGCCGTGGAGCATTGTGGGGCAGCACTTTCTGTGCTGTGCTCGCTGTGACTTGAAAGAGTGTGGGCTGAAGTTAGCCCAGGTCCAGGTCCAGGTTTCCTTCAACGGAGGCAGCTTTGCTGCTGCTGCCTCGTTTTAGTCACTGCTGCCATTAAAGGAGCGGGTGAGGCAGGAGTGCAAGTGCTGGTGGATCCGTGTGCTGCCTTGGAAATGGCCCCCTTTCTTCTGGGGGGCGTGGATGTTGACCATGCCTCCTGGAGGGATCCTGGCCATGTCATTGCCAGCCAACCAATTGGGTGGCTGGGAGGCGTGGCTGGGGGTGCGACTGGTGTGCCCCCATCTAGTTTTGATCCTGGGTACGCCCCATAGCTGCCAAGTTATCCCTTTTTTACAGGGATTTTCCCTTATGCTGAATAGACTTCCTTGCGGGAAAAGGGAAAACTTGGCAGCTATGGTACGCCCATGATCTGGAGCAGGGGTTCCCAACAAAATTTTCTTGAGGACCCCTCATCGAGCCGCTATTGTGACAAGGACCCCCATTAATTCCTAATCCTAAATCTAATTCCTAATTCCTAATCAAATTTTTCCAGTAAGCTTAACACTGATCTTGGAAGGGTTAGGTTCAAGGGACGCCGACGATTTAGGTTCAATGGACACGGACAAGATCGGTTTGAGAGTCACTGACTTACTTGCTTGAACATCAAATGCATTATCTTCCTCTTCATCTGTAGGCCTTTGTCGTTTTAACGAACCACTTTTTAACCAATGGTCCATTTTTAACTACGTGAACTGTAGCTTCTGCGAAAAACAACGCTTTGTTTACAAACACTACTGTTTTGCAAAGAGGCAGTGCGCGCCAGGGAGGAGGGAGGGGAATGGAGAAGACAGGGTATCTGCGCAGTAGCGCACAAATGAAGCCGACACGCACAAAGCATCTTGGGGAGGTGAGCGTTAGTAGAATGCGTGCGCTGCCTCTTTGCAAAACAGTAGTGTTTGTAAAGCGCCACCTAACGGCATACAGCAGAACTACTGCCTCTATCTAATTCTAGTTTTGCGCTAGACTCTGCTCATGCAGGAAGCGGCCAAAACAAAAAATCTGTTATCATACGAAATATATTTAATATATTTTTTATTCTAATAGCATCTTGCGGACCCCTCTGGCATAGCTTGCGGACCCCTGGGGGTCCGCGGACCACCTGTTGGGAACCACTGATCTGGAGGGATAGGGAAGCTGTGGCCCTCCAGATGTTTCTGAACTAGAACTCCCATCATCCCTCACCATTGGCCATGCTGTCTGCTGGAAATTGGATTCCAATAGCATATGGATGGCCATAGGTTGCTCACCCCAGCCTTATATCATGTATGCAGTATGATCCTGTGCATTTTTGCTAAGAACTGTGTTGATTGGGACTTGTTCCCATCTTTGTGTGCAGGACCTAGCAAATTTGCCATGCTGAAAAGTGCTCTTTAGAAAGGAAGAAACGGTAGAGGAAGGCTCCAACATAAAATTTACAATGTTTGGGGCTCTTCATTTGGAAGAAAAAGACAAGGGGAAATACGAAAGAGATGTATAAAATTAGAACCAGCATCATGCAATGGCCATGGTTGCCCATAGCTACAAAAGAACCATGGGCACCAGCATTTTCAAAATCTTTACTACAGCTACCACAAGCTTACAAAAGCAGGAATTCTACATTTTACATCTTGTTGTGTCCATCTTTCTAAGGAGAAAAAAGCCAGATCATTAGCCCATGTGATTGTACATTCAGTCAATAGGATTCAAATGGGCCAATTTGGCACAGTGAGCAGAACATTTCAGCTCCATCTCCTTAGTCTAGAGAATGAAATGTGTGTTGTGCATAAGGAGCACACTATGTGTTTAAGTTTCTTTGTTCAATTTGCATTCAGCTGAGTGGGGAAACTCAGTATCTGCAAATATGGTCTTGGGCACATATTCTCTTGCAAGCAGGAGAACTTTCTGTGCTCAAGTAAATGGGGTGTTTGTGTTTAATTCCATTTCATAGGTGATAATCAAAAGTTAACTAATTCAGTGCAACAAATACCTTTTACAGATAATGCTGCTTTTGGATATCACTGCCCGTGTTGGTTGCTATATTCTTGGGACCAGATAAAAGTCTGAGAAAAAATGTGCTGTTTGTTGTTAAAAGTAAAGCAGGTCTCGATCTGGTTGAGAACCAAGAAATGTTGTGGGCTACCTAAAGGAGAGTGGTGTGTGTGTTTGTGTGTGTGTGTGTGTGTGTGTGTGTGTGTGTGAGAGAGAGAGAGAGAGAGAGAGAGAGAGAGAGAGAGAGAGAGAGAGAGAGATCTTTGCTAACTCGTAGAAAGCTTCCCAGGCCACAAGACATTTCCAATTTTCCAAAGGATGCTGATCCTACAAAATGCTTTGCACTTGGCACCATTTTGGAAGAGAGGAACAAAATTTATCTTTGGGCCCTTCTAAAACAGTGCACATTACTTTACCAGCCAAACAACATCACCCACCCATCTGGAAGCATCTGGACTTGTTACTCCCTGACAACATTGTAAATCTAAGGAGTCATCCTGGCTTTCAAAGTGAACAATTGTTGGCCTCCTCTATGGAGCTATTAAAGACAGCACTTCTACTTACCATAAGGTGCACTGAGCCACTTAGTAAAGGAATAAAGCTCAGGTAACCCAAGAACGCTTCAAAGGTTGTATTGATTTGCCTTGTTCCTGAACTATAACCTGCTATTCTTGAGGGGATTGCAGTATTAAGAAGAACAGTTATAAAAGAACCTTTGTTTTTATAAGATTGCCCTGTTCTATATCTTGTACTTGTTTTTCATTTTATCAGAAGTGTAAAATTATAGACACTAAAACGGTCCATACCACAGGCCCTGATAGTGCTGGGTGTGGGGGAAATTTAACTGGTTACAAGTTTTTGAGCAGCATTTTTTTCATGCAGCACTTGCAGACTTTCTACTGAATGAACTACACACACACACACAGAGAGAGAGAGAGAGAGAGAGAGAGAGAGAGAGAGAGAGAGAGAGAGAGAGAGAGAGGAGAGACTTGTTTTTAACACACTGAGATTCCGCCCCCGCCCCCAGAAAAAATAAGTACGTGCTTGGTATTGTTATATATAGCTGGGACCCAGGTGGCACTGTGGGTTAAACCACAGAGTCTAGGGCTTGCTGATCAGAAAGTCGGCGGTTCAAATCCCTGCAACGGGGTGAGCTCCCGTCGCTTGGTCCCAGCTCCTGCCCACCTAGCAGTTCGAAAGCACATCAAAAGTGCAAGTAGATAAATAGGGACCACTCCAGCGGGAAGGTAAACAGCGTTTCCGTGAGCTGCTCTGGTTCGCCAGAAGCAGCTTTGTCATGCTGGCCACATGACCCGGAAGCTGTCTGCGGACAAATGCCAGCTCCCTTGGCCTATAGAGTGAGATGAGCGCCTCAACCCCAGAGTCGGACACGACTGGACCTGATGGTCAGGGGGCCCTTTACCTTACCTATTGTTATATAAATTGTCATCTAAATAATAGGAATGCAGTGAACATTTGTGATATCCCAATCCTAATTCAAAGCCACTGGTTAATCTGTAATGGACAAGGGCATCACACAAGCAGAGTTCAAAAATATTACTGTGAAATAATATTAACACTGTGAAAAAAGTGGCAGCTAGGCACAGATGATGGCAACCATTTATCTGACGTGTAGCTATGGTTTACAGAGCAATCTTAAGTATGCTTATTCAGAAGTCCCATTAAGTTCAGTTAAGCCTCCGACTGTTTAGAAAGAGGTGGAATCCAACTGAGTCCCTAGTAGATAAGAACATAAGAAAATCCACCTGGATCAGGCTAGTGGTCCATCTAGTCCAGCATCCCTTTTCTCACAGTGGCCAACCAGGTGCATGTGGGAAGCCTGCAAGAAGAATCTGAGCCCAACAGATGCTGATGCTCATAATAATATTAATAATAATTCAATGTCTAGTGCAACAGATCTGTATTGTGAAAGCAACATGCACACATTTGCAGATAAGTCTCCTGAATATGCCAATGTGTAGGAAAGCAGAAACACCCACAGGTATAAATGAGCAGATTTCACACATGTCTAGGCAAAGCATGATTAACTATTCCATTCTTTCATATCTCACCACCAGTAGTGCCTTGTGTAGACCATTAACAAGGCACATGTCTTATTTCCTTGGAGGGCTCAATCGCCGAAAAGTATTTTCACTAGCTTCTTGGTAATTTTGTAGTGTGAGAAACTGCCTGTTCCTACTGCGAGAGAGCGAACAGCAAATAGAGCAAAATAACACATTTCCCCCCCTCAGTAATAGAACAAATCAAAGAAATCTCTCTCTTGCTTGTTCTCCTTCGTTTGCATCTACGAAAAGCATTAAATAGCTTCAAGGGAGATATTTAACAACCTAGAGGGAAAGTCATATAAATTGCCAGTCAAGGTTATAGCAGTGTGGATTAACTGTTAACATCTTAAATATGCCCTCCAAAGTGCCCGTAGATTGCTGTGTTTCCCTAATAGAGAAATATGTTACAATGTTGTAAGAATACATGCTATGGTATTGACATGGGGATATTAAATGGCTGTTGGAAAGCTGTGCTGTAATGAAGTGGCTGCACTGATACTTATGTTAACCATCTGACCATGATCATGAAACCCAAAATAATATACAGAATTATGATCACTTCAGATATATCTCTTATGTTATGACCCTTCTGTTGCATTATAACTTATTTATTTGAAAGTTTTTAAATGAATTTTTATACAATGGGTCAAGTGAAGACAAACTGATCACTCAATTATGTAATTACCGGTATGTCAACATGCAAATATGATATTTCAATCCAGCCTCAGGTGACACATGCTTATAATGAGTAATCTATCTTTGATACTGTTTCCCCTTTAGCATTGTTTTATATATTATCTTCTGATTGAAAACAAATTCTGGATTTTCTATAATCTGCACTTAGTAATTAGAAATCTTTTTGTCTTATACTTTTGTAGAACATGATATACCAGTTCTTGTTTTACTTTAACTTATAAGCATTCTCTTTCAATACTGTTTTTTGTTTATAATAATATTAAATATAATATGGTGTGATATATGATATGATATATGAAATGAAATGAAATATAATATAATATAATAATAATATAGTCTTGTTGCACCTAAAAGATTTTATTGTATTATTTTAAATTTATTAAATATCAAATTTTTATTATAGCATAAGCCATGAATGGAATATCTGTGGTTCTCCATATTTTGCTGGACTACAATTTCCATTATCCCTGTTCATTGGCCATGCTAACTGAAGTTGGTAGACATCAAAGTCCAATGACAATACTTATTATTATTTATAGAGCAGTGTCACTATGCAAGGCACTTTGAACACCATAAAAGGGCAGGTCATTGCCCTCTCTCACTAATTTGTGGTGCTCATAACTTCTCAAGCTTCTATGCCATTGAATAAGCAAAGCCTAGTTAGAAAAAGAGTGTTGTCTACATGCAATGATCACACAGAATCTCTGATACTATTTGGCACCTTGATGATGAGGTTGTCAGACCTCATTCACTCTCTACAAAAAATTGTTTGAAAAAGATCAATATAATTACAGTTAAACAAACTGTACATTTGGGTAAACAAATTGCTGCAGCAGTTTTAAAACAAAGCAGACTCTGGTCGCTCGACGTGCAGCACTACCCGCCTTCACTCTTTCGCAAGGCAAGCTCTGCAGCAGCACAATCATTTGTGGAGCAAAGAGTGTTTGTTATTCTCTCCAGTCAACAGAGAGCCAAAAGCATGTGTTGTTCCCCTGAAGTTATTTACCCCAATTTGTTTCCATTTGCAAACAAGATTTTTTGTTTTACATATGAGGCCTCGACCCCATCTGGGCATAAAATCAAATATCAAAGAAAACAAAGTGATATTATCTAAAATGATCATGTCAACCCATCCCTTGGCATCAGAATCCAACTTTTCATACATTCTGACATGCAAAAGCAATCATCGGTTTATTCCCACCACTGCTGCATGCCCAGATGCTGCAGACAAAAAAAACAGTTGACGGGCATCATATTCATAGCCTGACAATGAGCTTACCACAGGGGTCAATCTGGCAGCTGTTGGAGACAGAATACCGGCACAGGTGCAGTTTTAGATGTTCTCCTCCCCTTTAAGTATAATACTTCACATACTTTAAAATGTATCAAGCTAGCTGTGCTGTGTTTAGGGCCTTTTTGCTCATTCTGCTGAGTGGGACCTCGGACCTTGCCCAAAAGTCCTGACCACTGGACTAGATGGGCCCTTGATTTGGTCCAGCAAAGTAATTCTTATGTGTTTATGTATTTAGAATTACCTGCCCAGAATAGACTGGATGCAATTTAAGAAATCAGAAAAGTTCATAGGGGATGTAGTCCTCCAATCCTCTTTTACTATCCCCTGGGATTCTCCCTATAACAAACCTGCAGCCACACCCCAAGCCATGCCCTTCGTCAGGGCTGCTTTGCACCCTCCACAACTGTTTTTGCCCTGCTGAAATGTCTCTTCAAAGTCTGATGATGCTTCTTCCCTGCCAGGATGAATGCTGGAGAAGGCTGTGTGTACAAGCTAGCTCACTGTACACAGGTAAAATTTGCATGGGTAGTTATGTCCACTGTTGCACCTGGCCCCGCCCGCATCACTGTCAAAAGGTTGTGCAGAAGGGAGCTCCTCAAAGTTCTCCATCCACGAGCCAGCCAAAGGTTGACACATTTTAGTTCCATCATAACTATGCTTTGATTTGCCTGAATATGGGGTTTGTATCATATTTCAAAAACTGCATTTTAAAATCTCTGGGATTTTAAAGGTCAAATCTGAATTCTGCTGAAATGTTTGAATTGTGTTTCAGCTTTACAGTAAATATATGAACTAAATACAAAGTGTTTTGTATACTTGATAAAGTATCAAGACCAATACCATACTCATCCATGCTCTCCCCATGTTTCCAGGTCATGTTCAATGTGTAATTTGCAAATCTTATTGATACAGAGGATACATGAGTGAGTACACATGTAGAATAGGGTGATGCACATTCCTCAGAAATATGGGGGAAGGTTTGCTTTACACAGTGTTTCTGATTAATGTTCAGCAGGCCTTTAGCAAAAATTCATTTGCTCAAAGGCAGCAATTCTCCGGGTTTTTCATTCAGCAGAACTGACCCTGGCACCATAAAGAACACATTTTGGGACTAGGCTACTCTGATGTTTTTGCTGCCTTAAAATGTATTCTTTAAAATACAACAGGGAACAGTGTTTTCTCTGAGGTGTATTCTGGAAATCAATGTGTCCCCCCCCCCCGTTCATTCAACAGCAAGTGCAGAAGTACCATACTTCTGAGACCCCTGTATGGATATGAGATATGAGTCCTGCCCCTGGCTTGCAGCTTGCATCTAAAGTAGGGGACACACAAGAGCTTAATGATGTGTTTGTAGTTCCTCTAAGACCCAACCTCATAAAATATGTGAGAGTGGCAAGGTAGTAAACTACCAACTAGGGCAGCATCAACATGTTTATCACAAGTTTTGTAATTTATGTTATCTAATGGGCTGAAAACAAAGGAGAACGTCTAAACTTGAACTTGAGCTGTTATTTATTTGATTTGCCAAAGAGCAACTGGGTAGATTAAAATAAGATAGTGGTTTCTACACATTAAAACAAAAACAAAAACAAAACAGAGCTGCTCCACAAATGCACTAGACTACTCTTCATTACTCTCCTTCCCCTCTCTAGTTATAGGAGGGCTTCCACCTTTATTTTCTCAACAGTACCTCTACATTTAGACGACAGACAACTGAGAAGCGAACTGTTCCCCATGATGACAGCAATAAGGAAATGTGTGCTTGTCTAATTTATTCCTTTCAATCACTGGTTATAAAGATGTAGAGCACGCGAGTAACTCACCAACATTAAAATCGACTTGATTTAGGCTGAATTATTTAGCTGCTTGGTTTAGCTGTATTATTTAAATTGTGATGGTTCCCAAGACAGAAATGGAGGGAGGAGGGAGGAAGAGCCAGCGTAGTGTAGTTGTTAGAGTGTCAGAGTAGGACCTGTGAGAGCAGGGTTCAAATTCCCACTCAGCTATGAAGCTCTCTGGGTCACCTTGGGCCAGTCGCAGTCTCTCAGCCTAACCCACCTCACTACTTTTTGGTCAGGATAAAAGGAGAGTGAGCAGAATCATGTAGATTACACTGAGCTCCATGAAGGAAAGGGGGGATATAAATGTAATAAATACATAAATAAACAATCCCTTTCCTATGTATGTAGAATCAGACACAATCAAGAGACTACTGCATGGTTTGTACCTTCTGTTCCTTGTCTCCATAGCATGGCCACTCAGGGAAGCTTTGACTTGAACTCCTTAGTTAATCGCTTCCAGTGGTAGAGGAAACCCATAGTGTGGGGCCAATTGCCCATAGGGATGGGATGGGATATCGCACGGGGCACGCAGCGCCCATAGGGAAGGAGTGGGGCATGCAGCACCTATAGGGAGGGACAGGGTGCGTGGCACCCATAGGGATGGGGTGAGCTGCGATGCCTCAGCCGCCCTACAGTTGGGGGGGGGAGGCAGTGGGCATGACTGCAGGCCCCGCAGTGAGTGCCGCCTGCCATTTCGTCACCCCCATCAGGGTGACACCCTGGGTGGGCCACCCCCTTGCCTCCGTTCCTACGCCCCTGATCACTTCTATGGTGTTCCATAATGTTCCATGGTTTTGAGATGTTGATAGAACAAGTGTCACGTGCTTCCAGTCATTACCACCAACCACAGTGGCATGTAAGCAGATTACAACCGAAGACCCTTCTTCACTGATATAAATTGGGCCACCTACAGGATCCATGGAATAACCAATATCCCCTGAACTCCCTCCAGGTCCACTTTTCAAAGGGAGTACAGAATCTGATAGCAGGAGTGCTGGCTCTGAATATGGCCAATCATCACATGCAGGTGGCTTGTGCACAAGTCCTCTGATATTCCATCCATGTAGTAATAAAGAAAAGTTCTAAGCGATTTGCATTCTTGAAATTGCTCATGAGAGTTAAGGTCACCAACTCAATTTCAAGCAAACAAGTTGAAGTGACACACTTCTGGATCCCTTCATTGCCTTAAGACTCTCAGTTCCACTTCCAGCATATACTGGAGGGAAGTGCATAAACTTGTATTATCTAAATCACACTCTTGGTACCATTCCCCTAATGGTGATCACAACAGTACTGAATCAAAAAAAGTTCAAAAAAAGTTTTGGTATGTCTCTCCAAGATACTTTGGATGAAGAATAGTTTCATTATTAGTATCCATGTTGAGGATTGCACCAAAATGAAGCCCTTATAGAATGGATTTTACATACAACTATATCTCAATTTGTTGAGACATTCTTCAAGCACCTATTCTATCTGTGAATTTTTATTTCTCTAATACAGGTAACCAGTGTGAGATGAATTCAAGCCCATTTTTAATGCTATTTGTTATTTCACCTTTCCATCAGCTTTGGAGACCATGGCATTTTATCTTCACTTAAAATATCTTTTCTCTGTTACTTTTTATGAAGCCTTATAAGCACCTCAAATCTAAAGAGATTATGGTCACTAAAACCCTACATATTCAGTCAGCAACAGATACGAAATCCATCACTTTCTCAGACCATGATCCAAAATAGTTTCTTATCCTTTGGATAAGTATGCAGCAAAACTAAAAAATACGAATAGCACAAATAGAAGGGAATCTATCTATAAATGCATATTGCTGAAATCATATTTTTTTTAAAAAAAATTATTCATTTGTATTGAAGACATATTTCCTTTCCACAAAATACTTTGGTTGTTGCTGACGTTCATGCATAGAACTGAGACCTCACCTTAAACCTTGTGCCTACATGAGTAACTTTCCCCTTATGCATGGTTGCCCTTTGGCAAAGTTGCATACAGTATTTATTTAGGATAATGTAAGATTTCAATTAGAGGCATATGATCATGTCTAATTGAAACTGAAAACTAAAGCGGAGGTGGGGACACACAATCTAGCTTGGCCAGCGTTAATTATTCCACAAATCCACAAATAAAGAAGAGAGTGAGTTTGAGAAAATTGCTTTTGTTTAATGAAATGAGTTCACGGACCAAACTCCCTTAGCTCTGCCATATTTATTTAATTATTTGCAGCCTCGTAAAAGAACACCTGTTTTGGCCTCCAGCTACCTTTGCCATCAATCAAACAAGTACTAATGTGACTTCGATTAAACAAGTACTAAATCCTTAGGACAGCATAAACACAAATTTATTACCAAACTCCTTCATGTCCTTATTGTACTAACTGTCAGAAAAGTATATACCATACATCTAAGAGAATCCTTGCCTGTCACATGTCCTGCCAGATTAGCCTTTACCCAGATGGTTAAAAGATCAACTCTTTGCAATCACATTTGGTTTCTACATGCTCATATGTCTTGCAAAGGTCAGCTGGTATTTGGAAGTAGACTCTGAATCAATTCTTTTTAAAAATGATACTCCTTCCGTAATTTCAGTAATTTGTTTCCACTAAGTTGTTATTAAGGATAATGTTGGTATGTCATACCAAGCTTTGCTAGTAAGTCAAACCATTGGTCCCCCTAGCCCTGTATTTTCTGCTCTGATTGGCAGTGCCTCTCCAGGTTTTCCCTAGCTATGATATCTTCCCTAGCCCTGGAATCTGATTAGCTGGAGATGTTCAGGGCCTGGGATTTCTTGCTTGCAAAACATGTGACGTACCACTGAATGTTTAACCATATCATTTTGCACTTTAACTTGCCCTGGGACATTATGGTAAAGGGTAGGTAAGAGATGAAATAAATATGTAAGTGCCTTTCTCTGACACTGGGGTTAACATGTCAAAAAAGGAACAGGGTGGTCTGAAGCAGGGGTGTAGCAAGGGGATGCAGTAGGTGCAGTCTGCCCCGGTTGTCCCCACTGAGGGGGGTGACAAAATGGTGGGCGGCACTCACCGCAGGGCTTGCAACGTGCCCAAGCCGTGCATTTCTCCTGGGAGTGACAGAGTGGCTTGAGTGCCTGCAGGCTCCACGCTGCCCCAAAGAGTCTGCCCATTGCCTTCCCCTCAGCTGTAGGGCGGCTGAGGGGGTGGAGGCAGGCACACTCGTCGGAGGCCCCGCAGTGTCCCCATGGGCGGCTGGCCCCACCCCCTGGGTGCAGGGCACACGGGCCGCCCCAGGTCCCCAATTGGCTTGCTCCGCCGCTGGTCTGAGGAGGGAGGAGGTTACAACTTTGCTGAAGCTATGTAAGTCTGAATGTGGCCAGTAAGTGGAGGAGTACATTGCTCTGAGTTCCATGATATAAAAGGAAGTTGGGATAAAAAAATGTGAAATAAAGCATCTTAAAACATAAAATAAGATAAAGAGCATGTCCAAAATCCGCAGTTATGTTTAATAGTTTGAGATCATGGGGTAGGTCGAAATTTGATGTAGCCTTTGTGTATTCTGATACAAACCAACAAGTCTGTTCACCCCTCTTGGTGCAGTGGCGTTGTGGGACGGCAGAGGCTTCACTGGGGCTCCGACTGCTCTTCCTGAGCATCCTGCTTTGGTAAATGGGGATGCAGGCTGCGACATGGGCTGCACCAGGGGGCAGAGCTGATGGAGTAGGTAGGCTTCCTTCGGATCTGCCCCATGTCCATTTAAGCAGCCCACACCTGGGGCACTAGCCTTTGTGTGTTTTGATGCAAACCGGGAAGAGACTCACTTCCCAGGCTAATGTGCAGAGAGGAATGGGCAATTACCCATCAGCTTTCCCACTCCCTGGATGTTCTGACACACCCCCAGCACAAAGAATGTATCAAAATTCATTCAAAATTGTGTATTTTAGGGGGCCATGCATTTAAAATTAATATTTTCAGAGATAATAGTTGCATATAATGCATACTATATGAGATTATTCATTTAAATGAAAGGGTTCTGCTGGTTTGGTTTGGTTTTAATTCACATCACTGTTGAAACAGGATAGAACAGACTTGTGAATGAATACATGCAAAAATGACATTTGCTGAAAATGGATTGATTTCCCCGTTCCTAGGTTTTTCCATTATAGCTTTGATCTTTAGTTTCCTGTTCTTTTGTATAACCAAACAACACATCCACATGTCTCATCTCAATCTTTCTTGCATAACACACAGACTGGAAAACATGAAATATATACAGTCTGAGACAGTCAACGCTTTCCTGCCTTTTTCCTAATTAGACAAAGGAAAGGAATACAAGCTACCTCTGAGGAAATAAACTGACAAGAACATTGCAGCCCCTCAAATACTGTCACCTTCCATTTCCTGGTATGGGTAGCATTGTCATCTTGAATCAACACTCCTCCTAATGAAGCGTTTATATTAAGAAATAAAGCTAGCTCTCCTACCCCTTGATTGGGAAGTCAAGGAGGAGGAGGTGAAAACTACAAAGATTAGGTGGGCTCAGGATATTGGCCATCCAATAATGATGTCTGAATGGGAGAATCTCTGGAGAATAAGTATGAAATTTACGATGAGTTATAATGTCAAGGAGAACATGTCAAAGATGCAGCAGAGATAGTACCCTACTCCCTCAAGATTATCCAAGATGTATAAAAATCTTGCAAATATTTGTTGGAGGTGTGGTGGGAATAATGGTGACCTGTACCATATGTGGTGGACGTGTAGGAAGATCAAAATGTTCTGGGGCTTAATATATGAAGAGTTGAAAAAAATGTTTGGAATTACCTTTCTTAAAAAAACCAGAGGCATTTTTATTAAGTATTCTTGATAAAGATATCCAGCACGGAACTTGGTGGCAGAAAGGTGGAAGGAAGAAGAGGTTCCGACTCTAACAGATTAGCAAAACAAGCCAGAAGAATTTGCCGAAATGGCGCAGTTGACAAATACTTTGAGAGGTAACTTCAAACAAATTTTTTTTGGAAAAGTGGGATAGTTATAAGATATATGTTCAAAAATACAGTAAGGGTACGCTATCTACGCTAGCTTTTGAGTGACTTTGGAGGGAGAATGAGTTGATTATTAGAGTATGGGTACATGTCAATATAAGAATGTAATAGCAAATGTATAGCAAATAAAGTACATTCATTCGTAATACAAGAATATACATTGGGGACTGACAGGAAGTCTAATTTGATGATTTATTTAAGATTTGGATAAATTTGTTTCTCTATCCTTATTTTGTTTTTTGTTTTTTCATTCCTTTTTGTTTTTTGTTGCTGTTTTTCTTTTCTTTTTTCTTTTTCTTTTTTTAGTTTCATCTCTTGGTTTTTAGTGGTCTGAATCATTTTCTGTATATGGGATAAAAAGTGTAATACAAACCATTGTAGACGATGATTGGTAATGTATTATAAAAATGTTTATAATTGTAGTATATGAAAATCAACAAACGTGTATTTATAAAAAGAAAGAAAGAAAAGAAATCAAGCTAGCTAAAAATAAGCATGGCACAATGGAAGAAGCTGGCAAAATTAGATCAAACATACAGTCAGTAAAAGGGACTTAACCCGGTGTCAAAAGGACAGAGTAGCAACTAAGAAAACCTTATTTCTAATTTGCTAACTCACAGAAGAAACTTCAGAGGGGGCTCCATTGGTTAAATCTGGGAATCATAACTGGTCCAAAAGGGTGAAGCAGTAAGCAGCCATATTGGTATTATGGTCCCAGGTCACTAAGGATTGTGTAGAGCAGTCTATGGAGAAATACTATTATCAAGAGATAATAGAGCCAAAAAATAGATACAATGTATATGAGCTGTGCTGAAAGCCTGCCAAGTAGTACAGTGGAACCTCGGTTTACGCCTATCTCCGTTTACGAAAACCTCCGTTTACGAACGCCGCGGACCCAGAAGTGTTTACATCCGGGTTCCATGGTGTCGGATGCGCAGACGCGATCTGCGCAGCTCGCGCATGTGCAGAAGCACTCTATTGGCGCTTCGCGCACGTGCAGAAGTGTGCCTTCGGCGATTGAATGCCTCGGTGAGTGAACGCCTCCGCGGAATGGATTGCGTTCTCAAACCAAGGTACCACTGTAGTTAAATTCTCACAGTTGTTCACTGTTGCTAAGGAAAGCACAGTGTACATTTGAAATCTTTTATATACAGTGGTACCTTGGTTTGCATATGTTTTGGATTACAAACTCATCAAACCCGGAAGTGTGTGTCCCAGTTTGCCACCTTTTGGGGGGATTACAACCCATTTTTATATATTTTTGAAATATATAAAAACATTTGAAAACCACGGCGCGGCTTCTGATTGGCTGCAGTAACTTCCTGCACTCAAGCAGAAGCCGCATCAGATGTTCAGCTTCCAAAGAACATTTGAAAACTGGAACACTTACTTCTGGGTTTTCGGCGTTTAGGAGCCAAAACGTATGAGTACCAAGGTGTTTGGAAACCAAGGTATGACTGTACTGACTAATGGCATGGTTTATGATTCATCATTTACTGGACATTCCATTAAAATCTATTGGTCCATAATTATATGCCAGTGTGGGTCTATTGGAAACAAACTGATTGGCTGAAAGATCCTGGTTGAAGGCAATGCAAGACCAGGCTTGGCATTGTTTAGGGGATTCAAACAGACTTTAGTGGACTGTGAAGAGGATCAGTGAGGAACTCAAAAAGCTAGTCTGAAGACAGAAGGGAGCCTGGAGAGTGAACATAAAGCAGCAGAGTTTGGCAGCAGATGAAGTGTGAAAAGCCCACCTGGAAACTGAAATTACTTGAGGTGAGAGCTAAGAAGGGTTACATTAAGAATGCTCAACCCCTAAGGGGAGTCATTAAACCAGGCATCCCCAAACTTCGACCCTCCAGATGTTTTGGACTACAATTTTTATCATCCCTGACCACTGGTCCTGTTAGCTAGGGATCATGGGAGTTGTACACCAAAAGATCTGGAGGGCCGCAGTTTGGGGATGCCTGCATTAAACTATTTAAAAATTTCTTTAGAAAGAAACTACTTCTTCCGACGTCAGCTATTTCATTGCAAAGAAAAGAACCTAACATATAAACCACAACAACACACTGAAAGCTTAGGGGGAATTTCCCCCTGAAAGCAGAAGGAATTTCTCTCCATTTTTTTGGTGAGGCAGCAGCTGTTACCAGAGTAGTATGGGGCAATTAAGGGCTAATTGAAATAGTGTCAGTGCCATGGTTACAATTTTTCCATTTATGTATTCAGCTTTGAAAAAGAGGTGTGAATTGCTGCTTCCATTTTTACTAATATAATTGTCTTAAATTAATCTAATGAAGTTCCTTTGCTCTGTCTGCATCAGACTGAAGAAAAGGATAGTTGACCTTTTGACTAAAAATGACTACTGACCCAGGAATGTTAATTGAAAACTTATTTGCATAAAGCTGACACTCAATAATTCTGAAAATTAAAGACTGTTGAAGTATTTAGATTAGGCAATCTAAAATTAAGGCATTTAACAGCATTCGGGGCATTTTTTGTGGATATCTCACTTTTTTCTAATTATAGTAGTACCAAATGAATCTTTTTTTCCCTTTTTCCTTTTTTGCCTTAGGATGTAATGACTTTTTTCATCTAGCCAACATGAAGAATACTTGCAGCTGTGCTGAGAAACTAACCCTTAGAGTGATTAGATTATTGGGTGCTTTGGAAGGTGCAGTGGCAGAATTAAATCAGATGATTTGACCTAGAAAGTTTTGAATTAGATGAAATTACAAGCTCCTTAGAGAAGGACCAAATTGGTTGGTGTCAAATGCTACCCTTCGGTATAAATGGTCTCAGAGCGGTTCAAGACAATAAGAAAAACACAATGAAAATCAAAGTTTTAAAAAATGTTGCATTAAAAAGCTAAATCTAATGGCTGCACTCCTAAGAATACTTCAAAGTACATCCCAATTAAATATATGAGATTTCCTAAGAATCATTAGGATTAGTTTGAAATGGCCTAGATATCAAATCTTTGAAGAAAACCTATGGAGTATAAGTTTCTGGTGCTTTCAAGCAAACTCCCAGAGTTCCTGAGACTTAAGCCACATGGCTGGAGAAAACAAGAGGGAACACAATGGTCCAGACCATTGTCAACATTAGCCAGTTAGCTGAATGATATCTCAGAAAGTAACACAGTGTTTAGCAAACCTCTCCAGTGATCTTTCTGAATCTAAAGGGAATATTACAGGCCAAGGGAATTAGAATATTTAGCTGACAAGAAAAGAAACAAGCCCATAGGTCCTTATTCAGAGCACTGATCACTTGGTTAGGTGTATTGGGAATGATCCTCGTTCCAACTGCTCCTTGACTCAAAAGTAAGTCATACTGATTTCAACAGGATTTACTTCCTAGCAAATACGCATATTGCAGTGAGTTCATGTATTTGCACACTATGGTCTAAGACCACTGAGCCTTGGGCTTGCTGATCAGAAGGTTGGCGGTTCGAATCCCTGCGACGGGGTGAGCTCCCGTTCCTCAGTCCCAGCTCCTGCCAACCTAGCAGTTCGAAAGCACGTCAAAATGCAAGTAGATAAATAGGAACCGCTACAGCGGGAAGGTAAACGGCGTTTCCATGTGCTGCTCTGGTTTGCCAGAAGCGGCTTTGTCATGCTGGCCACATGACCTCGGCCAATAATGTGAGATGAGCGCGCAACCCCAGAGTCAGTCACGACTAGACCTAATGGTCAGGGGTGCCCTTACCTTTACCCTTTACCTTATTGCTAGTGCCATTTAGAAAAGAAGCAAATTTCCCGAAGTAAAGCCATAGGATTGCAGAGTTGGAAGGGAACATGAGGGTCATCTAGACCAGGCATCCCCAAACTTCAGCCCTCCAGATGTTTTGGCCTACAACTCCCATGATCCCTAGCTAACAGGACCAGTGGTCAGGGATGATGGGAATTGTAGTCCAAAATATCTGGAGGGCCGAAGTTTGGGGGTGCCTGATCTAGTCCAAACCCCTGCAGGAATCTTTTGCCCAACATTGGGTTCAAACCCACAACCCTGAGGTTAAGAGAATCATGTTCTACTGACGGAGCTATCCCAGTTGCCGTGTATTATTCATTCCCCTTACTCTTTCCTCATACGATTAGCTTTCAAGACAACAAGACCCCAGGATTATATTGGCTGTTTCTTGAGCGTTCATTCTTATTTGCTTGCAGGGAGGTTATACAACACATCATACATCACATCATACAACTGTTATCTCACACTTTCAAGGGCATTTTCCTATCACTTTCCTTATCACAAAAAGTCTGGGTGGTTTTGTTTGTTTGTTTGTTTGTTTGGGGATGTTGTTTTTGTGCAAGAGTACCTGAATTTGCTAGTATGTGACGGAACTTCCAGCTTCACAAATAACAACAAAACACAAAAATGTTAGTTGAGACTGGAAGCAAAGACTGCTGATCTCCTCATCTGGTTCAGTTGCTCAGAGAAGAGAGGAGAGGAAGTGTACAATTCCAAGGCTCATGAATGCGACACAAAACTATGGTCTAGTTGCTCAAGCTCAGTCAATTTATCTAGAAGTCATCAGAAATGGGCACTACTTATTTCATAGTTTTGTGAGACAGTTCTGTGAGCTGAAGTTTCTTCAGTTATGAAGGAGTGCCTCCCAGTTCAAGAAAAAGAAGAATGTAATAATAATAATAATAATAATAATAATAATAATAATAATAATAATTATTATTATTCACACATTGTAGAACACTTGGCCACTATTAAAACCCCACTCAATTGAACATTCTTGCATATATTGCTCTGATCCCCACATTCTTCAAACGCCAAGGAAATCAAATGGACATTTTGAACTAAAAAAATAATAATCTCCTGAATACTACCCCACTGTTAACTTCTTCAGTGTACTATTTACAGCCATTCCTATTTCCTTTTTCTGAGCATTTCATCCAGTGAGGGATTCTTATCCTCATATCACAACTTTGCAAGCTTGTGAATAAGCAGTCATGTGAAAATGCCTCAAATGCCTTCAAGGAAATATGAGCACATAACTTCTGCTCCATTCCTCTTAACTGTGGGTATTAACATGCTGAGAATATTTTGATAAGATGCCACATGATTGAGAATCCAGATTTTCAAATTTCAAAAGGTTCAAAGTCCAGGTTTGCTTTGGAAAATTAATCATCCCACTTATTTAAACTGCCCAGACCCCTGGCACCTGTAAAATTGAGTAGATGTTCCTTAAAAAACAGCCTGTCTACATGATTTCCTGCTCTACAGTCAGGCAAAGATTAAAGTGAAGTGAATAATATTTCTGCAGTATTTCAGAACTTTAGAAATAGATTGCCTATGGCCATCCTGTGGAAATACAACTCTTACTCCAAACTAGCTCATCCAACACAAAAAGGTGAAACATATATTGGCTATATCTCTATGTTATGAGCATGATCTCACCTTTATCCAAGTCTCATTGATTTCAACAGGAAAAAGTAAAACTCATTTAAATTACTACCACTGAAATCAATTAGATGAGTTCATTTTTTGTTTTTTGTTTTTGGATTGTGCTGCTTGTTTTCCCTCAAAAATTTTCTGTAAATCTATCCTAAACATGCTGCTTCTTCTGCAGCACTAATTTCTAAGAATCATAGAATCATAGAGTCGTAGAGTTGGAAGAGACCATGAGGGCCATCCAGTCCAACCCCCTGCCAAGCAGGAAACACCATCAAAGCATTCTTGACATATGCCTGTCAAGCCTCTGCTTAAAGACCTCCAAAGAAGGAGACTCCACCACACTCCTTGGTAGCAAATTACACTGCCGAACAGCTCTTACTGTCAGGAAGCTTTCTAATGTTTAGGTGGAATCTTCTTTCTTGTAGTTTGAATCCATTGCTCCGTGTCCGCTTCTCTGGAGCAGCAGAAAACAACCTTTCTCCCTCCTCTATATGACATCCTTTTATATATTTGAACATGGCTATCATATCACCCCTTAACCTTCTCTTCTCCAGGCTAAACATGCCCAGCTCCCTAAGTCATTCCTCATAAGGCATCAAAAGGTGTCTTTTGTTTTAATTTGTGCTTTTTTGTTTTATGCTCATCACATTTTATATGTTTTTACTGGATAATAACCAAAGCTAGTCACACTCAGACCCATTTTTATAGGTAAGTCTGCTCTGGGTATGACAAACATTGGGTAGCTGCTCCTGAAATATTTGTGCAAACCATTCTAGATTTTTTATTATTTTATTGGATGAAGGGTAGTACATAAATTAAATTGAAATAATATAACAGCAGCCCATTATTAGCAATTCCATTGTTTAGATTATTTGAAGTACAAGCCATTCACTGTGTCAAGATCTAGCGCCTTTTCACAAATCCTGACATGTTACTATTTGGAGAAGTTCCATTATACTCAACAGAGTCCAGAATAATTTTTTTCCTTGATCCATTGATATCCATGGCTACCTTGACTTACACTGTGTCAGGCCAATGGTCCATCTAATCTAGCACTGGCTGCTCTAATGGGAGTAGCAGTGGCAGCAGGAGACAGGATACCACCTGACTTCATGGTATTTATTTTAGATAAAGAAGACTCAGTTACAAACTAACTAACACAACAAGCATGTGAAGTGACATACATTTCACCTTCTTACATTTAGAGTGCTTAGTCAGAAATCACTCCAACTGATTCCAATGGGACTTCCCAGTAAGTGTGCTTTGGAGCAAAGCTTTAGTTCAATTGACTTACAGAGAAATCACGTATTCTATTCAGGCCAGCTACATTAAGGTCCTTGTGCTTGCAGATCTTTAAATAAATATGCTGGTAGAGCACCAGGGTTATGCCAATTTAGGGTTATGTTGATCAGAGTTTTTGTTGGGTTTTAAATTCACAAAGCACAAAAACCAAAAGTCACCCCCTCAGGCAATGTTTTAGATATGCCTATAAATTCTGAATTACCCGTCGGTGCTTTACCATTTTTCCTCTGTCAGCCATGCCCTCATTTTACTACAAGTTTTGCATATACCGTGTTTCCCCTTTTTTAAGACACCGTCATATAACTTTTTTTCCTCAAAAAAAAACACAAGGTGTCTTATTTTCAGTGAATGTCTTAATTTTTTATTACGGTTTTTATTATGGACCCACCCTGGGGAGCAACTTCTTTTAAAAAGAGACAAGGAAAAAAGAGCAAAGACAGCGGTGAGGGAGGCACTTTGTGCATGCTCAGAGACCACCCCATCCCCAGCTATAAACCCACCCCGGCTTTCCAAGATGCCTTTTCCCCGGCACTGGACTGGCAGGGGGGGATGTGAAGGGGGTGTCTCTCTGTGCATGCTCAGAGGCAGCCTCGTCCCGGGCACCGCTATGGGAGGGGAGGGCACTCACCTAACCATGACCCAGATCCAGGCCATGACGAGGCGCCATGCACTGGCAGCGGACTGAGCCGAAGCCCCTGGCGCAGACCGGCGCAGGCCAGCGCAGGCCAGCGTTGAGCTCACTACCGGCCCCGCCAAGCGCAGCCATGGGCCCATCGCCCAGCCCGCCTGCCTGCCTCCCGCTTCCCTGCCCACAAAATTCTGGCGGCAGGCCATGCAGCCCACACCGCTCCGGCAGGGCGGAAGGGGCCAGCAGCGATTCCGCCGCCGCCCGCGCCACGGCGCCACGGAAGGACCCGCGGGCCTCCCGCCGCCGCTCTGCCTTGGGCCATGTGGCCCACAACGTTCCGGCGGCGCGGATGGGGCCAGCAGGGCTCCTGCCGCCGCCCGTCACCCTGGCAGGGCCAGCAGGGCTCCCGCCGACGCTCTGCCTCGCCGCTCTGGCTGGGCACTCCGCCCGGTGCTGCTGGACGTTCCGAGTGCTCAGCGCTGCGGAGCACTCCACTCTGCAGCCGCCTGTTCTGGCGGCGGGGTGGCAGGCCTCCTCGGCCGGGCCAGGAAGAGGCCAGGCCGCTGGCTGGGCGCTCCACCCGGCGCTGCTGGGCGCTCTGAGCGCTCGGCGCTGTGGAGCGCTCCACTCTGCAGCCGCCTGTTCCGGCAGGTGGCTCGCCGCTGCAGCAGCTGGTTCCAGGCCCCGCTGGCTGGCTGGGGCGCTCGGCGGTCTCACTGTACACGGTATGAGAGGTATGTCTTATTTTCGGGGGGGGGGGTGTCTTAGATATAGCAACTCCTAAAAAATGCTGCCATGGCTTACTTTATGGCTACGTATTAAAAAAGGGAAAAGTATGTGTGCATATACAACCATACTTCGGTTTAAGTACTCTTCGGTTTGAGTACTTTCAGTTTAGGTACTCCGTGGACCCGTCTGGAACGGATTAATCCACTTTCCAATACTTTCAATAGGAAAGTTCGCTTCAGGTTAAGTATGCTTCAGGTTAAGTACGGACTTCCAGATCCAATTACACTCATACTTCGGGATAAGTACGCTTCAGGTTGAGTACTCCGCAGACCCGCCTGGAACGGATTAATCCACTTTCCATTACTTTCAATGGGAAAGTTCACTTCTGATTAAGTACAGACTTCTGGAACCAATTGTGTACTTAAACTGAGGTACCACTGTAGATAGAAATAGATATAGATGAATGTGTAGAAATATATACACATATAACATTAAAACTTTGACCTCTGATAACTGTGTTGACAATTTACTTATGGCCATTCCATCTATCTATAATCTATCTATCTATCTATCTATCATCTATCTATCAGATGCCATCATGCACAATGCTTACATTGTTTCCATTATGCACATATTTTGGATAAACACTGCCACTATTGCGTCGAATATAGAGAATATTGTAGCAACTGTGAATTGTCAGCCAGAGGTGTATGAAGAAACAGTGTTTTTGTGACAATTCCCCACAGCTCTTTCCTTATACATGAGCATTTCTTGAACTTAGAGCTGTCACTGAAAAAGGGAAAGGTTGGAATACTAATGTTAATATTTTTGCCAGCCTGCACTGAGCATGGCTGTGTGCTTTTCAAATGACAAACTCAAATGACAGTTCATACATATGAAAGTTTGCACATCAATCTTTTGAAATGTGAGCTTTAAGTGATGCCAGTCAAATTTGCCTGTTGGACAGGTGTGAAGCAACATTTTGCATATGAAGTCTTGAGTGAAAGTTTCTTCATGACTCTGGACTGATCATACATCAAGTGAGATTTACCTATTAGCCTTGGCAGACAAGAAAAAAATAAAATGGAAAAGGCCTGTTGTTTAACCTCCTTATGCAGTTATCCAGAGTTTCCTCATGCTTTCTCATTAAGCCCTCCAGGTAGTTGGAAGGGAAATGAACAATACCATATCTTAGTTACAGGTCTGAGTCGAAGCAAAATAATAATAAAAATCCTTCAGTAGCACCTTAAAGACCAACAAAATTTTTATTTTGGTATGAGCTTTTGTGTGCATGCACGCTTCTTCAGATACACTTGAAACAGAAGAGTCAGACCCTTATGTATATACAGAGGGTGGGGGTGGGGGTGGGAATGGGTGATGGGCTGATGGGACTGTAGATGGCTGTTAATGACTGCTGATGACTGCAATTGGTCCTGCGGGGGGAAAGCAAGGGCTGAGGCGCTAAAGAAAGCTTGATCATGCATAATGAGATAAGAATCCAATGTCTTTGTTCATCCCAGGTGGCTCCATGGTTTTAAGCTTGGTAATGAGTTCCAATTCAGCAACTTCTCTTTCCAGTCTGTTCCTGAAATTTTTCTGTAATAAAAGCAGCCACCTCAGCCCTTGCTTTCCCCCCGCAGGACCAATTGCAGTCATCAGCAGTCGTTAACATAAGGGACTGACTTCTGTTTCAAGTGTATCTGAAGAAGTGTGCATGCACACGAAAGCTCATACCAAAATAAAAACTTAGTTGGTCTTTAAGGTGCTACTGAAGGAATACCATATCTTCTTTTGCTTTTTCAACAAATCAGAGGATGCTTCTTTCTTTTACGTAGAAGCAGCCCTGCTATGAAAAAGAAAAAGAGGTTGGATATTCCTCTTCATTCTAGGGACATCAACCACTTCTATTTATGTTTACATGACAGTGGATTGAAATGGAATTGAGAACCCTTTCAGGAAAGTTTCTTCAGCAGAGGACTGTTATCTGCAGATGAGAACACATGGATACCCTAGTTTGCCTTCAGGGAGGCTCAGTGCCTTTTCTTCTGAAATATGTCAATATGGAACCCTTATAATTGCAATTTATTTAGTTTTTTACAATTTATTTTTGTTGTTTCTGTTGTAGGGGCAGCTTTGTCATTGGCAGAGTTAGAAAACCCAACTATTCACATACCAGACTTTCATGTTAAGACTGAGCAGTGGCACTGTTGGCTGTAAGGAATTCTAACTGATACTGTGTGTGGTTGCTAAAAGTAAAAATTACAGTTATGTTGGCAAGGAGCCGGCTTACATTTTTATTAGTTTATGTGTGAATTTGTTTATTTTCCTCATGCTGAAGCCTCTTTGTGACATACAATAGAAACAGATTTAAAAACTATTTAAAAAGCAGGAGAAGTCAAACAGAAAGACAAGCCAGAAAGATATTAAAAAGGCAGGACAAGTCAAGCAGCAAAAAATAAAATAAAAAAGAGCAACCCAAAAGAAGAAGAAGAAGAAGAAGAAGAAGAAGAAGAAGAAGAAGAAGAAGAAGAAGAAGAAGAAGAAACACCTTTCAATCCTGACACAGACGCACCAACTCTTAGAAAGAAAGAAAGAAAGAAAGAAAGAAACCAAAACAGAAAACACCTGTTGGTAACCCAGTTTTCTTTAAGAGGTTCAGACCTACCATTGTATTATATGAGATGCATGATAGACTTGCCTAAATAGCAATTCCTGTGCTCTTATGTTTGCATGGTTACATGAAGTTCAACACCATCTGTGGATCTGAGTTGCAAGGTGACACTCCAGCAGCTGTTCCACCCTATAATTCCCACACTCGTCTAATGATAATCAAATTTGTTTTGATGTTATAATCACTTTGTTGATTGATGCCATCGATCTGACACTCCTAACACTCATTACAAGAATCCTATCATTATTTGTGGGAAGTTCAAAATAGGTCAAGAGTGTATTAAGTATATTGCCATTTCCCGAAAAATAACTGACTCATTGATCTTCTGTTCCTCTACCTTATGATGAGTTAAAAGGTTACTTTCCCAATGAGAGCAGTTTACCATGAGAAGTGCAATAGGAACTATTGATGAGATGTCTAAGGAAAATATATGTAATTTGATACCTGGATTAAATTACTTGCAGTATCCATTTTGCCCCTTCACAACTGAAAGGTTTTTTTCTTCTTTGTTGTTGTTTTTTGTTTTAAAATCCTCTCAATCCATGCTATGCAGGCTGATTTCATAAATCATAACTGAATCATGCTTAAGCAACTTGTTTTCTGATCTGCTTTTTCACTTTCTTAGCCCTTCATTGTTCATCTGTCACCTCTTCTCCAAAATGCCTCTGCAATTATTTGTCATTTTTTTATTGTTCCCTCAATCCCTGTGAATTGCTTACTTGCTCAAAACACAAAGAGGAATGCTTTGAACAGGAATACAGTCCTCAGGACAGGTCCTCAGGACATTATGAAAACAGTATTATCTTCATATTGCTTGCCACTTATTATGTAGTACATTTGCATCACCTACAGTTATAACCTGCCACTTGGAACCCAAAGTGGTGTAGAAGTGGTTCCAAGGCAGGCAATGACCAGACACAGACCTCCTTAACTTCAGCAAGGTGTCATAAGACCAATTTGGTGCCTGTGCCTCTCCTTCCCCTACTTGGCTTCTGCCCTCTCCTATTGGCTCTGAAGGGTTTTTTGGTGGGTATTTTTTAAAAAAATATCCCTTTGTACAGGCCATGGTGGGAAAAAGGGGGTCTATTCCATCTGGCAAGTTGAAATGCAGCAAAAAGATGAAAGAATGATCAAGAGAGTATGTGACTGAATTCCTCTCAAAGAGAAAGATGACAGTTTTTATATTAGAAAAGCAGGAGATTAATTTTAAGTGACCTTGGTAAAAAAAAAAAAAGTCAATAGAAGCAAATGGGTTAGCATTTTTCACTTGATGTGAAGGCCTGTAAGCTACAAAAAGCAGCATCTTCAGATGGTAAAAAGTCATCCTTTGTCCAGTTGTCGAATCCCCCTTCTACATCAATATATTCACAAGAGAGATTACATTAGCTAATTGCTTGAATCTAGTTAGTACAGCATGCTAAAATTGAATTTTTCTTTTATTTTTTATTTAGAACAAACTCATAAAAATGGAATATAACTGGTAAAAAAAAGCAACAACTGCATATGTAGACTGTAGTGAGCAAAACACTTAAATAAACACTTAGGACATTTATATTGATTGTATACTCCAATCCTATCACTTGCTGGCTCATCACCTTGTCATGGTGAGTGGCCTTGCACGTTCCTATGATCCTTGTGAGTAAAGCTTGAATTCAGGATAAAAAGGAGAAACGTGCTAAGAGGAAGACATGTTTGGCAAACCCTCACCATGATCAACTCCGACACGGAAACCTATGTCCCCACTGTGGAATGACATATGGATCCAGAATTGGGCTCCACAGTCGCTTACAGGCTCACTGTTAAAACCGTGTTCATGGAAGACAATCTTACTCGGCTACGAGTGATCGCCAAAGAAGAATACTCCAATCCTAACCGTGTAATTCAGTGGATCTGCAATGTTCATATTTTGTTATTCTGCACTCTGAATAGCATTAGTCTACACTGAATATTCTAAGGCCAAAACATTTTTTTAGTTCTTCCTGAACTGTTCAAGAATTTCAGCCCACTCCCAGATAATATTTTGTGATAGCCTCACCAGTTTTCCAACGTGAATTTTGGGTGCAACCATGGAGCCAATTGTGTATTGTGTAATATTGTGTAACAGCCTAGGTAGCTACTCTTTCCAGACCTCTTCTCTTAGCCTATTGCTTCTTTCTTCCACCAATATGAACTAACAAAAGAATTTCATTAACTAACAGCTGAAATTACTCAGAAGAGAGTAATTTCCCAATACACATATATGTGGTGAAATCTCCTCACCCCCAATTTCACTGCCCACAAACAGCATGAAGGTTGGAGGAAGCCATTTCCATTCAATCCTAGAACATCCATATCTGACAGGTTTTAGGGTACTTTCAGATGACAGAGTTTGTGGGTTACGAACATTCTGAATCACCATGCTATTATGGGATCTGGGCTCCTGCTACCCTCACCTAAGTGGAATCTACACACATATAAAAAACACTGTGAAAATGCTTTTTTTTAAAAAAAATGTTTTGAAAAATATATTGAATTTGCCATAGCTCACTGTCACCATCGAGTGCCGCATTTGTATAGTGCACTTTATAACATACCTAAAACGTATTATTTGTAGCTGTATCTCTGAATCCTTAGTAGCAGAAGCATCTAAACAAAGAAAGACCTGCAAAACCAAGGTGCCTTCCATCAGTCTACAGTACTACAAAACCCCTTCTCTATTTTTTAAAAATACATCTGAGTCTGTCTACTGCTTGCCACTGAAGTAGATTTATTAAACAATATTTGTTGTTGTTTTGAGTATTTGCTGTTGTTTTGGAGAAATGTACAGTTTTAATGCCATTAAACCCAATGCAATAACACAATTAAAAACAGAAATAATTTCCCTTCAGGTAGAAGAAATCAATGCCGAAGAAACGCAAATGAAGTGAGGAGAAAATAGGTTCAGATATCATAATTGGGAGTGTACATAATCCACAAATTCAGCCGGCTAGACTAGGTTTGCATGCTTCAGCTACGAACCAATGTAGCAGAACTACAGGTCAAGATGAGGACAATCAAAATATCTGAAAATGCCAACTTTTGTATCCTCTAATGGAGAAACCCAAGACATGGGTTACTGAGCTAATAAACAAACACATCACTGATTTTTACTGCCGGGGGGGGGGGGACACACCTATGATCTTGCATTTAGATTGATGCATAAATGTTTGTGCCTGTGTTAGCATACAAAAATGCCCAAGCACACCTGAGTGCCAACTCATAAACTTCACTTTAAAAGCTGCTTCCTCAAAGTCTTGCAGGTTTTCTCTTTGTAACGCATACACGGCACCTCTAACACATATCTGATGGAGAATCTGCCCACAGACAAAATCAATATTTTCAATTGCATCTTATTCCTAATGCCATGTTCCAAGCCAATTGTTTATTCACTCATCTACAATTTAACATCAGGCCCCAGCTCACTAAGGGTGTGCATTTTTAAAATAGAATGAAACCAACAAACTCCATTTCTCCCATTCGCTTTAATTATAAAAAAAAAATGAATGGGCATTCAAATGAATCTGTTCCAAAGGAACGTTCCATTCAGAAGTCATTTGATTCATGAAGAACTTGCTGGTCTGAATTGGAGTGCTGGACACCTTGTACAGGTCATAACACAAAGCTAAGCATAAAGGCACTGAGTGAGCATGTGAGCAGTGAAATTGACAGACTGGAAAGCTGTCCAACATACAATGCTTTTTTCTGAGGGTACTCAAGGATATGCAATGCTGGCATCTTTTTTCCTAGAAGAAAAGCACTGGTTAAAAGTGTGGCACTAGTGGTGGAGACAATCAAGGCCGTCTATAAAACTGGATGGCACACACTTCACTGTGCATATGCTTGTTTTTTTCTTTGTACGCAACTTCTCTTCCTATGGGAGAAGCCCATCCATTGTTCCACTGCTTCTTTAGTCTTGATTCACCACAACAGTGGTATTCAGATGAGTATCAAATTCCAACCATTCAACCACCAGCCATTTATGCAGTTGCCTGTACATACCTAACTTTAAGACTGTTATCTCTGTAAATGATAATATTAGAGTAGGTCTCTGCAATAACTATTAGGTGCATAGCTCTGGCAGAGTTTTAAGCTCACCTTGGGAAGTGTAAAACACTTTGGCTTACTTCCTAAAAAGCAATTAACGCTGTATTTCTAAGATTATGATAGCCCCGCTGTTACTCTTCCTATCCCTCTGAGTTCAAAATTTTCATAAGGATGTATATATGCATCCAGGGATGCTTGTCACAATATACTTTGTACCTTGATGTAGATTTTTGTGTACAAAGTAGATGCTGATACTGTACTACTTGTGAAAAATGAATGGTTGTTTGAATATATGCTTGAAACTTTAATATGTGTGTATGCCATTACAGCGGCGAGAATGTTGATAGCACAAAACTGGAAGACTGGAAAAGTATCAACTAAAGAACAATGGCAAGAAAAACTGATGAACTATGCAGAAATGGCAAAACTGATGGACAGATTACGGGAGAAAGACAACAATGACTTTGAAAGAGAATGGGAACCATTTATAGTATACTTGCAGAAACAAAGGAAGACTATTGACTTGATGGCAGGATTTAAATAAACACTCACACCTTTAGCAACAAAAATATGTAGAAAATAAGGAAATAATATAGTGTACATTTTTGGAGATAGCAGTGTGTAATAGGGGGGAAATAAACCAGAAGTGAAAGTTGGGGGAAGCCCAGGAGGGGTAGGAAGGGAGAAGGTAATAGGAATGTTACGGATATGTGAAGTTTGTAATAATCGAAAAAGAAAATGGAATAAAAATTTAATAATAATAAAAAAGATACTTTAATAAAATGTTTTGGCTTTCAGTGGGGGAAGATGTGATTTACCAGTGCATGTGTCCTGATGTATCTATTACTTAGTGCTAATACTGGAGTACAAAACTAATTGCGAGACACTGGATATAGATTGCCGTGAGCTTAACTCACTATCCCTTCTGCCAGTTCAAACAACGCCTGCAATCTGTTAGTTGAGTTTACCATGGAAACTACAGTGTGGTATTCAGTAGAATATGTTGCTTCGGAATATGGCTTTTCTCCCCCCCCCCACTTCATCATTTCACTTAAAAATATAGGAAAATCATACAGTGAAACAGTGAGGAAAGAAACACTTGGGGATGGGGAAGCAAAGCAACCAGAATGTCTGTTTTCTCATTTTACTTTCTTACTTCTCTATCTTTACAGATACCTTGGGGTTACGTGGGCATTTACATCAGTATATATGAGTGTTAGAACTGTTACTTTGCAGCAGGAATGAGGAACCAGGGGGCTGATGCTTGCATGCAGCCCTTGGCTGAATTTCCTGTGGGTGGGTAGGCAATAATTTGATCATTGCACTTACAGGTAGGAAGAAGTATTTATGGGAGGCCAAAGTACATCCTAATATAAAAATAACTTTACTAGTTTCTTCTTCGCGAGAGATATAAGCCACCACGTTCAAATAATTATGCCCAGTTATTATCTAGTACAGGCACACTATGTTTAAACCAATACACTAATTTATTTAACATTCTTCAAAGAATAATGACAGTATCTGTTCTCCATAGCTACAATAGACCCTACTTTACATTTCCATAACTCGTCAAAGAAATTGTCATAGCACACTAAATTTTCACCTGTTTAAAATGGATCGTTGACTTTTAGAGCACCTGGGACATGATGAATGCTTTCATTGACTTTCTTTGCTCCCCAGATAAAAAGAGCAACAGCTACTCCAAAATAACCTTGGTAGAAAATGTGGCAGCTTAGCTCAAAAGGGCTTCTAACTTACTTTTCTTTAGTTTTCTTTTTCTTTTTAGCTGAAAAAGAAGAAAATCTAAATATCTCATGGTATACATTACTCGTTGCAAGCAGTGCCAAGGGAATTTTATAGCATTCTTTAGGGTCTTCATGTAGGTGTTTTTATTTCAAATGAGTTTAAAAAAACAACAACCCTCCATTTTCAGTGTCTCTATAATTTTATACTGTCTCTTAAACATTCCTTAAAAAACAACAACAACAACTTCAGAAAAAAGCATTCTGAAGCTAAACCATAAGCAACCATTCATTTAATAGCTACTAGCTTGGAAGTTCGTATAGTTAAAGCTATGGTTTTCCCAGTAGTGATGTATGGAAGTGAGAGCTGGACCTTAAAGAAGGCTGATCGCCGAAGAATTGATGCTTTTGAATTGTGGTGCTGGAGGAGACTCTTGAGAGTCCCATGGACTGCAAGAAGACCAAACCTATCCATTCTGAAGGAAATCAGCCCTGAGTGCTCCCTGGAAGGACAGATCGTGAAGCTGAGGCTCCAATACCTTGATCACCTCATGAGAAGAGAAGACTCCCTGGAAAAGACACTGATGTTGGGAAAGATTGAGGGCACTAGGAGAAGGGGACGACAGAGAACAAGATGGTTGGACAGTGTTCTCGAAGCTACGAACATGAGTTTGACCAAACTGTGGGAGGCAGTGCAAGACAGGAGTGCCTGGCGTGCTATGGTCCGTGGGGTCACGAAGAATCGGACACGACTAAATGACTAAACAACAAAGCTTGCAAGTGCAAAAAAACAGGGTAGAAAAATTCATGGATCAGTGGCTACTAACAGTGATGATTATGTTGTACTCCATTGTCAGAGGCAGCTCTGACTACCAGTTGCTTGGAGGTACAAGTGAGGAAATAATAATAATAATAATAATAATAATTTATTATTTATACCCCGCCCATCTGGCCGGGTTCCCCCAGCCACTCTGGGCGGCTTCCAAAAAAACAGAAATTCTAAAATACAGAAATCCATCAAACATTAAAAGCTTCCCTAAACAGGGCTGCCTTGAGATGCCTTCTAAAGGTCTGGTAATTGTTCTCTTTGACCTCTAGTGGGAGGGCATTCCACAGGGTGGGTGCCACTACCGAGAAGGCCCTCTGCCTGGTTCCCTGTAACTTGGCTTCTTGTAATGAGGGAACCGCCAGAAGGCCCTCGGAGCTGGACCTCAGTGTCCGGGCAGAACGATGGGGGTGGAGACGCTCCTTCAGGTATACCGGACCGAGGCCGTTTAGGGCTTTAAAGGTCAACACCAACACTTTGAATTGTGCTCGGAAACGTACTGGGAGCCAATGTAGGTCTTTTAGGACCGGTGTTATGTGATCTCGGCGGCCGCTCCCAGTCACCAGTCTAGCTGCCGCATTCTGGATTAGTTGTAGTTTCCGGGTCACCTTCAAAGGTAGCCCCACGTAGAGCGCATTGCCGTAGTCCAAGCGAGAGATAACTAGAGCATGCACCACTCTGGAGAGACAGTCAGTGGGCAGGTAGGGACTCAGCCTGCGTACCAGATGGAGCTGATAAACAGCTGCCCTGGACACGGAGTTGACCTGTGCCTCCATGGACAGCTGTGAGTCTAAAATGACTCCCAGGCTGCGCACCTGGTCTTTCAGGGGCACAGTTACCCCATTCAGGACCAGGGAGTCCTCCACACCCGCCCGCCTCCTGTCCCCCACAAACAGTACTTCTGTCTTGTCAGGATTCAATCTCAATCTGTTAGCCGCCATCCATCCTCCAACCGCCTCCAAGCACTCACACAGGACCTTCACCGCCTTCACTGGTTCTGATTTAAAAGAGAGGTAGAGCTGGGTATCATCAGCATACTGGTGGACACCCAGCCCAAACCCCCTGATGATCTCTCCCAGCGGCTGCATATAGATGTTAAAAAGCATGGGGGAGAGGACAGAACCCTGAGGCACCCCGAGGCAAATCATGTTGCACTCAAAACCCCCGAGGAAAATCATGTTGCACTCAAGTCCTGCTTGCAGGCTTTCCATATGCATCTTGCTGGCCACTGTGGTAACAAGTTTTTCCCCCTCTTTGTTAAAACACACACTCATAAGAATGTTTGGCTATATAATGGATATAGTAACTGCATTTTAGAGTAACATCCCCAAAGGCAAAAGAGGTACTGCGATTTCCCCAGGAGAAGCACTAGAAAATAGGGAGAGTAGAGACTGCATGCAATTCCTTCCAAAGTTAGGCTTCGTGCAACATGTGTAACAGGAGCATTGCCTGGAGCATTAAAAAAAAACTAAAGAAGGTGAGCATCATCTGTAGATGTAGGGAGCTTCAGAACTTCTTCTGTATGCACAAAACCTCTAAGCCTTTGAAAATATTAGACTGATCAAAAACCTATTAAACTGGATGGATATCAAGGCCCAGCATGGTCAGGCATCTTCCATGGGCCCAGCAAGCAGCCTACTGACATGAGTCTCTTGACCTTGCTACAATGGGGAGGTAACTGCGGTCAGGAAAAGGCAAATCTGCAATAGTGAGTGGAGAAATACAAGGCATGATATCATCAGCTCTTGTACAGAATATGTGTTGCCAACAATAAGACAAGAGCAAACTGCATTAAAGTAATGTATTTCTAAAAATATGCTACTATGTCTATTGAGCATTTCCCTGCTTTGAGCTATATGGAATTGCATGAAAACGAACTCTAGAAAGCAGCTTTCCATGATGTTTTAGACCAGGCATGTCTGACAGGTCAATCACGATCTACTGGTTGATTGTGGGGTGTTCCTGGTCGATCCTGGTCGATCTTTGGTTCTTGACCTCCACCCCCCCCAAAAAAACCATCGTCCCTAAAAAAAAGCTCGACAACTCCAGTGACATTTTTAATACTATGAGTAGATCACAGTTTCTTGGGAGCTGGACGTGCCTGTTTAGACTACTATGGTTTTCCAAAAATGAACTCTCCTTTGACCTTGAGTAAGTGTCAATGAAGGGATTAGCTCTTCTGGATAGAATTCAGAAGGGACCTGCAACTAATCAGAAACACCCACTTTCCTCCTTGGTATCCACTTCTGAGAACAGGGCATTTTATAGCTAATTATCTGACCAAACTCTCACCAGTTTCCTAAAGAAATGCCTTTATTCAGCTGTGTTTCCAAGTGATGCCCATGGCAGTCTTGGATGGCACTACTACAAGGTCCTGTACTGTACATACTTTGTATTTGTGGGACTCAACCTCAGGTGGAAGACACCAGCCTGCCCCTTATATAGAGACCCAAGAGATTGATTTCTGACACTTCTATTTGCACAAGCAAACCCCAGCAGAAATGGCCTAGTTTCTTTCGAGTGATAACAATAGTTTTCTAACACAAAGGGTGGCCCTCTAGGCAACTGGATGGGGGGGGGGGAGAAAAGTTAGATGAAATTGCTATAAATTGTTGTGGTGATTCAGAGGTTTAACTTGAAATCAAGCTGGATTTGAGTTTGTTGGAATCTCTGGTAACCTCGTTCTTATATCATAGGTTTTGGCTCATATTATGGATGCCTTGTTGTCTGTATTGTTTTATTTGTACTGTTTCTACGGGTTTGTCATGGCCTTTGGCTAGATCTATAAACTTATATTGACTCACTGAGGGAGGATGGGGCAAGAAGGCCAATTTTTTTGCTCCAGGGCCAGAAGTGGCTCACGAAGTGGGGGAGGAGTCACAATGCTAGCTTTCTGGCATTGGTACTGTTTAGCAGGGTGGAGATAGTAGTAAGGCCAGGGCTGTGTGGGTGGCAGAACCAAGGTGGCACTCCAGCCAGTGCACCTTCACCATCCCAGTAAGTGGCAGCAATGCCATGGCCAGGAAGCTAGAGTGTGAGCCACTTCTGCCAAGGGCCCTTTTAATACCTGGAGCCAACACTGAAAGCTTGAGAAATGAAAAAGCTCTGAGAACTGGCATATAAAGAACTGGTGAGTATAAAGTTTTGTCTCCGAGCAGCAACTTTTTCTTCTGCAGAAATAATTCTACCATTTCAAATAAGCACCAACACCATTCACATTAGCAGCTTATGCCTAGTGGCCAGAAAACCTGCTTCCATTTCCCTGTGTCTTTGTACTTGCTTAATAAAAGCAGGGTAGAGAGACCCAAGGCCGCTTGATTATTGCAAAGAACTCTTTCGTATCAAGGCCTTTAAATGGCAGGTGGCTCCCCACTTCCCTGATGGCCTTGTGCTCTGAAGTGAGCAGCTCAGATGCAAAGGATGCTTTTCTTTCTACCTCTAAATTGCTATGCAACAATCTTGCGAGTTCAGTCAGCTGTGCTTTTTGTTTCTTCCCTTGCCAAGATACGTTCATAAAGCAAACAATACAGAGTGTCAAAGGAAGGGAGGGGGAAGAAAGCATTTATAGAAATGGTTCTTAATGGATACAGAACACATTATAGAAACAAGGACTTATGAATCTTTCATGCAGGCATCTTTTCTCCCTCAAGAGCTCTTACTTGAAAACTTACTGGTCACAAGTCAGAGAACGACCATAAACGGATCCTGAGGCCTTGCACGCGACCAAAGGGACTCGTTTTCTTGGTTCAGCAGGTTCCCATTGCTGCAGCAGAAATTGTCTAGGAAAGTTCCCAAAGTTTGTCAAAGGAAGTTGCTAGATGGCCCTCTGGCTGACTTTGGCTGCAACTCTCCTCAGCCCCAGTTAGCATGGTCAACAGTCAGGGAGAGCACCAGGTTGAGGAAAGATGCCATAAACTGCTATGTGCAAAACAAAGCTCCACAACGTACCTGGAGCAATACACACAGTTATCTTCATTGTGGCTATAATAATGTTTTCTCCTCTAGTGACACAATCTTAAAATTAAACAATGTTCTTTTCCTATTTCTGCCTTGGCCTGTGGCTTTTAGCAATAAATATATTATTTACTCTCTTTTTTCTTTTGCAAAGAAAATAAAAGTTGACTCTGAACTCCTTAATCTGGAATCTCCCTGTACCAGCACAAGCCAGGAAATGAATTTATCTGAGTCTAAGCTTTTGACGATATTTCCTTCGGCGCTCTGGGTCATAACACAGAAGTGGGAGTTACTGTTGTGTGCTTTTTTACTACGCTGCAGGCTGCAGTGATTCCCACTCCCAACACAATGCTGCAACCTTCATCACTTAAAATCCTCTTGCCACATTTGTTACATCTCCCTTCATCTCTCCTTTAGTCAAGAATTCATTTTCACGTGCTTCCTGTACACAATTATTATTGCTATTATCGTTTTATTATCCGTCCTTCACCCCAAGGTCCAGGACAGGTCACAACATTAAAAAAACAGTACTAAAACAAGTAGTTCTTTGCTCCAGAATTGTGGCTCCAGCTTTAAATATCCAGCAGAACACTGGATGTATGAAATTGTATCTATGTCACCTAAATGTTATTTGTGACCATAGAGGTGGGTAAGAGGGCTCAGAACGTACCAACCTGCCTCAATCCATTCCAATATTCATTTGCACTTTCTAGCACAATTGATTTCTTTTGCACAGCTGCCAATTGTACAGCCTCTCCTTTCCCCCATGTTTACAGCTGATGCTTTTCATGAAATGAGGGCATTCAAGAGGGTTGTTGTGAATCACTAGGGAAGTGATTTGTAGAAAGAATGAAACAACATTCCCAACCACTCCTTGGGCACACTGGAAGTTAAGTTCATCTTGCCCCTTTGATGATTTCCACATTGGTGGAGAATGGTAAAAACAATAATAACACCTGCTTGGCAGCGGGTTGGACTGGATGGCCCTTGTGGTCTCTTCCAACTCTATGATTCTATGACCCCCCCCCAAAAAAAAACAAAATTCAGCATGACACTAATTCTCTCTACAGTGGACCCTCAGTTATATTACATTTGCGAACGCGGCAAACCCGGAAGTCTATACTTCTGGGTTTCGCCACGCAAGCATGTGCAGAATTGCTCTGCATGCCTCACGCATGCACAGAAGTGGTGCTTCATGTTGTGGACTTTTCAGGGTACATAAGGACCCCTGGAATGAATTAAGTTCATATCCAGAGGGTCCACTGTCATTTAATGGTGACTTTGGAACACAGAACACTGCCTTGTACTGTCAGACCTCTGGTCCATCGAGATAGTATTGTTGGCAATGGCTGGCAGTGATTCTCCAAGGTTTCATGCCTACCTGGAGAAGCTAGGGAGTGAACCTGAGGTGACCCCTCTGCATTGAAAACCATGCAGTCTACCACTGTGTTTTGGCCCTTCTTGGGTAGCATCTCGCATGGGGTGGGCAGGCTACACTTTATCTGTAATCTGTGCCCCTGTGTGTCTGCTGTCCTTATTCACTGTCTTTTCCAGCTTGGATTCCTCAAAACAATGTTGACAGGACTCCGGCAAAGAGCAAAGACAGACGTGATGGCACCGTGTAAACCTGTCAAGAGAGCTGCACAGAATTGTAGCTATATTTTTCTTTTCTGACATTAATGGGAATCTCGCAGGCCAAATCTCTCGCAGCTTTTTTAAGAAAGCAAACCAAAAACCCTCCTACTCACGTTAGGAGGTGTAATATCAATTCCATGCAAATCAGGTGAGGCATGCAGTATTTATTATGGCTTAACTCTTTAGGGACCCATGGGATGTGTCAAGTTTGGTATTTGGAAACCGATTCAGACACAAACTCCAACCATGAAAAGAAACTGGGGGATGCAGGAAAATGAACTGAGCAAGTGGGGACATTATCATTATGTGAAAGACACTTATGTGTCAGGTTGTTTTTTAAAAAAAATGGGGGAAAGAGAAGAACGTGGTGTTAAAATCATTCTGGTAGCATTATTTCTTTCCAGCTCTCCCAAGTGTCAATGTGTTGCTTAACATAATAACAGGAATCTAATGCAGAGGAAACTCTTCTTTCCAACTTAGTCTCATTATACAGAAGAAGAAAAAAACACCCTGCAGTACTGTACATGGAGGTGATGGGCGAGGAGAGGAAGAAAGCCAGGTTAAACCAAACTCTGTGGGAAGGGGCTGAATTCTACCACTTGGTACAATATATATCATATACAGGAGGAGAGGGGCGTAGCACTGCATGCTGAAAATGACCAATACCTACTATTTGCTCCCAAAAGTCTGACCTGCTGCTTTGGCACCTTGGGGTAGGTTGTGTTTTTTAAAAGCAAGGGGGCCATTTTCATCAAGAACACACTATAGTCCCAATTTGTATCTTCCTCCCAAGGTGGCTGATGGAAATTTCCAGTTGGAAAAAGAACATCAGCAACCATGAAACAAACAATGACACATTTCACGACGCTTTGCCATTAGGCAACACTTCTGAGATTTCACCTGGTATTGCCAGGCTGCATCAACAGAAGTATAGTGTCCAACCAAGGGAAGTAATAGCACTGCTCTATTATGCTTTGGTCAGACCAAGGTTCTGGGCACCACAATTTAAGAAGGAAGTTGACAATCTGGAATGTGTGTAGAGGAGAGCAACCAAGATGATGAGGGATGGTTGGGGGGGAGTTGGGTATGTTTAGAGGAGACTGGGAGGAAATATGATAGCCATCTTCAAATATATAAAGGGCTGCCACATAGAAGATGAAACAAGTTTGTTTTATCCTGCCCTAGAGGGCAGGACTTGAGGCAATGACTTCAATTTGCAAGAAAGGATATTCTGACCAAAAAATCAGGAAGAACTTTCTGACAGTATGAGCTGTTCGACAGTGAAACAGGTTCTCTCAGAAGGTTGTGGGCTCTCCTTCCTTGGAGGTTTTTAAGCAGAGGTTGGATGGCCATCTGTCATGGATGCTTTAGCTGAGATTCCTGCATTGCAGGGGGTTAAAGTAGATGACTCTTGGGGTCCCTTCCAACTATGCAGTTCTATGATTCTATGCCCACATACTTTTCATCATATTTTTGCAATATGGATTGTGCCTAGCTTGCTCAGTAAAATATCCAGATCAGCAACTCCATCATTAGTCTCTAAAACTTTTAGTTCCTCTTTTGTACCTAGTTTTGTCAGGTGTATGTCAGGTCGCCTATGATATGATTTCAGAACTGCTAATACAATCATTTCCAGGCCTGACACATCTTAGTCTCCCCTTGATCTAGTGCAGCTGGAAGAACCACAGAGCAAAACAAAATGACATTTTCCGTTGCAGCAACATGACCATCTTGAATACAAGATACAGGTTACAACAAGGGGTTGATACTAATAAAGTAAATCTAACAGGTCACACAAAGAGATCAGCAGGCAAGATCAGCAGGCACACAGACAGGCAACTCAGGAGAAGAATAACAAGTGGAGATGCTTTCATATGGAGCTGTGCTATGCTTTCCCAAAGATAGTACATAACTGATTTCCAGATTTTAAGGGAAACATTTGCACAGTTTTAGCCTAGGCATGTTAGGTTCAATTCAGACTCGGACAGATCCATTAAAATCGATGAGACTAACTAACTTAAGTCCTGTTGATTTCAGGGTGTCCAGTCTAAGCATTACTGATAGTAGCTGTGTCTACCCAGAAGTAAGTCCTACTGGCTGCTCCTTCTTTGGACTCTCCTTCGTTGGAGGGTTTTTTTAAAACAGAGGTAGGAAGGCCATCTGACAGATGGGATTCTTTAGTAATGGTTCCTGCATTGCAGGGGGTTAAACTCGGTGACCCACCAGGCCCCTTCCAGCTCTCCAATTCTATGATTCTATGCTTCATTGGGGCTTACACCCAGGGAGGTGGAGTTGGGATTGGAGCCTTAGTCTGAGTCTGACCTATTGGGTTTTACGAACATAGATGGTATTCACACTCCATTCCTTTGTGAAATATGGGGGCCTGCGGAGGGAGGCCTATCTTCTAACTTAGTCCAGGGTGAGCACAGGTGAACAATCATAATACGAAATATGTTTCCAGAATCTGGTAATCAGAATCATACTGCCTCTCCACAGTTAGAAACCGTATACTTCTGAATACCAGTCGCTACAAACCACCAGACAGGAATGGACTGTTGGTAAATTGAAAGAGCATCTTCCTGGGTGGCTGCTTTCCAGTCTTTGCCAACAGACGCCCATCTAGCCTCTTATCAGATGATTTTACCTTGGCCAGGTAAAGACCTTTATTTAGACAGAACTTTGGCATCATCAGTTGAATTGTTATGGCCACTGCCAGTTTTCTATTGGTATTACTGATTTTCACCTACTTGTCTTCATATCTTAATTTTTAATTGGTATCCCTTTTAATTAGGTGTCCCTTTAGGTTTCACCTTTGGTTGAAAAGGTGGAATAAAAATGTAACAAGGAAGCAAACAAAGACAAGTAGAGAAATAAACATCTGTATCAAGTCCCTCAATCCAACATTCTCAGGGTTTGTGGCTATGCTAGTGCATTTTATGAAACATGGGGAAATGGGAAATCTCTCCATATAAGTGCAATGAATGACAATGCTTTTCATATGGAAAACCCAATTCAAAAACTTCTTGTTTTCTGATGACTATGAGCCATTGTCAACTTAGGCTTTCAGGTTTAGACGTAGAGGTTTTGTGTGCTTTGTAGAAAAGCAAATGAGCATAATAGGATGATTTTACAGAATAACGTTTCTCTTTCAGAGAAAGGGGTATTGATGGATGAAAACTCTTTACATAGCTGGAATCATTATGTTCTTAACAGATTGTATTTTGTAAGTAAGAAACCTTGTCCCTCTAACACTTTGTTCTTCTCTCATTCATACAATATAATTCCTGCTTATTAAAATAAAAAATTGAAAGTCCACATTCCCTAGATAATACTTTCAGATCCAGCACATTTAGAAGGTCATGTCTATTGTTTTGACTCTTTGAATAGAATCAGAGAGATAGACACACACACCAATGTCATGCCAAACACATCTTTGCTTTTACACTGAATATACAAGCAGAGTCATGTTTACTTTTTTCCTATTATGAGGGAAGATGCATTTAGAACGCAAGGACTAAGGCATCAATGGTTTAATTATATAAACCGTATAATTATATAGCCCAATAAATAATGCTTTTGCACATTAGTGCATCATTGTCTTATGCTGAATGTGCAAACATTGTTCTCTTCTATGAGAAAAGGAAGATGCCTTCAGACACTGATGGTGAGACTTCATTAATTTACTATATATTATATTGCCCAACAAGTAGTGCTTTTCAAGCACTGCTTTTCAAGAGCCAAGTTTTCCGTGGATGAAACCAAATGCCTCCTGAGAACCATGATGGAAGGCTGCCAGAGGAATTTCAAAATTTACAATATGTATTTATGCTACAGTTGCAGAAATAATCATACAAAGTTGTACAAACTCTACCTTCCGTGTGACAACTATCAACTACAGTGAGTATATACAGTACAGTGAGAATATACAGCAGCATGGCAAGATCAAGGTAAACCGATTACACGGGGAAATAAGTGAGAAAGTAGTTCAAGATTGGCCGATTGGCCTATGAAAAACATACTACTGGAGAATATTTGGGTATCACCCATCTTGGAATGCTCATATTGGACTGCCTCTCAATGTGCTCAGTTTTCATGCAGGGATGAGTGGTCTATTGCACTTATTTTCCTATAATTTCTGTGAGGAACCCCCTTAATGTTACACAGAGAATATGCCACTGCAGACTATTTATTTAACAATGGTGGGAACTGATAAACAATGAAAAAATTAATACCTAATTTTCTGCTAACTGTCTATGGGGTGGGAAGAGCAGAGGAAAGATAAATATAAGGAGACAATGAAAGGAGAGGAAGAGCGAGATAGAGAAAGACATAGAGAGCATACCTTGCTAAGTTTATTTTTATCTCTCTGTTTTGTTCACTGCTCAGTTTTAATAGATATAAAGTTTTGTTCTGATTTCACTTAGTTTTTAGGAATTGTGTTGATTGTTATTGCTTGTATTTTTAATATTCTCTATATAAACTGCTCAGAGATTTTTTTTTTATATTAAGCAGTTGAAACATTTTAGGAATAGATATCAATTGTCATGTTTTTCAGTAGTTTAGTAACAGTCTTCCATTGGAAGCATTTACATTTTATAAGAATCTAGGGTATATTCCTGAAATACTTTGAAGGAGGAGGGAGCACCAGAAGGTATGAATTAAACCCACAGTCACTCTGAGAGGAGGAAAGTGTTGGTAAATTCAGTTCCACCTTAAGCATTATACCTTAAGGGTTAGACATGTTGCTGAGATAGTGTGTCACATGTCTATGCATTTCCGTTTTATGCTGTATGAGTTAGTTGCTGTAGGAGGAGAAGCACTGCTCTCTCTCTCCCCCAAGTGTTCTAAGATGCTGTAAATAAAACTGCTTATGGAAAGACAAGATGCCTCTCATCTGCTTCGTCTTTTCCGCTAACCCTGCTAACCCTGCGTGGATAAGCTCTGCTAATTACATGCCCAGGCTACTGCGGTCCCTGGGTCGTGTTCCATTTGAGACACCGGCTCCTGGAGGGAGAGAAGAAGGGGGGCTGTTGGCTTCCCAGTTTCGGTGAATGTCTCAACAAAAGGGTGTCTGTGGAAGAAAAGCTGCCAGAGAGGATAAGAGAGATGGGGAAGGCGGAGGTGTACAGCACACCTCTACATATCAAGATCAGACTTATAATTAAGTAATTTCATATATTGCCATAATTAATCAAGTTTTTCAGTCCTGATTTGCAGCCCACATAATCACTCCAAATTCTACTTTTTATTCTTAGGTCAGCCTGTGCCAGCTCCATATCTGCAAACATATGGGGAAACTCTCTTTTGATCTTTGCTCAAAGGAGGAAGAGAAGCTATAATTGACACAACTGCAACTCTTTTGTAAAGGGATTCCATGCTAGATATGATGTATGCATTCAGACACAAAGCAGTTCCCAAAACTGGAACTTCATGAGAAAGTAGCTGTGACACCTTTACTATTGCTGTAAGGCTTTTGACTTTAACCTGTCCCTCCTTTCCAAACCTAGGAGACCACTTGGCTTCAGAAGGTCCATTTCTCTTCCAGAGACTGCTGGTGAGTAGATCACTTTCTCCAGCTCAGAACTCCTCTCATCATCAGACACCTTCTATTAGCAATCAGTTTGGATGCAGAGTTACTATCACCCCGTGCTCCAGAATATAATCAGCATTCTGTAATTAATTGTTTTGTTGCTGTTCCCTTGGTGTGCCACCGGGGTGACAACCCCCAGACCTGAATGTGTTATCTCCCTACCACTTCCATTTTTAGTCTTCTAGGCAGATGGTGCCAAACTGGCTCATTAACAGCTCCTTTGCAGATTACAGTTATTTTACAGCCACACTCCTTTCCCTTTTCACCCCATTTGTTGTTGTGCAGGGGAAAGCAACACTGCCATTTAGAGCATTGTGTGCTGATTTTTGCTAGTAATAGCAGGATGAAAACTTTGACCCAATGCATGGCTATGGGAAAAGGGTAATTTCCATGTTGAGGATAATTAGGAAAGGAAGTTTAAGATCATTATGGTGCTAAGCAGATCTATGAGTTGATTGCCCTGGACACACACACACACACACACACACACACACACACACACACACACCTTGTAGAGCTGGAAAAGGTGCAGAAAATGACAATCAAACCAATGCAATGCAATGAAATGTTGGTCCCCACAAGACATTTCAATTCCACATACCAAAAGTTCATCAGTATAGAGATACAGCAAACTCTAAAGGACAGTAGCATTACAATGCATCAACACACCTCACTAAATGAATTTGTAGAAATTTGTAAATATGGCATCTAAGTTCTAGCATGTTTGCTTGCAAGGTCTAAGATCCAATTGGCTTCCATTTGTTCTATGTGTGCAAATCTACCTAAATGGTCTTGGTCTAGAGACTGAATAGGTGGGCCACCCTTCACTGTCTCAAATAAGGAGATGGAAGTCTAATGTACACATCCTGAAAGATCATGTGCTACCATCCTTTCTGAACAACATCAGCTCATGAAGCATAGAGGGATCATATGTTTGTATAGTCCCCTATACAGTATAAAGAAACAAATGTGAATGTGGCAAAGTAGCAAGTGTGAGAATGATTCAAGTCCTGACTTCATTCTGGCATTCTAATTATTTGATGTGCATCCATGCTGTCTTTGATGTAGAGGAATATTTAAAATGTGATCCCCCACCTGCAGTCTGAAGTGGTACAGTCCTGGGAGATCTGTACAGCTGTGCCAAAACTCAACTATCCTCCTAACTCAACTATCCTCTCATTTTTTAGGATAGCACGGTGGTTGAATTAGTGTTGCTATTCGACATTTTAAAGGCATGAAGAAGCTTCATGAAAAATATAGCTGCACATAATTTTACTTTTAATAGCTTTCTGCCTGCTATAGGAATCATAACATAGGCTGTTCTTTAACAGGAAACAAGTCATTTTAATCATAAGTGCCATGCATTTTGCAGTAAATATGCAGTATTTTGATTAATAATATAGTACTCTGCAAACCATAACAGTTGTCCTACAGTTTACATATTTCTCTGCTAGTCAACACTTTGAACGTTGTTGAGAGCACTTGTCTGTTTTTTGTTGCGCTATGTGATTACATGGTGAACATATATTTGCATATATATATTTGCATTTATTTGTTGTTTTACGTATTCGATGGGCAGCTTAGCTGAACCACTGGGGTTTCAGTTTGTGAATTAGCTGCATGTGTCAAGTTGAAACACAATTTTATTGCTGCAATGTTTGCTGCTTTTACATTCTTGCTGCACCATTTAAACCAACAGAAATGACTCCTCCAATTAGCTTTTCATTCTGCTCCTGTTCTTTCCAGTAATAACACTTTTGTTCACCCCCATCCCAGTGTTGCGCATAAACATGGCCGAACCATTCCTTCCTGTATTCATTGTGAGTTCAGCCTCTTCTGAGTTGTTGCCAGAGCATTCTTTTCTATTAATTCAATGATAAGTATTCACTGAATCAGTCAGACACATAATTATAAATTATGTAGGTGGCACTCTGCACAGGAACCCTATTAACTTGAACCACATGGCAAAAATAACAAGCTGTAGGATTAAGCATCCCCCCATTCCATTCAGAAATTTGTATTACATGGGACAGCCACACTCAGGACACCATCCATATACTATAAATTGCCCCATTAATATTATTTCCATTAGTATTTTAGTTTTCCTTCCTACTCATGTTTCCTTTTGTGTTGCTAAATTTACATGCCATTAAATTTGCTCTAGAAAAACATGGCAGCTGGCAGCTGGAATTTTTTCCTTCTAGTTCTGTGCTTGTTTTCTCACATGTACTGGTAAGTTCCACAGAGTTATGGGGAACTTACTCCCAAGTAAAATTGCCGAGGATTGCGGGCTTTGATAGGCCCATAGACGATCATATATAGTGAATGTATGGGAGAAAATCTGAGGAACTAGGAAGGCCTTGAAAAAGATGGTGATAGCAGAAAGGCAGCGTGTTAACCAAAAGATGAAGGACATTGCAGAAGATGTTTTCCTTGTGAACTTGCTGCCATGAAACTCAAACTGTTCTTCCATACATTCTCGCTGTTTCTTCTTCCACTTAAAGGATTATAAAATTGTTAGAAATATGCCAAATTACCAGTGTGTAATAGAGATATCTTCTTCTTATTTATAAAATTGATATTATGGAGCCATTCACTTCATAAGCTTTCCATGCCTGTTAGCTAATAATAGCCTCTGAATCAGAAAGCTTAAATGATCAAAAGGAATTCACTTTCCAAACCAAACTCTGGCTGTCATGAGTGCTATAAGTGTTAATCTTTTCTGTAATATGCAAATATGTTCACAAACTAGCGGTCACATGCCTTTTGATGTATGCAAAACTGAGTTTAAAAGCACAAGCTTATCTTTAAGATTTTATTTCTAATTTTATTTTTGCAGCCTAGCCATCTGAAGAATTATTTTGTCCCATCTATCTTGCAGTAACCCTGTAGTTAGTTTTATTTGTTCATTTATTATAAATATTTATAATCCACCTTTTATAGCATAGGGCTCCCAAGGTGACTTAAAACATCATACATTCACACACACACACACTCACACACACACACACACACACACACTTCAAATGCATGTATATATAGAATCTGACACAAAACCTTTTTTATTTTAAAAAAACCCCACAATGTGTTGGTAAAATTCAGACTGAAATATGACAGTTTTCAAGGTCCATTTAAAGTCTAATAAAAATGAGAGTATCTATGGAGAAAATTCCACCAGTGAGCATAAAGACCTGGTCTCTGATGAACTTATATGGTGGGCCTCTGAGACCAATCTTAGGGCCTGAGCAGATCTGTATGAATGGACCACAAACTCTTCTCTATTCCATGTATAAAAAGTCAGCTTATTTCATTATCTGTGAATGGGAGACTCTTTCGATTGTCCAGGGTTGTACAGCAGTGCTATTTAGAATAATGATGAAGTACCCATAGAAATAGGGACACAGGTGGCACTGTGGGTTAAACCACAGAGCCTAGGGCTTGCTGATCAGAAGGTCGGCGGTTCAAATCCCTGCAACAGAGTGAGCTCCCGTTGCTCGGTCCCAGCTCCTGCCAACCTAGCAGTTCGAAAGCACATCAAAGTGCAAGTAGATAAATAGGGATCACTACAGCGGAAAGGTAAACAGCGTTTCCGTGTGCTGCTCTGGTTCGCCAGAGGCAGCTTTGTCATATTGGCCACATGACCTGGAAGCTCCCTCGGCCAATAATGCAAGATGAGCGCGCAACCTCAGAGTCGGTCACGACTGGACCTAATGGTCAGGGGTCCCTTTACCTTTACCCATAGAAATAAACATCATGGTTGATAAAACCCTACATTGGCACACAAGAAAGTGATAAAAATCTCATTACATATTTTCCCCTATTTTTGAAGGATCCATTCTGCCTCAGCACAACCTGACCATTAAGTGTCTTGACAACAGGAATCTCTACAGTTTTGTGTAGTGGCCAAACTGTTTGCTAAATATACCACGAGCCACACCCAAAAGGTCCTTTCATTCTTGGGGGTTGATTTTCTTAAATTTTGGCTATGTTGAGCCAAATCTCTTGCTACACAGTGCAGTACAAATCTTGGAGTTAATGGCTCCTGTTGGACATAAAATTTTGTATTCCAGATTGTTACAATCCAATGTTCATCACAATTAAGTTAAGGTTGCCATACGTCCAGAATTTCCCAGAATTTTGAAATATGGCAACCCTAAGTCACATTGTAAGCAATGAATGGGACTTCCAGTCTTATCCAATCTTATCCATGCTTTCAGTGGGGCTTCCTTTTAAGTAAATGTGCATAGAAATGCAGTCCATCCATCCCTCACAATCAACCCCAATCCTACCAATTTCAATAGTGTTTATTGTAATGGACCTTCACTGGATTAGGCCCTATCCATTTGAAGCTTTTATCTTCTACTCATTTGTGACTTTCAGTTCATGCATTTGTTATTATTTAATCGGGCTTCAGTATGGCCATGGTGTTTTTTTTAAAAAGATGTTCTTTGTATGGGGTGAGTCCTTTAAAATAGGCCCCGTGGATACAGAGTACACATGTTCCACGGGGCCTCTTTTAAAAGACTCACCCTGTATATTGGTTTGTTTGTTTTTACTGAATTTCATATCTTGATTCATATTTCAGCATCTAAATGTCGGTTATTTCATGACAAGTGACATTGTTCTAGTAGTATGCCACTCCCCTGCCCTGCTTTTTATGATTGCCAGATGAACTATTATATGTATTTGTGAAACAGAATGTATCTTCAGTGAATACATTTATTGATTGATTTGCAATCATTTCTATACTGCCAGTGTTAACAAAAAAATGTCAGGCTGGTGAACGGTATAAAACCAATAATAAAATTACACTCATAAAACTAGTATAGACTATATCACAAAACAGTAGATTCGATTAATATAGCTGGGTCAGCCCTCAGTGAAAGTCTAGCAGGTGTCTACATTTAGTACTGAAATTGCCTGTTTGCTGTTCATTTGAAGCACATTCCAACGGGCAGGTGCCACCACACTAAAGTCCCTGGTCTTAGTGGGCTTAAGATGAACCATGGGACCAATCAGTATTTCTGAGTGGAAAAAAAATCATAATGTCACAATAACTCAGACGTAAATTGTTTAAGAGTATCATTTAACTGTGAAAGGTGTACCACATGAATATCCTCTTATACTTTTGGTAGACATCATCCATATATTCATTAAATCCAGTACTGTATAGATCCTCATTTCTCCTCCATTGGCTGTCTGCTCAAATAAAGAGGCTGTTAGTTTATCAGTGACAAATGTACTGTATTTAACGCAATAGGACAGTCCTTTAATTTGAGCACCTAGCATGGTGTCAACCTAAATCTCTTTCAGCTGATTTAATTAGCAAAGCACCATGTTAATCAATTTGCAATTAAACTTTCTGAACCTTATACAGGAGATATATATATATATATATATATATATATATATATCCCTTCACAAAACAACAAAATAGAATTAGCTTAGTAATAAAAGCAATTTATGGGAGCTTTTTCAAAAGTAAATGCATTGTATAGTTGATGAATTATTCATTCCCAGGTATCTGTAGCACATTTACTGATTTTAATGAGCTTTCTTAATTTTATTTCCCATACTAAATCACATGATTTACCTGCATGTTTATTAATGGAAAAGAATCCATTAATAAAATGTAGTCATCAATAAACTATCTTCCTAATAATGAATCTATAATTTCTATACTGCATGATTTAGTGTCGTATTATGCAAGCCACATTCTCCCTGTTGACTAAACCTTGTTTAACCTGCTGCTCATTGCACTGTGAAAGTAGAATACAACTCTTTGGGATGATGGCAGTTTATAGGTGCCATTCAGAGGCAACTAGCGCTCAACATTATAAAATCCAATTATAAAAGCCCTTTCCATTGCAGCTGTTCTTCAACTGTACAAGATATGGAGATCCCCATCCTACAGACATTTGCTTTCTGAAAGCCCTTGCTAAATGGCATAGACCTCGTGCCCCCCTGCCCCTTTAATGAATATGGATATATGGATTGCTGAAAGGCCAAAACTTTATTAACTTACAATGATGTGCCTGTGCAATGCCCTCTCTTTCCCCACATGCCCTCCCTGCAAGCTGTTCCAGAGGGTTGGAGTGTAACCCAGATCATATTTTATTCTTTTTTGGTGGGTAGGGGAATCTACTAATAGGATGGCTTCACTGGGTACATCCCAGAGTTTCAAAATAACACTTTCTCTTTTTTTAAAAAAAGCAAACATTTCACAGCTGCAAATAACAATTTCCAATCTGACTAGTAAAAAGTCACACCCTACAATATAAAACAGAGAGGAATGGTGGTTTAAAATCCAACTTGGCATTTCAAGAAAAAGTGAAATGAAAAACAGTCTTTAAATTCCATGAAGATGCAAGCAATCTTCTGAGAGGGAATTTCATAAATGCAGCACATTACATGAAAAAGCCTCAGCTGTCTGACATAACAGGTGAGCCTGAGTGAAGATAGTCCTTCAGCTGCTGCATTAAAAAAACAAACCCAAAAACCTTCAAAACACACACTCAGAATGATGCTTTGGTACTGATGCTTTGCTCCTGACTGCAGATACAAAAAACACTGATGGGGTATTCATGGGTAGCCCAAGTTAGCACATGGAAGAGCAGACATATCCATCAAAGGGAAAGGGCCTACACACCCCTTGAGAATAGCTCTTAGCATCTTAGCTCATTATTTTCAACAGAATATTGGACTATGTAAAACTTAGCATCTAAAAAACCCACCGCTTTATAGCTGATGGAAGTAGTACTGGGCTTCTTGATCTCTGTAGCAATATTTTGTTTTTATTTCTTTTCAAAATTGTGTAAATTATACATGGCAGTGAGCGGAGGGTGGGGGGCTTTCAGAGTAAAAGAACGTAAGAAGAGACTGCTGGATCAGGCCCATCTTGTCCAACATCCTGTTCTCACAATGGCCAACCAGATGCTTGTGAGAAAGCACACAAGCAGGATCTGAGTGCAACAGCAGTGCAACCCGAGGTTTTCAGCAGCTAGAATTCAAAAGCTTACTTCCTCTGACAATGGAGGTAAAAGAGCCATCAAAGATGAGCAAGATGGATTAAACCTTTGTTGTGTCTAATCACAATGCTTTGTGTCTAATCACAATGCTGTTTTCTTGACAAATTAATGTTTCAGGAGCTGTCTGAATTCTTGAGGGCTCTCATATCACTTGGAAAGTAGGAGCCTGTATATAATGGAGTGGACACACACCATATCGCTTTCATCACACATGTGTCAAGTGTGATATAGAGGCAATACAACCATCCAATTTCATGCAATAGATTAAAATGTGGGAGATTAGCAACCAAACCTAACAAACACAAATTCTTGCTAGCGTGAGAAGGGGCTAAGTCCACACAACTGCATTCCTGGGAGGCAGATACTCTGACCATAGAAATGCAGTTTGTGGAGGGGGTTCTGTGTGATGTCATTTTGCCCCATCTCCTGGAGAGGAAGCAGTATATATAGTACTTCCTGTTCTCCCTCCTCTCTTCTTTTGACCAGTGTTGGATATACAACCAATGCCTGCGCCAAGGTCTCCCTACATCTGAATTCTTAATAAAGTTGTGGCTAATTTTAATCCCATCAAAACGTGGTCCTGTGTCATTATTCCGCTCGGGGGCTGCCCGGGGTTTTGGTGGACTCTGCCTGACTGCGCAAAAAAGAGGAGCAAGGAAGACAACATGAAACAGGGTGTCGATGTGTTCTGTTTGCAGTACTCAGAGTATTATCTCTGAGGTGATGGGAAGGATCACCCCTCTCAACCACACACTTTTCCAGTTTCAGTAAATTATTGATATTTAAAAGGCTTAACAGGTGCAAGACTTAACAATGATTTCTCCCTTGCTCTGTTCCTTGAAACATTTGGACATTTTAAACCTATTCACTGCAGTGGGCTGAAAGTGTGAATTATCAGATCCACTGGGGTATTGGTTTGCTCCCAAAGTAGGGGATGAGAAAAATCTACATTTTTTTGGGGGGGGGTTCTATCATAGGTGAGGAACCTTTGGCTGTCCAGATGTTGCTGAATTAAAACTCCCAGCAAGCATGTCCAATGGCCTGATGCAATGGGAGCTGTAGTTCAGCAACACTTGAATGGCCAACAGTTCCCTGCACCTGACTTCTGTGTAAGATGACCTAAGCAAAGGGGAACATCATTAATCTGCAAACATCCTGCACAAATCCTATTTCAGCCTCATTTGGAAAATCAAAGTGTGGGTGAGTTTACCTGATCAGTTAACACATCAGAGTTAATAGTTTGCTGTGAGATGAACAGAATCAATCATGTGATAATCTGCTTTTGTTAAGCCATTATCATGAATCTATTGTATTATGGATGATTCTTCTTATTCCATCAGTCATTAGCTAACAAAGCTAGGCAGGCTTAGAGCACAGTGAGCGAGAGAAAAGATGGCAATAAGATAGCAGAGCTGCAAGAACAAGTTTCACACAAACAAGCTAGCACATGATAGCTGCAATTTATCACATGGAAACTATGTTTAATCACATGAATAATTTGTGTGAACAGATTGTGGGTCTTCATCAGTGAATAGATTATTTTCTGCCGAACTTGCTACTTCACTCCATCTGACTCCCAAACAACACAATTTTCATTTCAACAATTGCAAATCTTGAATCATAGAATCTTAGCTTTGGAAGGGTCATCTAACCCAGGCATCCCCAAACTGCGGCCCACCAGATGTTTTGGCCTACAACTCCCATGATCCCTAGCTAACAGGACCAGTGGTCAGGGGTGATGGGAATTGTAGTCCAAAACATCTGGAGGGCCAAAGTTTGGGGGTGCCTGATCTAACCCAACCCTGTGTAATGCAGGAATCTCAGCTAAAGCATCCATGACAGATGGCCATCCAACCTGTGTTTAAAAACCTCCAAGGAAGGAGAGCCCACCACCTCGTGGGAGCCTGTTCCACTGCTGAACAGCTCTTACTGTCAGAAAGTTTTTTCAAATGTTTAGTTGGAATCTCCTTTCTTGCAGCTTGAAGCCATTGGTTCGAGTCCTACCCTTCAGAGCAGGAGAAAACAAGCATGCTCCTTCCTCAATGTGATAGCCTTTAAGATATCTGAATGATGGCGACGGAGACAGCAGCCTGGTCAGACTCTCCTGCTTTCAATTAAGCTTTTAAGTCGTTTTTAGCCACTTCTTGATTTTAATCTCACAGTTCTAACGTTTTACTGGCTGTTTTACTACCTCATCGCTTCTCTTTGGTTTTAGTTTATTGTTTTATTGTTTTATTGTTTTATTGTTTTACTGCTCAATCTGTCCTACTGCAACAACGGATGCCTTATGAAGCCTGTTGCTGTGAATGACTTGCTGTTTTCTCCACTGGCTAAAAACTTGGATTAATACATTGCTGTGGAGACTTGGAAGGAAAGACAATAGACTCGGTGGAGGCTAAACGAGATTTGGCTTTTTGACACCCAGTTAACTCAAGCTTTAAACTTCAATTGAGGTTTTTTAGAATTTTATATTAGTCTTAGACCTGGTGGGAGCAGGACTACAAAGGAATGGTCTGCGTTGCTTACCGGTAGTCCCCCTGAAGAACTAAATTGCCGGCCTGCGAGGGTGAAGGTGAAGACGCCGACTTTCATATGAACAGGCAGTGAAATATACCCCCACTGCAAGTGCTGGTAGGCTCGAAGGAAATTCTTATCACCTGAGTTGGTGTTAAAATATTACCCCCACCCCTCTTCTCGATAATCTGAATTATGGGGTATGGGAAACGTCTTAGAGATTCCGATGAGACAGTTCCCGTTCCCCTTCCGAGATCAAAGCAAACAAGGGTTGAATCATGTCACTTTAAAGAAGGGAGTAATCTACTGGAATGTTCCTACACGGTAGAAACTCAGAACCGTTTCAACCCTCTGAGTGACTGTGTGTCAGTACTTAAAGACGAAGAGCAAATTATACCACAAATAACAAGCGATGTGGCCAACAGTAAGAGTGTAGTCTCTCCTCAGAAGGAGGAACTGGTCCTTGATGCGGCCAATCATATGACATTTGAACAGTCACATTTAATAATTAAAACCTTGCACTGTATATTCAAAAGACTAGATGATCTTTCGTCCCAGCTGCACAGCCTTCAACAAAAGCTAGTTGCTACTTCACCATCGTTAGCCGGTGTTAAGTCCCTCGAAGAGAGAAAGGGGACGAGAAGCTTGTCTTTAAATAACAAATGTGCTGACAAATTTAAATACAACCTTAACCGTCAATTAGATCATCAATCCTTGATTTTAACACCAAGGAAAGTGAGCCTAACTATACAAAATGGGGACCCAAGATGGAGAACTCTGGGCGGTGCCAAGGAACTCTTGAAGGTGCTTTTAAATATTGAGGCAACACAAATTGACCTCTGTGCAGTCCTCCCTCTTGTCCATCACCATAAATCCCAGAGAGTCCTGCTTGCGTTCCAATCTACAAAAATTCCCACTATCATATTATGAAGGAAAGCATTTTTGTTTCGCTGTGGTGTAACACCAACAAGAGCCTTTATAGACCCTACGCCTAAACCCCTATTGTTGGAGGCAATAACCAAAGAGGGCTCAAAATCTGTTAATCCTGATCCACCAGTGGATGACGGAGTGGGTGTTCTACCCCAGGAGAAGTGTTATGTGGCCTCCACTCCCCTAACAAAGAACAATGACCATCCGGAAAGTGGCCTGACACCTCCTCAAGAGATCGAACTCATTGCCTCCTTTGCAGATTTACCAGCCGTGGAACAAAAAGAAATTATTAATAGGCTGGAATCGCTTAAAAACCAACTTATTAGGAAGCTCAGCACCAGAACACCCACGTATAGCGATCATGACATCCTAGAAGAACCAGATCATATGGATCTCGAAATAGCTAATGCTAAAAGTATGTCGGTAATGGAGGATAAGATACAACCCCAAGAAGCAACTACCAGCCCTTCCCTCCAAGCAGAACAACCCGCTGTGCTCTTAATAGATTTACATGACTTACCCTCGATAAACATACCTGAAGAAAGCAGCACACAACAGGAAAAATCCCCTTCTACACATTCATCGATGCCAGACCTGGAACCTTCTTATAATACTGTCCAATCAAGAGAAGAGGTGCCTTTGCCAACCTTCCCAAATAGCCCACTTGCCCTGCCTTATCCCTCATTGCGGAGTATTATGGATTCAACAGCAAGGCCAGAGACTGAACTGATTGAAGATCCAACAGGCCACATAAATCAAGTAGTCCAAAAGACCAGCAGCAGACCACAGAGAGACCAAACTTCTGATGAGATAGCTGGATCGCACCGGATGGCCCACCAAACTCTTCTGGAAAAGAGGTCCTCTCCTGCTCAAGGCCCTACTCCTAGTAGAATGAGTGGTCAAGTTCAACAGTTAGATAACCTTGTAAATCCTCCCACTCAGATTCTACGAGGAGTTTTTCATCAGAGGAAGATAACTGATTTTTTTATTGGCCCCCCTCTTCCCGTACTAAAGTTGAGCCATCCTTCCGAATGACAGTTACTGGGAGGAGCGAGGAAATCCCAGCCTTCAATATTAAGTTGGAACATTGCTGGATGGAAAAGTAAAAAATTAGATCCAGAATTCCAAAAATATATTAATTCCTTTCTTATCATATTATTACAAGAAACTTGGGTGGAGGAGGAAATTGAGTTAAATGGCTTTGAGTTTATATGCCTGCCTGCTAGCCCGTCAACGAATGGTGGCCGCCCTAAAGGTGGCCTTACAATTGGTATCTCCCTTAAACTTCGGGCTAAACTTTCACTAGTGCATGCATTACCGCCATATGCTATTACCGGACTGATCTCTGGTGGAAACTTCTCCTTATTGGTCACAAATGTCTATTTCCCTCCGGGAGGGTCAGCAGCTGATCTTACTACTAGATGGGAATCCCTAGAGGATTTTTTACTTTCCTGTTATCTTAAGTCTCCAAATGTCCCCTCCATTATTGGAGGCGATTTTAATGCTCGGATAGCTTCAAATCGGGAGGCTCTTATGAAGTCTAAATGGTGGGTTGACCCCGGCGCTCAAACCTACGATCCAGTATATATCCCCACTAGAATATCAAAGGATGTAAAAGTCAATAAGGCGGGAGTGATGCTTTATCAGATGACTCTACGCCTTAATTTAATTATATTAAATGGCAGGTGTCCTCCAGACATACCAGGAGAGTTCACCCACCTGGGGTTAAAATCAAACAGTGTTCTCGACTATGTATTGGTTTCCCGGGATCTATTTTTGAATGTCACCTCTTTTAAAATTGATAACGCTCAATTTAGTGACCATCTTCCCCTGACAACCAAGTTATGTGTTGATTGGCAGTTGCTCGAGCGCTCCCACCCAATCCCGGTGACTGTGGAGTCGTCCACTAAAATAAAGGGGACTAGATGGTCCCCTGCCCTCGCCCATAGATATACGGTTTTTATCCAAGAAAAGTTTCCGGGTGATCAGCCGGACGTAGGAATAGTCCCGCGTGATCCTATTAAGTGTATGAATTTTTTTTCTTGTTTGATAGAAGTTTTAACTCGCTTTTTTACTTCTCCAGCCTATGGAGTTAAAAACCATTATTTTAAATTTGGCGCCCCTTGGTTCAACTCCTCTTGTAAACAAGCCAGACTCCATCTACATACGATATATAATGATTATAAACTCTCCGGTGCTCCTGCCTTACCTCCATCTTATCCCCTGGCTAAAAAAGCATACAAACAGGCCCAGAAATCGGCCAAACGGGATTGGTATTTAAATCGCTGGCAGACTATAATTTCTGCCTCAAAATCTCATAACTCCCGGAAATTTTGGTCCTTAATAAAGGGAAGAAACAGGAAATATCCCTTAATGGTGATCCCGGCCCCCACGTGGGAGCAGTTCCTGAGAAAATATTTCGCAGTGGCAGAAGCTCCGGACACTCACTGGAGACCTTCTAATCCCCTTCCTGTCTGGCCTAACACCGATCCTGCTGAAATCCTAGAATTGATAGCTGAGCTGAAAACTGGTAAGGCCCCTGGGCCGGATTTGGTCCCTGTTGAGGCTATAAAGCTACATTCTGCATGGTGGGCAGGGATTTTAGCTAAAACCTTCGATGCAATAAATGCCACGGGCTTAATACCAGGAACGTGGAAGGAGGCCATTATAATTCCTATCTACAAAAAAGGCCCCCCCGGTGACCCAGGGAACTACCGAAATATCAGTCTGCTATCGTCCATTGGGAAAATATATGCCCGGTTTTTGCTGGCAAGGTTGATGAAGTGGTCAGTCGAGGCTGACCTGATCGGGCACGAGCAAGCTGGATTTAGACTAAACCGATCCACAACAGATCAGGCAATTATTCTTTATCACTTAGCCCGGAAATACTCAACACCTCGACGGGGCCAACTTTGCGCAGCTTTCATAGATTTGAAAGCTGCGTTTGATAGTATTCCGAGGAAATTACTATGGGATAAACTTGCCTGTTGGGGAATAGATAGAAGGCTTCTGTGGCTTATCTCCCAACTTCATGCTGGGTCCGTGGCCAGGGTGAGATTAACCCCTGCTGGAGACCTAACGAACCCAGTGCCAGTAAATAAGGGAGTACGCCAGGGCTGTATTTTAGCGCCACTTCTTTTTAACTTATTTATCAGCGATATGAGTAACCCATTAGCCGACTCGCAAAAATCTATCCACGCCCCTCGTATAGCAGATTATCGTTGTCCTTTACTTCTCTACGCAGATGATGCGGTGCTACTCTCTTACTCCAGAGTGGGTTTAAGGAGGGCACTAAAGATTTTTGCGACTTATTGCCATCTTAATCATCTGTCCATCAATCACACCAAGTCCAAAGTACTGATATTTTCAAGGAGTCGAAAACTTTATACATGGAAACTGGAGGGCACGAAAATCGAACAAGTACATAAATTTAAATATTTAGGAATTTATTTTCAATATAATTTAGGGTGGAAAGCGCAAGTTGAATACCTTCAAAACAAGACAAAAGCCCTATCGCACTCCCTCCTCCGTTTTTTCTATTCTGAGGGGGCCTTATTCATCCCTGCGGCCTTGAAAGTGTATAGCATCAAAGTGATGGCCACAATGGCCTATGCTGCACCTTTATGGGCGGCCTTTGCAAATCTCTCACCTTTAGAGTCGCTTCAAAGCCAATTCTTACGCCGACTTCTAAAATTACCAACATGCGTAAGTAATGCGGCTATTCGCTTAGAAATGAAGATCCCCTCAGTGGAATTAGTTTTATGGAGGCGAGTTTTGATTTATTGGATATCCCTATGGCATAAACTCCCGAACCACTATCTCATTCAATGCATGTGGCGGGATGACTTCACAAATTTGTGGTCAGGAAAAATCCATGCCAAATTGCTGTCCTATGAGATCTCGCCCACTGAATTGCTCAAACTGGATCTAAATGCGGCAAAAAGGTGTATAAATCAAAGGCTGGATGATGCGGAGCTATACCAAAATTTCTTAGCTGGTGGTGGAGTTTGCTCGCCGTTAAATTTCGGCATAACCCCTATCTACCGTGCTCCGTCCTATTTAACATCGCTTACGGCCGCGTCTCACCGATATGCCTTCATTAAAGCTAGGTTTAATGTTTTTCCAACAAACGTGCTGAGACATAGATTTACTAAGGGCCAAGTCTCTTCAATGTGTGCTTGTGAAATTAAAACAACTGAATCTCTACATCATGTTATGTTTATCTGCCCTATGTACAGTTCGGCTCGTGCTAGTATACTAAATTCCATTATCCAGCCTATGGCTGACAAACCAGTTGACCTACAGCTTGCCTGGGTTCTTCAAGATGTGGATCCTCATATTACTCTGCAGGTCGCTAAATTCCTAACAGCCGTCCTCTCGTACAAGAGACGGAATGGAATGTTAGCAGATTATTTATAGTTATAATTTTTTTTTTATAATGACATCTGATATTGATTTTAGCGTAGTGCCTAAATTTTTAATCATTATCTTAAACTGTTCTTTTTAATTGTTAATATTTGTCCTTGTGAGCTGTGAATTGTGTTTTATTATTTGTGGCTTGAATGTGTCCACTGTTTTATTTGATTTATTTTGTTGTGTTGTGTTTTATGATGGGCGTAAAGCCGAATAAACTTCCTATCCTATCCTATCCTTGAATGTGGCTATCATATCTCCTCTCAGTCTCCTCTTCTCGAAGCTAAACATACTCAGCTCCTTCAAACACTCCTCATATGGCTTAGTTTCCAGGTCCTTGATCATCTTGCTTGCCCTCCTCTGCACACATTCCAGCTTGTCAACATCCTTCTTAAATTGTGGTGCCCAGAATTGGACACTGTCTCCACGGAAGGTAGCAAGTATGTTATCAGCATACTCATCCATGGTCAATAGCCTTGGATCTGCTGGGGTTAGATCAAGAATGGAAAAAGACTCTTCCAAAGACAAGACAGTTTACTGTTATGCAGACTATTAATTTATGTATCTCACACACACTTACTGTACACAATCACACTCCAAACCTAATTAAATAGGGGAAAAAGTTACTCAGAATTCAAGTTAGGAAGCCTACTAGTCATTAGAATACTAAATAAGTTTTCTATGGATTGTTTTTTAAAACAACAACAACAACAACAACAACAACAACAACAACAACTGCTTTTACATTTTACCAGAATGTGATAGATAATACAAACTGAATTTTTTTAAAAAAATTAATGGCCGCTTTAATTTGCTGCCGCTTTTGAATAGAAACACATTACAATTATGCTTATGATGCAATGAATAGTAGACTTTTAGCAATTGTAATGAATTAGACAAATTTAATTAAACCAATGAAAATAATAAAGAAGTAAATGAGGTTAAAATTAAAATCAATTCAGCCATTCCTCTGAGTTACTGAACTCTGCTCATAGCTGTGTGCCTTTCATCTTACAATGGGTCCACTGAGGAGAACTTCCTATCTTAAACAATAGCAACTACTGTAATCCTCATCAACACCTGTATTCTTTGTTTGGGGGCATTATTTTTCATCTGCATGTTTAATGCTGCTTGAAAGGCAAAGAACCACATAAATGTTTATTATAATTTTGGTGACATAAAACCATGTAGTTTGGAGTGTCAAAATCTGAAGAGAACTTCAGAAGAGGGGCATGTCAGAAATATCCCTAATTTTAAATCATACTATGTTGTTTTTGTCAGTAAAATCCTACTAATTTTGCTTGAGGGGAAACCCCCTTCCTTCAAAAATCTTTTCGAAATCTCCTGTTTTTCAAAGTTCTTTTGTTCAGAACACTGTCAACATTTTCTTCCGCAGCCCACCCCCTGTCTAATAGGGTGTGTGAATGTGCAGTCTTTACTCATGTTGATTAGCAGTTAGGAATGAAAATGCTCCCACAATATTGATTAGAGTACTCATGAAAATAGATTGTTCACCAGGAAAACTAGGGTCAATGCTGGCTTTTATATCTCAGCCATCTGGCAAGATTGCTTATTATAATTCCTTTCTAAATCTATACTGGCATTTTCTCTTCCATCTTCTTGTGTTCTTATGGCCTGTTTGTACACACATAACTCTTCACCATCTATTGATTTAGTTCTGTTCACTTTCTATTTCCCTTACTGCTTTCTTCCTCCACAGATTGATTCCTAGTTTCACCCAACACAGTTCCCTAAAATTTACTTGGCTATAATTAAATGTCTTCATTTTCTTCTTCTAAAAATATATCACAAGTCAAAGGACCATTCCTAATGGTTTGAGTGTACAAGGTAATGTGGACATTCCATCCCTTGAGTGTCCCAAATTTTGTCCCTTGGCAATTGAGTAAAATGCAAAAAAAGAAAAGAAAGCTCTTTATTTTTTCAGAGAAATACAGCAAACCATACAACCTTCTCTTCAACAGGGAGGAGCAACAACACTATTATCCAACCAAGTTCATAAACTATGCTAGAACAAGTCACTTCCATACCTGTAGCAGTTCCTTCCACAACTGCCTATGAATCCTCAGAAATCACTTGTTTTGCTCTTTTGGTTTTCTGTATGAAATACAATGAAATGAAACCGCACAGAAATCTTCATCCATTCATACTCTGTTTGCTTTTATTTGTTTAGTAAGTTTTTCCATCAACACTACATTTCACACTTGTTGACACCCAGTATCTAAGTTTTTCCAGTGCCTGATACAGAGGGAGATGCCCACAGCAAGCATAGTAACAGGAGAGATGAATAGAAAGTTAGTATGCTAACATACCCTCCAACATTTTTTGGGGTGAAAATAGGGACATCCCATTCCAAAATGATAATTTTCCTAAGTTGGTCTCTTAGGTGCTACTGGAAGGAATTTTTTTCATTAAAAATAAAAAAGCCTTTCCTATACAGGATTGCCTTCAGAAGGCTTAGGGGTCAGTTAACTCCATATCCACCAATATTTCTCCAATGAAAACAGAGACACCCTAAGGAAAAGTGGGATATTCTGGGATCAAATCAGAAACTGGGATGGCTTCCCTAAATCAGGGATGTCCCTGGAAAATAGGGACACTTGGAGGGTCTGTGCTAATGTGTGTGTGTGTTTTTGTAACCTAATCTTCTTACATGCTGGTTTTCTATGCATATTTTTTTTTTTTAGGACAGAACTTCAGTCTCCCTGCACACAATAACCATTATTTATGCACATTTTCCATTCAATGCATTAGCCACAACATATAAATTAAACACATATGGCACTTTCAGACTTTTAAAAAACATACTTTCTCTTCTTTGTCTGGGAAGATTTAAGGGGCATGTTTTTTGTTTGTTTTGCTAAAGGAAAATGATTTGGGAGAATAAATTCATTAGAAAACACTAAGTAAGAAACATCAGCTAAAAATTATGGACTGTCAGGCAGCTATAATGTTCTCATTTGAAATCAGTTGAGTGGAACTGATTTCAAGCTGGCTTTCAGTTCAACTGCTGCAAATTAAAATGTTTTATTTATTTATTTATTTATGACATCAGCACGGACCAGCTAATATCCTCAGATACATTGGTGTCGGTCTCCTTATGTAAAGACCAAATGTATTCAAGACTTTAAATAAAATATCTGCAGAAATACAGAATGGGACTTAAAAGACTTTACTTCAGAGGAGCTTCAAAAGCACTCTGGACTATTGGCCCTTCAGATTTGTTGGACTCCAACTTCCATCAGCCCCAGTCAGCATGCTGGTTGGTCAGGGGTTAAAATCATTATTTATTAAATTTCTATTCTACTCTTTATCTGGGATGTTGAATTTCTCCCAAAGATTCAAAATCAGTTGTTTTTTTTAAAAAAAGTCTTGAAATAACACATCAGGAAAAAAAGGCTAAGCTACACCTTTTTAAATAGCCATGCTAGATTTTGACAGACATTTTCTTCCCATATAGAGGAGCATTAAAACATACATTTTCCTTCTGTTTTCTCAGGTGGTATAATCCTAGCAGGAGTTCACCATATGCTTCTCCCTCACCCCAAACATGTATATTGGCCCATATGTCTAATCTAACATTTGTAGACTCCCTCCCCAAAAGCTATAGTTGGGTCTGTGGCAGAGTATGTCCTAATAATGTCATTTTTTACTTTCAAATAGCTACAAATGACTGGCAAGAGAAGCTGCCTTAAGGTGTTTTTGGCATTAAGGAGATGTGAGGTTTCATTCCTAGTTTCCCCTGCCCTCAAAGTTGTGCAGCTATTTCTACCAATGACACCTTGCAGCATAATCACTTATATGCACGGAGACTCCCCCTCATCAGTTGGACCCCTAGGCAACCTGCTAATTAACTATAGATATCCCAGTTCCAGGCTCCCCACAAAGGTTGCACACTGTTCCAATTACAATCATTGGTGTTCTACCAAAACCCATCAAATGCAAATGTGCTCTAGGAACAGCTAGCAATTGCAAATCAAGAAACCCATTAAAGGGATCGCTTCTATTTCCTACAGCCAAAAGCTTAAACAAAGTACCAAAAGGGGGAAATACCAAACAAACAAACCTTATAATCTCATGTTGGGATTTCCTCTGGGCAAGTCAGGATGTCAAGATCTCCTCTTTTGTATTAATCTGGCTCACTCAAGTTTGTTATACGAGACTCGAGGATTCGCTCAGTTATATACAATCATTCATGCCAGTGTAAAACTGAAAACTAGCACTGGGACACGCATTCTTACCTAAACTCCCTCTCTAAGCTATTGACTCAAATGTAATCAATTTTGCAAATAGAAGAGGCTGACTGTGGCTGAGCCGTTCATTAAAGAACACTTCATTCACAAACCTAATTGATTGTATGAAACACTTCCCACAGTCCAGTATACAGTGGCATGCATTTAGCTCCAAACGAAATCAATGGGTCTTAATTGCACATAACTGCACTGGACTAAAACCACACCCATTCTCATTAATCAGGTTCCTCTGCAGCCCTCTGAATAAAAGTTGGGTATGGACGTGTTTCTTTGAGTTGTTTGGCCAATCTGGTTTTAACTTCTCTATGGTTAAGAAACCAGTCATTTGTTCTCTCATCATTTATCACTGTTCTTCATAGATTTAGTGTACAAATTAATTGTTTCGGCCCTCACTGTATGAGGAAGTGCTAGTGGGAGTAGCTCTGCAAAGATGAGATAATGTAGTAAACTGTGGGTATGCATCCATCCATCACAATTATGACATCCTACATCCTGCAAAATAGCTTTCCATCTTCCATCGCTCCAATATTATAGAAAATATAAATTTCACTTTAGGTTTTTTTGGGTGTGTGTGTGATTATTTAGGGCTTCATATTTCAATTGTTGACTCAGAAAACTATACTGAACAGGGTTACATGTAAAAATGAATCAAATGGAGACACAGCAATGCTCAGTAAGAAAATTTGTGTCCGACAGTTAGCTTGTTTGTTTTTTAATACATTGATTGGAAAAATAATGTTTTAAGTGCAGGGCTGTCAAAAGCAGAGCAGAAGGAACTGGGTTTAAGCCCCGTTCCATGCCCAATAAGCATGGGATGCCTTTGCCCAGTGGCGCTTTGGCCCATAGATTGCAACAAAATACTGGGCAATGTTTGGCCCAGTATCTTCTCTGTGTGATGGGCTCATGGGAAAAAGCTGTCCCATGGGCCCTTGTGAAGAAGGGAGGGGAAACTTATAAAAGTCTGCTTCCCCTGGAGCTCACAGCCATTTTGCTTTGAGATTAAGTCCAAGCCATGGCAGGCTGTTACAGGCCACCTCAATCTCGCAGAGCGGCAGAAGGACTTTGGCACTTAACGAGGGAATGAGGCTAAGCAAACACTAGTGCCTTTGTAATATGTGGTTTACTCTACACATATTAACAACCTGGGTTTTGATGGAGGGAATTCACAGCATTTACATCTCTAGCGGGATTTGTCCTTCCCAGCAACTCAGCGTTGGATTCAGAGGCATCCTAAGTGCCATCACCTGGTCTGTTTCTAACAGCTTGCTCCAGCCAGCCAGTATGGCTGCTCCCCTTCAGTGCCCATGTGGAGTTCTGCCTACTTCCTCCTTCACAGCAGCTGTTGCAGAAAACAACTCCTTCCCTTCAGCTTCTAGCTCTCTCTCTCTCTCTCTCTCTCTCTCTCTCTCTCTCTCTCTCTCTCTCTCTCTCTCTCTCCCCTCCCCCCATCACCCTGGCAACCTCCAGTTCAAAAACCTCCTGCAAGGCACTTTTTCTGTGGTGACATCACACACCCCGTAATTCTGGCACCCTTTTGACAGGGTCTTTGTTCTTGGATGGCACCTCTCTAAGCCCAGCTCCTGAGGAAGTGGGCTTGTCTTCTTGGCACCCAGGAATTTTAGGGGATCCTTGCCCTCTGCAAACCCATAACAGGACCATTAACAGTGACTCGCTTTGATGGAACATAGTCTAGCCTCCTCTCAAACAAATCATGATGAATACATAAGAAACAAGCCCTCTGGAAGCACCCTTGGACAATTACTTTGCATCTGTAGTTCCTTGAATGAGATTATGGTCAGAGGCATAGCTGGATAGCGTAGTCGGTAGAACATGAGACTCTTAATCTCAGGGCCATAAATTCAAGCTCCATGTTGAACAAAACAATTCCTGCATTGCAGGGGCTTGGACTAAATTACCCTTGGGGTTTCTATGATTCTAAAGCCCAGTGGTAGGGCATCTTTGCATACAGAAGATTCTAGCTTCATTCCCTGGCATCTGCAGGTCATGCTGGAATATGTCCTCTCCTGAAGCCCTGGAGATCTGCTGCCATGCAGTGTAGACACTACTGAGATAGATGGACCAGTAATTTGCTTTAGTACAAGTCATCTTCCTATGTTAGCTATGTTACAATGTCTGGAGGGCAATAATGTGGTCACAGATGGGCTGAAGGCACCTTCCCATGTTCCTAATTATTGTATACACTTACAAGCTTTCAAAATACTTCAGAATGAGATATTAATATCCATGAATCCCATTGCTCAGTTTTTCAGTTACTTTTCATTAGCATGTCCTCTTTTTAAACATACTCTTTGCAAGAGAAGCATGCATTTGGGATACGAAATTGGGATTTATTTGGTGAAACTCTTTCTGAGAGCAGTGCTTGGTGAAAATAACATTACCAAGCTATTTAAGGACATCATGGTTGTGGCTATGTTCCCTGAGCTCTACCAGCTGCATCTTCCAGATAAGCAGCCTGACTGGGCAGGGATAGCACTTTCCATGGTGTTCAAAACTCTGAATTTTGACATGTGATCTTGTTTCTCTCTGCAAGATGCTTATCTGCCTGTTATCCATCTTGCATATTACTAGGAAGGAGCACCAAAAAAAAGAAAGGCAGGGCAGGGGAGCTTAAAACTCCACAAGGTTAGAATGATGAAGAATACTCCAATTACGGTTTTCTTGCAGGCACATAACATTCCTGCCTTCAGTTGCTAAATTTATTCTTCACAGAAATGCATATCTATCCTAGGATTTCAAATGGGGAGAAAAAGTTGCTTTGAGACAACAGCTTTGTTTGTTGTTTACACAGTACTTTTTTAAAAAAAATGTAAGTGCTGCTAGATTTCAAGGAGCAAAGAATTGTCTGTTTTGGGTTTTTGAAGGGAGTATGATTAGTTGTCTTTCTCAAAAGATAATGAAGTGCATCTCTGGGGGTGAATTCAAACCTCTGGAGAATCACAGCGCCTGCTGTGGCTGCAGAGACACTATCTGCTGCCTCCCACATTGTTTTTGTTGCATTGGTTTTTGTTGCATTGGTTTTGTTGCATTAGCAGCACTGGTCACCTCTCTGGGGCACAAGGGACTCACATATTTGCACATTAAGCCGGACTACAGCTCTAAATAACTAGCACACACAGCTTGCTTTTATTTGAATGAATACGAAGCAGTCATTTATTGTAACGTCATGTTTCTGAGTGGATGTTCCAAGCATTCGAGTTCTTCACACATACATAATGAAGGCAAATTTTCCCTTTCTTTTTCTTATTTCTTTGGCAATCACTCATAGCTGGGTAAGATTATCTTCCATGAATATGGTCTTAACGGTGTGTCCGTAGGTAACTGTGGAGGCCAATTTTGGATCCACACGTCCTTCTACAGTGGGGACATAGGGTTCCAGGTGGGAGTTGATCACAGTGAGGATTTGCCCAACATAGCTTCCTTTTAGCTCATTTCTCCCTTTCGTCCTGAGTTTGTGCTTCTTTAACGTGCATGATGCCATTGGTAGAGGCTATTCTCCAGTTGGAGTGCTTGCAGGCCAGTGTTTCCCAGTTGTTGGTGTTCATACTACCTTTTTCAGATTTGCCTTGAGAGCGCCTCTAAACCTCTTTTGTTGTCCACTGGCAATTCACTTTCCATTCTTAAATTGGGAATAGAGCAGTTGCTTTGGAAGGTGATAATCAGGCATCTGAACAACATGACCAGTCCAGCGAAGTTGATGTTGAAAAATCATTGCTTCAACACTGGTGATCTTTGCTTCTTCCAGAACACTGACATTAGTTTTCCTGTCTTTCCAGGTGATATGTAATTTTTTTTCAGAGACACCATTAAAAGACTCTGTTATTATGGACATGCAGAACCATCAGCAACAGCAGAGTTTCAGTAGAACAGCCATAATGGACCAAAATGGGTGCTAAGTATGAAAAATTCAGTTCTGTGTTAGTTTTATGCAAGCTGCTTTGAACTTCTTTGCTGAATCTAACCGACTGTCATGTGAGATCTGGGCATCCTGGATGATGACATATGATTTACATCATCATAACATTGACATGGTTAGGATTGTGTCTGCCTTTTAAAAAGATGCTAAAACCATAAAGAGAAAAGCAATAGCAGCACCATGGGAATGGAAATATAAACACTGGTGGAACATTTCAAAGGCATAACCTAGAAAAGCAGGGTTCCCAGTTATTCTTCCCACCAGACAGGTCACATTAATCCATAGTCTATATCTTATATAGATTTGCGTATGTAAATAATGAAATTGACTTAAAAGGTTGGAAATTCCATCCTTGTGCTGTGATTTCTGACCAATTTATGTGTTCAAATAATTATTTCCTCACTCTCTCTGCTTGCTGCCTACCTGACTATTTTTGACATATTTTTGCTCCAGCTGAAGGTTGCCCCACAACTCGGGCTGCATAACTATCAACTTTATTCCACAGTGGTAAATAGGCTAGTGAACTTAGGAATCAGAATAAGCTGTGGTGCTTTGAAAACAATTGGCTGTGTTGGAGGAAGGTAAAAGGACGCTAAGTATTCAACTAGGATAAAACATAACAAACACAATGCAATTATAATGCTATTCCTATGCGATTCTTGATATCAACACTTGGATGCATTCAGATTACACTTACTTAGCTTTGCTCCTGAGAGGGTTAAAATGTGACTGGAGATGGGTCAGACTTCGAACCATCCAGACAAGCTCTGAGATGTGCAAATCCTTAATGGATTCGAACTTTATATTGATTTCCGTTTACAGTGTTAAAGATTTGGCCTGGATTTTCACTCTTGACTTGAACCTCGTGGAGAACTGCCCTGAACTCCTTTGACAGCCTGAACTTAGATGGCTGCAACAGTGATGGTTCTATAATGTGAAATTGCAAAGGAAGAACAAAGCAGGGAAGTTGTGAAATTGCAAGGAAAGAACAAAAAGGGGAAAGCGAGCCAGAACTTGGCAGCAAAATGAACATGGTTTCAACAATCAAAACAGATGAATAGCGCCTTTTGTAAAGGCTTTCTTTGCATTGTTCATTGACAACCATTCTAAGGTATTCATTTGCTAGGTAGCTGCAAAGCAAGCAAGAAGAAAGACATCCACAGAGGATAAAATTTCAACTTTTTAATTTGTAGTTTCATTGAATGCCTTCATTTTAGCTTCAACTGTTGATTTCTGTTCCTAAATTCTGAGCCATTCTCTGAAGTGAAAGCACTCTTGGTTTTACACAGTTTAAAAATCCCAGTCAAGAGGGAAAATTCAAGGTGAATATCATTATTTAGCAAGTTGCTCCCACATTTGTGGATATTACATGTGCCATCTAGCATGTCAGGCTCACAAATAAATAATCTGTTGCATTATACGTTCCCCCTCACCACCACTCTAGTTCATCTTTTTAAAAAATGTAGTCATTTGGGTAACCTCACCGTAATAATTCAGCTCCATCATGGACAAAGAGGTGCCTTAATTTTAGATCCTTGATTCTATCCAACACAGTAAGAAAGGCAGGGGGAGACTGCTGCACTGAATTGAAAAACAACTACAACCCACAGTCCACACCCATCATTAGCATTTTCGGCACTAACACTTGTTACTTGGGAAATGGTGGATGGGGAGGAACCTCTTCTGCCAACAGGAAATCAGCACTATCAAAGCTGAGAACAAGAACCTACCATTGTGTGATGTGAGAAACCATTGTGCGCAGTCATGTGGATTGTTACTGTACATAACAATTTCTGGGAAAGATGGCTATATTTTCACTTTATTGCCAATGAGATTTTCTTTTCCTTTCTTTTCAAATGGATGCTATTATTCTTTTTCTGTATCTTTCCAACCTGACATTGTTGTCATAGATTTACCAGAGGCCCTTCAATAAATCTAGAATAACTTGAGTGGTTTTACTAGGCCTGCACTTTTACACTGATGTAAGTGAGAGCACAATTTATCTCCTCTCATTCCACTGTGAATGAGTTCTAACGGCTAAGTTACAGGGAATGCAACCAGGGCTTTGCCAGATCAGATCAGCCTCGTGGACCCTTTCATTCTATAGCTCATGATGGGATTTTAATTTTAATTTCTCTGGAACTCCACCTCTCATGATGTTCTGGAGCATGAGTAGGCAAACTAAGGCCCGGGGGCTGAATCTGGCCCCATCGTCTTCTAAATCTTGCACACGGGTGGTCCAGGAATCAGCATGTTTTTACATGAGTAGAATGTGTCCTTTTATTTAAAATGCATCTCTGGGTTATTTGTGGAGCATAGGAATTCATTCATTTGTTCGCCCAAAATATAGTCCAGCTCCCCATAAGGTCTGAGGGACAGTGGACTGGCCCCCTGCTGAAAAGGTTTGCTGGTCCCTGTTCTAGAGAGTCACCAAACCCTCTAAAATAAATGCCAGGGGGCACTGAGGACTGCCAGTTCTTCTAGTGTGACTCTTCTGCTCGATCCACAGCTGCCAAGTACCCCGTATTTCCCGGGAAACCCCTGTTTTTCCTTACCGATTCCCGGCGGTCTCCCGTTCCAGCTCCTCTCCCGTTAATCTCCCTTATTTTGGCTCCTGTTGGCGGCCATTTTTCTGGTGCCGCTTTGCCCATCAATGGGCACCAAAAATGGACGGCACCGGCACTGGCACCGGCAGTTGCGTCTATGCACTTCCAGACATGCGTAGACGCAACTTCCGCCGCCGGCCATTTTCGGTGCCCATAGATGGGTAAAGCGACACTGGAAGTTGCATCTACGCACTTCCAGACATGTGTAGACGCGACTTCCAGCACTAGCACCAGCCATTTTGGGTGCCCATAGATGGGCAAAGCAACACCGGAAGTTGCGTCTACGCAACCTCCGGTGTCGCACGACTGTCGATCCCGGATTTCTCCACGATAGACTTGGCAGGTATGGCTCGATCAGAAGCTTTCTACAGATGGAAGGCATTCTGTTTGGGAGCCACAAAATCTGGATCAAACCAGTACAGCTCTCCCAGCAAAAAGTTTTACTCATTTGCTTTGATACTGAGAGAAAGGCTGCCACATGCCTAGAAATGAAGTCAATGGGGATATATTTGTTATGTTTATACGAATGACATGCTGCTGAGTCTCTGAGGATTGGGTGGACATTTCAGAACTGCCATTTTGCAATAGGGCGAGAATATTATATTAGCTGCTTTCCCCCAATGTGTATTAAAATGGTCCATGAACACTTCAGGAGAGTCTGGGAATGCAAATTTTGTTCAATTCCATTATACTGTTGTCACCTCATAACATAACTTCCAGCTACGTGTTTCTACTTCTAATGCTGGTTCCTCTCATTCCTATGAACCATGCCCTTTGTAGACATTTGATAAGCTTATTCCACATATCACAGCATCAGCAATACCAGTGAGATTGGTAATCTCCCTTTAATGTAACCACTGCACTGTCATTTGCAATTGGATTCTTTCACACAGTTCAAGGCACTGTTTCCACTCACATGCATGGATAATATATTATGCATTGACCCTTGTGGCATCCAAACCAGGAAAATGGCATATAGCTGGCAGAAAGTCTCACCAAAGAAAGCTAGTTGTGTGTTTGGATTTTACAATAAGGACAGCCCTGTTCTCTTGAAATGAGAGTTTACAGAGGAAAGCTTGGGAAGCAGTTTTCTTTCCATGCTACTGATGACAATCTAATGCTGAGTTTAACAGACTAATGGCTGGAGTTCTTAGTGCCTCAAAAAGATGAGAAACATATTTGCAGCTCAAGGGTATTCATCCAAGGTTGTTTTTTTTAAAAAAAAGAGCAAAATGAAGGTCTACATCCTGGAGGTGTTTAACTGGCTGTGCATGGTGTATATCCCTTCATAAAGGTTAACAACCTCAGTGAAACCGAGGCTTAATAAGGCTGGATGGAATACATGTATCTGTGGTTTGTTTATTTATGTATTTGTACAATTCACATATCACTTAATAAGGCAGGATCTCTAAGTTTTTTTAAAAAAAATAGACTAAATGCAAGCAATAAATAAACACTGGGAAAATAATCAATATCATAGAAAAATATATCAGTAATATTCAGTAAAACAAAAGTTTAAAAACCTGAGTTACAACTGAGGAAACGTATATAATATAGGTTAAACTGAGCAGGGCATGATAAAAAGAAAATTGAAAATTTAACAGTCGGCGTTCAGCAAAGCCTGGCAAATAATAATTCATGTAAAGTTTATATGCTATCTCTGCCTCTTGGAACCAAGGGGAGAACACCCAAAAAAGTGGGTGCTGCCACCCCTTTGTACTGTAACCAATTCACAGCCTGATCTCTCCAGAAGATCTTAACATATCACCTTGGTCAATACTGAGGGAGGCAGTCTGCTGAGCAGTCTAGCCAGAAGGATTTTAAAACGTAGCCATAATCTGTGCCAATTTTATCAGGCTCCAAACTAATCAGGGGTGTGGTTGGGATATGCACATGGGCAGTTTATTTGTGACTAGATCATTTCCCAAGTTATCACATCGGAAATACTGTTTATGAATACGATTGAGGATTTATGTTAAAATGTTGCCCTTGCTACTGAAAATGATGTGCAAAATGAATTTCATCCCGGATGGCTGCTAGTAGGATCCGAATCACCTTTAGAAGAAGTATGAAGTATGTGAGAGGATAGCATGAAGTGTTTACTTTTTGGAAACAGGGAGAAATCTTTGGTTAAATCTATTATTTCTATTAAAAATATAGGAGGTTTTCCAAACGCATCTTTTGAGCTGAAGCTCAGGAACCTGTACTGAACCACAGAGGAATTACATTAAATTTATTTAACAGTAATTGCATGCTGTCAAATCAATTATCTTTCTTCCTCAAAAAATCTATTGGAGACTTCTTGATAACACGTTGTATCATTGCTTTTCAAAGGGGACCAATTAGCCAAATGAATTCAAAACAAGAATGTTTGCACTGCTGTTTTAGCACATATTATTGTTGAGAAAGCTCCCAATCTTATATGATAATTTGGCACAGTTGTTTTTCATTCCATTGCCTAAAATATATGGGAGCTGGTTTGGGATGTTGCTACTGTTGCTTTTTGTCTTAGTTTATCCTGTGGGATTTCTCTCTATGAAGAGTGAAAGTGTCGTCCATCCAAGCATTCATTTCCTATTGACAAAGAGAAACAAGCCACACGCTAGATATGCAATATCTCCCATTTGAGAAAAATTAAAAGTTCAGAAGCTAAATGCTCTTGCTTTTCCAGTTAGACCTTTTGGTTATTTAAGCAGGTGGTTATTTTCAAGTGCTTTCTCCCAAGAGACAGGACAGAAAATATATTAACATAGTTCTTCCTTATCATTTCATTCAATGAAGGCTAGCTTTATTTCATTCTTAATATATCTACAAAGCATGGGGGATGCTGCGTGAATGGAACTGTATCCTTCTACAGGAAAATATAATACATCTATAGAAATTCGTTCAGTCCAATCCTGCTATGTTTACTTTCATTTCTAAGATATTCTTTTCATGCTTCAATATTAATCCAATGATTATTATTTTTTAGGACAAAAGATTTCATTCAAGAGTTCTAAGGTACATAGCAGACACAGGACCACTGTCTTTCTTGCAGAAAAGCCCAGACAAGGATGCAGTGGGATTTTCAGGAATTGTAGGCACTGCAAAGGCTGCAGAATACCAACCCTGTGAGGCGGATTGTTGAATTAACACTTGGCAAAAGTAAGGTGAGTACAACACACAAACCATATTTAGAATACCAAAGAGAATTTCACCCAAAAGTTTCCACCCTCCTTTGAAATTTTTCAAATGCAATTTTGTTTCTCATTAATCGATGAAGGGTGGTCAAAAAAGAACTTCATGCAGGAATGAGCAGAATCTTCATGGGGTTTGTAGGTTCTGTCTACACACACATACACACACGAAAGATTGCCCATTTGAGAAGAGATACCTTTCATCAAAAAAGTAGGCAAGTGCTATGGATCTATTTAAAATGGTTGGGGTTGTTTCTCAACCCTGGAGCAAGAAGTCTACAAGGGATCATAACACAAGAAAAACAGAGATTCGCAGACACTCAGTAGTCAGTCTCTCTGTTTTGATCAAAGACATCATGAGGTAATTATTTCTATGGGCTTTTTTCAGATCTGAGCAGCTGGGGTGTGTGTTGCAGAGTACTAGTTAAATCTTTAATGAAAAGAAACACACACCACCCTCAGCCACTTTGAAGCAATACAATAAGATCAACCCCGTGCCTACCAAAATTATAAAGAAATTCTATGCATGAGGCAAACACACAGAAGCCTCCTTGGGGAGGAATACAAGTTTCAGGAAACTGGAGGTCAGGTTCTAGAACAGTACTAGTAAGCGTTGCCTCCTCCTACCCTTCTCTAAAGTAGCCCTTTATCTCCCGAAAAAGACAGAAATAAAATATCTTGCTAATTTAAATGCAAGCAGCTTCTGGTTGTTGTTGTTGTTTGTATAGTAGTTAAGAGGTATAAATCCCTGATTCAATCTCCATTTAAGCATGAATTCACAAGGTGAATTTAAGCAAGTGCCAAAGCTCCATCATCTGTAGATCAGATGTCAGGGAGAGAAAGAATTACAAACTTTTAGAAAACATCCTTTTAGAAAACAGCAGCCCTGTTCAGGAAGTTTTAAATGCCTGACATTTTATTATTTTGTATATTTTGCTGGAAGCCACCCAGACTGGCTTGGGAAACACAGCCAGATGGGCAGGATATAAACTATAAAATTAGTAGTGGTGGTGGTGGTAGTAGTAGTGATAGTAGTGAGGGGTGGGGATAGTGTCAGAGTTCATGGAAGGATTACTGAAATCATGTACGTAGAGATTTGAGATCAATGTAGAAAACTGCTATATGTATTATTATTGAAGTCTCTAAACTTCAGAACAAATTAAATTAAATTCTTAATTTAGAACGGACCTCCAGAACAAATTAAATTCTTAACCTGAGGTACCACTGTAATGTCATTATGATATTGGAAGTTTCATTTTTAACCCCTTCCCTGATGATCCCTGATGCCTTTTTCGGTAGAACTGCCACACACTGGGTCAACATTTCTGAGATAATCACTCTGAGCCCAAGGACTGATTCTTGAAATTTAGTCATTGCCAATTCAGGTCCCGTTTGTGTGTGTGTGTGTGTGTGTGTGTGTGTGTGTGTGTGTGACATTTAGATCTTTTTCTGCTCCAATATGCATCAGTTTACACACTGAATCGCAGTCTTTCAACAATCTTGAATAATTCTCCTCAATCCAATCTCTCTCTCTTTGTATACTAGTCTGTCCTCATATCTGTCTGCAGTGCATTTCCTACTGAGTCCTGGAACATAATGAACAATTATCCCTTTGGCAAACCAGGAAATGAGAAGGTCTGTGTTAAGCATTTGAAGATCTCACATCAAATCTGTGCAGAATCAAGAATAGAATCTCTATCGTAGTCCCCATTAAGTGCTAGACTGTGTTTCATCTCTGGATAAAATAATGTTATATGTGAACTTGAAAGTGATTCCTGTAATATGACAAGGGGGAAATCATTCTATATGTGGAGATGACAGCACTTTACTCATTTAAGGGTAGGAGCATCTGGTATTAAAGTGAAACAGGAGAAACAGGAGAAAGAACAAGAAATATTCTATTGGGAAAGGCCATCTATTTCATAAATCTAAGTTTCAGTGACATGTTACAAAATGAATCCCAAAAGAACTGTTGTACATAATGTACAGGTTTATTACATATTACTAATTAGTAATGGCTGCCACGAGGCCAATAATTCGGAGAAATATGGACCACAACAATTACACCAATTAGGGGCTTCATTAAAAGTTGAGCAATAAATACATTCCAGACTTTGCAAAGTCTATCTGCCTGTGAGCTCTTGCAAGGACTTATTCACATTATTTTTAAGGTGTTAAGATATGGTTTGAGTAAAAGGTTTGAGGTTTTTTTTTACTCTCCCAGGCATGCGAGAGAGGTGAAGCACCCTGCCTTAGGGGACATATTTGGTGGTACCATTAAAAGTAGCAAACTGCACTTTTGCTATTTATTATTATCCCTTTATACCAACTGGTAGCACTTTTTATATTTTCTGCTTGAGGCACAGAAATATTACTATTATTATAGTGTCTGAGAAAGAACTGTATATTAAAGAAACAAAGCATCTAATACTGGGGTAATTATGGACATTGCTGCCAGCATTTTGTTTCTAGCATGGGGTTCAAAGAACACCTGTTCAGCTGTGACACTGAGCAGATTAATTCATTTGGGCAAGAAATCTTTCTGAGAATAGCATGATGACAAATTTACTTACACTACCCTAAGCACTTTAAAAGAAGGGTAAGATGCAAATGTTATAATTAAGAAATAAATGCAGTGTTTTATGACTTTGGCCTCTAGAGGGGCCTTTCTGTATATGTTCCATAACATTTCATTTGGTTTCATAATTAATACTTCTGTTTTATTATGTTGAACTACTTAGAATAGAAGAATTGTTTTACTTTCCTTTATTTTTTCTGTAATCATTTTTTATTTGATCTTTGCATTTTGCTGGATTCTGTGGCAGTGATCAATGGCATCTGGGCCAAAGAGTACTGTCTGGCTTACTGGAAATGGCCCATTTACAGGAATACAAAAAAATAAAAATAAAATAAAAAAATACTACATTTGAGATGTTACATTGAATTGCATAATTTTTCAGTACTTCTTCCATAAAACTAGCAAGTAGTAGTAGTAGTAGGATTTTTGTTATCAGAGGGCTATAGCTTCTATATTTAGAGGCTTATTTATATGCAGACTCGTGCATGTGTTGGTGTCAAAAAGGGTAATGTGTGCAGCAAACAGGGACAAATATGGCCAAGGGGAAATTCCTGAGACTTTGGAGGCTAGAAAAATGGCCACCACAATAATTGAAATTGTTGCAGCCATACCCATAATTCCCTGGGGTATTTGTTAACATTTGTCTATGTGAGTGTGAATTGTTTACATATACACATTCTTTATAAACTGGTGCACAGAGCTACGTGGAACAAAGACCTTATTGAGCTTTTTTTTTTTAAAAAAAAAAATGTATTCTCTACTTCAGTCATCCTTGGCAAGTGCAAGTACAACAGTTCCCCAAAAAGTTCCAAGGAAGGAGATTCTGTCTCCCTAGAGAGTTTTCTCTGTTGTTGAGGTGCTAATATAACTAGGAAGCTTGTTCTGATATCTACCACGTTCTTCTGCCCTTTTCTCAGTAGCTTCAGTGTCCATCCACTCTCCCATTAAGTTCAGCATACTTTCAAGCTATTCCTTCATTATTATTTTCCTTTCCTTTCAGATATATGCAACTAGTTCACTCAAGCTTTTCTCATATGATTTGGTTTCTGTTCACTGCTGCTCAGCTACATGTTGACCAGGCAGTCTCCAAAATCAGCAGTTCAAAGTGTCAGCTGGCACATTTCCTAAGCCTTCATGTACCTAAGTGTGCAGAATTGGTGGCATTTACGAACACACACCAGTCAAATCATATTAATCGCAACATAATGCAGCATGATTAATTCCTCCTCATGAGTAAAAACTTGCTTCAGATCAATAGCACACAACATTTCAGTAAACAGCTGTTGAATGAAAGCCTCTATTAACACGTCTATGGTGTTAAACCTTTTGTACTTCCTCAAGAGATGGCAATAATGGGAGATCTTTAAAATAAATAAATATATAAATGACATGTTCTAGCCAATTCTGCCAATTTCCTGGGAAGAAGGTAATTAAGTATAACTTTTTGCAAACGGAGAGAGCACTTCATGGGGAATTACCTAGCTGGGTATGGCAGAAGTTGAAATAGTCACCTTGTCTTTCACTTTCATTTAAATTAAAGCAATAATAAAAGTATTTTCAGGTCTTAAACTGGAGCTATATGAATGCTACACATATTTTAAATTAAAGTATAAGTATAACTATTTCCAATGATCTGGAGGTTTTTAATATGGCCCACTCTTTCTTAGTATGTCCTTCCTGTGAATTGGCTCATTTTACCACAATGAAAGCAGCCATGAAAATAAACTGAAGCAGAGCTGTGCTTATGCAAACAGAATCTCAGGGCTATGATAGCTTTCTGAAGATGCTTAAATTTTGCAGCTTTGTTACATGTTCGACTTTAATTCTGTCATTCTGGACCTACTAAAATGTATACTTTAGCAAACCTCTTTAGGTCTGCAGAATAGCTTTTACCAATTGGGACTTTCAATTGGGACTTTGTTAACAGTTGTTGATTATCCACTGCTTTGAAGTTTATCTATTGTTGAATTTCTGTCCCACCTTTCCTTCAAATAGTGCTCGGGGTGGCATTTCAAGGGTGGGGGTGGGGTATGGCAACACAAAATCAGCTGCAAGCAAACCTATTATCAACCATATTGATTTTTCTTTTACAGAACAATTATAGACTTATTTTACAAAAACATTTTATGCCACCATCATTTTTAAAAGACGCATCCCAAAATAGATCCCAGAGTTTGGTCCTAAATTGCATGATGTTTCATAATAATAATAATAATAATAATAATAATAATAATAATTTATTTATACCCTGCCCATCTGGCTGGGTTTCCCCAGCCACTCTGGGTGGCTTCCAACAAAATATTAAAATACAATAGTCTGTCAAACATTAAAAGCTTTCCTAAACAGGGCTGCCTTCAGATGTCTTCTAAAAATCTGGTAGTTTTTCTCTTTGACATCTGGTGGGAGAGCATTCCACAGGGCAGGTGCCACTACCAAGAAGGCCCTCTGCCTGGTTCCCTGTAACAATTTATACTTTGACAAAAACAACAAACAAAATTCCTAGAAAGCTGGTGTAGCCTACAGTTGTTAAGGTTGCAATCCTAGTCATATCTGTGCAGAAGTAAGTCTTATTAAAATAAGTTCCAAGTACTTCATTTTGCCTGTCCTGAATCACATTTATAGATGAGAAGACAGCTGTAAGTCTTAATAAATGACCAACTTCCCTGTGCAGCATCTATCACCCAAGTGCATAAGAAATATCTTGCTTCAGCACATCAAAGGCCCATCTATCTCCACAACCTGTTTCCACAGTGGCCAACCAGATGCCTATGGAAAGCTCAGAAACAGAATTTAGATTTGTTGTTGTTGTTGTTGTTGTTGTTGTTGTTGTTGTTGTTGTTGTATTTATTTATATCCACTTTCCCAAAAACATATAAAACGTAATAGTTAAAAAGTAATTAAACTATAGTAGAATTAAAACAATATAAAAACAAACAGATTTAAAAAAAACCAGTTAAAAACCACTTTGTATTGCTGGCTGTGTTCTTCTGTCATATTCAACTGTTGTAATCTTTTTGCATTTAGTTACTGTGTATATTTTGTTTGCTTCAGATATTTACCTTAGCCAAGCTGAGACTGCTCAGTTTTAAGACCCTTGCAGCATTATGAAACTTATCATTTTTTGTACTTTTCAATGCCATATTAATCTTATTTATAAACCGTTAATAGGTCGTGTGGTCTTTTCCTATATACTCAGACGCTCACACTGAATGAGAGCTCTCTTTTAATTAATCATTTACTCAACATGGTAGGGGTTGACCACAAAGTCAGAGTGAGGAGCCTCGGGTAGAGAAAGAATCAACTGCTGAGAGGATTAAAATCAGTTTTCAAAACTAGTTTAATACAAGACCTGCTGTATACTTGGAAAAGCTTGTTTGGCATCGCTGGCAGCTGGTTTTGCAGTTATGTGGCAGCAAAGTGAATTGGGCTGAGTCAACAAAGCACCCCGAATTATCCAAACATAGATAGTGGACAGAAAAACAGAGCAACAGAAGTTCTTGTAAACAAGATGCCTCATTGACCACTACTCTATCATACTGCTTATTGTGTGCTTTGCTTGCAGAGTTTTGTACATCCAGACATGGATAGAAGACAAATGACATTCTTTGTCCCACTTCCAGTCCCTTGAATTGCAGCCAGTGATCCTCAGACTAAATTCCCCATCTGCAGAATGGGAATAATCGTGAATTAACTCGTATGGCTTTTGTACAGATATGAGAGATAGACAGATTGTCAAGCACTTGTGCATGAGTCAAAGGTAGATGAGGCCTGAGAGAGCAAACCAACTGTGAACTCACAAATTGAGCTCGGCTGTTGTTTTCTGTTTCTCTTTCTGTGAAATGGAGAACAGGGTGTTTGTGTCACTTCCTCCTCGTCCTGCAATCTGTCGCAAACAGCTCCTCTACCACCTACATAATGTCAAAAAACAAGGGTCCTGCTGTCACCGCACCTGTCTGCTTTCCTGTCAGTACGAGCCGTTCCTTATCCTTATCTGAGGCGAGTTGAAAGCTTGTTGGCAGAGGGAAGGATCTGAGCAATACCCACCATACGAAATATGGCAATTCCAACTATTAAAGGTCACGCTTAGCTAAGCATCTGAAAACCAGCGTGCTTATCTCAACTTCACATGCTTTGCAAGGCAGACTTCAGAAGCTGATGGTTTCACGCCGTTTCTTCCAGCGGAAGCCATTTCTACTTTGGTTGTTCTGCTTGGATTGCACAGGCTGAAGCAAGCTGCATTTATCAGCTCAACCATGGTAATAATCACCCCCTTCCATTTTAAATAGTTGGTTTTAAATTAAGGCCTGTTAGTCACCCTTTTTATTCTAAAGTGCTTTTAAAAAAAACTTTAAACATCACACAGTCTTCTCTTATGCTGAAATAGTCTCTGATGAAGCGCACAGAGAAATACATGAAGACAGGAACCTGCTTTACTCAAAGCCAAATCAGAACATTAGGGCCATCGAGCTCAGTACTGTATTGTCTAAACCCGTGGTTCCCAACGTGGGGCGCACACTCCACAGGGGGACAATTTTATTTTTAAGGGGAGCAATTCTAGAATGAGTTATTAACAGTTAATTGCCTTTTAGACTTCCACCTCATGAATAGGAGTTCACTTTTTGAATAATAAGAATTATACGTAACGGGGGGGGATCAGGATTTTAGAGATGCTTAGGTGGGGCACGGCTAAAAAAAGGTTGGGAACCACTGGTCTGAACTGACCACCAGGGTTTCAGACAAGGACTTTCCCAGAGCTACCTGGAGATGGCTGGGATTGAACTTGAGAACTTGGTTATGCAAAAGCATATGCTCTACCCCTGAGCAATGGTGCCTCCCTGAACAGGACACAACAGCTTTGCTGCCGCCAGCAAAACACCTCTTTCAAAGTATTAACAACTAGGAAAAGGTTGTGGACAGAGTGGGGGTGGGGGAAAGGGATTGTATCCACATTCCTCTGATGGTCCCCTTGGCCACTTGTCTTTTCACACATCATAGTCTCCTCGTGTGACACCACTGCCCTGTTGTTTGGGCAGAGGGAACAACTCCTTCTACAGTACTGTCATTGGTAGCAGTTGATGTAACAACAACAATGGGGTTATGGTTGGGTCATGGAAAGATGTCAGCAATTTTCCTATCATGTCTGTATCATGAGGCTGTTAAACCTAGTTCCATGAGTTATGCTGGCCCAGTTGTGCCAATTCAAGTCGCTCACAGGATGGTGCAGTGTGCTGGGAGAAGAGACTTCTGGGTACATGTTTTGCGTTCAGGATGTCCCAGGTTCCATTCCCAGTATCTCCAGGTAGACCTAAGGAAATCTCCTGGCTGAAACTCTAGAGAGCCACTTCCGATTGACCCTGCTGAGCTACATGGACCAATGGTCCTGCTCGGTATTAGGCATGCACCGGTGTGTGATGTTTCACAGTTGCCATGATTGAAATGATTGACCAACAATTCTAGTTCATTTCTATGGAGCGCTTTTTGTGGGGCGGATTCTGTCTTAAATGCCTTTCGGAAGAAATGTCATATTTTTGTATTACTTCTAAGAACCTGAAAACACAGTTTAAAAATATCTGTTTTCAAGAGTGAAAATTATTTTGCTCTTTTAAAAATAGCAAAAGAGGGGAACACAATATATACTTAGGTTTAGTGTGAACTTTTCAGTCAGAGGCCATTTTAGCGACAGTAGTTCACTAACAGCTTAAAGTGCTGCAAGTCGTACAATGGTAATTGTTGGAGGGTTACATAAGAAACACGGGACCAATCCTGGTTTCTGCTTTAATGCACTTAGTTCCCATGGAATCCAACGGGCATCATTGCCTTTAGCTATATAACTCCATTTAAAAGAGTTCAGAGGAATAGAAATGATGTATAATTTAGAGCTTTGAAGAAGAACATATGGCTCATGAAATTCAGCTTATATACTTTGAAAGAGAAGCAGGACCATAAGGTGATTTTTAATACAGCTCTCAATAAAAAGCTTTTAAAAGGCATCACAAATTGGTATCAGAGGCTTATTTGAAGGCATTTTCTTCCAGACTTGAGAACAGTAGGATACAAACAGCAGGAAAGCAAGGTCGAGTCCCAGTGGAGCATGGGTCAGATTTCTTAACATGCAAAATATTTAAATTACCCTAACAAGAAACTCAAAGTAAGAACAGAAAGGACAAGTATTTGGCAGAGAAGATATGTCAGTAGTTAATTAGCTCCTTGTGGCAGGACATGAAGCACCCAACAGTGTTATGTCATGAGTCCAAGTGTAACCGAGAAAGCAATTTACACTAGCAGAAACCTTCACAGCAGTGGCTCCTATAGTCTGAGCCTGTCAGTGTTTGGATTCTGGCTCCTTCTTGGGCTCTGAATGGATATAACTTTGGACCTCAACTGTTCTCCAGAAGAATGTGGCAGTCAACTAGAAGCTGCTAAGAACAAAATGTTTTGTTTTTTAAATTAAACATCTGTCTTTCAGGTACACTGATCTCCTCATGTCTCTAAATTCCCTTTTTTATCTCACAGTACAGCAAGGAATTTGCTACTCTCTTGCACCCCTGGAAACTTCTTCATTTATCTACACCATGCTGAGTATGAATTCCATTCAAATACAATGGGCTTCCTTCTGCTAACATGGACGCTTGCCACTTGGTGTGATCAAGAATGCTTTTCATGAATCTGAAACTTTGTCTCAAAATGTGCATATTTGGCAAGAGACAATTTTCACAGGACTGGAAGTGGGGGCTTGTAATTCTTCTACAACTCCCTGCTTGATGCAAGAAATCAAGAGCTAGAGCGTCCCCAAGACTGACAGCTAGAAGATCTCCCGTGTCATAGCTCCCACTACTCTTCTCAGTAATTGTATTCTTGAGAAAGTGCTTTTATCAATATATTCTGCCCATTTGTTACTTGGGACCATTATAAGCAGCCCAGCTAGCTCTGGGTCAGCATGAGAAAAGTCTTTACTTTACCATATTTGAAGGGTATCATGTTTCCCCCTCAGTCTTCTCTAGGGATGAATGGTTCTGTCAAATTTGGTTCTCTCTCTCTCTCTCTCTCTCTCTCTCTCTCTCTCTCTCTCTCTCTCTCTCTCTCTTCAATTTTAAATTCAGTTCTCCACATTTCCCCAAATATAATATGATTATGATATATTAATTTATTTACAGTATACTCATTTATACCCCACATCCCCCCCGACTCAAGGTGACTTATAGATATAATGCCTTTTCTGAATGTTAGCACTATCATATGCATTTTTGGCACATTCTCTGATGGGAGAATGTATGTTGTACACATTGTTTCACTGGAGAACTGCATCACCCAAATTCTAAGAACTGAGAATTTTGAAGGATAGCTATTTTTTTCAGTTGAAGAAATGCAAATTTGGTAGTTTCACATTTTTATGCAAACAAACGCAAATTTCTTCCCCATTTCTACTTTCAAGATGGCATATTTGACCAGGGTGCAATAATCTGATGTGCTAAGTACTCTCTCTTATTTACAAATGTCAGCACATCTACTTTAACTTTCCTCCATTGATACTTACGGACCATTCTACCCATTTACTGTTGCACTGCACTATTTATTTTATCCAGACCAAATATGGCTAGGGCACTTTATTTCACTGCTTCAATGAAGCTCTTTTCCTAACTACCGTGCTTTTATGAAGTGAAAAACCTTTTAAGTCCCATTGATTAAAATGGTAGATATTTAAACTCATGCTACTCTTCAACTGAAATCAAGGGAACTTTCATCTACTTTGGTTCGCTTCTGGGTGGCTTTTAGAAAGGAAGAGCTGCTCAGGAAGAAATGTTTCCGAAGGCGTGACAATTATATGAGCAGTTTCAAAGTATATGGAACTGCAATTGGATCCTCCAAATGAATGCTGTATCTCACTAGAGAAGTCTTTGAAGCATTCCGTTTAGAGTCGAGGAAATAATATCAATGATGGCAACTTTTAGAAATGGGGCAAGAGAAGCAGTGGAAGGAATTGCCACATGCAAGATGGAGTGGATGGCCATCTGTCATGGATGCTTTAGTTGAGATTCCTGTGTTCCTGTATTGCAACAGGTTGCCTGGGGTCCCAACTCACCAATTGTTCTCTTAAGAAATCAGAGGCATTTCAGTCCACAAAGACAAAAAGCAACATTTTATTTATTTATTTTAAATGCTGTAATAAAATTGTCGGTGAGTCAAAAGCATGTAAGGGATTGGAACAGCTGTTTACTTATGCAGGTTTCCTCCCAAGTTTAATTGGCAGGATTTTGAACCATGTCTCTTTTTTGGGGGGGGGGGGGTTATTCTAATGGACCCGGTTTCTTTGTTCCGTCAACATCTTCAAGGCTCAAACTAAACACACCTACTGTAGATGATCTGTAGCTAGCACTTCATGATCTAACATAAAGATTTTTGGTTCTCAAAAATAATCTTATCAGTAAAGGGAAGAAAAACACATTGTAAAATGTGTATGCTTTGATCTCTCGAATATAATTGGACATAGGGAACACAGGAACACAGGAATAACATTGTCAGAACATTGTTCCATATAATGCAGTATTTTCTACACTGATCAGCAATGCAGTAGGGATGGGTGAATTTCAGTTTCTCTTAGCATTCTAATCATAAAACATTATCCACATTTCCACAACAGTTTGTGGATGTGTGCGTGCGTGCGCATGAAAATTCATAGCATTTTAATGTGAATTTTTGCTAATGTACACATTTTGGATAAAATTTCCCAATGCATTTCTGTATGTCATGTTCGCAAATATATAAATTTCATGCACATTTTGATACATGCATTTTAATACACATTACCAAGCTGGACAGTTGCCCTGCAACATTTGAAGAATGGCACATTTGAGAGGGTGCCATGTTCAGGCTGCGTATTGCTTTAGAAAGTGTGACTTTGGAAGATCTGCCTTTAAATGGAAACTGAACCGAATTTCTCCCCCATCCCTACCTGGCCTTCAGAGGTGAAGCAGGTGGGATAGGGCAAGAGCTATGGGGGCACAGGGTGAGCTGCACCCAAAGAACCAATTATCTATCGAAAAGCAAAACTGATAAAGCAGATTCTTATGCCATCTTTAATCAAGGGAGAATGTCCCCCAAAAGCACTCAAAAGTTAGCATGACGAACCATTACTTTGTGTTTCTAATATTCTCTCAGGAAGCTGAACTGATTTAATGGGAAACTACGGTAAATAATTAGGATCAAGTTAAGGAGACCTGAATCTGGAACTGAAAGGACTTTCAGATGACATTGGTATTTAAAAATATGTGCCTGTGTGTTGTGTGTTTGTGTAGCTAAATAGACAGGCAGGCCTAGGCAAGGGCATAGACATAGAATAGGCAAGCTGTTCTGAACTTAATCATTCTGATCCAGCACTTGGGTTGCAGTGTATCAATATGCGCAACCACAGTGGATTCCACTGCACACACATAGAGAGATACACACAGTTTCCATATTTGCCTTCTGTATCTATAAACGGAGCAGGATTTTACTGTACATGGGAAATGAAATGGAAGTACATCTCAAGGGGTCTGCTTCAGCTGTGACTGAGAAACAGCTCAGCTGTGATTCAGAACCTTGGGTACCATGCACAGGAAAAAGAAGAAGTGACAAATAAATATTAATATTAGCTGTGTGTTGCAGTTTTTTGCACCTGGCTATTCCTCAACTAAGTCCATTATCTTTCAGGTAAGATGGCTAAAGTGGTAGCTGTATGAGAAACCATCAGTCCATGTTTCGTTTCTAAAGCCACAGTAAATGGGATTTCACAGGCAGAGAATATAAAGTGATTTGTTTTTATCCTGTTTTAATATAGTTTTTTTGTTTATCTATCAAGAAGGCTATTTTCTAACTCTCATCCATTTTATAATGCTTTAATAATGAAAGGTGAACAGCAGAGCCTCATGTAGGTGCTGAGATCCATCTTTACATTCAGTGGAGTTCTGCTATTAAATGTACCGTATTAACATGTTGTGAAATTTTCATTGGAAATAGACAACAAGGACTGGCTTCTTCATATTCACTTAGGTTACAATTTTCTAAAAACTTATATGACAGTACTGTCTCCTTGAAGTCAGAAACACTCATAAAAAGTATGTGAAAAGTGGTCATTTTATCCATTATGGTTATTTGAATATGTATTACACTGTCAGCAGGGAAGGGGGTGTGGTGGGTGCGGTTCCCCCCCCCCCCCCGGGTGTCACCACTGGGGGGGGGTGACAGAATGCCAGGTGGCACTCACTGCAGAGGCTTGGGCACATGCAGGCTCCATGCTGCCCAAACAGTCCACCTGCTGCCTCCCCCTCAGCTATAGGGTGGCTGAGTGGGAGGAGGCAGTCAGACTCTGAAGGCCCCACGAGGCACCCTGCCCCTATGGGCAGCTCATCCCGCCCTCGCACCACCCCTAAGGGCAGCTCACTCTGCCCCAGGGCGCATCACCCCAGGTGCCCGAGCGGCTTCCTCCGCCGCTGACTGTCACTGTGCTGCAGTGCTTTCTGGGAGAGCGAATGCAAGTGGGGGAAAACAGGTCTCTGCCCCACTGAGTTTATCAACTACATTTCCACAGTCGGGAAGGGATTAGGAGGAAAGAAATGTAAACTGGGAGATATATAACCTGGTTTAATACCCGGGCCTTTTCGGCAGTGGCACCCTCCCTGTGAAACGCCCTCCCACCAGATGTCAAGAGAATAAACAACTACCTTACTTTTAGAAGACATCTGAAGGCAGCCCTGTTTAGGGAAGTTTTAAATGTTTGATCTTTTGTTGTGTTTTTAATATCCTGTTGGGAGCCCCCCAGAGTGGCTGGGGAGGCCCGGCCAAATGGGTGGGGTGTACATAATAAAGCATCATCATCATCATCATCATCATCATCATCATTATATAATACCTCAGTAGGACCCATGTTTTCAGCTGCATGAGCTGGAGGACTGGCACTGGACTTAAGTGTGAAGCTTGGAATTGCTTAGAGGAGGGCTGAGGAATCCTGGGCCCTCCAGAGACTGTGGAGCATCAGTCTCAGCCAGCACAACAAGTGTTATGGATAATGGAAGTTGTAATCCAGCAACATCTGGCAAGCCAAAGGTTCCCCAACCCCAAGACAGACCCCATCCGCACTATACATTTAAAGCTCTTTCATAACACTTTCAGTAGTCATGATTTCCCTCACAAAGAATCCTGGGAGCTGTAGGTTGCTGGTTTGTTAGGAAACCTGTATTCCCCTCACAGAGCAGCACCAGATTTCGGGCTGTGTGGGTGGTTCCCACTCACAGGGCACCGATGACAACAACCTATATTTATATGGATACCTATTGAGAAGATTAAAAAGTAGTTGTACCAATTGGGACAGTTTTCATCCAGAAAAGTTATTATGCCAGGTCCTGCAGGAATCAAGTTCTGAAATGCATGGGACTTCACCTACTCAAATGACTAATAGGTCCCAGTGATTTCAATGAGGATCAAGCATGACTATCTTATTTCTGATCTACGTTCAGTACTATGTTTGAACTTCTTGTACCAGAAAACAAAACAACATAGCTTGCTATTTTTTATTGCTATTTTTGTATGGCGATGTGCTTTACATTCATACATCCGTTTATGAACTTAATTCGTTTCAGAAGTCTGTTCTTACACTGAAAGCGTTCTTAAACTGAGGAACGCTTTCCCCCAATGAGGCTTCCCGCTGCCAGTGCCCTTCCACCGTTCAGCTTCTGTTTGGCTTCCAGGGCAAAGTTCACTAGCCGGAACACCTACTTCCGGTTTTGCAGAGTGCGTTGCCCAAATCGTTCGTTAATAGGACTGTTCTTAGACTGAGGTGCCACTGTACTGGATGTTTTCTTTTTTGCCATTTGATCTTGAACCAGCTGCAAGGTGGCTTACCTTCCTTTTACTTTACACATATTGCTTGAAATATATTGCTCCCTGTGGTGAGTAAACCTAAAAGGCTGGCGTTACACTTATTAGTGCTTAGAATCTTTGTAGGTTAAATCCTTGTACAGTTAGCATAACCTGCATTTTTTTTTCCTTTCACTTGAGATCCCTTAGCAATCTTTGAGCTTGAAGTAGTCATTGTTGATTAGACATTACACATGCTAGGTGCACAAATTTGATTGCTTTTGAATATTTTGCCAACCACATCTTCAATTATTTTGCTAAGTAAACAGAGAAGATTGCCATTAACAAACAATGCACACTTTAAATTAAGACTGCAGTTAACTTTTCATATATTACTTTTTAAATAAAAAAATCCTCAAGATCTTAGACCAAAAATAAAATATTTCAGAGAGTATGCTTACTTTTAAAAATAAAATAAAATGAATAACTAAATGGTACATTGCTAGTTTCATATTAATTTGTATTGGCTTTCAATGATTATAATCATTAGTGGCTATATTATCACTTCTGTGGTATAGTATTTAATAACAGAGAACCTTCATACCATAACTTACAAGGTTTATGCAAAATTGGTCCTATGGTGGTAGTAGTAGTAGTAATAATAATAATAATAATAATAATAATAATAATAATAATAATAATAAATTTATACCCCACCCATCTGGCCGGGCCTCCCCAGCCACTCTGGGCGGCTTCCAACAGAAATATTAAAATACAATCGTTAGGCAGAACAGAGAACCTACATACCATATCATACAAGATTTATGCAGTTGGTCCTATCGTTAGGCAGAATAAGTCAGCTGCCTCAGGCAGAGGGTGTTTGGGTGGCAGGGGAGTGCTGTTGAGGCCTTGGAGGACAGAGCTGTGTTTACCACATAGCCTACTCTGTATCCCCTTTGCAAGTTTTGCCCAGATATGCAGTAGGGACAGCCACTGTTGAAGTAAAATTCATTTGCCAGTCTAGCTGGCTTCTGTACATGGGGATGGAGGCATCTTGTCCTTTGCCTCAGGGAAGAAAATCCTGGGACTCTCCCAGAGTATTTACAGATGAAAATATACTGAAGAAGTTTATGCACTTCAACTGCTATGCTCTCCCACAACCCCCACTGCGGATATTCAGTCAGATACAACATATGCAAAGGGTTTCAGAGGAAGATGACGGCAATCTATCTACAAGTACTGATCTGTGTTGGTCCAGACATTCCAGAAATAGGGTAAATGATAATTGGATGCAGAGTATGCATGTTTCAAGCAATCTTTATAATATTTTGTTTAGAAAAGAAAAGAAAAGAAAAATGACACAGACAAACCTAATAACTGGAGTCATTTATTACCTTGGAAACCTCCAGTTCCTGGAATAATAAGATAAATACGTTTCATTGCAGAGCTTATAAAATGAAAACGGGAAAGCAGTTTTGTCAAATTTGCAAAATCCAATTTGGAAAGTACCAGCACATTAGCTTATAACAAGACATGATGAATCTTTGAATCTGTTCAACACACACCTCTACACATGCCTCATAAACACCATTATATTTTAATACTTCACTTATACATAATAAATAAAGTTGCCCTGGAGCATTGGGGGGGGGGGAGTTGTTGCTATATGGAATTAGGACCTTGTGTGCCTTTAAGAGGAAATACCAGTGAATTGTTTAGCATACAAGCATTGATGATCAAGGTTTGGTTTGGGCAATAAGATTTTCTTATTTATTTATTTAACAGCCATTTCCAACCACTTATTTTTTTTGGGGGGGGATGATGTTGAAACTTTCCAAGAACAGAAACTTTTTTTAATTCACAGGGCTTTACATATGACTTCTTTTCGATACAAAAGATAAATGTGCTTTCACCCATATTCATAGGAGCCCTGGACAACATCAGGACAACTGAGCACATGGGTGGAACTGGCCAAACTGACTGACTTGTGTTCTATCTTCTACAATCTGTAATTGCAAAGGAGTATCTTAGCATCAAAGATGGCTGCTTCTCTGATCAATAAACAGAGTTGAGATTTTTCCTGCTAACCTGCAGCATTGTAACCTCATGTCTTGCTTTTCTGAAGTCAGTATTGACTGAGGACCACAGTACCTCAAGAACATAATTCCTCTCTACATTTGAGCCTACCCAGACTCTGATATCATCATTTGAGGCCCTTCTTCATGAGCCGCCTCCACAGGACGTTGGTAACATGAGAATACAGTGGTACCTCTACTTACGAATTTAATGTGTTCCGAATGCACATTTGTAAGTAAAAAAAAAAAGTAAGTCGAATCCCATAGGAACGCATTGGGAGAAAAAAATTGTAAGTTGAAGCAACCCTATCTAAAAATTTGTAAGTAGAAAAAATCCTATCTAAACCACATCCAAGATGGCGGACGGAGCTCCGTTCGTAAGTATAAAACATTCGTTAGTAGAGTTATTCGTAAGTAGAGGTACCACTGTAGACCTTTTCTGCAGTAGCTCCTCATTTGTGGAATGATCTCCCCAGGGAGGGTCACGTGGCACCTTTATTGTACACCTTGAGATGTAAGGCGAAAATGTTCTTCTTCAACCAGGCCTTTGGCTGATTAACACCCAATACCCCTTTATATCAATGGTAGGGTTGCCAGACTCAATAGAGGACAGGACGTCTGTGCCTTTAATTGCCCTGCTCTCTTTTGAGCCTGGAAACCTTAAAGAGAAACCAGCAGACCCTTTGCTTGGAAATTAAACAAAGGGTCTGCTGGTTTCTCTTTAAGGTTTCCAGACTCAAAAGAGAGCAGGGCAATTAAAGGCACAGAAGTCCTGTCCTCTATTGAGTCTGGCAACCCTAATGTATGGGTGGATTATTGCTTTGTTTTTGCTTTATTTTTATTATATTATATGTATTTTTATCTTGTATTTTTATTCTGTGAACCACCCTGAGATTATGGATGAAGGGTGGTATCAAATTAAATAAATAAATAAATTAAATAAATAAATAAATAGCTTGTGCCACCCTCTAAAACCATGTCACCTTGCAAGGACAAATAAGCACACACTCTAGAACTGGGCCCCATACAGGCATCAGGAAACATCCATATGCCTAATACTTTGTATGATGTCTAAATGTCACAACACTTCATGCCTTTGCTTTTCACCAATGCTCCATTGGGGGAATTTGACATGGAACAAGAAAGGAAACATCTGTTTGGGGGAATGTAAAGCAGCTGCTCTCTTCATTGTAGCTGCCTTTGTGCTTATTAAACTTGTAATTCGTAACTCTTTCTTTTTTAATGAAACAAATTCTTGGTTACTTGTTACAGAGCAAAAATTATCACCCAGAACTCGGAATTTTAGTCGAAGTCAACAAGAAATGAAATACACTCCCGTGCATTTAAAATGGAATTAAATTTATGAGGCATATGGAGTACAGCGCTGCAGAAACAGACAGCAGTCCTATTGTTATTAATTCTGCAAGTACTAACGCTCAGAGAGGAAAAAGAAAAAAAATTACAACCCACTGTATTGCTTGTAGTTCGATGCCTCTGCTATTATTTCAAGCTATGCTTCATAAGACACACCCACCCTGTATGTTAGTGTCACCTTTGCACAAAAAGATGCACCTGCTCAATTTAAATGCCTCACAGCTGTTATATGGATGTCCAAGAAGCTACTTCAAGAGGTCGTGTCAGGAGCAATAGCATTTGCATGCAAATTGTATCTGGAGTAATAGGTGATTATTTCCAAGGTTGTGATGTCAAGCCAATTGTGAATGTGGGTGGAACTATTTTCAGGTGCATGAAAATAATTCAGTGATGGGCTAATGCTCTATTTAAAGGCAGATATAAGAGAAATATTCAGGTTGATCTAATTTAAGAGCTCAAGTGTTTCAACGATTCTCATTCTTGTGGGGCTTTGAGGAGAGGGGGCAGTTTTCAGCTCCTGCCCCTGAGGCAGATGACAAGGTATAGTAAGCACATAAGAATTGCATTGCTGATCAAAGCTCCCTTTAGTTCAGCTCTCTGCATCTAAGAGTAGCCAGCATTGGAAACTCCTCATTGAAACCTTGCTAGTCTCAAGCATCTGGTATACAGCAAATAGTGTTGCCTCTGAATAGTGAAATCCCATGAAGAGAGCAAAAAACAACAGATCTATTCTCCACATCCAGATTTAATAATCTTTTAAAGTCATCACAGTTGTGGCTATTTCTGTATCTTGGGGCAATGAATATCACACATTAATTTTACATGAAAAAAATGACTTCTGTTTGCTTGTGTGAACCTACTACCAAACAATTTTTTTAGATGACCCCGAGTTATATTACTTTGAGGGTGATAACTACCCTATTCATTTACACATTTCATAATTTTATAGACCTCTATTGTCTTCTCCTGCTTATGTAGGCTGGCATCTGTTGGTCTCAAGAGCCACTTGAGAGTGCCTCCGGGAGTGAAGTAAAACTGTTGTGTTAGCAGCACCAAAGTGTCCTCCCCAGACCACAAGCCTGGGCTGTGCATATGGAGGTCCTGGGCTCACCAGATGCCAAGAACCTCAGCCTCACTGATGTGGTTGAAAGGAAAGCAGAGCAGGATGTTTGACACCAGCTTGGCTGCAGGAATTGTTGGAAGGAAGCATACAATGTACCACCCAACCATTTTCGGGACATGACTCCGGATTTGTGTAGGGATTACTCCTTAGCCTTTTTCTTCTCCTGAAGATAGCCTACAAGGCAGTTGGAGTATGTTGTTGTTGTTTAGTCGCTTAGTCGTGTCCGACTCTTCGTGACCCCATGGACCATAGCACGCCAGGCACTCCTGTCTTCCACTGCCTCCCGCAGTTTGGTCAGACTCATGTTGGTAGCTTCGAGAACACTGTCCAACCATCTTGTCCTCTGTCGTCCCCTTCTCCTTGTGCCCTCCATCTTTCCCAACATCAGGATCTTTTCCAGGGAGTCTTCTCTTCTCATAAGGTGGCCAAAGTATTGGAGCCTCAGCTTCACAATCTGTCCTTCCAGTGAGCACTCAAGGCTGATTTCCTTCAGAATGGATAGGTTTGATCTTCTTGCAGTCCATGGGACTCTCAAGAGTCTCCTCCAGCACCATAATTCAAAAGCATCAATTATTCGGTGATCAGCCTTCTTTATGGTCCAGCTCTCACTTCCAGTTGGAGTATAAGATCAGAGTTTTCTTTCTCCTAGATGGGCTACCTGCCCAAGTTGATGAGCCCTATCTGCCCCTCACTTCCTTCTACAGCAGGTGCCGGCATAGGCAAACTTGGCCCTCCAGATGTTTTGGGACTACAACTCCCATGATCCCTAGCTAACAGGACCAGTGGTCAGGGATGATGGGAATTGTAGTCCCAAACATCTGGAGGGCTGAGTTTGCCTATGCCTGCTCTATAGCATGTACAGAAACCTCCTTCTTTATTTTTGGAATCTCTCTCCTACCCTAGTACCAGACTATTGGTCTTGTCTGCTCAATCTGCCAGAGCCTGTCTTTGCATGCAGGGTAAGTCCCTAACTTACTGATAGTTGAGACACATTAGCTACAACCTTTCCCCCACCAAAGATATCACCCTTCCCCTAACACCCCCATTAGCATTAGCTTATAATGCTAAAATAAAAGGATCCAACTTCTTCCATCTTTCTTCACAGAAAAAAAGTTCAGACACCATCAGCACCCATACAATCATTGTTGCTTGAATTTCATGCATCTTGTCAAGTGCAAAATAGGATTGGATATTTTATTATGTTTTCAATGACTAATAATAATAATATTTTCTGTGTCTTACCATTGTGTCTTGCCATTACGTGGCAAACCTGTTCCACTTTATTATAAATAAATTATCAAGTTGTCTGTGTTCCCTCACTCTTAGAATATTGGTTAATCTTACATTGTAGGCTAATTCACAAATTCTTACTATCCAATATTCTAACTTTATATTCTAATTAACCCCCACCCCAATTCTAACACACTGCATAAAGAGCCTCTACTGAGACACACCCTTTCACTTAGTCTACTCACACCTGTCTATTCATCTAGTTTTGAACGATCCTTTTGGAGCTCTTCAGTTTGCTTGGGATTTTGCAATCCGGAATAATTTATTGCCATCTGGAAACTTCTCCACTTCACTGTTTACCTCTTGATACCTGCCTTTACTCAGGATACATTTCAAATCTGTGGCTGTGGACAATGGCACTGAACTGGGCACATGGGCAGCATAGGATATGTGGAACATCTACCATATCAGAGATGTTTGACTTGGCACAATATTTAAGAATTTGCAATTTTAAGAGAAAATATTAGTTCCAGTTAAGGTTCCTACTGCTGTGAAATGAAGAGCAGCAAGACAGGAAGAGACAATCTTCACTTCTCGTAGGGGTGATAAGCATATGGAGGAGAGGAGACAGAATTTCATTCAAATTCCTCCCTTGGGGATTGAGGTATGATATTTTACTCTGCTGAAGAAAATGGGAGTTGAATCTACAAATTGGATCAGTTTCCGTTTATGTTCCGTCAAGCTGGTAATTGCTTTCAACGGACGATTTCTAGGACATGGGGGTCATATCTAAAAACTAATGCTGATGTTAGCTTTCTCCAACATTTTCCAATGGGGATGTTTTGGAGAAGATGGCTATTTTCTTTATACATGTCATAAACACTGTGCCTCTTTCCCATTGCTCTGAACAGCTTTGTGGGGTGAAATCTCACCTGTTATTGGCATTTAAGCCCAATTTGGAAATGCAATTTCCTTATCTAAACTGAACTACTCTAGTCCCATAACCCTTGTTTTAGCATTTGGATCTATAATCTTTTAAATGATTGCCCTGAAATTTTCTTGGCAATCTAGTGGCTTTTCTCTGAGTAACATTATATTTACAGAACCTAAACCCTAGCTTGACACAGGCTCATGGCTTCTGTATTCTCAGGTTACTGAATGCTACCACAAGGCATTTGCTGTATCCCTGTTCTCCCACCTTTTGCTCCACTTACTCTAATTTACCTTTCTGCTACTATAGTAACCTGACAGCTTCCATTCCCTAAGTAGATTGGTATAATTTGGTGGCACATATAGAGCTCTTCGCTCTACCTCCCTGTCATTTACAAATGTTTGAAGAAAATACCAAATCCATTTGCCTACCTCCAGTAGGACCAAACTACACATCATCAGATCTCCCAACTTTTCCTTTGGTTTTTAACTTCAAAACAATAAAAACAGTTATGAGTGAGGAGGTTTTAATTTTTCTCCCTATGCCACTTACATCAATCAAAATAACTTACACAATCTGTTAACCTCATGTGAGAAAAAAACAGGCACAGATGCTATGTATATTGGTCTCTGTAAAGTATGTATTTTTCTCCATCACTTGGTCTGCTGTTGGATTTCTAGATGTTAATTTACCTCCTTGCTACAGGCTAGAAGGAAGTCTTGCCAACTAAAAAGGCTAGTCTTGCCCATTGATTCCTTGTTCAGATCAAGACTATTGCCAATTGGCCATCAACACATGTCACTCTAGGATTACATCCCACATTGTGTCATTCACTTTAGGAAGATAAAACCTATTGTCATGGATGTAAAATTATCATAATTGGTTTTCTCTTTAAGTACCGTTGGTAAGCTCTATTAGGTAAATAGTCATTCAGTGAGCAGGAAAAGGAAAACCTGTGCCAGATTTCATTATGTCTTGCAGAGTTTGCTGGAAAAATATTTTGTTTATTTATATTCTATGTAAAAGAAATCCTAGATAGCCCCTCGTAAAATATATCCAGGTGGTGTATGACAAAATTTAGAAAAGGGATAAATGCCTTTAAAAGTAACACAGAGTAATCATAAAAATCACTGGCTCATCTTAAAAGTTTAAGAGAGCAATTCTAAGTATAGGAACCCAGTATGAGAAGTTAAGATGGCATCCAAACTATGTCCTACCAGTTTAAGCCTGCCAGAGGGAAAGCACATCTTAAAGTCAGAATAAAACCACATTTTACTGGATGTCAGGCCATGGGACTGAGCTGAACAGAGTAAGGATCCAGCACATGTCTCCCTTTCCTGGTCCCACCCCATCACTCCTCCCCCCACAATGCCCATTTTCCAGGACTTAAAGGTAAAGGAACCCCTGACCATTAGGTCCAGTCGTGACCGACTCTGAGGTTGCGGTGCTCATCTCGCGTTATTGGCCGTGCGAGCTGGCGTACAGCTTCCAGGTCATGTGGCCAGCATGACAAAGCCGCTTTTGGCGAACCAGAGCAGCACACGGAAACACCGTTTACCTTCCTGCTGTAGTGGTACCTATTTATCTACTTGCACTTTGATGTGCTTTCGAACTGCTAGGTTGGCAGGAGCTGGGACCAAGCTCACCCCATTGCAGGGATTCAAACCGCCAACCTTCTGATCGGCAAGCCCTAGGCTCTGTGGTTTAACCCACAGTGCCAAAAGCATCCCTTACAACAGTGTAAATTCCAACAGTCTTGTCTCAGCTGGTTTAGCCCCAGCTAAAGTGGGATGAGGGAATTACGCCGGCATATCTGTAGCTGAACCAGGGTTGGGGATTTACAATGATGTGCTCCTGGGAACCTGCTGACTGAGCCAGAGATCTGCCCAAGTCACTCATCTTGGTAGATCTAGATCGGGGGTTAGCAAACTACGGGTCGGGGGCCGGATGCGGCCCCCAGGCTAGTAAATCCGGCCCATGGAAAGTGTTGCCTGCTTGGTCAGTCCCTGCATCTGCGGGTGCCTCACCGCACTGAGACTGACTTCCGCAATGCTAGCGCAGCTTCTGGGTGGGCGGTGATGCTGACGCCGCTTCAGATTGGCTGCAGGAAGTTCCTGCAGCCAATCCAAAGCCTCGCTGCCCATGCGCTAAGGTGGTGATTTTAAAATAACAGTGCAAATCACACTAATACTAAACAGCCTTTTGCCCATCCCATGGTGTGCTGTAATATAAACTGCTAAGAACTTAGCCATTATCTAACCATACAAACATTTGGGGATGCATATAGCTAGAGGAGGAGAGATGCAGGTGGCGCTATGGGATAAACCACAGAACCTAGGGCTTGCTGATCAGAAGGTCAGTGGTTCGAATCCCTGCAACGGGGTGAGCTCCTGTTGCTTGGTCCCAGCTCCTGCCCACCTAGCAGTTCGAAAGCACATCAAAGTGCAAGTAGATAAATAGGGACCGCTCCGGCGGGAAGGTAAACGGCGTTTCCGTGCGCTGCTCTGGTTCACCAGAAGCAGCTTTGTCATGCTGGTCACATGACCCGGAAGCTGTCTGCAGACAAATGTCGGCTCCCTCGGCCTATAGAGCGAGATGAGCGACGCAACCCCAGAGTCGGACACAACTGGACCTGATGGTCAGGGGCGCCATTACCTTTACCTATAGCTAGAGGAGTTATGAAAGTTTATACAATCATTTGGCAGAATTGGCAATCCCCTTTTAAAACTGGCTTGCTGAATGATTACAGTAGTTGCAGTAAAATTTCCACCACACTCTTCAATCTGTGCTCCTGTCTGAACATATAGTTGCCTTTGTTATTTTAATTTTGTCCCTTAGCATTAATGTAATCTGTCTTCAAATATATGTAAAATACAGATACATGTGGGAGGGATAATCCGTCCACAACTACTAAACAAGCTCAATGCACATAGGCAATAACATATTACAATGTCATTTTAAAAGGAATCAAAATTAAATTCCACTTCAATTTGATTACACAATGAGCCCATAAAAAAGTTACATGCGTTTTTGCAAGAAATTGTTAAAGCTGCCCAAGTAATTGATTTTAAACTGCCGTTAGCCTCAATCGTCACTGTAGGGAAACCACATACAAACTACTTCATGGTCCTTGTGTCATATCCTGCCATTGCTCTCTTTCTCACACACACACACAGACACACACTTCCCAATTTATTCTGCAATAGGTTGATAAATCCATTTTTATTTCCCCCTTATTAGAAAAACTTATTTCTCATTACTTTGCTCTTCCATTAAACCAGGGATGGGGCCCCTCTGGCCAGTGGCTCTGGCCCTACAGCTGAGGGGGAGGCAACGGGCAGACCTACCGCATCCCCCTTGCTACGCCCCTGCCTCTGGCTCTCCTATTTCTTGTTGGACTGCAACAGAGGAAGTTACAAGCTAAACCTCAACAGCAATAGAGATGACAAAAGAAAGGAACTTTGTATTCTTTCCATTCTGGTGGCTCCAATACGGAGCCATTTGGGGCTTGCTCAGGTGTGCAGACTCCTCTTGATACCTTTGCACATTTAACATAAAGGTCTGAAGAAGGTTTCTAAGTGCGTAACCTTTGTTAAGGTCTCTGATTGTGGAGAAGTTTTGATGTGTGTTCTGTGAGACAAATTGCTCTCTTCAAATTAAACGCATGAAGATATGCAGAGAAGCCTCCATGCCTGGAGACTTTGCTAGTGGGCCTCGGGTGTGTGTTTCTGCCCCCTCTGCTAGGTATCTAAAGCCATTTCACATAACAAAATATGTATTTTATCAAATTTGTGTTGTTTTCTTATATTTTGGAAATGTACATCCAGTTTTTTTCCTTTAACTTTTTTTTGGGGGGGGCAAGAGAGTGGGGCCCTGAGCTATAGCTTGTTTAGCTTATACATAAATCTGACACTGCTTATACCGTACATCTTAGCAAGCCTACTTGGAGTTAAATACCATCTGTAAATCATTTTCAGGTAGTTCTTCAAGGAATATCATGCTGTAAACTTCAGATCACTCTTCCAAGTTTCCCCCCAGATATTGAAATCTATACTATGGCCTATATCTATTGCCCAATGTGTCATAGAGGCTTCGACAAGCTCGTTTTTTGTCCCCCACCCCACCCCCTTCTGCATTTTAAGCTCTTCTGTGTTCAGGCAGGTGCCTGAATCAGGGGGATGTTCATCGGATATCAATCAACAATGAAGTGAAGACATAGCCCAACTTACACAGGCTTCTATGTGTGAATTGAGTCAGATACAGTATAGTAATTTGTAATGTGGTAATTAGTACTGTGTCCCTTTTTCCTCTGTGGGAACTATTTTTATCATAACACACTGGAGTGGATGTCTGATTAATACTTTAACCACATCTAGCTCACCTCTTTTAAACTTGGCACTGTATCCAGATGCATAACATTAGGGACCGAAAAGAATGGAAGAGAATTTTTTCTTCAAGGCACTAATTGGCAGAACTGGGTCAGCCTCCTAGCAGCGCCTTCATCCCTGGCAATGTTCGAGACAGAGAGGTGCCTAAGTCTGAGATGTTGTGTTTTAAATATGGCCCGTCACTGTGGTGTTTTCATTTAGAAAGGGAGGCTCGTGTGGGATGTGAAGTACTCTTTGAGATACATCCTGAAGAGGGTAAGATGACAATAATTTAACTGTACTAGGTCACAACGGTATGTGGGAGTGCAGAGGATTTGGCAGATATAAGAAAACCCATAGATGATGAAGCACAAAAATTATCCTTTCTGTACAAATCAAGACTGTGGCTGGCCTGCTCCCAAGTCCCAGAGTAAGCCATCTGCAGCAGAAATGTAACTAACACAGGAGCCTGGGGAAGACTTTCAAGAGCCTTTCACCTTGAGGATCTGACTGAAGGACTGTTAGGCTGTATACACACTATACGTTTAAAGCACCTGCCCTCAAGAATCTTGGGAACTGAAGTTCACTCCAGCACCCTTACTAAACTTCAGTTTGGAAGGGTTGTGCTTTAAATGTATGGTGCACACACAATTACAGTCTTCCTTTCCTTAAGTGCAGGCATGGGGAACCTGCAGCCTTCTAGAAGTAGTTGGAGTCAGGGGAGGAGCAAGCGGGGGCAGGGGGCGGTACACCCCGGGCACCGCCCTGAAGGGGGTGTCACTCGGGGCTGTGCCCCCGCCCCGCGATCGGCGCCTCCAAAGCCGCACGCCTCGCTCCAGCTACAAACTCCAGGTAAAAAGCCCGCTCAGCACAGCAGGTGCACCACCCTGAGCAGGCTTTTTACCTGGAGTTTGTAGCTGGAGCAAGGCGTGCAGCTTTAGAGGTGTGGGGGTGGCGGCAATACCCTGCCACGTAATGACACATGTGCAGCATCCCGCTGAGCGGGCTTTTTACCTGCAGTTTGTAGCTGGAGTGAGGCACGTGGCTTTGGAGGCGCGGGGGGCGGTGATACCCCGCCATGTAACGAGGCATGCATTGTTACGTAACACGCATGCGTCATTATGTAGAGACTCCGCGCCCACCCGGGTGCATGGCAATTTGCTGCCCCGGATGTCGCGGCACCTCGCTATGCCCCTGGTTGGAGTCCAAGTCCCATCATCCTTGAGCATTAGCTATGCTAGTTGGGGCTGTTGGGAGTTGGAGTCAAACAGCCTCTGGAGCATCAGAGGTTCCCCAAACCTATCTTAGAGCAACGCTAGAACAATTTACAATGCAGCATATTAATTTAAATAGCATTTTAGCTTTATAAATAAATAACTCCTGGCCTGCAGGAAGCTTAGTATCAATACTACTACTAGTACTAATAATAATAATTTGTATGCCACCCATTTGACTGGGTTGCCCCAGCCACTCTGAGCGGCTCCCAATCATAGCTGCCAAGTTATCCCTTTTTTAAAGGGATTTTCCCTTATGCTGAATAGGCTTCCTCGCGAGAAAAGGGAAAACTTGGCAGCTATGCTCCCAACAAAATATTAAAAACATGGTAAAACAGCAAACATTATTTAATAAGGCAATGGTTTGAGAAGAGGAGAATAAATCACCACATGAAAATTTTGGTTTGGCCCACACTGTTAAATTGATGTAAAAAAGAATTGTAGAAATTCGTTTTTATGCCTCCTCATTCTTGCTTTTCTGAATAGCTGTCAGCATAGCTGCCAAGTTTTCACTTTTCTCGCGAGGAAGCCTATTCAGCATAAGGGAAAATCCCTGTAAAAAAGGGATAACTTGGCAGCTATGGCTGTCAGCAGCCCACCACAGCTAGACACGAGAGCCCATAGGCATTTATATTTTAATCAGATATTTTAAATTGACATGTATGGTACCCATTGGAGAAATTCTGCTCTGCATCTAGAGATTAATTGCAGTAATTCAAGGATCGTCATTAGGCAGGGCTTGGTCAGCAGTGAAAGTGGTGACTGCAGCCATGGAGGAACTAGTATACCCTTATCTGCATAAAAATGCCCCCATTCACCTGAAAAGGACCCTCCTATGTTCTGTTGCTTTGGTCCTGCAACTGTGTAACAGAATGTTGAGGAAAGACTTTCAGAAAGGCAAAATGTTGCAGTGTGTACCAACACACTAAGGACTTCAGGTCTCTAGTCAACCTGGGAAAATATTGACTTCGCCACTGTAAGAGCAAGAAGATGATTTTGATTCCCCCACCCCCATTTTGTACTTGGTATTTTCAGATTAGAGCTCCCTTTTCCCCCTTTCTTAAAAAAGCCATGTGTATCAGGGTTTTGACGGATAGAATGTCAGTACTGCAGGTGCCATAACAGTATGACAGCTAGCTCCTCTGCTGCTTCCGATCAACAGCAACTGCAGCTGACGAAGTCAATATAATGGAGACTGTTGTTCTTCCATTAACCAAGAGGAGAGTGCCAAAATCACCAGAGAGTGTCCTTTATGGCTGACGGGAATCAGCTTCTTTTCCAAATACTAAGAAGCAACTCGGTTGGAAAGAAATAAACAAGTGTATATGTTTGTGTGTGCCATAGATACAAGCACAAACAAATGTACATACATGCATATGAAAACAAACTTGGAGTATGACATATAAACATAAATGGCCGGATTCTACTCTATAATCCCTTTTGCATGGCAGTAAAATACTCTTCTGGACACCATAGGTAATCATTCCCTTTTGCCGCTGGTAAAGGATTGTAACAGCCCAACTCCAATTCATCAACAGGGAAAATATGTTTTGTTTTTTTTTGCAACTGAAATCTAACACTTCCAGCAAGACTTGCTGATTCCCAATGAAATTTACTTTCAAGCCTAAATGCCAAGAACTTCCTCCATTTAGTATTATGTATGTTTAAAGCAAATTGTACTTTCTATAGGAACAGAAAAGGAAGAGGGGGAAATGGGAGAAGCAAAGGCAGCAGATGAAAGCACCAGGTGTCCCTGGAATTTTATGAAGAATGCACAGATCTGAATGCACAAACTCCGATTTTATTCAATCGGCTGAAGAAATCCCCTTCCTCACAACCTTCCTTAGGCCAGTAGTTTTATGTTGCTTTTTTCTGAATAGCATTTGAGGAGCTTAGACCTGTCGATATATACCTTATATACACCTCTGCACAAATATGTATAATCTAATTCCCTGAGTGACATTACTGAATGACAATTTGCTGACATAGATGAATGTTCAGCTTTGGTTTGATGCCATGTTGGATTTTATAACTATTTATCACTTTTATCAGGGACGCTGCGATGGTGGCTGGATTGGAAACTACTGAACCTTCTCCTTGCAGTTCGCTATTAGATTAGTTAAAAAACACACAACAACCCTCTGACAGTGAATCTTGCCCTCTCCTCATTAGCTGGTGGCAGAATTGGAAAAAATGCTCACACAGCCAGCATTAAATGTACATCTATGAAATTTGTTGTGATTGCCCAGGCATTGCATGTAGTAGGCTGGAGCAACCACTTCCAGTGCTGAGACTTACATGTGTTTGTGTACATATTTGTGTGTGTGTGTGTGTGTGTGTGTGTGTATACACACACAGGGCCAGATTTAGGTTTGATGGGGCCCTAAGCTGCTGAAGGTAATGGGGCCCTTCATATGCCCAGCTGTCCTTTGTCAACAACAAATTGTCACTGTTTTTTGTTTTGAATATATGCTATATGGTAATTCATGGACCTAATAGGTATCTAAAGCTATTTGCACATGCAGAATTTAGGCACCCTATATATAGAAATGAGCAAACAAGTGGTATTTGTGGGAGCAGGCTAGCAAGCGGGGCCCATTACTTACATCATAGGAGTCTACACAACACAAAACACTAGTTACAGGTAGATAGCCGTGTTGGTCTGAGTCGAAACAAAATAAAAAAAATTCCTTCAGTAGCACCTTAGAGACCAACTAAGTTTTTATTTTGGTATGAGCTTTCGTGTGCATGCATACTTCATCTGTTTCAGGGTATCTGATGAAGTGTGCATGCACACGAAAGCTCATACCAAAATAAAAACTTAGTTGGTCTTTAAGGTGCTACTGAAGGAACACAAACACTGTTGCTGTATGTAGGTTTTGTTTTATTTGTTTTTTATCCCTTAATTTTTTTTGGGGGGGGCCCAAGTGAGTGGAGCCCTAAGCTATAGCTTGTTTAGCTTATATGTAAATTTGGCACTGTACACACACACACACACGATTGTGGCACACTGTGATTCTCCTTTCAGTTTCTTCAGATCTTTTTAAGGTAAATTCTAGAAGAAGACCACTTTCAGTATCTTATGCACAACTTCAAAATACACATCCCAAATCCACGGAGCTCAGTGGTAGAGCAAATGCTTAAGTCTCCTGTTCGACGCACAGTGTCTATGTTCTGGTGTCATCTTCCTTATATGCAATGAATACTGTCACTTCAGCTTTCCTTACAGTGCAACCCTACTCACATATGCTCAGAAGTAAATCCCACAGTGCTCCCTGAACTCACTCAGCTGCGAGTAATCTCATTTAATTCAATAGGGTTGTAGGAAGCTGCCTTCTGCTGAGAGACCATTGGTCTATCTGGCTCAGTGTTGTCCATACTACCTGGCAGCAGCTCTCCAGGGTTTTGTGCAGGAGCCTTGTCTGGAGATGCCAGAGATGGAACCTGTGACCTTCTGCAGGTGCTCTGCGACTGAGCTGTGGCACTTACTTCTGACAGGGTTAGAACCATGCTGTTGATCTACATGGCTCCAAAAGTACTCCGCTATATCCAACCTATAGACTGCAAGGGTATTCAAGCAGGTGCCTCAAAGCTTCCATTTAAAGGGAAGCTAAAAAGTGACGATATAGCAATGAAACCCATTATGGCAATTAGAAAGCTTGGCTCCACTTATATTGCACCAAATGGACCCGAAGTACAAATATAAAGTCTGTTCCAGTCGCCAAATGTAATAACAGATGATGCCTAGAGAGAAACAATACCTCACTAACTGGCCTTACAACCTACCCATTCATGGGGGGGGGGGGGGAATCTGCTGGTCATATCAAAAGGCCTTTGGCGTCTCTTGAAATTCCTCAGAAGTTTTGTCTGAGGAGGAACTTAACACCTTCTCCTTGAATTCCACTTGAAGCAAAATCCTGTGGCAACCTAGCTAGCTGCAGATTCAAACAAGTGTTGCCTTGAAGCGCTTCAGGCAGTTCACCTGAAAAGGAAGCCACAAATTTGCTTCTTATTTATCTATGGATGAAGTTTTGGGGGCAACTTTTAAAAGGTTGAGGGGAGGGAGAGAGAGGGGGGGAGGGAGGGAGGGAGGGAGGGAGAGGGAGAGAGTACATTGGCCCCAGGTAGGATTGCTGTGAAAATGAGATTACTTATAGCTTGGGATGGCAGGTCAGCACATTGTTAAAAATACATACCATATTTGTATTCAGGCTGCACTGACTAGAACATGATTAGCCCCCACCTTGCTGAAATGCTGACTTTAAAGAGACTGGTTGTGGGTTTTTTATATAAAAAAATAGTTGGCAAAACACAGCTGCTACTTTCGTATGTAGAAAGGCTTCTCTATCTCCACATCAAGCAGATATTCAATTTCTTTGCTGTATCAGGAGGAACAAAGAGTCAGTCTAAAGCTTGTTCAACCATATCTGTCATTTCAATTTTTCACACATTGAATTCTTTCCCATCTACATTCACACCTTGGTTCCTGCCCACTGCTACAAGCTAGTCTACAAAAAATAAAAATCGGATATAAATTTATGTTAACAGTATGGGAAAAAAACCACCAGCCAAAATCCATAGAAGTATGAATTTCAAAATCAAATCTGAGCCTTAATGGAAAACAATGCCAAAGGCTTCCCTTTCTCCCTGATCGGGAACAGGGCTTATTTCTTTCTTCAAAAATATCTGGTCTTGATCACACATGCAAGTTCATCACTGTAACATCAAGTGGTGCCTTGTACGAATGAATAAGCAAACCATCACAGAGCAAATGGCACAAACAGATCTTTAATCTCACTCGCTTTCAACTTAAACAAATCTCAGATACAAGAGAATTGGTTTGCATGTTCAAATGGAATGTGTGTATCCCAGAAAGGAACAGAACTAAACCAACCTACAAACAAGGGTAGCGAGAACTGGTTCAGAATACATGTGGCAATATATGAATTTCACAAATGGATTCCTGCGGGATCCAGAGCATCCATGCTCAACTCCTCCCTGCCCCACCCCTCCAATGCCCTGTTTCAGGTCCTACATGCTGGCTATTACTGGTGTAAAGTAATAAAAAAAATCCTTCCAGTAGCACCTTAGAGACCAACTAAGTTTGTCATTGGTATGAGCTTTCGTGTGCATGCACACTTCTTCAGATACCAGACATGAAAGCTCATACTAGTGACAAACTTAGTTGGTCTCTAAGGTGCTACTGGAAGATTTTTTGTTTGTTTGTTTGTTTCGACTACGTCAGACCAACAGGCTACCTACCTGTAACTGGTGTAAAGTAAGAAAGTGTGGCTTTCATGCAATAAGAAATCTTTCCCAGGTTAGCCAAGCTTGGGGATTAAAAATTAAAGTTACCCCTGACCGTTTGGTCCAGTTGCGGACGACTCTGGGATTGCACGCTCATCTCGCTCTATAGGCCAAAGTAGCTGGCGTTTGTCCGCAGACAGCTTCAAAATCCTTGTGGTGGTTAATCAATCCATCCATCCATCCATCAGCCAGTGGTAGCAACATTGATGTTTGAAATATGGTGGAAGGGATACCCCCTGCCCTCTTTAAACAATGCCCCTGTAGTAGGTTACTAGATGGCAGGTGTGCTATTTCTCCCATTGAAACTTGCTCACATTTTATTACCTGTTCACTAGTTTTTATGTGACATCTGACGCTTTCCTCAGGTTCAGTAGGATATCGGAAATCTTTTTTTGCTGCTACTGTAGTATAACCGATAAGTGCACATTACAAATGGCATTTTCCCTCCCTAGTTTATGTCGCAGCCTTTCACTGTGTCCTGCCACAGGACCCATAATTAAGAAGCTGCAGAAGGGATGATTAAAGACCATAATAGATGAGGCAGTAATCATTCTGGTGATGGCTGTCCACACCATGAATTCACATGCTGCTGACTCAGAACAGAAGGCACTTTAACACCCTTGTAACTGGCTGATTGATTACCCATTGCATTGACAGACAAATGAATACATGCTAGCACATAAGAAAGAGAAGAAAGTAAGGCAGGCAGGCACCCCACTTCTCTCTAGGGAGGTGGCAGTTTACAGGGGCTGAAAAACAGACTAACTTTCTGGAGGTTCTTGTAAGGAGGATGAGGTCTATTTGTCTGAAGTCTCACATGGCTCACCATGTGTGGAAGCCCTGCTCAGAAGATACAGCTCCTCTGCACGTAACAGAAGGATGGAGCCACACCAACTAGCCTAGCCCCTGGCATGTTTTGTGACTAGCCCTGACCATGATATTGACATGTACAGCCCCTGTGTCAGCTAGGACTAAAAGGCAGGATGTTCCCCCACCCCAGTGAAACATTTAAGAAGTGGGTGGGGCAGGAGAGGGTGGTTTGGGGAGAAAGACCTGCGGGCCAAATTGGGATGTGTGCACATCAGGACAAAAGTGGCTAAGATTTTGAGGTTTAAAAAATATTATTAAATGCATCCCCCGTTATTCTTATCGGCAGCCGTTTAAGTGTGGAGAAGAATCAGTGGAGCAGCCATCAAAACGCCACAAGGTGAGAGCGGGGAGAGTAGGGAGCACCAGAGAAAAGCTTCTACTGAATAATAGCAATATATTACAGACTTTAAAGAAAACCTACTGAGTTCAAGTTGTATTATTTCGCTTTGCCATTCAGTTTTGCAAATGGGGACATCTGTGTGCTTGAAGTGGTACTTAACAAGATAGTTAAATATCAATTCAGTTTAGCAGGATAGTAAAGCAGCAGAGTTTTCAACAGGAAAAAATAAGCTTCTCCATTTTAAAGTCTACTATTTTCTCTAATCTTAGGTTTCAAATCCAATACATCTTTTTCTAGTGTACCTGTACGATTAGCAGAGCATATCATGTTTCCTTGGGGCTTCCAATAGTGGCCACCGCCACAAATATTTCCACACAGCATATTCAGGGATTGGATATTTACATGCAGTGGATCCAGTTCCCTCAGTCCAGATGGAGCTTAGCCATACTCATCCTCTACTAAATCCACAATGGATGACAAGCATAGCTGTGTAACTAATATGCACCTCAGTTTTAGCATACTGGTGTACAGAGGAATAGGTATCACTTCTTGCCAGACTTCTAATTAGACACACACCAGAAGTGAACTAGAAATGTCAACAGATTCCAATAAGAAGAATGTGGCTATATGGGGGAAAGTGTAACTATAAGTAATTCTAAGTTGCTAGAAATACAGATAGTATAGAATTAACATGCACAGGCATAGGCAACCTTGGCTCTCCAGATGTTTTGGAACTACACTACAACTCCCATGATCCCTAGCTAACAGGGCCAGTGTTCGGGGATCACGGGAGTTGTAGTTCCAAAACATCTGGAGGACCAAGGTTGCCTATGCCTGAACATGCATATTAGCAGTAACTAAATTGCAACCTTGTCTAAAATTAAATAAAACCCTGTGTTTAGAACTTTTAGAAATTACAGGCACGATCCACTCAAATGTAAACATTTTAATATCCAATTGCTTCCACTGAAAGGTACTTACTAACTGACTGACTGTAGTAAGTAGATAGCCAGTCTTCTCACTGAAATCAACAAAATATTTACTTTTGCATGCATTCCAGGCAAGTAAAACATTCCACTGCCCAAGACAGTCGCACTGCCACTGCCTCCTCCTACCACTGCTGTTTTTGTACAATTCCTTGACAAAGCAGTAGAAAGATGGATACTCAATTCCTTGCTCTGAGGAAGGAGTCCTTACTCGGAGTTATACATTGTGGGTGCCATTGTTGCTTTGCTGAGAAGGGAAAAAAATTCACTTTTTAATATTATTTTAAATATTGAATAGTAATTGGTGGCCGTTGTGGCCAAGTGTAGGTGGCACAGGCACTCTCCGGACAGCCTCAACTGCAAAGCATTGAGGACCCCTTCCTCAAAACGAAGAGCCATGTAACTGTAGTGCCACAGTGTAGAGCAGAAGTGAGCGAGTGGTCAGGCGAGTGGGAGGAAGGATGGAGGCAGCAGCAGTAGGGAGGAAGCTGCTGGGGTGGCAATGTTGAGCCCGTCAGTCACGGCAAGTTGTAGCCCTGCAGGTGGCAAATGGGATCGCAAGCAGCCACACATAACCCCAATCAACTGCCTGAGCCTTGTAGCTCTGTATGGGTCATGCTAGGGGCAGTTCTAGTCTTTTAAAAACAAACGCTCTTCAGGTCCAGTGTATGGTACTATTCCACACAAATATTGGAAACCCTTTAGAATCCAGAGAACTTCATCCAAATGCTATTCCTGTTAAGAACCAGATATCACATTGATTTCACTAGTTTGCCATAGAATATGCATCCAAAATGGAGTCAAACACAGAGAGGTGTGTACAGTTTCTGAAGTTGCGAGTAGCTGGAATGTGTAAGGTTTTCCCCAGAACAGCCTTAAGAAGGTAAGCGCCCAATTGGATCAGACCAAGGATAAAATTCAGTGGTATTAGCCAATCACAGTTTGGAAATCTGGCCATACCATCAGGCAGAATGAAGCAGATGCCTCAATGTAGAAGATACCAGGAAGCTGCAAAGGACAGAAATGTGGTCTACCACAAAGAACTTATAATCCACCTACTGTCAGCAACCAGAAACATCATAGCCAGACACTGGAGGGACCTGTCAGGAGTAAGCATGGACCAATGGTACCAAGTTGTATGGGAAACGGCCCTACTAGAAAAACTAACCAGTAAGCTGAAACTGACATGGGGACAAACAGAAGAAACCTTCACCCCAATATGGTTTCCCTTCATCACTTATACAGCCCAGCAAGACAATGACAAAAACTTACCGTCAGCATACAAATCAATATGGCTAACCTAATCGAAACATCCTCCCTCCCCACTCACACAAGAAACTAAGGATCATCACAGCCAACCACAAATGAACAATCACATCCTAAGACGAATCCCGACCTCTCTCACCAACAAAGAAGCGCAAACAAACAACAGAGAACCTGCACAAACAACGCTGACGCCGAACCCCTACACATATCAAGAAAAACAGAAACATCGGCAATCCACCACACCCATCCCACCCATCCCTTTCCCCCCTTCCTAATAATGTCTCGACAAGTAAAATTGATGTGTAAAAATGATACATGGGAGGGGGGGGGATGAGACATTGCACTACCTTTGTAACCCAAGAAAATCCTTTATAAAAATAATTACAAAAAGAAAAAGAAAAAAAAGAAATGTGGTCTACCCAGGACATACACACACCCTCTCCAAGCTAACTTGCTGTTCCTTGCACTATGCTGAAAGAAGATTCAGCTACCAGTCTGGATGGTTTTTGTATGTGTCATGGTGTAGGGGCTGCACCTTATCTTTTCTCTCAGACATTCAACTGTATTGGACTAATATGAACCTAACAGCCCTTCTCTGCTGTCTCTCTCAAAGACAACAGCACGCGTGCCTCTAAACTTATAGGTGCTACTTAGCTGTCTTCAGGGCTGCTTCTTGTCTTTCCTCTGTATGAACTTGTCTAAATTTCAGTCATGCATTAAAAATGTCAACCCTCATGCTAGGAGTTTCACAAATTCAGATTGATTGCGTAATAGCTCATTATTACACGAATGACATAATGTTTGAGCTCACTTTAAAATGAGTTTTGAGGGTGCCGCCATGCATTTTTATCAGAGTCAAAGAATCTGAACAGGGATTTGGGCATTCCTTGCATTTTGTAGCATTCCCCCCCCCCAAATCATAAGTCATCAAAGTACGTAGTTATTAAGTCTTCAAGCTCAGTCCATCCCTGATGTAGCTATACTGTATTGATTTTTGTGGCTTTGCAATCAATGGAAGTTATACCTGGAATGGATATGAACCATTATGTTTATCAGGAATCCAATGAATTGACGGATGACTAGGAGTGCTATGCTGGAAAAATGATCAACTGTGGCTGTGGTTCATTACAGTAGCTCACAAAGGAGCATTTATATGAAAAGTCCAAGGAGTTAGAAGGTTCAAATATAGGACCAGTACCTTCCCCTTCCTTTCACCAATGTCCATGGCCCACAAAGCAGAGGAAAAACTAGCATCCTTTCAGATATACATTTTACAAGAAACCAGAAAATATTCCAAGACAATAGGAAAGCAAATGTGGAATGAATTATGTGTCAAGAGGAAAGCTTGATCTTTCATCTTCCCAGAGAAATTCAAACAGGCAAAATTAAAGTATAGCAATGTTTGGAATACACAGATGTCACAACAACAGTAGCTGCGCTCTGAAGCGAACATAATTGAGGGCTGGGTGCGTACATACCCTTGTTTCTGTTACACACGTTGGCATGTAATGCACAACACAACATTTTTATTTTTATTTTTGCAAGAAATATGTATGTGATTGTACCAGGAGACATTTGCTTTTTAATTGTATTTGGTTCTCATCAGATTGAGTAAATGGAATTTGAGATGGGGGTAGAGAAAACCCAATACTGCTTTTTCATCTAATGAGCAATTGCAACCTTTGCTTATTAAAAATATATATCTGGAGTGAGGTTTTGGCAATGTCAACATAGTCAACCAATTAAACAATTAATAAGTGATTTGGCATATAGTTAACCAACTGGACATTTTTAAAAATAGTTTGGCAAGCTTCAACAGGCAGGAATGGCACTTTATCTGTCTACTGATCTCTGCCTATTTTTGAGTTTTTGTATTTGACACTCCAAGTACTTTCATTCTAGGTGTTTTAATGTGGACTTGCCACTCTTTGCCTCATAAAAAGTTTTTGACATGATAGATGATAGTGGGATAATTTGCTGAAGTGTGGAAAGTTGTGGAGCTTACAGGAAGAGAGCAACAAGTGGGCAGTAAAATCCCTCTGAAAGCACCCTCTGATGAGTCTTGTCACAGTTCTTGATTTTATTTATTTATCATTGCCTTTATATCCCGCCTTTTCCCCAAGGAGTGGCGTGGCTTCCCCCATTTTAGCTTCGCAACAAGTCTGTGAGATAGGTTAGGCTGAGAGAAGGCAACTGCTCCAAGGTCACCACGGGAGTGTCATTGCTGAATGGGAATTTGAACTCTTAATCGCTATCCCAAACTGGCTCTCCTAAATGCGCACCCAAAGCAGCATTCCTCAAGCTGATGTCCACCAGAGGTTATGGACTGTATCTCCTATCAAGCAAGGCTACATTTGCTGGGGTTGATAGGTACACTGTGGCTGTTGTTGTTGTTGTTACTATATTTTATCACCTGCCCTTCTCTCTAAGGTCCCAGGGTAGGTAACACCAATGAAAATGCAAGTTTAATATGAAATCACAATATTGCACAATATCAGAACTATTTAAAACAACTTCGTACAAAACGTAACGAGAGCATCAGGCTGGGGGAAGCTATTGTAAAATAAAGGAAGTGGTACTAATTAACTTTGTCTGTAAAAGAAATCAACATTTACTAAAACCTCCAGTCCATTATTTTGGCAAATGGTTTATAAATACGTACAATAAAAAACAAAACATGAAATGTCCGGGGTGGGGTGGGGTGGGAACCTGGAAAGTAAAGCTGATTATATAACTTTGAAGACGAATGCTTCAGAAATGGTGCCATCAACTAGTATCTTTTTCACGTTAAGAAGCAGAGAAAGATCAGAAGTTGAATGGCATCAATGCAATGCTCACATATCTATATATGTGCACATTCTTGGCAGAGCTAAATCACAAATTTCAAAATAGCTTTGTTGCCAGATGTTAGTGCCAACAAAATTATGGCACCCTTGCGGTATAAGGTGGAGATGCTTTAGTGCCTTATGCTAGCTACTCCCCCACCCTCTCCATGTTGGGGGTCCTTCCTTTATTAGAACCATAGAATCATAGAGTTGGAAGAGACCACAAGGGCCATCCAGTCCAACCCCCTGCCACTTTCTATAGTGATGTGAAGCAAGCCAGACACAACAATTCACATCTTGTAGTATGAGGTGATCCCATAGGATGGGGAAGATTTAAAGTTCAACCTTATGCATGTCTACTCAAAAGACCCAATATCTAGTCTTGCCTTTCTTCAGACATTTTTTTTATACTTGATCCAGTCATTGTAAGAAGAGATAATTAATGTGCTCAAAGAATTCCGCCTATTGTCTAAGGAAACAATAAGTAAAGAGGTTGCCTTGGCACACAGCCAGGAAAGTCAATATTGTAGTTTTATGTTGCAAGTTCAAAGTTTCATTTTAGGATCATACTTTTGGCTTCAACAACAGAGGCTTTACCCAATACCCATCACTGCTTTCTCTGCTGTTCTTAGGAAGAAATGTGAAACATTGTTCCCATAAGCATTTTGGGCATGAAAGTAACAGGGTATGAATGTTTTAAATAAATAAGTAAATTTAAAATGAAATCCAGAAATCGTGTCTACATGACTCGAGAAATCTATATTCATTTCTGTCAAAAGTCACTAATGTGGCACTTGTTCCTCTGAACTGAATTACAAAGTGCTTTATAATAGCAATTTAAGACGGCCGTGGAATGGCTCTATTGAACTTTGGGGAGGGGTGCTACCATAAACCTTTCCCCTGCTATTATGAGACCCAGTTATATTTTCTTTTTTAAATAAACCAAATCTTACCCTATTATTTGTACAGTACACCCATTTAGTGAGTGTCGGCATTACACACATTATTAGTAGTAAACGGCATTTTCTTAAGGTTGTATTACATGCCTGTTGATGACTGCAAGACCAGGTTTCAGTTCACACTGCATACCATTTTAGATACACACACACACACACACAGAGAGAGAGAGAGAGAGAGACAGACAGACAGACAGACAGACAGACAGACAGACAGACAGACAGACTATAGAAAAGGTTGCTAGCATAGGAAGAAGAACCCCAATAGGTTTCTGTTAATAATAAAAGCAGTGGAAAAGCACATTGGGTGGAATCCAGTTGGTTAAGCTCCAAGATCAAAATGCATATGCCAGCAAAATGAAGAGGAAAGCAATTTTTGGTGAACCTTCCTTTGTCTGCAGCCATCACCTCCCCCCAACCATCTGATCCAAAGGGGACGAGGTACCCTCTCGGTCAGATGGAACGGGGGAAGCTTCAGGGAGGAGCCAAAATTTTGAGGTTTGTTATACACATGTTGCAAGTTATTTATATCCGTAAATTTTCATTGGAAAACCCTGCATATGCCTGTAAGGGTTTATTATTATCATCTTAGAACCTCAAGAGGTTTCATAAGTCAGCTGTTGTTGACTTATCTCATTGACTTGAACCAGCCCCACTCCTTCAGTAGAAAGAGCTTTTGAATAGCGTGACACCCGTAGCCAGAGTCTGAAAAGGTTACCAACCATATTTGCAAATGATGGTGCAGAAAACAAGCAGCCTGATCCTACTTTTCTAATGATTTTCCAGCTATTCTGGCAAAAACTGTTCATTTACTCATTTAACACCAGGAAAGAATAGCTTTTCTAGCAAAGGTTCACCATCTAAATCTTGATCTATTTAGCTGTGCTTTTGCTGGAACCTGAATTACAGTTTCCCCCGAGGAAGAACGTGGATGTTCAAAATGTGCTGTAAAATCTGATAAGTAATTTGTTAATAAATCTTCCCATACATATTGCCTTTCTCTTTTCTCCATTCTTCTGCTGAAGAAACAACAGCCAACGGGGGTGGGGTGACAGTATGCAGGCCTGAAAAAGCAACAAGCATTTAGGCAGTCTAAGCTTCTGAGGGGAGAAGTTTTCAAAATTGCTAGCTTTGACCCAAATATGGAAAATATTCAGCACAGTCCTAGCATTCTTTAACATCTATAATAATTTCACAGTAGTAGTAACTTTCTGACATCTTTTAAAATACACACTTCAGGCAAAGAAAAAAAAGCTAAAATGCAAATTAACCTTTGAATGTCTTTTCACAGTACGTTGTCGTAACAATTCTGGTATAATGAAATAAAAAAGACCAAAAAAAATGCAATTAGAAAAAGAACACCAATGCCTATAAACTTAAAAGTGTGGGGGAACAGACTTTTGACATATGTATATCAACTTTATTTCATTGCTTTAAGCTACCAGAATACTGGATTAGAAGCAGTATCTGTCTGGTCTTGTAAAACTTTTAATACTTGCATATGTTCTTTTACAACAATGTACATAGTGTAGAGTGTACTGTTAGAGCAGAGGGTCATAGATCTGCATTAGAGGTCTGGAAGATTTCAGGGTGCTTAATGCTCAGAAGCAGCTCATTGGGTAAAGGCAGACCTGCTACACAAACTTCCCAGCAGGTGGCTCCACCATGCACAAGCAATGGCAGAAGTGCCGGGTTGGGTCTGCTGCCATGTTTGCACCACACAGACCTCCCTGCTGCCTCACCCCTCTCTCTCCTGGTAAGCAACAAGGTTCCTGCAGGAAGGCTAGAGTAGTGGCTCTGTGCCGCCCAGCAAACTGCTTTTGTTAATGCTGTACTCTCCACTTAGCCAGTATATTAACTTGTGATCCTAAGAATTATTTGCTGAGAGGGATACATCGAAAGCCACATCAATACAGCTTCACTAAAATTATTTCATGGTTGTAAGGCTATTGGAAAAGTCCACAGGCACACCAGCAAAGTTGTTTAAGAAAAGCTACAATCCATAAGACAGTTAAACTATACTACTTGGGATGGATTTGACCCACTGGACTGCCAGCTAGAAAATAAATTGCTTAGAATGATTAAGATGCAATTCCTACTGGCTCGCTACAAAATCACAGCCTACTGTTCTGTGAGCTCAAGTAGTTCATGTGCCTGCAAATGATAGAGCTGAAGTAAAGTGTTAAAAAGAGGGCATTGCTACGCATACCCCCATTTTCCTGACTGGTGAAAAGTTTCAGGGCTTTCAGAGATTTCCTGGGTTTGGTTGCTTTTGGAATGAGGTGACTGGAGATGTGCTCTCATTTCTTTTATTTTTATTTTTAATATTTGCATTTCTCCACCTGCCACATACCTAGCCTTACCTCAGAAAACAGGAACATCCAGAGGAGGGCCTCAGGTAATGACCATTTGGGCATATTCACATAGAAGCTGGCAGTCCTTGAGATACCAACTCCCATGATTTCAAACGTGTTGGTCAGGTTGCAGCTCAAAGCACAAATACATAGACAACTTCTGTATCCCTATTTACAACTATCGAAGTGATGGCAGTGAAAGGTGAAAAGATACATGTATTGGGATGCCGCAGTGCTGCTTTCTTGACCCAGTATGCCTGGAGGCTGGGAAGGAAGAACAATCCCCAGTGACTTTCCACCAGATAGATTTCTGACAGTGCATCTTACAGAAATGTCTCTTTCTGCGAACCTTTACCCTTAGGTATGTTCTGGCTGGGCTGATGGGGCCTCTACTGCAAAACATTTGGCAGGCACCAAGTTGGCAAAGGCTGTTTTAGGCAAGGCAGCTTGAGAGTACACCTTATTTTTTATTATTTTGACCTAGCTTCCATTTTACTGATGAAGCCCCAGTTGGAGACCTAGATCAGAAGACTCAAATCATGACTCATGGTTTGGCCACCAGCAGTTTCAAGGTACTGAAATCCAGAACTTTGATTGTGATTATTCTACTTTGCTCATGGGAAAAAATACAATTTAGGAAAAGGAAAAGGAAATAAGTTATTCCTGAAAAACTGCATGCAGAATGCATACTTATTTAAAATTATACTCCTCTTCATAAAGAGAGATAGAGAGAAATGGGGATAAACCCTTCAAAGGAATAAGAATGGTAAACTTAGCTTAACTGTCTGCATCCTCCCCTCACCCGCCAATCAAGTGGACTGTCCACTGATTCTAGTGCTGGTAAATACAAGAAATGAAGATTGTTCTGTGTCCATGACAAGTTGACAGGAAAATACTTCTAAAGAAATCTCAGAGCACTCTTGGCTTTAGCTATGCCTGTGCTAAGCAGTTTCACACAGCAGGATAATAGATTCCCATCTTCACTACAGCAACTGTTCTTGCAAACCTTCTCAGCTTGGGCAATTGCCTGAGCATTAACCATATGTTAGCTAGGAACAGTCTTGGATGCTACAAACTCAATGACATTCTTCTAGAATAAATTGCAGGAGAAATATCACTGGCTAAATCCTGCAAGAGAAAAACCAACAGAAGGCAAAGACCAGGTGGCTGCAGAGAAGTCCCTATGGGGCCATACCCATAGTTCTTCAAAGTTACCACATTACCAAAATACCACCCCATATGCTCACTTCCAACAGCCTCCTGAATTACTGTCATTGGATCATGCCAATATTTAACCCAAAACAAGAGGGTAACTTCAAAAATATATTCTCCAAAAGTTTGGATTCAAAATCACAATGTAAAATGTAACATACAAATGCCCCCTGGTGCAGCTTTGTTTCAAATTATATGCACCCTAAAACTAATACTTTAGAAGGTAACTTCCAATTAGTTCCCGGAGCCAATTTGTCTACTGTCTCCTCCCTCTCACTCCTATTCTGTAATTATGGGCATTCCCAATAAAGTCTCATCTCTTAACATGCTTCCAGCAGCAATGCAGTATCAATCAACTCTTGTTTCTTTCTGTTAAGCATTCATTAAGAGCCGAAATAAAAGCTACGTTATTTTAAAAAAATCACTTTCTCTTGGAGCTGTAAATCTTTGTGGCTTCCAGTGCAGGTTCAAAACTTCTTGTTGCTGTTCAGTCGTTTAGTCGTATAATAATAAAAGTTCTAAAAGGAAGTTACTTGTAAATCAGTACTCACTGATATGTAATCAATGACTGGTTGGTGATTTGCATGCATTGGTATATCTTTTCAATATCACCAGAAAAGTAGCAAGCTAACATGCATTTCAGAACTCTGTGCAAGTTGAGTTCAAGTCTGAAAGTTACACTGATGGAGGTGGGGTGGACACTCAGGTATATTTTTTTCCAGTTTTGTCATCTAAAGCTGCTAGCCTAACCATGTCTACTCAGAAGCAAGTTCCACTGAATTCAGTGGGGCTTACTCCAAGGTAAGTCCAGAGAAGAAGAAAACTGTTTACTGTTGATATACTTCATGTCAAAGAGGTTTACGTGACAACCTTTTTAATGACATCCTTTCAAAGTTTATTGGCCAAGATTCTAGGTTACAGCAGCTGATACTCTGATCTCATTTTCTTTCAGAAAATCTATTCAAATTTTGAAAACATATGGAAATGCAAATATGCCTTTCCTTTCCTTTTCTTTGTAAGCAGGGGATAAGTTGGCAGGCATCAACTCAGCTATAAAAGCACTTCAATCAAAAGCCCATTTAAGATGCAAACTTCTATCTCTTGGTGAGTTGCTTTTTCCATCTCAAGCCTCCATTTGAATTTAACTCCTGTGTCATTTGGCAATGCACATCCAGTTTAGCCACCAAATCAGCAGCCTGAATTGACAGAGACTTTCATACTGACAGGGTATTTCCAAGATCTACTCGGTAAATCAAAACAGAGCCTCAGATAATTAGCAGATTGCAACGCAAGGCTTCAAAGAGAATTGCATGGTCTATCAAAGAGCATCTAAGGGATTCATTACTGGCTGTGCAGGGCAGAACCTAAAATTACAACTTCTTTAAAAGTGTAGACAGCTGAGTAAGAAGTCCTGGCACATCTCAGCACAAAACTATCTGTGGTCCCGCTCCTTCTCTCCCTACTTCTTTGACCCTTCCTTCTCAGTTACACCTGCAGTTGGCAGGATTACATCTGAAAACCCAACTGTTTAGTGAGTAATCTTGTTTCAGTGACAGTACACTTAGAGCCCAGAATAGAAAGCTTCTTCAAATCCACTGCTGGAGAAACCTTGCAGGAAAGCAAAACTTAATCATAAAGGGATACGGGCAATTCTCTGAGACATGCCTAGGTGTGGGCACACACCTTTTTACCTTCTCTGGGGACTTAGAAGTTTACAAGGTACTTAATAGCCAACATAGCAGGAGGCTGTCGTTTTCTTGTTTATAAGCACCAGGAAATTGGAAGCCATGCACTGACAGCAAGACGTCGGAAGAGGTCTTTACTCAAACAGATCCTACTCTGCACACAGTATTAACTTTCAATCTGTGTGCAATGTGGCTGCGAGACAGAGTGTCATCCCTTAAGATCTAATTTACTGCACATGCTATGTATACCGGCTGCAGGTCATGCTGCACCTGACTCAGGAATAAATGTTCTCCATAGATCCCAAACTGTGATGCCCCAAATTAAAAACTCGAAACCTTTTGTTGATTGGAAGCCACACACTGGGAGATTCCTATATTTCTGGAACTTTAAAACATTTCCCCTGCCATCCTGATGCCATTCCAGCCTCATGCCATTCACAAATACAAGCAGAAAGACTCAACACGGTTATGTTTCAATTGCAAAACTCCTACTGCAATAAAACTGTTCCAGGCTTTGGCATTCTATTTTACAGCTCAGATCTCATAGCATCAGAAATCCACGTTCTCCATTCCCATTTCTTTAGCTTTATTTCCACTGGAACACATGCAAAATTGCTACAGCTATACTGGACGTCAGGAACAGTTTTGCTTCATCACAAAAGCGTTTGGGTCATTGCAGAGCTCGCAGTTCCCCTGCTACCACCAGCTAAGGAGATGAATGGACTGGACTAACTAGGAAATGACCCAGAATCAAAGACGTGTGTGTGTGTGTGTGTGTGTGTGTGTGTGTGTGTGAGAGAGAGAGAGAGAGAGAGAGAGAGAGAGAGAGAGAGAGAGAGAGAGAGAGAGAGAGAGAGAGAGAGAGAGAGAGAGAGAGAGAGAGGAGAAACATGAAACGAAAACCTACCCTGGAATCAGTTCAAGAAAAGGGGCTCCCTGAACTTACAAGCATGAGAGAAGACGGAATGAAAATCATGCTTTAAAAATGCACCCTAACTGCTTCTCAAACACATTCCAAAGTCAGAGATCTGTGCACTCACCTGGTGCTGAGAACCAGAACAGGGAAAAGGGACAGCAAGTAACGAGGCAGGATGAATTTCATATTGTAAGTGTGTCTGTTGCGTTCTCTGGGGCTCGCTGCCGCTCTCCCTCCCTTCTTTATTCCGCCGTCTCTCCCAGTGCTTCTGATTCCCAAAGTCCTTCCTCTGCAAAGAGCCTGCTCCCGCGTGTGACGGTCTGTAGATCTGGAGAAAGCAGACAGACCAACACACTGACTAATGAAGGCAGCTTAGAGTGGGGTTTGAGCTTCAGGAGTGATGTCACAGGCAATGGAGCTGCTGCTGCAAGCCTCCTGCCTGATAGCCTGCGATTATTCAACACAGCGACTCTATTGATGTCCTGAAGGATTTGTTATTACTAGCAGTTTAAGTGGCAACTAGGGAGGGAATCGAGAGCACCATGGATGCTACTTAGTTCCCAGGCTAGAAGTGCACATCACTTTTGCCTTCAAAACAAGATCAAAGGAAAAGCACACAGACGCGAAATCTGCCTGTTGTTAGAATTAAAGTTGCATCACTCAACAGGATTTGCAATGTAGACCACAGTTCAGGCTTCTTTAAATTAACAGACAAGTTTCAAATTAACCTCATGCACTGTGCATATGACGGCTGTACTCTGCTCAGTTAGAAATGGAAGTTATTGTGCCAATTAGAAGCGCAGATCTTGGCGGCATGGGAGTTGGCACCAAAACAAATGAAGTAAAAATACACCCCAAAAGATATATTGAAATGTTAGTGCCACTCTAAAGACCCTGAGATGTCACAAAGTCCTGAGGCACCTATTTAAGAGACAATTCAAATTTCTGCTTTCTGTGTTTGTGTGCCTTATGCTTTCTCTCTCTATATGTCATTTAATTAAGAGAAAAGCCCAACAGTTGGCATAAATGTCACACATTTCATTAAGGGGTTTGTGTGTGTGTGTGTTCTGAAAGAGGTTAAATTCTTTACATGATGGTCCTCATCTTTTACTGGCAAACTGTTTTTGACAAAAGTGTAAAAGTCCTGAATGCCCTTCATTCCCAAGACACATAAATAAAACTCCACTCTTTGATAGGCAATAGATTCCCAGATTTTAAGGTATGACAGAAATGCAGAATTTAAAGCATAATGCAGTTACATGAAATGAGAACAGCTTGTTCTGGAAAGCAAAGACGGTTACATGGGTCATAAGAAAGGAGAGTTCGGTTGCCTGAATACATAATTGCTCATGCAGAACGCATCAGAAAGATTTAAAATGGTTTGATACACCATACAGTGGCAATACATTACAGACAACAGCTTCCCAGATTCAACCTATGCTTCTTTCTTTTCACCCTCTGGCAGATTAGGAAAGGAAATATTTGGCAACCATCAGCTATAAACATGCTAACTAGAAGCTAATTCAGTTTAAATGGCAAAATGCACACATGGTAATTAATAGTGAACGGGGCATGCATCGTCAAATGGCAAGGTGTTGTTGCAATGCAAATAAACATTGTAGAAAAATTCAAACAGAATCAGCATACCCTCCAACATTTTCCCAATGAAAATAGGGACACCCCATTCCATAATGATAATTTTGCTATTTATACCCCACACATCTTACTGGGCAGCTTCCAACATATATAACAATGTAATAAAACATTAAACATTAAAAATAATAATTCCTAAACAGGATTTCCTTCAGACGACTTGAGGGTTGGATAACTCCATAACCTCCAACATTTCTCCAATGAAAATAGGGACATCCTAAGGAAAAGTGGGACATTCCAGGATCAAATCAGTAACCGGTATGGCTTCTCTAAATCAGGGGCACCCCTGGAAAATAGGGACACACAGTGTCTGAATCAGCCCCCTGTTTTTGTTTTTATGATGTGGAAATGGATACATACCCTTCAGAGTGAACAGTGCTAATATAAAGTATTTAACTTTTTGTATTTAAATGACTTTGGCCCTGGCAAAAAGGTAGAGATTCAGGTTCAAGGGACCCATGCCCTTGATGTGCTGTCCCAACTGCAGTCTAATACTTGCTGCTAATCACTGTCACTACTCAAGTGGTTCCTATTAGCTTGTGTGTGCTCACAGGATCCTAATTGTATATGCCTCTGCTATTTGAAAAGCACTGTGCAAGCAACTGCAGTGGATTGGATCCAGAGTTTGCTCACACTGGAGGCAACAACACCCACACACCCTGGAGTGTGGTTCTGCTCAGAAGGTGCCTGCCAGCAGAAGGTGGCCAGGGATGGAATGGAAGAGAAACTGGCACCAATTTTGTCTCCCTCTCCTCCGCCACATCCTACACTGTTCCAAAAGGTACCCCAATGCTCTGAAACAGATTTCAGCAAGGCAAAATAAAGGGAAATAACTTCCCCTCCTGCTACCAGAAGGACTCATCCACTGAATCAGGTGCCTTCCACTGATGGAAACAGCCCTTCTGTTCTTGGGAGGCAGTCTGGATCCAACCAAACGCACATTGAAATACTGGTTTGGTACAGAAGGGGCCCTTCCATATGTAACATTTGTAGAGCTATAGCAGGGTGGTCCAGTGCACATACCTTGAGGCCTCCTTTTGCAGCCTTCAGCAACATTTGATGCACAACCCACCCACAACCCTTGTGCTGCCTTCCCCAAGGGGTAAGATGCTGGAGTTTGAGAAGGAGGTGTCAGGGCTCTGACAGGGTCCTAGAGTCCTCCAGCGTCCTTCCCAAAGCCCACTGCCTCACTTAGCTGGCTTTGTAAATGCAGTGCATGGGGAGGGTGGGGGTTTGGGCTATCAAATTTTGGCCTTGTTCCCCTGCCCAGGCGACAAGGCAGGGTGTGGCCCATTGGTTCTGTATCGAAGTACTCTTGCAGCCTACTTGGTATGAAAAGTTGGCCTGCCCTGTGCTATAGCTACAGGTTTTTCCTGCCTGCTTCCAACTTAATGTCATCAATCATTTCATTGCTTTTTCAGGTTACTGTAGCTATCAAACGACCTTTTCTTCTGTCTCAAAAAAACCTGACATTTGTGAATGTTCCAGCATGGTTCCACAATGTTGTTCTTTGTGTGAAATGTTGGTTTCTGCTGTGCCCCGCATTTTGGATGTGCTTGGGATTTGCAGTTTGAGTAACATCACTGGTGTGAATGGTCCACTACAATTTCACTCTGAAAACCCTTGGAACAAACAACAGTGTCAGGTTTAGCACTTCTCTCACACAAGACACGACACGCTGGCAGTTCGACTAGTTGAGATTCATTTATCAACAACAGGCTTTCAGCAACCCCAGCTTCCCACAGCTCATACCTCACTGTCAGAGTCAGTTGACTCGACTGTCTTCCGGCCCCTTCCAAGGCCAGAAATACCCCAAGCCTGCCCCCGCTTCCTGCTGGTCTTCCCTTGTTCTAATCGCTTGCTCCGCCTCCTACTTCTCGGAGACTCAGGTGCAGCCCATTCCTCCTTCTCTGGAGTTGAATCAGCCCCGTTCCTACCACCTGCATCCTGCTCCTTCATCTCTGTGCTGCTGCGAAAACTTACAGGCAGCATTCCAGAGCGAGAGGGGCTTATCTCACTTTCGTTCTGTGAAAGAAGCAAGTTTCTGTTTCCCTCTGCCTCTTCCTTCCCCTCTGCAGATTCCTCTCTGCCAGCCATGTCTCTGACAAATAGCTAGACTGCTACAAACAGTATGTGTGGAAGCCCCAACGACAGCTGTAATGGTGACATAGAGATATACTCTGTATGCGACCACAATGGATTGGCTCTGGAGTTTGCTCTTACCAAAGGTGACAACCCTTGAGTGGATTGCTCAGGATGCAACTTCTAGCATAGAATCATAGAGTTGGAAGAGACCACAAGGGCCATCCAGTTCAACCCCCTGCCAAGCAGGAAACACCATCAAAGCATTCCTGACTGATGGCTGTCAAGCCTCTGCTTAAAGACCTCCAAAGAAGGAGACTCCACCACACTCCTTGGCAGCAAATTCCACTGTCGAACAGCTCTTACTGTCAGGAAGTTCTTCCTAATGGTTAGGTGGAATCTTCTTTCTTGTAGTTTGAATCCATTGCTCTGTGTCCGCTTCTCTGGAGCAGCAGAAAACAACCTTTCTCCCTCCTCTATATGGCATCCTTTAATATATTTGAACATGGCTATCATATCACAGTGTTCTCGAAGCTACGAACATGAGTTTGACCAAACTACGGGAGGCAGTGCAAGACAGGAGTGCCTGGCGTGCTATGGTCCATGGGGTCACGAAGAGTCGGACACGACTAAACGACTAAACAACAACAAAATCATATCACCCCTTAACCTTCTCTTCTCCAGGATAAACATGCCCAGCTCCCTAAGCCGTTCCTCATAAGGCATTGTTTCCAGGCCTTTGACCATTTTGGTTGCCCTTCTCTGGACACGTTCCAGTTTGTCAGTATCCTTCTTGAACTGTGGTGCCCAGAACTGGACATAGTACTCCAGGTGAGGTCTGACCACCTGGCAGTGCAGGTTGGGGGGGGGGGAGAAGAGAGATTTTCACCAATTTTCCCTCCTGCACCAGCTCCCAGCAGAGTTCCCCAATTGGTACTCATTTATAAACTAGTTTAAGGGCTTAGATCGGAAACCTGAATCAGTCCAGGTTTGGCAAATTTAAGTCTAAACTGAAGCTAAATGCCCAATCTTGGTTGTCTACACACCATCTGATCTTTAAGGCATTTTAACAGTCACAAATACAACCACATTCTAGTCATAGTTTGAGGATGTGTTCTATTGAGAAATAAGACTGTGCATATTGATAAAAAAGACCATATTTGATAGCTCTTACTTTTTTCACTACTCCATAACTACAGCGGTTAGAATAGCAGCTACTGTACTCAGTTCAGCATGATTTTTCACAGTTCCCTATTAATGTGAGAATGTGTTTTTTATATTTAATTTCTTCATATTGCATGGCAGAGTCAGTCGTGTTACCATGGTGATGTGGTGACCTATTACTGGAAGCCCACCTCTCAGATCCTCACCTTTCAACCTTGCCAGCCACCTCACCTTCAGCCCATTAAACCAACCTTCTGTCATTTACATCCGGAGTGATGTTTACTTATTTATTTTTGAGTGAAGGGAGGAAAGGCGAGTGGAAGATTAATTTCTGAATTCAATCACTGTTTTGCCTCTCAACAGAAACATTTTCTCAGAAGGGGGATTAAAACTTAAGAAAGCTCCCTCTTCCCTGTACTGGAGACACATTTTATTAGGCATCTGGTTAGTCACCACAGCTTAGTGTAATGGGCCTTAACATACCAGGATGTCACACTGAGAAGTGATTCTGAGATCAATGTATCATTGACTATATCTGTCAAAGCCTAGTCCCTCAAATAAACCACAATGACAAATTATAGTCAAGCCAACGCAAATGCATAGTTAGGGTACTTTGGGAAACCTGATCTACTGCTCCAGTTGAACCAGCATTTCCAAAACCTGGGTTTCCAGCTGTTTTGGACTACAATTCCCATCATCCCTGACTACTGGTCTTGCTAGCTTGGGATGATGGGAGTTGTAGTCCAAAAACAGCTGGAGACCCAAGTTTAGGAAACACTGACTTAAATGAACTGAGCTTTGCAAATAGGGTTTGTGGAAGGTTTACAAAAGATAGTGCTTGCATTTGATGCTTTCCCATTCAACGATGATGTTTCTTCTGTTTTCCAATAGGGACATGGAGACCAGGATGCTGGTTCAGATGGTCCTTCCCCTGATGTAACATGACTCTTGAGTTCAATGATGCTATAAGCCAGGGATGGGGAAAATCAGATTTGAGGTTGAATCCTGACAAGACAGAAGTACTGTTCGTGGGGGACAGGAGGCGGGCAGGTGTGGAGGATTCCCTGGTTCTGAATGGGTTAACTGTGCCCCTGAAAGACCAGGTGTGCAGCCTGGGAGTAATTTTGGACTCACAGCTGTCCATGGAGGCGCAGGTCAATTCTGTGTCCAGGGCAGCTGTCTATCAGCTCCATCTGGTACACAGGCTGAGACCCTACCTGCCTGCAGACTGCCTAGCCAGAGTGGTGCATGCTCTAGTTATCTCCCGCTTGGACTACTGCAATGCACTCTACATGGGGCTACCTTTGAAGGTGACTCGGAAACTACAACTAATCCAGAATGTGGCAGCTAGGCTGGTGACTGGGAGCAGCCGCCGAGACCACATAACACTGGTCTTGAAAGATCTACATTGGCTCCCAGTACATTTCCGAGCACAATTCAAAGTGTTGGTGTTGACCTTTAAAGCCCTAAATGGCCTCGGTCCAGTATACCTGAAGGAGCGTCTCCACCTCCATCATTCTGCCCGGACACTAAGGTCCAGCACCGAGTGCCTTCTGGCGATTCCCTCGTTGCGAGAAGCCAAGTTGCAGGGAACTAGGCAGAGGGCCTTCTCGGTAGTGGCGCCTGCCCTGTGGAACGCCCTCCCAACAGATGTCAAAGAGGAAAACAACTACCAGACTTTTAGAAGACATCTGAAGGCTGCCCTGTTCAGTGAGGCTTTTAATGTTTAATAGATTACTGTGTTTTATTTTTCTGTTGGAAGCCGCCCAGAGTGGGTATAAATAATAAATTTTCTGTTGGAAGCCGCCCAGAGTGGGGTATAAATAATAAATTTATTATTATTATTATTATTATTATTATTATTATTATTATTATTATTATTATCTCCCTCCCCCTACCCTTCAAACTTTCCCAATCCCTAGCCACTCTTCCTCTCCCCAACCCATGCCACTCACTGCCCTTGCTTTGCACCCTCAAGTATTTTCCCTGGCTAAGATGTATCCCAGACTCTTCCTTGCCTGGATGGAGGCTCGAAATAGGTGTGCTTAGAAACTAGCCAACTGTACAAAAGTAATTGCTCCACCCAATCTTTTGCCCCAGGCCTCAATGACCACTGACATGTGGTCCCCAGAAGATGGCCCAGAAAGGAATGGGGTCCTCAGGTTGAACCCTGCTGTAAGCTTTTAAAGTAGGCACCCTTCTACCACTTGACTTTTGCTCATCAATATTAGTAACGCTAAACACTATGAACCATTTCACACAGTTAATGGATATGTGGGCAGAATTCCTTAAGGAAGCCTCCCTCAGCCTGTTGTTGTCGTTGGACTACAAATCCCATCATCCCTGACCATTGGCCATGCTGGCTAAGGCTGATGGGAGTTGTAATCCAGCAGCAACAGGAGGACACAAAGCAGAGAAAGACTGCTTTAAGGTGTTTAGTGCTACAAACACTGGTGGGCACATGGCTAACAGTGTAATGCAGGCATCCCCAACCTGCGGCCCTCCAGATGTTTTGGCCTACAACTCCCATGATCCCTAGCTAACAGGACTAGTGGTCAGGGATGATGGGAATTGTAGTCCAAAACATATGGAGGGCCGAAGTTTGGGGATGCCTGGTGTAATGTGTGAATCAACCATCATGTTTAGGAGCATGGCATGGTTTATTCAGAAATTACTGGAGTAGATTATTTGTGCAGAAGCAGTAGCAAAAGGCACACTAGCTGTATATTATGGAGAGGTATATTATGGAGAGGTGACATGATGCTGACATTCCTACTTTGCCTGTAAAGTATAAATATAAAGTCATCTGGGACAGAAAATACCAGTTTATCAAGGTGCTCTCACAATCTCAAACACAAGAGGTTGTCCCCCAAAATGGCTCAAAAGAACTACAACATTAAACAGGTTTTTTTAAAAAAAAAAATCAAAAAAACCCAATCTCCATATACTAATTAAAAATGTGCAAATGAAGTAATAATTCAAAACAAAGGTAATGCAGCAAAGTCTTGACAGTTGTTAATTATACCTAATATTTGTTAACCAGATCATTAGTTCTAACGATTAGGTTGCAAAGTGCTGAATGTTGCAGGGCATAAAACAAAGCTTGCAATCTAATTATTATTTATATTTTTTGTACACTCCGTGTCTTATGCATTATGTTGAATGGTGCTTACAACTTAGAAATCTAATAAAGCACAAAAAAACATCAAAAGAGCAAGAAAGGGAAAGCAATCAATTAATGAACAACAGGACCACCACCACCTGCAACACAAGCAATAAGGAGATTCTTAAAATAGATAAATTTAAATGGGATTGTAGTGAGCTAGTTATCAGAATAAAGCAAGTTAAAAAGTGTTCCGTTACCCAGTTCTCCACAACACATCAGGCTTCTGAGAGACGTCTGTTTTCAATTTTCAGTGACAGTATGAGCCAGTGCAAGCAGCTTTAGTAGGGAGGAAGAGGAAGATATGCTCATGTTTGGGAAATTAAAATGAGAAGCTAATAATAATAATAATAATAATAATAATAATAATAATAATAATATTTTATGTATACCCCGCCCATCTGGCTGGGTTTCCCCAGCCACTCTGGGCGGCTTCCAACAGAAAAATGAAATAAAATAATCTATTAAACATTAAAAGCCTCCCTAAACAGGGCTGCCTTCAGATGTCTTCTAAAAATCTGGTAGCTGTTTTTCTCTTTGACATCTGCAACTTGGCTTCTCGCAACGAGGGAACCGCCAGAAGGCCCTCGGTACTGGACCTCAGTGTCCGGGCAGAACGATGGGGGTGGAGACGCTCCTTCAGGTATACTGGACGGAGGCCATTTAGGGCTTTAAATGTCAGCACCATCACTTTGAACTGTGCTCGGAAACGTACTGGGAGCCAATGTAGATCTTTCAAGACCGGTGTTATGTGGTCTCGGCGGCCGCTCCCAGTCACCAGTCTAGCTGCTGCATTCTGGATTAGTTGTAGTTTCCGGGTCACCTTCAGAGGTAGCCCCACGTAGAGCGCATTGCAGTAGTCCAAGCGGGAGATAACTGGAGCATACACCACTCTGGCGAGACAGTCCGCAGGCAGGTAGGGTCTCAGCCTGCGTACCAGATGGAGCTGATAGACAGCTGCCTTGGACACAGAATTGACCTGCGCCTCCATGGACAGCTGTGAGTCCAGAATGACTCCCAGGCTGCGGACCTGGTCCTTCAAGCTTACTCTATAAATGTGTCTCGTTTGTTTGTTTAGATCCAAGGTTGTTGAAAGCCTTCTTTTGGCATGCTCTACTCAGAAGCATATCTCACTGAAGTTCCTGAGTCTTACACCCTCACTTACTAGGAAGCAAGTGGAATGAACATAGTGGAATTTAGTTCTGTTAACTGTCATTGTGTATTGGGGGTGGGAGCAGGGGTGGGCTCCTGACCTCCCTCCCTTTGCATTGTCATCCTTGTGTTTTGCGGTGGAGAGACCTTTCTCTTTGTCTAGGATCCCCATATGATCTGGAATCCTGAACTTGCAGGGTCCCCACTGCAAATGTTCCTCTCCAGGTATGTTGTGAGGGGTGTGCCCTGCACAGAATGACAAGTGTGTGAGAGAAAGAATGTTTTTATAGGGCTGTGGAGTTGACTTGGAAACTTACAGTCCTTTATAGATGAATCCATATAGACTTTGACAGTAACTCGGTCTTTATGTGGTGGGGGGCACTTTAAAAAGGCAATGGGTGGGATATTCTCATACTAGTGTCATTCAGCCTGTTCAGTAAACGGGCGCTAGAGAAGTGGCGGGGCCGCAGCCTTCCCTCCCTTTAGCAGTGGGCGCTCCGCTGAGCCCAGTTGGGCAGCGGGCACCCAAGAGAAGCTTGTTTCGGTGATGGCGGCACGGGGGGCGGGGCGGCTGGCCCTCCCTCGGCCGTCGCTTCCTCAAGGGCGCTCCGCTGAGCCCAGCTGGGCAGCGGGCGCCCAGGAGAAAGCCGTGATTCGGCCTGTTTTGGCGGCGCCGCCACAGAAAGAGGCTGAATCGCGGCCTCCTCCTGGGCACCTGCTGCCCAGCTGGGCTCAGCGGAGCGCCCCGCCGAAGCGGCGGCCGTGGGAGGGGCCAACCGCCCCCCATGCGCCGCTGCCACAGAAAGAGGCCGAATCGCGGCCTCCTCCTGGGCGCCCGCTGCCCAGCTGGGCTCAGCGGAGCGTCCCGACGAAGCGGCGGTCGTGGGAGGGGCCAGCCGGCCCCCCCACGCGCCGCCGCCACAGAAAGAGGCCGAATTGCGGCCTTCTTCTGGGCGCCCGCTGCCCAGCTGGGCTCAGCGAAGCGCCCCAACGAACGGCGACTGTGGGAGGGGCCAGCCCCCCCACGCGCTGCCGCCACAGCGTCGGCGGCGCACCTGGCGACCGCGGGATGGAGGGAGGGCGAGGGCAGGTGCCCAGGAGCGCAGCCACTGGCAACAACAGAGAGCGCCGCAAGCGCCGGTGGCCCCGCCAGGAAGCCCGGGGCGGCAGCAGCCGCGCTCCCTCCCAGCTCCTGCCGGAGAAGCTTGAGAGGATCCGGCCGCCGCCTGCACCTGAGCCGTGTGGCAATGCGAGAGGGGAGTGTGAGGGAGAGCGGTGGTTGGCAGAGGGGGGGGAGCGTGTGTGTGTGTGTGCGTCCTGTCTCTCCGTCCAATCCCTGTGTTCCTGGGGCCCATGCGCAGTACCCCAGGGACACACGGGACAACTTGGACGCAGGGACAACTTGGACTTTATTATATAGGATTCCACTGCCTTGGATTGCCTTTTGTCAAGCCTTCTTGCCCATGAATGCTGCTCTATCACACCCATCTTTGGAATTTGTATTTGGGGACAAGATGGCATCAGTTGGATAGCTGGATTGGGCCCAGTGATTTCCAGTTTCTAAGCCCTAAATAAAACCATTGATACTAACCTTCTGGCTATATTAGCAGGCACTGGCTCTTTCTCTATAAAAAGAAAAAAGAAAACTGGTAAGTGAAAATTCAATCAATAAATAGATACGGTAAAAATCATTATAGGAATGTTTCTGAAATATGATTTGTCTTTAAAAAAACCTCATATAGGCAGATTTTTGACACGAAAACTTCACATCCTTGTTTATAATCATTATGAGTTAGAAGCAACAATAAAATAGTCAGGAGAACTCCGGTAGGAATCCAAAGCCATTTTATTTCCTTTTTTGTTCTTTATTAACCAAACTTCAGACTATTATTCATTAATAATAATAATAATAATTACAGAGTGGCTGCAACACATCATCACCATCATTTATTTGTATGTGACCTTTTCATAGTTAAACCGTGCCCAAGGCAGCTTACAACATCAAAAATTACATAATTCACATTAACTCTTATAAAAGTACAACAAATTTAGCGAGTCATAAATAATAAATGAAAACATCTCAAATACAAAATTAAACAATCTCAACATAATTCATGAAGTCTAACAATAACCATACAAAAACATCCTGAATAACAGCAAAAATAAGCCATCTCTAATATTAAACTTAGAAACAACAATTAAACAATGAAAATTGTGTTAATTTTTAAAACACTACAGGTAAAAGCAGCCGTTTGACACATCGAAAGACCTGGACTTACCTAGATTTTATTCACCAAATGCCTGGAGAACAAAGATGTTTTAACATGGTGCCAGAATACCATCCAAGTTAGAGAATTCTCTATTTCATGGGAGTGGGCATCAAATTCTGTATTAGGGCATCTATTATAGAGAAAGCCCATTCATCACCACTGCCAAGCATGCAATAGCACACTTACAAGAAGGTGCTTCCATTCTGCTGATCTCAAAGCCAAGGTCAGTTGATATAGGTAGGCTGCTCCAACAAATACTGAACAGAGCTTGACAAATCAATGGCAGCACCTTGAATTTTGTTCAATGAGTGTTAGATGCTGTATGTTTCTTAATTGTGCCTTTATTGCTTCTTTGCTTTCTTATATTGTATTTTATTGTATTGTATTGCAAGACACATTCCATAGCATTCAAACTGCAATGCAACAAAATAAAGGAATATAACAGGGGTGGCCAACTCCCGAGAGACTGTGATCTACTTACAGAGTTAAAAACTGGCAGTGATCTACCCCCTTTTTCGGGGTTAAGGTCAAAGTTGTTTAGCTTTTTTAGGGAGGGGGGAAGCTCCATTTTTGGGGGGTGCAGGGGAAAAAATTGAGCTTTTTTTAGGGGAGCCGAAGTTGTTGAGCTTCTTTGGGGGGAGCCAGTGATCTACCAGTGATCTACCACAGAGCAGAATCTGCCTAAATTGTTCTTACCCTTAATTATTGGTTGTATGAACAGTGCAAGTCTGACCTTGGCATAAAGGCCAATTATACTTATTGGTTTTATTTTTTCTCTTCAATGTTTTGATTTTCTATTATACTACTTCTTTTAAAAATGGAAGTTGCAATTTTAAATTGTGGGGCTTCTTTTGTTAAACTTGCTTCAAGCTTACTGCAAATCAGGATAAAAATAGATCTTAAAAATCTCTTCCATTTGTGGGCAATAACAATACAGCCAGTAAGTAAAGGTGAACATTGGCAATGCCTACATAGAAATTAAGCCACAGTCTTCCAATTGCTCTGATGACCTCACCGATTTAATTGTAGATTCTGAAAGTAACTGAGATGCAGATTACAATCTTATGTCTCAAATGAATTCTTACATGCCACATCTCTACAGTTAAAGCAGTCGGTGTGGGAATTCGTTTTTTAAAAGGTGGAAGAAAGGATCAGTGAGCACACTGCTTTCAGGCACTGTGTAGGCAACCTCATAGCTCTCTGCGCATCAATTAAATTCTAAGGAAAGATGTCTTAAGGTGACTCCACCCAAGGGTTTCTTTTCAGATCAGGAACCATAGGCAACTGGGAGCGCTGTAGAAATTCTTAATGGGGAAAATAATAGACACTCACACTACCCTTGACGACCTTCCAACAATGTTATGCTTAACCCCATATTCATTGCCCAAATGGTGCTCACTAATGGTTCCTCATCACCTGGGGGGGGGGAGACTGTCAGGTGGGGTGCTGCACAGCTCAGTCCTGGGCCTATTGTTGTCCAGCCTTTTCAGATGAAGAAATTAACGGGATTCTCATCAAATTTGCAGATCACATCAGACTGTGAGGGGTAGCTAATGCCATGCAGAATTGGGATTCAATATGACTTTCATAGAAGAACTGGGCTCAAACTAACAAAAGGAATTTAGATAGGGACAAATGTAAGGTTCTGCACTTAGGCAGGATTAACCAGCTGCACAAATATAAGGAAAGGGGCCATCTGATCATTGTTGATCGTTCATGTGCAAAGGATTTAGGTGTCTCAGTAGAAGACAAGCTTAACACGAGTCAATGGAAGTGTCCAGATCAATGGAAGGAATAGTACTGCTCTATTCTGCCTTGGTCAGACTCAGACCATACCTGGACTACTGTGTCCAGCTTGGGGCACCATGACACCACAATTTAAGAAGGACATTGACAAGCTGGAACCGGAGGCGGATTTTGGAGAACACAACCAAAGACCATCCCACTTCCCTCAGTGATTCTTTTCATAGGTCTCCACAGTAGCTCCTCCTACAGTCTCATAAACCTTCAGAACTCCAGAACGTTCTGTGGCTTCAGATGCAGCTTCCACTTGAGCTGGATAATTTTTTTGCATGGGGGTGAATGGGGCGAAGATGGGATTCATCATCAGGAGCATGAAGTTGTGATGTGGTATAATTTTGATAAAAGTTGGGATAGAATATTCCAAGGGGATGTCTCTGGGCTGCTGAGGGCAGCCTACTTGTTGCCTGAAGCAATGGCAAAGCCTTACAATACAAAAGAAAACAGGAGAAAGAAGCATAGCCACCTTGCCTTTAAAGGGAAGCCCACTGTCATCTGAAAGTTTTAGAATTTTCTCCTGGAAAGTTGTGGATATTCCCTCCACCTCACAAGAGGCTGAGTGGTCCCACAAAAGGGCAGACGGTCAGCCTGGCCTCTATGCACTCACACTGTTACTAATTCTCTCTCTTTCTCTCACTTTGCTTAATAGTTTGTTAAAGAGAAAGAGGAGCTAAAACCATTTCTAACACTTCTCATTTAAACCTCATTAATACTAGCTAATTATTTTTTGCATTGAATTTCAAGCTTCTTTGCAGTCTTTACTGTACCTCAGGAAAAAAACAACCCTGCCCAACAGAGAATGGCAGGCATTAAATTAATGGGCACAGTAACTGGAAACGGAGGGTTGACGTTAGTTTGTATAGACTGTATATTGAACAGCATGCTTATCTGCACTTAGCACATGCAATTATGGTAATTCTCAGTAGACAAAAGTAAATGGTCACAGCTGAGCAAAAATTACATTGCTGAGTCATTCTGAAAATTCATGTCTTCTATGCTGCTTCAAACATAACCTCTAGATATTATACCTATATATTTCTGATGCTACTGTATATGCTTTCCTTTATGTTTACCCAGGACTGCAGTATCTAGAAGCTCTTGATTTACTTCTACAAATTCCCTAAAGGTGTCCTTGCAGTTCTTAAGGAACATAGCAGAGTAATACCAGTACAGAAAATTTAAATAATATGTTCCAACACATCACTGTGTATAGGAGGAGCTATTCTTTATTAAACGTATATTGTGCCTGTCCTCTGAAAGAGGTTAGGGGAGACAAACACCAAAGCAAGAAAGCAATTAAAACATCTCAACAATTCTAATGCTTCCCTGGAATGGCTCCTCTTCTTTGTGTGCAGGTAAGCCTACCTGAACCTGCCTGGCCAATCCCCCTGGCTGGATTGGTCTGCTAACTGAGTGGGCGGCGACTCCCGCCTCCAGCCTCAGGTAGGCAGTGCCAGCTTCCAAACTCCAGAACTGCCTTGGGGATCCTGGGGGGGGGGGGCTGCACGCGACTGCGCAAAATGTGCCTCCCCTTTTATGTTGGGTAAATGGTCACTCTACTTAAAAGGCTTTTATTAGCCACTCTTGGCATATATGGTAAGTTGCCATATTCTGAAGAGCAAGAAAGAAGACACATTTTCCAACTTTATGGCAATTATGGATTGCTATTACGACTCTACCCATGAAAAAATGGATGTGTCTTGGAAAAAGAGGGCATATGACAACCCTATCAGGGCTGGCCTCAGTAAATTTCATTCTTGGGCAACTGCAGGAGTCCTGCTAATGTATGGGTGTGGGTAGCGCTGTGGTCTAAACCACTGTGCCTCTTGGGCTTGCGGATCAAGTGGTCAGCGGTACGAATTCCTGCGACCGGGGTGAGCTCCCATTGCTCTGTCCCAGCTCCTGCCAACCTAGCAGTTTGAAAGCAGGCCAAAAAGTGCAAGTAGATAAATAGGTACCACTGCAGCAGGGGAGGTAAAAGACGTTTCCATGTGCTCTGGCTTCTGCCATGGTTCCATGGTGCCAGAAGTGGTTTAGTCATGCTGGCCACATGACCCAGAAAGCTGTCTGTGGACAAACACTGGCTCACTCGGCCTCAAGCGATATGAGTGCCACACCCCATAGTCGCTTTTGACTGGACTTAACCATCCAGGGCTCCTTTACCCTTTTTTTCTTTTTACCTGCTAATGTCTGCCCTGGCCCACTATATATCTATCTCTATCTCTATCTCTATCTCTATCTCTATCTCTATCTCTATCTCTATCTCTATCTCTATCTCTATCTCTAGATATATCATCACACACACACACACACACACACACATCTGCCCAAGTAGTCAGAGCACCCTTTTATTTGACCACAATGCCCTGATCTCACATAACCATGGGACCTTGTAGGAAATTTGCTTAGATTCAGCCACCCAAGGCCAGCGCTGCTGGAACAACTCTACCAGAACTAAATAAGACTGCCAGGGTCCACTAGCAGAACCAGGTGATCCACTCTTTGCCCAGAACCCTCTCAAATCTGATGCCAGCCCTAGATTTGTCATTTTGATTTATTCTGCAGGAGGAATTAGTAGGAACAGAGATGTGCTGAAAATCCTCTGTCGTGTATTGATTGATTTGCACAAATCTGTTCTGCTTATTTCTTTGGATAGATTGATGATACCCTTGTGCCTTACACAATTCATGTGTTTCCATCCTAACAAGAAATGGGATGCCAAGAATTAAGCCCAGATTTCCCCACAGCCTTGCCCAAGACTTTTCCTCATACATTTTATGCAATGTTCCATGAATAACCTGATCACATCTCCTTTTTGAATAGTTTTTGTGGTGCTTGCTTCTGCTTACATCTATATGAAACATGCTGGGCTGAGCAGTTAACTTGGAACAAATAGTTACACCAATATTCTGGTTTGCACCAGCCCTATAAAGACAGGATCACACCTTCCCTGCTTTAAGGATGCGCCCAAGTCCATGCCCCTCACCTCCCCAATAGCCTCATTTGTGCTACTCCTGTACTGTACTGCAGAATGAAAGTCTTAGTGACAATTGAGAACAGCTGTTGCTGGGAAGCAGATGATTCCCAACATAAAAGTTGAAAGGACACACAGGTGGAATCTACACAAATATATAAAAAACACATTGTGAAAAGGCTTTATTTTAAAACGTTTTGAAAAATACATTGAATTTTGCATAGCTCACTGTCACCATTTAGAGTCACATATGTATATTGCACTCTGCAACACATTTAAAACATTTTATTTGCAGCTGTGTAAGAAATGGAGGCAGTGAGAAATTTTACTTTCTTGGGCTCCTTGATCACTGCAGATGGTGACAACAGTCACAAAATTAAAAGACTCCTGCTTCTTGGGAGAAAAGCAATGACAAACCTAGACAGCATCTTAAAAAGCAGAGACACCACCTTGCCGACAAAGGTCCATATATCTAGTTACAGGTAGGTAGCCGGGTTGGTCTGAGTCGAAGCAAAATAAAAAAAAAATTCCTTCAGTAGCACCTTAAAGACCAACTAAGTGTGCATGCACACTTCTTCAGATACACTGCATGCACACTTCTTCAGATACACTGGTCTGACACTTCTGTTTCCAGTGTATCTGAAGAAGTGTGCATGCACACGAAAGCTCATACCAAAATAAAAACTTAGTTGGTCTTTAAGGTGCTACTGAAGGAATTTTTTATTAAAGGTCCATATAGTTAAAGCTATGGTTTTCCCAGTAGTGATGTATGGAAGTGAGAGCTGGACCATAAAGAAGGCTGATCGCCAAAGAATTGATGCTTTTGTATTATGGTGCTGGAGGAAACTCTTGAGAGTCCCATGGATTGCAAGAAGATCAAACCTATCCATTCTGAAGGAAATCAGTCCTGAGTGCTCACTGGAAGGACAGATCCTCAAGCTGAGGCTCCAATACTTTGGAAACCTCATGAGAAGAGAAGACTCCCTGGAAAAGACCCTGATATTGGGAAAGATGGAGGGCACAAGGAGAAGGGGATGACAGAGGATGAGGTGGTTGGTCAGTGTTCTTGAAGCCACCAACATGAGTCTGACCAAGCTATAGGAGGCAGTGGAAGACAGGAGTGCCTGGCGTGCTCTGGTCCATGGGGTCACAAAGAGTCGGACACAACTAAACAACAACAACAAAAGCCGAGTCCACAGTTTCAGGAAGTGCAAGACAAGCCAGGAGGCCTGGCTATGCTGTCTTAGTTACTGCAGGTGTTGGGGGAGGGGAGAGGGCAGATGAAGCATGTTGAGGGTGCTGAGTGTCTCTTCCTGTGCCCCAAGACTGTGCAAGGCAGCTGCTTTGGAGACGGGGCAAACTCCCCTACCTATAGCACTCACAAGCCCTTTCCACTGACATTTCAGGTTGGGTTGGAGGAAAACGAGCTGTATCAGCACATCCTTGGACATTTGAATGATGCTCATGAGGAAGAAGAAACCACCTTCATACTCATATTCATTAAAAAGAGGAGCACAGGTCTGGATATCAAAAGTAAGGTGTGAAATGTCTCCTCAATGAAGTAAAAGGCATAGTGCATGACCAGAATGTTCATGGCTACATCATTCATAGCACATGCAAGACTCTGGATAGCAGCACAACTCTGACTGCAGTTTTGTGTCAACATATTTTTAAAAGATCAGATTTTTAAAAAGTCAATAAGCAGTAAGTTCCAAATCATATCTACGCATCTGATATAGAAAACTGAGAGGAGAGATGCAGCTGGGTGTTCATAAGACTTTTTATTGCATAATCCTTATTCAAGTAAGCTCTGAAACATACTCTGCATTGAGACGTGTAATCACTCTTTAAATGCAACTGACAGATTGCAATTATAATTCCCATTCATTCATAAAAATCGCAAACACATGCATCACTCTTGTGCCTAACACATTCCCTTTTTTAAAACAACCACCCACAAAATTGTCCCATTTCCTTTGGGTCCTCTGTGTTTTCTCTCCTGAATCATTTTCAGACAAAATGACAGGCTACTGCCTTCCATTTCTGAAACCCATAAAAACTGTTGAAGCCGTTTCAGCTTCCTCAAACAGAGAAAGACCTCAATCCTCTCTCGTTCCTTCAACTCACAAATCTTCAAACTAAACTTGTAAAGTTACTTATTGTTGCCAGATCCCACAAATCTTCTGAATGGGATGATAGTAAATTATAATTTAGCACCTTTGTGGGTTTGGGAGGGGAAGAAATAGAACATCCAGGATTGCACTGTATTTTATCCAGAAGGTTTTGAAATAGCTTATTCAAAACACATTCATGTCACTGTAAGACGACAAAATATGATGGCACATTTAGGCAAATTTCTCATTAAACCCAATTGTGATTATGACTGTAATTATATGTAGATGGCTGTATGTCCCATTGAGATATGATTTTGAGTAAAATGGGATGTAAGTTGGCTACATTCACTCACATCCATTAGTTTCAATAGGATTTAACTGAATTGATAGATTTGGGGCCGAAGTGTCTTGCATCTATACATGTTGCAACCTACTGTGCGATTCACACCCAGATAAATAGACATGATCACAGGCTGCCCTCTGTGAGAGATCCAAGAGTGAGTGGGGCCTGGTAAAGATTTAATAGCATGCTCAATTGATGCAGTTATCTTTTCACATATATTCCAACCAGGGCTTTTTTGCAGCTGGAACTCGCTGGAACTCAGTTCAGACACCTCAAAGGTGGGTGCCATTGATATTCTAAGAGAACAAGGGAGGTGTTCATTTCAGCACCTCTTTTTCTAGAAAAATAGCACTGATTCCAACTAATGGAACTTGCAGTAGACAGCAGTTTGAGGAAGGCCATTGAAGGGGATAGAGCTGAGGCAAAATTTATCCTCTAAGAACTTTCAACTCCAAATGGGGTTAAGGCTTTAGAAGATAAGTATAATCACTTGGTTGATGGGAGGTGTGTGATTTCAGGGACAAACCTATTTGCATCTTTTAGTGAGCCAATAGCTTGGATGGCAACAACAGATTTTATTTTTAATTTGATTTTGCCTCTGCCACATCTCCTAGCAGTCTTCACCCCAATTACCAGAACAATGGAATGGTCAAGTCCATTTAGAGGGTAATAATCTGCCCACTGCAAATATGTTCCATATTACAGCAATGTGGTTTCTATATCGAGTATATGTTACAACTTTTAATTTTTTTGCATCTTTTTTTTTAAAAAAAACCCACCACCCACTAACACTACCTCCTTCTTGTCTGAATTGAGCTCCAGTTTATTGGCCGTCATCCAGTTCATTATCGTAGCCAGACATTGATTTAGCATTTCCACTGTCTCCCCTGGGTTTGATGAGAGTTGGGTGTTATCCACATACTGATGATATTGCAAGCTAGATCCCTAGATGACTTCGTCCCCTGGTTTCATGTAGATATGAAACAGCATGAAAAAGAAGACAGAACTTTTCAGTAGTGCCAAATATAAGCAGCATAAGAGCCAAGCAAAAATTCAGCAGCAGCACCTTCTGAAAATTGTATTTCACTGAACAGCCTCCCACGCCCAGCTCAGACAGCATATCTGAGAACCAACATGGCATAGCAGTTAGCATGTTGGACAAGTGCCTAGTCATGAAGCTCTCTGGGTGCACAATTCCACTGCCTCCTCTGTATGGCCAGTGTGTGTAGCTGTTGCCAATAGATTATGAGACGAAAGGGTACAGGGGTAAAGCAATCCCCACTCAATTCCTTATGCCTTAAAATAAACCCCTCAATTTGGGGCTTCTCCGTAAAGAGAGTCTAATTCCAGCTTTCATGGCCTGATCTCACAAACACTCAGGGCTATTTGAATGAACAACCTCTTGCCTACAGAACAGGGACTCCCTCAACTTGGATCCCCACTGTATCAGTCTGCCATATCACCTTGGCAAACTTGTGGCACTCTAGGTTTTCACCATACTGCCCTTCCCGTGTGACTCTAGGAGACAAACTACCCCCTTTTCCTTAGGTACGTTTTGCCCTTTTCTGAGTCTCCACCTCTGAGTTTTAATACGCTGCTGGAATAACCAAGATGATACTCTTTGGCACAAAAAGAAGATGAATTTTATTTTCTTGAGAACATAGGTTTTTCTTTTCTTAATGATGCATAAGTTTACAAGCTTAGTTACAGTTATACATTAACTCTGTCAGACTTTAACTTCAAGTTATCCTAAGCCTAACCTAAGACCACCACTATCCTGGCCCCACACCCTTTCTTCCCTCTTCGTCACCACACTCCCACTCTTGCAACTGCCAAAACGGTTATTCCCTCCTTTATAAACCAGGCACCATCCCACCTCCTAAAAATGTGCTGTCAGTTAATCTGGAGGTGGATTAACTCTTTCTAATCCAGGGTGTAATAAATCTTTCATCCTGGGGCTAATCCGTTACACTCTCTGGGTGCACAATTCGACTGCCTCCTCTGTATGGTCAGTGTGTGTACCGGTAGCTGTACTCTGAGCAGGGTTATTGATGGTGGCAATCCTCAGGTTGAGAGCCTCCTACCCATGTTTTGATCAGCTTGGTTAAAAACAAAAAAGATAACTTCTGTTCCCCTTATATTTCAATTTCTGAAGCTTTCCATTTGAGAAAGTTCTTTTGTCCTGATGGATTCCATCTTCTCTGAAAATACTCACTAGCTATTTCATTCGCAGCAGAAGCTAAAGCTAACAGTTAAATCATTTCTCACCATGATGTTTTCCTGGTTTCCCCACATTGGCTAAGTGCACTGGCTGCATTTAGCAATACAGTTTACCTGGGGTTATGTAACCTGCCCTTTTAACCAAGGTCTTGCTTTCTCCTCCCCCTCTGCAACTTATTCCCCTGTGATGCTCCAGCTCAGGGCTTTTTATGCTGTCATCAGCTCTTATTTTTGGCAATTCTCCTCAAAGCAGAGAGGTACACAGAGGCACATACTTTTGAAGAAGGTACTAATGAAGTAACAGCCTATTGTTCATAAATACCAGATTGTCTTTGGAGGCTTCTTCCTTTAATATGACCCTGATGCAGGCATTTTCAGGCACAACAAAGTCATGCAAAACCTAGTATCTAGGGGTTGAGGATGAGCACTGAGGATCTGGATGTGCATTGTCACACACATTTATATTTGACCTCTATCTCTTACCTCTGTGGGTATTGCAGATATAAGGGAATATTCAGGGATTTTTTTTCCCCAGCCAGAACTCACCAGATCTCAGTTCTGGCACCTCTCAGGTGGGCGCCATTACAAGAAAACAAGGGAGGCGTTCATGGTAAGTTCCAGCACCTCTTTTTCTAGAAAAAAATGGCACTGCGAATGTGCATGCCAATGCAGGGATCAGTCCCTGCATTTCCTAATGGTGCATAATAAGTATTTCCATCTCCTGGATGTTCCAAAGAATTACCGGGACTCAAAATTAATAGCCTCACATGGAAAGATCTGTTATAGTTTAATTAGTTATAAGACTTTTGTGCTAAAGGCTCAGAGAAGGAAATAGCATTTTTTTAAAAAGTTATAAATAATACCATTTTCATGCTCAAATGCTAAATGCTATCCAATTTATTTATTTATTTTTTAAAAAGCTTCCTATGCCTCTGGAACAGCTCAAGCTTCTCAGACTTCCGAGGGCGAGAACACCATGGATTTCTTCTCTCTGGCAGTTTTATGCATTTGAATGTTTGCTATTTCTGTTATGAATCTGATACTTTCTCTCTCTTTGCATGATTTATTTAAAATGATTGCCATTTGTTGATGACAGCTCTACTGCATTATCTTCTAGCTTCTGCACTATCTTGAGGATATCATATTTCGTTTTTAGAAGAGGAAGAGCTTAATTTATAGGAGAACCATGAAAACATATGAGCAGCTTCTGTGAAGGCTTTAATTTAATAACAGCCAAGCTTCTGATAAAGTTCCATTCAGAGTATGCAAAGGGAAAGACTTCCCTATGGACTGGAGGAAAGTCATAATTCAGCCCACCACTCTCTTCCCTCCTGATTTTTATATACGGTAGCTATTATTCCAAAATCCCATTAAAAACCACAAATATTTGTAGAACACATTGCAACCAAATCATCTTAGACTACTATGGGCACTCTTCATGTAGATACAGGTTCCCTCATGCAGATCAGCTAAACTGGGTACCCAGCGTCTCCAATGGGTAGGTAGTAAGGTGGCAAAAATAGGATTGCCACAAAATAGGATAGCCATTCAGAGTGGCTGGGGAAACCCAGCCAGATGGGCTGGATATAAATAGTAAAATGTACTATTCTTTTCCCCAACAGAGCTGAGCCTTTAATAGCTATGCAACAGGCAGATATTCAAGAGGTGAAATTTTCCCCAATATTGCATTTCCTTCTTCCTGAATACCAAACATGTCAAACTTCAGTATTTTAGTTAACTATCTGACCGGAGAAACTTGTAACCTACAGGGAGGGAAGTGGGTAGAGAGAATAGCAACAACTTACAACCCCATTGCACACCATGTGATTTCTGGGTAGCACAAAGTTGTTGTTTTTTTTAACCTATGTTCCTAGTTCCCTAGATTGGGGCACAAGGCTTTTTGTGGGGCAGAAGATGCCAGTACTGAATTAGATTTAATATCAGCCAGATGGGATCTTAAATTTCAGAAGTGAAAACAACTGCCGGGGTTGGTTCTGACTAGATTCCAATTAAAATCCAATTACAATTCAATTAGCATCTAGTTTTGTAAGCGGTAGCAGCACTGAATAGACTGTAAGCCATGAGTAATGCATCGTACTCATTAGGAGTCATCACTCCTTCAACTAATAAAAAAATCTATAGTAAGGATCCACAGCAGCATGGCTTCTATTAGCAGCAATAGATGCATTCAATAATTTGCTTTAAATCATTGTAAAACCTACTCCACAGGTCACAAACAAAAACAATGGGCTAGATTCAGCCAAAGTTAAACATTTTAAGGTCACATCGATTTCAATGCAGTTAATTACATTTTTAGCGCAGACATTTAGCAGTACAATCCTTCATCTACTCTCAAATTCTATTAAGTTCAATGGGGGTTACTTCCATGTAGGTGTACAGGATTGCCGCCAACAATTCTTAACTTTGCCTGGATCATGGCCATTGTTATTTTCAGAGTGTTGGTTGAGAAAATCGCCCTTGCATTGACTCGAGCTGAATTGAGATGTTGAAATTTGTCAGCTTATCACTTCCCATATAAGCTAGAATAACATTTTCACTTCTTTCCATAATGCAATCGCTTGCAAAGCTTCTGCCTTCAGGAATCTATTTCTGTGTCAGTTTGGAGACCAGGGAATCTGTGTTGCAGAAGATTGTGGTCCATGTCCTACGGTGCTCAGTCAGTTCACGAAGAGTGCCAGCCAAGACTATTCTGCCGTGTTATCATACCTCATTATGTCATAGAACACACCCAATATTCTCCTTAGCTATATTTCTCTAGCCCTTTTCACTGTGCATATATTGAGCACACAGAGAATGGAGCTGGACTGTTATCACAACTTACGGGCTGTGCCCTTCACATGTCCTCTGGCCCCACCCATTCGTGCCTTGTGTTCAACGCAAGAGCCCCCAAGACATACAGCTATCCCAGGCCTCTCTGCATCTTTGGGGTCAGCATGGAAGGAAAGTCTGAAAAGGGTACATTACATGGACAGGGTGTTAGGGAGCAGTAGTACCTCAGGTGGGGGGACATGTTGGGCTCCTTCTGGGTGTCCTGAACCCCTGGCCTACCTGGCAGCAAGTTCAAAGTGTGAAGGTTCAAAGTGTGAAGGTCAAGGTCAATACCAGTAGCCAAGTCCAAAATCCAGCAGTCAGGATACAGTCCAGAGCAGGCACCCCCAAACTTCGGCCCTCCAGATGTTTTGTACTACAATTCCCATCATGCCTGACCACTGGTCCTCTTAGCTAGGAGTCATGGGAGTTGTAGGCCAAAACATCTGGAGGGCCGCAGTTTGGGGATGCCTGGTCCAGAGTCAAACCCAAAGCACAGCCCCATGGAGGCCCAGAAGCATCCAAGTCAAGGTCCCTCAACATGGACAGTTGAACAGACACAGCACCCCAGCTCTGCTGCCCTTTTATACTCTGCATGCTGATTGCAGCATCTGGGCTTGATGAGCCATGTGACCCTCACCTGTTCCAAGCCTACTCCAGCTGAGGAAGCACACACCAAGCCCCACCTGGCCAGCTAGGGAGCTGGGCTCTGGGCCCTTGCCTGCCTCAGCCTCCTAAAGTATCCCATCTACTGCTCCCTCTGCCTCAGAGCCTGTCGTGTTTGTGAAGACAGGGCCCCCTCTGGATCTGGTGATGAGTCCTGCTGCTCTGGTTCCTGTGCACTGACCCTCATCCCCTTGTCATCCTCAACCACCCCGTGAGTACTTTCTACACCAACCTTCCCTTCCCCACCCCCAGTTTGCCCCAGTGTGTCCCATTCCCAGCTACATCCCTCGCTGGGATCCTCTTCCACCTCCCCATTGCCCTGCCAGTTCATGACACTGGGGTAACTTTGGCTCCCACCTGCACTCTCACCTGTGGCTCTCAGAAGCTGTCAGTAGGCAACAGCGGCCACACCCCAGGAACAGCTTCAGCTGGCCATCTAAGCCAGCTGAGGGTACCCGATGGGTCTCCAGCCCTTGGTGACTTAGGGACATCCCCTACATGCAAACACAGGTGGTGGATTGAGCAGATGGGACCAATAGTGAGTCCAATCGTCAAGAAGGCAGTGTCTGCACATTCTGTAGAAAGAAGTGAGGGACAGATGGGGCTCATCAACCTGGGAAGGTAGCACAGCTCTGGTCTTAAACCAGGCATCCCGAAACTGCGGCCCTCCACATGTTTTGGCCTACAACTCCCATGATCCCTAGTTAACAGGACCAGTGATCGGGGAAGATGGGAATTGTAGTCCAAAACATCTGGAGGGTCAAAGTTTGGAGATACCTATCTTAAACCTCTGTTGTCCTGTGGGATATCTTTGGGAATAGAAAAGGATAAAGAGTAAACTCTAAACAAAACCAGAGTGGAGCCCCTAAGATGGCTGGATGGTGCCTTGTACGCCTCCTTCCAGCAACTCCTGCAGCCAGCTGGTGCCAAACATATTGCACTCAGGGCTTTTTTTCAGCTGGAACTCGCTGGAACTCAATTCCGGCATGTCTCAGGTAGGCACCATTGCCATTCTAAAAGAACGAGGGAGCTGTTCATGGTTGCTTTGGTGCTGCTATCTCAGTAGTTTGACTTCATCCCTGGAGGTGCACCCCATTCTCTCTCGAGACAGATGGATGCCAGCTTCATGACACTGGCACATTATCTTTCAGTAAAGCTCATTGCCACTACTGATCTTGTCATTTTGTCCTCGATCACATCCATTGCTCTCCTTAGACAAAATTTCTTTTGTAAATTGCCTTGGAGATCCTTCTGGTAGACCGATAACAGATAAGAAGAGAAAGTCAGACAGACAGATGAAAAGGTTCCTGAGGAATCCCAGGTTTTCCTAGAGCATGGTTTCTACATTTTTGCTATAGTGCTGCATCAGCCTTATTTTTCAAGCTTCCTTTGGGGTAATAACACTTTCTCATAGCAAGGCCTGGTTATTTTAAGTCTGAGATAGCAGAAGTAGCTGATCCTCCATAAACTGTCACCTTATATTAAAAGGCCCTGTAGGACAAACAGCATTACTGTGTAATTCACTAGAAAATTGAGTCTTCATGCTAGCTCATTTTTAGTCAAGCCAGAAAAATTGTACTGACCTATGATTCAGTGTTTGAAATGATGTAGAACAGTATCTGCTAAGAGCATTTGAGCTAAGAATTTCAGATTCATTCCATCCAGGATAAAGGCTGAATGCCCAGCAGTGAGATTTTCAAAAAGCAACCTTAGAGTTTTAACACCACAAACACCAAGCTTTCTAAGGCAAGGTTATAACTACAAGGGAAAAGGGTCACCTTTAATTTTGACAAATGTAGAGCACAATATGCTTAGAAGAGCTATCCTTCTGTTTTCATTTTTAAAAGCTTGGGCTAATATTTACATTTCAATTCCAAAATTACTTTGGGTGACTTTATTGAAATCTGGTACTTCTGATTATTCTTGTTAAATAAATGGAAACAGCTTCCATCAAAACTAGTTCAGCTGTTCAGTTTGCTTTTAACAGTATGAAGTGCAGTCCTGCCAAACTGTGCAAGGCTTTGAAGTCAATGTTCCACAAATGATGCCATGAGATTTATCCTAAAGCACTGTGTGCTTCTGGTTTTTGCCTCTTAACTTCTGCCCAGGCTTTCTGTTGACAGGGGCTGCATGACCTTTGTCCTTCAAATCTCTCAGTGTGTAAAATGATGGGGGGGGGGGGAATCTATGCAATGTCAGGTGCAAGGCCAAAGGGAGGACTCTGCATCCCATTCAGCATGCTTTGCTTCATGAAACCAGTAACAAACAAAGGTGATAGTGTTTCTAAAACTAAGCAAAACGGGCACAAAAACTTTCCCATTGCAGGTGGCAAATCTGAAGCAAGGATTTGTAGCTGGGGATTATTTGCACATTTGGGGAGGGGGGATGGAGTTGCACTAGAAGGTATCAGCTGGTGGGGGAGATCAAAATAATAATAATAATAATAATAATAATAATAATAATAATAATAATATATTTATACCCCACCCATCTGGCTGAGTTTGCCCAGCCACTCTGGGCGGCTTCCAACAAAACAGAACATTAAAATGCAATAATCTATTAAACATTAAAAGCTTCCCTAAACAGGACTGCCTTCAGATGTCTTCTAAAAGTCTGGTAGTTGTTTTTCTCTTTGACATCTGGTGGGAGGGCGTTCCACAGGGTGGGTGCCACTACCGAGAGGCAAAGTTTTGTAGGGGGGCAAATTTATTTGCAAATTTCAAGAGGCTTATTGTGTAGCAGTGATACCACTGCTTTCTTTTTTCCTTAATGTTCCTCTTTTGCTGACCTTGGCTTCCTCCCAAGGTTGGCTACTGGTGGGATCCAGTTTGGGTGAAGGCAGGAAAGTATCAGAAGGGCAATAATGCGGCCATAGATAAGATGGAGGTTAGTCACTGGATCGAGAACATGAGGAGCAGAGGGCCATAGGCAGCAGTTATAGTCACCAGCAGGCTGGAGGATAGACACTGGATCAAGCAGACAAGAATTAAAGGGCCAGAGCCAAGTGCAAAATTGGGAGCAGGCAGAAGGTCAACTTCCAAAACAGCAACAGAAGAGCGAAATGCTCGAGACAAGTTACTCAGACTGATGAACTAGCTTGGATGTATGTGCTCCAGTTGATTTAGAGAGTCAGCTGATTATCTTCAGGCTGGAACTATATTTTTGACTCAAAGACTCATCTGTGGGTGCAACTCCACCCATCTCTGAGGTCCATTGGCCATGTTAGCTGGGGCTGCTGGGAGTTGTATTATTACGCATCTTGAGGGCCATGCACTGGGCACTGATGCTCTAAGGTCTAGTCTTCCTGGCTTCCTGAGGACCCAGGATGCAAGGAGTAAGGTAGTGGAAGGCCCTGGTTTGAAACCCGCTTGGTATGACCAGTTCCCCCTGCAACGTCCCTGGAACAATACTTTGTCTGACATTGTATTGTTCCAAAAGGAAAGGGAGGAAGGAGTAGAGGTGGTCACCAGGGGTAATAGCAAACTCTTTTTTAAAGAAAATGTTGGCCTAGGTTTATATGTCAATGTTATGAACAAAGATGTCATTGAACCACGTTTGGGTATTCTTCACTGCCACATGAACTAGACTTTTTGCTAGCATCGATGAAAAGGAAATCGATATATGTGGTCTTTCAGGAGCTGGAATTAAGGAGGGGGAAAGCAACCGATACTCAGTGTCACAACAAAACATGATTAATGCAGAATCCAGGAAAAGGACTCCACTACGGCTCAGAAATGAACATGCATGTGAAGAGAATTGTGGGTATGTTCCATTTCTTTCATGAAGTCACTTGTGCCCGCTTCAGGGCGAGACTAATTACCATTCCCTAAGACTTGCTGCACCAGCAAACAAATATTTAGAATGTGCATACGCAGAATGCTGTGCCAGCAAAATATCTCCAGAAGCATTACATTAGCTAAGCAAGCTCTACAGCCAGGTGCATCAGTGCAATGCTTTTAGACTGGGCTACTGGGATGGTGTGAAATGGTAACGGCTCAATGAAATATCAGTTTGCCCTCTAGAAGGACATACCATGAAGGCACTTATCCAAAAATGCATGCAGTGCCCAAAGATAGCATTACTCAGCTGTAATGGAACAACGTTTCCTTCCACCTATGCTTTGCATGTGACCCATTGAGTCACCCACTGCTATTGTTCAAACTCATGTTGCCGCACTGGCTCAAGACACATATTTCTATACTGAACTCTTCTCCCAGGCATTTGCTGAGTATGATCATTTTGCTGTCTATTGGTGTATTATTATTATTTTTTGCTGCTGAAGCTTTTACTGTTTTATTGGCTCTGTTTTGTTGTGTGACTTATGTAATGCATTGTTCTTTTTTTCTTATTTAATGCCACGCATTAGGCTTTAAAAAAAGTTAAGTCACTAGGAGATATGTCAAGCAACTAATAAAGTGTAATAATAATAGTAGTAAATAAGTCATGTCTGAATTTATATTTGCTGTTCAAGTGGATGACTGGCGGGTGGGGGGAGGAGGAATGTCTCCTCTATGTTGCCCTTGGTTCTAATTCTGCTGGACAGAAGCAGATCACCAGGTGGAATGGAACCACTATGCTAGCTTTCCAGAGGGGTGAGATGCCGGCAGGTCAGCATGATGCAAATGCACTACCCGTAGTAAAGTCAATCCCGTGTTACCCGCTGCTGCATTTGCACCACGCTGACCTGATCTTCACCTTGCCCCCTCCCCCTCCCAGTAAGCAGCACTGACCCAATTGACAAAAAGCTAGCATAGTGACTCCATCGCCACTCAGTGAGCCTCTTCCGCTGCTGGAAGATAGGCTGCTGTCAGGCTGGAACAGCTAATCCAGAAACTAGCACAATTTGACAAATGAATAGGAGCACCGTATGAGTAACTTTCGGTCTTTTGTCTTGATGGCAGGAAATCTCCATAAGGTTTCCGAGAAAAGAAAAGAAACTCCAAACAAAAAGTGACTTAACCCACAAGGGAGTTTTACCGAATAAAAAGCAAAAGGATACAAAATCAGTGTAAATATACTGGAGTTTATCCCAGAAGAAAGATGAGGAGGAAGAGTAGGGGAATGGCAGTAAGCCAAGGGCAGCTCAGCAATTGTGTTTGTGTGAAAGAGATGAGGGGGGGGGGTTACTGTATTACTACTCAGTCAACTGGGGTAGGGAGATCAATCCTTGGCAGCAGGGTAAACCCCAAAACAGCAAGGACTGGCATTCCCAGTCAATGGTGGGAGCATCAAATACAAAAGTAGGCAGATTTCTAGGTACTTTGAGAAAGATGTAGGTACTGTAATGTGGATGCAGGAAAACAACCCCAGCCCCTCCCCGAGTACACACAATTCAGGGATTCCCCAACATTTCTAGACAAAACAAGGTGTCCCCTAAAGGGAATTTTTCAGAAGAACAACAGAGATGGAGGTAGCAAGGACACTTCTGAAAAGGAATAGTGTTGAGTGGGATGTCACAAAGGTGCCCTGATTTCATTGAATGTGGCCGTAGCACATTCCAAAATAGTACAGGGGTTAAAGGGAGAGTGGAGGCTAGTTCAGCCAATCCGCCACCTCTGTCCTTTGTTTTCAGCCCTTGCCAGCTTCACAACTATGGGAACTGTGAGAGAAAATGGAAGCATGGGGACAAAATGGCAATACACAAGATCCTCATTTGTCCTAGAAATAATATATTATGCAAGCAGAACAAAATGTATTCATTTCTATTTTTTATGCCATTTAGTTTCTCAAGCTAGTTCTCTCTCTTTGAATTGCTTTCCTACTCAAGGCCTAGTTACACAGCCTGCTCTTCTTTTTTACTTCATCTTGCTGTCAGTGGTTGTAAGTAGAAAAATCTCCATGTTTCATGTATGCTATGACTCAACCACAGAATCAGTTTTTGTATACCAAGGTTGAGTCCTGGAATATATAAATAAAACTGTGCCACTAACCTATGGAGAATGCACATCCCTTACTGCTAAATATCCAAAAATAAAAAATAAATAAAATTGTTCAGTAGCACCTTAGAGACCAACTAAGTATGTTCTGGGTATAAGCTTTCATGTGCATGCACACTTCTTCAGATACAAACAAAAGCTTATACCCAGAACAAACTTAGTTGGTCTGTAACGTGCTACTGGACTTTATTTATTTATTTATTTCAATTGCATCAGACCAACACGGCTACCTACCTGATGCTACATATCCGCTTACTGTTTTGAAGATGCATGTTGTATGGAGCAGGACAGTGATACGAGTTTGGCTCCTGGAACTTCTCTTTTTAGAAACAAAACAAAGGTTGCCCAACCACATCTGTCATTGCAAGCATACTGCATCATCAGAAAATAAAGGCCTACCCCCATAAAAAATACATTCCTAGACTTCTTCCCTATTCCCTTTCTAGTAGTTTTTCCCACTTCCTTTCCACCCTCTCCTATAAATGGGAACCATCCATTCCTTACCTTACCCAGGAACTCGGTTGGGGAGTTTGTTCTCAGTATTAATTTAGGTCCCATCTGCACTATACATTTAATGCAATAGAATCCTGGAATCTGAAGTTTGATCATAAGAAGTTTGATCATAAGAATTATTTGGAGTGCTTCGTGCTTCGTGCATGTGCAGAAGCGCCAAATCGTGTCACGCGCATGTGCAGACGCAGCACTGTGGGTTGCGGATGTGCCTCCCGCATGGATCACGTCCACAACCCGAGGTTCCACTGTAATAGCATCTTGAAGACATCCTATTTTGAAGTCTGAGTGAATCATGCACAGGGAATATTTTGTCAGCAATCTTTTCTTCTCAACACACACAGAGGTTTAGCCAAATGGAAGTGCTAATTGAATTTGAAAATTTCAGTGGGTTTTCTTTTCTTTCTCTCTCTTTGGCAATATTTTTCTTGTCTTCACGATTCCCTCTAGAAGCAACGTCATGTAATTCAGAGAGGAAAAATTGTAGCAATTGCTTTAATGTGCTAGGAAATGAGTCCTTTGTAAAGGAAAATCAGTTCTTGAATTTTTTATCAAATAAAATATTGTAGGACTAAATCACTTTCATTATCATTTCAGTACTGGATTGTTGCAGTGCACTCTGTGTGGTCTGCCTTGATCTCCTCTAGGTAGACCTTTAGGCCTGGTCTGGAAATTCCAGCTGGTGCAGAACAAGGTGGCTACACTACTGATGGGGGCAGATAGCTGACAGCATGGGACACCATTGTTAAAACATTTGCACAGGTTGTCCATCTGTTGCAAAGCCAGGTTCGTGGCTCTATTCATTTACAAACCCCTTGAACGCATTGGGTCCAGCATACCTTTGGACCCACTTGAATCCTTATATCCCAGCTCAGTCACAGAGACCTGCCTTTTGCTGTTTTCTGACTTGGGATGCATTCAGAAGGCGTTCCATCTTCCCAACATTTCCTTGCCTCTTCATGTGTCTGCACTATTGCCAATTGTGCCCTGGGGGGTTGGGGCATGGGGCATATGACCCAAGGCGCTCATGATCCAATTTTTTAAGGAAATGGGAAGAAAGGGACAGAACTGCCTAGAATCCAGAAATTGAGTATGAGTAATAGTGGCGGAGGAGAGCTGAAAATAAAGCCAATATATTTCATATCTAGCAACCAATGGTCCCCTTTGGTTTCAGATAGAATATAGTTAAAGGTAAAGGTAAAGGGACCCCTGACCATTAGGTCCAGTCGCGACCGACTCTGGGGTTGCGGCGCTCATCTCGCTTTACTGGCTGAGGGAGCTGGTGTACAGCTTCCAGGTCATGTGGCCAGCATGACAAAGCTGCTTCTGGGGAACCAGAGCAGTGCACGGAAACACTGTTTACCTTCCCGCCGGAGCGGTACCTATTTATCTACTTGCACTTTGACATGCTCAAGTCTAAAATGCCCAGGACACAAATTTTCACGACCCTCTAGCAGCTATGGTAGCTCATTTACCAGAAATAATGTATTCAGTGTTAACTCTTGAAGTCTATACTTCAGGCATCCCCAACCTTCGGCCCTCCAGATGTTTTGGACTAACATACCCACCATCCCTGACCACTGGTCCTGTTAGCTAGGGATCATAGGAGTTGTAGGCCAAAACATCTGGAGGGCTGCAGGTTGGGGATGCCTGGTGTACTTGATTCTGACCAAACTAAGCCTCCTGGTCATAGCTGTCAAGTTCTCCCTTTTTTAAAGGGAAATTCCTTTATGCTGAATAGGCTTCCTCACGAGAAAAGGGAAAACTTGACAGCTATGCTCCTGGTGTATATTGTGGAATGGGAAAGAGAGCTGCCATCAAGCTAGTGTTAAACTTATCCTATTTATTTAAATAAAGGCTTGCATAGAAGCATTGCTAGGTGTATTTCACCCCCAAGGCATTCACAATCATAGCTTCTTTTAAATTTAAAGTGTTTTGTGGTTTAAGACTATGAAAGCAAGACGAGGTATTAAAATATATTTTGCTGAAGGTGTTTTTTTTAATTGTGTAAAAATTATTGATCTGTTAGAAATTTTATTTGGATATGTAACTTTTTAATAACTTGGTTGTTTGCAATGGTCTATCAAGAGACACATTGTGGTCAAATTCTACAACATCTAATGCTGCTACAAAGGATATTAGGCCCATCTTTCTGAAAAATGCATGTGTGAAGCACCTATTCAATATATTTTGTGTAATTGTGGACAGCGCCACCAAGGAGGAGATACTGGATGGAACAATTACAAGGATAATAAATATTTAGCTCTTTCTGTGCCACTCATTTTCAATTCACAACTCTCTCCTTTAGGTTTCCCTGAGAAATTCTTACCTTCTGAACCTCTGATACAGTGATCTGTAACAATTAACAACCTTCCTAGCCTCCTGAAGAGGGGCAATTGGCCCCTCAGCTGCCAAACAAGTGCAGACAGACTAATGGAGGAACACCGCAGAAAGCCTTGCTTGATCTACCCTCTTGTCCTAGAACTTAAGCTCAAAACATGTTGAACATTGAAACTTTTAACTAGATTAAATGAGGACGGAGAGTGCTTCAATAGTGTGTTAAATATTTTATTAGTATATTTACTTGTTCTTGGGAGCCTACATTAGTATACAGTAAGTTACATCTTGATAGCATTGAACTCGGTGGGAGTTTTGCTTTGGTCTGCGAGAGAGAATATTTCTGTCTCTATTAGAGTGTGTACACATACATAAAAGATGTAAAACAAAATCCGGGTTTTCTGTGGGATTTAAGAGGCTTCATGAATGTTTATGATGAGCCTAGGGGTGATTTCATCATCCAGTGAGTGATCAGAATGTGGTATCATGACTGGGTAGATGTAAACTTGTAGTATTTGAGGCTGCGCTGGTCTCATGTGCAGGGCACTGCCTAGCCACATTGGCCTTTGTTACTACACTACCAACACTATGTAGTGGAGGACAAAACTGGTACCCAGCATAGAAATGCATCCAAACAGGGTGAAATAAGAGCTCACAGTCAACCAAGTGCCAATCAGGTTGAGAGAGAGAAATTCCTTTCCAGTTCTGTCAACCAGAAGCCCAAAATTGCTCAGTGAAGGCTCTAACCCAAGGGTGGGTGGGCAGAAAGCTCTCAAAGTAAAATGGCTGTGAGCTCCAGAGGAAGCAGACTTATATAGGCTTCCTCTCCCCTCTTCAGCAAGGGCTCATGGGACAGCTTTTTATCAGTGAATATATAGACATTGGTATCGTGGTAGGGGGACTTGAATGAGCTGAAGAAATGGAAAGCTCCAGAAACCTATGAGTGCACAATGTGGAGTGTGCATTATACAAAAAAATTAAGGAAATTGTAAATCAAACAGGATGCAAATAGACTCATCTAGCAGATTTTGTTTTTTTATGAATAAATCCATCCTGAACTAGGGGAGATCTAAGGGAAAACAAGCCAGATTAGCCGAGCCACTGCTGATTATGTTTAACAGAATGTTTCCTATTCAGAAACCAGCTCTTATTGTTTAAATAGAAGCTATTACGCCAGGAATCTAAAAGCCTGTTTTTTTGGAAATGTTGTCATGTAGACAATCCAGTGTTCCCGGTGGGGTGGTGCACCAAATGACTCCATCCTGGACTTGGCTCTGAATGCACATGGGAAAAGACTCTAAAGTTGATGTGAATGCTACCATTAATACGGAGAACTTATATGACTATAATAGTGATATTTTCCCCAAACTCCATTATGATCTTGAATGAAAGAGTACCCACACCCTTGAATTTTTGGTATGTTCCTCATCTCTTTTCTAAAGAGATTGCTTTCATGAAACCAACTTCAAAATTATGCTTCGTTTTTTTCATATTGATATAGACAGCTAGACATCATTTTGTATTGCAAGATGCAAATCCATTACAGAATTTAAAGTCACATTGTGTTACATAACACTTTTATAGCTTGCAGTCTGATTTCTTACAATATATCTTTGCCTTCCATAGTAAAAGGAAACACAAGGGAGCAGAAATGCTTGATTGTCTTCTCAACATAAAATTCAGATGACTAGACATCCATCCATCCATCTATCTATCTATCTATCTATCTATCTATCTATCTATCTATCTATCTGTAGGCATTGCGTGCGCAGAGGTCACAGCCTTTCTCTGTAACTGCTGAACTGTAATGTAACAAAATTGGCCGCCACGTTCCATGCCCATCAGTGAGGGATCTGGCATTAAAAATTTCCCCAAAAAGCAAACCTTTCATACCTAAAATAATGATTAAACACAAAAAAGTGAAACCCAAATTAGACGTCACCAGCAGAAGCTTGGAAGACTCCAGCAGCATCCAATAGAAAGGCAGATTGCCCACTGCTGCCTCAAAAGCTGCACCACCAGATGACATCACAAAATTCCACAGCAACCAACTGAAAACAGGCCTTTTGCAGCAACAAGGCCCAACATTGCAAAGTGGAGCCTGCCGGGGGGTGGGATGGGGGGGCGAATAGGCCGCAGCATAAAATCAACTGAATATGGGCCTTTTACAGGGCCATGCCTTTGGGTAGAATAAATATTATTTCACATAACACACGTGGGTAGGGGAGTCATGGTTGGGACAAGGCAAAAATTTACAGAACACACACACTGGGGGGAATGATTGTATGCAAAATGAACAGGTCACAGGGATAACCGGGGGGGGGTGGATGGAGGAGAGGAGGGAAATCACAAGGGTAAGTGGGGAGGTTAGGGGGAGGAGAGGGAGGAAATCACAGGGATAAGCCGGGGTGGGGGAGGAGAGGGGGCATAATAGGTCATGGATCAGGACAGAGTTGGGAGATTCACAGGGATGAGGGAGGGGGATGAGGGGTGAATCACAGGGATAAGCCGGGGGTGTGGGGAGGAGTGGGGGAATCACAGGGACACATCATGGATCGGCACAGGGTAGGGGAAATCACACAAATTACCCACAGCAAGGTGTGGCTGGGCCAGCTAGTAAGTTATAAATTAATACAAAAATTATTTTAGTCCTAGATTTAAATCTCTCCTAAAACAATATCCTTCGCAGTAAATAAATAAATAAATACAAACTATGACTAAAGTTTTCTTAGTTGTATTTTTAAAAAGATATTCAACGTGTTAACAATATATCTTGTTATTGATTATTCTGCAAGACTTGGTAATAAGCAGCTGAAACGCCAAAGTAGCTTACTGGCTATAGTGATGGAATTCCCTTATGTGTATTCTGGAATGACTGACAGCACAATCCTATGCATGTATACTCAGAAATAAGCCCTACTGAGGCCACTAGGGTTTACTTCTAAGTAAGTGTATATATAGGATTGCAGCCTAAGAAGCAAGCAGCTTCAAGCCTCTCCAAAACCACCAATCAATTGTGGGTGGCAAAGCTAAATTCATACTAAGCTTTTCAGTATCAGTTAATTTGCCCCCTAAAATTCAGGATGGGTTTTTGGAACCATAATTAATTGCCTGGAAATAATTGGCAGCACATGTTAATCCTGAAACTTTATTTTTTCCTGATGTAGAGTGAGAATAGGAAAGAAGGCAAAAAATGATTGTGTATGGTAAATGAACTTTCACATTTACTTGCTCGTATTTGCTCCCGTGTGTAAATTAAATACCGGTACTTGTCATCTCAAAACCAGCATATACTTAATGCAGGTTCTGTGAGTGGATTCTGTAACCTTTTTGTGTGTTTTAAAGCACAGGGCTATTAGAAAGCTTTGCCTGATTTAGAAAACCTTTGCAAGTGCTTCCCCAAGAAAAAAGCACATACCTTCTAAACCTACTGGTCTCAGACCTTTTGGGGAAGATATTTCAAATGTGACTGTATAAAATAGTTTTATGTTTGGACCACATTTTAATATTAAATAGAACACTGAAAGAAGTTATGTACAAACCCACTCAAGGAATACCATTCTCCATTATATCTCAATGTGAAATTTGTGTTCCAATGCTGATTTTGTCTAGTTCTAGTTGTGATTCCATTCTTTCTGCTGAAATAAATGCCTACTTTACTTCAAGGCTCCAGATGTTTCCACTTTGGGATACATGGGTTTTATAGCTGAGGGCCTACAGAATAGAAAACGTAGCAGACTTGTTCTCCGTTGCTCCAGACAGAAGGATGAAAATTGCAAAGAAGCAGATGTTGGCTAAATATTTGGAGAAACTGCTCAATGATGGGAAAAGGAACCTTAGGAGTTGATGGGTTCTCTTTCATTAAACTAGAGATCTTTCATCTGAAGTTGGGTATTTATCTGTCAGGGGTGTTGTAGCTGAAATATTCCTACATCAAACAGGAGATGGGGCTATAGGAACCGCAAACTCCCTTCCAGCTCCAAAAGTCTTGTTGTTGTTGTTTAGTCGTTTAGTCGTGTCCGACTCTTCGTGACCCCATGGACCATAGCACGCCAGGCACTCCTGTCTTGCACTGCCTCCCGTAGTTTGGTCAAACTCATGTTCGTAGCTTCGAGAACACTGTCCAACCATCTTGTCCTCTGTCGTCCTCTTCTCCTAGTGCCCTCAATCTTTCCCAACATCAGGGTCTTTTCCAAGGATTCTTCTCTTCTCATGAGGTGGCCAAAGTATTGGAGCCTCAGCTTCACGATCTGTCCTTCCAGGGAGCACTCAGGGCTGATTTCCTTAAGAATGGATAGGTTTGATCTTCTAGCAGTCCATGAGACTCTCAAGAGTCTCCTCCAGCACCATAATTCAAAAGCATCAATTCTTCGGTGATCAGCCTTCTTTATGGTCCAGCTCTCACTTCCATACATCACTACTGGGAAAACCATAGCTTTAACTATACGGACCTTTGTCGGCAAGGTGATGTCTCTGCTTTTTAAGATGCTGTCTAGGTTTGTCATTGCTTTTCTCCCAAGAAGCAGGCGTCTTTTAATTTCGTGACTGCTGTCACCATCTGCAGTGATCAAGGAGCCCAAGAAAGTAAAATCTCTCACTGCCTCCATTTCTTCCCCTTCTATTTGCCAGGAGGTGATGGGACCAGTGGCCATGATCTTGGTTTTTTTGATGTTCAGCTTCAGACCATATTTTGCGCTCTCCTCTTTCACCCTCATTAAAAGGTTCTTTAATTCCTCCTCACTTTCTGCCATCAAGGTTGTGTCATCTGCATATCTGAGGTTGTTGATATTTCTTCCGGCAATCTTAATTCCTGCTTGGGATTCATCTAGTCCAGCCTTTCGCATGATGAATTCTGCATATAAGTTAAATAAGCAGGGAGACAATATACAACCTTGTCGTACTCCTTTCCCAATTTTGAACCAATCAGTTGTTCCATATCCAGTTCTAACTGTAGCTTCTTGTCCCACATAGAGATTTCTCAGGAGACAGATGAGGTGATCAGGCACTCCCATTTCTTTAAGAACTTGCCATAGTTTGCTGTGGTCGACACAGTCAAAGGCTTTTGCATAGTCAATGAAGCAGAAGTAGACATTTTTCTGGAACTCTCTAGCTTTCTCCATAATCCAGCGCATGTTTGCTATTTGGTCTCTGGTTCCTCTGCCCTTTCGAAATCCAGCTTGCACTTCTGGGAGTTCTCGGTCCACATACTGCCTAAGCCTGCCTTGTAGAATTTTAAGCATAACCTTGCTAGCGTGTGAAATGAGCGCAATTGTGCGGTAGTTGGAGCATTCTTTGGCACTGCCCTTCTTTGGAATTGGGATGTAGACTGATCTTCTCCAATCCTCTGGCCATTGCTGAGTTTTCCAAACTTGCTGGCATATTGGGTGTAGCACCTTAACAGCATCATCTTTTAAAATTTTAAATAGTTCAGCTGGAATATCATCACTTCCACTGGCTTTGTTATTAGCAGTGCTTTCTAAGGCCCATTTGACTTCACTCTCCAAGATGTCTGGCTCAAGGTCAGCAACCACACTACCTGGGGTGTGCGAGACCTCCATATCTTTCTGGTATAATTCCTCTGTGTATTCTTGCCACCTCTTCTTGATGTCTTCTGCTTCTGTTAGGTCCTTACCACTTTTGTCCTTGATTATGGTAATCTTTGTACGAAATGCTCCTTTCATATCTCCAATTTTCTTGAACAGATCTCTGGTTTTCCCCATTCTATTGTTTTCCTCTATTTCTTTGCATTGCTCATTTAAGAAGACCCTCTTATCTCTCCTTGCTGTTTTTTGGATGATTCTATTAATCATTTGTGATTTCTGTGTCCGTGCATTTTCCTTTATGCTGCTAACTTTGCATAGTGGGATTTGGTGAATTACACTGTAGGGCTGGGTGGGAAAGAACGGTAAAATATCATTAAAATGCAGGTGTTTAAAATATACATAGTGCTCATGGATGTGTAACAACAATGAAGTGAAGTTTTGTGGGATCAGTTGAAAGCAGGTGGGTTTTTGTACGACTGCCAGAATCTTTGGAGCAAAAAGCCAAATCTCTGGAACCATAGTATTTAATCTGGATTCCTGGAACTGCAATGCTCAACCTGAATTCCTCTTTTATTGGTAGGTTTTGACAGCAAATCTAAACGATTGCCAACCTCTTTTTAATTGACTCGTCCATCATCGTTTCTGCAGGTGTCTGTACACAGGGCAGGTTTTCAAATCCACGTCTATGTCTCTGATACAAACCCAAGGCATTATTCCTTTCTTCTTTTTCATTCCATGGCAAGTCCCTGGTATATTTTCACTTCTCTCAATTATAGCTTTATTGTTATTTTCACCTTGCAGTATCTACAGTATCGATTGGCTTATAGTTCTTATTACACTGATCCATCATAACCTAGCTAATCTATCCGATCTAGGATGAGAATGGGAAACAAACAACAAAAAATCCTTGACTGTTGGAATGTCCCAGGAGGGAGAAGTCCTTTAGGGTTTTTTTTATATATATATAAAGGCTGGCTGCAGTAAGTGGTTGTAAAAGTCTTCTGTACTGGATGCCAAGAAACAAGTAAAGAAAATATCTATTGCCAACTTCTGAAGGGTAATTTTGGCAAGCAATTTATTTCTCTGCATATACTCCCTGGAGGCCAGGCTTGTGCATCCATATGCTGCATTGACAATACACTGGACTGAATAACCATATTTATGCATGTATTACATATTATGCATTCATTATATTTATGTATTTATTTCAAACATTTATAACTCACCCTTGACCATGGGGGATATACCTCAATCATTGTAGCGATTAAAACAACTCACACATGAAACCAGCAGCTAAAATAATAGATAAAATTGTATTTTAAACAGAACCACTTACAAAGGCAAGACTATTATAACTTTCTCATTTTTCACTTGTAAGCAAACGGGTTCACCTTGTCATACACACACCTCCAAAATGAATTCAATGTGGGGTCCAGATGCACCTCAGAGGAGAAGGCATTCCATACCTTGAGAAAAATCTCTTATGCAGAGGCGGAGCTAACTGCTCTGGAACCCGGAGCGGCGTGCACCTGGGGGCAGGGTGGGCCACCCACGGAGGCGGGGCAAGCTGCTTGGGAGGTGCGCTGGTCACTGCGAGCCTCCTGGGGGGTGCGCTGGCTGCCACGTCCCAGGGGGGCGCAGCCCACAGTGAGCATCAGGGACGGTGTGGCGATGTCACCCCCCCTCAGGGATGGCACCCAGGGCAGATTGCACCCACCGCACCCACTTTTCTCTGCCTCTGCTCTTATGCACTACCACACCAGAATTTCACAGGGCACAGAGACCTTTAACAGGGTCTCTCATTCAAATCTTAACCCCCAGGCATATCTCTGTGAGGGTGGTACTCCTTCAGATACTTGGAGTCTGTTTAGGGTCAGGATATGTCTTTCAGGGCTGCTTCACACATGACTACCTGCCATAGCTGCCAAGTTTTCCCTTTTCTCACGAGGAAGCCTATTCAGCATAAGGGAAAATCCCTTTAAAAAGGGGATAACTTGGCAGCTATGCTACCTGCAAAATGGAATTTGATTGTAAAGTCAGGAAGAGCCAGCACGTAACAAATGGTATCCATGTTCCCCAACTGCACTAGTGATTATTTTGGGAACCAAATATCTAGTGCCCCCACATTGCACATAGGAATGCCAAAAGGATTCTGTACAACTCAGCTGCATCACTTGAATGAATGTGCAGGCAGAACGTAATGATTCACCAAATTTTGTACTTTCTGAAATATTGTAATGCAGTTCCCAGCAGTTAAAATGCATCAAAATGTGCACTGAACTTTTGAGAGGAAATCACATTTATGCTACAATCCTCTGAATGTCTGCTCCTGGTTCTTACTCCCAGGAAAATGTGCATAGGGCTGTATTTTTAAATATGAGTTTTGAAAGAAAAGACACATTTCAACATAGAGTAAAATAGCATTCAGATACAAATACTGAATGGTATTTTTAATAATTTCAACTCACCAGTGCATCACAGTGCTGTATTCATAACTAAAGGATCAGTCATTGAACAAGCATCCACTATTTTGTTCCCTTTGCAATTACAGTGGTACCTCAGGTTACAAACGCTTTGGGTTACAAACACTTTGGGTTACAAACTCCGCTAACCCGGAAGTACTACCTCGGGTTGAGAACTTTCCCCCAGGACAAGAACGGAAATCACGCAGCAGCAGCGGGAGTCTTATATGCCAGCATTCTGGGGACCCAGGTGGCGCTGTGGGTTAAACCACTGAGCCTAGGGCTTGCTGATCAGAAGGTCGGCGGTTTGACTCCCTGTGAGGGGGTGAGCTCCCGTTGCTTGGTCCCAGCTCCTGCCAACCTAGCAGTTTGAAAGCACGTCAAAATGCAAGTAGATAAATAGGAACCGCTACAGTGGGAAGGTAAACGGCGTTTCCATGTGCTGCTCTGGTTTGCCAGAAGCGGCTTTGTCATGCTGGCCACATGACCTGGAAGCTATACGCTGGCTCCCTTGGCCAATAATGCGAAATGAGCGTGCAACCCCAGAGTCGGTCATGACTGGACCTAATGGTCAGGGGTCCCTTTACCTTTTTATGCCAGCATTCACTGCCTTGGGCTTTAATGGGGTGGGGAAAACCTTAATACTCATTGATCTTTAGCAAACCAGTGAAGGATTTCCTTCCTTGATAAATCAGAATAATTTGCATCAGTAGTTTTCCCAATTTTTTAATAAACATATGCGACATATTTCTTCAAAATTTGGAATGAAATGGGTAAATGTGTCACTTTACAGCATGTTGTAACTATATCTACCTATGACAGTTTTTATTGTATCAATTTGAAATTTGGCAGATTTGTAGATTTCATCTGCTAGATCATGTATGCCAGTTTTCAAAATGTTAGCCAAGCAGATGTCATTTTTTATAGAATGTTGACGCTTATAAAGGTGTCACAGCCTTCTACTGAAACATTTCCTTCCATGGCAGATTGTGGACAGTGCTTTTAGCTTTTCCCCACTTAAAAAAGAAAGTAAAAAAGTTAGTGTGCACATGTATTTATGGATTTAATGTATTTGGGCATCATCTCTTCACTTTAAAAATGTTTAAGGGTTCTTATAATGAATTGCATCAACATTTCAAGCATTATTAAGAATAGCATCAACATTTCAACAAGAACAACATTTATTGCATGCACTTCCCACCTTTTTCTCCAAGGAGCCAGAAGTGTCATGGCTCTCCCTTTCCTCATTTAATCCCCACAACAACTCTGTGAGGCAGGTTAGGCTGACAGGCAGTGACTGGCCCAAGTGGGGGGTTTGAACCCTGGTCTCCCAGGTCCTAGTCAGAAACTCTAACCACTACACCACACTAGCTCTGCTCAGTCAGCAGAAGTATTTCTGCTTGCCAGATGGGACAACCACCCCCCTCTCCTTCACCTGTGCCCTGTTCTGTGAGTTCCCGCATTGCAGGGACTCAAATTAGATAATCCTCAGGGTCCCTTCCAACTCTGCAATTCTATTATTCTTCCCTAGACTACCCTCAGGCATAATCTATCCCCTACCCCTAGTTTGAGCAGAAACTGGGTTTGAGCAGAAACCGCTGGACACTGAGCACCTCCCTCACAGGGGCCAATCGAACCTGCACAGAACTAAAAACATGTGAGGCGCTTGTCTGGACAAAGACTCTTTCTTCCACATACGGTGCCAACTGGGGCCCCAAGATCCCAGGCCCCAGGAGTGCTGACTGTGAACGAGGCAGCCCGGACTGAAAGGCCCACTGTTCCAAAGCACCCGGACTCCTAGGGCGACCCCTCAGACTGGCTAGAACTGGAATCCTAGAAGGCTGGAGTTGAGAAAGCAAGCCCCCCCAAAGAGTGCTCTTCTCACTCAGATCCGAAGGACCATGAGCCTCAAAAACAGTGGAAGACGTGGAGGGGCCAGAGTATGACTCAGGCTACCCCCCAAAAAAACTTCTGGGCCAGCATCTCGAGTTCAGAATTGAACCTTACAATGGCAGCTGGGTCTGAACCAATATTAGCCACAATTGCACCCAAGCTGGAACCGCTGAGGCCGGCGCTGGACGCAGGGATTATGACGGACCTCTAATCACCCTCTTAGAAGGAAGAGCAGGACTGGGATTCCTTTTAATAGACATCTCAATTCCTTCCTTGCCGAGTTTGGGGGGGGTATTAAATTATCACTCCCTTAACTACAATGGCGCTCCCACCAAAACAAAATGGGGCTCCTGCCCAAAAAATGCAGGGTTGGACCTCATACAATACAGAAGGGAACCCAAAATGGTGGCCGGGCCAACAGAGGTGGGGGGGTTCTCGCCCTTAGAAAAACCCCAGCTAGCCTTTAAACAAAACAGTTGGACAGAAATCGCCGCGATACAAGAGAGGGAACTCTCAATAATGCAAAATGATACAGGCTGAATACAAACACCCAAGGCAGCAGCAATCGCCAAAAATAAAAATTAAAAAATCCCAAGGCTGCGCTAAGGCCATAAAGCTCGAAGCCGCAGCCGCAGTACAAATAAAAGAAATTGAAGCCGCTGTAAATTGCATCCCAAGGGCGGAAATTAAACGAGCAGCGGCAAGCTCCCTAAACCGGGAGCTCTCAGGGGCCAAAAGCCCCATGGGGCACAAGCCCCTCCGAAGGGAAGGGAATGGAATGGAAGGGGAAGGGATCAACTTAAATCTGGGGGAAAGGCAATTAAGGAACTGAATTAAGAAAGAAAAATAAGGGGATAACGGAAGGATATCACCAAAGACGATCGTCGAAGGCAAATCTCTCAGCTGCACAGAGGAAACGCTGTTCGCTGTTCTGATGCACACACAGAAAGAGGAAGCTCTGGGTCACGTGCATAGGTATATTTAAGTCCCTCAGCCCATTTAGACTGCACCCCATTGGCCAGATTAAACCCAGAAACGAGGGACCTACCAATTGGGTGTTGTGGCTGTCCAATAGACCCACCCATAACCAGGAAGTCAGTCTCCAGGTCTTACAGCAACATGTACCCTCTTTTTTAGGGAGGACACACTTTCTATGAAATGTGCTGTCAAGCAAAGATAAGATGAAGGTGGGGCACTTTTAATTACCCACGTGAAAAAGGGAAGACAAAGTTTTGACTTCAGTGTAGTAAAGATTAGGAAATGTGACTATTTTTGTACCTTGTTCAACTCCTTCTTTCATTAGTCAGGTGAAGGTAAAACAATTACGAAGGAAACAAATCAGCAAAATTATGCAAACATGTTTTTTCTAGGATACATGAGCACTGAATCATATTTACAATTCTCTTCAGTAGATATAAGAACTGTCCATGCTTAATTACCTTTTTGAAAGGAGGCCAAAATACTCCAATCAGTAGTATTCTGTTCAAATACTCTGTTTCTACAGAAATGGTTTCCAATCTCACTTCTACAGGGCTGTCATCTAAGAGAACAGCAAATTCCCCAGGTGCTCTGTGCAAACATCTCTAAAATACACAGCAAGACTGTCAATATAATTTTAAATCACAATAAAAAGGTAAGTATCCTCCCCCCCAAAAAAGCTATGGTGTTTTCATTTTATCTTGGCTATAAGTAAATAATCAGCAGCAGTTTTTCCATGCTACAGTACTGAATTTATAGTGACTTCTGATGTATTCTGGTGTAACTATGAAGTAGATCATACTTGAGCTGAATGTAATTGATCAGGTGAATTGCTAATATTTTTAAGTGACCAGACATTGCAGTGTGATGCATATTCATTCCATCTTTTGGGAAATGTTTCCTGAAGCAAATATTAGTAGAATAACAGGAGCTGAAGATACAGACAGATGGTGCAATATTTTCCCCAAACTATAGCTGTTCATTTCTTGGGTGCCCCATAATAAGTGAAGAGAAACCATCTTCATATTCTGTTCCAGAAAATATTATATACACATTTCTTCCTTATATTTCTTCATTGAATAATATGAGAAACTCAGGCATGTGATCCTTAATCAAAATGCAGAAATGGTTTTATTATTCATTGCCCAGTCTATTGATATTGTTCTGTACATACATACAACTCAACATCAATGTGTTGAGTTAAAAGAAAAAATATTGCATGAAGAATTTGAGCAATAAATTCAGCCTTTTTTTGGGAAGAGGCCAGTGTGGTGTAGTGTTAAGAGCAGTGGACTCATAATCTGGTGAACTGGGTTCACATCCCTGCTCCTCCACATGCAGCTGCTGGGTGACCTTGGGCTAGTCACACTTTTCTGAAGTCTCTCAGCCTCACTCACCTCACAGAGTGTTTGTTGTGGGGGAGGAAGGGAAAGGAGATTGTTAGCTGCTTTGAGACTCCTTCGGGTAGTGATAAAGTGGGATATCAAATCCAAACACCTCCTCCTCCTCACTCCACAATACCCATGAGAATGATGCTATATCATTATAGCCTATCCCAAATGTCAATGGGGATGCCACTGAGCTGAAGATAGTTAAGCCACGACTTGAAGCAACCAGCAGCAAAGCCTTTTCTTGCCCTGTCCTGTAGAGTTCCCCCCAAAAAATAAATATATTGTCTATGCCAAATACTTAAATACAACACTAAACCAAGTAGCCCAGGTGAAATCAGTAACCAACTTACCAGCGTCAAGAGCATACCAGACTTTGTGGAAGACATGCTTGTGCAGAGGCTGGTGGTGTGGAAGAGACACCTGGGAGACTGCTGCCTGCCTGCCCTAATAGGCAAGGGCCAAATCAGCATCATTTGTTGTGAAAGTGGTAAAGTGTCAAAGACTAAGGCTGCACAAGAAAGCCAGCTTCTGCGCATGCGCAAGCGATGAAACCCGGATAAATCCAGAGAGGTACGTAACCCGAGGGTCCACTGTATAAGGGAAGATTGTGCACAAACAATGTATAAATTAGGAGAAATGTGCTCGAAAAGGAATGCAATTTTTCATCTGGACTTCTTAAAGTAAAATTTTCAAATTGCTGCATAAATGGGAGGATGTGAACTCACAGTTGGAAACATGAAACACTGAGAGAAACCAAAATTGGCAACTTAATCCATCTCTGCCTCCATGCATTGTTTGAATTTATTGAGCCTTATTTCTGAAGGAGGTTATTGCTGAATAATGAAACAGTGAGGAGAACAGATAATCAATAGCAAGGAACATGTGCTGGGATGGATTAAAGGAAAGAAAACTAGTGTGGTGATGTCATCACAACTATGCCCTGGAAGGAGGAGGAAGCGATGCGTGTTCCGGCTCCTCGTGTACTGCAGTGTGGCAGCTCCGCCCGGCCTGGCTCCTCCTTCCCTGGCGCGCGCTGTGCTCGCGCTGTGCTGCTCTCCCGCCGTCTCTTCCAGCTCAGCCAGAGCCGAGACAAGAACACGGGGAAGGAGGAGGAAGAGGAAGAGGAGGCGGGGCCTCGGCACCCATGGCAGCCTCCTCCGGATGGGAGCAGGACTACATGGTGGGGAGCCCACCCTTTGCCGGCTCAAGCTCCAAGCCGGCGGCGGGCTGCTGCCTTTGCTGGTTCCCGCTCAGTCGGGGCTCGGCAAAGTGCGCACTTTTCCAAGCCCCAACGGAGCGGGAGCTGGCAAAGGCAGCAGCGCGCGCTTTGCCAAGCTCCAAGCCGGCGGCGGGACGCAGCAAGAGCTGCAGCGCGCACAGCTTGGAGCCCCAACCCGGCAGGACCCAGCAGCGTGCCCTGCTGAAGTGCCAACAAAGTGTGCAGCAGCCAGTTCCGGGCGCCGAGCCGCAGCAGGAAGAGGAGGTAATTTTTTAAAAAATAAGACACCCCCGAAAATAAGCCACAGGCTTATTTTCTTGAGTAAAAATGAATATAAGACGTGTCTTATAATATGAGAAACACGGTAGGCCATGGCCTAGAGTGCAAAAAATGGAGGGGCGCTGGCCAGCCTGCCCGCTGCCCGCCGCCCGCCACCGTCCATGTTAGCCCTGCTCCGACAGACAGCAGCTCCAGCCCCACCATGCCCGGCAGCAGCAGGAGCAGGAGGAGGAAGCCGGACCCGCTCCGCCCCTCGGCGCCGGCCTCGCCCCCTGCACCACCTTCCTCCCGCCAAACGGCTCCTGTGTGTTGCGCGCCCCCCCAGCCAAGCTGGGAAGTGGGGATCAGGAATTGACCTGGCCAGGAAAATGCTAGGGAGCCCGCTGCCAACTATTGCGACGCCCCCACGAGGGCATCCAATGCATCCTGGGGGAGGGGAGGCCGCTGCGGCTGCGGGCTGCGCAGGGCGAAGGGCCGGGGAAGCCCTTGGGGCACAGGGCAAAGAGCCCCCTGGTGCCGGCGCCGGGTGCCCACCATCGTTAAGGCCTTCGATCCCCGTCGGCGGGCGGCGGCACACCCGCTACCTGTACGACGGGTGTTTGGTAAGGCCATGGCTGCGCCCGGTGCTGGCAACTTCCAGTTTGCCATCGACCGCAGTGGCACCTTCACGGACGTCTTTGCCCGCTGCCAACTACCGCGACACCCCCACGAGGGCATCTGGCACGTCCTGGAGGAGGTGAGGCCGCTGCAGCTGCGGGCTGCGCAGGGCAAAGGGCCGGGAAAGCCCTTGGGGCGCAGGGCAAAGAGCCGGCCTGGTGCCTGGCAAGGACATGCCTCCGGGTTGCCTCTGCCAAGAAAGCTTGTTGTTGTTTAGTCGTTTAGTCGTGTCCAACTCTTCGTGACCCCATGGACCATAGCATGCCAGGCTATGGTCAAGAAAAGCTAGAATATATGCCAGGAATGCTATAATATAAGAAAAAAGCAACCCGTGCTGTTGGAATTTTACCCCCAAATTATTGACATGGGCTACTTTTCTAGATATCAAACTTGTGGAGTTAAAAATTAAAAAGATGTGTTAGAAACAATGCCAAACATTGTTTTCACTAAGCTTTTCAAAAACTAGGTTTATAATATGGTGTCAACTTCTCCCAAGAATTGAGTTGCTTCTGCCCAAAGATATGGGCACACAGTAATGAGTGCTGCTGCGCAAGTGTGTCTGTGTGCACCTCTCCACCAAATAGATGTTGTTGCTGTTATATACGGCTTTTGAGTCCAAAAACCCCTTAATGTGGCAAATAGCATATTAAAACAAAATATAATAGAAGAGTACAATAGAAGGCCATCAATCAATCAATCAGCAGATAGAATAATATAAGACAGAAAAATCTTTTATTGTAATTTTGCTATCTAGTTTACTTTTCTCAGTCTGATTCATTGTTAAATGTATATTCTCCTGAAAATTAGCTACCTCCCTTTTTTATATAGATTTTTATAAAAGCTTGCAAAGGCCTCTTTGATTTCCTTTGGGTCTTGCATTTTAATACCGTTTATTTTTAAACTTTTAACTTTTTGTTTCTCTTTCCTTATTTTAAGATAATTTGCAAGTCTTTTTACTGATTTTATATTGTTCCTCTGAAAATCATTTCTGACCATTACTTCCTTCTTCCACAGCAAAGTCAGATCTAATTCCTCTAATTGTTTTTTAATCTCCTTGATTTGATTTTGGGTTTTGGAACAGTATCTAATAATTTGTTTGTTCTGTAATATTTCTAGTTCCTGAATTTTTAATTGTCTTTTAGACAATTTATTCAAAAGATGTGGAGTAAGGAAGAACAAATTAGCGAATCAAAGGTCGAAAGGATAATGAAAGGAATAGATGAGATTAAAGTAAGCAAATTTAGGGAGCTCGAACTAAAATTCTTTCTAAAATGGTATAGAACTCCGGCCCAGCTAGCTAATATGATACCAGGATTGAACCCTAACTGCTGGCACTGTGAACAAGCCAAGGGATGGTTCTCCCATATGTATTGGGAATGCCCAGAGGTAGGGGGATTTTGGAATAAAATCCTTAAGGTTATTAATGAAGTTTTTAAAGTGAAGCTACCTATAGACTTCAATCTTATGACAATGGGTATACTAGGAAACACGGCCATAGAGAAAGGTGACCAGCATACCTTCAAAGCAATGATACTAGCAGGAAAGGCAACAATAGCTTTAGGTTGGAAAGATAGAGAAAAATGGACAGTAGAGGTCTGGACTAATTATCTGTTTGAATTTATTCAGTCAGACATTGTGGCAGTAACGTCACAGGATATAACATGGAAGGCCAAGTCTACTGTGATAAGGACCAGATGGAACCCCTATCTTCAATGGATAACAACTACTGGACCAGAAGACATTCAGTGGAAATTAAAGACATTGTGCCCGTGGCTGAGGACAACTGTTTGAACCCTTCCAATGGATTATGGGTGAGGGAGGGGGTGGGAAGGGAAAGAAAAAATGGTACGGGAAATTAAACATTGGAAGGAGAGAATATGATGTATGTAAAAATTCTCGTACTTCAATAAAAATCCATATATATATATATATATATATATATATATATATATATATGTATATATATATATGTGACAGAAAAATCACAAGGTGGGAGAGACGAAAGGAAGTGTTCCTGAGCTAGAGGATTAAATGGTGTTCTCACAATTGCTTAGGGTGAAAATCCTGAATAGACAATAAAATAAAATACATTGGGGTGGGGGGAGCATCTAGAACTCAAAAAAATAGGGCTGCTTTCACCAACCTGTTACAGTCTGGAGCAAGGAGTACTGCACTTTACAGCCTAATAATAATAATAATTATACTAATAATAAATTTTATTTATATCCCACCCTTGCCAGTCAAAACCAGGCTCAGGGCGGCTAACAACACTAAAATCACAGCAAAACAAACAGAAAAAAAACAATTAAATTAAAATACCATTTAAAATATGATAATAGCCTTTTCTTCTCCTGAATATGTCCTGCAGAGCAGCTTCCCAGTAGTACACGTGAAAAAGATCTTGGTGTCTTAGTAGACCGCAAGCTTAACATGAGTCAACAGTGTGATGCAGCAGCAAAAAACAAACAAACAAAAACCCCTAATGCTATTCTAGGCTACATCAACAGATGTATAGTGTTCTGATCAAGGGGCATAACAGTCCTGTTCTATTCTGCTTTTGTTAGACCACACCTGGAGTACTGTGTCCAGTTCTGGGTGCCACAATTTAAGGATATTGACAAGCTAGAACATGTGCAGAGGAGGACGACCAATATGCTGAAAGGTTATGAGGAATGGTTGAGGGTGTTGAGTATGTTTAGCCTGGAAAAGAGGAGATATGATAGCCATTGTCAAATATTTAAAGGGTTATCACATGGAGGATGGAGCAAGCTTGTTTTCTCCTGCTCCAGAGGCTAGGATCTGAACCAATGGCTTCTAGTTACAAGAAAGGAGATTCTCAATAAACATCAGGAATAACTTTCTGACAGTAAGAGCTGTTTGACAATGGAACAGTCTCCCATGAGAGGTGGTGGACTCTCATTCCTTGGAGGTCTTTAAGCAGAGTTTCGGTAGCGACCTGCCATGTACGGTATACTTTAGATGAGATTCCTCAATTACAAGGTGTTGGACTAGATGACCCATGGGTTCCCTTTGAACTCTACAATTCTATGTTTCTTTGCACCTGTAGGTTCAGTTCCTATTAAGTTTTTTTCTCTCTCTACAGAGTTTTTGCTTTTAGAGAGAGAAATCTGGTGTACAGCTTTCATGGTAGTTTATTTATTTAAGCACATATTGTTGTAGTCTGGCCAGCTTAGTCACTGTGAATGAATAATCCAGGGTTTTATTTTAAAATAATGTTGATTTTTCCTGATTGGGGAGTCTAGCATTGGGGAATAGGGCTCAGCAGGGAGAGGTGTGTGAGAGAGGAACAGCCCGTATTTTGGAGTTAGTCAGTGGGCACATTAGTGGCTTAAAACACCATGAGATTGCTTCCCCCTTGCTGTTGTAAACGGCAGCGGAGATTGGGATATCTGTGCATTTATCTGTTTGGTTTCCCTACACCTGTATGCACACCCAGCTCCTATTCATGAAGCTGTCATCTGTGATTGGCAGGGGGCGCCAGAAGGTGATCTCTCCTAGAGCACAGAAAACCCAGCACCGGCCCTGGATACAGCAATCCATGGTCATCTCTGCTCCATCCTCACCCTGGTCCTGCAATGCCCCATTCCAGGGCCCTTCACTTGCAAGCATTATTTCTGTGATGAAAACCATCCCTTGTCAACTGAGACCAGCAGGCACCAGTGGACTCACTATATCCTAATCCCTTCCAGCAGCAAAGATTCAGATTACTCACTAATTTAACCATGGAAAATCAGCTAATAGTATTTTGCAGCTGAAACGTGTGTGGTTAAGAAATCTAAATGTCTTTTGAAGCTAAATATATTTCTTAGAGATCGCTAAGCCTAATTTTTCATGCTGCGTTTTAAGGGGGAAATGTTCTTCTGACAAACACATGACCTGGGCCTCTTAACTCTTTGATTCCTAGGCCATACTTTCTTTTGGCTTTCTTGCAGCACCCAGTAATATCAATGGTTCACCCATACAGCATTCACCCAGAAGTCCCCTAGTGGTGTAGTGGTTAAGAGCAGTGGACTGATAATCTGGTGAACCAGGTTCGATTCCCCGCTCCTCCACATGCAGCTGCTAGAACTTGGGCTAGTCACACTTCTCTGAAGGCTCTCAGCCTCACTCACCTCACAGAGTGTTTGTTGTGGGGGAGGAAGGGAAAGGAGATTGTTAGCCACTTTGAGACTCCTCCTCCTCCTCCTCCTCCTCCTCCTCCTCCTCCTCCTCCTCCTCCTATTTACTACCTCACGTTTTCATGTTTTGCAGACCGTTAGTACTTGGAAATGTTTATTATCAAGGAAGATACAACCACTACATTCTGAGCCTTGGTGAGTTTTAAAAGAGCTCATCATTAGGAGAAAGGGAGAAACTCTCCAATAATTACAGTGCAGCAGTGGGTTCAATTTGGCTATGTTTGTACTCTATAGCATACTTAGCATAATAGCTAATCCAACTCTGGCTCTCTATTGCTACTATTAATTGCTTATGCTCAGGCTGCTTGAAAGGGGCTGTCAGACTCTTTATAAGCCACAGAGGAAAAACTATTTCCTGCCTCAAGAAGCGGAACTGCTGGTATAGTTGCCCACTGTCACCTGATCTTCATTATGGATGCTGTGCATTGAAGGATGTCAGAGAAGAACCAGAGGAGTCAGGATGTAGCTCTGGAATGCAAATGATTGCTTAGCAGGTATGAAGCACAACATGTAACCTCTGGATACTGGTGAATAATTGAACCAGGAGACACCTCAGGTAAAAGATACATGCAGTGCAGGAAAGATGATTCTGAAATATTTCCTTAGAAAATAGCCTTAATAGTTAGGAAAGTTTTTGTAGCTGGTGATTGGTGGCCATGTTTTGTGGAAATGAACACAATCTATTCTCCAAGATAAAATAACTATATTATTCTTCCATGGAAGTGGATCTCTTGGGAGGGAGATCTTGTACTGTGGGTTCAAAGGACCTACTTGGTGAAGTTTTCCATCGTTCCCCTGTTTTGGAGTGAGACATGCAGAATGCTATTAGGAACTCTGAACAGGCTCTCAGATTTCAGGGCAGATGACAAGTTCAAAGCTACATGAAAGCTGGATGAAGGCTGGGGGCAATCCCAGATGTCTCCCTCATCAACAAGTTGTTCAGGCTAAGGGAAGTCATCCAGTCTTAGCATCCTTATAGCAGCCAATAGAGTGGTCCTCACGTCTCAATCCAGGAAGATTATAGTCTGCAACTGGCCTTTCTTAATTAGAATTCCTATAGTTCCAACCAGCAGCTTAGATGCTTCATGCAGCCTAAGTCTGTGGTGTGCATTGGGAGTTCCAAAGCACTTGAAATTTGGACAACACAATAATCCAAATGCACTAATTGTGGATTTATTGGACAGATAGGTGTGCAAATTCAGGCTGCAATGACTATGCCAATGATCATTCTAAATTTAATATAATTCCATATGCTCTCTGCTATGGCTGTGGCTGATTTAGTATAGTAGTTGTGGAGTGCTACACTGAGGCAATTGTTGCCACTGTGGTGTGTGTATTTCAAGAGAACCGTGAGCAGGAGCAATCAATTTATATATGAAGCAAACTGTATGCTGCCTTTCCCCCCTGGACTGTGCTTTTATGGTTTTCAAACTGTTTTCAAAGCTGATCTCCAACAAATACACATCAAAAATCAACATGTCATAGAGGAGGCTGGCCTATATATTTGCTAAGAGACTCTTCAAGCATCCATGCATGTGTACAGTTTGCTCCCTAAATTCAAGAATTAAGTGCTGTACTTCACTCCATTTATGTATAGATCGTGGCCCCATCTTTGGCATCTTTCCATTGGTTCTAGATGATGAGCAAAAATCAATTACTCTTCAAAAGATATCCATTTTTTAAAATGGAATGGGGAAAGCTGCTACTCCTTAGGTAGAATTGGAGTGATGAGCGTGTGAACACCCCCAAAACCACCCCGCAAAATAAGACACAATGGACACAGAATATTTGTTTAAGGTTTTTTGGCAATAATTTGGCCACAGCTTTATTGATTACAGCATGTGAGTGGTTGCTTAGGCAATGATTCCCAACTACCTGAACCTGCGTGGTGGCAGGAACAGGACTGACAACTGGACACCACCAGAGGTCAGTAAGGGAAAACATACTGGGGGAGCACGGAGTTGAGTGCAGGCTCCAGTTCACCCCTTATGTTCTCAGGGACTCTGGTGTGGCCCTAACCCCTGAAAGGGGATCGGACAAAAGCAAGATGAATCCCTGGATTCTTTTAACGGAATTCCCTAGCAGCGGCAATGGAGGGGCAGGCACAGCCAACCACTTCCCCTCTGCAAAACATTGAACCAATGCCTAACTGCTAACCTTACAAAGTTGTGACGATTTGCTACATGGTAGGCAAAAACCAAGTGGCACCAGCCAATCTGCCAAATGGCAAAATTCATACCAGGCCCCTGCTCCAAAACAGACCACCCCTAAACAGACATAGCAAGGCTGAAAGAAGAACCCTAAATATAGGGAGGGAGGGCAGGTGATCCGGTGCACGTCATGATAAAGAGGAAGCTCCACGCGACATGCAGCGGCTTAAGTATCCCCTCGGTTGCCAATCAGATTCCCAGCAAGCTGAATTCGACCCCAGCAACCGAGGGGCATCCAATGGGGTTGTGGCTATCCAAATGCTCCCACCCCAACAACAAGGAGGCAGTTTCTGGAGCTCTTCCTGCAACATGTGCTCTCCATGATGGAGGACACGATTTCTCAGAAAATAAAGCAGGCATCACTTAGAAGTTTAACTATGAGCCAGTTTTTTTTTACCACATCTTGATTCTAAGTGTGGTAAAAACTGGCACATAGTTCTAAATGATGCCACCTTTATTAAGCTCAATTAAACATTGGTAGAATGAAAGCTAGATGCATTTCTGACCTGATTCATTTAAATTGTCATTGATAGAGAATTCCTTAATCTGTTTTTTTTGTTAACTTGTATTAAAATAAATATTAAATGATAAGCGTCACTTAGAGGTGGTTGCTACTAAGCAGAAATCAGTCCTTTTCCTATTTGTTTTAGGTTTTATTTGACAAAGACACTTCTAAGAGGTTCCACACAGAGCTCAAACAAAGGTTAATTAATATAGATTAATTAATGCTGCAAAAATTTGAGTACAAAAGGTCACAGGAAGAGTCTGCTGAATCAAGCCAATGACCTATCTAGTCCAGCATCCTATTCTCACAGTGGCCACCCAGATGCCTTTGTGAAGCAAAGAAGCAGGATGTGAGTGTGGCAGCACTCTGCCAACGTACAGTTCCCAGCAAGTGGCATTCAGAGGCATACTGCCTCTGACAGTGGAGGTAGAACACATCATAACCTGTAGCTCTTGATAGCCTTGTCCTCTGTGAATGTGTCTACTCCTCTTTTAAAGCCACCCAACTATTGGTCACCACAGCTTCCTTGGGGAGTGAGTTCCATAGTTTAACTGTGCCATGAGAAGGAGTACTTCCTTTTATTTGTCCTCCTGAATCTTCCAACATTCAGCCTCATTGGATGACCACAATTCTAGTGGTATGAGGGAGAAAAACTTTTCTCTATCCAACTTCCTCCATGCATAATTTTTATAAAGATTAAGAATGTCAACGCGATTGTACACACACACAGACAACGTTCTCACTCCTTGCAGCTGACTGTACAAAACACTTTTCCTTTACCGCCTCTGATCCCAAATCTTTCCGCACGGAGAGCAGACTTGACTCCCAGGCTGAATTTGGGCCGGAAAGCACTCTCTTACCATCAACTTGTCAGGATTGATCAGATGTGCTGCACCTTTGTCTGTAGTATAGCTTGCTGCTGCACTGCCAACCTAGCAGTTTGAAAACACGCCAGTACAAGTAGATAAATAGGTACCAGTGAGGCAGGAAGGTAAACGGCATTTCTGTGCGCTCTGGTTTCCGTCATGGTGTTCCATTGCACCATAAGTGGTTTAGTCATACTGACCACATGACCCAGAAAGCTGTCTGTGGACAAACGAGATGTGTGCCGCAACCCCATAGTCGCCTTTGACTGGACTTAACCATCCAAGGGTCCTTTACCTTTACCATTTACCTGTATCTTTAAAGCAAGTGTTTCATTAACGAAGCGGAACAGGTGAACCCTATATTTCTATTTTTATTAGCCATAGAATTCAATTCCTGACAATTAGGGCATAGCTAAATATCTCTGCATCCTGTCAGGGAAACTTCCACCCCAGAGCCCTTACTGCAAAAAAATAAAATAAAATAAATCTGGAGCACAGTTTTGCAATCTTTCCTTTCCAGATAGCCACTTTACCTACTTCCTCCTTCAGGACCAATAATCTGCCAGTGCTGAAAGCTGATTGGATCTCATTTTCACCTGGCAACAGCTCTCAGGCCCTTAAGCATTATACTATCAAGCTGTTCCAGAGCAGTGGCTCATCAGGCTAGGCCCGCTTCCCTGAACCTCGTGCCTTTCAGGTGATTTGGTCTTCAAGTCCTATCATCTCCAACCAGCACAGCCACACTTGCTTTGGCTCATGGGTGTTGTAGTCCAAAACATATGGATGGCATGGGTTGGGGAAGGCTGGGTTAAACCAGAATAACCAGTCCAATTTTTTCCTCACTGCATTCTATGCTTGGCTGCAGCATCAGGTCAGAATTATATGCCGTGAAATAAAACAGGAAAGAGTTGTTCTGCATATGTACATGAAGCAGAACTTTATAGCCTGGAAAACAGAAGCTGAAAAAGCGCACTGACAGATGGTTATTATTGCAATCTTCATTGCTACTCAGATTTGTAGATATTTGGCATGGGTGTATTCAAAACAGCAGTGAGGAGTTATAAATTTGTTCAGTTCCATCCATCATTCTACCAGCTCCTTTGTATATTTTTTCTATAGTTCTATTTAAAAGACCCAAACTGTTAGTCAGAAATCTTTGACCAGTAACTTATGGATTCTTGCAAAACACATATTATTCCTGAATTTTAGACTGACAGCACTAATGCTTTTATCTACTCCAGTGTGTATTTCCATGCAACATTGTTTTGACAATGATTGACATCTATCCTCCCTTTATTTTAAATAATGGGGACTAAATGACTCAGAAATATTAATTGCTTTCCATTCAATTATTATTTCCCCAAACACACACATAGAAAAAGAATATTTCAAAGCACTGATGTGTGTTTTTTTAAAGACAAGTGTTTCATCATTGCTTTTCAAAAGGTGATATCAAGCTTCATTAGAATTAAAGGGAATGTACCATTAAGTTTAGGAAGGGAGAATTACATGACAGGGTAGATTGCACCTCAATATTTATTGTTACCTGGAAGCTGGCTCTCTATAGAATTCTGCTTTCAGCTGTGTACAACTGTGAAATAAAGCATTCAACATTGTGGGCACTTAACAATTTTTTATTTTTAACAAGCTGTATTGCGATCCTAGCACAATCATCATAATGTACAATGTACTGATGAGTTTTTCTAAGACCCAGTCCTACTGTTCATACACTGAATGATCTGAGTAAAAAGGTAGCATTTTCTTGTGTTGTAAAGATAGGGACAACGTCTCTCTTTTTTCCTTTTACAAAATGCATAGAAGAGCAGCCTTCTTGAATCATCTCTAATAATCTAGTTTCTAATAATCCTGTACATGTATACCTGAAGGAGCGTCTCCACCCCTACCATTCAGCCCAGACACTGAGATTCACCGCCGAGGGCCTTCTGGCGGTTCCCTCCCTGCAAGAAGTGAGGTTAAAGGGAACCAGGCGAAGGGCCTTCTCGGTAGTGGCGCCCGCCCTGTGGAACGCCCTCCCATCAGATGTTAAGGAAATAAACAACCAACTGACCTTTAGAAGACATCTGAAAGCAGCCCTCTTTAGGGAAGTTTTTAATGTTTGATCTTTTACCGTGTTTTTAATGTTCTGTTGGAAGCCACCCAGAGTGGCTGGGGAAGCCCAGCCAGATGGGCAGGGTATAAGTAACTTATTATTATTATTATTATTATTATTATTATTATTATTATTATTATTATTTATCATCATCATCATCATCCAACAATTGGGGGGGGATATAAATGTATGGGGACAGACACTTCACTTCCAACAGAACAGGTTGGGAAGGAAACACATCTTCCCCTTCCTTCCATTCAGGGCTCTATTGTTAGGCAAATGCAGGCAGCTGCCTCAGGCATCGGAGGACAGAACTGTGTGTGCGCCATGTGGCTTGCCCTCCACTTCCCAAACTAGTATCTTGTCCTCAAATATGGATACTTGTTGGAACTGGACCCAGGAATAAAAGAGGTGAGACCCGAGTGATGAGTTCTTATGGCCACCTTTTATTAATAACATCTGCAGGGTAAATCAGAAGAGTGGGAAGCTAACTTTAATCTCAGCCTTGGGACAGCAATACTCTGCCCATTCCAAGGGGCTCAGTAAGGCATAGTGAGTATGGTGAGAAGGGAAGTTTTCCTGCCCCATCCCACCCAAGGTCCCACAACTCCTGGCAGCTTAGCCAGAAGAACAGACATTATCCTGGCCAAGGGCCCCACAGCCCAACTCGCCTTTTCACCTGCAAAGGTGTCTAAGATTGCTCACCTGTTCCCTTAACTAATATAGCCTTCCCTGCCAACAACATGGCCAACCTATTAATTGCAGCTACTCCCTAGATCCCTTGTCCCCTGAATCCAGTACAAGATATTTTTTTACAATACAACTTGTTGGGGTTGGCCAATATGCAAGCAGAGAAGAAAAATTCCTACTCAGCCCTGAAGCTCCTGGAAAGTATTTGTTATACGGTGCAGTCTCAGCAACTAGGCCAACCATGGCCTCAGTTGCAAGACATGTCCGTGAACTCTTATCTCACCATAACAACAAGCTCCCTTTTCTCTTCTTGGAAGAGAATGTAAGTCTGAATTTGTGTAGGCGGCAAGAGCCAACTTGAACTCCCTAAAATGGCATGTCATGCAGTTGCCTGACTCATCAGTATCCTCTTTACTGCTATGGAATTTCTTTGCAATTTGCAAGTGTCTAGTCTGTTAAAAGCCTCTGTCTGCACTGCGATGATTCATTTGCATTGAGCAGTGTGCTATGTTTTGGCACAGACACTCATTTGCTTTCATTTACCTGGTGTCGAGTCTCGGAGATGAGGCCAATAAATGTTAATGATTGATTTTAAGCAAGATCTATAGTTCCCTTGGTTTTCTCCCCCCAATTTGAGTGTCTCAGAAACAATTCTTATACAAAATAAGGTATCTTTCGTTCTCTGTCTCCTCCTATTTAATGTGAGGGGAATAAGATCACCAAACTTTATGCATAAATTGTAATGGGGTGTGTGTGAATAAGACAAGACTAGAAATGAGGAATTAAGCCAGAATTAAGATTGCCGGAAGAAATATCAACAACCTCAGATATGCTGATGACACAACCTTGATGGCAGAAAGTGAGGAGGAATTAACGAACCTTTTAGGAGGGTGAAAGAGGAGTGCACAAAATATAGTCTGAAGCTCAACATCAAAAAAACCAAGATCATGGCCACTGGTCCCATCACCTCCTGGCAAATAGAAGGGGAAGAAATGGAGGCAGTGAGAGATTTTACATTCTTGGGTTCCATGATCACTGCAGATGGTGACAGCAGTTATGAAATTAAAAGACGCCTGCTTCTTGGGAGAAAAGCAATGACAAACCTAGACAGCATCTTAAAAAGCAGAGATATCACCTTGCCGACAAAGGTCCGTATAGTTAAAGCTATGGTTTTCCCAGTAGTGATGTATGGAAGTGAGAGCTGGACCCTAAAGAAGGCTGATCACCGAAGAATTGATGCTTTTGAATTACGGTGCTGGAGGAGACTCTTGAGAGTCCCATGGACTGCAAGAAGATCAAACCTATCCATTCTGAAAGAAGTCAGCCCTGAGTGCTCACTGGAAGGACAGATTGTGATGCTGAGGCTCCAATACTTTGGCCACCTCATGAGAAGAGAAGACTCCCTGGAAAAGACCCTGATGTTGGGAAAGATTGAGGGCAAAGGGAGAAGGGGATGACAGAGGATGAGATGGTTGGACAGTGTTCTCGAAGCCACCAGCATGAGTCTGACCAAACTGCGGGAGGCAGTGGAAGACAGGAGTGCCTGGCATGCTCTGGTCCATGGGGTCACGAAGAGTCGGACACGACTAAACAACAACAACAACAGAAATGAGTGAAGTTCATAAAGAAGACACCTACAAACATCTTATACTTTTTACTTGCTTTCCCAATCTATGCCCCAGGTGTCACCATATATACAGTTTCACACAGAACTCCATTGAAACATGGATCTTGAAGTTGCATAAACAGTCATATATATGGTTGGATATTTAACTTGGATTTATACTGCATAAGTCATAAATGAGAACAACCATCATCATTGTTATATATGCATATTTGGTCACGAGGCGAAAGGTAATATTGCAGGTTTAGATGGCAATTATAGGGTATTTTGCTTGGCACAGAAAATTAAAACATAATGAGACTAATAATATGATGGAAACATAGTCCTTATTGATCTGTGACAGCAATGAAAACTTTACAAACCAGGATTCTCACATAAAAATGATGATTTCAGCAATGTCAGCCCTTTGAAAAGGGAAACACTGGCAACTTCTTTGCAGAAAATCTCTTTACAATACAAGAAGAAATATGGCATTACTTCATCCTATTTTAAAATGCCCAAAGACTAGATCATATAGATTAATCTAATGAACAAAAGTAATTACAGTTGAATTGAATAAAGTATTTCTCTGCATGTGAGATTGGCGGGATGATTACTAAGGTCAATTTTGTTCCCTCCACTTGCATATTGTTCTATTACATTTCATGGAAACAATTTTCCTTGTCTTTGTATCTCATTTTTCTGCCTCTCTCTGTTTTCATAAAAGGGTGATTAATTTTATTTTTTTAGGCATAAAACAAAAATAAGAGCAAATCCATCTTTACACAAAGGCTTGAAGCGTGTTCAAGTTTTAGGAGCATATAGATATATTAAAATTACAATGGCATGTGATTCCTCTTTCTGCAATTGCAGCTTTCTAGTTTACCCCTGGCCATGAGTAGTTAGAAATCCTCCAAGTTTGGTGAATGCCTAAAAGGAAATTCTATCTCTGAAACCCCCACCTTTCTGTGTACAGTCGTACCTTGGTTCTCGAACATAACCCATTCCAGAAGTCTGTTTGACTTCCGAAATGTTCAAAAACCAAGGCGCAGCTTCTGATTTGCTCAAGCACTCTGGAAAAAATAGCTGACAACTGCATTGGACATTCCACTTCTGAAAAACATACAAAAACCGGAACACTTACTCCTGGGTTTTTGGCATTCGGGAGCCAAAACGTACAAGTACCAAGGCATTCGAGAACCAAGGTACGACTGTAAATGGAGCCATGCTCATGCCTACAGGTTGGTTACATGACAGATGCTCAACAATTTCCAAGCAAACTAATTTGTGGTGCAGGTTCATGCAACCGGTATATGAGGTCTGCATCATATGAGGACCATTGACCTCATTTGCATGTAAGACAAACAGTGGCTTAACATGGGCATATGAATGTGCTGGCTCCTGACAAGGAAACCCCAACTACTTTTTACTGTGTTTGCTTTCTTAGATAGCTTTCTTAGATAGATATTGCAGGCCACTTCCATGGAAAGAAAGTCCCTCACGGCTGCCCCTCTTCTGGCCACGGGAGTGGAGCTGGCTAGAGCTGGAGCTGTTTCAGCACCACCACCCCTGCAGTCAGGGGGGCCTGGCTTAATCAACTACAGTATAGCACAGTGGTACCTTGACTTACGAACGACTCAACAAGCGAATTTTTCGACTTACAAATGGGGCTAATGGTCACGCGCTTACGAATGTCTTGACATCCCCCCAAAAAACTGTGGCGGTTTTAGATGGGGATTTTTCGACTGACGAATTTTTAGATAGGGTTGCTTCGACTTATGAATTTTTCCGTTTCCAATGCAATCCTATGGGAAATCGCGTTCCCAATGGCGTTTTTCAACTTACTAATTTTTTGACTTATGAAGGTGCCTTCGGAACGGATTCAATTTGTAAGTCGAGGCACCACTGTATAGTGTAAATGTAACATTTAGGCACTGGGAAACCAAAAATATCATGTGAATCACTTTATTGTGATATTTGCTTTTATTGTGGTGGTCTGGAGTTGAATTCACAATATCTTTGAGGTATGCCTGGTACCACACTACTGGATGCATTGCAGGACAAACATTTAAGGACCTACCATATTTCCTATGCATGTTCAAATCTAAGATGTTTCATCTGAGAATGCCACTGATACAGTTACAAGACATTGCAGGAACACTTTTAGCTATACAGAAGTCAAGATCTATATATAAAAATATCACTATTGCTACCTACAGTGTAGAAAAGCAGTTTAAAAATGCAATTTTTGACTGCTAGGTCAATGAAGAATATTTTGGACCCCTAATACATTGCATACCTTGACCTGTTTTCTGCTGAAGTCACAAATGATGTTGAGCTTTGGGAAGGAAAAATCCCAGCAGAATAGCTGCTCAAACAGGCGGCTGAGCATGATTAACATCCTTTTTATCTTATTTTTGTTTTATGGAAAGAAAATATCACAGCCTGTCTGTGTAGAGATAGGAAATTCTTTGCATTTAGCTAATTAAGGCAGTCCCCATAGGCAAGTATCTAATGATTAACTCAAAATAATTGTTCATTAATCAAATAGTGCCTGCTGTAAGCACACTGGTATTCGTAGTCCTTAAACCACTTGGGAACAGCCCGAGGACCAAAATAAATAAATAAATAAATGTAAATCAGAGAGATGCTAGAAGCCAGCACACAACTCTCCTGTAATGTTATTATTTCATTATGAGGAGTGTTCCATAGTTGAATTCTTGATGTTCCACAGCTGAGTAAAATCTCCAGACGTATCGCACAGAGAGAAGTGGAAAGCAACCTGTTGCAAAAATACTTTCAAAGTCAAGTGAAATAATAAGGTGAGCAAGACCAAGAAACCCTAGAATTACACACATATGCAGGCAATATATCAAAGGAATAAAACAAAGATATTTCAAGCTGCATTGTGATGACCCAGCAGTACTAACGTTCCATTAGACGAAACCGGAAAATGGAACAAGCTGTACACTTGAATGTTCCCATGACACCAAAGTTCAGCATTACGGTGGTAGCTTCAGAAACAAATAACGGGAAATATAACAAGCTTTTTGCTATGGCTTCATTGAGAATAGGAAAAGAGGAACCCAATCAGGAGTCCACATATACTGTTAATGGATGGCAGGCTAGTTAACGTGTTCTTGTCTGGAACAAGCAGAGCAAGAGAAATGTTGGGGAACAGGAAAAATTACATTTTTTTCTCATGGGCAGTACATGTGCCAGACATCCGGGGAGCAAGTATAAGTTATCACTAATGAACACCAGGAATTGTGGAGTCACTGTATGAAAATGAAATTAGGAATGAGTCCTCAATTGCAGGCACTCCAAGTTTGGTTGATGTCAGCGGGAGATACTTACACATTAGGGTGGGTCATAAAAAACTTTTTTTGGAAAATGTTTACTCCCTTGATCTTATATCAGGCGTATGGTATAAACATAGTCAAATTTCAAATTTGGGACAAATCGGTTAATATTTAGACCCTGCTCCTACAGATTGAAATTTTGCCTCACTACGAGTGATGAAAACATAGGGATTTGACTCATTTATTCTCAGTATGTTAAATTGTGATCTAATAAACATAAATTTTAGGTTTTATGTAGAGCAATAATAGTTGCATACTATTATTTTCTGCAATATTTATTTATTTAAGATAAAACATGTTGATAATTTACATGAAAAACCAATGGTTTTGAACAAATTATATGGAACAATTAAGCAAACGGCGTACTGAACAAGTAAACATAAACAATAAACAATAAAACACCACTCATATTATATGTTGCATCAAAACATCACATTATACTTAATTACTTAGGTATAAATTGTACTAAATGCTTACATTTTGTGTAATTAATAAAATTATGCCTTATGCAATATTATACATTGTACATGTTCACCATATTATCATGCTAAAAATATGCTTTTATGCCTTACACTAAATGTCTATTTTGGTGCAAAGTCCTTATTTGTCTCGTTTTGGGAATTTAGAGCGATTGTTCATTGCTGTTTTGATGGTAGCATCACGTCTTTTCTCTCCAATAACTATCCTAGATGCTCTAGTAACCTCCTTCACTGCACGTTCAACCATTTGTGAATGGCACGTGAATTTTGGAATTGTTAATGGAGTGGTCACAATATTTAACAGTTCATTGTTTGCCATGTTCCTGATTATTGGTGGCTCATATGTGTCAGTATCCGACCATTTTATCATTTGTTCCATACAGCCGGCAGATACGACAGGCACCTGCTATGGCTGCATGGGCCAATTCTGAGCAGCTGTAAGTCACTGCTGAATTCTCCAGAGATGAGTGCAGATGTAACTTGCCACAAATACTTTTTGTCAGTAGATAGATTTTTCCAAACTACTTATGGCATTTCTGGGATTGAATCTGATTGTGCAAAGCATTTATATTCAACAACTGGCAAATCGGTGACACTGGGCAGTAATTTCCCAATATGCCCTGAAAAGGTGTTAGCCCCAGATGTGGGTCCATCTAGTTCAATGATGAGATGTTGTAGAGGCAGTTCATTAGCAGGAAGGAGGCAAATATTCCATTGCAATGGCCGGCCAATGTCTATTTCAATAAGATGGTTAATTCCTCCCGGGGCACCTATGTTTGTGTTTGTTCCATCACAAGCAACTGCTGCAAGTTGACTCACAGTAGGTCTTTCACCTTGCTATCAACCGGTGTAACATGACCACAAGTGTAATTTTCATCAGGCAATGAAACAATTGAAATATGCTCCTCTGTTAAATTTTATTAATTACACAAAATGTAATCATTTAGTACAATTTATACCTAAGTAATAGGGACCCAGTATAGGGACCCAGGTGGCGCTGTGGGCTAAACCACTGAGCCTAGGGCTTGCTGATCAGAAGGTTGGCGGTTCGAATCCCTGTGACGGGGTGAGCGCCCGTTGCTTGGTCCCAGCTCCTGCCAACCTAGCAGTTCGAAAGCACATCAAAATGCAAGTAGATGAATAGGAACCGCTATAGCGGGAAGGTAAACGGCGTTTCCATGTGCTGCTCTGGTTTGCCAGAAGCGGCTTTGTCATGCTGGCCACATGACCTGGAAGCTGTACGCCGGCTCCCTCGGCCAGTAATGTGAGATGAGCGTGCAACCCCAGAGACGGTCACGACTGGACCTAATGGTCAGGGGTCCCTTTACCTTTACCTAATTAAGTATAATATGATGTTTTGACGCAACACATAATATGAATGGTGTTTTATTGTTTATTGTTTATGCTTACTTGTTTAGTACACCGTTTGCTTAATTGTTCCATATAATTTGTTCAAAACCATTGGTTTTTCATGTAAATTATCAACACGTTTTATCTTAAATAAATAAATATTGCAGAAAATAATAGTATGCAACTATTATTGCTCTACATAAAACCTAAAATTTATGTTTATTAGATCACAGTTTAACATACTGAGAATAAATGAGTCAAATCCCTATGTTTTCATCACTCGTAGTGAGGCAAAATTTCAATCTGTAGGAGCAGGGTCTAAATATTAACCGATTTGTCCCAAATTTGAAATTTGACTATGTTTATACCATACGCCTGATATAAGATCAAGGGAGGAAACATTTTCCAAAAAAAGTTTTTTATGACCCATCCTATTACACATAGCTACTTACCTCCAAGTAATCCCTGTTGACTCAATGGGAGTTACTTCTCAGGATTATCCTATAGTTTTCCAGTTGAAACCAGTGGGTCTTGGGTGAGCCCAGCATTTCCCCTTCTTTAAAAGATACTTGTTTTAACCACATGATCTGGCCACACTTTGCTGTAATGGTGGCTTGCATTATCCTGAAATGCCAACCATGAAAATAACTCTTCACACAACCTATCGCTACTGTCACGGACGTAACTAAGATGCCCCACTTTGGGGGGTAGCGGGAGAGGAAAGCTTCATTTGGAGAGCAGTAAAAAATGGTAATCCATTAATCAAAGGCTGATTCTTGTTCACAAAAAAAGCCAAAGTGGTACTGTCAATGAACGAGGAGTTCCATTAGGAAGGACTGGCTTGCCAATCATTAATTAATCAGTGTCATGGTTCTCTTTTTGACATGATTAATGAAAGCAAGTAGTTATTATTATTATCACCAAGACAGGCCTCTTTTATTGTAGCATGAAGTCCTAAGAGGGTCCCCCACTCCAGTACTATTCTAAAATTAACTTCTAATGCCTTCCTGCCCTTCTGCCTAGTGTCATTAAAATGCAAATTTTGAGATAAATGGGCTGCTTTGCATCCTTTTAGTAGCCTTGTGTAAAAAAACCCCACCATTAGCAAAGGAATTCATTTTTAAAATAATGGTGTTTTTCATAATATTTTTGCATTTCAATAGCATTCCACATGCAAGGATCTGAAGTGAAATCCTCTTTGCAAAAGGGATAATGCAAAGAAGTTTTTGAATACCTGAAACAAACATCTCCCACAATGTGTCCCTCAATAATTGAACTCCTTCATCCATAATAGAGAAGATTTAGAAATACTAAATATAAAATCATTCCACTGAATAATTTTATGCAACTCTTTCTGGATAAAAGTAGCTGTTTCAAAATTCACAACAGAATATATTTTTCCATCTGAAAGGCCAAAGGAAAAGGAAAACATGGTTGGCTGAACAATATAAAGTTCAACTCAGGTACTTGATATTTCCTGTTTGCGGTATAGCGTTTAACATTAATACCTAACAATAGCTATGCATATAACAGTTCAGTTCAGCTGTTCAATGGATTCAGACCACTGGCCTATACAGCTCATATACTATGTGGCAGAGGCTCTCCGGGGTTTCACACTGCATTAAAAAATATTGCAAACAAATTATTGCAAATTACAGTCATACCTTGGACGTCGAACGGAATCCATTCTGTAAGTCCGTTCGACTTCCTAAACATTTGAAAACCAAATCGAGACTTCTAATTGGCTACAGGAAGCTCCTGCAGCCAATCAGAAGTTGAGGAAGCCCCGTCAGACATTCAGGTTCCAAAAGAGCATTCGCAAACTGGAACAATCACTTCCGGGTTTGTGGCGTTCGGGAGCCAAAATGTCTGAGTTCCAGGGTGTTCGGGATCCAAGATACAACTGTACTGTACTGAGATAACAACCAGACTAGAAACAGCACATGAAAAGTTGTAATGACCTGCTCAATGCAGTGTGTGTGCGTGTGTGTGTGTGTGCGCGCACACACACACACCACCGCTGTGTACAACATCCTTGCTTAGAGATTTGCAGTGTTTCCTGATTTACTACCCGGCCAGGTTCAAGGTGTTACTATTAGTATATAATAGTTTAAATGTTTGAAAAGGTTTGTCTGTTTTGGATTGAGCTGAATATTGCAACCTTTGGTATGCTTAGCTTCTTATGACAGTCTGATTGTTCTCTCTCTCTCTCTCTCTCTCTCTCTCTCTCTCTCTCTCTCTCTCAAAAACAAACAAACCTTACCTTATTTTAAAATGTAACCTTATTTTTTTACTGGACGAAACTGCTGGAATTTGCTCATGCTGAAAAAGTTTAAAACTCTGCAAAGATTTGGAAACTTTAAAAAAGAAAAGAAAAAGAACAAGCATTTAGAAACCTCTGCAAAGATTTGCAGACACAACATATGGTTTGAAGTGCTACAGCACTTTGGAAGAAACCTGCCTGTGTTTCTGTGAAGATATAAAAATATCACCCACTGGATCATCACTTTGTCATGGTGAGTGGGCTTGCAAATTCCTGTGATCCATAGGGAGTGAAGCCATAGGGAGTCTCGTACTTGCAGCAGGGTCATCCAAGGTGTTAAGGTCAAAGGGAAGGAGCTAGACAAATAATGAACCAATAAGTCCTCAACGGCAAAACAGGCAAAGCCTTACTGCGAAGACTGCATGCACACTAAAGCTCATACCAATGACAAACTTAGTTGGTCTCTAAGGTACTACTGGAAGGAATTTTTTTTTATTTTGATCTCCACACATAAAACAAATTTGTGTGCAGGCGTCTTATGTCATGGAAGACAATCTTACTCAGCTATGAGTGGTTACAGGTAGGTAGCCGTGTTGGTCTGACGTATTAAAAATAATAATAAAAAAATCCTTCCAGCAGCACCTTAAAGACCAACTAAGTTTGTCATTGGTATGAGCTTTCATGAACTTAGTTGGTCTCTAAGGTGCTGCTGGAAGGATTTTTTTTTTTAATTTTGTTTCAGCTATGAGTGATCGCCAAAGAAGAAGAAGAAGAAGAAGAAGAAGAAGAAGAAGAAGAAGAAGAAGAAGAAGAAGAAGAAACGTTTCTCTCTCTCTCTCTCTCTCTCTCTCTCACACACACACACACACACACACACACTGTTCTAATCCACCAGCCCAAAGGTGGGCTCTTGGGAGTCATTTGATGCAAGGATACCAAAGGAGGATGTCAAAAACACTAGAGCAATCAATTCTAGTGCTCTATTAAAATAAGGACATGCACAGCCCTCGGAGCCCTCAACACCTTTACAGTTGTGAGGTGAACACTGCAACAGTGAGAGGTCAGCATGACTTGTTTGCACCCAAGCAAACATTTATACATTTTTTATACACAAAGCAGTTTGTCAATACCCTCCCATCAATTCACTTGACCGTTGAGGCCATAGGTGGCAACTATCCAAGGCTTACAGATAGCTCCCTTCTGTGGGCCAAGAGCCCAGCATCCCAGGGCCCATAGCATCAAAGCAAGCCAATTCACATATATCAAAGCAAGCGACTATAAACATAGATGAGCTCATTCTTTCAAAAACTACCAATTAGTTTTGGGTTTGTCTTGACTACTAAGATGGCATCTGCAGGCCTTCCAGAACATTTCACCTTTGGTTCAACACACAAAAACACACAGAAATTTCAATTTAGAGAAATGAAAAGGAAATGTGTAGGTGTGATATCTCCATCTAAACTTATGCAAACAGAACAGACGAGGGATGAAAACCCCTTTTTCACCTAATCATAAATGTGTCGGTGCGGGCTATGCATATACAATGGTGAGGAAATGTCTATAAATACTAAAGTAACCTCACCCCCAGTCTAAGATGTGAGCCTTTTCTCAAATAAACAAACAAAAAGTTAAATGAAAAATGCTTGGCAACTGGCACCTGCAAGTTCAGAAATGTTCCCACTACTAAATGGGTCCATAGCTAAAGGTCCAACCCTGACTTAAGGATCTGTGTTTACTCTGAAAACTACATAGGATCTTGGCTTAAGGTACAAGTAAGGAAGCTCAAACCAAGGGCTTGAACATGGCCTCAAGGCCTCTCTATCTGGCCCTTGAGACTTGCAAGGTGCATAAGTATCTTATTGGTGCATAAGTATCTTATGCACCAAGACTCAGGACTCAGCTAGACTGGTAAAGAAAAAGCGATTTATGTGTGTCGTATGTGCGATTTAACGTTGTGCCACCAGATGGCGATGCAGAGTCCCGTTTTTCTCTACCTGTTTTCCCTGTTTAAATTTACAATGCTTTAAACTGAAGCGCTTCTTTGATGTGTCTAGATCCAGCCCCACAAGCATATATTTCCTGTGCACACGCAAGTAAGTGCTATTGTCTTCACAACAAAAGTAACCACCATTGCAAACGGATGCATTTGGGCAGCTCATGTAGCAAATAAGCATATATCCTTAGAACCACATATTCATTAAAAAATAGCACATCCACTATGGTGCACCCAGAAACATAAGAGATGCATACAGCTATGGGCCGGGAAATATCACACATCTTTAAAAAAAAAGCCACAGATTTTTGAAAGGTCAAACTAATGCCTTGTGGTGCCTTTAGAAAGCTCACTATAAAGCAAAGGGGAATGGCCAGATGTTGTTGAATCATAATTCCCATCAGGCACCACAAATTGTTAATTGGGCAATATTCAACTAAGTTTTACTCAGAAAAGACCCATTGAAATTAATGTACCTAACTTTGTCATGTTCTTTGATTTCAATGGCTTCACCCTGCATAAAACTTAGCTGAATACCACCCAAAGTCCAGCAACGTTTGGAAGGCCGCAGGTTCCCCACCCCTGCCATACAACCAAACGTTTTCCCCAGCCTTCACGGCACTGGCTTAAGCACGGCTTTGGGAAGAAGCTCTGGAAAGGTCCTAGAGCCCTGCTACATACTTCCCAAAGCCTAGTAAGCACTTGTCCAGCTTTGGGAAGGAGACAGGAGGACTCAAAGCCCCCGTCAGAGCTCTCATGCCTCCTTCCTGAAGCCCAGAACCACTCGTGCTGCTCTCGGACTCACAGGGTGCTAATAGCAACTTGCAAACCACAGAAACATTCCCAGACTACAAAAGGAGTGAGGTGTTTGACAGACATTAGTATGTAGCAGCAGCCACAAGTGCCCGATCAATGCTGTGAAAAGGAAAGCCACGGCCACAGTTTCTTCAAACTCAATCGCGAGGAAATAAGAAAACAGAGAGAGGGAACAGGCCATGTGATCCTTTTCCTTCCCCCACAGGCACATAGTTCATAAATATACATAAAGGGAAAGAAAGAGGGGACCCTTTGGTGCTGGGAGAATTCAAACCTTCATTTTCAGAGAATGTCTTTGTGGCTGCTGTTGGTTTTTAAAATAAACTTTCTCTCTTTTTTTGTTACAGGCATTTTCTTGCTGTTTCATACCCTCCCTATGAAAAGTGAAACATTTGCAAATCTCTCCCACAGTCGCGGGGAATAAAAATCAATGTGGCCAAGTCCAGCCTGAATACTTGCCCTTGTGTTTTTGCAATTAATTTATGGCATCGACAGAACCCAGCATCCACACCCAGCATATATAAATCACAAGTGTGTTTAGTTCATTTTAAAAATAAAAATAAAAATGGAACTAATCTAGCTACTCTCATAGGTTTCCACCAACTCCTTCCTCAGAGAGCACAAAATTATTTCTGCCGTGTAAGTAGCAACAGCTGTTGTTGTAAAATGAAGCTTTCAGGGAATCTGGGGTGTGCTCTGTGCTTTCGAGCTTTCATAAAGATTTGGAGCTATTCTTTTCCCCCAAGGGTCTCTTCCAGCTGCACTACTGAGCACAGCAGTCAGTATGAGGCAGTTCAGAGAGGGTCTTTCGAAGCTACAGAACTACGGAAGAGGGCACACCATGGGAGGCCCCATCTCACAAACACTTCTGTACTTTAAAACAAGATAGAATTGGTTGAGTCTGGAGGAGTTCGCTGCTCTCCTGCTTGGAGAGCCTGAAAACCTGCTTTGAATTTTTTTTCCTGTGTGGCACAGGCTAGTCAGCTGGAAGGACACCACACAAGAAAACAATAGTCCAGGGTCAGGTCTGATGTATTTATGCCACTGGGCCAATGTCTTAGGAAAAGTTTCTAGCCACATTAGATTCTACAGCTTCTGATGACCAAATGCTGCATGAATGTGTACACTTCACTTATTTTCTTTTTTAAAAAAATCCATTGTATCTAATTTCCCCAAAGAAACTTAGTACAAATTACTAGCAAAATAATGTATAAGCAAGCAAAACAACCAGCCAATCCCAATCCCCAAGCCAAAGCTATTTGCACAATCAAAATACAAAGGTAAAAGCAAAGTGCATTTAAGGCTGCAACCCTAACCCTATGATTCCTGTGAGGGCATCTGAGGGGGTCAGATTATTAATTTAATCTCACTCTCTGAGAGTGGAAAGAGGGACTGAGATTTAGTGTTGAGGAGGAAGATTTTACCTCCAAGAGGTGGGATATAGATTATCATCACCATCACCATCATCACCATCACCATCACCATCATCACTATCACCCTCACCATCACCATCATCATCTTTTGCTACCCTGTAGCACTTGTGAAATGCTGTGGCATCAAAGAGGGTGAAAAGGAAGCAGCCTTGGGGGGAGGGTGTTGGTGTTAAGGACATGCTGGGAAAAACTGTTGATCTGGGAGTAGGGAACGAACTTCATCAACCCTGGAGCATGCAAGTTTGGCTAGAAACAGGTGAGTCTATCTATTTGGATTTTCCCTCTCACCCACCCCTTTTTATCACTCTTTAAGAATTCCAAACAGTCATCTGATAAACACAAGCCTATATGTCCCTCCCAGTACGATATGAGAGGTGTTGTTTCAGTGCATTTCCTGCATTGGTGGGCAGAAGCGGAGGTTGACGAAATCTGAAGTTCCTTCCAACTCTTTGATTCTATGTTTGTAGCTATGATGATGTGACAACAGTATGGGAGAATTTACCCAACACACCATTCTAAGTAGGACTCGCTTCATGGAGAGGCTCAGAGCAAATTCTATTCATTAACGGAACGTTGAGTTGAATAGATCAGTCGAATAGATCAGACTTTGCTGGGGAGACTCAGCCAGATGGGCGGGGTATAAATAATACATTATTATAAATTATTATTACTTAGATGGATGAACTGTTTCAAGTATAATGGCTGAACACAGGGGTGCACATCTGATGTCCTTACTGGACAGCAGCAGAAGGTAGCAATGGAGGCATTAGGGCTTCTGTGGTGACGTGCCAGTGTGACCTTCCGGATAACAGCTGAGATCAGGGTAGGGCATGAATAGGTCACGGCAGCCTTTTTAACCAGCCCTCTTATTATTGTTCGAAACAAAACCTCTTCCTATTGCTGTGTGATTGTTCCCTCCCTTTAGAGCTGCCTCAAGTCTCGTTAGCCTTCAGAGTTCAGATGAGCTGATTTCTAGAGCATCTGTTTTGCCACAAAACTGATTTATTTATTTATTATTATTATTATTGCCATTAGTTTTTGCCCTGGGGAAATTTATGTCTGGCTCTGGCATCTCACCCTGCCCTCTTTTGTGAGGGCTGCAATAGAATTCATCCAATTTCATAGAACTGTCTACTTCTTTTGTCAATAAATTGCTGCTGCCATCACTTAAGAGGCCTTTCCATCTTCCTCACTGACCTTTTGTTGCTTACAAACTTCTTATTATTTACAGTAACCTTTTTGGCGACCTTCCTTTCATCCACCTTTGCTTTATTTGTAGTTGTTGTTTAGGCACTCATTTCAGTGCACCTTTCTTCTGTCAGCTTCCCAGACTACCTCACTCACAAATGCTACAAGCCACAATGGTGAAATAGCAAGGCAGCAAAATTTGCAGATGATGCCAAATTATTTAGTAAACAACAAAGTCAAAACAAGCTCAACACATTGCTATGCAAATACAGTTATACACCGTACATATGAACCGTATATGTTGCACATTCTGGGCTAGACCTTCACAATAGGAAATTGTCCATCTCCGAAGAGAGTCTGGCCAAAGCTGAAGGGCCTGTACCCACTCGGCCATGATGGACTGCAAACGATCTGCAATATACTGGGGCAAGGCCCGCAGGGGGTGGATTGAAGCGTCTGAGAAAGGCCGCGGATAGGCCGTTTCACAGGAGGAGCTGGGCTAGCAATGCACTTTCCAGGCATAATGCCCAAAGTAAATTCCCAACTTGCAATGAATCAATTTACTGGGCAGATGGGCTTCCCGCCAAAATAAAATGGCCGCCGAGACTTAAGGTGGTGACCCTGCCCAAACTAGCCCTGAAAGGGAAAGCTAGGCCCCAAGATGGCATTCCTGCCAAAACAAGATGGCCACCGGAAATTGAGATGGCGTCCTGCTCAATCACCCAGGAGAAAAGATGGGCCCACAATGATGGTATTTGCACCAAAATTATAATGTCCGCTGATAACTAGGACAGCGTTCCCGGACAAAGGCACCCCAGGAGAAGGACGGGCTCAGTAGGGCAGCATTCGCGCCAAAATAAAATGGCCGCCGTCCAGTATAGTGATGCTCGCACTCAATCCTTACCTTCCAAGTTCCGGACTGCAGAATCCAGGACCAGCAGCCATTTGACACCGGAAGTTGTGTCGATGTAACTTCCGGTGTCACTTTGCCCTTCTATGGGCACCCAAAATGGCCGCTGGCGGCTTCGAAAATCACTTGTGTGCATGTCAGGAAGTGCTCCGACGCAACTTCCGGTGTCGCTCCGCCATCTATGGGCACCAAAATGGCCGCCGCCAACAAATGGCTGCCGTCTATGCACTTCCGGACATGCGTACATGCGGCTTTTGAAGCTGGCGGTGGCCATTTTTGGTGCCCATAGAAGGGCAAACCCGAAAAGAAAAAAAATGGCCGCCGGCAGGAGAAAATAACGGAGAAAAACGGGAGACGAAGTGATACGGGGGACCACCAGGAAAAGGTAAGTAAAAAAGGGGTTTTCCCGGGGAAAACGGGAGACTTGGCAGCTATGACTCAATCTAAAGGCCAAGAGAAAGGCAGAGCCCCGGGAATGACGCTCCCACCCAAATGGTAAGCAATGCCACAGCGATTAAGGGTGATATGCCAAGCCAAATATGCAATATAGAAAGTGCAACGTTCTCCCGGCCTGCTGAAGCAATGTTCCAGATGCTTAAAGCAATAATTTAGCAAGGTCTACTGCCGGCATCCCCAAACTGCGGCCCTCCAGATGTTTTGGCCTACAACTCCCATGATCCCTAGCTAACAGGTCAGGGAAGATGGGAATTGTAGTCCAAAACATCTGGGCTGAAGTTTGGGGGTGCCTGGTCTACTGGATCTACTGGAACGTGACTGAACAGGGCTGCCCACACGCTCCACTTGAAGCAAAGGGAAACTAGCTCCCAAAGCTGGGGGGTGACAGCAGTAGAAGAGAGGGAACCCCCCCCCCCAGTACGCTGAGGCAAAGTCCTCTTTTAAAAGGAAAGGGGATAGGGAAAAGAAAGGGGGAAGGGGGGGAATGAAGGTTTGGCTAAAACAAATAAATAGGATGGAATAGAGAAAATTAAAGGCAATAAATTAAGAACGATTCACCGTTCGACACTCTCCAGAAGGATCGCAGATTCCTTCCAGGCTGGCAGCGGAGACACACAGGTCTGTTCCGATGTACTGTGCCTAAGAAGAGAGTCTTGAAGGTTACGTGCAGCGGTTAAATAGTGTTCCCTCTGACTCTTTTGATTGGCATGCCCTCATCCCAATTGCACCCTGTCAGAGGGAACACCAATAGGGTGTTGCGGCCGCTCCAATTGTCCCGCCCCAACACCTAGACCTGGTTGCCGAGCCCCACCGCAACGCGTGCCCTCTCTTGATGGGAGGACCCAATTTCCTGAATAAAGATGGCTTTTTAAGTTACTCTGACTCCTGTTCCTTCTTGGCCTTTGGGCAAGAAGACAGCAACATCATCTCACTCAGTTTGTAGTACAATTCTGCGAACTCACATATACAGAGAAAGAGACAATGACAATATATAAATGACAATATATAAATCTATGGAGTGATCACCTGTTTAAATACTGTATACAGTTATGGTGTACAATCTGGTGTCCACGATCTTGGAAAGTGCAATTAGAATAATAAAGGGGTTGGAGAGTTTTCTCCATGAGGAATAGCTTAGGCTGGGAGTTTTTAATTTAGAAAAAGAGATCTGTGACAGAATTGTATATTTTTCACTCTGTCCAGAATACTGGAACTCCGTTTCTTATTACTTCCTTAGCCAGTTTTTAATGAATCACAGCTGGCCCTAGTGGGCAACAAACAAACAAACAAACAATTGAGCAGTTTTGAAACTTCTGTGAGATGATATGAAAAGTATTCATTTGTGTGGTTTTTGATCTCTGATGGCTCATTCACACATGAAAGCCACTGCTTAGTACTAAAGACACCAAGTCAGCATGAATATGACTTGGGGAAAGTCTGTAGCTCAGTCCTAGAGATCACATATTTGGCATGCAGAAGGGCCGTCTGGTACCTCTCTGATATATTGAAGACAGATAGAGCTAGGAAAGGTGCTTGCCTGAAATACTGGAATGCCATTGCCAGCCAGTTTAGACAGTTCTGAACTTGATGGACTAATGGTCTCACTGGGCATTGGGCATTTCCTATAAGGTAATTCTGTACTCTGTGAACATGTTAGGGTTCCACTCCATGCTGCTATTGGTCAAAATGTGGCATCAAAATATTAGGGTATTTCTTGCATTTTTTTCAAGTGCTGAACTGTCTAATTAGGTTAGTTCGGCTCCTAACCTTAGTGCATGTTGCTTCTCCATTCATTTAAACCAATAGAGACCTAGTTACAGGTAGGTAGCTGTGTTGGTCTGTCTGACGTAGTCAAAACAAACAAACAAAATTCCGTCCAGTAGCACCTTGGAGACCAACTAAGTTTGTCATAGGTACGAGCTTTCATGTGATCTATTTCTTGAAACAATATGTGTATGTACACATCCTTATCCTTATTTTAGAAATACATTTTGTTTTGCTTTTTGAGGGTGATGGTGGATTAATTGTACATAATCAACATCATCATTTTTTTTACCTGCCCTTCAACCTAAAGTCCCAGGGCAGGTTATATCATTAAAAATAATATTAGAAATAGTTTAAAACAACTTGAGTTGCAACCGATAACAACTAAAGGTATTGACCAATGTGCTAGTACTCATCTAGTACTCCCCATTTCAAGTTGTAACCAATTTAAATCAATTTCCAAATAACTGGTTGCTTTCACTGAACTCCCTAAGAGTATTTATCTCCAAAAAGTCATTCTGCAGTGGATGTGTGTACTGACAATCCCATCCTTGCATCCCTTGTGTTTCTTTAGGATGTTTACCAGTATATATAGACAAAATCACATCTCCTAAGGTGTTACTGAGAGGTTTCATGCAATATGTACATATAATCATGCAATTCTATTTTCATTATAGCTTCTAACTGCATCAATCTCTTTTCAACTCCCTGTGCATTCTTCCATACAATTCCAATAGAAACCTACTTTATGAGCACATTTCTTCTGTGAACTTCACTGACCCACTTTGCTTCTCTTACACACTCACCGATGTGTACATCTACAAGCTGTTCCTCTGCTAAATGTGTTGTGTGGCTTTTTTTATCAGGAGCAGTATTTTGCACAATCAAATTGCCACCATCACTAGTCATTGGTCGTGGCTAACCTGTTTCTCTGAAAATAAGACATACCCATAAAATAAGCCGTAGCAGGATTTCTAAGCATTTGCGCAATATAAGACATAGTGATAGGCGCAGTTCTGGAGGGCGCCAAGGAAGAGGCTAGGCTGGACATGTAATAAAAAAATAAGACATCCCCTGAAAATAAGCCACCGTGTTGTTGTTTTGGGGAAAAATAAAGATAAGACGGTGTCTTATTTTTGGAGAAACACGGTATCTGTCTCTGAATATATCCATGTGATACAGAAGGCCAGCAACACAATCCCAATTCACAATGAAGTAAATAGAAACATTTTCATAAGATCAGAATGATGTCTTTGTGAACACATTGCCTCCCATACAGGGAAAGAAATGAAACAAAAACTCAAAAGAAAAGATTGCCGAACAGAGTACAAAAGTAATAATCTTACAAACTACTCCAGTTCTCTCCTTTAATCCAGCTGGCATCATCAAGATAATAATGTGTGCTATTAAGTTTTTTTAAAAGGTCCACTTTAAGGGAGGGAAATTGGAATCAGAAATTTGTATGTAATTACTTGTTCTTATTTAGAAGCATTCCGTCCTGCTTTCTTCTTGCCACAAAGTAAAAAGGCACAGCCGCAGAACCACTGGCAACCGAATTTAGTTATACATCCCAGAGTGAAAGCACCTGCTCTTACCATTCAGGAAAACAAAACCGTGTACAAAAGTAGGAAAGCTTTTAGGTCAGACTCAAAAGCTCACCAGGTAACATTGCTGACTCCTAATACGTTCCACTTTGGCTTTTCACTTTGGAACAATGGTACAGGTTCTCTTGCTAGATAGGCTTATGCAATACAGAAACAACTCTTTTGTAAATAAGGATATAAAAGGGGGGGAGGGTGGTCCAAGGTACCATCAACCTGCAGTGAGACATTGGCTTGGATGCTAAGGCTATACCTTTAAAGCAAATTAGAAGCACCTGCTTTCTCTCCAAGAATTCTGGGCTCTGTACCTTACCCCTCAGAGAGTTACAATTCCCAGCAGCACTTTGCAAAGTGCTTTCCTGCACCTTCCAGTGCCCTTAAAAAGCTAATCCAGACCCTTGGGAATGGCATGAGATATGGTGTTGGTTACTACATATGGAGGGAGGGGAGCAGAAAACACATGCACCCACACACCATTTTGTACAAACAAATCTTTCAACTCATGCTAGACCCCTTTGCAGCAAGCAAAAATAATATTTCTTTATAAAGTCCTATTCAGCAATAATTTCAGAAATAATTTTGTTTAAATTGGTATCTTGGATTACAGTCTTGCAGGCACATCCAAGGGGTTTTTATTTTATTTTCAATGTTTTGGCATGCTGGCACTGTGTGTGTTCCTTAGCCAGCTTCCTCAGTTGTGGTTTCTGGAAGGCTACTGGGACATGATTTAGCTTAAATGGTGAGAAGTCAAGGAATAGGGTCTATAAATTTCGTGATGGCTGCTACTTCTCCTGATAAATAAAAGACTTGCTCCTAGGCATGTAAACGCTTTGTGTTATTCATCTGTGCAGGGGTTGGAAAGGAAGGGAAGAGGACAAAGGGTCTGCACAATGTAGTCTTGGAGTCACCAGTGTGATGCATATTAGTGCAATGTACTAATACCTTGTACCCACAAAGTTTCTGAATTCCCTCCACTTCACTGCCATGAGGTGGTAAGGGTGGTTACATCTTTCTGCATTGAAAAAAACACATACAGCTGAAGGAGGAAGTTGGAAGAGTCACAATCTTTCCCACTTCCTTTTTCATCATTATGCACTTTTCAAGGCTCAGATTCTGAATCCCCAATCCTGGAAGTTTGTTTGTGTGTGTGTGCTTGTGTGCTTTCCCTTTCTGTCTCTTGGGGTGGAGTTAACCAGGGGAGGGGAGAGAGAAGGACCAAAGGAAGTTGTGCTTATCATGCTGGCTCAGAAATCCAACTGTGCCCATGTCAGGGAATGGGCAGATGAAGAGGAGTGGTGGACACCACCTCCCCAGGAGCCTTCCAGAGAGGAGCAAGGGGCAGATAGTATAGATCTACAGGACTGGTTTGACACAGGATACACCCCAGAGGAGGAAGAAGAGGCAAGAAGTTGGGAAATAATGGGAAATGAGGAGCCAGGTAGCATTGAGGAGACAGAGTCCGAGCAGCAATTGACTGACACCCTGTCACTGGAGAGTCTCCCAGGACCCGCTCCCTTCCACAAAACCAATCGTTCACTGAGAATAGCAGAGCAGAGGGCTCAAAGGCAGTTGGCCCTTAACAGCAAACATAGGATTGGGGAGGAGTCTAATGAATAGGGAAGTACGGAGAAAGCAGGCGTCGAATAATAATGGAATAATAATGAAAAGGGATTAAAAAGCCTGTATTTCCTCTGTCTCGCTGCTTTCCTGGGCAATCAGCCAGGAGCCGCCGATAGCATCCTGACAGCCCATGGGCTTAAAAATGATGCTGACTCCTGCCCATAGCCTTTATGGAGGCTGGGTTCAGATTCAGTCTCAGAAGAGGAAATGATGTACCTTCATGCTGGAACCTTTTGCATGTGCTCATATCTTGTTTTATTTCCATGCCTTAGCAGTAGATCCCAGTTAGCTAAGCATGGTGGACTCCCTCTTTTCAAAAGTCAATCCATGCCCCCCCCCTACTTTTGAAAATGTTGATACCTCTGTGTTAGTGCTTATTATGTGAATGATGCCTCCATACCCTCCAGCACGTCCCAGCACAAAACCGGTACACACATCTTCACGTGACCCATGTGAAAGCACGGTGTCCCAAAATGCACATTTTTGGGTGTGCAAGCTCACATGTGTCCAGCTGCTATTTCATGCAGTTTTGGGCTCTGCACTCTTGTGTGAGAGCACAGCAACCCAAAACAGGATGTCTCAGATAGTTGATGGGCCTGTGTCACAGACTCCATGGGTGGGTTTCGCAGACCCCCCCTGGGGTATACAGACTACCAGTTGGGAGCCACTGCCTTACAGAACTTAAATGCTATTTTGTCCAGCCATTGTGAGCTGAGATTTAAATCCACTTGATACTTCACGTTGCTTAGATTTTTTTTCTTCAAAAATAATAATAAAGCTCTGCTGTATTTTAACTTAAAAACAAACAAAAACCCTTTGATTAAAAATATCCTGCAACCCACCCTAAGCTTTGGAGATAAAAAGAATCTTGATACATACATTAACGGAAGAGAGCAATCCTTTCTCATGCATACTCAGTGACAGCCAGATAAGTGCAATGTGTTAAAATATGCAGCTCTGAATATTTATGGTGCTTTCACTAAACATTTTGGAAGTTCACACTGACATAAAACAAGAAATTATTACCAAGCGCAGTCAATAGCAGGAAATGTGGGGGGATCTAAAATATGAAATCCATCAACTGCTGTCTGAGTCATGACTACCTTGACATCTGCATCACTGTAAACATCCTGAACAACTGTCTGTTCCTTCTGCTTAGTAAAGCATCTATATTCAGAAACAGGCACTTAAATGTTTGCATTGACTTTTTCTTAAGAAGTTCCCGAAAGGACAAGTATAAGGGGTCTTAAATCATTTCCCAAGCTGCAGAAAGTTATGTGAAATTTCCAACTTCTGTATGTAATTGCATGGGAGGAACTGGCTCCTCTATGGTTAGAAGATTAATTTTCATCCATAAAGTTCAAAACGTTGGCACAAGTTCACCAGCAAAATCAGCTCGCCATCTCAGTGTTTCTCTGAAACTAATACAATGCCAACCCTATAATGCCCTAAACCAGTGGTTTCTAACGTGGAGACTCCTGCCTCCCAGAGATTTCCTAAGGGCTGCTAAAAGGCAAGATGGCAGCAGGGGAATGCTGTAGGTGTAAATGACTATCAGACTTTGAAAAGCTGGTATCAACAGATCAAGTTCATTCATTTTGTTGAGTTAATCAAACTACATAGGTTTAATTGGATTTGGAATAAATGTGCAATTAATTCTTACTGTTTTGAACTTTATTGTATTGTTGTCCTCCACAGTGGGTCATGCAAACCTTCATTTTGAATAATTCTTTTTATAGGGTAGGTGTCACTGGGGATGAGTTTATGGAACTAAAGTGGTGGTGGCTTCAATAGGTTTGGGAACCACTGTCCTAAATGGACATTTAAGAGGCCAATGGAGGCCAATCACATTTAGTCTAATGGCTTTTTAACATTGCTTACACCCATAATGGCTATTTTTCCCGGTAAAGTAAAAGCCTTACTGATTTCCCCTTAAAAGTCAGTATTCAGAAACACAGCAAATTGGGATGTAAAGGTTTCATTTAGCTATGTTAAAACAGGCATTGAAAAAGACACCTTAAGAAACTGCGTGGTGCGGACGGAGCCTCCAAGCCAGTGGCCTAATTGGGCCCACCACACCTCTCCATTTGCCCTACCAGACCATATTGGCAGTGCTTTCGAAGTCCTTGGTGAGCAGCTCATTGCCGGGACTTCGAGTTTATTCCAAGCCAGTCAATCATTGGGGCTTCAAAGCACAGCATTACCTGACATCACGGCAGACAGAATGTTGACAAGGAGTACAGCTCTGCAAGAGAAATGAAATATTAGCTTGGACTGGCCAAGCCTCTCATCTCTTCCCTTTGGAGCTGAGAGACTGAAGCGAAAGCTGAATTCCACACATTGAAATTGTTATTGCGGGTGTGTTGTATTTTCTATCTATATTCTTGTCAGCCTACACCCACGTTCTGCCACTTTCCCCCCTCCAACTCTTTCACCATCTTGAGATCAGCATGGTAGGAAACGTGTTTTGTTAAAAAGAGCTGGCTCAGAGAATCTTCCTTCATATCCACAGCTTAGTTAGAACATAGGAAGAGCCTGTTGGATCAGGCCCTCCCTTTCTGTGATTTCCAGCCTTAGTGCCTATGACTATGGAGGCAGAGCATAGCTGCTGTGGCAAGTAACCACTGATAACTTCATCCTTTTTACCTTTCTTACACAGAGACACCCTTCCAGCTTTTCCCCTATTGGTGGTTTTCTCTTAACCACAGAGTGCTTGCCAGAATGACTGCCTCCCAAACTCAGAACATGCCATTACATTCGAAACTTATTTTCTCCTGGGTTCAGTTCTACGTGGAACCCAAATGCGCAGATAGGTTTGTGATTTGTTTGTTTTAAAAAGCAGAATTGAAGTGAATTTCAGGAAATACTAATAAAGAGTGTCTGGTGTATTTGACTGTTTTATGAGAATTGATAAAAATGCTTTTTTAGGAATTTGGATTGCACAAAAAGGACAATGTAGAGCAGGCATCCCCAAACTTCGGCCCTCCAGATCAATTCTCATCATTCCTGACCACTGGTCCTGTTAGCTAGGGATCATGGGAGTTGTAGGCCAAAACATCTGGAGGGCCACACTTTGGGGATGCCTGGTGTAGAGAATCAGCTGTGCTAACTCGATATAACAGGTAGTGTCCAACTAATGCATCCCATTGGTATAATGATTTTTGCTTGTGCAATGGGACTTGCCCACCCCCCTCTCCATGTGCGTCCCATGCCCTCTCCAAATCTGCTTCAGAGGATTGGGGAACCCCTAAAACAGATTTTTTGGGGGGTGCAGAGGGGAAGAGAGGAGGGAAGTCTCATTGCATAGGGATAAATCCTTGCACTGTCGGACCACATTACTCAGTCCTACTATAGATACAACTGATTGCTTGCATACTAAGTTCTCATGAACAGAACTTCACTCATGGATTCCTCCTGTTGGTGAGGGAGCAGAAGTAATTCTCCCCAATTCTTCCCATCCTTAACCCCCATAATATACTTTGAAGAGTTGTCCGATCCTCTTGGATAGTGGGGAGTAGGACAAAGAATTGCAGAGAGAAAGGAGAATATAAAAAAACTTCTTTCCAATGGTGGGGTTTTTTTTTGGGGGGGAGCCTCTGCCCATCAGTGAATGCAATGACAACTTTTTTAAAAATAAAAATCCAAGCCACTGTCTTCTATCATTGTAAGTGATGCTGATTTTTCATGATGTGGCTGACTTGACTTTATTTTGCACTCATTAAGATGAGCCCCACCCATATTAGTTGGACTGTTTTCTTCCCTTACAACTTTAGCTCCTTTCCAACCCTTCAAAAGCCAACCAAGCAAAATGCATATATAGGACTGCATATGCCATTGACCAGTCTCCACATGCCAATCCAAATATTAGAGCAGAACCAATGTGTATGCAACTGGTAGGTCTGTGGGCTTTCTCCATACAGCTGAGATCTTTGCATCATGCATAGGCACAGAGGGTGTTCTAAGCTCCTGATGAATGGGCGCAAGTGGCTGCCATCCATTTCATTGTCCATGCATTGAACCTAGGGATGAGGGAGGAATCTGCTGAACTCAGATTTCAAAATGGACCCCAAACGGATCACGGCTGTGCTTCAGAACCTGCCATCCTGCAGATCCCTTTAGAAAGTCCAGGGGCTGCCACACTGCATCCATTCTGCCAAAACAGATTTATGTGCTTTAAACACTTAACATGAGTATTCCAGATGCCTACGAACTAGAATGGTTCCCTGGGCTCCTTGCTCTGTGAATTCCTCTGGGAAACAGGATAGGATGCACTTAGTCCTGTCCCAATGCAAAACTGAGAGGGATTGCACATGAATTGGCCTGTCTATCCTTAACTGAGCCTGTGTGACAGGTATAGGAGACAGGATCTAACCGTAGGGCCAAATCCTTATTGCTCCTTTCCCTAGCAGGCTAAATTTGACAGGTAAGAGTCAACCACAATCTGTATCAATCAAACGCCTTCATTCTGTGAAGTCAGAATATTAATCGTCACTCCATAAAAGCACAACTGCTTGTTCCAGTGTCAGGAAGGCTTCTCTGCTGGGCAGCAGCCGGTTTCTAACTTACACAGAAAGAGAGACAGGATTGTGAATGAGTTCCATAGGAAATAAGAGGCTTCCTTTCAAGTACCAGCTTTCAAGAGGTGATATTGCACTCAGACAATTCCCTCAGCCAGCACAACATATATAATACTGACTCCTGTATCTGGCACCACTTCATATAGAAAATTACATCTGTGGGGCTGCTTGGCTTCTGATGTGTCACTGTTGTCACTCCCATGGCACCCCTAGATTAAGCTTAATTGGTTTTTGGGCTTGAGCTACATGCCCCCCGCCCTCCAGGGGTGCCACTAATTTGTCTCAGTTCTGCTCTTTATCTCTGCGTAGGTCTGGAGATGTGGTCAATTGCTATTAAGGAGCCCATATAGGCTTTCCACAAATCTGTCTCTGCTTTCCTCTCCCTCTCTCTGGTTTTCAACATGGCAGCAGCACTAATTGCCTTTGCTCTAATTTGTCCGAGAAGCTCCATGACTTTAATTGGTCAGTTTCAGTGATATTACCCCTTCTTGCTGTCACTGTCCTGGCATTTCTTTGGCCTGTGTTAAGGAAATTTCCACCATTGGTTATCCACCTTGATGAGATTAATACAGTGGTACCTCGGTTTATGAACACAATTGGTTCCGGAAGTCTGTTCATAAACTGAAGCATTCATAAACTGAAGCGAACTTTCCCATTGAAAGTAATGGAAAATGAATTAATCCATTCCAGATGGGTCCGCGGTGTTTGTAAACCGAAAATTCATAAACCGAGGTGTTCATAAACCGAGGTTCCACTGTATGAGGCTTCCCACAATATACAACTTTGAGTGGCTATGAGCAGCAGCACCCACAGAGCCACTTTGCACCCATGTTAGGTAGTAGACTCACCATGTACATTAGAGCACATACATAAAAAGATCCACGAAGAAGAATGCCAGCTGTATCAGAGATGAGTATGAAAGAAAACTTTAAGTAGGCGAGAGGACTCAGATGTTGCCTTGAAAATTTAGAGCTGAATGGCAGCAGGTCACAGCTATTAACTCTACAAACTCCCTCTTGTCCCTCTGCGCTGCTCTGCCACCTTAGTTTTGAGAAAAGGCTTGAATTAACTGTATTCAATACAGTTCAGGGAGCAGAAGAAGAATATCGTGGGTGAATTGCATACCATACCTTCTGTTTGAATCAGCCCTGATAATGAAGTGATGGGCGTTTGGCTCAAGAGTTTATATATCTTGGAGTGGCACCCATGATGGTCACTATTGTATGGGAGCTAATGGGGTGGTCTGCAGAAGTTGTTGGACTTTAGTTCTCATCAGCCCCAGCCAGCATGGTCAATGGTCAGGGATCGTGGGAGTTGCAGTCCAACAAAATCTGGAGGAAAGTAAGTTGGTTTCTCCTCTTCTATTGCCTTCATCACACATGTGGACAAATTCAGAGAGAAGTCTGCTATCAACAATGGCACATGAAACTTAAGCAAAGTTAAACATAAGAATGCCCTAAACCAGCATGGGAAACACATGTACATGTGGGCAGTGCAGATATAGATCCAGACATTGGGATACACATAAGCAGCTGTACTGCAGTGATGGTGGACCCCACTGAATTGATTGGAAGCCTTTTTAATGTGGGAGAGAATGCCCCTCTTGCATCAGTTGTGCACAGCTAGAGCCAAACTGAAAGGACAGTGTAAAATGCAAGCTCCTACTTTGGCCCCCACCCTCTTTAATCCCTCATTGAGTGTGATGGGATTTGTTGATGATAATGTTCAGGAGATTTCACTCCCAGCCTCTGCAGATGAAACACAGAGAAAAATAGGCGATGTTTTACTGTGTCTGCATGAGGTCTTGGTATGTGCTTATAGTTTTCCTTCACTGTATACATATTAGTTTGTTTGTAAGATTTCTTACCCACCTTTCACCACAAGGTCCCCGGTCAGGTGATAGCAATAGAAAATACAATGACAGAAACAGATAACATCGTTACCATTGCAAAATACATAGAACTGTTTCAAATGGAACAGAATGATAAGCCATTTGTGCAAAACTGTAAGAGCAAAAGAAACAGCAACTTGTGTGCAACTGTGTAAATAAAACTCCAGTAAAAAGTTTGAAATCAATGCATGTGGTACCGGTAAATGCTATGCAATCTATGTTTTGCTTCCTACTCCCCTAGTGTAGAGCTGTATGATGTGATATGGTTGTAAAGGAAGTGACTTTAAATTTCTAAACACTCTCCACCTCCAACAAACATTAAAAAGGGGAAGGGTCTGTAGAAAATTCAAAGTGAGGCTTTGTTAATTGGCAATATATATCCCCTCATGCTTTAAGAAGCTCAAAGTTTGATTGATAGAGGCAGGGAAGGTGATTGCTCACTAAATTGTGATTCCTAGGATTCTTTGGGGAAGGCATGCAATTGGATGTACAATATAATGCACATTTGGGTAAGTGTGCATAAGGGTTGCATCCTAAAGAAGTAGGAAGCCAATAAAAGTGTATAGTTAAGAATAAAACTAACACAAGTTTGTGGCTATGCAAGCAAGTCACATGGCAATATCCAAACTTCAATCTGCAGCTTACATATTTGTTTTATTTATGTCTTTTGCGTGAAGAATGCTCAGGGAGTTATGCTAGAGATTTTTTAGATATGAGTAGCAAAATGCCCAAAGCAGCAATATTTAAAAATCCTTGGAGAACAGAAATATTTTAACTAGGCAATGAAAATCTCATGTCATTAATTTCTCATAAAGTTGTTAAATTTATTGTGGGCTCATTAATAAATATAATGATGATTCAGAAGTGGCTGTGAGGTGGACAGGTTCATTGGTCTATGCCCACCTTACAATTTATGGGGAAAACACAATAATGACATGTCTACCACTGTTTTCCTCCGTATCTTTCTTTTCAGCAAAACGGGTTCTCCAATCATGGAGAGCACAAGTTGCGGAAGGGTTAATGAGACATCCCCTGGGTTGTTAGGCAGATTAGTCTAGATGGTCTCTGGTGATTGGGCATTCTTGTTGCTGGGGTAAAAAGCATGTTGCAAGTGTTGATTGACAGCCTTAGCCACTAAAAACCCCTGTGTGCAGCTTGCGGTTTCACTTTTGCCAAGTGCAACGGATCTCCCGCCCACCCACCCTCTTTAAGGGTCTTTTGCTATTGACATTGCTATGCCTGTCATGGGGTCGTCTGCTTTGGGACAGGGGCCTGGTAGGAACTTTGTCCATTTGGCTGATTGGCTGTGGTTGGTGGTTAGGCATTGGTTAAAAATTTGGTTGGTGGAGGGGTATGGAAAGACTGGGCCTACGCCTCAAAAATTGCTGCCGCTTATAGAGGTATTCCGTTAAAGGAATCCTGGGGCTCGACGGGCTCTGTACCCCCACAAGGGGTAGGGCCTTACAAGAGCAAGAGCCTCAGGGAGCATTTCGGGGAGGGGAGAGGGCCTGACTCACAGCTACATCCTCCTCTCCCACGGGGTGTTTACCTACTGACTTCTCTAGATGGCTAGCGGAAGTCAGTGTGGATCTGTCCCAGGGTGGGGGACAGATGGATTAACCAATGCCTGAGCAACCACTCACATTTGGTTGTATTTAAATAAAGTTGTGGCCAAAATAATGCCAAAAACATTAAACTTAAATTGCTGTATGCCGTGTGAATAATTGTGGGGATGTCTTGTGACCTCGACATGCAAAATTTGGAAAGGCAACTTGGAGATCTGAAGCAGTAGGCTGGCTGACTATTCTGATTTGCTTATGCTTCATTTACCATCTATTCTGTTTCTTCTATGCTTCATTATTAAATGAACTATTATAATCTATTCTGAATATGCATGGATTTGTATCCAATGTACATCTCAGTGTCATCAGCCTGAAATTCAGGTTCCAACTTGAACAATTAAGTAATGGACTGTGCTTTGCTATTTCAGCATTATAGTACAGCATCTTTGGTAATATTTAGGGTGAAATGTACTATATGACTGTTAAACCACTTCCGCACCTGGGTGGTATTGAGAGCTCAGCCCCTTCGTGATTGGGGGGGGGCGTGTTCCCACCTACGTCAGACCGGAGCCGACCAATTTGGTTGGCCGGGGGTGTGACCAGCTGTTCTTAAGCAGACCGTAGGCGGGAACCTAGTCTCTTTCGCCCCAGCTCCCAGCTGCATCGGTTCACCCGCCCGCCCACCATTTAAGATAGACTGACGCTGCTATGGACTTTGGTTGGTTGCCTGGTTGGCCAGGGGCCTGGTAGGACTTTTCCCACTTGGGCTAGCCAAGATGGTTTTTTTGCCTACCTCGTAGCAATCCATCACAACTATTGGTTTGGCGGTTAGGCATTGGATATTACAGTAAAAGATGAGTGGGGGGCAGGTAGTGCCATCATTTGCCCAGGAAATGGAGTATTCCGTTAAAGGTTTCCGGAGGCGGGGCTTGGTCCAGAGCCTGGTGAGGCCAGGGCCATAAGGCACGCCCCTAACGGTGATCACAGGAGGAGTTTCGGCTGATGTACATCACTGATGTACTCCTTACCGCTGCACCAAGGATTCCCTGCCCGAGCTGCTTCAGGTCGTGTCGGATGTGCTCCTGGAGACACCTAGCTTGGTTGTCTTAGGGGATTTTAACATCCATGCCGACACGACCTTACAAGGAGCCGCTCGGGACTTCGTGGAAAGCATGGCCACCATGGGGCTGTCCCTGAATAAGTCTGGCCCAACTCATAGCCGCGGACATGCCTTGGACTTGGTGTTTACCTCTATGGATGTTGGTGATCTGACATTAAGTAAAAGCGAAACAAAAGAAGTGCCATGGTCAGATCACTTTCTGGTGCAACTGGACTTCTCCGCAACCCTTCCCCTCTGCAGGGAGGTGGGACCGATTCGGATGGTCCGCCCCCGCTACTTAATGGATCCAATTGGCTTCCAAAGAGTGGTAGGGGATGTTTTATCCCATGTCGATGGCCTTTCAGCTGATTCCCTGGTGGCCCACTGGAATGTGGAGTTAACCAGCGCTATTGACTGTCTGGCTCCGAAGCGCCCTCTCAGATTGCATGGAGCCCGGACAGCCCCGTGGTTTTCCCCGGCGCTGAGGGCAATGAAACAGTCGTTGAGACGGCTAGAGCGCCGGTGGCGGAAAACTCATTTTAAATCAGACCGGACACGGGCTAGAGCTCAACTTCGAGCCTACCAAGTGGCAATGGCGACGGCGAAGAGGACCTTCTTCACCATCTCCATCGCATCTGCAGAAAACAGCAGCAGGAGACTCTTCCAGGTGGTTCGCAATTTAGCGGAACCACCTGCTCCATCCGGGCCCAGTACGGGCCACATGATCTCCTGCAATGATTTTGCAAAGTTTTTTGCAGATAAAGTCGCTCAGATTCGGGAAGAGGTAGACTCCACCGTTGGAGCAGGGCCGGGGCGGGGGAGTGCCAGAGTCCTGTCTAGTCAAGTTTTGTGGGATCAATTTCAATCTGTTACCTCCGAGGATGTGGACAGGCTGCTTAGACGAATGAAACCAACCACCTGTCTCCTTGATCCTTGCCCATCCTGGCTTATAAAAGCTAGCCAGGAAGGGCTGGGCGATGGGCTTCGCGGGTTGGTAAATGCTTCTCTCCATGAGGGAGCCTTCCCAGACCCGCTGAAAGAGGCGGTTATTAAACCGCTTCTTAAAAAACCATCTTTAGATCCGGCCAATATGGCCAACTATCGCCCAGTCTCAAATCTTCCATTCTTGGGCAAGGTGATTGAGCGAGTGGTTGCGGAACAACTCCAGGCACGCCTGGAAGAAGCGGACCATTTGGATCCCTTCCAGTCAGGATTCAGGCCTCATCATGGGACTGAAACTGCCTTGGTCGCACTGGTCGATGATCTCTGGCGGGCTAGGGACAAAGGTAAGAGCTGTTTCCTTGTTCTGCTGGATCTCTCAGCGGCTTTTGACACCATCGACCATAACATCCTTCTGGACCGTCTAGAGGGCTTGGGAGCTGGGGGCACTGTCATGCAGTGGTTCCGCTCCTTCCTCCTGGGCTGTGTTCAGAAAGTGGTGGTGGGGGATGAGTGTTCAGACCCCTGGGCGCTCACTTGTGGGGTGCCTCAGGGTTCTGTCCTCTCCCCCATGCTTTTTAACATCTATATGCAGCCGCTGGGAGAGATCATCAGGGGGTTTGGGCTGGGTGTCCATCAGTATGCTGATGATACCCAGCTCTACCTCTCTTTTAAATCAGAACCAGTGAAGGCGGTGAAGGTCCTGTGTGAGTGCTTGGAGGCGGTTGGAGGATGGATGGCGGCTAACAGATTGAGATTGAATCCTGACAAGACAGAAGTACTGTTTGTGGGGGACAGGAGGCGGGCGGGTGTGGAGGACTCCCTGGTCCTGAATGGGGTAACTGTGCCCCTGAAAGACCAGGTGCGCAGCCTGGGAGTCATTTTAGACTCACAGCTGTCCATGGAGGCACAGGTCAACTCCGTGTCCAGGGCAGCTGTTTATCAGCTCCATCTGGTACGCAGGCTGAGTCCCTACCTGCCCACTGACTGTCTCTCCAGAGTGGTGCATGCTCTAGTTATCTCTCGCTTGGACTACTGCAATGCGCTCTACGTGGGGCTACCTTTGAAGGTGACCCGGAAACTACAACTAATCCAGAATGCGGCAGCTAGACTGGTGACTGGGAGCGGCCGCCGAGATCACATAACACCGATCCTAAAAGACCTACATTGGCTCCCAGTACGTTTCCGAGCACAATTCAAAGTGTTGGTGTTGACCTTTAAAGCCCTAAACGGCCTCGGTCCGGTATACCTGAAGGAGCGTCTCCACCCCCATCGTTCTGCCCGGACACTGAGGTCCAGCTCCGAGGGCCTTCTGGCGGTTCCCTCATTACGAGAAGCCAAGTTACAGGGAACCAGGCAAAGGGCCTTCTCGGTAGTGGCACCCACCCTGTGGAATGCCCTCCCACTAGAGGTCAAAGAGAACAATTACCAGACCTTTAGAAGGCATCTCAAGGCAGCCCTGTTTAGGGAAGCTTTTAATGTTTGATGGATTTCTGTATTTTAGAATTTCTGTTTTTTTGGAAGCCGCCCAGAGTGGCTGGGGGAACCCGGCCAGATGGGCGGGGTATAAATAATAAATTATTATTAATATTATTATTACTGGTGGTTAACTTCTCCCAGACTCCAACACACGGGTTGGAGTCGGACATAGTCGGTTAGGATCCAATGCCTAAGCCAATACCGCTCAACATCCGTAACCAATAAAGTTGTGGCCTTTTCGCCCATTAAAATCTATCTTTGTGTCTTGTGTTTTATTTCCACTGGGAAGGAGGGACATTGCCACACAATTATAATGGCAGCAACAGTCACTCATAGAACTGTGCTGCAATATCATCTCCTAATACTTGAACTGCTTTGAAACAACAAAAATATAGGTACTGAAATATTAAACTCTAATGCTCTGTACCAAAATACTTGAGCCAATTTTCCCTACCTGTGATGGAAATGTAAGTTATCTGATTTTAAAGGCAATTCACGAGATTCATATTTTTGTAATTTAAACCAGAATTGGACTGGTAATTTGTTCGCTTAACTGATAGTCATATGTTATCTCCTATTTTCGCAGTTGAGATAATGCCCATAAATTTCCCTGGCTCATATTTGAAGTACTAATAATGTACTTTTTTTCTAGAGACAATGCTATCCTAGACCATTTTAAAAATAACAATGAATGAGAGAAAAATGATACATCTGGAATAGTTATAGTCCAGCATCATCACCATATTTTAACAATACTGCTGCCACAAATGCAAAATAATATATTCTTAAATATGAGAACAGAAAACAGAAAACTTTTACTCATGCTGGACATGAATCTTAATCACCATTGTCTGAGCCCTCAGTGTGGGTACACTGTGTTAAGAACAGTGAATACCTTTAAAAGCCTAATTAACTTCAAGGTAGGCTCTTTACCACTTTAAACGATGGCAAATATAATTAGCTTTGGCACTTTCCTAACTAGACCCTAAGTCCAAACAGTCAATTATTTTCATAGATGGTTCATTTGTGTTACTGTCTAGCATCTATTGGATGCTGAAAGCTTCATCTGTTGTGCCAGCAGCACCGAAAGCTTGCATAAAAGTGGCAGACCTTGGGGTTTCACATTTTAGTGGCGCCCTATGTGATGCCAAAACCCAGTGTCCCCCACCTCTTGCCTTGCATTCTACTTCATAGTTGTGGCCTCAGATAGAAGAAATGCTCTAGTGAGTCTAGGCAGTGATAGGCTGACCAGTCTTGCAGGGGCTATTCCCCCCCTCCCCGAGATTCTTGGTGACTCACTAAGCAAGAGTTGATAGGATTCACCTTACGCAAGGTATCTGGTCCTTTTTGGCTGTCCATGCCATTACCATCATTATGCCATATCATAACTAGGAACCCCCAAACCATGTGATTTGGTAAGAGTATCCACAAGCCCTATGAGACGCCTAAAAAGGCTCTTTGTAGGCTAGACATTGATATTAAAGAGTGATACTAAACAGCTCTGGCAATTTGCTGAACTCAGAATACAATAGAACTGAAGCTTTTATTGCTGCATGGATCTTTAATGTTAAAATTAGAAGATGGTGGAACCTATTGGGTAGTCCCACACACATATTGGGGTAGGAGGGACAATAATTACCTTCAACTATTTTTCTACCTAGAATCCTTAGGCTCCATGTTGCAATACAAAATTTGAACTGCTTTTTGAGAAAGCATATGGACAAAGACTGTCCCCATTCTGTCTTTCATTGATCATAGACAAATGGCTGACAACTTTCTAGAATTCCTTTGCAAGATGAAACGCAGGTGTTCTATTCATCTTAGGCATTGTACCCGATCAGACTCGCCTTCCAAATTAGCTTAACAACTTGGTATCAGGGGTGGGGCACATATATACTTGATTATGGGTGGCACTTACAAATCAAACCACATGGGCAGAGGAAAACAGGTCACCTGATGTCATTGTGCCATCAAGTGATCCACAGGTGGGCAGCTCCAACCAGTGGTCAAAGCTGGCGCACAGAAATAAATTGCAGGGATCCAGTCCACCGGCTAGTTCTGGTTCCCCACTGCTGATGTAGAGCAGTTGTACTCAAAAGAATGGCAAAGAAACAAGGAAAGCAGGGCTCCTGTGACCTGTGATGCTGTGCTATAGACGCCCAGCTCAAGCCATAGTGAGAGCAGCATAGTCTTTTTCATGATCAATGCCATTTTCTACACTTGCCTTGTACAGTAGGTTGCATGTTCTCTGTTGCCCCCTTCACTTTTGGATATGGCCTCTTTTTTCACTGCATACATCTATCAAAGCATCATTTGACCAGAGTGAGAATTATGGTTCTTTTTAGGAATAGCTAAGAGTCACCACTTAACCAATAAAACATTTGTCACTCAATGGTAGAGCACTTGTTTTCCATGCAAAAGGTGCCAGGTTAAATCCTTGGCATCAAGGATCAGATAGCAGTGATAGGAAATACAGTATCTCCTGGAAATCCCAGAAAGCTGCTACTCTCAGAGCTCACAATACTTGGCCAGGTGGATGTGATACAAGGAACATTCCTTCCTCTCTTACTATATTCTAGGTCTAGGACACAGACTTGCCTATAGTGGGTCGTCTTGTTGATAAGGTATCTGAAAGTTTGTTGGGAATCAATATATTAACATTTTTAAAATCAGCCCTAAATAACAAACAAACAGAGCTTTAAGATGCTTTATATTAGCCCACTGTCAGTCTGCGTTTTGGTAACAATGAAGGAAAGCAAGCAACTAAAAAGTTCAAGCGCCTATTCCCATCTCTGGGGTTGTAAATATAATCCTTCCATTCTCTCTGTCTGCTACCCCACTGCAGCATAGAAAAGTGTTCTCCGAACACATCTAGTGCGCCCTCAGAAACTCTTTTGCAAATCTCCTTTGCCTTGCAGTATAAAATCGAATTACGCATTTGGGATTTTAATACTCCCATGGAAATGGAAGACACTAGTTGTTAATGCTGAATGCCTTCCCTTCACTATATGGTAATAATAGCAACTTATCTACCTGAGTCTACTTTGATTATGTTAATTAACAGCTGCAAATGTAATTCCATTAGATGTTTAACGTAGTTGGCGTGTGGAGACCAAAACCTTTCCTTCTGCATGGAAAGTGTTTCAAATGCCTCTGCACGCAATAAAATATTGTATAGCTTTTCAGTAAATGATAACTAATTGGAATCTCTCATCCATCTTATTTTAAGAGCTGGTTGAGATTTACTTCTGCATTCTTTAGCTGCCGCTATAATAGTTTGCAGATTACTATAAATCAATGGGTGGGAGGGGAACGAGTGTTGCAATGGTGCAGCAGCCATTTCCATTTCCTGCTTCAGCTCTGTTCTCAGCTGATCATTTTTGTACAACTAATGGCAACAGAAGCAATCCACCAATTGAACAGAAGTACTAGAAGTGCACACATGTGCCTGCTCAAGAGGTAATTGGTACTATGAACTTTGACAATAGTGATCTCCAGTGGGAAATTTGGTCTGGATTCTTAATGCCTGCCTACATTAGTGATTTTCCCATGCCAAATTTGATTTGTTATAAGCAGTGCAGGCTGCTGCACCAGGGCAAGTTGGGGGCTTCCCTACCAACCTCAGTCTGCCCCCACCTGCTGGCCTTCATACTTACAATCAGTTGTCAGTTTCCTGCTGTCATTCTCTGTATTGCCATTGTGGAACTCTGCAGAGAACGAATGAGGGCAAAACTGGATTTAGTTGCCTCTGCCTGTCATTGGTTCTAGTTCTAATTTCTGTTTTTCAAGCTATGGCTGCAGGTGAGAGTATGTTTATGTTTGTACCTGCCTGCAGGTGTGTCTAGGTATGTGTGGCCGCCTGTCTCCCTATGTGTATGGTTCATGCACACAAGAAGGTGTTAGTGTGGCCCTGCCCATTTGCAGTGTTGGCCCTTCTGACTCTTTCGCCTCCTACAATTGCCATCATGCATTCTCTCATTTGGAACGAGGGGAGCGGTAAACAAAACACCATTGTACCTCATGATGTGTGACCCCCCCCCCCCCCGGCACTGCACTTTCTGTGGAATTGCATCAAACCCATGTTGTTTAAATGTTCAGCTTGCATTTTAAATCAACAATGAAAGCACTGCTATGATTTGCATGCTTGCTATTATTAGCTTCTGATTTAAAATTGAGTTTTTGAAATACGCATTTTAAATTTTACAAAAGACAGTAGAAAAACTAACCATAGCATTATCACAGAACATGGAGATTCATTTCGCATGGCTAACAATGATAAGAGAGGGATATTTTGCATCTACTTTGTTCTCTCCCTTCCTTTTTCAGTGGATATGTGAGGGCAGGGAGAAGAGAGTGTGTTTGTGGGTGAACTGAAATGGCCAGATCTATCTGCAGGGTTTTAACTGGCCAGCAACTAGGGATGGGTGAATATATCAGTTTTGCTTTCTCTCAGTTTCTCATCTTTCTAATCTTAAATTCAGTTCTCCACATTTCAGAATGAGTTTGTGAGTTTTATCCTCATAAAATGCCTAGTTTAATACATTTTTGTATATCTGAACTAATATATTGTTTCTTATGCACACTGAAGCATAGTAAATGTGTTTCTGTAGACAGTACTTGGCGGAAGAACTACATCTGAAAATTCAGAGAAGTGCAAATTTCAAAGGATTGTTGTGTTTCCATTTTGTGTATCACTTTGGAAAGTATGAACTAGGTAGGGTGGCCTTCCGGTGTGAATTGAATTGAATTTCTTTCCCATCCCTACTTAGCAACAGTTTTTGGATTACTGAGCCAGGAAGCAAACAGGAACTAGTTTATATATCAACAAAACAGAGACTTCAAATTCAAGGTCTACCTATCAAAATCATTGCAATAGCTTCTGGAAGATCACATCTCATTGCTAGCCTTCCAGCATCTTTCCAAGATAAGAGCAATCTACACAAGCAAGAACTGTTGTTGGTTAAAATGTAGTGTTGTTACCTTACACTCACCTACATTTGTTAGCATTGATGCCTGAAAAGATAGTTCCAGTGACTTTTGGACAGAAAAAGGCATATCCCCTGAGAGCATCCAATTTTAAAATAGGGACAAAAATTGAAACCAAGGTTCTTCAACAGCATTGTAAAACAGCTTTAGATAATTTATGATCTGTTATAATATATTATCCAAAGGATATTCAATTCTGCAGTGAAGATTTCTGACCTCAAATGCCAGAAATGCTTAAATTTAAACTTCACAAGGAAGAGTTTAAAATATGAACACAGGAAAGCAGAGCCAGATATAATTTAAATTATGTCAAGGCATGTATTCCATGGAGCTTTTCTGCATGAATTAAACAATGAGTATTTCTCTATATTACAAGGGGAAAGCAGTTTGTCCAAAACATCCTGAAAGAGAAATCAAGCAACTCAGAGGAACAGATAAATTTACTACTAGGGTACCCACAAGCAGTAAGATTATTAACTGTGGCCAATGAGCAGTGTGGATACAGTTTCTACATTTATTGTGAAGGCAATTCCATTTCTGAAAATGACCACTTGAAAGTGTGTCATAAATACTAGTACTTACATTTATTGCCTTACTGGCAGTTTTATACAACTACAACTGCAAATTTCAATAGGATTACTCATGCGTGGTATACAGCTTGTCTTCCCAGACTATAAGCATGCAACCGTATGCATATTTACACAAAAGCAGGTCCTGCTGTGTTCAGGAGGTCTTGCCCCCAAGGAGATGTGCAGAGGATTGCAGCATACGTCTTCAGAGCAGATTACACCACGGTAAAAAGAGGGGGAGGGGAACAGATCTGCTGCTGGTGAATGGTGAAGGAAGGAGATAGTGCTTCCAGGCTGTAGGAGGGCTTCCACAGAGGAAGACCATGGATCGAGGGGATGCAAAGACAGGATTTCTAAGAGAAAGTGAAACAGAGTGTTTGCCAGCAGGAGCTGCTCTTGAGAACATACTGAGCAGAGGAGTCTGAAAGCAACTACAGTTTTAAGAAGACAAAATAATAGATAGTCTGCTATAATTAAAAAAAAACCGGAAGGAAAATCTGAAGCCTCCCATATTAAATAGCTTTTGGATGATGGGTCTAATGATATTACACTGGCTGTGGCAAAGTTTCTCTCAGAAGTTAAAAGAAACAAGGATCATCATGCTTGAGACAAAACAAAATGACCGCCTCGGTTCCTCTCTCTTTTGTGGTTGGCTGTCTTAACTGTATTTTTTTCTGAAATTAGATATTATATTATATTATTATGATTTTTTAAAAAGTTCCATGGGAAACAAGAGGGATAGAGGTGTCTGCTAAGATGGTTTCTGAAAAGGTCATAGATGTTTGATGAGTGAGCGACTGCTTACACCGAAAGGCACACAATGATTTTAGCGTTACCAATTAACTGGTGGCAGGGCATTGCCTGTGGTATCAAGTGAAGTAGTTCTGTGAGTGCAAGGACTTTTGATTATGCAACTGAACTTCCCTACTCTCTCCTCCTCTTCCCATGTGCCCCCTAAATCTGTTCTGGGTCCCCCCCCCCAACCCTCCTGGGGTTGCAGGAATGTGAAGCAGGAGGAGAGGCGACAGATTCATTCCATTGCTTGTGCTATCAGAAATACTGGTTTGGATACCTCCCATAAACTGAAAGAGGTGGTGCAAAGGCAGCAAGATGGTGCCAATGGCCCTTGAGGTGTATACTTTGTTTAATAGGACAATTTGAATAAATCTGGATGAATGAATCTTTATTTGCATCAACCACCAGCCACAGAAATAAAACAAACAAAATACAGAGGATAAAGGGAAAAAGTCAATTACAGTGGACGCTCGGGTTCGGAACGTGATCCGTGCGGGAGACACGTTCGCAACCCACAGCGTTCGCAACCTGTGTCTCCATGTCTGCGCACGCGTGGATCACAATTTGGTGCTTCTGCGCATGCGCAAAGCACGATTTAGTGTTTCTGTGCATGTGCGCCTGCCAAAACCCAGAAGTAACCCTTTTCGGTACTTCCAGGTTCAGCGCAGAGCGCAACCTGAAAAGATGCAACCAGAAGCAGCTGTAACCTGAGGTATGATTGTACATAAAATACATATTGGGGGTTTGGATCAATAGTCAAATAATGAATCTTATTCTGATTGCCCCAGGTAAAAACCTTGAAAACTTTGCTGTTACCTGTTCATCTTGATCTGGAGGATGTTGCCCAGGGATTTTTCTGGGAGTGCTCAAGGGTATACCAGCACCTTCCCTCCCCCCCAAAAAAAATGTTTAAAGTGTGGCACTTACTATAAAAACTTCATGGTGAGTACCGGCACACACACATACAAATACACACACACCCTCTCTCTATATATATACATCACTGATGTTAACTATGGATTGTATTGCCAACATGAAGCAATGCTTTGTAGATCATTCTTCTTTCAGATGCGAAGAGGTGTGTTCATCCGCCAACAAATGACCAACAATCCACAAATGCCAAGTTAGTGGGAAGGAAAACTTTCTTTTTACAATGTCACTGCTGGCAGCTTTATCTATAAATAGGTTACTCCACAGAGCAGGTGTCCAGCCCCTTTATATACTCTAGCTATTTCCGCTGCTTCCCTTACCCCTTGCAGTTAATGAAGCTGACAATTTGGTCCATGTTTATAATGTGTTTATTGGAAATATTTTTTTTAAAAAAATGCATAATAGTCATCATTGAGAAAAAGAACAGTAGCAGAAAATAAGATAGCTACTGGCATAATTTAAGCACATAAGTGGATGTCTCCATCTGGTAGGAACAAAGCTGTGAACTTCTTTACAGAAAGTGTAATTAAATGAATTTAAATCGGTTGAGTGGGCTGAGCTTAAGTGTTTTGGGGTTTTTTTGCAGATGCTGAAATGTTTAGGCATATTTTTCCAATTTGGTTTCATATCAGATTTTTATTTCAGGAACTTGAAATGCAACGTGTGCAAAATCTTAGGGAGGATTAGATTCTGTTGAAATGTTAACACATCTGTCTGGATCAGAAGAATCATTGCACCATTAGCTTAGCATCTAAAGAAGGCATCCCCAAACTTCGGCCCTCCAGATGTTTTGGACTACAATTCCCATCTTCCCCGACCACTGGTCCTGTTAGCTAGGGATCATGGGAGTTGTAGGCCAAAACATCTAGAGGGCCGCAGTTTGGGGATGCCTGATCTAAAGGATAAATACATGAGTCGCAAGTAGGAATGGGTGAGGAAATGGTTATTGTATGAGTCACACTTCTCAGACCAGTATGTGAACTGAAATACAGCTATCCTTCAAATACACCTCCAACCAAACAACAGGTTCAAAAATGCAATTATTAAAAGGGTGCATAGCAATGCATATATGAGTGGAAACAGCACACAAATTGCATAAATTAGGGGGGGGAAGCTTGCAAAGATATTAGTATATTAGTCAAAATTGCATAAAAATGCATTTACTATTAGAAATTGGCACTGAAATAATAATGATTATGTGGATTTTAATGCGAAGTGCCATGGGAATGTGGGGAATTGGGTGCAAGATTAGTAAAATGAGAAACTAGGATGAATTGAAATTGACAAATGTGCTCACCCCTATTCAGGGAGGGACCTCTTCAGTCCAGGCAAGCCTCTTCTTCTCTTACAATGCATATGCCTCAAGTGAAAACATTGCATATGTTTTTCCTCAGCTATCTGACATGAGCAAAAGCTATTAACATCTTCACTTCGTTATGCTGATTAGTTGATATGAGCTCATGAGGCATTACCATAGCCACATCTTAATCTAAGGAAGCATAAATATTCTCCATTCCTAAGAGTTGGCCTTCCTGCCAGACCTATGCGACTGGAAGGTGAGGTGCTGGGCATCCCCCCCCCAACAGCCATGTGGGAAGAAGGTCCTAGCTTTGGCCGCACTGGGAAGCAAACACTGCCCACCTGGAGCCCCAGCTGAGTGGGGACTTCCAAAAACCTTCTTGAGAGTCTCTGCATTGAAAGACAATTGCGCTTCGATAATTCTCTATGGTCTCTCACAGGGATCCAGCTCTGAAATGCAATTTGGTGTGGGTAGGTCCATACAAATAAATATCGTCTTCCCATATAGCTTGTTGGTAGACGTTTTCCCTTCATCTTAGCTGAGGCTCACTGGCACGTGAAAATCAACAATCCACATGTTGTCCTCCTCTCTTTTTCATTCTCCAGTGCTCTTCTGTACTCAATAAGCAACACCTCTGCTGGAAACCAGGCCAAGAAATAAGAAGTAAAGCTGATTTTGGCTAATAAAATTCACACAGTGTTACCAAGCTAATAGGAACAAATCATTACCTGATGCATGGCTGAGTTTCAGAAATAATGATCACTTCTACCTTGCTATCTCCTGGTATCACTGCTGCATTATCTCAGGGCACAGTGACAATCATAATCCCAGGAGAACAGCCTCTTGTTTCATATTCCTTAAAACCCATGCCAGCAAGGAACATAAACCTTGCACCATGAGAATGCATGAAAAAAAGTAGAATCCATATTCTGATATATATATCAGTTGTGTCCAACATTGCATGAGTAGAAGGCAGCTCTCCCTCTGCAGCCCAGGAAACAAAAGAAGATCAGACCAAAGGCCCATATATGATGTTCACCCTAGTTTACAAAAAATAGAAAACAAAAATATATGTTTTGTGTGTCTAAACGGCCTCGGTCCAGTATACCTGAAGGAGCGTCTCCACCCCCATTGTTCTGCCCGGACACTGAGGTCCAGCGCTGAGGGTCTTCTGGCGGTTCCCTCGCTACGAGAAGCCAAGTTACAGGGAACCAGGCAGAGGGCCTTCTCGGTAGTGGCACCCACCCTGTAGAATGCCCTCCCACCAGATGATAGAGAAAACAACTACCAGACCTTTAGAAGGCATCTCAAGGCAGCCCGATTTAGGGAAGCTTTTAATGTTTGATGGATTTCTGTATTTTAATGTTTTGTTGGAAGCCGCCCAGAGTGGCTGGGGGACCCCGGCCAGATGGGCGGGGTATAAATAATATATTATTATTATTATTATTATTATTATTATTATTATTATTATTATTATTACACTGGGTTGTGGAAGTTTTTGCCTATTGATATTAAGCACCAGAATTACTTTGTTTCAATTGTCCTTCTGTTGACAAAGGATTTTTCTGATTTACAGCTCAATCCCTCCATTTTTTTGTATCCAGTTTTAAGTACTTTTATGCTGCCTTCCAGTTGTGTCACATTCATGACCTCAATGTTTTTTTTATTAAATAAACAAATAGGCAGCACTTATTTGACACAATGGTAATCAAATCTGCAGATGGCACCAAATTGGGAGGGGTAACCAATGCTGCTGAAGACAAAATTGAGATTCAAGAGTACCTTAAGAGACTAGAGAGGTTGGGTTGCCAACTTAGCCCTCCAGTTGTTTGGGGACTACAATTCCCACCATCCCTGACCACTGGTCCTGTTAGCTAGGGATGATGGGAGTTGTAGTCCCAAAACAGCTGGAGGGCCAAGTTTGGGGATGCCTGTCATAGACAGTGGAATAGTAGGTGCACATCACGAGAAAAATTTGGGAGCCATAGTAGAATAAGAAGGCCAAAAACAGCCTTCTCCATCATGGGCCGATTCAAATATCAACATATCACCATTTTTATGAGCTACAAGTTCAGATTTTGAAACAATTGCTTACAAAGAACATGTGCCTTTGCAGGAATTCAGAGTGATGTGCATGGCTAGCTTTCTGACCAATATATCAGCTCTTTGTAGAAAAACCTGAAAGGAGTAAGTTAGGGTGTTTTGAAAGTCAACCAGTATCCACATATGTGCAAGTTAATAGCACTCCAGCCATAGCAGGTCAGAATAGACTTTGATGATGGAAGGTCATTAATAAATAAAAAGCCACTGGATGACTAGTAAAAGCTCAACCATCAAAAATTCCAAAGGATGGGCATGAGTCAGAGTCATTTTCACTCATTCTCTGTATTGTTCTTCCCTTCTGCATCCTTGTTCTGTTTCATTTGCATGCAGCTAGCACAATCTGAGGAATGTGTCTTCTTGTTCCTTAGTGATTAACTGCACATTAGAGAATTTATGTCTTGCCCTAATTTATTGTTGTAATGCATGAGCAGGGCTTCAAGTATCATCTGGCATGTCATGAGAGCATTTAAAGGCAGTGGTGTGGAGTTTGGCTTCTTGAATGTCCGCAAGGGTTGCCAGAATCCACAACAAACATCCATTCCAATTTCTTCCACCACTTTTGAATAGGGAGATCAATGATAAACTGCTGCCAGTCACTACAATGCAAGGAACTGTTTTCTCTAGGATACATCATTTAGTCTCATGGACACCATGCTGTTTGGGCAGACATAGCACATTTAAAACACATGGTGGGGAATTTTAATTTGCTTGTTTGTTTACAGATTTATATACTTCTTGGCCATAGAAATATCCATGCAATAAGCAAATCAAATTATGAGGTATATATATATAAATCACTATAATATATTCCAAGGGAAGCTTGTGAATATAGAAAGGTTTTTAGCAAGTGCCTAAAATGTAGCAGTGATGCTTAATACTCATAGGTAAGGAATGCCACAGACTATTGTTCCCACACTAAATGCCTGGCTTCAAGTTGCCATAGAGTGGACATCTTGTAGGACTGTAAAAAGTGCTTCTCCAGTTCTAATAGTCAGGCAACAACATAAGGAGCAAGGGTCCCTTAAAGGTGATGGCCCCAAGTTGTTCAGGGCCTCATATACTAACAACAAAACCTTATATTTTGTGCAGCTGCCTATTGGTTTTATATACTGTCGGTGGCTAGTGTTAATGCTCATTACATAATAAAATAGGAAGAAGAATATGCTCAACTTCAAACTTTTCCGCTGATAGTTAGGAAATAATAAGAGCATCAACTCTTTTATTCACCTCTACACATAACCTTAGGATTTCAGGGTAAGGGTTAAGAAATGGCCAGTGTTCAATCAGAGAATCAGCAGTGAAGAAAAAGAAATATTCAAGGGCTGGTTGTTATTTAATCAATAAGTAAAAGTTCTTGCTTGAGCCAAAAACTAAACTGAAAACAATGTAGTTTATCATGTTTTTAAATGATGTCTAAGAAAGCACTTTTTACTGTTTTTTGTTTGTTTGTTTGTTTTGGTTAACCTTTTAACATTTCTCACATTGGCCTGCAATTACCACCATCTGCCTTTTCACCTGCATAGGAATCCCTGGGACTTTCACCTTGCAGTTCTGATCTGATTCTTTCCTGCGCTACTCCAAGTGGGCAGCTCTGCAACCAGGGAACTAACCCTTCCACCTCTTAATTTTTAAATTGTATTTCACTCCATGATAGAAATTAGATCATCACTATTTTTAAAATAAGCATTTTAAGTAATGTGTTTTCTGCAGCCGCATAGCACTAATTCTCTTCCATCACAAATGGTGTAGTCTGTGCTAATAATATGCGTATCCCCCGTTTTTATTTTGTTTTCTCATAACAAAGTCACCCAACAACTTCCATTGCTAGATTCCAAATATACCTCCCTCATTGAAAATGTGTGTTAAATCGTACAGGAGAGAAAAGCCAGAGGAGTTAATTTGAAGATGGAACACAGTAGGGACGAAAGCGTTAAGCAGCCTGCCCACACCCTTTGTCGCTTCTCTGAAATTCTTTGAGGCTGCATTTCTTTTTAAAAGGAAGGAGTGCCTTTTGAAATAAGAAAGAAAGAAAGAAAGAAAGAAAGAAAGAGAAAGAAAGAAAGAAAGAAAGAAAGAAAGAAAGAAAGAAAGAAAGACTGATAAATCCACTTCCTACAGAATTTCTATTTTTCAGCTGCTCTCTGTAGCTGAATCTCCAACAGCAGCAGACATTTATGACACAACCTTGATGGCAGAAAGTGAGGGGGAATTAAAGAACCTTTTAATGAGGGTGAAAGAGAAGAGCGCAAAATATGGTCTGAAGCTCAACATCAAAAAAAACCTAAGATCATGGCCACTGGTCCCATCACCTCCTGGCAAATAGAAGGGGAAGAAATGGAAGCAATGAGAGATTTTACATTCTTAGCTTCCATGATCACTGCAGATGGTGGTAGCAATCAAGAAATTAAAAGACGCCTGCTTCTTGGGAGAACAGCAATGACAAACCTAGACAGCATCTTAAAAAGCAGAGACATCACCTTGCCAACAAAGGTCCGTATAGTTAAAGCTATGGTTTTCCCAGTAGTGATGTATGGAAGTGAGAGCTGGACCATCAAGAAGGCTGATCACCGGAGAATTGATGCTTTTGAATTATGGTGCTGGAGGAGACTCTTGAGAGTCCCATGGACTGCAAGAAGATCAAACCTATCCATTCTGAAGGAAATCAGCCCTGAGTGCTCACTGGAAGGACAGATCCTGAAGCTGAGGCTCCAATACTTTGGCCACCTCATGAGAAGAGAAGAATCCTTGGAAAAGACCCTGATGTTGGGAAAGATTGAGGGCACAAGGAGAAGGGGATGACAGAGGATGAGATGGCTGGACAGTGTTCTCGAAGCTACGAACATGAGTTTGACCAAGCTGCGGGAGGCAGTGGAAGACAGGAGTGCCTGGCATGCTCTGTTCCATGGGGTCACAAAGAGTCGGACACGCCAAACGACTAAACAAGAAGAGAAAAACTTCAGGCGTGGTTTCTGTATACAAAGCTGCTTTTCATGGCAGAGGAGTATGTCAGGATTATGCTTTGTTTGTTTGTTTTCTCATATATTGGCAAGATCGTTGCCTGCAACACTGTTTCTGAAAATCCCAGTGAAAGAGACTTAGGCTGTCAACTCATGTTTGGCTAGACATAAGTGAAGTTCCACTGAACTCTCTGGACCTTGCTTCCGAGTAGGCATATTTTCACAAAAGTATTGATGTCTAGGGGGCTTACTAATTTTTCAGCGGCAGACTTACATTCCTCCTCCTTACTTTGCTATATGAATTGTCTTCCTTTCTGTCTCCCCCAAAAGATGTGTGTACAATTGGCACGTTCATCTGCAAAAACACAACATCCAACTTGCAGGCTCTCTTTACAAATTGAACCAATCCATGGAGCTCAAGAGACAGGGCAAAAAAGACATGGTTCTGCTTCCCTGACAATGTGACAAGTGTAAAGAGAGCCTGCAAGTTGGATGTTGTGTTTTTGCAGATGCACATCTCTGTGGTATGAATAATCCCCACCAGCATGACCTTACCTTCATTCTATCTATTCAGCATAATTTTTTTCCACCACATCACTAAACACACCAAGGCAATGGTCATTGCATTGGGTGGCCATGTACACATTGCCCAAAGAGAGGCCACAGATTTGCAGAAAATGTGCACATGTTACTTTCTAAGTGCCAATGCAAATCAGGGAATAATGAGTACACTTTAAATGGAACTCCAATGCCTCTCATCCTTGTGAGAGAGAATGTGAGGTGGTGACCTGTGTGCCTGATCTGCCTGCTTTCTGCATGCTCATACATGCTGTCCAGTTACTGATGGACAACTGATGGTCCCTGCTCTCCACTCTAATTGTTCTTTCGCTTTATATTGGACTAGGACCATACATCCCTTCAAATAGAGGATGGCTTCAAATAGAGGGCTATCCTCCAACAGACCATCGTATACAGGACTGCACTGTAAGAGCTGGCACACAAGTATCACAGGAGCAGGTGGCGCTGTGATCAGAAGGTCGGTGGTTTGAATCTGTGCAATGAGGTGAGCTCCCATTGCTCTATCCCAGCTTCTTCCAACCTAGCAGTTTAAAAGCACACCAGTGCAAATAGATAAACAGGTACCGCTGCGGCGGGAAGGTAAACAGCATTTCCGTGCGCTCTGGTTTCCAGCATGATGTTCCGTTGCGCCAGAAGCAGTTTAGTCACGCTGGCCACATGACCGGGAAAGCTGTCTGTGGACAAACACCTTGGCCTGAAGCGAGATGAGTGCCGCACCCCATAGTCGCCTTTGACTGGACTTAACTGTCCAGGAATCCTTTATTATTATTTTTTAACCTTATCACAGAACAGAGTGGGAGGATGCAGATCTTTGCAAGCCAGCCCTGGTTATGCTCAAAGAGTATGGGTCAAAAGTACTAGAATGGTAGGATGGTCAAGTATCCAGCTTTACAAAGATGAGCATCTCTCCACTCTTTGCCCCACAGCCCAACTCACCTCCAGACAGGGGCGTAGGAAGATAGGGGCAGTGGGGGCGGGCCACCCCGAGCTGCGGGCTCCAAGGGGCGCCATCGTAGGTGCCCGCCCTGCCCCCAAACGCACACCCTGCCCCCGGAACGTGTGTCACACCCCTCTGGGAGGCGCACAACGTCCCCAGAACGTGCGCTCTGCCACTGCCTCCAGAACGTGCGCTCTGCCTCTGCCACTGCCTCCTTCACCTGCAAAGGTGTCCAGTGCTTTTTTTCTGAGGGGATGCAGGGGTACATTTTGTGAATCTAACAGGAGATGAAACTGCATTTTTTTGTTTCTTCTCTAGCACAGTGAAACGCCAGTTCCGTTGCTTCCCCCGATGGCGGCCTCATTTCCTGTCATGGTGTTTCCTGAGTTTCAGGTGGAAGTGAGTGTTTAATGTGTGAAGTAGGAGTTGGAATCTAGTCAGTTTCGTTGTATTTACTGTATTTATTTTTCCTGATTTGAACTATAAAATGGTGTTTTTCTTGAGTCAAAATGAGAATACCACTAAACATTTTTTTAGGGGGGGGGGACAAAGCACTGCTTGCTCCCAGGCCCTTACTGACTGTGCTTCCAGGGTGAAAACAGATAAAAGCGCTTGAAAAGGCAGCCAGTCTACACAAAATAATGCATGTTTATGTTATAACTGAAATAACAGTTGGGGGAGGGAGCACACCATTGCCTCAGCAGCAGTGTTGAAATAAGCTTCCCATTATAGAAAAAAGCAATGAAAGCTGAGTTGTGCTTGCAGAAAAGCCTTAAAATGTTGCCTTTGAAAAGAAAAATGGCTCTGACAAATCTGATTACAATTTATGTGATGGATTTTGTAGACTATGAAGCACCAAATTAATATTTTCAGACTCCAACCCTGCAGTTATCGGCTCCATTTTGAAGGAAATTAATCTACAAAGCGCAATTGGTCCCCCCACAAAAATCGTCATGTTGCCAAATTTGTTAGCTACATTTGAACAGATTAGAAGATTCCACTGTTATCATCCCTTGCTGTGCTGGTGCATTTGGTTCAGTAAATTGGCACCTCAAGTAAAATAAAGATATGAAATGTTATTCTCCCCCCCCAACCCCCCCGCCCCACGTATGGTTTCTCAAGCTTCCTTTTAGAAAAAAATAAAATACCCTGTTTAATAGATTTAAGACTCAATAGGAGCATGTTCATCTTCTCTCTCTCTCTCTCTCTCTCTCTCTCTCTCTCTCTCTCTCTCTCTCTCACACACACACACAGAGAGAGAGAGAGAGAGAGAGAGAGAGAGAGAGAGAGAGAGAGGGTGGGGGGAGAGAGAGAGCTTGGGTATGTATAACTGAGGATATTAGAATATTTTCCAATTAAAAATATAGAAATATTCCAAATTGAAATATTAGTATTTTGCTGATAAGCCTCTGGTTCTCAATCCTTTTTTCTGTCACAAAATAACATATTTCCGGAAATTTTCATCACCATATCTTTATCAAAACCCAGATAAAGTTTTAATCTAAACTGTTATCTTTACTTTTAAACATTTCTAGTTCTAGGTATAAATGGTTCTGTTCCAAAACTCCAGCACAGTTAATCTTAATCACCCCCAGAGGCTCTCACCTTTTTTATATATATAAAAAGTCTTGTAAAACTTCACATCCCAGTTTGAGCCAAAGTCCTTCAAAAGACTACTTTCTAAACTTGGATTAACCATCCACCTTTTTATTATCAGATACTTTTCAGAAAAACCTTTCTGAACAAAGGTCTTATGAGGAGGAATGCTACAGATGTTGTATACCTCTTTTCACATTTAGTAACTGTAAAGTGTTTAGTACATTGAACACTTTTTATATGTTTTATGTATATAGTTATTTAAATTTATTACCTGTACCTTTAGCTCCTGGTGTTGCCACGGTGGGCCACAATAACAGAATCGATACGAGATAGAAATCTCATAAACTAAATGAAATGGCAGCATAAAGAAGCAGAAAAGCATCAGAAATAAATCAGAGCCGATACAACGTTCATATAGGCTTACAAGATTTAAAAGGCTCAGAGAGTAAGGCCTTTGCCTGGTGCCAAAATGGCATCAACATAGTTGACAGGGGAGCACCCCAGGAAATACAAAACAAAAAACTGTAAAAAGTTCTCTCACTAACCACTACTCTACAAAAAGCAGAGGAAGCCAGGGGATGATTCAGTAACAGAATGGACTAGTTCAGGAGGAGATGGTCCAAGCTGGACCTTAAGGCATGAAGGACTTTGCCATGAAGGTGAGCATCAGCACTTTGGACTGAGGATGAAAACACACTGGGAAGCCAGTAGAGCCTTTTCAGACACTGGCATCATATGACACTGATGCTCAGTTCCACTTAGTACGGTAGTCATGGATCTGTGTTGAACAAGTGGCAGCTCCATGGACCATACATTGCAGTAGTTTGACTGGAGGTTTACCGTAACTTTTGTAGCCACAGTGAAGATGTTGCTGCACGCTCAGAATGAATTGCAGGCGCTACACTAGCCTAATGTAGGGGGAGGTGGGATGTTTAGCAACACAAAGGATTGATAAGAATTACAGGTAATGGAAACAAGTCAGTTTTACAGCTCTTGGAAATCTGGCCGAAGTTTTCAAATCTCCTTTGAATTATGAGCAGTACAAAATTATATTCACGAACTGAAGCTAATAAAATATGTCCCAGTCTTTCCTCACTCGATACTGAATAACTGCCTTAACTGTTAGATTGATGTCTCTTCCACAAAAAGTATTCTCAGCAAGAATTGTGCTTATCCCAACACTTTCTTAAAACTTCTGGCATGGGAATTCCAGTTAGGCTTTATACTTAATTTAGTTAATTTAGAAGGGAGGGAAAAATGAGTAATTTAAAAGTGTGTATATGCAGCGTGACTGATGTGTAGTTGCTTGCTTTAGTTTGCGGTATGTCTCTGGCTATAGAAAGATAGAGGAGGTAACTGAAGCATAACTGCTTTATTTATTGCCAATTTTGAAAGGATGCATCAGGCCAATCTTTCTGAGGAACAATTCAATGGGGACGGGGGATCTCGTGCCTCCGAAACAGTCGTTCTTAAATGGTACTAATACACACTAGGGTCCCATGAAAGGAGGTGGTGTGACTTGAAAAATTTAACCACCATAGGTCCACTATTTTATGTCTTTCAGAGTGGGGGGGGTCTAACAAAAATATGTGTGGTTAAACTACTGGGCTCACCCAAATCCAGTGAGTAGGAATTTGAAAGTGAGGTGGTTTTAGGTCAGTTTAGCCCCATGAAATGAAGGGGGGTTTTTGTCAGGAGAATAGACAACAGGTGAGAAGTAAGCAAAGGATAGTGACCCATGTGGAAGTTTTAAAGGAAAGGAAAAGAAAAACCTGAAACGAGCTTTTAGCTGGTTTTATATTGAATGGAAAGTTTAAACTTGGACTGAGGCATACCCTTATATGCTATCCTTAATTAATCATCTTATACCAGGTCTATGCTTTGTTTGAACTGATGCTTTTAAAATAGCAAGTTAATTTTCCACAGTATGAATGCCCTATGAAATGCCCTATGAAATGTTAAAGACCCAGGAGCTGTGGCCTCCTTCGCACCTCATCACTCTCCCCAAGGAACATATGTACGACTACTATACATATGATGCCCTCCATTTGAAAACTAACATATATCCAATTCTTAAATATGGCCATGTGCACAAATCCACCCACATTGCAAGCACAATGCCATCTTTTGTGCCCTTCAAATGCAGTAGTGTTGAGTCCTTGGCCCCAATGACCCATCAGGTTAGAACTGCTAGCTAGCAGAAACATTTTTTTAAAAAAAACTACCAGTATTTTAATGGAGATATTAACTGAAAGATGGAACTGAAAGCTGAATCTCAATGTTTATGATCATTAAAACCTCCAAGGAAATTTATATGACAGAGAGGCTTGTTCCAACATAAAATCCAATTTCAGCCGAAGTTATTACCAACATTTTCTTTATACTTTTTCATTATATTTTTTCTTTATTTGTCCTCATCAAGTCAGTGTTAATGTTGAGTGCATGCCAAGAAGCTATAATTCCTGATGTTATCACCAAATCTTAATTCTTTAGATTCTGTCTTCTATTCATACCTTATAATAGTTTCTCACTCTATTTGCTTTCCCCATTATATTTTTTTAGTAATAATAATTTCTGTAAGCTTTTATGGTCATGATTCATTGGCTTTGAAATATGTTCATTGCCTATGCCTGTAGTACTTTCTTCTTCCTTTATGAGCAAAGAAATGTGTTGGGTATATGCAATTCAAATGTACATATAGAGGAGTTTTCATGTAAGAGAATGGGCAGAATGTTGAATTATGCTCATATGTGCCATGATCTTGACTTGTGTGCGAATGAGTGTCTTTTCTTCTTTTGAATAGATTACGTAGTTCACAGAGCAGTGTCAAGGGCCTCTGAAACGTGTTTTGAAAGAAGGCAGAAAAAAAGCCATTTTTCTTTAGATGTGAGCCTTTATCAGACGCATCCACACAACCACCTTGTGGCATAGTACTGAATTGAATCAAGGACCTGGCTTTACAATGCCCTACCTACAACACAAGTTGTTGTGTGAATGCATGAGATAAAGGATCAGATCTAAAACACTTTGAACTGAAACACCCAGCTGATAGTACCAAAGAAGCCTCAGTGAAACAGAAACAGCAAGCATGTTTAGGATTGTTAATGCCAGTAATTTCTTCAGAGTCCTAAAGAAAAGCAATAAATGAGACTTTTGCAGGCCAGATTAAGCTTCCCACATTTTTCTAGCAGGAAATGCACACAACATTCATGGCAGATACGCTATGGGATGGGAGAGAAATAAAATAAATAAACGTCCGAAATAAAAACTTTATTTTTTAACCATAGCATTATAAAAGACCAACCTTCCTCCACCTGGTGCCCTCTAGATGTTGTTGGACTCCAGCTCCCATCAGCCCCAGCCAGCATGGCTAGTGGCCAGGAATGATGGGACTTGAAGTCCAAGAGCACTTAGGATGGCAGTAGCAGACATGTAGCTAAATCTCTTAGTGACCTTGGAGTAGTCACAATATGCGATCTCCAGTACTTTACCTATTTATTTTTAAATGGTACTTCCTCATCCCCAGCAACAGACTAGATCTATTCCAGCTGCATGTGGGTGAAGTGGTACAGATGTGACCATAACAGACTTCCAACTGGATTTGACCCAAATGTGCTCCAAGTGGCTGTTTTCCGAGAGAAGGTGACTTTCTTTAACCATTTGCTTGGAACACTGAACTAAGGACGGGAGAATCTGTCAATGGTGGCTTCATTCTCTCTCTCATTTTTCCAATCTTCAATTCAGTTCTTCAAATTTCCACAAGTTTGCGAAAACCAAAAAAGTGACAAGCATTTGGGTGCTAGTCTTCCAATATACATTTTCGTATGCAATTTTCCCCAATGTACATATTTTTGGAGAGCAATTTCCCTTAATACAATGCTTATGTGGATGTTGTTTTCTCTGATATATGTGTTTTCATTCACACTTTGTCTCCAGTATATGCATTTTTGTACAAATTGCTTGAAAGAGCACCTGGAATGCTACAAAAATGATGACAGGTTAATTTACATGCAATTCTGAACCACAGCACTCCATGGTTTTCTATAGCCTCCCTCTCCTTTCACTAGCCTTGCCTGTCATTACAAAAAGCTGTTAGTGACAAAAGATGATGATAACTGAGTAACGGGTGAAATGGGTGGGAAATTTCACTTCGTTTTTTATGCACTGCCGAATCTATACACATGCATGAGAAATAAAAAGCCAGTTTGAATCGGAGGCCTTGGCAAGAGGACCTTGGGTCTCACATCATGCAAATACTATGCAGAAGCTCGCAGTTCAGTTTTACAGCATCTCTGGCATTGATTGAGCCTTGAAACTGGAGTTCGCATTTGGTGTAGCCTATCACAACTTCATGAGAAAATAATGTTGGGAGGTTGCTAAGGGAGAAAGCATCAAATGCATTTGCTTGATGGCATCGTTTGAAAAATTTCACCTGCAGAGATAAGGTCTAAATAAAAATAATTAATCATAGACAGAGCTACACCCACTTGTACCTTCTGCAGAGGAAATCTGCAATGCAATAAACACCAAATATGTAAGCCAGAAGGAATCATGTTCAGGAAAACCCAGAAAACAAGTTTCAAATTAGTTTTTGCCAAGCAACTTTTCCTTCAGCAACTTACTCAAAAATACAGCCGGTACCTTTGACTTATGTGGTCATAAAAAAAAAAAAAGCAGTATACCTTGGGTTCTTTTTTTATTAAGTTGTAGCTTCATGGGCAGAAGGAAATAGGAAATATTTACTACGCTGCTGTGTGAGAGAGAAAAGCATCAGCTTCTGGCTGGACCTTCAGAAGGAGTTATTCTGAATTGCAGTTGCGCTCTCCCTCGTATATAAGTTAGCTAACGTTCTTTAAGTTCCCCCTTGTCACTGATTAAGCGTGAAGCGGGCCTGTCAAAACTACTGCAGCCTCAGAACACAAGGAGAGCCTGATGGATCATTCCAATGGCCCATCTAGTTCAGCATCCTGTTCTCACAGTGGCCAGGCATATGCCTAAGGGAAGCCCCAAAGCAACATCACTCTACTCACTTGTGATTCCCAGAAACTGGAATTTTGATCAGTCCATAGTAAGACCATGCTCATCCATGACTTGATCTTGACAGGGGGTTGAGGTGGCCTGTATTATTGAGACTTGGATTGGTGAGCTGAGTGGCCCAGACCTAAGTCAGCTGCGCTCATCTGAGAACATGGCACAGCACTAGCCCAGACCAAGGAGTCAAGTGGGAGGGTATATAAAGCCCATAACAGCTTGGAACCAGTCAAACTAATTCCTGATACTTAAGGGATGGCCTTCCTCCATATTTGCCCAGTCAACCACTTCAATCTGCAGAACTGGCACTATTATAAGTGCCACATAAGAGGTGCAACATAATACTCGATCTGCACTGTTACAAAATCTATATTTTAGTGTGCCACTCCCTATACTTTGGAACTTCCTGCCTATTTGCTGTACTCCTTTTGGTACCTCCTAAAACCATTTTTCTTCAGGCAAGCCTACCCAGACACCTAGATGTTGACATATTGTTATTGTTTTTGCTGTTAATATTAATTATCTTTCAATATTTTTAATTGGTTTTATTATTTTAATATCTATAGCAAACCAGTTTGAGGTTTTGTTATAATCAAATGGTATATAAAAGTTGTGCAATAAAGCAATTCAAATAAATATGGCCACTGAGAGCGGAGGCAAAAACCTAGACATAGTGGCTTATAGCCATAGAAGTAGTAGTAGCCTGCCTTTCGATTTTTTAATCAAGGAGCAGTTAGCAGCAAGCATTCAGGGGGAAAAACCAGATTGGAAACAAATCTTAGTCAAGAACACTTGTACTGTATGTGGAAAGCAAACATGAACACTTAGCTATGGAAAATTAACATTTTGCCTTCCAGATAAAAATGTGAGAGGTTTGACATTTTAAAAAAGAAAATCATCAGTTCTGGCAGAGGCTACTGGATCTCTGAGCAGATTTATCATCCTATCTTGGTATTATCACTTTTTCTCTTGTCCCTTTTCTTGAAGCAAGTGCTACAGACATCAGCTTTCATATAAATTAAGCTTTTAGCATTGCCCCGATTGTGACATATCACCCTTTTTGAGCCACTTTGTTTGTGACCTGCGGATTCCGTCATTCCACTGGACATTTTGGGAGGCTAAATCAGGCTGCAGCTGACATAAAAAAGCAAAATTTTATGTGGGGCTATTATCTGCCAGAACTGATGATGCCCACGTTTTTAAAATTTCACTCAACTGAATATTGTACGAAATACTGAAATACTAGCGATGGGCTGATTCACAGTAGCTCCTTATCCACTCTTACGCCTGCTTACACTTTTGATACTGAGAAGTTACCAAACAACTTAATTCAACCTTCCATTTATTTATATATCCAAGAGGCTAGTCAGAGATGGAAGTGTTGTGAACACTAATGAAAAATCTTGTCCTCCCTAAAAGAGGGCACGTGTTGCGGTGAGACCTGGAAACCGATCCCCTGTGTTGTGGGTGGGTAAGATTGGTCAGCCACAAAACCCAATTGGTAGGTCCCTCAATGTTAGGTTCAATCTGGCCAATGGGGCGCAGTCCAAACGGATCGAGGGACCTATATATACCCATGCACGTGACCCAGAGCTTCCTCTTTCAGCGCGTGCATTTATTTTGATTATGTATTCTGTGTTTTTGTATTGTGTATTGTGTTTTTGTATTGTATATTGTGATTTTATCCTGTGAACTGCCCCGAGACCTGCGGATATAGGGTGGTATACAAATTTAATAATAATAATAATAATAATAATAATAATAATAATAATAATAGGCCTCACCCAGCAACACACACATGCACTACTCCCACAAACTTGACTAACTGTAAATCATTGGAGTTATCAAGGTGCAATATTAGTACATTGAGATAAGGAGTGTGGAGACAACAGGCCCACTCATCCTCCATGAGTTCTCAATACTCACGTCTACACCAAGAGAAATGGGGTAAATTATAAGACCCTAATCAAGGGGACATCATTTTGACTGCATAACAGATTATGTGGAAAGGAAGTAATTTCAATTTTCCATTTGTAGAAACTAATTGGAGTGTACTTGCAGTGTGTCATCCTTTCCCAAACTGGTGCTCTCCTGGTGTTCTTAGACTCCAGCTCGCTTCAGGCCTGGTCAGCATGGCCAATGGTGAGAGCTGATGGGAGTCATAGTCCAGCAAGATCTTGAGATTACGCAAGGCTGGATTAGCCATGGCTGAATGAAAAGTGTGACACACTCACAGTCTGCACTATTCACTATGAGATGCAATACATCTCATTACTATTTTTAAAGGAGATTGCTGCTGTTATTGCAAAAAAAGGCATTAGACTGGACATTTAAAAAAAGAAAAACATAATAGGCCATTATTCCCTCGTATGCATCTGAGGTTAATATAGCAATATGTCATTCTGTGAGTAACAATTGCAGCAAAATTGTAAATAAAGTGTTTGCTCTTCCTCTTCTAGGGACAATTTGCCATAGGCCCTCTCCCTGTGAGCTCCACAGCCAGTCAGCAGAGTTAGTTTCTTACTCTGTGCAATATTTTATATCATGTATTTTTGTTTGCCTGTAGGTCATCCTTTGTAGTGTACATGATGGGCTGCTGTGGGATGTTTTCATGTCAGTCTTAGCCTTTGTTCAGCTATGCACCTGTGTTGCCTTTTTGATCTATTGGTTTCCAGCTATCAGAAAGCAGTGTTCTGGCCTGTGGGTAAAAAGACCATATAAACATGAGCTAATTACTCTCAGTAGTCAGAATGGGCTTTTTAAAATGCACATGTTGTTGGGTTTTGGGTGACCTGAGCATGTTCAATGGTGCCAGATGATTTCGGATTTACAAGGCGCATGGCCTCTTCAATCTTTCAGTGACCTGTAGGAAGAATTCTCAATGCCGGAGGCTGCCCGTGGAGGTACATGCCATGAAACAGCACATCTAGCAGCATGGAGTTGGTGATTTTCAAATTTTAAAAACAAGAATACTCAAAGGGGTTCAAAACAAAAAGCGAGAAGAAACATTTTGGTCCAGGATAATAAGTTGTTACTTTTGGGGCTGTGGGGAAGGCGATTCTGGGCATTTACTCTGGGATTTGCTTTTGATTAAAGACTCTGCTGCAAAGAATCAAATATATATTCCTAACAGAAGACGTTTCATGACAGAAGCTGCAGGACTCAATCCAGAAGTCTTGTAGATCAGGAAACTGGCTTCCTGCTCTGTTCACTAAACTGGTCAATGGACAGAATTATCATTTGGAATGTTCATAGTGCAGCCTATAAGCTCCTTTGGTTGAACAGTCAGGTGATACCAGATGGCCAATGAAATGTTTCCAGATATGCTGCCCTCCCTCAGTGTGGGCAAATTGTCTAGTCTTGTTCTGCCTTCTTGAGATAATCTTACATACTTACTACATTTATAACCTGCCTTTCCCCCATGAAACTTAAAGTGGTACATGGTTCCTCCCCCATTTGATCCCCACAACAACCCACAAGTAATTGGCTCATACTTTTTTTTTTTTTGAAAAAAAGAGTTCTTCAATTTTATTTAAATGTTATTCAGTTTGTTTTTCTGCCTGAAATTCTGGATTAATTTTCATATAATGTCACACACTTGTACCCTTGCTGCAGTTTTCTGCACTTCTGTAATGGAGTCATTCATTCTATTTTAAATAATTCATTTCTCATAGATTTTTAGACAGTTCTCGTTAGCATAATAGACACTAAGTCCTTCTGCCAGGCCTGAAAATTTCAGTTATTCCAACATGCCAGGCACTTTATAGCCAGTGATCCTGACTAAGGCCCTATACGGACATCTAACATTGGTTCCTTTTCATCCCCTTGAAATGGATGATTTAGGAGAAAGAGACACACATTTCCCCGTTGCCACTTAGTGAGGTAATCATTGATCAGGTGTGCAAATATGGTCCAGATTTCATAAGTTATATTGACTTAGGCCTCAGCTTCAAATTATACCTGGAAATTTATTGCTGTCGTCAATGTCATTTATCCATTTATTATTTTATTTCACGAGATTTCTGTATCTTTGAATTGCATTAAAACCTCAAAGCAGCTTACAAGAAAGAAGCAAGAAAATTACCAACAAAAAACAAAAAAAACAAAACACCAGTTAAAATATGTAAAGCATTTTTTTTAAAAAAATTAAAATAAAATGTTTGTTAAGCCAAAAACAAGATAAAAACACATGCCACCATTCTCCATGTCTGGGTAGGCTTCATTTCCAATGTCAACGGCACACTCATGAAGTCATAAATTAAATATATATGACAAAAGCAAGCTTAAAATGCAATTCTAAGAACAGCAAGCAATCCTCAGCAGCAATAAACCAACTGAATAAAACACAACAGGAGTCGCAAATGAAACACATAGACATGGCCCCTAAGCTACGTTAACTCAAGGAAGTTCATTATAAAGGGGGGGGGGTTTAGCCTGCTGAAAATGAAACAGTCAGGAACCTTTAAAAAGTTGGTGAAAAGGTGCCAGACAAATCTCTCTTTGGATGTTATTTCATAATTTAGGTGCAGCAACCCCAAATAGTCCCCTCTGTTGTACCCACCTGTTGGACATCAGCTGACAGGGGATGAATTGACAAGAAAGGGCCTCACAAACTGAGGGCAAATCCTAAGCAGGTTCATATGAACTATCCTTCAACCTTGTAAAAAATCACCTTCTATCTTGAATCATGCTTTGTCTTTATTTTTAATTAAACACTGGGGGGGGGGGGGGGGAGATGGTCGATCCTGAAGTGGAAGTGTTGCTTGGTTTGGCTTCTGCCACCTCTACCACCACCCTGCCAAAACAGAGGTTGTGTGACTGTAGGGTCAGGTTCCATGTTCTAGTATCTTGCCAGAACTCAGAAGCCTATGATGGTAGGGTGTCCCACCTAAGTGAGAAGAAGAGTTTGGACTTGATATCCCGCCTTTTACTCACCTCAAAGTGGCTAACAATCTCCTTTCCCTTCCTCCCCCATAATAAACAGTCTGTGAGGTGAGTGAGGCTGGGAGCCTTCAGAGAAGTGTGATTAGCCCAAGGTCACCCAGCAGCTGCATGTGGAGGAGCAGAGACATGAACCCGGTTCCCCAGATTACGAGTCCACCGCATTTAACCACTACACCATGCTGGCTCCCTTTTTAAAGCCAAATCATGGTGTTTAATTTCTCTAGGCTTTGAAACCAAAGAGACATTCCAAATGGATGAAAACAAAACAAAACAAATTTGAATTTCCTAAGCAGAATAAAGATTTTCCCCAGTTGCTTGCACTCAGTTTCTTACAAAGCATCATATTTAGAGTGTTTACACATTTATCAGTTCAATTGGAAGGCCATCTTCTCAAAAAGAGTTTGGTGCCACTGAATAATGACTCCCTTCGCTTCCTAAAATCCTCTTGTCCTCTTGACTCAGGAACTCCAAAGCTGTAATATTTACACACAATATACAGGTTGAGCGGGCCTGCTTGGCAGTATAAAGTGAGCACTTTGTCAAGCGCCCACAAGCCTTGGCACCATTTTGGAAGTGGTGCCAGTGGTAACTTCACCACTAGGCCACCCACTTGAGCACCATTTTGTCACAGAACCCGTGGGCCACACACCATCTAGCCTGCTTCCCCCCTACACACACGGCCCCTTCAGGATGGTTGCTAACTGAGGCGGGGATCTGTAGAGTTGGAAAGGGACCTCCGAGAGTCATGTAGCCAACACCCCTTCAATCCTTGGCAGACGGCCACCCTCCACACAGCTGTCAAACAGGGCAGCCAGCATCAGAGCCTCCATGCCCAGCGGGCAGCCCTGGGCAGAGATGCCTCACCACGTTTTCCCTGCTGGCCGGGGTCAAATACCACTTATGGATTAATTTTACTCTCTCTTTTGAACATTAACATGTACACCAACCATATAAAAGCCAGAGGTTTCTAGACATCTGAACCCACACACCCAGGGAAGCAAGAGATCATAGCTGCCAAGTCTCCCGTATTCCCCAGGAAACCCCCATTTTTCCAGCCGTTTCCTGCCGGCAGCCCGGATTTTTAAAACCCCCGTAAATCCCCCGGATTCTTACCGGCCCGGGGAGGCTCCTTCTGCACATGTCTGGAGTCTCTGGACATGCGCAGAAGCAATTTCTGGCTCTGCAGCCATTTTGGAAATGGGCAGAGCATGCGTAGAAGTGACTTCCGGTGCCGCTCTGCCCAGTTCCAAAATGGCCGCAGCGCGACTGCGGCCATTTTGGAAATGGGCAGAGCATGTGTAGAATCAACTCAGCCAAAAGCACTGAAGGTCATGGGGAGCAGATCAGGGCTAGTAAGAGGTGTAGTCTGTAGTTGCTCACTGATGGGACATGGCCTGGAAAAAAAAGACTGGACAGTGCTGCCTAGAGGGCTGGATTTGGTCACTTTGCCAGACGTTTGCTACCCTTTAACTAAGTGTCTCTCACCCACCCACCCACCCCCGCCAAGCCACATCCAACCTTTGTTTGCCTCTTTTGTTTCTTCTGAACGACTTCATTGGAAAACGCCTTGGGATATGGTGCAGTATATTTGATTAATTAGACTTGATGCCTTTGTTAATATCTATGCTATATGCCTAATGTAAAGCCATTAAGGCTTTTCACTAAATCATTCAGCGCTTTGAACAGCCGGGAGAATCAGAGCATGCGAATGGGATAGGTTTCCATTCTTTTCCTCCTTCCTCCCCTTTTCACACAAACACCCCCAGCTTGAGAGAATTAGCAGAACAAAATTGTCAAACATCTGTGTGTTTGAAAGCCACATCTTTTATAGAGAATGGAACAAAAGATAGGGCTTCATAACTGAAACACAGATTTATAGCCCCGTGAGCAAGAAAGAGTATAGTGTAATAACATTATTGTACCATACAGTACCTGTCAGAAGCCATCATGACGCTAATACACTACTAAATCTCTTCTTTCCTTATTATGTGCTGGGGAACTCCTGTTTTGCAGGCAGCAGACCTTAAAAATTCTTTTACCACACAGTTTCTTCTGGTTTACTGGCCTCCCACTGCATCAGCCCTGCCAGAAGCAATGTCTCCTGTCATTTGCTGACAGAAAATACTGTTTCTGGAACAGCAGACTCAGCAGAGGGGGACAGTATTAGTGGACTAGCAGCAGAAATGGGAGCTGCAGTGAAAAGAGTTTTATAATTGCCAAGGACAGAAAGCTTTCCTCCCATTCAACTGCATCCTTCCTTCAGCCAGCCATCTCTTGCCTCCCTTTTTCTTTATGGTTTCCACTTTCAAGAACAGCAAAGACGTGATGAAATCGCGGCAGGCGTGATGGAATTCAGCAGTCGATAAACAGAAATGCAGGGGTTCAAATGCGCCTGAGAGTGTGACCCACTGCATGTCTACTCAGAAGTGTGTCTAGAACATCAGTTGCAAAGGCAGCACGTTGTTGTCTTGGATCAGGGATTAGGGTACCAGCATTCAAATCCCCACCCAGCCGGAATCTCACTGGGGGACCTTGAGCCAATCACTGTCTCTCAGCCTAACCTACCTCACAGGGCGGTTGTGCAGAGAAACCTGGGAGGGAGAGAACCATGGAGGGAAGGTGGAATATAGAGTTTTGTCCCCTAATCTGAAAATCTGCCTCATTTACACATAAAGAGGCACATACAATAGTGCATTTAACTGTGTAAAACTGAATAAAAATATTGATGTGGTGATATAAAATTATGCTGCAGAAATACCAGTACATCACAGCACGGGGCTCAACTGTTTTATATGTAGGAATGGATGAATCTGTCAATTTTAATTTCTCTCACTTAGTCATTTTCCCCATTTAAAGTTCAATTCTCCACATCTCCACATTTGCAAAAAAAAAAAAAAAATTAAAAAAACCTCATGAAATTTTTAGTGCTATCTCTCCTGATATACACATTTTTCCATGCTGTTTTGACTATTATGCACATTATTGCCAAGGAATTTCCCCTAATATCCCCTAATATATTGTATTCTATCTCCTAGTGTATGCATTTATACACACACAAACGTTACCCGAGTATATGCATTTTTAATTTAGTTTAATTTCTTACATTTATTTAATGATTTGAAAATTAAAAAAACTTCTCATCATGTTCTGCAATAAAATATGACTTAATATAAAATTATTTGGTTAGCATCCTTCTGTCTCGGTGACACTGGAAGAGTTCAGTGTGGGTGAAGTCAAACCGTTAGAAGGCACCTGCCTTCCAATTCCTATCATAAATTCACTATGTATTTTTCTTTTCTTTAAAACACCCCCTCAAAACCTGAATTTGCTGTCATGGGAGCTAATTATTTTTTTTGACAATATTGTATTCCAGGCAGCTAATTTGCCTGGGATTTATTTCTATATGAACTTTAAAAGCACAAGTGGCTCACACGTGAATGTCCACTTGATATAGCTGGCCATCCAATACCAGCAAAGCTCAAATCAGGTCAGGACCACCAATTTCCATGTGTAAAACAAATTCCATCCCAGCTTGTGAGCCTTCTGCCTGAAAAGGGGGATAGAAAACGATTGGATGACTAAATAAATGAGGACAATATTGCATAATAATATGATTGGACTGCTCAATGACAATCTCACTTCAACAATAATTTGTGCTGATTCTCAGTTTGTTGCTTATACTCGTTACTTTCTGCGTCTCTCACAGTGACTGTAAATTTTTGCTTGTCATCTTGCATGAGCTCACCTGCTGTCCGCTTCCTCTGACGCCCCTTTTTATTTCTCTTTTCTCTCTCCCCTCCTCATGTCTTTCAAGAACAAGAATGAATCGGAGGCTGTTGGGCTGTGAGCTAGCCTGTGTGGCTTGGTATGTCCTTGGAAGTAGGATCCTGTTGCAAAACATTTGAATGTTAGAAAGTTCCGTTAAAATGCATTAAAGCTGGGGGGGGGGGTGCTGTTAGCAGCTCTCACTTTTGCATGTCTAACAGCAATGCAATGAAATGGATGGGAACAGGGTGGAATCCTTTTGGTGCCTTTTTAATCTTCATAGAATCACAGAATTGTAGAATAGGAAAGGATTCCAAGGGCAATCTTGTATATTAGATCTTGTAAAAATGCTTATATTGTAATGTATTTTTTACTCATGCTGGTGATTGAAATATATTGTAAGCCACTTAGAGATCTTTTGGTGGTAACAAGCTACTAGCAAGCTTTAGCAACAACAGCAACAATCATTTAATATGTACTATATACATATTATATACTAGTTTTCCCAGTAGGGATGTATGGAGAGCTAGACCATAAAGAAGGCTGATCACCAAAGAATTGATGCTTTTGAATTATGGTGCTGGAGGAGACTCTTGAGAGTCCCATGGACTGCAAGAAGATCAAACCTATCCATTCTGAAGGAAATCAGCCCTGAGTGCTCCCTGGAAGGACAGATCGTGAAGCTGAGGCTCCAATACTTTGTCCACCTCATGAGAAGAGGAGACTCCCTGGAAAAGACCTTGATGTTGGGAAAGATGGAGGGCACAAGGAGAAGGGGACGGCAGAGGACGAGATGGTTGGACAGTGTTCTCGAAGCTACTAACATGAGTTTGACCAAACTGCGGGAGGCAGTGCAAGACAGGAGTGCCTGGCGTGCTCTGGTCCATGGGGTCACGAAGAGTCAGAGACGACTAAACGACTAAACAGCAGCAACATATATCTCTTATTTTTCCATTCACTGTCTGCCCATCTATTCTGGAAAAGGAAACTGCTAGGCTTGACCCACTTCAAATGCAAGTGCCAAACAAGTGCAGATGATGCCTCGCCCTTTGAAGAACAGTGTTTTCATGGAACCTGGAACACTCCAATGCAAATGAACGTTAAATTATAGAGTTGTAGCAGTAATTACGACAGTATGCTGCAGGTTCAAAATCATCTATGCTGCACAGGTCAGTGGCAATGCCTCAATTACAAATAGGTCTTTTCATTTCTAATGGAAATAAACAGACTGTTAAGTATGCGAGAGAAATGTATATTCCTAGCCTAGAAAAACTACTGGGAGATAAATGAATTATTAAACGCTTATAATCCAAACACACATGAATGACCAAAAGCTAGTCTTCCTACCATCAGTGCAAAACTCCTTTTAATTTTTGAAAGACCAAAGTACAGCCCCTACACGTTTCAACATGTAATGACTTAAATGAATGCAGCTGTGTTTTACATTCGCATAATCAGACATAGCTGGATATGTAATCATTGAAATGAATGCAGCTGGGCCTTTATTTCCCCCCTCCCCTTTTTCTTCTTCCTAGCAGAGTATCTATGTTAGGCTTTAAATAACCATGAATGATGAATTCCAGGACAGATACCCCAGCACAATGTCACTATTCTGTGCTGCAGATGGCTCGGAGCCACGATAAAATGGCCTGGGATGTTGATGACAAAGACCAAATTGCACATCAGCCATGGACAACATGGAATGAAGATGACAGGGTGTTAGTGTTAGGACCAGGATGCAAACAGCTATTTGCAGTATCACCTAACTTTACAACTCTGGTCATGATGAAGTCTCACATAGTAAACTAACCAGGAGCAAAGCAAAAGTAGAGGCTGGGAGGTCAAAAGTCAAAGCACTGGACCAAAAGGAAGCATTAAGCCAGAGGGCTGAGTTACAAGCACAATAAAATTCCAGCCTAGTGACAAATTGAAGAAATTACTAGTCCAGTAGGCTGGAGGCAAATGGTTAGAAACACAAGACTAGAACAGAACTAGAATGCTTTTTTCCTGAAATATGAGCACCAAGACTGTGGTCAAACATAAGGTGAAATGAACACGAGTCATAGGCAATAGCAACCTGAAAAGCACAACCTGAAAGGTCTTCAGTGGGGGTTGGATAAAATCCCATAGGATGAAAGGTAAGGGGGTTAGTTTAGAAGAAAAGGTAAGAGGGTCAATGCAGAGGTGAATAAAACTATTCATGTGTGAAGAAAATTGAAAAGAGAGGTACTTTTCCTCTCTCACTCATAATACTAGATCCGGAGTCATCAAACAAACCTAAATCATTGGAGATTCAGGGAAGACCATACATGAGTATTCACAAAGCACATAGTTAAACTATGTGATTCGCTGCCACAAGCTGTGGTGACAGCAACCAATTTAGCATCAAAATGGCATTCAACATATTTATGGGAGATAAGGCTTTCGAAGACAACATGTCATGATGGCTGTACATCCAGAATGGGACGTAGCATGCCTCTAAATACTTGTTGCTGAGGGGCAACAGCAGGGCTAGGGCTATTGCATCCACAAGCGGCCACGGGGGTCTTTTTACCAGTCCACGAGCTGCCCCCAAACCGAGCTGCCCACTCGGTGAGTCCCTGCATGCTCCGTGGCAGTGAACTGGCCCAGGCAAGTTAAGCATTGCCGACCCCTGATCTAGTCCAACTTTATTATGTGAACCGCCCTGAGACCCGCAGGTATAGGCGGTATATGAATTCAATAAACAACAACAACTCCCTGCAATGCAGGAATATGCAGATGCCCTATATGGGGCTCAAACCTGAAACCTTGGCATCATCATCTCCATGCTCTAACCAACTGAGCTAGTCACCTGCCTGTAAGCAACAGGTTGCTAGACTAGATAGACCCTTCTTCTTACCCAGCAGGACTCTTCATATGTTCTTGTAATGTTGCACAGTCAGAATCCCAGCTACATCTCGAAGTGAAAATGTACAGCCTCTCTATTCACACCGAATCCATGTTCCAGGAACACAGGGAGTTAGCAGTCCCTCCTCCCAACATCTGCATGCTCAGCTGAAACACTGAATAGAGCCCCCCCCCACTGTTTAAATAGTTGAAACCAAATAAAAAAAATCCTTCCAGTAGCACCTTAGAGACCAACTAAGTTTTTCATTGGTATGAGCTTTCGTGTGCATGCACACTTCTTCAGATGAAAGAATAGGAAAGAAATAGGATAGGGGGGAGGATGCTGCACACAAAAGCTCATACCAATGACAAACTTAGTTGGTCTCTAAGGTGCTACTGGAAGGAATTTTTTTTATTTTGTTTCGACTACGTCAGACCAACCCGGCTACCTACCTGTTTAAATAGTTGTCTGGGCGTGAAGAGATTGGTAGCAGGGCCAGTGGGTCTGATTCTGTGCACATGAACTCCTACACGTTAAATGAAAGTAGATTCATCCTGTGACTAGGACTCACATTTGGAGGCTTGTGGGAAAAGCAAAATGCATGATAATATTCTGGTATTTTCCAAGATATGGTGGAGGACAACAACTATGAACTTACTGATAGAGTTAAGGTGTTTAAAATGTATAGATTTCTTTCTGTGTAAATTTTTACTAGTGCAGTAAAGTGTGTTTTTCTGTGTGCATTTTCTTCATGAGCACTATATAACCTGGACTCCCCCCTGCCACTTCTTCATTATTTCTAACTTGAGGAAGTGAGATTTGAAATGACTGTCATCTTCTGCGTCTGCATAGTAATTTAAGGATGACTTTTACTAAACCTAGCATATATTTAGCAGCAAGGTGTTACAGAAACTGACAAATATCCAACCAATTTTTTTTCTGATTCTGATGTAAATTTCCTGCTATCAACCTATGCTGAATTCATGCACTAAAAATAACTGTTGACATTCTGTGGACTAAAGATCTGTAGTCCAGACCTATGTATGTATGCTAGCTCACAGATTCTATTTATTCCAGTTGGACTTACTCCCAGGTAAGTGTGCATAGGTTTAAAGTGTTCAAGAAACAATGTTTTGTTTATTCATCCATTTTTGTTACTCAACGTCTTGTTCATTTCACATTACATTCTTTAAAATTACATACGCTTTGTATTTTTTGTTTCCCAACATCATTCATTTCATTATGGCAACTCATGTTTGTTTCCCACTGCCTGCAATATCTTCATTTTCTATCTGATGGATGTGAAATGTTTGGACATACTACTACCCCTTGGGATCATAGCTGCCATATCCCAGATGGGTAAAAAGATCCTGTTTCATTGTAAGTTAGGAAGGCATACAGACACACAGTCCAGCTATTCCATAAACCAATCATAAATGGAACGAATAGATACAAATAATCACAAAGAAATAGGATAAGGGGGAATGCTGTGGGCAATGGCGTCACAATGGGGGGGCGGGGGCGGTGTGCCCCATGCACCTTGTCTGGGAGGGTGACAAGAAGGCACCATGCAGGGGCTTGCGGCAGCGCAAGCAGCTATTATGCCGCCACAGCCGCATGTGGAGTATCCTCCATTCGCTGCTGCAGTCGTGAGCAGAGGATCCCGGTGCCGGCGGCAAACCATGCTCTGTACATAACGCATGCACTGTACATAACGACACCGCACATGTGCTGTACGCCGCTGTACACTGGCGCCGCTCAAGTGCTATTTGGACAGTGGTGGGATCCCTCCGTCACCGCTACAGCCGCAAACGGAGGATCCTCCGTTCACTGCTGCAGCTGTGAGCAGAGGATCCCAGCACGGTCCATATGCCACTGAAGCGCCGCCACCGGCATACCGCTATGTACAGCGCATGTGCAGCATCGCTACGTACAGCGCATGCATCGTACGTAGTGGCGCCGCACATGCACCCTATGTAGCGACGCCCCGCCCTGGGTGTCACGACACCTTCGTCCACCCCTGGCTGTGGGTAATGGACTTAAAATGTGTAATCCAACTGTAAATGTTTGGGAAGTTGTAATCAGATGTGGATGGCATGGGAGGGCTGCTCGACTCAGTAGATGTCCTTCCAACTAAGTCCCTGCAACACACCAAGACAAAGAGGTGAAGGGGGAGCGGCACGGTTGGTGCAGTGTCAACACACGGCTGGAGCTGCCTCTGTGCTGCTGCTGACGCATTTACACTGCACCAATCTCATCACTGCCATGCCCCTCCCTTTCTTTGTCTTGGTGTGATGCAGCAATTTAGCTGGATGGAGATCAGGTGAGTGGAGCAGCCCCACCCCTTCACCCACTGCTGGTTGCAACTGGGGTTTGCTCTAGAACTCCCTGCCTATTGGCATTAGGCAAGTGCCTTCACTGGACTGTTTTACATGCCAGCTGAAAGCCTTTCTTTTTCAGCAAACACATGCTTTAGTTACAGTCATCTTTACGTTTTAATAATTTTAGCTTTGTTTTGAATTGTGTTTTTATATGCATTTGTTTTTAATCAGCTGGTAGATTTTAGTCATGTTTTACATATAACTGATTTTTAAATAATAAATAAATAAATGTGGGGTCCCTGTGGGTGGAAGAAACAATGGGTCAGTTCTAACTGAGATAAAGCAAAGGAGTCATTTGACACGCTTCAAAAAAATTCAGCCCAGATCCTTTTGCCATCAAAAAACCAAGGACTGTGGGAAACTATCTTTCTTGTATAATAACAGCAGAGGATATTTTATCCTTGAAAACAATGACCTATCTACATTTTTCCTTGATTGAATCATAATAAATTGCACACATGGCAAAAAAAAGAAAAAGAAAAATCCAGTTGACCAGTTCTTTGCAGAAGTTTGAAAGACACTAATGAAAATAAGATACAGAGTTACTGACATACCGTAGCTATCTCTTTTTTCATTTTTTTCCTGCAAAGTATTACAAAGCTTTTCATCTGCGTTCTTAAAAGCTTTATCTCTGTTTATTCATTTAAAAATATTCTGTGCCGCCTTACAAAATATAATTTTATTCTATGGCAGGATGCAATGAGTATAAAATTATAAAAACGCTTCAACATTTTAAGAACAATATTTTAAAAAACAGCACAATATTACATCTCAGATCAGCTCTAAATACTGTTGAACACACCTGGAAGCAGCAGTTGTAGATGGTGTGGTGGATCTGCGCTGCTCACCTGACCCCCTTCCAGCTGCATCACTGCTGCAAATTGGGACAGAGCGGAGTAGCAGCAAAGTTGATGCGAAGCAAACATGCCGATGGAACCAATCTAGCATTCCTGCCAGTGTTGCTGCCTCCTCCTCTTCCTCTTGTTTTGCAGCAGCAATGCAGCCAGAAGGAAGACGGGTGAGCATTGCAGGCCCACCACACCATCTGCTACTGCAAAGCAGTAATAATTTAATTTTACACATTTTAACAAAAAACGGGTTTACGTAAAGGCTTCAGGGCCCACTTAAAAGAAAGCTGGGAGGCGATTGAGCATACTTCTTTTGGGAGGTAGTTCCACATGTACGGGACCATCACTGAATATGTCCAATCTGCCAAGTTCCTGATTCTATCTGCTCCTATGACTTCTGATGTTAACACCCAGGAAGGCTCATATGGATGGTAATCTGCTCCCAAGCTGCATAGGGCTTTCAAGGTCAACACCATCACTTTATATTATAGCTATAGGGACTGAAGTTAAATTATGGGGTTGTCATGTCAACAAGCCCTTCGTCATGTCCTAGAAAAGACATCTGCTTAAGCCATGAACACGGGGTGATAACAGAATGACAGATAATTCTTAGCATTCAGTACAGTGGTAGTACAAAGATTTCCAGCTCTTGTGATTAACCTTTGTGTTCCCTACTTGATGTGCTTTCTTTTCCCATTCAAATGGTGGTAAAGGGTCCCTAAAGCACTGCATATGTGTCAGCATTAGAAACAATATTTGTAAATCTGGTGTAGCTTATTTTATATTTCTAGTTGGCCAGAATGATGCCTGCTGATTCTTTTATTGGACAAAGCTCTGTTGTTAAGAGAACACATCTGCTATTTGAGAGGCACTTCAAAGAAGTTGTTTTGCAAGGTTATCCTAGAACCCTATGCAGTCCTGTCCTGCTATCGTCGTGAAGTCCCTCAGCCCCCAACATCCGTGCATTTGATCATCGTTTTATCTCCCTAAAGGTCCTACCTATGGGATCTGTACAGAAAAATGAAGTGTGCAGCTCATTTCCTTGGGGTCTAAACATGTTAGTCTCCATGCACTTAGATCTCGCTCCGGGGGAAATGTGCCACTTTGACACATGGGCATCAGAAGCAGGAGGGCCATGCTTGATGGCAACAGGGCAGACACATAGGATGTAAAGATCTCAGGCTGGCAAGCAAGCTCCAATAAGAATTAATGAGCCTCTGGCAGGTTTATGGCAGGTTTATTTACAATTAACACAGAGAGAGCAGCACCGAGCCCACTGCTCTTGCTTACGAAGTAGAAGAAGAGTAGTTTGGATTTGATATCCCGCTTTATCACTACCCGAAGGAGTCTCAAAGCGGCTAACAATCTCCTTTCCCCTCCTCCCCCACAACAGACACCCTGTGAGGTGGGTGGGGCTGAGAGACTTCAGAGAAGTGTGACTAGCCCAAGGTCACCCAGCAGCTGTATGCGGAGGAGCGGAGACGTGAACCCGGTTCCCCAGATTACGAGTCTACCGCTCTTAACCACTACACCACACTGGCTCTCAGTGTTGCTCACTCAGAGTCTCTGCCCTTTCAACAACACAAAGGGTGCCAAAGTCCAGTCCTTCCTCTCTTGTCTTTCTGTTGCATTTTTACCCTTTCAGCTCTCCTGGTTCGAGGAGAAGGTGGATGGACTCCCCCCTCACACACTCTCAAAAGGAGAATCCTCTAATTGCTGCCTCCCTCCTGGTTACATAGCCACCCCCTTAAGGGGTAGTAGAAATAGTCCATGGGAATGGCTTAGTAAAAGAAAACAACAACAAACACTTGAATCAATATAATTATCTGAACCAATGAAGTATTCAGAAAATGGTAGATTCTTTTATTTTGTGTTCCACAGACTAGTACTGTCACTTTTGCAAACCATGAACGTCCATTGCTACCTTTCAACGAGCTTGTCATTTTATTTTATTGTCCACTGTGGAAGTCCTGGTGTCCCATGGAATGGAAAACCTACCTGCGCTATGGGCAAAGTGAAATGCTTGATGATGATCCCTACAGTTTGCTTCTCGTCCGTTTAACAAATGCTGGTGGAACAGCAGGGAGTACAGTTAGAGACAGGACTTTCCTTGGCAAACTGCAGTTCAGAAAGAGAAGGAAACATCAATTCTCTTCTGTTCCTGAACCTTCAGACTCTGACAGAATCCAAAGTGTGCAATATCACTGGCTGCTACACACAAAATACAGTAGGTGAAAAACTGAAGGACGAAAAAGTGCTATACAACAATAAGGTGTTAAGTTATATTCTTACCAGCATTGAGTGACTGTGCAAAAACAAGAGCCAACGAAGAATAAAGTGTGGAGTATTCCTACCTGCCTTCAAGCAACGGGTGAGTCAAATCCCACAACTTATTCTGTAAGCCTTTTTCTCCATCTTTGATCAACATGCAGGGATTTCCCTGGATGCAGATTCATGAGAGAACAATAGGTTTGCCACTTGTACATGTAGCAGCATGTACAAGGGGGTATTAAATTTACAAATGTGCCTGAAGTATAGAAGCAATCTCAAATATTTACCATGCCCAGTCAGCAGTTAAAATGACAGTTGTGATCCTAAGCTACCTCCATAGCATTAAGACAAACTAAATAGCTCTTCTTCTTTGTAGGGAATTTGGTTTAGGATCTGTGTGAAAGACACAGATTTAATTTAATACTGGCTCCTTCTGACCTGTACTGAGCCTTTCTCTTGATCAATCTGATCAAGAAGAAGTATATTTGAAGCAACCTTCTATTGCAGGGGTGGCCAACTCCCAAGAGACTGTGATCTACTTTCAGAATTAAAATCTGGTGGTGATCTACCCCCATTTTTTGGGGTTCGGCTCAAAGTTGTTGAGCTTTTTTAGGGAGAAGGAAAGGGGGGTGACCAGATTTGGTAACCTTTTGGGGGGAGCACTGCCCAAATACTTTTCCTACAGGGGACAACAGAAACCTTTAGAGAAATCTTGGGAGAGAGTTGCATAAAAGCACTCACAAAACTGTACGCCGCACAAACTCCTTTACCCACTCCATTAACCTACCTATCAATAGAATCTATTGTATATATTTTAGGTCCATTTCCAACAATTGTGTTCTGAGTTGCTTGTCTCCATTCCCTGTTCATTTTATCCTGCCTTATTTCAGGTGGCTCTTTCTACCATCAACTTCTGCTTCATTCCCCCCTAATCTTTCTCCTTCAGCCAGAAATATTCTCTGTTCTTTACTCAGCTCAACAATTCATGCAATGTCCTTGCTTACCTACCAGAAAAGTTAGTACTGGTGGGGTTTTTTCGCTGACCTTCGTTCTGGATTGTCCCTCTGACTCAAATGTTGTATTTCCCCCCCCACTTTCATTTCAATCCCCCCCCCTTTAAACAAGCTATCATATTTTGTTTCCAGGAAGCCCAACTCTAATCTTCAAGTCTGGCTCTGAACAAGGTGTCAGAAGAAGAATCCACAAGCAGTCAGGATGACTGAGCAGCGGTGAGTGAGAAGGATCTCCAAGGTAGGCAAGAAGCCATGTCCCATGCATATCTAGGCAACTGGAAGCTGATTTCCCCAAAGATGCTGTGACCATTAGAAGCTTTTGCCCCAAAGGCAAGGCCTACCATATTTAAAAGAGGTGAGTAACCCTTTTCAGCTCCCAAGGCAAACCTTCAAGAGGTGACATGTTCGAGATAGGCGGGGTCTGAGGCAATGGGCAGGGCAATGGATATGACTCTTGTCTTTACAGTAGGCTACATTCCAACCACACAAATGTCAGGTTTCCACACATGCACACCTCTTCATCCAGGTAAGCATCATCACAGGAGCAGGACTGGTGAGATTTGTGACCAAGGGAGATGGGACATGGCATTGCAAAAGAGCATGGCCTCAAGAGAATCCCAAGGGATGGATAGGGAGGCCTAGGGGGCCACATTCAGACCCTGGGCTTGAGGCTCCCCGCCTCTCCTGATATAAAGAAGCATGTGGGAATCAATAAAAGTTTAAGGCTGCATCTACATGGCAGCTTATTTTAATTTCCCCCCAAATTCAGTTTGAGCATTCACACAATGTAAAATCCACTTCCAGAACTATAGTGCAATATAGCTGATCAATGGTAGAATATATTGCAAGCTTAGCCCTCATTTCTAAATCATTTGCAAACTTCCAGATTTTTTTTTCTGGCAGAAAATAACATGGAAATAACCACCAAACTTGCACAATATCCCACTATATTGAACACCCTGTGAAAACTCAAATAGAATGTGGAACTTAACACAGGTTACAGGTAGATAGCCGTGTCGGTCTGACGCAGTCAAAATAAAAATAAAAAATCCTTCCAGCAGTAGCACCTTAGAGACCAACTAAGTTTGTCGTAGGTATGAGCTTTCGTGTGCATGCACACTTCTTCAGAACCCTTTGTTTAATTCCCAAGCAAAGGGTCTGCTAGTTTCTCTTTAAGGTTTCCAGACTCAAAAGAGAGTAGGGCAATTAAAGGCACAGAAGTCCTGTCCACTATTGAGTCTGGCAACCCTAGTTATGTAGATTGTTTTAAATTTTGCTCTTTAGGCAAAAAAGAAAAGAAAAGAAAAGAAATCAGGAAAGGAAAGCAATTATAAAAACCATTCTAAATGGCACAAAAGGGCCCTGAGAAATTCTGGTGTGCTAGTTGTCACTAGTTATGTATCCACCAGAACTATTGTGCCCCTTACACCCATGCAAACTTCCTTGGCCTTTAATGAAATAATCACGATGCAAACTCTGTTCAAACTAAGATGTATCAGAAGGTAGGTCGGTTTTTCTGAGGTGTTTCTTTTAGAGATATTTTATAAGTCAAAGGCCTAATGGCATCTACCCTCATTTTGTGAATGTGAACATTATGCGGCTAATCTGGACCGGAGGTCTTCACCAGCCCTTTGCTGGAGTCTATAAGAGGCATTTTGATGCCTTTAGCAGCAGAAGAACCAAGGGATATGAAACAGCTGTGTGATAGGGCCTCATATTGAGTGCCTGGTGCTAACTGCTCATAAACCTAAAGTAGTGATGAATTCACAATGTTCTTCAGTATAACAGATTTCTAGTGGACTTGGGAACAATTAAGCCAACTTTTATGATGCAAAATGAGTTTGTCACCATTAATTTCCCCTTGTAATTTCAATTCCTTAGTATTTCCTTGTTCGTTCCAGCAAGCTATGTAAAGGAAGTGGTGCTTCTGCCCCCCCCCCCCACCTCAAACCTGCTTTATTATTATTATTATTACTCATCATCTTTAGTTACATAGAAGTATGGGTGCAAATATTTAACAGCAGAGTTGTAGCAATGCATAAGTACACTCCAGGAGTGCCTTTAGTGACACAGTCTGTTTAATAATGGAACAATGATGGATTTGAGCATGGAAAGATTTTGATCGCATTTGGCTTCCGAAAACAGTTTGCAAACCGGAACACTTACTTCCATGTTTGCAGTGTTTGAGTTCCAAGTTGTTTGAGTACCAAGCCTCTCTATTCATTCTCTCCATATCTTCCATAATTTTATTAAACTTTTTAAAATGCCCCATTTGAATACATCTTCCATTTAAAAAAAACCAAACAAACACCCGAACTCCCAAATGCTACCCTATGACTTACGAGCCAAGGATTTCATCTGATCCGGTCCCAGATTTTAATTACGAGGGCCATCTTTTATTCCTGTTTTATTTCCCTTTGGTGTAATAAAGCTTTTCTTCTTTCTGTATGCTAGTGTCAGTTGTTTAGTTTGGACTAAAGCCAGAACAGGGGACATGTGCAGTTAATGACATTCATTTCCTTATGCCATCTGGTGGATTTAGCTTACAATTACAGAGACAGTTCAAATTGCCTCGTAACTTAACTTCGCTTGAAGAACACCCTGTCAAACTCTGTACTTTGCAATTCTGTTCCCTTATGAAAGAGTTGATCATTTATCTCTAACAATCTGTTCCTTTTGTAATTTTTTTAAAGACACCTTTAATCTATGGAGTAAAATTTCCTTGATCGTACACAGTGTGAGTTTTTCTTTTATACCTCGCCTTTTGGCAAAGCGGTAAACCATCAGTCAGGTTACGTTATTTACTCACCAGGGTATGCTACTTGTTTCAGATGAAGCCTGAGGCATGAATAATGTAGCAATCCTAAACCTAGCTTTATGAAAAGATAGAGTAGAACAGTAAATCAAACCCTTGGAAATAACTGCAGGTTTTCTCCCTGATAAGGTGGGGTAAACAAATAGACTCCTATGAAAGACACTTGTAAGGGGCTAATTTTTGCACTTCTAGTATGAATTGTATATACACCTTTTCCCCCTTTGAAAAAAATAGGGGAACAACATAAAGCCTATGTGTCCACTGCTGCGCTAGAAAATACAGAAGTCCAGGTCCAGCAAGAGATTAACTTGTGAAAGTAGACCAACAACAGTGCAGAGATGCAAATCTAAATGTGCATTTTCATCTGCATCATTATTGACATTTGGGTGACCATTTAACTAAGTGAATACCTCTTCTGATATAAGTGGAATGCATATGACCTCCACTCAGCATCCCTGGTACTGTGACCTTGATCTCTCTGTTAGATGTTGTTTTCTCTTCTGTGTTGTTTTATTACATTGGACTAGTTCTTCTGAAAATGTCCCATTTGTATCATTCTATATAATGGTCTATGAATCAACTTTTTGTACTTGCTTATTGACATTATGGTGCATATGGGGACAACTCATGTGAACATGCATTGCAAGATTTTGCTTGTTTCCCGTCCAGGAGAACTTTGTGGAAGTTCAGCAACAATGTTAATACTGTGTTTCTCCGAAAATAAGACACTGTCTTATATTTATTTTTCCTCAAAAACCCCCACAGTGGCTTATTTTCAGGGGATGTCTCATTTTTTATTACAGGTCCAGCCTAGCCTCTTCCTTGGCGCCCTCCAGAACTGCGCCTATCACTATGTCTTATTTTGGGGGTATGGCTTATTTTGCGCAAATGCTTAGAATTCCTGCTACGGCTTATTTTGTGGGCATGTCTTATTTTAGGAGAAACAGGGTAGAAGACCCAGCAGAGCACCAACTTTGAACTTTAGAAGTCTACGGCCTTGAATCTGCAGTTAAAGAATCTTAGGATGAAACAACACATCACAGCTCCTACAGGACAGAAGCTTTAAAAGGGGGTCCTATCTCTCCCGCTTCTTGTTCTCCTGATAGCAACTATGTAGCAAAAAGACAACATATAGATCACATTTGGTATAGTTAAAGCTATGGTTTTCCCAGTAGTGATGTATGGAAGTGAGAGCTGGACCATGAAGAAGGCTGGTCGCTGAAGAATTGATGCTTTTGAATTATGGTGCTGGAGGACACTCTTGAGAGTCCCATGGACTGCAAGAAGATCAAACCTATCCATTCTGAAGGAAATCATGTTTAGGGAAGCTTTTAATGTTTAATAAATTATTGTATTTTAATGCTTCTGTTGGAAGCCGCCCAGAGTGGCTGGAAAAGACCCTGATGTTGGGAAAGATGAGAAAACTCTGGGAATAAGCATACATTTCCTTCTTCTATATGGAGCTGTAGTTTTCAACAGAAATCACGTATCTTTCCATAATGAGCTGGTTTGGACCATCTTAATAATTGGGGACCCAGGCCAGGAATTAAGCTCTGAAACACAAGGGGAGAAATGGAAGGGAGAGGGAAGAAGCCTTGGTTTATCCTTAATTTGCTGATTATATAACTGGAGAAAGAAAAAATAGTAAAATAAATCTGAATAATAGACCAGCATGGTCACTATTTTCAATGGATTTTGGAATTTGAGGAGGTAAAGACTATTCTAGGTCATTTACAAAACAAGCTACTTATGTCTGTGAAGTAATATTCCAAAGCCAATTTAACAGTGAATTATTCAGGCTATTGCTTAACCAATAGTTCCTCAAAACAGCAGAATCCCATTATACCTCCATTACAACAGTATAAGTATCACAGTATAATTTGACTGACTCCATGAAGTTATTTACTTTGTGAAAATGCAAACGAGATGAAGTTTAGCTTCTAACCCGCTCCACATTATATCATAATTATAGGGTGAAAGAGTTGTCATCATGTTCAAAGAAATGCCATTCAATTTTGTCTTGCATTTGTACAAAGTTTAAGGGAAAGGGAAACATTCCTGTAATAAAACATCATTTGTCAAAGCAGCATAACACAGCCACTGCTCAGAAAAATATAAAGTGAACCACATAGAGTCGTTAAATAGTGTCTTCATGCAAGGGACCACAAAAGGTTTAAAATAAGGCTAACTACTATGAACAACAAACTGCTAATATGTCAACTGCAAATTGATACTGTTTTGATATCATATCTTACTATTACAACCAGCCCTAGCAGCACTTCAGATTCTTCTCCCTTTCCAGTTGTCAGCTTTCCAGCATTGACAGTGAAGAAAACTCCTTGCCCACACAGTTCAGTGTAAAGTGTTTTACTGCCTCAAGACACACTTTTTGAAATGCAGTCATACTTTGGATCCCGAATGCCTTGGTACTCGGGTGTGTGTGTGTGTGTGTGTGTGTGTGTGTGTGTTTTAAAAAAAGCAATTTATTAAATTTTCCAAATAAACACATTAAAGACAATAAACAAAACAAACATTCAAAAACAAATACAACACACACAATTATCTTTTTAACAACTCTTCCCAAATCTCTCATTCCCAATGCTCTGCCGAGCTTGAATTCCCTCCCTCCCCTCATTTGGTTTTCTTTTTAACTCTTATCTCTCAGTTCCTTTATTCCATCCATTTGAAGTCAATTCGTAGGATTTATTTCAGTCCTGCAAGTGCCTTTAAACTTCTACAGTTTTTTCCCCCATATAGTCCACAAATTTACTCCAGTCTTTTTGGAACCTTGTTTCCCCCTGGTTCCGGATCCTGCTAGTCAGTCTTGCTAATTCTGCATAGTCTATCATTTTTGTCTGCCACTCTTCAATCGTCGGTAGATCCTGAGTTTTCCATTTTTGGGCTAACAAAGTCCTAGCCGCGGTTGTTGCATACAAAAATATTATATAATCCTCCTTTGCAATCTCTTGTCCAATAAGACCTAATAAAAATGCCTCAGGTTTTTTGGGAAAGGTATACCTAAGAATCTTTTTCAGTTCATTATATATCATTTCCCAAAATCTTTTAACTTTTTCGCATGTCCACCAGTACTCGGATGTTTTGGCTCAAGACACAGACCAAGCAGTTAGTGCAATTTTGCACATATTCCCAAACTAAACCAACACAAGCTCCCTTTCAGATTGTAGCCCCCTCAAGCATATGAAATCTGCTTCTGCAAGCCATTAGAGCCTCTAAAATAGCATTCAACAAACTCAGAAGGGAAACTGGCAACTTCCTATAAATGCTCTATTGTCCCCTACATATTGCTTGACTTGTTGGTTTTAATACTCGTTTTACCCTGTTTCTCATATTTTAAGACATACCCATAAAATAAGCCATAGCAGGATTTTTAAGCATTCGAGGAATATAAGCCATACCCCGAAAATAAGACATAGTGATAGGCGCAGCAGCAATGCCGGCCGCGGCAGGAGGAGGAGAAAAAAATAAGACATCCCTTGAAAATAAGCCATAGTGTGTTTTTTTGAGGGAAAAATAAATATAAGACATGTCTTATAATATGAGAAACACGGTAGTTTGATAATGTTATTTAATTATCCTTGTTGAAATCCACCCCTTGCTCTGGTTTGAAGGAAGGCTGAGATATGAATCTATCAAATAAAGATTTTAAGTAACTAAATTATCAAGCCCTGGAGCCAATGCACAAGGCAACTATATCATTCTCTCCCACCTGCACATTCAGACAACCTGAGAGTCCATGAGTGTCCTGATGTCATTAAGCCCCCTCCACTTAAGGCCTATTGAGAATGAAAAAAACACATAAGGGTTCTCTGAAGCAAATTGCAGCTACTATTGGAGATGAAATTGTGCATGTTCCAAATCCTTTGAAATCAATAGGTTTTAAGGGTGATGGTTGCAATCTTGTTCACAGGTCAAGTCCCATTGATTTCACTATGAAATTTCAGTGTGTAACTACATACCCAATTATAACTTTAATGTTTTCAGATATAGCAGATGATATAATTAACACATGTACTAGTCAAGGCACTGGTACAGCCTTAGGAAGGAGGTATGGGGCTAGTGGTAAAAAGAGATCTAGAACTTGACAAATTTAGAAAAGCCAAGTGAAGATTCATAGTTTGGCAATAGCGGCAGCGAAATACCAAATTATTCTGCTACTTTTTCTTGACCAGAGAGTCTCTAATGTCAGGGGCAGCTAATGTTAGGGCCATGGGAAGTCAGGTTCTGCAACCTGCAGGAAGCCTCCACAGATGCACTCCACAGACTCCACTCTGTAGGTTTGCCTTCCATGAACTGGAAGGCAACAACAAGCGCAATGAGGGGTGGTGGTCCTCCCATTTGTCCCCCTCTTGTATATACGTACTAGTTTGGTAATAGTAACAGCTGCTCCAGGGGTGAGCAAAGCATCCCCCCCACCCCACCCCCCGGATCTGTGGCAGTTTTGCATCCATATGTCCCTCCCCCACATCACATTTCCAGAGTAATCTGTGATTAAAAATAAAAATCCTGCCAGGAAGTTCACATCTGAATTCTAAACATATTTCTCTCTCTTTCAAAAATAAATAAATAATAATAATAAAAAACACCTCCCACTCATTTCTAAACATATGTTGATTTGCTTTCTGAGCTGAGAAGTGCATTGAGATATTTGAAGTTTGTGGGAGCTGCTGAATACTGAATTCCAAGTCCCGATCTGAACATTTGTCTGGGAAGTGCAGATCAAGTCAATTTGCAAAATGAAAATTCTTCACGCATCCGCCCACGTTTAAGGTATCCGGGCAATTGCAGCAGCCCTCTGTTTGAATCAGAGAGTGGTGGTGTCCCTATGGAATCCGCTCCCATAGGAGGTAGGGATGGCCACTAACTAGGATTGCTTAAAAAACACAAATTCATGGAGGATAAGGCTATCAATTACTACTATACCCTCCACCCTCACAGGCAGAATGTCTCTAAATACCAGTGGCCAGGAGAGAGCACTGTTGCAGCCACGTCTTGCACCAACATCTGGTTGGCCACTGTGAAAACAGCATACTAGAGTAGGTGGGCGTGATCCTGCAGGGTTCTTCTCGTGTTCTTAAGCATGGAGGCACCTCAACCACCTTTAGCCTAACCGCCAGCCTTGGTTGTTTATGGGTGGTGCCTGAAAGTTACTTTTCTTCCCATTGTTTATCAGCACCAAGAGGGTAACGCATTAATGCCACCCTCAAATGCCACATGCACTGAATAACAAAAGTAATAGCACCGCAGGTACTCAGAAAGGAATGCTGCTCAAGGTCATCTTCAGAAATGGAGACGTTTGATATAAATGGCAGAGGATAAAGCCAATGACAATTATATATGAAGGTCTTATATCAGAGCTGTCATACACAGCATGAAAGGAAAAGAAGTATTCTATTTTCACTTGAAGTTTTACAAAAGTATGCAATGCTTTAAATAATGCTTCAACATGAATGGAAATGGCTATGAATACAGCTGATAATTAAGGGATTGGTTTGGGTAATGGATTGTACTGGAGATAATGTAAAATACTCAATGCAGTAATATTGGAAGCTAAGGTCGCATCAACAAAGGTGAGTGGGAAGTCATTTAATCAAAATTGTATTAATTTGGTATTAATTTGTAATAATTTATGGAGATTGGGTTGAAATTTGGAAAATCAATAAAAAATAACTGGAAAAAACTAATAACACAGTCTTATTGTGGGAGGATATTATTTTCCCTCATGAAAATATTCCTTCAAAGCTTTGAGAGACCTTGTGTATGAGAATGCCACCTGGCTCCTCAGCACATCTGCACACTCACTGTGTACAGTGGTAGAATAATAATAATAATAATAATAATAATAATAATAATAATAATAATAATATATTTCTACCCCACCCATCTGGCTGGTTTTCCCCAGCCGCTCTGGGTGGCTTCCAACAAAAATACATTAAAACATCAGTCATTAAAAACTTCCCAAAACAGGGCTCCCTTCAGATGTCTTCTAAATATCAGATAGTTGTTTATTTCTTTGACATCTGATGGGAGGGTGTTCCACAGGGCAGGCACCACTACTGAGAAGGCTAGTTCCCTGTAACTTCGCTTCTCACAATGAGGGAACCGCCAGAAGGCCCTCGGCGCTGGACCTCAGTGTCCAGGTTGAACGATGCATCTATAACAGCAAGCATCTTGTTTCACATTATATGCTGGAGAAATTGTGTCAGGAATATTTAATTATGAGTAATGAATGTTCATCCTCTGGTGTATACAATTAAAAGCAAGGAGAGGAAATAACTGAAGCCATTAATTCTATCCTTGATTCCAAGAACCATGTGCAGAGAGTTATCCTAGGGATAGTGAACTTGTTAGGGTTAGGTTAGGGATGGAACTAATTTCATCCCATTTCAGTCTCACTGGCACTCAATTATCAGTTCCGAGTTGTATTCCAAGCAGGGCCAGTGGATTCCCATTATCTCTCCTCCCACTGTGCACTCCCCAAACCCACTCTAAGGGGTCCCCAATCCTCCAGAGCTAAACTCCAGATGTGCAGGAGCCTGTAATGGGGAAAAGAATGGGAAGTTCCATATCATCATCATCACCATCATGATCATCATGATCATCATGATCATCATGATCATCATGATTTATTTATTTATTTATGCCCCGCCCATCTGGCTGGGTTTCCCCAGCCACTCTGTGCGGCTTCCAACAAAAAATTAAAATACAGTAATTCATCAAATATTAAAATCTTCCCTAAACAAGGGAAATCCACAAGTGGAACAGCACATCTGTCTTGTTTCATGTGGATCTTTTTTTTAAAAAAAAGAATATGCAAAAAATCTACATTAAAATTGTACACAAATTTTACAGAAATTACACACTGTGACATAAGATACGCATTTGAATGCAGTCATCTGTAAAATTGACATTTTGTATGCATTTTGTTACGCTTTTTTGAATTTTTGAGCACGCCTTTTGCACATTCAAACTGCACCGCAAAATTCAGAGAAGTGTATATGATCCTGCTGGGAGCTGCATTCCGATCTACAAGCATTTTTTTAGTGTAGGATTGGGTTGGTGCACTGCTAGACCACTCCCTCTCTTCTTGAGGAGAGAGAGAATTGGTATGACTGCTGAAGAAGAGGAATGCTTGGTTATGAAGATTCCTGAGGTCTTCTTATGGGATGCTGATCTGTCTTCCAGATATAATGGAAACTGAAAGTTAATAACAAAACAGCCCCCAAATGAAAGGCATAAAGAACTCAGATTCTACACAGTGTTACATACTGCCTCCTTTAACCTTGATCTTTTGGAGAGTCTGAGTTTCCGTGGTGATAATTCAGTTGCGCTGCCCAATTACAAACACTATTGAATGCATCAGTCAGTCTACTGGCACAGGGATTTCTTTTCTTTTCTTCCAGGTGAAATCCTAGTTTCATCATTCTTGCAAAGGCTAAATCAATCTTCTAAACCTATCTCTCTTGGACATTCATTTAGAAGAAGTTGGGTGTGCGGGTGTGTGGGTGGAGAAAGCCAAACTTTGTTTTTAACTCTTCAGTAGCAGGAACAGATATGTGAATCTCAGCAGTATTGACCTATGTTGAAATGGCATAGAAAAAATGAGGCAAAAACACTCCAGTGCTGCACAACTTCCCAGTCAGATGCACAAAGCCCACCAAGAATCTTTGGTCTGTCATGACACAAAACACAAAAGTGTTTAATTTTGGTTCAATCATGCTTTTTTCATTAGTTTCCCCTTAAAGACATTTTTGAAGAGAGGAAAATCCACTGGGAGGTGGGGAGTACTACATTAAGTACCCCCACAATTACTACATACATTTTTGTTCTTTTTCATAATGCCCAATACTTTCCATCAGTCTGAAACTCAAAGATATCTCTCACTTATCCATCTAGTTCAGCTCTGTTATTCTCAGCAGTATGGATCTGTGTGAGAAGAACTACGTCCAAATTAAGTGATGCTATATATGTTTGCATCATCATGTCCTTCAGTGGTTATGCAATGCCCCAAATTAATTGAAATGAAAACTGCAATCATGCAAGGCTTTGCTTTCTTGACGCCTGAACTGAATTAATGTTTTATCTTTTTTTAATTTTTTATTTTATGACTTGCCTTTCATGTGATACTCATACTGTGAATGCTATTTAAGGGGAAACAGGCCGAAGTTTTTTAAAAAAATACACGGTATTTTGGAAGCAGAAAGAGATTTTATAAAAAATAAACAAGTGAACAAACACAGAAAATGTGCAGGTGAGCACTTTCAGTCACCCAGAGCTTCACAGTATGGTAAAGATTAAAAAGAATATTATTTTTTGTCATGGTCTCGTGGTGTCCAATCAAATAAAACCAGACAAACAGAATCCATTACCTGACGTTTGGTGTTTAATATATTCTTCAAGGGCTCCTCTGAAAGATTAGTAGAAAAAGACCAAAGACTGCATGCCAGATCAAAGCACAAAGTCATATCTAGGCCAATTAAGACATTAAGCAACAACTCGTGCTTAAAAGGGAAAGGGGAATGAAAAGAAGCTTTTGTGCAGAGATGTGTAGTTTGTACCTTGAAAAAGAAGAATGTATGGTGGAGGTGAAGCCCCTGACAGTCATTGGATGATCTGGATAAGGGCTGCCCTGACAGATTGGTCAGCTGCTAGAGAGGGTCAGGGAGGGCAGGAGAAGCCAAGGAAGACCATGAGGACAATCTGCAGGACTTGCAGGAATGAAAATAGCAGGAGCTGTGTTCTGAAAATCTCAGCAGCTCTGTGTTGGAACGGCATTTTCAAATGGGGCAGGAGAGATCAGCTCTGCTCCTGCAATGCTGTGGAACCATCCCAAAAGCTTCACAAATTGCACCAACAGTCTTTGGTCTCCTTTTATGGGCTCATCAAACCTCTCTCTTTTTTGCCTTTTTTTTTTGCTGCATTTTTTTGGACAAGGGACTTGTCAAGAAAGCAGCCAGGCACAGTGCCAGCCTGCTGGGCTTCATTCAGATTGGTAGATCATGAATTGCACAAGACTGCCTTACTGCTTTGGTTGCACAGAAAAATTCAAAAATCAGAAAGAAGGACACGTACAATTACCGAAAAGATAAAGAGTAACCACACTGTCTTGTTTGACAGAGTTCACGGACGGGGACTCAAACTACAGAAATAACTTGCTCACACTTTTGTCCACATGGTCACTCACAGGAGTGATCCTCTGAATACAAAATAAAATGCAGGAGCTAGTTTTACAACAGAATGTGAATTTGAGAATTGCAGATGATCCTGTGGAGCAAGGCTGGGCGCCATCTGAAAATAAGCAAACCCACTGCTGACAATCTCAGTTTGCTCGCCATCCCATCTGTTTGTGTTGGGGACTTTTCGATTTCCCACCTTGTTGCTGTGGAGCACCAGACGAAAAAACCCACACGCACAGAGTACACCATCTGTTTATTACCTGCTTGCTGTATCCATGTGGTTTTTTTTAAGGAATATTCCAAGTTTCAGGACGAATGCAAGGGTCAAATTATCTACAAAATAACATAAAAAGATTTGGAATCAGGCTGTAGAAGAAAAAGGAGTGGAAACACACATGGTTCTTGCATTTATTTGTTGTGTTTTATACGGTATTGTGATTTCAGATTATTGTAAATCACCCTCAGTTCCACACAGGCACTGTAGAATGAAGGAGGAGACTTGGGCTACTACTATCTCTGTAGCCAAGTCTACCCTATACACAATGTGAAGCCCTCTAGAAGTTTTTGTCTACAGCTCCCATCTTCCTTGACCATTGGCCACGCTGGCTGGGGCTGATGGGAATTGTAGTCCAAAACAGGTGGAGAGAACCATGTAGCAGAAGGCTGCTAGAGAACGTCCCATATTGCCCTCTGTTGCAGTATCAACATGCCTATGTGTTTTTACTCCACAGTAGTTGTCATGAGCTCCCAGTATTATGCATTTCCTTCACCAGACAGATAGCAGCCAGTGACTTTGAAAGTGGGGAGGGAAACTGGGAATGTTTCCAGCACCAGCCCTGTGACTCATGTAATGTGTGAATCCACAGGTAATATAATGAGATTGAAAATAATAAACATCAGATCCCTGCTGGATCAGACAAAAAGTCCATCTAGTGCAATTAACAGTAGGGAAATGTTGGAAAGAGGGAATAAACTGCCATGCGAATGCAACCTTAGCCCGACTTAACTAATACTGTCTAATTCAATTAGAAACAGTACTGCAAAATGTCAAGCGGAGGTGTCTTCCAACTCTGCTATCTGAGAACCTACAGTTTGAGATACCTGGATTTGAACCAGCCACTTTAAAAGCAATGAATGTATGACTCTGTCACTAAACTATGGCCCTTCCCATTTCTGTAAAAAGCACTGCAATATTAAGTACTTTATTATCCTTAGTAGGTGAGCAAGCTTTGTCTTTATGGAATGCACAATTATTCAAGAGAACGGAATTGTTTTGCATTGTCCCGGTGTCATTATATTTAATCCTTTCCTCCTATTAGAACTACACAGAATCTTTCACTCAAAAACTAAGACACCACACACACACACACACACACACACACACACAGCCCAAAGTAAGACTTAGTTTGTGCTTTTCTTAAACTCAGTATGACCTCCATTTTTCTGCCAATAGAAATCTTATCTGACGTCACTTGCTTGCCTGCTCATTAGACCCCTTCAAGGTTATCCCAAAGCATTCTTTTCACTTGGTTTATTACAGCATATGTCAGAGTTTCTAGCTGGGTCCTTTCACTGGTAAAGCATAGACAGGTAAAAAATAGGTGATGCCTTCAGCCACTGCTTCCAGAACTAGTATGAGGCCACATCTGGTTCTATGGCTGGATAGAAGCCTTTCTTGGAGCCCTTCAGTTCTATTAAGGAAATGTGGGTATAAATGTAATGAAAAGTAATTGCACAAACTACAGTATCTAGGCCAGAGGCTGACAGCTTGGCACCATGGGCACCCATGCACTTGTAGAGGCCTATCCTGGGGACCCCGCCCACTGCCAAAATTAGGCTTCAAAGAAGTTATCTACTGTAGGCAATAAAATGGACTTTGATGAGTACCTGGTTGCTGTGAGTGCGCCTGTGCAGTCCACAACATTTTCTCCAGTTTGCAAATGTGCCCATGAGTGCCAAAAGCTTGGCAAACCCCACTCCAAGCACTGAAGGAAATTGTACTAGCTGGAACCAGGTCTGACCTGGAAAAGGAAAAGGGGTAGCCAACCACGTCACATATCCCATCACCTACATCTTCTGTGTTGGGGGCAGGTAAGCCCAGGTGGAATTTCTCACAGAGAAGAAGAGAAGGGGTGGATCCAGAGGTCTCGCTTGAAAAGAGGCCCCAGATGAGAGAGAAAAGGGCCACTGCTTTCTCAGAGTCTGGTATGGGGGCCCAAGAGTTAAGTGGTACCTCTACTTACGAATATCTCTACTTACAAATGTTTCTACTTACGAACGGAGCTCCGTCCGCCATCTTGGATGTGGTTTAGATAGGATTTTTTTGACTTATGAATTGTTAGGTAGGGTTGCTTCGACTTACGAATTTTTTCTCCCAATGCATTCCTATGGGATTCAACTTACAACTTTTTTCGACTTACGAATGTGCGTTCGGAATGCATTAAATTAATAGGTAGAGGTACCACTGTATTGGCTGCTTAGTTCGTGCATTCTCCAATTTGCCACCTAGGGTTAGAAAGCTCAGTGCTGTGTGCTGTGGAATAGTTTGTAGCAGATGGCATGGTTGTTGTTGTTGTTGTTGTTGTTGTTGTTGTTGTTGTTGTTATACCCTGCCCATCTGACTGGCGGCTTACAGCACATAAAGAAATGGTAAAACATTAGACATTAAAATTTTTCCCAAAACAGAGTTGCCTTCAGGTGTCTTCTAAAAGTCAGATAGTTGTTTATTTCCTTGATATCTGATGGGAGAGCATTCCACAGGGCGGGTGCCACTACCGAGAAGGTGGTGGGGCTGTTCCTGGCCTCCCTCTGGCTAAGTGGCTACTGCATTCCGAGGTGGAGAGAGGTAGGGGTAAGGTGGCAGCAGGAGCACTGGATTGGCTCTGCTGGTGGACTTGGGCCTCACCAAAAACATCACCGCTTCACCCCTGTTCCCCTTCATCCTGATATACAGCAGCAATGCAGTCAGAGGGAGGCCAGGCAAGCAGTGCAGCCCCATTCCACCCTTCATTATTGGTGCAGTCCTCATGTATTTCAGGAAAATGGAAAGAAATAGAAATGTGTGTGTAGGGAGGGTATATTTTGCTGTAGAAAAAAAAATCTGCCTCTCCCTTTTCCTGTCCTCAACTCACTGCCACATAGTGTCTTTTTTTCATTTTAGGCACATTCTCTCTCTCTCTCTCTCTCTCTCTCTCTCTCTCTCTCTCTCTCTCTCTCTCTCTCCACACACACACACACACACACACACACACACACACACACACACACTTTCTTCTAAATGACACCATACCAAGCAATCTGCATTATGGACATTTAAATGTTCATATCAACCAAAGTGTTTGCTAGCTTTGTAAGCCCTATAGTCCCCGCCAGTTAGGAGGAGACAAGGAAATCAATAATATTCAAAAGCTAAAACACACACCACCCTGCTGTAGATGGGGAAAAACTTAAAGCAAAGAAACACAACTGCACTACTGATCAAACGACCTAAAGGTGCAACACAGTGTATATTCTGATTGGTTGGCATTATCATATGCTGAGGCAACATGATGTCATGCTTTAATTCATTTACCTAGAAACAAATCAAGGGCAAAAACTGATATCGGAGAAGTATTGTTATGACCTTTTTGAATTCATGCCCAGAGTTTAAAGCCCCCATTCATTTAAGACCTACAAAGTACCTGTCTAATTCAGGCTTTGGCTGTACGGGCTATCAATTTATCTCCATCTATTCTGTTTTCATTTACAGCATTTCTTTTCACCTTGACCAATTGTCCTGCAGTAGTTCAGGCAGCAAGAAAATCAATGTGCGTGTTGCTAAGGCTCCACTTCTGATGCACTGCTCTCTTCTGGCAAGAAAATCATCCTATACATATATGGGGAATATATCCCAACTCTCTTTTCAGGTGTATCATTCAGCTGTTTCTCTTTCAAAGGTAGGAGTATTTCTTTCTACACTTACCTAAATGAGGGAAACACCCAATCAAAAAAGAAGACAGGGATGTGGGCTTCTACATCATTGTTCTAAGCAAAGTTTTTGCACTATGTTCATCAACATTGCCCATTAAAAGATGAAGCTGGTGGAAGGGTGTTGTTTTTGTTGTTTAGTCATTTAGTCATGACCGACTCTTTGTGACCCCCATGGACCATAGCACGCCAGGCACTCCTGTCTTGCACTGCCTCCCACAGTTTGGTCAAACTCATGTTCATAGCTTCGAGAACACTGTCCAACCATCTTGTCCTTGGTCGTCCCCTTCTCCTTGTGCCCTCAATCTTTCCCAACATCAGGGTCTTTTTCCAGGGAGTCTTCTCTTCTCATGAGGTGGCCAAAGTATTGGAGCCTCAGCTTCAGGATCTGTCCTTCCAGTGAGCACTCAGGGCTGATTTCCTTCAGAATGGATAGGTTTGATCTTCTTGCAGTCCATGGGACTCTCAAGAGTCTCCTCCAGCACCATAATTCAAAAGCATCAATTCTTTGGTGATCAGCCTTCTTGATGGTCCAGCTCTCACTTCCATACATCACTACTGGGAAAACCATAGCTTTAACTATATGGACCTTTGTAGGCAAGGTGATGTCTCTGCTCTTTAAGATGCTGTCTAGGTTTGTCATTGCTTTTTCTCCCAAGAAGCAGGTGTCTTTTAATTTTGTGACTGCTGTCACCATCTGCAGTGATCAAGGAACCCAAGAAAGTAAAATCTCTCACTGCCTGAAGGAAGGGTAACATGCACCAAAACTTCCATTGTGCGCAGAGCACAGGAATTTATCTGTTGGACTTAACTGCCTGAACTGGGTTTGACAAGGACATTTTCTGCCAGAAACGCAAGTCAGATTTCATCACATCAATAAAAGCCAATGGCCAGACTTCTGCAATTTGATGTCACGGTGCTCGTTTATCTGAATAACCACCTTCCAGGGCAAATTGGGCTGGAAATTGTGTGTTCCTAAAGGTCACCCAATAAGCATCATCCTCAGTGAGCTGAATTTGAAGTTGGGTTTGTTTGGGTTGCTGTTGTTTTTGCAGATTTATAAACCAGTTATAAACCAAAAGCTATCAAGGTGGGGTGTACAATATGATAAAACACAAATGATTGCAGGCTCAATAAACTAAAAGCAACAAAAGCAACTCTACAAATGAACAATATTCCATAAGATGACTGTCAAAATATCATAAGGTGCTCTAAAGTGGAAGGGATCAGACCAGGAAGGAACTGACATACAGTAATAGGAACCCAAAGGATGAGAAACAATGGATTAAGTTCCTACAGCTCTTTGTTGCAGCAACTTCTTCATCTCCACCACAATAGAGGAACCAGCACAATGCATCTTCTAGAACAGCAACAATGGGAAAATTCCTGAATAAACTTGTAATCTATTATGTGCTTAGCAACTTTTGGGTTAGAAAATTTTCCATAAGCAAAACGTTCTATAATGAATGGGACATTATCTTGTGAAACACCCTGAGTTCGGATGAAAAAGACCCCCCCCCCCACAACCTCACATGTAGCTCGGCTTATTTTTGAGTCAAAGCTGAATTCAGCCACATACATGAAGCTCCAAACCACATTGGCTACATGAAGTGCCAAACCCCACCGTGACAGAAGATGTACAGATCATCATTTGCCATTGGCAGAGAGACCTGCTGATCCTCTCCCATGTTTACTGGGATGGGCAGGGTGTCATGCCGGCAGTCAACTATATCCTTAGAGTATGCATGTCCAGTGCTCAGGAAATGTCAAGTGTGCTTGCCCAACCCAAATATGAATTAGCTTTGTTGTTGTTTAGTCATTTAGTCGTGTCCGACTCTTTGTGACCCCTTGGACCAGAGCATGCCAGGCACTCCTGTCTTCCACTGCCTCCCGCAGTTTAGTCAAACTCATGTTTGTAGCTTCGAAAACACTGTCCAACCATCTTGTCCTCTGTCGTCGTCGTCGTCCCCCCCATCTTTCTCAGCATCAGGGTCTTTTCCAAGGAGTCTTCTCTTCTCATGAGGTGGCCAAAGTATTGGAGCCTCAGCTTCAGGATCTGTCCTTCCAGTGAGCACTCGGGACTGATTTCCTTCAGAATGGATAGGTTTGATCTTCTTGCAGTCCATGGGACTCTCAAGAGTCTCCTCCAGCACCATAATTCAAAAGCATCAATTCTTCGACGATCAGCCTTCTTTATGGTCCAGCTCTCACTCCCAATTGGAATCACCACAAATCCCAATTTGATTAGCTATGTGATGCTGTCATTCTTGGGAAAAGTTACAGGTAGGTAGCTGTGTTGGTCTGACGTAGTTGAAACAATAACAACAAAAAAATTCCTTCCAGTAGCACCGTAGAGACCAACTAAGTTTGTCATAGGTATGAGCTTTCGTGTGCATGCACACAAAAGCTCATACCTATGACAAACTTAGTTGGTCTCTAAGGTGCTACTGGAAGGAATTTTTTTATTCTTGGGAAAGGATGACTATTTTCAATGTCAACAAATGGTGCTGAAGCTGTGTGAGGCTATGAAAAGCACGGCCTGGACTGCTGGCTTCCTATATGCCAGGTGGCACCTAAAATACCCAAAGGGTCAGGCAATGGCTGGATGCAAGCACTGTATAGACCCCTGCACCCATTTTTCAGCCCCTCTGAGGAGTCCTTAAAGGGAGGCACATTTTTGAAAGCTTTTTACAGAATGCCCCTCTCTTTGATTTCAGTTCAGACCTCATCATTACAATAATATGAACTGATTATAGCAGGACACTTAATATTTTTGATGTGTTAAAGATCACAGAACACACAAAAATGCTCATCTTAAACTAGAAGAGCTGAGCTACTACAACCCCATACAATAGTTTGATGATTTATAAATGCCTACCTACATTTAATTGCTGTGGTTAAACATTGCTTAGCACTTTCTAACATCCTATTGGCAGTCAACTGACCACACACATCCAGGGCCAAGTTCAGGCTCTCGCTCTGTGAAGGGCAAGGAGTTAGCTGCGTAATTGTGGCTGGAGGAAATGACTCAACCCTGAGGTGAAAACCCTTCATCACTACCCGTTATTACGGATGCATGTTGAGCTTTATAGAACACATAATCCAAAATTACAGCTCTTATCATCTCGGTCTTACTCAAATCCCCTTTTAAAGGATTATTTGTGAGGCACAATTTGACTTATTTAGCTATATGAGCACTGCCATTAAGTATGCTGTTAGGTAGTTACAGATTTAATTGACACACATATTACAATAATAAAATTAAACCCGAATCCATTTCTTCTTTTCAGCAGCTTAACAAAGTCTCTGCCACAAAGACAAATCAGAATCCGGCAAGCAGTTAGAAGAGGCCAGCTGCCATCAATTTAGTTGATCTGACTTGCCAGGCAGAATCCAAGACCTCTACTTTTCAAGTCTTCCCACAGAGGTGGATAAGCACAATCTGCTCCATCTTATATAACTGACTATTGCCACATCCTATGGAATCAAATCCTTTAAAATCAACTATATGTTGTATGAAACACAACTTCCTTTTGTCTGTTCTGAACCTGCTGCTGATCCATTTATTTGGGTGGCACCCAACTTCCAGTATTTACAGAGAAAGAAAGAAAGAAAATATTTCTCCACCATCTCCATGGCAATTGTAATTGTATAAACCTCTATCATGCCACCTCTTAGTTATTGTCCTCCCCCCAAAAAGTAATGGACCAAGTGCTTATACAAACATTTGTATCCAAACCAACCAATCAACCAGTGTTTTTATCGAGTTTTTCCACATTCTGTCTTTCCCAGTGCTGTGATATTCTTTCTGAGATCAGGCAATCAGAACTGGATACCAAACTCCCAATGTGGCCATACCATAAAGACATTATGATCCTGGCAGCTTTATTTCAAACTCCTTTCCTAATCATTATCAACACTGGGTTTGCATTTTTCACAGCTGCTGCACAGTGAGTTGATGGTTTCACTGGGCTCCCAAAATCTCTTTCCAGATAGCGACAGCCAACTCAGATCATATCACACGGTGTCAGGGTGTCCCATGTGCATCAGTTTGCGTATGAAGTAGGACCTCATCTGCAGTTTACATTTAAGGTTGTCAAGAGACCCTTATTTCCCTCATAGAGCTACAATTCCTTGAGCTCCCTAGGAAAGTGGGATTGACTGTTGAACCACTCTGAACTGTAGCTCTGAGGGGGGACTAGGGGGTCTCCTAACATAGCTCCTTTAAGAAACTACAATTCATTTGGGGGAAGCCATAACTGAAAGAGTTATGATACTGCTTTAAATGTACAGTGTAAATGGGACCTAAGTCTCACCCGCCATTTTGTTGTCCCTCACCCATTGTTCATTGGCACCCACTGCTTGCTTTGTGTAGTGAAACATATTCCAAATGAAAAGTGTGCTGTGACAAAGCTTTAATTCATTCCCAGAGCTAGAATATCCAGTTTGATTTTGTGGATAACCTGTCTCTGCCTTTTCTGCTTTGTTCTCTGCTATTTTATCCTCCTTCATTCTCATTACTTCAGATTTCTCTGGTGTTTTCTGTAAGGTATTATAATTGGAGTCTGCTGTAGACCACCAAAACAGATAAAAGACATATTTGCCTGGGGTGCTGGAAGAAAGGATTTAACTGTCCACAAGTCAGATAATGGAGGACTTCAGTACTGATATTCATTTCAAAAATGCATGAAAACATGGGTTGTGGTAAGAACCTGTTGCTTCAGATGACTGAAGCAGCAAGTAGAGACTCAATTGTTTTAGATCTGGTTCTCATTAACAGAGACAAGCAGCTAAGCAACTGTTGTGATGCATTTCAGGTAAGACTTCTACAGACAGCATTTTTGTATTAAATATTATATGAAAAGTTGGCAGCTAGACTCCGCATTTATTGATTAGCAAAGGAGAATTCATAGTGAACACACAAGTGTCAGGTGCCTTGTGGGTGAGAAAAAGCAGGGGTGATATTGCGGACACACACACACATCTTTTTGTGATTCAAAGTAAAGGAAAAAGGAAGAAGATTCTAGAAAACCAGACTTCATGATTAAGGGAATCTTCTTCGAAAGAAAACCTAATAGAAAATAGTTCAAGAGGGCATGGCTGTTCCACTGAGTTATTCTAGATGGAGAAATGTAAGCCTACAAAAAATGAAGATAAAAAAGCTGGCATGGCTGCTCTGCAATCGTTTAAATGAACTTGACACAATGCAAGATTATTATAGGGAGTGAAAAGGAGGACAAGTCAGTGAAGGCTAGGAAGATACTTGCATAGCTTGCATGGACCATGTCAGAATCAGAAAAGCAGATACAATACAAGCTTCAGGCGGCAAGGGATGTACCAGGTGAATTATTCAGATCAGATCCCAGCCTCAAAAAGCAGCTTCGGGCTGGCAGGGCCCGAAGGATGCAACAGGCATGTGCCCTTCAACCTCAACCTCACAAAGCAAGGGCGAGACTTTGTGGGCCGGCCAGCGGCACAACGTGGCCCTGCTTGGCTTCAGGGGGAGAGTCGCTCTGGAGGCACTGGCAGCAAGGGCTGGGCTGGCATCCATTCACTTTCCATGCCCCACCCTGCCCCCGGTGTGAAGCTAGGAAGATCTTGCCTTGAAGACTGTCTAGATGGATGAGAACTCATTTGAAAACCAGTTTGAGGGCTCTCCTTACTGCTGAGTAATCTCATCGTGATCAATACAATATAGAAACTTCTTTTACCTTCTTGAGAGAAGGAGTTGGGCACTATGGAGGGGTAGTGGTGTCTGCCATTTAAACAACATGGGACAATATTCCGAGTAAATTCTGCAAAGTGGTATTTTCTAAGGGGATGAAAAAATGGGGTCGCAGAAACTTTCTCCGAAAAATGTTTTCTGATCAATTTCAGCTGAGCTCCAATTTGATTAAAATATGCAAGATATGTGATTTGGCCTTGTATATATTAAGAGGAACTTTTATCCATCACAATTTTAGCATAATGCCAGTTAGCAGGAGGCATTTCCTCTGGCAGCAAATTAAGTTAAACTCTTTCAAAAGTGGATATGAGCAAAGTAGTAAATTAATAAGTTATTTTACACTTCACTTACCTTTATTTCAGTAGTTTAGAATGATTAATTACTTCACACAAAGAACAGGGACTTGAGAATAATGCAAGCTGAATTCCTTCATATTCTAGTCAATGATGGAAATTGCCCGGTCTGTGACTTCCGCAAAAATAAAATGTGAGCAATTAATCAGAAAGACAGAGCTGTACAGGCATCTGCCCAGGAGGTTTTTATTTTCTCAAGCTTTCCCCTACCTTGACAACATGGGTCCTATGCATGACTACTCATAAATAACGGCCACTGAGTCTTGGGGTGGGGTGGGGTCTGACTCTCAGATATAGAATTACAAGCTTAAAACTCTCATGTGCATTTACATCAAATTGAAATACACTGTCCAAGTTCATTCAGATAAGTGTTGTGTTGTTGTTGTTGTTGTTTAGTCGTTTAGTCGTGTCCGACTCTTCGTGACCCCATGGACCAGAGCACGCCAGGCACTTCTGTCTTGCACTGCCTCCCACAGTTTGGTCAAACTCATGTTCGTAGCTTCGAGAACACTGTCCAACCATCTTGTCCTCTGTCGTCCCCTTCTCCTAGTGCCCTCAATCTTTCCCAACATCAGGGTCTTTTCCAAGGATTCTTCTCTTCTCATGAGGTGGCCAAAGTATTGGAGCCTCAGCTTCACGATCTGTCCTTCCAGGGAGCACTCAGGGCTGATTTCCTTAAGAATGGATAGGTTTGATCTTCTTGCAGTCCATGGGACTCTCAAGAGTCTCCTCCAGCACCATAATTCAAAAGCATCAATTCTTCGGCGATCAGCCTTCTTTATGGTCCAACTCTCACTTCCATACATCACTACTGGGAAAACCATAGCTTTAACTATACGGACCTTTGTCGGCAAGGTGATGTCTCTGCTTTTTAAGATGCTGTCTAGGTTTGTCATTGCTTTTCTCCCAAGAAGCAGGCGTCTTTTAATTTCGTGACTGCTGTCACCATCTGCAGTGATCAAGGAGCCCAAGAAAGTAAAATCTCTCACTGCCTCCATTTCTTCCCCTTCTATTTGCCAGGAGGTGATGGGACCAGTGGCCATGATCTTGGTTTTTTTGATGTTGAGCTTCAGACCATATTTTGCGCTCTCCTCTTTCACCCTCATTAAAAGGTTCTTTAATTCCTCCTCGCTTTCTGCCATCAAGGTTGTGTCATCTGCATATCTGAGGTTGTTGATATTTATTCCAGCAATCTTAATTCCGGCTTGGGATTCATCTAGTCCAGCCTTTCGCATGATGAATTCTGCATATAAGTTAAATAAGCAGGGAGACAATATACAACCTTGTCGTACTCCTTTCCCAATTTTGAACCAATCAGTTGTTCCATATCCAGTTCTAACTGTAGCTTCTTGTCCCACATAGAGATTTCTCAGGAGACAGATGAGGTGATCAGGCACTCCCATTTCTTTAAGAACTTACCATAGTTTGCTGTGGTCGACACAGTCAAAGGCTTTTGCATAGTCAATGAAGCAGAAGTAGACGTTTTTCTGGAACTCTCTAGCTTTCTCCATAATCCAGCGCATGTTTGCTATTTGGTCTCTGGTTCCTCTGCCCTTTCGAAATCCAGCTTGCACTTCTGGGAGTTCTCGGTCCACATACTGCCTAAGCCTGCCTTGTAGAATTTTAAGCATAACCTTGCTAGCGTGTGAAATGAGCGCAATTGTGCGGTAGTTGGAGCATTCTTTGGCACTGCCCTTCTTTGGAATTGGGATGTAGACTGATCTTCTCCAATCCTCTGGCCATTGCTGAGTTTTCCAAACTTGCTGGCATATTGGGTGTAGCACCTTAACAGCATCATCTTTTAAAATTTTAAACAGTTCAGCTGGAATATCATCACTTCCACTGGCCTTGTTATTAGCAATGCTTTCTAAGGCCCATTTGACTTCACTCTCCAAGATGTCTGGCTCAAGGTCAGCAACCACACTACCTGAGGTGTACGAGACCTCCATATCTTTCTGGTATAATTCCTCTGTGTATTCTTGCCACCTCTTCTTGATGTCTTCTGCTTCTGTTAGGTCCTTACCACTTTTGTCCTTGATTATGGTAATCTTTGTACGAAATGTTCCTTTCATATCTCCAATTTTCTTGAACAGATCTCTGGTTTTCCCCATTCTATTGTTTTCCTCTATTTCTTTGCATTGCTCATTTAAGAAGACCCTCTTGTCTCTCCTTGCTGTTTTTTGGAAATCTGCATTCAGTTTCCTGTATCTTTCCCTATCTCCCTTGCATTTTGCTTGCCTCCTCTCCTCCACTATTTGTAAGGCCTCGTTGGACAGCCATTTTGCTTTCTTGCATTTCCTTTTCCTTGGGATGGTTTTCATTGCTGCCTCCTGTATAATGTTACGAGCCTCCATCCATAGTTCTTCAGGCACTCTGTCCACCAAATCTAAATCCTTAAACCTGTTCCTCACTTCCACTGTGTATTCATAAGGGATTTGATTCAGATTGTATCTTACTGGCCCAGTGGTTTTTCCTACTTTCTTCAGTTTAAGCTGGAATTTTGCTATAAGAAGCTGATGATCTGAGTTACAGTCAGCTCCAGGTCTTGTTTTTGCTGACTGTATAGAGCTTCTCCATCTTTGGCTGCAGAGAATATAATCAATCTGATTTCGATGCTGCCCATTTGGTGATATCCATGTGTAGAGTCGTCTCTTGTGTTGTTGGAAGAGAGTGTTTGTGATGACCAGCTTGTTCTCTTGACAGAACTCTATTAGCCTTTGCCCTGCTTCATTTTGAACTCCAAGGCCAAACTTGCCAGTTGTTCCTTTTATCTCTTGATTCCCTTCTTTAGCATTCCAGTCCCCTGTAATGAGAAGAACATCCTTCTTTGGTGTCATTTCTAGAAGGTGTTGTAGGTCTTCATAGAATTGGTCAATTTCACTTTCTTCAGCACCGGTAGTTGGTGCATAAACTTGGATTACTGTGATGTTAAAAGGTCTGCCTTGGATTCGTATCGAGATCATTCTGTCATTTTTGAGATTGCATCCCATTACAGCTTTTGCCACTCTTTTGTTGACTATGAGGGCCACTCCATTTCTGCTACAGGATTCTTGCCCACAGTAGTAGATATGATAGTCATCCGAACTGAATTCGCCCATTCCCTTCCATTTTAGTTCACTGATGCCCAGGATGTCGATATTTATTCTTGTCATCTCATTTTTGACCACATCCAGCTTACCTCCACTCATGGTTCTTACATTCCAGGTTCCTATGCAATATTTTTCTTTACAGCATCGGACTTTCCTTTCGCTTCCAGGCATATCCGCAACTGAGCGTCCTTTCGGCTTTGGCCCAGCCGCTTCATCAGCTCTGAATCTACTTGTACTTGTCCTCCGCTCTTCCTCAGTAGCATGTTGGACGCCTTCCGACCTGAGGGGCTCATCTTCTAGCGTCATAACTTTTATATGCCTGTTGTCTTTGTCCATGGAGTTTTCTTGGCAGGGATACTGGAGTGGCTTGCCAGTTCCTTCTCCAGGTGGATCACGTTTAGTCAAAACTCTCCACTATGGGGCTTCCGGTTGACCACGCCATCTTGCTCAGACGGGGGTCCGCACAGCGGAGCGGACCTCGGCGCTTCAGAGGTGGAGGGAATCGTTCCAGCGAAGCGAAACCTCCTTAAAAGCCCCAAATCGAGCTTTTTGGGGACAGATTTTGCCTGGCGGCGCCAAAAGCGGGCTCTCTCCTCCCCGGATCGGCTTTGTTTAAGCCCCCGAGAGCGAGGAGGTGAACCGCGGCGGACAGGCTGACATTGCTGCTCTGAGAGTGCGAAGCTGCGAGTCTGGGAAGTGGAGGTGGCCAATTCTTCAAAGAACATTCAGCAAATGAATAGACTGTGAGTAATTTGGATTCTTTGGAATGTAAATTAAGGCAACAATTTGGACCTGGGAGAGAGGGGAAAAGAGGAAGCCACCCCCCCCTACGGTAACATAAGAGACAGTAAACAGAAACCCGAAGCCGTAAACAGAAGATTTCAACTTAAAAGGATTCCTCAAAGGCATCAAAGAGAATCTCCCCTAAATGCAGGGTAAAAGGGGAGAGAGACTGTGGTTGTGATTGCCCTGCAGAAAGAAGTTAAGACTAAGAAAGACCTTTCTGTTCCTCGGGAGCCGGCAGCCCAGACAATCCAGTGAGTTGATCAGGATTTATAGTTAAATTCTATTTCTATCTTTATCTCTGGACTTTTTGGAAATTCTTTTTTGGTTTATATACTTTTGAAATGTGAGTTCGAACTTTATTTTTAAGAATGCAGCCAGCTTGTTAAAATGGAGTCGAGAAAATAGACTGCGATTATATTCCACCCCATGTGACAAGTTTTGACCTTGACAGGACTGAACTATGTCAACAAAAAGGTACCCGCCTGAGTTTCAGCGGACTGTTTTGACCTTAATGTGGGAAGCAAGAATAGAACTATGTCAAGAGGAGACACAACGGCAAGTGTTACAGCAACAATTCCAGATGATGATGGCAGAATATGATTTCTTAGAAGATGAAGCTTTTGAAACTGAAGAAGACGAATGTGAGAATGACAATGATGAGGACTGTGATGACTTAACACAAAATGAAGCCCATCACGAAAAAAATGATGATTTTACTCTACAAAAAGTTGGATGGAGTGCCTCCCCTTCGAGGGGGGCACGATTGGACTTACTGGAACTCCAGAATGACCACAGGGAAGAAGGAAAAATTAAGCAGAGAAGAGAAGAAGCTCAGGGGTCTGATATGGAGGCCTGGATGGCAAAAGACTGTAAACAGGGGGTGGGGTGAAGGGAAAGTGAAGTTGTGATTGTAAGGATGGGTTAATAGGACTATAACTGGACTGCTGACTATGGAACTTGCTGGATTGGTGGGGTGGAGCCAGTACTCGGGGGGGTGTAAGGTTAGTTTGGGAATAATTATAGGTTTAAAAAGTGAATTGATTCTGGAAAAAGGTGAAAATATGGAGGCCTATAGAGGGGTAAAAATTAGGCACGGGAAGAAAAAATGGGAGTTTGATTTCTCAGTGATTGGACAATAGGCGAAAATGATAATAGTTAGTTTAAAAGTGGTACAAGATATAAAGGTGTATGTTATAAAATATGAACTATGAAACTGTTGAAGATGATAAATAAGGGAGGAAAACCGGGGAAGGGGGGAGGGTGGGGAAGCCCACAAAATATGGTTTAACAATTATGAATTTAACAATTATGATGAATTTTTTTTTTGTCTTTTTTTCCTTTTTGTCTTTTTTTTTCTTCTCTTTTTTCTCTTTTTCTCTTTTTGTATTTTCTTTTTTTTTTTGGTATGACAATAGATGGTTGGATGGATGAACTCCTGCGTACTGCCCTGGTTCACTGGAGCTCCCTGGTGGCAGGGGGGGGCTTCGGGGGCAGGGGAGGGGGAGGAGGACAGAAACCCAATCATAAAATGGACCACTTCTGACTGTTCACCTGCGTGGGATACTTCTGTGGCAGGGGAGGACCCATGGAGGGGGGTGGGAAGAAGGTGGAAAAGGTGTATATGTATGTACCATCTTTTGTAATTTGTAAAATCAATAAAAATTATGTTTTAAAAAAAAAAACTCTCCACTATGACCTGTCCATCTTGGGTGGCCCTGCATGGCATAGCTCATAGCTTCTCTGAGTTATTCAAGCCCCTTCGCCACGACAAGGCATTGATCCATGAAGGGGCAGATAAGTGTTATCAACTGCTAATTGGTTCAAATAAAGACACAGCTAAAAGGTTGGTTGAAAAGCTGATGCCCTTATATAAAATGCTTATTAAATGAAATGTATTTCAAATGGTGGCGCTGTGGTCTAAACCACAGAGCCTAGGGCTTGCCGATCGGAAGGTCGGCAGTTCGAATCCCCGTGATGGGGTGAGCTCCTGTTCCTCGGTCCCAGCTCCAGCCCACCTAGCAGTTCGAAAGCATGTCAAAGTGCAAGTAGATAAATAGGTACTGCTCCGGCGGGAAGGTAGATGGCGTTTCCGTGTGCTGCTCTGGTTTTGCCAGAAGCGGCTTAATCATGCTGGCCACATGACCCGGGAAAACTGTCTGCGGATAAAACGTCGGCTCCCTCAGCCAGTAAAGCGAGATGAGCGCCGGAACCCCAGAGTTGTTCATGACTGGACTTAACTGTCAGAGGTCCTTTACCATTTTTTTTAAATGAATGGGAAAAGCATAGCACAAAACATAGTCAAACAAAAAGACTTATTAGGTTGCAGTTCTATGCATAATTCCATGGAAGTAACTCCCACTGTTTTTTGATGGGACTTATTCCCATGTATGTATGTGTACAACTACTATGAGTATGTCTAGAATCCCACTGTATAGGACTCATTATTTCACTACTCTACACGTCTTGTGATGTGAACCAATGAATACCTTACAAATCATAGAAGCTGGAAATATCAGGCCAACCCAGACAAACAATCAAATATCCAAATCCCACTGCAGTGCTATTGCAGGCAACAAGCTTGCTGAGAAAGAACCTGTCATATACAGTATCAGGAACATCAACACAGGAAAGTACTGGCAGGGTCATAGTTGAGTAGTAAAGCACATTTTTCATGCTGGAGGGTCCATTTTCCATTCCTAGAACTTAAACGGATCATGTGCATTACTGAGAGTGGCTTCTTCCTGAGACTTTACAGAACTACTAGCGACCAGGATATACAATACTATGCTAGGTGAACAAACAATCTGAGTTAGTATAAGACAGTTCCAGGTGTTTAGCAGCTGCAAGATGAATATTTAATTTTTACTTCTCTGGGGTTAGTCTGACAAGGAACTAGAAAATGCTTCTAAAACATTTAGGATATTTTAATATGCCTAAAGGTTGACAGGCAAGTTCATCAACTAGTGTATATATTAGTGTCTGTTTCAGGAAGTGTATAATGTTTGTTGTTGTTGTTGTTGTTGTTCCTGTATTTTTCTTGGAAGCCGCCCAGAGTGGCTGGGGCAATCCAGTCAGATGGGCAGGGTATAATAAAAGTATTATTATTATTATTATTATTATTATTATTATTATTATTATTAAAGTTGGAGCTAGATATTAAGAAGCAAATTCATTTAAGAAGTAGGATTATGCATGCAAGCATTATAATCTCCCAAGACAGAATGAGGGCAATGTTCTTAAAATAGTGGTAGACATAAGAAGCAGGCTAGAATTATCAAACACCTCTCCCCCTACAAAATATAGGGCAGTTAAGCCTGGATCTTGGATCTGTAGGACATGGGATTGAATTACAATTCAGGTATGCTTGGAAGGCTTGCTGCTAGAAGTTGCAAAAAGAAGGCAAAGTCAATAGGGAGGTATGAGGGGATTCCATCAAACGCAATCTCTTTGAAAGCTCTTGTGTGGGACTGCCCAGTATTAGTCCCAGCGTAGTAGTAGTAGTAATAATAATAATAATAATAATAATAATAATAATAATAATAATAATAATTTATTATTATTTATACCCCTCCCATCTGGCCGGGTTCCCCCAGCCACTCTGGGTGGCTTCCAACAAAACACCAAAATACAGAAATCCATCAAACATTAAAAGCTTCCCTAAACAGGGCTGCCTTAAGATGCCTTCTAAAGGTCTGGTAATTGTTGTTCTCTTTGACCTCTGGTGGGAGGGCATTCCACAGGGTGGGTGCCATACCAAGAAGGCCCTCTGCCTGGTTCCCTGTAACTTAGCTTCTCGTAGCGAGGGAACCGCCAGAAGGCCCTCGGCGCTGGACCTCAGTGTAGAGGAGGAAAGGGACAGGAGTGACAAATTAGAAGCACAGGCACTACAAGGAAGTCAACGGGACTTGGAGCAGAGGGAGAAAATGGGAGAGGCATAGGAAGAACCAAACAGCAGAGGGAAATTGTGCTAGCTCTGTGAGGACAAGAAGAATGGAAGAAAAGAATAACAGGAAGGAAGAGTTTGGGACTGTAAACCCAAGAAGCAAACTAGGAAGAGTGGCGGGAGAAGGGGATGACCAAGCTCTCTGAGTAAGGGCCCCATGAGGGGTATCTCAAAGCTAAAGAGACTACTTGGAGTTCTGAAGACTCTTGGTACCTAGAGCAGGGAAAATTCCGATAGGAGAGTTCTGCTCTGACAAAGCATCTATGTCATAGGGGGTTTAAAAGGGGGGTGGGGGCAAAGGAGTGTTGCTACACTGATGCAAGATGCCTGTCAGTGGAATGAGAAGAAAGAGGCAGCTTTCAGAGATTTGTTCCCATTAGAACAGGCCAAAGTCCCACGTAGTCCTGCCCTGTGTTCTCACAGCGGCCAAGCAGAAACCCACGGGAAGCCTGCAAGCAGAGGCTGAACAGAACAGCTCTCTCCCCACCTGCAGCTCCCAGAAACTGGTAGTCCTAGGCATACTGTCTCTGAAAGCCTCCCCATAGTTTTCCACATAACTCCCAACCTTCCAGCACATTTTTTTTGGGGGGGGGCGGCGGGGTGGATTCAGAAGAGCGGAGTTATCACTGAGAGCTGCCTCTCTTCCCATTCCGCTGACGGATGCCTTCCATCAGTGTAGCAGCACCCATTGGATCCCACCCTTTGTGAAAGTACAAAACTGGGTAAACGAGAACTGTGCCCAAGGGAGAGAGATACTGTAATGAGCCCTCTTGAAATTGTAATTGAGACAGGAAAGGGGAAGCATCTACATAAATAAATAAAATACAGAAACAGTGGCTGCATCTCAGCTGGAGGTCTGTTTTTCTCTTTCACGTTTTGGCAGCCAAACAGCCCAGTTGTCAGCTTGCTGAGCAAACTCCGGGAACTAAACTTCTGGGGACTAATGCACTTGACGATGTGAGGCTGAAATGTTTTTCAAAAAGCATATTTCTTCTCCTTTTATTGTGCTCAGCACGAGGTCACAGTAGCCCTGTTTTCTTTTACATACATTACCAAGTCAACACTGTAGGAGGGAATGGGAAAACAAAACTTTGGGTGGTTTATTTATACATGCTCTTTGAGAAAAGAGCTCTTGATCAAGGGAGAATTAAATGTAATAGTGTGACAAGCCCTAGGATGGAGGGGGAAATTCAGTTGGAGAGAGGCAAGCATATGCAGAACAGTGTTCCTCTAAGTTGGTGGGTTGGGAGCACTGCTTTAGAATCTCCATTGAGTCCATTGTGGTTTATCTACAGTTTATGTCCAACCTGATGCCCTTTAGACATTGTTGGACTGCAGCTCCCATCAGCCTGGATGGCTAATGATCAGGCAAGATGGGAGTTGTAGTTCATCAACATCTGGAGGTTACTACATTGGCTACCTCTGGTCTACACTGCAGACCAGAATTGATGAAGAACCATCAGGAGAAAGCTACTTGCCTTTCCCTGCACCATGGAGGCTTGTGACAGTGATGGGTCCTGGAGTACCCCCCAGCTGTGCACCTGCTCATTCAAGAGGATGCAGAATGGGTTATGCCTCCCCTGCCTGGACTTGGCAACCACTCCTGACAGTCTTATCTGGATTGAGCTCCATGTTGTTTGCTCTCATCCAGTCCATTAGTGAGGCCAGACACAGCAGACAAACTTTGTTTCTGAAAAGTCATGATCAGCTCTTTCATACAATCGGGGGATGGGGCGATAGAAGGATGGGGTGATAGAAAAACATTATCCAATATCATTTGTCCCACCCCCTCCCCAAATATCAGGCGTCTACCCATAATATGAAGACTGCACAGCACTGGCATTTCTTGTGCTAGGCTAGGACGACTCAATGATGGGGCAGTAAAACAAATGAGATTTCCCTTGCCGCATGCCGATGATATAAGCAGAGGAAACTAACTGGTAGCTACCGGCTCAGTGATTGGATTTTCTTATTTATTCTGCTGCTTTGACATTTAGACAGCTTGTTTTGTTACTGGCTGCTGTGTGGCACATCGAGGAAAGGTCAGGCACATAACATTTTTGCCTAGGTGCCATTTGTAATACCACAGGGTTTTCAAGCCTCTTCAGTCAAGCTTCTGAAGTGTCACAACAATTGGCTTTCAAGGGAAATAAATGCAAGCAATCCATATTTCTGGTTGTGGTGTGCTGCTTGACTGTACTCACTGTGAAGTGGTTTGTGTCTTAAGTACATGACTGATGGACTCCGCTTTGGGCTGATCAACTCAGTTGCCATCTTTACACAAAAGCACTAATGGCACAAAGTGAAATCAGTCCTCTCCTCTGATTCATTTACTTATTTGATACCAAAGGCACATTTTAGAAGCATTTAAACAATGCCAAACTCATCCTTCTTTGCAACAGAACTGGAAACGAGAACATTGTGGTAAAGATTTGAGTCATTGGCTCTACCAATACAGATAACCATTACCATTAATTAAAAATGATTGAGGTATGAGTGGAATAAATACACTGACATATTTTCCTCTCTAGTTCTCACTTGATGGTTTCCAGCAAATGTTTATTGAAACACCTTTAAGTGGAAATACTCTCGCTATCACTTAAAAGTCCTGTGAATGAGCGAAAACTTCTCAAAAGTCTCCAAATACCAGAAACATCCATGTTGGAATAGGTCGTCCACCATCACTTGCCCTCCAGATCCTCATTCTTTGCAAATTTCCACAGACTTAGAAAGTTGTGGGGAGATGGAGAAATAGGGAAAATATCCAAAGGGGGCTTAAAAATAAAATAAAATGTCCACACAAAACAAGTAGTTTAACAACAAACAAACAAACAAACAAACAAACAAACAAACAAACAAACAAACAACAATAACACTTAACAAGAGCCAGCAATCACTGAATATATGCCAAAGTTTTCACTCCACTATGGGTACAGTATTTTCCAAATAAGCGGGGGGTGGGGGTGGGGTGGCTGTACTTCCATGAGTTCAGGTGAGCAACTTTCAGCTTTTACAGCCAGATGCTGCCCTGACATACAGAAGCAACACCAGCACATTCTGTAGGCACTACTGCTGTTGGTCCACAATCGGTTTCACAGCTTATTTCACAGCTGTTGTTGTTGTTGTTTAGTCGTTTAGTCGTGTCCGACTCTTCGTGACCCCATGGACCAGAGCACGCCAGGCACTCCTGTCTTCCACTGCCTCCCGCAGTTTGGTCAAACTCATGTTCGTAGCTAGCAACCTGTGAAAACCTCTCTGCTGTCTGCTGGATGCACCAGGACGTACAATCTGTTCCAAAAGATTAAGTACTAAGGCCAACCTACAGTACGTGACCTAAACTTCATAGTTCTGTCCTTGAATACAGGGTTTGTTCCCCTTACCCACTAAACAGCCAGTGTGGATCCGGACTCCTACAAGTTCCCTCCCCACTGTCGTTTCAAATGTGATTCAGGGGCACTCCTGTAAAAATGCCCTTTTCATTTAGAAGTGATCTTTGTGCCATTCAAATCACAGGCACAAGTGTCACATTCCAAATCAGGACTTTCATGAGGGATGAGGTTTAGAGCCCCCTACAGCCCCACTAGTTTATCTAATAGGATTAGTGGGAGAAAATGCTGTAGCCAAGGGCAGAACTACTCATTAAAGGTCAATTCTGCAACTTTTTAAGCCTTAAAGTGTGCTTGTAGCAAAAATATCCCCTTAGGGATGAGTGTTCTGTACTTTTTTTGAGCTCGTTGATGTCTGAGCTTTGATATTTGACATTTCGGCATAGTGATGGAGATTATGCTCATCTTTCAGTGTATTGTTGTCTGTAGTTCCATTGAGAATATTTTTTAAAAAATGGTGCAGGTGGGTAGCATTTGAGAAAACAACATGTTCCATCATTCTGAGCAATTAAATAATATTATTCCAAATTGGTTCAGAGGCACGCTGCAGGAATAGTACTTAACAAGCAAGAAGAGTAACTCAAGCAAATTTTCAGACCGAGATGATCAAACTCATCATCCTACAAAAAAACATTTCAAACATGTATCCCTTAGGCAAATCGGTAATTAATAGCATTTTGACCTTACTTTCATTTCCCCTGTTTGAAAAATGCTGCCTTTCTCACAGCAGAGAGTGGATGAAAGAGGGTTTCACCCCCTCCCCCCTATAGCCAATAGTGGCAATTTCCATTTTTTCTTCTAATATAGGACTGTATTGTTTTCTGCGCAGGTAAATTTAAAATCTCATTACACTCTGATTATCTTGAAGCATAGATGTATTGAACAGATGTTTTGGTCATTTACACTCTGATTATCTTGAAGCATAGAAGTATTGAACAGATGTTTTGGTCATTTAAGCAACCATAAAATTCTGTTTGTGTAGAACAGGAAGCTTTTAATATCACTATTCTTATTATTAATGGCAATTACATCAGATGCACTAATTATTAGTTGAGAACAGATGCAAACAATGAACACTGATGCAGTGGCCTGGTTTGCAAATAATGCTAAGCAATTGGCTTTTTTAAAACCAAAAATATGATTAATTTGATCATCCAAACTCAGCTCAGTGTCATACTCATGGTTTATCGGTAGTCTCGTAATCTGGGGAACTGGATTCGCATCTTCGCTCCTCCACATACAGCTGCTGGATGACCTTGGGCTAGTCACACTTCTCTGAAGTCTCTCAGCCCCACTCACCTCACAGAGTGTTTGTTGTGGGGGAGGAAGGGAAAGGAGAATGTTAGCCGCTTTGAGATTCCTCAGGGTAGTGATACAGCGGGATATCAAATCCACACTCTTCTTCTTCTTCTTCTTCTTCTTCTTCTTCTTCTTCTTCTTCTTCTTCTTCTTCTTCTTCTTCTTCTTCTTCTTCACCACAAACAAACCATGTTTGTAAGCTATGGTTTGTTGTTGACTTATAAAACATGGTTTACAGTCACCTCCATGTCTTAGCATTGCACAGAAACCTGCCCAGTACCTCATCTTAGGAAACAAAACAACAGACAACCAGAGAATATAAAACAAAGGTCATATGAGAAAAAGCAATCCTTTTGAAGCTAAGGTTCACCTTGAGTCTAAAAGTGATGGCAATAGGACTTACGACAAGTGAATGACAGAGCAAAATTAAGAAAGAGGATTACTGTGCTAGGGAGCTGCAGAGCCGACACAGCAAAATCATTTTAGATAAGATTGGGTCTCCGTTTGTTAACCCAATCTGATTTTGACTGCAATTCTATTTCAATATCTTGGAAATTAATTGAATAAAATGCAGACAATTGCTGCTCCTCCGCCCACCCCATGCAATTATACTGATAAAAAGTTTGATGCTGATGAATGAACACGACAAAGACATTTTAAGTTACTGAGGTGGAGGAGGGGGTTCCTCATATATTACTGGGAGTGGGCGGCACTGTGGTCTAAACTACTTAGCCTCTTGGGCTTGCTGATCAGAAGGTGAGCAGTTTGAATCCATGTGACGGGGTGAGCTCCCGTTACTCTGCCCCAGCTCCTGTCAACCTAGCAGTTTGGAAGCCTGCCAGTGCAAGCAGATAAATAGGTACCTTTTTGGTGGGAAGGTAAACAGCACTTCCGTGCTCTCTGGTTTCCGTCAGGGTGTTCCATTGTGCCAGAAGCGCAATGTCATGCTGGCCACATGACCCAGAAAGCTGTCGGCCTGAAAGTGAGATGAGCATTGCCACCTATAATTATCCAGGGGTAAGCAACGCAGGTGGTGCTGTGGGTTAAACCACTGAGCCTAGGGCTTGCCAATCAGAAGGTCAGCAGTTCAAATCCCTGTGACGGGGTGAGCTCCCGTTGCTTGGTCCCTGCTCCTGTCAACCTAGCAGTTCGAAAGCACCTCAAAGTGCAAGTAGATTAATAGGTACCGCTCTGGCAGGAAGGTAAACGGCGTTTCCGTGCCCTGCTCTGGTTCGCCAGAAGTGGCTTAGTCATGCTGGCCACATGACCTGGAAGCTGTATGCCGGCTCCCTCGGCCAATAAAGCAAGATGAGCGCCGCAACCCCAGAGTTGTTCATGAGTGGACCTAATGGTCAGGGGTCCCTTTACCTTTAAGCAACCTAAGCAACCTACAAATAGCCATAATTATCCAGGGGTAAGCAACCTAAGACCTGGGGGCCGGATGTGGCCCAATCGCCTTCTTAATCCGGCCCGCGGATGGTCCAGGAATCAGCGTGTTTTTACATGAGTAGAATGTGTCCTTTTATTTAAAATGCATCTCTGGGTTATTTGTATGGCCTGCCTAGTGTTTTTACATGTGTAGAATGTGTGCTTTTATTTAAAATGCATCTCTGGGTTATTTGTGGGGCATAGGAATTCATTCATATTTTTTTCAAAATATAGTCTGGCCCACCACATGGTCTGAGGGACGGTGGACTGGTCCATGGCTGAAAAAGGTTGCTAACCCTTGCCATAGTCGCCTTTGACTGGACTTAACTGCCCAGGGGTCCTTTACCTTTACTTTTTTTTTACCTCCTCATATATTATTTTCCAACTCCTAAAGATAAATAAAAATGTGGTTGGTTCACATACCACTTCTTCATTAACCTTTGAACTCTGATTTAAGTTATGATTAATCTAATTTCACTTTCCAGGAAGAGTTGCTTCCTGGAAAGTGAAACTGGGTTGAGATGCATTTCCACCCTTTGAGATTCCATAGCAATGTGTGGAGGGAGAGAGGGAGGAACTTAAGAATTTCCCTTCTGAGATATGTATTGTTCTCCACAAAACAGGAATATATAGATTCTCCCTAGGGGAGATATGGCGGTTCCCCCTTTGTGCTTCCTGTTATGTCAGCATCTCGGATCCAACACTGCATTTAAAAATGCATAGTCTCTCTCCCATTAAAATCTGTCCTCATTGAATAAAATTGACCTTCCCCAATTAATCAGCAAAACCTTTTGCTGATTAATCAACTGATTAAGCTTATTAAAGACTACAACCTTAGTTACTGATTCTATTTAATATGCATATTGCACAGTGCTCGCTGCCGAAACCTCATGATTACAAATAGCCATAATTACCAACAAAAAACGTGCAGCTCATAATTGTAAGCTAGACTGGGATCCACAACTCAAAACTGTCACACTGTTATCAATGTGGAAATAAACTACATATGAAGGTAGGGAGAGTTTTACCAGAGTTTTACCTCACCATTCCTCCTTCTTAGCCCCACGTGCCCCCCCCCAATGGATCAGCTTAATGGAGAATCCTAAAAAGATTACCTGCAGGATCGAGCCAAAGGCCCATCTAGCCCAGCACTCTGTCCTCCACTCACAGTAGCCAACCAGGCCAATGGGAAGCCTGAAAGCAGAGCATGCGCACCAGAGAACTCTCCCTGCTTACAATGTTCAGCAAGTGATCATCGGTGGTATAGTACCTCCAACACTGGAAATAGAACATAGACATTGTGGCTAGTAGTCACTGTAAGTTGTTGGCATGCCCTTAATGTTAAGGACTTATATATTAGCTCAGTTGGCTAGAGCATGGTGCTGATAACACCAAGGTTGCAGGTTCGATCCCTGTATGGAACAGCTGCATATGCATGCATTGCAGGGGGGTGGACTAGATGATCCTCAGGTTACCTTCCAACTCTACGATTCTATAACTTGGCAGTTTGAGGTTCCTGCATAATTTTGTCTCATTCTGTTTTAAAGCAATCCAAGTCAATGGTCATCCTTTTACATTTAAAGGGGCTGATGTTAGTGGCTAAGAGGTGCAGGGTATGATCTTGTAACAGAACAGGCAGTATCCATATTTCTGCTAGGAAAGATGGCAATGTGGCATCAGAGGCAGTGGAAAGAAGAATCAGCCCTGTGTGGGTGATGTACAGTTGCTGACTCTTTGGCCTGCTGGTATTCTCGTACCTACACATTGCTGATCCAGCATTGCCTTGCCTCTGATCCTCCCATTCAGTAACGCAACAATAGCAGCAGCAGCAGCCCCACTACGCTAAATCCATCTATTTAGTAGGAAGTTGAAAATTGTTGCCGAATTCATTGAAAAAATCTAGTAACCTTACACTAAGACTAAGCACTGCCTCCTGCTCCACCTCATTAGCTGAGTTAAGTATATTTAAAAGCAAACCCATTGTCCAAATTACGTGGTGACATTCTTACTCATTGTAATGTCAAACACATGGGTAATGTTATGTACTGAGCTGAATCCTAGAACAATAGGATTCAGAATCAGCGGGAGCTACCCAATCCAACTCCAGGTGGAAGTGAATCCGCAACCTGATTGGCCTGCTGGAGCAGCCAATCAGGCGGCTGGCAGAAGTGAATCTGCTACCTGATTGGCCTGTAGGAGCAGCCAATCAGGCTGCAGGCAGAAGTCAATCCACAATATAATTGGCCCACAGGTGTAGCCCTGAAGTAGCCAATCATGCAAGGCCCATTGTGTAAATAATGTATATAAGCAGAGGGTTTTGGGAAAAGAGCCATTCGTCTTCTCTTCTTCTCCTTGATGAATATGAGCTGAATAAAGAGCATGAAATTCACTCTCGACTCCGAGTATATTTCACTGGCGACGAGGATGGGATGCTGATGAGCTGACCGCCACCACACACTGCACCGCAGCACCGCCACCTGCTGCACCGCTGCATCGCACCGTGCATCCAGGCTTCAGCTCCAGGACCCAAGGAACCCAGAATGGCAACCGACAGCAGCTTCTTGCCATTCAAACCAGCATCAGGAGACTGGGAAGGGTACGCCGCCCGTTTCAACTTCCTCCTGCAAGCGAAAGAAGTCACCAACGATGCCATGAAGAGGGCGACATTCTTCAGCGTCTGTGGAGAGGAGACGTTTCAAATCGCCCGGGCTCTCCTTGCACCTAGAGATGTCGCTACCGTCTCTTACAAAACAATAATGGAACGGCTGAAGGAGCACTTTTCACCACAGCCCTCGGTGGTAGCTTGCCGAAATGCCTTCTACGCAAAGCGGCAAGCCCCGGGGGAAACCATAACTGGGTTTGTGACCTCCCTCCGCCAAGCCGCCCGGTTATGCAACTTCTCAGAGTTGGAGAACATGCTTCGTGACCGCCTCGTCGGTGGCCTGAGGGACGAGATGTTGCAACGACGCCTCTACGCCAAAAAAGACCTCACGTTCCAGATTGCTCTGGAGGAAGCCCTGGCAACCGAAGCCGCCGAGAGGTCAACGCAAGAGGCACGACCGGCCCCGCCATCCCAACCGAGGGTCTACCACGAAGACCTCACCGACGAATCCGAATCTGACAGGGAGGAAGTACACCGAGTACAGCGGCGCACTCAAGCAGCACACACACCACAGCAGCCTCGACGAGAAGGAGGGAACTGTGCAAGCTGCGGGGAGAACCACGAGAGGAGGACCTGTCGTTTCCGCAACGCAGAGTGCAGGCAGTGCAGAAAATTGGGACACATCGCCCGGGTGTGTCGGGCTCGACTCGCCCGTCGACAAGCATCAGATGACCGACCCAGGAGCCCCAGGTCACACGGCACCATGCACCAAGGCAACTCGACGGAGATCACGGACTACCAGGTATTCCAGTTGCCCCATCCCAGCACAGAGAAAATTTATATAGAGGTACAGATAGAGGGAGCCCCATGCCGCATGGAGCTGGACACGGGTTCAACTCTATCCATAATCTCGGCCCGAACATTAAGGGAACTGTGCCCTAATGGGGGTCCCAAACTAAGGCCGGCCCCATTCACCCTCCGGGACTTCCAGAAACGTAAGGTCCCTACAATGGGGGTGGGGACCTTCAGGGTGCAATATCGAGGGCGAAAGCAACAATTGGACTTGCTGGTAGTTAAGGGCCCCTACGTTAGCTTACTGGGACTGGCATGGTTTGGACCTCTGGGGCTAGCCGTTACCGGGGTGAACCGCACTAGCTTACAAGTGGACGTGGACGCCATATGCAAAGAGTTTCCAGGGGTTTTCGATGGGGCATTGGGACGATATACAGGACCCCCCATTGCCCTACAGCTAGACCCCGCTGTACGACCCATCAGGCACAAGGCCCGCCGGGTCCCGTTCGCCCTGAAACCCCGCATAGACGAGGAATTGGACCGGCTCGTGGAGCAAGGAGTGCTGGAGCCGGTGCCCAACGCCCCCTGGGAAACTCCAATTGTCACACCCGTCAAGCCTAACGGTTCGGTCCGCATCTGTGCAGACTACAAATGCACCATAAACAAGGCTCTCACGGCCCATGCATACCCAGTGCCAGTGGTCAGCCATGTCCTCGCCACCCTGGCTGGGTCAAAAATCTTTGGCAAACTGGACTTGGCCCAAGCGTATCAACAGTTGCCTGTGGACGAAGCCACAGCAGAGGCTCAGACGATTGTGACGCACAGAGGGGCATTCAGAGTAAAGCGGCTGCAATTTGGCGTTAGCGTGGCACCAGGCATATTCCAGAATCTAATGGACTCTCTCCTTAAAGGGATTCCTGGCGTCACCCCCTTCTTCGATGATGTACTGATCGCCGGGCCCACACCAGAGGAATTTGAGGACCGCCTCCGCTCCGTCCTGCACCGTTTCCAGACGGCGGGCCTCAAGGTGAAGCGGGAAAAGTGTTTACTGGGAGTGCCGCAGGTGGACTTTCTGGGATTTAAGGTGGACGCAGAAGGGGTCCATCCAACCGGTGACAAGGTACGGGCCATTTGTGAGGCCCCAGCGCCCAAGAGCAAGCCCGAACTTCAGTCATTCTTGGGACTATTGAACTTTTACCATGCCTTCCTTCCCCATAAGGCAGCGGTAGCGGAGCCCCTACACAGACTCCTAGATAAAAGGGCCCCTTGGGTGTGGGGCCAGCGACAAAGGGCCGCATTCCAGGCAGTCAAGGACTTGCTTGTCTCGAACTCGGTCTTGGCACACTTCGACGAGAGGCTGCCAGTGGTGCTGGCATGCGACGCCTCTCCCTCTGGCATCGGCGCTGTCCTGGGACACCAACTCCCGGATGGAAGAGAGGTGCCGGTGGCATACTTCTCCCAGACGCTTGCTGCAGCCGAACGAAACTACTCACAGATTGACAAGGAGGGTCTGGCAATCGTGAAGGGCGTAAAAAAATTCCATGATTTCTTGTACGGGCGGCCCTTTACCATAGTGACTGACCACAAGCCGTTGCTTGGCCTGTTTGCCTCCGAGAAGCAGACCCCCCAAGTGTTGTCTCCACGTGTCCTCAGGTGGTCAATTTTCCTTGCCGGCTACCAGTATGCACTAATCCACCGCCCTGGGAAGGCGATGGGCCACGCAGACGCACTCAGCAGGCTACCACTACCAGAGACAGGCCCCGACCCAGAGCCTGCGCAAGAGGTTATGACCCTGGAGCTGCTTCCCGACCGACCCATTCAGGCACAAGAAGTTGCGCACCATTCCACAAAAGATAGGGTCATCTCCCGGGTCCTGGACTGGGTGTGGCGAGGATGGCCCAGCAGCAGCCCCGGGCCAGAATTCGCTGGCTACACAAACCGCAAACATGAACTGTCGGCCCACAAGGGGTGCCTGTTATGGGGAAGCAGGGTTGTTGTTCCCCAGCCCCTCCGCAAAAGGGTCCTCACAGCCCTACACGAGACACACCCAGGGGTAGTGAGGATGAAGGCCCTTGCCAGGAGTTATGTGTGGTGGCCGGGGATTGACAGAGAGATAGAGGCCTGGGTCCAACACTGCCAGACCTGCCAAGAATCCCGCCCGGATCCCCCAAGGGCCCCAGTCCAGCCCTGGGAGTCCGCCCGACATCCATGGTCACGCTTGCACGTGGACTTCGCTGGCCCCTTCCAGGGAAAAACATTCTTCATAGTGGTGGATTCCTACACCAAATGGCTGGAGGTCGCACTGGTACCGTCCACTTCTACGGCGGCAGCCATCCGGGTACTACGTAAGCTGTTTGCAACCCACGGGCTCCCTGACACCCTCGTCTCGGACAATGGAACCGCATTCACGTCAGAGGAGTTCCAGACCTTCACAGCGCAGAACGCCATCCGCCACATCCGCTCAGCACCACTCCACCCTGCCACCAATGGCCAAGCGGAGCGCATGGTGCGGACCACCAAGGACAGCCTCCGCCGCATAACACAAGGGGACTGGGAATACCGCCTTGCCGCATTTCTTCTAGCACAGCACAGCACCCCAAGCACAACGACGGGCCGGAGCCCAGCTGAACTACTCATGGGCCGGCGCCTTGCAACTAGACTGGACCGACTTCACCCCGACAGAGCTCAGGATGAGGTAGTGGTGGGGAAAGGCAGGAACCCCCGGACATTTGTGGCCCAGGACCCAGTGTATGCAAAGAATTTTGGGGCAGGCCCAGCATGGGTACCCGCCACAGTCACCAAGGTGACCGGTCCCGTGTCGTACGAGGTACTAACGGAAGGGGGGCAATGTTGGTGCCGCCACTGCGACCAGCTACGGCGACGATTCCCAGGAGGAACCCGGGAGGAGAGCGGGACAGAGGGGTCCCAAGGGGACAGCAGGGCAGTGAGGCCTGTAGAGCGAGAGGGGTGGGCAGGGGAAGCAGAAGCAGTAGGCACAGAGGGGCGCCCCGAGGCTGGAAGGACACCGGAACCAGAGTCACAACCTAGTGGTTCAGTGGCGCCAGACCAGACAGCCCCGGCACAGCCAGCAGCCTCGGAACACGAGCCAGAACCAGAACCCCTGACCAAGGAACACCCCAGGCCACAACGCACACGGAGGCGGCCAGCAGACCTTGGGGACTACGAATGCAACTTCCCGGGCAGGACTGGAACTTAGAGGGGAGGGGTGTTATGTACTGAGCTGAATCCTAGAACAATAGGATTCAGAATCAGCGGGAGCTACCCAATCCAACTCCAGGTGGAAGTGAATCCGCAACCTGATTGGCCTGCTGGAGCAGCCAATCAGGCGGCTGGCAGAAGTGAATCTGCTACCTGATTGGCCTGTAGGAGCAGCCAATCAGGCTGCAGGCAGAAGTCAATCCACAATATAATTGGCCCACAGGTGTAGCCCTGAAGTAGCCAATCACGCAAGGCCCATTGTGTAAATAATGTATATAAGCAGAGGGTTTTGGGAAAAGAGCCATTCGTCTTCTCTTCTTCTCCTTGATGAATATGAGCTGAATAAAGAGCATGAAATTCACTCTCGACTCCGAGTATATTTCAGGTAAATATACACATTGGACCAGGTGGAACGAATAGGAATGAACGGGCTCCATTTTTCCTGCTTAAAAATGTGTGTTTGATAGGGATCGGTTTGTGCATACATTTTTACACTGGTGCAGAGAAGACTAGTTCTTTGCCTCGCTCCACCTCCAGTCCATCACAGGGTTCTTTCTCCCTGCACATCCCAGCCCATTGTCCGTTGCATGTGATTGTGTCAGGCTTCGGGGGATCAGATCCCTACCCCAGCGGTAGCAAAGAAGCAGATATAAAAAAAGAAGAAGAGTTCTTACCAATTAGCTTATTCAATAATCACTGCGAGAGACAAAGAATAGAATAGAATAGAATACTTTATTGTCATTGTACATAGTACAACAAAATTGAATGCCATCCCATAAAAAACAATATAAAAACACAATTACAGCCACACACACACACATATACATGCACACCCATCACAACTCCTCGGGATCATATGATTTAGTTACAGCATTTAAGATGGTTACAGCTCTTAGATAGAAACTGTTTTTTAATCTATTTGTTCTTGATTTAATTGTTCTGAATCTCCTGCCCGAAGGTAACGGTGCAACAAGATTATATGCAGGCTGAGATGAATCCTGTAGAATATTATTTGCTTTTTTAAGGCAACGGGAGTTGTATAGTTCTTCCAGAGATGGGAGAGGATGACCGATAATCTTTTGGGCTGTGGTTATGACCTTCTGGAGCACTTTCCTATCCATGACTGTGCAGCTGGAAAACCAAGCACAGATACAGTATGTAAGAATGCTCCCTATGGAGCCTTGGTAGAAGGACACAAGCAGTCTCTCACTCAGCTTGTTCTTTTTTAAAAGTCTGAGGAAATATATTCTCTGCTGGGCCTTCTTCACCAGAGCAGTGGTATTCGTGCTCCAGGTCATACTCTGCTCAATGGTAACACCCAAAAACTTAAATACAGCCCACCAATATACAGGGGGTGAATGTCCGCCTTTTTCTTCCTGTAGTCCACCACCAGTTCCTTGGTCTTGGCAGTATTAAGGACCAGATTATTATATCCACACCAACCATAGAGCCGCTCCACCTCGTCCCAATAGGCAGACTCATCCCCCCCCCCCAGAAATGAGTCCCACCACAGTGGTGTCATCAGCAAACTTGATGATTTTGTTGCTAGATTTTGATAGCTGAAATGCGGTCTCTCTCTAGAAATGGTGTTGTTCTAAGTAAAGTCCTATCCCCTCCATCTCTCCTATTCTACGTCACCCCTACGTTGGCTGATCTGAGCTTTTTGCTGCTGAGCTTTCTGTTTTACTACCCTCAATGCCTGCCTAGTCAAGACAGGGTGGGAGGGGGGCCGGGGGGGGAGGTCAGGGATGCTTTCCAAAAACACTGAGTCTGTCAGCTGTTTCTCCCCTGGTGTTTCTTCTTCCAGCTGTTCCTCTTCCAATATTTTCCAGCTTCTCCCCTCTGCAGCCTTCTGCAAACCACTGTTCTAAATCTATACTGCCCTCCTGTTCTCAGGAAGTTTCAGGAGAAAGGGGGGCGGCCCCCACCATTCCTCAGTCCAGCCCAACAGATGAGACAGATTAGTCCATGTAGAAAGAAATTCTCTGTATCGTTCCAAATTTAGTATATGTGCTGCCGAAGCGAGCACAGGAATTCTAAATAACTGGGGTTCAAAAATATTTCCAACTGCAATTTACAAGAAATGAGTTTGGGGTTTTCTTGCTGTTCTTCTGGAATTTGCTTTGCCCTCAGATATTCTATACCATGCTTCATGTCACTCTGAACAAGCCATCATAAATAATAGTTTAAAAACTGAAAAGGAGTTCCAACGCTGGGGAGAAAAAATCATTAACTTGTGGTCTTGGTAGCTTATAAAAAGTTTCATTTACTTTTAACATTTCCTTTGGTTGCAATAAATCTGTCTCCTCAAACATCTCCTGCTTCATTCTTAGAGGCAGTGCTCAGCTGCACATTCCATTAATCCTATTACATCTTCCCCTACCTGATCTTTATTAGATCTCTTTCTAATTGCACTGCTCTACTAATAGGAAAGTAATCCAAAATGTTCTCAAACACGATTATCTGCAAATTTGTTGGTCTGACGCCTCCCCCCCCCCAGATGTGTTGCAAAAATCTGACAGGGAAATATATAGCCTATAAAAGGTTATACTCTGACTAATGGTATTATAGTATGTTTAGGAGTTCTACTTTAATAATGTGCAGATCTTACTAAATATTATCTGTGTAAGTGTGCAGTGTTGCTAAATGATTTGCTTATTTATTGATGCCATGGGGTTCCAGCTGTGTATTTTACCTTTGGATAGGAATAAGGGGGCAAATTCAATCCATTAATGCGTTTTAATGCTCACTTTCCTCTCCTATATGCGATTTTTGTAAACATTGTTTGGAAAAATCCACTGCAAAATTCAAATAACTGTGAATTCCAAAGGATACCTGTATTCCTGTCCCTGTATTGTTTCAGAAAGTGTGAATTTGGTAGGTTCACTTTAAAATGTAAATTTAATCAAATTTCTTTCCCATCCCTATCCCGAATCTGGTGCCTTCCAGGTGCTCATGGACTACAAGAAAGTAAAAGATTCAATTTCCCCTACTCCTGGAACCCCACAATGTGAAAAATGTTGATATGAGGAGAAGAAAGGGAAGTCAACATGGATGGGAAGAATTAACATATACACACACCGATCAGTTATAATTTGCCCTCTCTCCGCATTGCTTTATAGTTAAGAAAGAGCTGTGGAACTTTTTGTAAAATAAAAGCATGAAATGCTTTATTAGATCCAAGTCACTCCTTATATTTGGACATAGGCAGGTTGAGGAAACAGAGAATGCTGAAATCAGGGTCAGCTTCAGGTCTGAGGACACCTTAAAAAATGGACTCTCTTCTCCATCAGCAGTCTGACCTGGTGGCAGTGGGCAGCACCAACAGTACCCAAAACGCTGCCATGCTTCTCAGTCTAGACAGCATTTTAATTTCCCAGAGTGTCCCATTTTAAATTTCCCAGAATGCACAGTGCCCTATGTGGCACTGATCTTCCCCCTCTGGTAATATCCCAATGGTGGCAAGTCATTGGAAAACAGGTTTAATATCGGAAATATCGGAATGGAGATCTAAGCTGTATGAGTACATGGCAATGGCAAAATTAACAGCAATAATAAGGGGGGGAGCTCTATTCAAAAACTGAAGGAAGAATGGAAAATTGTAGAAATTGTATGGAAAGGACAATTAAATAAGTGTGAACAGAAATGAGTAATGCTCGCAAGGAGAAAAATGTAAAATGGAAAGGGAAACTATATTAATTATAACACATATAACGCAACAGAAAACTTACACGTTAGATCAAAAGAGATCGTACACGGGTGAGGGAAGTTAGGAGAGGGAGGGGGGAGGGAGACTAGTAAGGGAGGAGGGAAAGGGTGGGGGGAAAGAATTAGGTTGAGATAAAGTGGCAGTATTTGGCAGTATTTGGATCAATTCTCTTTGATTCTCATTTATCAATGGCTTTATATTATTTCGTGGAGTATCTTGCTATTCTGCTTACTCTGTTTATTTTGTTATATTTATTATATTTGTTTATTTTGTTATATTTCGGGATGTTTCGGAGCATTTTGTAAAATCATAAGAACTGCAATAAAATAAAGTGAAATTCAAAAAGGGGGGGGGGGAGAGAGATAATATCCCAATGGAGACAATAAGGATTCTGTGACATAGCCTGTGCCATGAAGCTAGTTCTTATAAGGAAATCCCAGAAGCGTTGCCCAGAAAGCCAAATACCATTCCTGAGTGACAGGCCAAAAGGGAAGTCAAGATGCCAAGAGACACTATTACCTCAACTATGCCACATATGGAAGGAGAACGCACACAAAAAGTGGATTGGTTGCACCAGAGTACTCTAATCACCTTTAATTGTGCAAACCTAAATTTCTAGTACTGTATGTGACTGACTCCCTCCCACAAAATACTTAGTCTGGAGGTGGAAAAGTTAGTTTAACACATATTTATTTGAGCCCAACAACCAAAAATTATCTTAAATTTATTGGTTCACACAACAAAGAGCATTCCCAAACTAATTTGCAGAAGAGAAATAAAACACAAAATTACATACTAAAAATAACCATAAAGTAGCCATAAAAATCATATCAAAAATACGCTAAAAGTGTTCATTCAAAATAACCTGAAACGCAGCATATCCACTTCCACCTAATGCTAGAAGAGGAGCCAAAAGCAACCACAACAAGCTGGACAATAAATATTGTCAAAAATGCCACCTAAATTGGGGGTGGATTGACACCAACACAGTGCAACTCTGACAGATTTTGTTTCTGCTGTTTGATTTCTCTGTAAATTTGACAAAAACAACAACAAGAGTTACATGAATAACTATCCCAAGGAAAATAATAAAATAATGGTAAAATGAGCTTTTTGTTGTTGTTGTTGGAGGCAACACTGAATCTGCCGAATGTATCTCTGATATGTAGTCCTCCCAAAAGTTACCTATAAATTCCATGTAAAAACCTCATTCACCTCACCAGACTCCGAGGTATGTGTAAATGATCTCAGTTGTCACATTTAAAGTGCATAAGCTCTTGCAAGATTTGCTGCGGCATTAGCTTCCAGCCGCCCTCTTTTGCCTCATTGACTCCAGTATGTTCTCCAGCTTTTTCAAATCTCAAGGGAAGAGGGATTTTTTTTTAGCCTTTGCTTTCTAGAGGACAATAGAATTTGTTTAAATTGATGTGCAAAGTTCAGGCTGTTTATTTTATGAGCTAATGGGAGAACTCACTGTTGTTTTTTCTGTGATCACCCATACAACAAAAGTAGATCTGTTATTACTTGGCAAGCTTGTCTCCAGGGATGACTACAGCAGACACAGGGCAGAATGTTCCATCTATGGCTGATATCCTGTGATAGTAACATAACCAAACTGCCTATACTATTGAATGTGACTGCCAAGTGCCATACAGTAGGGCTAAATGTTGGACTGTGACTAAGGAAAACTGGATCCAAAACCATTCATGAAGCTCTGTGGGCAATCTTGGGTTAGTCATTATTGCTCAACTGATCCTACTTCACAGGATTCTTGTGAGGATAAAAAGGAAATAATCCATCTACATATAACTGCTTGTGCTCCTTGGAGAAAAATGTGATAAGTACATTTGTTAGTCCAAGAAAAATGATCCTACTATTCTCCGAAGAAGCGAAGACTTAACAAACAATCATAATCCTTGCTACTCAACAGAAACTATGTTCTGTTTATACTGTCAGAGGCAATATGCCTCTGAATACCTGGTGCTGAGAATCACAGCATTCCCATGGGCATCTGGTTGGCCACTGTGAGAATAATAGGATGCTGGACATGATGGCCCATTGGCCTGATCAAGCAGGCTCTTTTTATCATTGGGGTTAGGATGATAACCTTTGCCGCCATTAGAGAAAACCCACTGAAACCAATGGGACTTTAGTCATGGCTAGTATAAGTTCCATTGATTTAAATGAATCTAAACACTGCAGTCTGGACTGTAGTTGTCATCCATCTGCATTGAAAGGCAATGGAGTGAGTTTCTGGGGGTGAAGTCAAACAAGCAGCAAAGTGACCCCTCTGGGCTATAAGCCTGGGCAGTGTGTATGGAAGTCCTAGGGTTGACCAGATGCCAAGACCTTCCACTTGGGCTCACCGTTCTGGTCAAACAGAAACCAGCTTGGCTGCAGGAGTTGCCAGAAGGAGGCGTACAAGGTACCATTCAACTGTCTTAAGGACTCCACTCCTTAGCCTTTTCTTCTCCTGAAGCTATCCCACAAGGCAGCAGAGGTTTAGGACTAGAGTTTGCTTTCTCCTAGATAGTCTACTTTTTTTTCTTTTTTCCAATATTTTGCTAATAAAATCCTAGCGGCTGCGGTGGCATACATAAACAGATTAACATCATCCTTGGGGATTTCTTCCCCAATTATTCCAAGCAAAAAGGCTTCCGGTTTTTTCGAAAATGTGTTCTTAAACATCTTTTTCAATTCATTGTAAATCATTTCCCAGAAGCCTTTTATCTTAGGGCATGTCCACCACATATGGTAGAATGAGCCAACATCCTGTTTACATTTCCAACATTTATTGTCGCTTTTGTGGTACATTTTAGCTAGCTTGACCGGCGTCAGATACCATCTATACATCATTTTCATCAAATTTTCCTTCAACACCGTACAAGCCGTAAATTTCATACCTTTCTTCCACAATTTTTCCCACTCCGACATCATCACATTATGACCCAGATCCTTGGCCCATTCAATCATAACTGATTTTGTTTGCTCATCTTTCAAATGCCATTCTAACAACAAATTATACATTCTGGACAAATTCTTGTGATCTGTCTCTAATAACTCCGTCTCTAATTTCGATTTTTCTGATTGGAATCCTAATTTTTTGTCTAACTTGAATACCTCATTTATCTGCACATACTGAAACCAGTCACTCAACCTATCTTTCAATTGTTCGTATGGTCTTAACTTAAAGTGGTTTCCCACTTCCATCAAGATATCTTTGTATTTCAACCTATTCTCATCCATATTTGTCCTTTTAGGTTTCTTTGCCTCAAGAGGTGAAATCCACCTAGGAGTTCTCCTTTCCAACAAATCCTTATATCTCATCCAGACATTAAACAATGATTTCCTGATTATATGGTTTTTAAAACCTTTATGCAATTTCACTTTATCATACCATAAATATGCATGCCAACCAAATGCGTTATCATGACCCTCTAAATCCAACAAATCATCATTATCTAACAAAAACCAATCTTTCAACCAACAAAAGGCAGCAGCTTCAAAATAAATCTTTAAGTCCGGCAGGGAGAATCCTCCTCTTTCTTTAACATCAGTCAAAAGTTTATATTTAATTCTTGGTTTCTTCCCCTGCCAGACAAATTTAGACAGTATCTTCTGCCATTCTTGAAAGCATTTCATTTTATCAACTATCGGTAGGGCCTGAAATAAAAACAACATTCTCGGCAAAACATTCATTTTAACAGTTGCTATTCTACCCATTAAAGACAATTTTAACCTCGTCCATACTTCCAAATCTCTCTGGATTTCTTTCCATAATTTCTCATAATTGTCTTTATACAAATTCAAATTTTTTGACGTCATATTAACTCCTAGATATTTCACCTTTTTTACACACTTCAGTCCTGTGCATTCCTCTATATTCTGTCTCTCTTGTAGTGTCAGATTTTTATCCAATACTTTAGTTTTCCCTTTATTCAGCTTAAAACCCGCCACACTGCCAAACTCTTGAATTATCTGCAGTGCTCTCACTGCACTCTGTTCGGGATTCTGCAAAGTCAATACTAAATCATCTGCAAAGGCCTTTAACTTATATTGTTTCGAACCCACTGTAATCCCTTTGACACCTTCATCGCTCCTTATCATATTCAACAAAACCTCTAGTACAGAAATAAATAACAGGGGGGAGAGTGGGCACCCTTGTCTTGTTCCTTTCTCAATTCTTATCTCATCTGATACCACATTATTTACAATAATCTTCGCTCTTTGCTCAGAATAGATACCATTAAGCCCATTAACAAAATTTTGGCCAACCTCCATTTTTTCAAAATTTCTTTTCATAAAATTCCAAGAAATATTATCAAAGAGGGCTGCTAGATTTAAACGGACTTCAACATCATTTCTAAATTACAGCTTGACTCATTAGACCCCTTGTTAGCGACATATAATCACAATGAGATCATTGATACATACAATTCAACAAGATTACGAAACTGGTATATTTAATTCAGGCTACAGGGTCTCACAGCTCTTACTCTTCAAAAAGTTAATGATTGCCAGATGGTCGGTGGATCTGTATCATGAATGAGGACTGCTCACTCCCAGCCACTTTGGATCTTAGATCTGAAGTTTCAAAATTGCTAGAAGAAAAGATACAGGTGGTTCAATTGGTAGATTTTTCCTAATCAAAATGATAGTTAAACTGGCAAAGTGTAATCTTTGTGGCCACCTTTGTATTTCTTTGGAAGTAGACACTGACCTATTGCCTCTCTGCCGAGTGAGTCATTGCACTGAGGTAAACTGATAGTTTAAGTTCAGAGAGCTTGATAAAAGCACGAGTTGGTGAAATAAATCTGTGGCCACTGGATGGAGAAGGTGTTATTCTAGGAAACTGCAAGATAACTAGATGTAAGGAGTTTAGAAGGAATCAAACTTATCAGATTTTATTTATTGCATCTTTATATCACCCTTCCTCCCGGGAGTTCAAGGAGATGTCCATGGCATTCCACTGGTCCTCACAACAAAGCTGACACTGACTGACCCAAGATCACCTACATGAACTTCATCGCCAAGGGGGGAATTTGAACCAGTTCTCCTGGTGTCTAGTCCAACTTTCAATCACATGCTGCATGACACGTAAGCATGCCCAACACCTGGGGTGTTTGTCAGAGTCCAGGGACTGCAGCTGAGCCCACTGGGATTGGCACCTTGCCTGGCCTCCCAGAGCCTGTCACCACTTGAGCCCACCAGTGATGGCCCATTGCAGCACTGTTGGCAATGGCAAAAACAAAACCCGGGAGTGGAAATTGTCAGTGTTCACTTCTTCGTCCAATGTTGGGAACAGAAAGCAATCCAGCAAATCTGATTGGTACTCACTGTTGTTGTCAGTCTGCAAATGGTAAGTAGTTGATAACCCCCCCCCCAATTTGATTTGTATTTCCTTTGCATTAAAATGAACAAGATGGCATAATTAACATACTTTTTTGTTGGAAGCCAAACTGCAGCAGAACGGAAACACTGCTGCAGAACTCAGATTGGAATGGAAATTGATGTCTTCCTAAATCCGTTCAGCCTGGCCAGGGTCCCCAGAAGACTGGAGCAGGGCCTGCAAGTAATATGACAAATTCCATAGAAAAGAAGCTAGTGAGCAGCCCATGAATGAATATACATGAAACATATTAATCATGTAATTCTGATAATCAAGTTTATCTTCTACTATCACTCAATCTGTATGTACAAAAACTTTGCAATTGGGGTGGGGATGGCATGACAACCACAAGGCCTTGCCTTTAATTTACAGGACTTGACTCTGCACGTAGGATTTCCAGTCAGAACAAGTTCCTAAACAACTTTCCCCAAGTTATATAAAGTCTGGGGCAATGATCATATATTCTGTTCCATTTTACAAGATGCAGAACATTTTGCCGCATTGAATCATAGAGTTGGAAGAGACCACAAAGGCCATCCAGTCCAACCCCCTGCCAAGCAGGAAACACCATCAAAGCATTCTTGACGTATGCCTGTCAAGCCTCTGCTTAAAGACCTCCAAAGAAGGAGACTCTACCACACTCCTTGGTAGCAAATTCCACTGCCAAACAGCTCTTACTGTCAGGAAGTTCTTCCTAATGTTTAGGTGGAATCTTCTTTCTTGTAGCTTGAATCCATTGCTCCGTGTCCGTTTCTCTGGAGCAGCAGAAAACAACCTTTCTCCCCCCTCTATATGACATCCTTTTTATATATTTGAACATGGCTATCATATCACCCCTTAACCTTCTCTTCTCTAGGCTAAACATACCCAGCTCCCTAAGCTGTTCCTCATAAGGCATCGTTTCCAGGCCTACAATTTCTCTCCTGATCTCTTGCTCATTCAAAGATGCATGTGTCACAGAAGGACTATATCAGTAAGCAAATTCAACACAGTGAATTAGATTAGTGTCTTTCACCTCCAAAGCCTTTATGTGATTGGCCTTATTAAAAGCACAAATGCCATCACTTACTGTAACTCTCGATTGGAAAATCCAGTTAGCGTCTGTAATTCTGAATGGTGTCTTATCTGGGCCATTACCTATACTGACAATAGTTAGTGCTGCTAAATATGTTTTAAATCACCTTGATTAACAAAACACCTGAGTTCTCAAAAGACTCACACTCCCTCATTTATTACCGGAAACGTGAAATACTGTTTTTTTAAAGACTCAGCTGGTATATTATCACCAATATTCACATCTTTTTTCAGTATATGTATGTATGCATTATATGGTCCTTTAAGACTTGTTTTGCGGCATATGTAAAATGAAAGAGATCAGACATTTCCAGATACTTGGTACATAAGGCCTAATTTTCAGATAAAGAACATGTACAGTGCAGTCTCTTCAGAAATAAAACCCACTGAATTCAGTAGGACTTACTTCTGGGTAAATATTGCAGCCTGTATCTTCTAAGAAACTGAGTGCTAATTGCTCATGCTTGTACTTTGTGCATTTTAATAAGCTTTCGTCTGGGGTTGAAAAATAAGAGAGAGTTGGATTTTGTTACCAAGACTGAATTGTTTCCAGAGTTGAGACAGTAACATATTCTGTGGTAACAGTAGCATATTCTGAATTGACAACTCTTTGCCTTGTAATTATTGACTAGGTGTAACCCAACATAAGATCCCTTCAGGCTACCTCATTTATTTATTTATAAAAATATTTATATACTGCTATCTCTTAAAATACGGGACCCAGGTGGCGCTGTGGTTAAGCCACTGAGCCTAGAGCTTGCTGATCAGAAGGTTGGCGGTTTGAATCCCTGTGACGGGGTGAGCTCCCATTGCTTGGTCCCAGCTCCTGCCAACCTAGCAGTTCGAAAGCATGTCAAAATGCAAGTAGATAAATAGGAACTGCTACAGCGGGAAGGTAAACGGCGTTTCCATGTGCTGCTCTGGTTTGCCAGAAGCGGCTTTGTCATGCTGGCCACATGACCTGGAAGCTATACGCCGGCTCCCTCGGCCAATAATGCGAGATGAGCGCGCAACCCCAGAGTCGGTCAGGACTGGACCTAATGGTCACGGGTCCCTTTACCTTTATCTCTTAAAATATTGGGCGGTGCACAATAATACATATACAATAAAAGTGCAACACACCATTAAAATAATCATTAATGTGACTGGCCAAATCAAAAACGTTTTAAACAACTACATAACATTTTATGCAACTGGCATACAACCGTCTTCCAGAGATCCTGGAAAGTCAAAAGTGAGATTGCCTGCCTGCTAGAAGAGTATTCCATAGCAGGGGGACCGGTAGAACTAAATGCCTGACTTTTAGTGGAGGCCATTGTGGCCTCGTAACTGGGGAGAACTAGCAATGCTCCATTGACATTGACCACTGGCATTCCAACAATTGAAAAAAGGGGGGAATTAAAATGTATCAAAAGTTTATATCAGAAACACAACCAGTTAGCAAGGCCAGTTATCAATATCCGATATAAGTACTACAATAGCTTGCAGTGTCCCTGCTATGTCAGGACTGTAAAGACAGCCCAACATTCTTTGCATAGCATTGCTCCCAAAGCTGATGGAATCAGACCCTAATGACTCCCCCCCCCCCAAAAAAAACTTTTATAACTTGAACCCAAAGGCAAGTATGTCACCTCAGCTCCTTTTGGTAGCAGCTTCCTTATACAGCCCTTAGGGATGGGGCAAGACAGATGGAAACAGTCAAGCCAAGGAGAAAATCTCTGTTAGAATGGTTGTTGTTGTTGTTGTTTAGTCATTTAGTCGTGTCCGACTCTTCGTGACCCCATGGACCAGAGCACGCCAGGCACTCCTGTCTTCCACTGCCTCCTGCAGTTCGGTCAGACTCAAGTTCGTAGCTTCGAGAACACTGTCCAACCATCTCGTCCTCCGTCGTCCCCTTCTCCTTGTGCCCTCCATCTTTCCCAACATCAGGGTCTTTTCCAGGGAGTCTTCTCTTCTCATGAGGTGGCCAAAGTATTGGAGCCTCAGCTTCAGGGTCTGTCCTTCCAGTGAGCACTCAGGGCTGATTTCCTTTAGAATGGATAGGTTAGAATAGCTTAGAATTGTAGCTATAAGCAATAGCTTATAGCATTCATCAGAGAATGCCACCACTGTTAAGGGAAGAGCATCATTCCCCTAGTCAAATGTTATTGTTATATAGCCTCTGTGAGTGAGCATGTTCCCAGCACCTGTGTCTCTGTTCACATCTAAAGGCAAGCCTCTCTAATTTGTACTTTCCAAAACAATGCACAAACTGAACACACAGATGCCCTTTGAAACCCACACTTCTCCTAATATGGCAGTGCAGTTCTCTTGCCAAGAAATGTGTACAAGGGTAATGTGCGTATATAAATTCACATATTCACAGCCCTGTTTAGGGAGGCTTTTAATGTTTAATAGATTATTTTATTTTATTTTTCTGTTGGAAGCCGCCCAGAGTGGCTGGGGAAACCCAGCCAGATGGGCGGGGTATAAATAATAAATTGCTGGAAATAGCATACATTCTATTAGGAGAGATTGTTTTGCAAATATATGTATACTAGGCAAACTGGCACCCAAATATATATATATATTAAAAGGAATCCACACTAAAATGCTGCTGAATTTTCATGAAGATTTCACCACAAACTGAACGTTGAGAACTGAGTGTAAGATTGGAAAAATGAGAACAGAGAAATAAATATTGTCAGATTCTTCCATTCCCAATGGCTGCTTGTTTCTGTATCCACAACTGCACAATAACTGAAGTGCCACAATTATATTTAAAAAAAACCAGCCGCATATAGGAGCTAGACGTTCTTCACAGATTTATTTAATTATTACATTTTCTCCAAGGAGCTCAAGGTGATGTACATAGCTCCCCCTCCCCTTTTAATCCCACAACAATCCTGAGAGGTAGGTCGGGATGGGAGGCAGTGACTGGCTGAAGGTCACCTAGTGAGCTTCATGGCCAAGTGGGGATTTGAACCCTGGTCTCACGTGTCCAACACTGTAACCACTACACCACACGGGTAACACTGTATATCTTCATATTTACATTTGTGAAGGAGCTGAAAAAAGAGAGCCATGTACTTACTCAATAGGGAATTTAGGGTAGATTATTCTGTCTCAGGAAATGGAATTATTGGAAGCTTAGGAGAGTTGAAGAGCCTAATTTTAAATTTACTTAGCCATCCGAGCAATTTAGAAATCCTTTATGGTTTACTGTACTTATCTGCATAAAACAAGCAAACATCAGAACTTTCCATAAATGTGTACATGTAGATATGATGACATAAATAAAAACAGCACTCTGCTAATAAACCTGCTACGGAGACAAATGTTTTCAATTAGCTTTCTCATTAGTTTAAAACTAGGATTATTTCCTTAGCCATGAGTCATTTGTCTAATTTTTAATTTCTCCCACCCCCACCCCCCCTGATTTGACAGAGCTCCTCAAGAGCTGCTAAGTATATGGATTCTGGTAAGCAGAGCAAATTTCAGAATCCATGACCATCCCCTTCCATTTACAGGTATGTAGCTTTATTATTATTATTATTATTATTATGGCTCTGCAGGTGTTCACAAAGAGTGAGCAATAAAGAGCAAGGACTTTTATTTTCCACATCGGGCTTTGGAACTGTGGGTCTTGAGGTGGACCCTCTAATTTTAGGAACATTTAGGAACCTTAGAAGTGGCAAAATGTGAAGGTGTCCCCCCCCCCATGAAGATCCATGGGGTCATATAGCCCCCAGGAAAGCCATTCTGATATTTCAGAGTACACTTTGAGGCCTGGAGATCAACCCCATCCCTCAGCTGTGGAGTTTGCTGCGTGGCCTTAGTCATACTCAGACGCTTGGCATCCATATACACAATGCGCACCCTCTCAGATGTTGAAACAAATAGGCATTGATCAGATGTGGAAGCTGCTGTTGCAGTACTACTTGAACTCAATGACATACAAGAAAGATAAAGGACAGAAAATTCAGCAGAGATAAATGAAAGCATTTCATCACACAAGGCACAGTTAAACCATAAGGATGAGGTTAGAAACAATGAGAAGACTAGCCACGATGGCTATCTTCTGCCTCTACTCTCAGAGGCACTATTATAATTAACAACCACAACAATAATTTTAATATATGTACTGCCGACATGTGAAAATGGCCCCTAAGCAGTTTACAAGTATAAAATCAGTTATAAATTCTGCACATAATTAAACAATGCAACAATTCCTCTGAATGCCACTTAACTGCGAGTCACAAGTGAGGACATGCCCACACTGGCTTCTGATTTGCAACTGTGAAAACAGCCTGCTGAACTAGATGGGTCTTTGGCCTTGGCCTTGCCCAAAAGGGCTCTTCCTGTGTTCTGAGCCTCCTCCACAATGTCTGTTCATTATCACATGCTTCATCTTCTTCACAGAATCATTCGATAAAATAAGACAGCTCCATGTATTTTGCCCTGAGCAGCTTTGAAGGTGGTTGGGATGCAAATAGGCTAAATAATAAATAAGAATGTTCCATCCCTACCCCACTAGAAGAGCTTAGCTGCACCAACAGGCTGTATTTTTCTAGCACAGATGAAAGCAACCCCACAGCTACTGATAGCACATGCAGCTTTCAAACAGACTTCACTAGTATTACTAGTCTATTACAATTATTTCACTTTATATAAGTTAGTACATTGAATTTAATACGGTGATTACTGAAGAGTTGTTTAGTTGAATGTATTAAATTCTATAGATTGGGGAAGATCGTGGCTGGTAAATCCTTGATCTAGAACTCTACAGAAGCTCCGGCAGTCATAATGGTGACAGCAGGTTTCCTTATTCATCTCAATTACTGGGGACTTTTCTGTGAATGCACCAAGATTAATGTGCGGCCAGCCAGACCCAGTCATTTTTCTGTCTGAAGGGTCCCTCCCTGCTAGGGCCAACACTTTTATAAAAAGAGGTCTTGCTGCATCATTTGCATGCTAATTTCTGCCTTCACCTGTTGTTCAAAATAAAGCAGCCTGCTTTTTTCCATGCTGTATGGGAGGATCTGCCTGTCCTGAGAAATGGGGAGTGCCTTGTAAATACAAAAGTTCCCTTTGTGCATTGGAGTCCCACATATATAAAGAGATGCTGAGCTCCATTTCATTAACCACCGCTTGCTGGTTTTGAGCACACCACACACTTAGGAGTGTATCAACACATCCTATACACATCTACACAAAAGAAAGATACTACTGAGGTCAATGGGGATTACTCCCCAGAAACTGGGTATAGGGTTATATACCCGAAGCTTCTCCAATGCATCACAATCCTGGGTCACCCCTAATTTTAACCACACACGTACACAAACTTAAGCTTGTACAGTGGTACTTCAGGTTAAGAACTTAATTCATTCTGGAGGTCCGTTCTTAACCTGAAACTGTTCTTAACCTGAGGTACCACTTTAGCTAATGGGGCCTCCTGCTGCCGCCGCACCGCCACAATGCAATTTCTGTTCTCACCCTGAAGCAAAGTTCTTAACCCGAGGTACTATTTCTTGGTTAGCGGAGTCTGCAACCTGAATCGTCTGTAACCTGAGGTACCGCCGTATACATTTCTTCGTCTACCCAACATTTGTTTGTTCACGTGGTACACACACTATTTAATACCTACGGCACATTTTAGTCCATTTTTGGGAAAGATAATACAGTATTTTATTATTAGAATATACTTCTTCTAGTTTGTTTTAATTACTTTCCCCTTCAATACTGATCTTATCCCTTGGTAATTGTGCCATAAATTGCTTGCTGTGCTTTTTGTTTGCCCAGCAAAATACAAGGATGTTTTAGCAGCACAGGCAGGGTATCCCTATAACTCAGAGGCTGAACTAGGATTTTAAATTGCACGATAACTCATTCTTATGGCAATGTTCTAAAGGGAGCTTCAAGTGGGGCCATTTCATCTCTCCTCTCTCCATTCAAACTCTCAGGTAAAGAATTGTTTTAAGATGGGATATTGTCCATGGGACCATTGGGTCTCTGCATGAAGCCATGCTATTCCTAATTGTTCTGAAGATACAGACCAAATCCACAAATCAAAGGATTTAGGCTTCATCTCCACTTCTGTTCCTTGTCTTTTGTATAAGGGCCCATCTGCCCCAAACATTTAAAATAGTACCTTGTCACTCAGTCATGGCTTCCCCCCAAAGAACCCTAGGAAACAGCGGAGACTTGTATCCATTGGGACTGGTGGCAGGGAAGCAGGGCCATCTTAAGCATACCGGGCACCGCCTGGCGAATATCACTCTGGTGCCCCCCGCTCCGTTTCCCGCCATGGCTGTCGCCGCTGCAGCAGGCGGTGCCTTAGAGCCGGCCCGTCAGGGAGGCAAGGAGGTTTGTGGTAGGTGGAACCAGAGCCAATGGTTAGACAAACATGGCTGACACCTTGTCAAGTTTCCACTTCAGCAGTGGTGGCTTGTGTCCATTGAGACTGGTGGGGTGGAAGGTTAGGAGGCCCTATCAAAGAAAGGAAGTGTTAGGAAAACCAGCCAGATGGGCGGGATATAAATATTAAGATTATTAGTATTATTACCAAGTGGTCTGTGAGCTTCATTCCATGGTGTGTTCAGGAAAAATAGCGGGTTCATATTGCACATTATATTATATTGTTCATATTGATTTTTTAAATTGTATTTTTATTTTTTATATTGCATTTTTGTTATTTATTATTGTGTGTTATATTGTATTCTGCATAATGCAAATTGTAGAACAATAAAATACTATACATAAGAAATACATGGCACAGCATGATCTCACAGAAATTTAGCCGCACCTACTCTGTGGGTGTGGCGAAACTGTATACATACATTTCAATACTTTTATCATTCCCAGGACTGTAGTCACATACTTATTTAGAAGAAAGTGAGAATTACTTCTCAGTAAGCATGCATAGAATTGCATTTGTTGTTGTTGTTTAGTCGTTTAGTCGTGTCCGACTCTTTGTGACCCCATAGTCCAGAGCACGCCAGGCACTCCTGTCTTCCACTGCCTCCTGCAGATTGGTCAGACTTAACTGCAATTAAGCCCTGTTGAGCACAGAACTGGGCTGAAATTTGCAATAGTAAGCATACTTACTTCACAGTAAGCTATACGTAAAGCAATGGAAATCTTTGCAAGCTAAGATGGTTAGGGTCATTTGCATCTCAAGACATGAATCTGAAGAAAACTAGTTCTGCTCATGCCTCGATTGAATCAATGGGACCTGAATTGGGCTTTTTCTCAATTAAGGTCAAAGACTTAATAACAACTCTAAAGTATGTTCATTCAACAAAGGAGACACTAGGAAAAGCCTAAATTTAAAGAACAGTAGGGTGGAGCCAGACAAACTGGTTAATCTTCCAAAACTAGTGACAATTGCTAATACATCAAAACCTGACATTTTGTCCCATTTGAAAAGGGTTATATGCCCTTTTTATCATAACTCTCAATAGCTTATAAAATCCATGAATGTCTCCAAAGCATGTTATTATAGTCTGGCTCGTTTGTACTGATTCAATGAACTCTGATATAGTAGAACTTTAATGAAAGTCGCCTTAAAGTCTAAAATTGTTTCCAATCATTATTAGATGAAAATCACAGCAGTGGCTAAGTTGTTAGAAGCATAGCTGGCAGGAATATTATGAAAAAAGTGAGGGGAAATGACTGCTCCGACATCATTTCCATGCATCTATTCCCTGCTACATTATTTCAGTCGTTGCAATCAATATATTGAATTGGTAATGACTGAGTTGTAGAGTTGCTCACAGTTCTTGCAAGGAAAACCTTTACTATCCAGTTGCTAAAGATCAAATTGAAGAAGGTGTTTTAACTTTCCCACGAGAAAATAAAGCTATGCAATTCAACAAACCGAGAGTAAGCATAGTCAGTGCTTTTTTTCTTTAAAAATTTTTTTAGGGCTACTCTCATTTTCCTACTCATATTGAAATACTGCCCTTCAATGAGGCCAAACTTAGATTCACAAAATGTTTAGGGGTATGCGTATCCCTGCATCCCCCCAGAAAAAAGCACTGAGTACAGTTATTGGAATCTTTTGTGTACATTTAGAAAAAAAATATACATGTCTAGTGATTGTCTACATGCTCAAGATTACTTTATGTGGGGCTGGCCATTGTATCTGGTCCAGAAACTTCAATTAGTCCAAAATGCTCCATCCAGACTGCTCACAGGAGTATTATTATTAATTATTATTTTTTAATACTACCCTTCATCCACAGACTTCAGGGCAGTTCAGAACATAAAAAGTAGATTGCTTGCAATATGTTACTCTGTTGCTGAGAGGTTTGCAGTGGTGGGCAATTGGCTACCAGGCACTTGTGTTAATTTACAAAATCCTAACAAGTTGGCCCAGAGTACCTTAAGGTCTGTCCAATTCATTACGCTCCACCTTGATCCCTAAGATCTGATGGGGCACTTCTGGTGGTTCCTTAAGTTCAGTTGACCTTAAGAAGAAGTGTGCATGCACACGAAAGCTCATACCAAAATAAAAACTTAGTTGGTCTTTAAGGTGCTACTGAAAGAATTTTTTTTATTTCACAATGGACTGAGCCTTTAGTGTGGCACCTCCTACAGAGGTCCAAGCTGGAACTATCCCTTCCTTTATATGTCTTTTGGAAACTATACTGTTTAAACAGGCCTTTGTGATATGAATTTTCTCTTTTTCACCAATCAGTATTTATTTGTTTTTTATTGATGCTATGTTTATTAATTTTATGGCTGCTTTTTGCTGCGTTTAGGTTTATTTGTTGTATACTGCCATGATATAGCTTTATGTAAGTACAGATGATTGATAAACAAACAAACAAACAAAATATGTAAAGGTAAGCAGAAAACTCTATAAATTGTTTTCCCTGCAAAGGTTTAAGACTGTAATATTTAAAAATGTCAGTGTCTTGCTGGATCAGACGAAAGGCCATCTAGTCCAGCATCCTGTTCTCACAGTGGCCAACCAGATGCCCATAGGAACTGTGCAAGCAGGATATAAGTACAATAACACTCTTTTTTTTGGTAAACACAGTATTTTTGGTCAGCATTATTTGTAAACTAAACATCTTACCCAGATGGAAATGAAGTAACTAGCATTCTCAACTCCTTTCAGGACTAATTACATATGTATACAGTCATACCTCGGTTTAAGTACGCTTCGGTTTGAGTACTTTCAGTTTAAGTACTCTGCAGACCAGTCTGGAACGGATTAATCCACTTTCCATTACTTTCAATGGGAAAGTTCACGTCAGGTTAAATACGCTTCAGGTTAAGTACGGACTTCCAGGACCAATTACACTCATACCTCGGGTTAAGTATGCTTCAGTTTAAGTACTCCGCGGACCCACCTGGAACGGATTAATCCACTTTCCATTACTTTCAATGGGAACGTTCGCTTCAGGTTAAGTACACTTCAGTTTAAGTACTTCGTGAACAGTCTGGAACGGATTAATCCACTTTCCATTACTTTCAGTGAGAAAGTTCACTTCAAGTTAAGTACGCTTCAGGTTAAGTACAGACTTCCGGAACCAATTGTATACTTAAACTGAGGTACCACTGTATAACATTTTGGTGTTTGCTTGCTTTTTTTCTTTTTAAAATGACAAATGCAAATAAAGCTTCCCAGAGGGCAGTTAGCATGGGGAATGTTAATTATTTCCTTCAATGAAATGAAATTTTGTATTCCCGTGCAAATCAATCCTTTGTATACAATTTGGATAATTCCACATAATCGACACTTTAATCATGATTTTGATTGGTCTTAATTATAAGCTTCCCGTGGAAAATTTCAAAAGAATAGCCATGTGCTGCAATGAAACAAGTAGAAGATCAAGTTCATTATACCATTGTACCATACAACCTTTTGACCAGAGCCTGCTGTGTCAGATGCATGATAGTAACCTCATTTGGCAAAAAAACTCAGATCCATTTGCAGATCCATTTTTTACAGGATCTAGCAACACCAGCCAACCAATATGATGAAAAATAAACATATGTCAGCAATGGTCAAGAATGTGCTTGGCAAAATTTTCTAAGAAAGAGAATTAATGGTCACACATTAGACATTGAACATGGTAGTACAGTTGTACCTTGGATCCCAAACGCCTGACAAGTCTAACTTTTGGCTCCTGAATGCCACAAACCCAGAAGTGAGTGTTCTGGTTTGTGAACGTTCTTTGGAACCTGAATGTCCGACGCGGTTTCCGATTGGGTGCAGGAGCTTTCAGCAGCCAATCAGAAGTTGCGCCTTGTTTTCCAAATGTTTTGGAAGTCAAAGGATTTCCGAACAGATTCTGTTCGATTTCCAAGGTACAACTCTATTCAGAAACCAGTGGGAGACCATTTCCATCTTCCAGAGCTGACCTCAGAGTTGCTATGTTTCAAGAAAACAGGCTCCAGTATGAAATTGCTCATCTAGAATTTATCAGCATCTGATTGTATTTGCTTAGGGCTTAATTGAGAATTTGAGGCCAGGGATTTCTCTTTCAATATGGGAATTAGATTCACATATCTAGAAAGATTATGTTTCCACTAATTATTGTTGCTATGATCACTTTATTTATGTTGTATGAATTTGCACATTGCATAGTAATGTCACAGGCCGTCCCGTTTGCATTTATCAAAACAATGCACACACCACAATGTGGGCTGGGAGATCCCATCAAAGTGAAACACATTCTACATTCCCATTTATTTTCGTGGGAGAGGGTTAAGTACATCCTTAACCTCCTCATTTCAATGAATAGGACTTAAAAGTGGGTCATGCCCCATTGATTCCAAAATGTCTGCCCAAAATGACTGAGGCACTAACTTGAATTCCCAGTGCTGTGAATGTTGTGAATAATTTTAACGAGCCAGAAATAAACAGTCAACTTTTTTTTAAAAAAAAATGTTTATTTTGCAAACAGACTAGTGTAGCATTTTCTAAGACTGAAAAATACTAGGCATTGTGCTTAAAAGAGCACAACTGTGTAGCTTTTCAGGACCTAGCTATATGCTTTATAACAGTTAAACACACTGGGTCCCAAAAGGACATAGCACACTTTAAGAGACACCCTTACTCATTCATCATCATATGAATAATAACAGCCAGACCTTGACTGGATTTCAGCCTAGATTTTTCATTGGCTAGAAATGGTCTATTATCTCTCTTCCCCTCTTCCTCCATACAACCTCTTAGTTCTGAACTTTCTGGTTATGTCTCATTACTCAGACATCAGTTCACAAGCTTCCTTGGGCACATTTTCCTCTGCTTTCCTTTAGGCTGTTTCTCCTGCCCTATTCAGGAATAGGGTTGCCAGACTCAATAAAAAGGTAAAGGGACCCCTGACCATTAGGTCCAGTCGTGACCGACTCTGGGGTTGCGCGCTCATCTCGCATTATTGGCCGAGGGAGCGTGCGTATAGCTTCCAGGTCATGTGGCCAGCATGACAAAGCCGCTTCTGGCAAACCAGAGCAGCACATGGAAACGCTGTTTACCTTCCCGCTGTAGCGGTTCCTATTTATCTACTTGCATTTTGATGTGCTTTCAAACTGCTAGGTTGGCAGGAGCTGGGACCAAGCAACGGGAGCTCACCCCGTCACAGGGATTCGAACCGCCGACCTTCTGATCAGCAAGCCCTAGGCTCAGTGGTTTAACCACAGCGCCACCTGGGAAATTAAACAAAGGGTCTGCTGGTTTCTCTTTAAGGTTTCCAGACTCAAGAGAGAGCAGGGCGATTAAAGGCACAGAAGTCCTGTCCTCTATTGAGTTTGGCAACCCTATTCAGGAAGCATTGTCTGCACCTTACAAATTGATGAGTCAGTCTGGATAGCTAGCTACCTTGGGTCAACAGCTGGGCAATCACAACCTGGACTCCTCAAAGAATTTCCAGAATTATTTGCAGGCTTGAGATGCGGAGTGCTATTGGTGAACCTGTTTACATCATGTGGGGGCTTCTTAATTTATTTATATTGGCCACCTTTGTGGTGTTTAGGTTGTTTATCACTGTAATTGTTGTCATTTCACCTCTCTCTGCTTTATAATATTTTCTCTCCCCCAACCCAATTAGTAAACATCTTTTCCAGTTGTTTTATCTCCACGACTGCCCATTCACAGAGTTTTATATTTGTTCCACAAAAAGCACCATCTTTCTGACTGACTCTGTCGGGAAAACCAGGCTTTTCCATATAACTGATGGCCATAAAAGAAGGCCAGTAAATTCTCCTTATTGCTTAGTTTTAAGCTAATTTGGTTTTATGGAAAATGACATCTTGAGAGAAGAGGATATTAGTAGTGTCTAATAAAAATGGTTGTTTCCTTCCCTTCCCTTCCCTTCCCTTCCCTTCCCTTCTAATTACCTGTTTATTTATGTATATTGACCCACAGCAGTCCTGCAATAGTACTATAAGATTAATATTTTAATGGAGTTGGGATGGTGCATAAAATAAATATTGTTTAACTTGTGGAATTTTTATGACAATATACGTAAGCCAAATCATATTTTATAAGAGATGATTATTCAGTTTGAATTCCATGGACTCCTCTCCACCTCCTCCCCCAACAGTGCACATAACTGCAGGAAGAGACAAAAGAAAATGGTCATTTTGGGATGCCTGAACCAGTATGGGAACAGAGATGGAAGTCATTTGGGGGTTCACCTGAAATAGGCAAGGGAAAGACCAAGCTGGAGCTAAAGCCAACATGCCAATATAGATCTGATAGGTGTATCATATTTATATTAAATAACATGGATGGGCAGTCTATGTGACATGGATGCCACAGTAGCACAAAAATGAGTTGTCTGCGGTCTTCTGTGGAGCAGCACGAGTTGTCTTGGCCTGGCTTGGTTTTGACAAACAGTCAGTACTGCACTTGATTCCTAGTCTTGCATCTTTGCTAAACTGCTTCCAACTTCCCTCCTCAGGAGATGAGAGGGGAAAATGCCTCACGACATTAGAGTTGCACCATCTAATACTTTGGATTCTATTTGTGGTGCACTTATTTTTGTTGTTGTTGTTTAAAAAAAAGTCTGGTGACCACTGGACTGTATTTTAGTCTCTTCACAGTCAATTGATATATGGGTTTAATCATCCACAAATAACATTTTATGAAGTCACAGTTGTTGTGCATCCTATGTAGGTTTTCCTAGTCCCACTGGAACTCAGGATTCCACTGACACAAACATACTGTGAGTGCAAGCATTTTTGCTTGCCTGATGGAATAATCTCTCTTTCCCCCCTCACACTTTTTGGGGGAACTATCCTTGCCCCCCCCAAGCCAATGGGGGGGGAAGAGAAGAGAGAGTCCTTGCACTGGTTTCCACTAGTGCAACTACAGTACTTAGTAGCTGAATCAGGCCCACTATGGTTTATGAGATGTAAAGGTAAATGGACCCCTGACCATTAGGTCCAGTTGTGTCCGACTCTGGGGTTGCGGTGCTCATCTCGCTTTATTGGCTGAGGGAGCCGGTGTACAGCTTCCGGGTCATGTGGCCAGCATGACTAAGCCACTTCTGGCGAACCAGAGCAGCGCACGGAAACACCGTTTACCTTCCCGCTGGAGTGGTACCTATTTATCTACTTGCACTTTGACATGCTTTTGAACTGCTAGGTGGGCAGGAGCTGGGACCGAGCAATGTGAGCTCACCCTGTCACAGAGATTTGAACCACCGACCTTCTGATTGGCAAGCCCTAGGTTCAGTGGTTTACCCCACAGCGCCACCCGCGTCCCCTTATGAGACTTACTGTCATATATTAAAGGCAGTGTCTCTTTGAATTGCTGGGGAGCGTGAATGAAACAGTGCAATTGCACTCATGCTCTGCTTCTGACTTTCCCATAAGTATATGGTTGGCCTCTGTGATAACAGAGTGCTGGCTTAGGGCTCTGGTCTGTCCTTATGTTCTTGTGTATGTGTGCAGAGGATTGCAACCTTGAGATGTTCTGTCTAATCAAATGTTTTCCAGCCTCACAAACATCAGCTGTGTACACATTACTGACTTAAAACACAGGTCATTTCCTTCTGCCGTGTTTCGAATCACATTTGCATGTCATTGTACACATCAATAAGAACAGAAGAAGAAGAAGAAGAAGAAGAAGAAGAAGAAGAAGAAGAAGAAGAAGAAGAAGAAGAAGAAGAAGAAGAAGAAGAAGAAGAAGAAGAAGAAGAGGAGGAGTTTGGATTTGATATTCCGCTTTATCACTACCCAAAGGAGTCTCAAAACAGCTAACATTCTCCTTTCCCTTCCTCCCCCACAACAAACACTCTGTGAGGTGAGTGAGGCTGAGAGACTTCAAAGAAGTGTGATGAGCCCAAGGTCACCCAGCAGCTGCATGTGGAGGAGCGGAGACACGAACCCAGTTCCCCAGATTACGAGTCTACCGCTCTTAACCACTACACCACACTGGCTCCCAGAAGAGCCCAATGCCCCATCTAGTCCAGCGTCCTGTTTTCACAGTGGCCAACCAGATGCCCATGGGAAACCCACAGACAGGATTCAAGCCCAAGAGCCCTCTCCCCTCCTGTAGTTCCCAGCAGCTGGTATTCAGAAGCACTTCTGCCTCCAACTGTGAAGCCAGAGCACAGCTATCAGATCAAAGCTGTTTGGCAGAGGAAACACATCAAAATGCAGTGTTTCTCAAGAAACTACAGGATAGGTGTGGATTTCATAAGGTTGCCATACATCCAGGAATTCCCGGACAGGTCTTCTTTTGGGGGTCCTACAGGCCCATCTGGGGGGAAATTTACAATTTAAAGTAAACGTCCTGGATATTGGTTTTTTTTATTAAAAAAAAATGTGTGCGGGCAGCTGTGGTTCAGGCTCAGGTGCAGGCGACCTGGGTACTGGCTCAGCAGTGGCGGCAGAGCTATTGGGTGACTGTCCTAAAAAAGCTCAACAAGTTTTTGTGTCCGAATTTTTACCTCTTAAAACATGGCTACCCTAGGATTGCATCAAATGTACATGGCTTAGCAAACCAGCGGTGGGAATGTGCTGCATGCAGGGTAAATAGGAGCGTGTACACAATCATAGTGCCAGACATCTTAACTAAATTTCCCTCCCTTTCCTGTCAAGGTGAGTGAAGCAGCTTTGAATAAAGGCGCTGTACCTTTAAAAATATTGGCTTTTTAATCTTCAGATATCCACGCCGACTAGGCTAACATTGGCTGATGCTGTCCTGAAATCTGCTTACGAAGCTGGGCTTAAGTTTATTATCTCAAATGCACCAGTTGCTCTTAAATGTATGAGATGGCCCAGCAATATGAAGGTTTGTTGGTTGCACACTGACTACATAGCAATGAATGCAGCCAGCTTGTCTGTTGCTTTTTTCCTGTTTGCTCTACTCCTGTCAGAATTCCCATTGCGAATAACCCCCCAAACTCCTTGCAGTGCTGCTGTTGCTCTGACTGTTCCACACTCTGGCTGGATTGAAACAGAAGGTATGTTTGGATGGACACCCTCAGGAAATATATCTGTATGGATTTCAAAGAGAGTTTAAAAGAATTTAGGCAAAGTTACCTTCCCCCCTGCCCCCATGATTTGTGCATCTCCTGCAATCATCTCCATCCAGTGTTGTTGAGGACTAAACATGCTCCTCAGTTTTAAGCGCCCTAAGCCCTGCTTTTCCTACAACGATTATGAGATTCCTTTTTTCTATCACTGTATTGTCGCTAGCAGAAACTGCCTATTGCTTGAGAAAGAATCTTGTTAACTAACAAACAGAAATATGGCACTCTTCGTGCTCAGAATTAAAACATTTGAAGCTCCTTTAACTCTTCATGTTTTCAAATAGCAGTCATACACCCGAATATATGAAGTTTTAAACAATTGAGCAAGTGCTTTTATTCAGAAAGGACAAGATTCTTGCATATTAGCTTCTCAATCTTTGATTTCCTCCACCTCACTTCAGTTATCCTGAATGGTTTAAATGAGAGATTAGATTAATCTGCATTTTTGTAACATTTTTAAGACTGTTTGTTTCGAGTTTTGAACATATTTCGATGGTTATTTTTTCTCTTGTTGAAAACCTGTATGAGGCTTTGTCCCTTTAAGGGACTGGCTGAAGCCTGTCCCAAGTTCTGGTTACAGGTAGGTAGCCGTGTTGGTCTGGATCGAAGTAAAATAAAAAATTCCTTCAGTAGCACCTTAAAGACCAACTAAGTTTTTATTTTGGTATGAGCTTTCGTGTGCATGCACACTTCTTCAGATACCAAGAAGTGTGCATGCACACGAAAGCTCATACCAAAATAAAAACTTAGTTGGTCTTTAAGGTGCTACTGAAGGAATTTTTTATTTTACCTGTCCCAAGTATTATGGTTTGATGGGGGGGGGGGTGAATTCATTCTTTCCTTGGGGCAGCACTTCAGGCAGCTTATATCAGACTGTGCCCATTATTCTACTAGTAGTGGATGTTACCACTTTCACAATAAAAAAAAATCTAGCACAATAAATAAAATTAATAATAATAACAACAACAACAACAACAACAACAACAACAACAACAACAACAACAATACCCCTCCCATCTGGCTGGGTTTCCCCAGCCACTATGTGCTGCTCCCAACATAAATATTAAAAACACGATAAAACGTCAACCATTAAAAACTTCCCTAAACAGGGCTGCCTTCAGATGTCTTCTAAAAGTCAGATAGTTGCTTATTTCCTTGACATCATATGGGAGGGCGTTCCACAGCATGGGTGCCACTACCAAGAAGGCCCTCTGCCTGGTTCCCTGTAACCTCACTTCTCGCAGTGAGGGAACCGCCAGAAGGCCCTCAGCACTGGACCACAGTGTCCGGGCTGAATGATGGAGGTGGAGACGCTCCCTCAGGTATACTGGGCCGAGGCCGTTCAGGGAAGAGCCATAGCTCATTGGTAGATCATCTGTGTTGCATGCTGAAGGTCTCAGGTTCAACTCCTCAGCACCTCCAGCAGCAGGTAGGAAACATTCCTCATCTGAAACCCTGGAGAACCACCGCTAGTCAGCGAGACGATGCTAAGCTAGATGGATCATCGGTCTGATTTGCTATAAGACAGCTTCCTGAGTTCCAGCTCCCACATTTCTTGCATTAGCATTATGCTGGGTTTTGCCTTCTCAATACATAAGAAGAAACGTAAGGACACAACTGTGCCGGTGTTAAGAGTCCCACTAAGTGCTGATGCAGAGGCTCTGCTCCTGATACAGAGGTATGAAAAGTAATTTGTAACATTGATATTTATGTCAGCTTGAGACACGGCTGCTGCCTCAGCTTTGAGGCTGAAACAGCAGACTTAACAGTTCTGGTTTAACTTACAAAATCAACAGCCTATATAAATGCTTTCAGCTGGAGCTCAAGTCAGCATTTCATTGTAAATAGCTCACACTGTTTCCAAATCTGCATGCACAGTAGTTAATTTTTAATGCCTTTCGAAGCAGGTGTAATTGGCCAAATAACTCCCTGTACACCAGCGTCGCCTTTTCTAAAGGCTGCACTTTTCATTACAATTGGAAACCATCTCTACAGGAATGGAAGCTGGCTTCCCCCCTCCCCCACTCCCAATCTGGCATGCACACACATACACCAGCCATTTTTATTCACCTGGAGGGGGGAGTCTCTCTCTGTAAGCTGAAGTGTGAGTTTAAGGACACGCCTACCATTTTGTGTCCTTGGAAATATGCCCAGGAGAATAGGACCCCTGCCCTCGACATTAAATTGTGTTGTGGGGGGCATTTCATTAGAAGCAACATTCTTTGCCTTTGCATTACACATTGCACCTGCCATGATTCCATTTCTTAACAACTATTTATATACAAATAAAACTACCAAAAGTACAGAAGCCCTGCTGCTCTTTGCAGATCTATATCCTACTGAGTAGAATCTGCAGGGAGATTTGCATGGGGGTATCCCATTCTCCTTGTTTGGTTCCTAAGACCGAGAGGAAAGTATCTATAAAAGGGTGTGTGTTGTGCCATTGGGTTTCCATTGACCTTTTGCCTGATGAGACCATATTCATCTTTAGATGTTCTCCCCCCCTCTAATACAGGTGGTGCCATATCAGTGTGTGACAAATCAGGTCAAACAGATTACATTCCTGCCTTAAAATCCCACTTCAGACACATGTTTGCTGAGAAAGTTTATAATGCAGCAAAGGAAATGTGTAGAAGATAAGATTGCTGAACCTGTACTGAGGTATGTTTTGTATTCAACACCTTTTGTATTTCACACATCTTTTCCTTCATGCAGTTGTACCATCCAGATAGGACATTGGGGCTGAAGTCCATGGACCTATTCTGCAGGATGAGTTGGAGCCTACCACCCTCCACCCACCCAAAGCAGCAGGGTTTGCTTTCTACATTTTGAAGTGAAGTAATACACATTTCCAGGGATGCAGGTGGCGCTGTGGGTTAAACCACAGAGCCTAGGGCTTGCTGATCAGAAGGTTGGTAGTTCGAATCCCTGCAACGGGGTGAGCTCCCGTTGTTTGGTCCCAGCTCCTGCCAACCTAGCAGTTTGAAAGCACGTCAAAGTGCAAGTAGATAAATAGGTACTGCTACAGCGAGAAGGTAAACAGTGTTTCCGTGCACTGCTCTGGTTTGCCAGAAGCGGCTTTGTCATGCTGGCCACATGACCTGGAAGCTGTATCCCGGCTCCCTCAGCCAATAATGCGAGATGAGCGCCGCAACCCCAGAGTCGGTCACGACTGGACCTAATGATCAGGGGTCCCTTTACCTTTAATACACATTTCCACCTAAAGATGGGACCTGTATAAGATTATTAAGTCCAGTGTCTAAAATTGCCTAACTTGTCCCATGCCTTCATGCAGATATACACATTCTCTCTGCACAAAATGATTCATGCAATCTCTAGCTGTACAACATGCCCTTCTATGAAGTTTCTTTCCCCTTCAGCAAGCCCTTTATTTCACCTGCTTACCCGGAGTATTTTTGTATTCCTGATCCATATACGTGACCCTCAAGGGCTGAAAATACATCTTTCAAGTCTCGATTCTGTGCTTGGATGGCTTTGAATCAGATGCTGGCTTTTCCCTCTGGAGTACACTATAGGAGACCGACACTTGCGGTAGAGACACCCAAGAGCCTTCATTCATCCACGCAGTGCCCGTTCCAATAAAATGCTGCTCCTGAATCTAGCTGTGTGGCACTTGCAAACCCTCCCAGGAGGAAGGAAAGAGAACAATATTTTCCCTTTTCAAAACATTAATGCTCATTTCATTGCAACATGTCTGGCAATCAGAGTTCTCTCCTGTTTCCAGAGGGCCCTGCTTTAACTGAGTGTTTAGCCAATATCACATGTTGCTATTGCTCTGTAGTCTCAGTGCCATAAATATTGTTCCCTTGGCTGTTCAGCAGAAAATGTATAAGTATATCAAGCATTTATATCATATTTCCAGAAAGCCCTGGGGGTATTGTGTTATTGCTAAAGCGTTGAGCAACAATTGGGGTTGACCTGTGTGTTGTAAAGCTGGAAGCTTATACCAAGGTGGAAACTGTTGTCCAGTCATCAGACATGGCTCCTCAGGCCATTGTTGCCTGCCCAAGCCATTTCTCAGGAAGTGAGGTGTCCTTGTCTCTAATGTGCAGTCCCTTGGAAAAGGAGAGCTGCAAATTTCAGAAGCCTTTCTAGGGTATTGGGGCTAGGGCTAAGGTGTTGCTGGACATCTTGCGATGGAGAGCTCCATTGTGAAGAGGGTGTGATATTTCTCTTGACAATGGTTTCATGGGACTCCTCAATGATCCCTCAAAATCTGACACCATGTAAATCTGGAACAGAAGACAGAAGGCAAGTGTTAATTGTATATCGCTACACCCCAATTAATTGTATATCTCTGTGTTGTTCTGGTTGTGTTGACTATAGCCTGCCTTTGATCTTAGCTTTTTCCTGTTTAGGGGGGCTACTTTTTCAATCAATCAAATATTAATTATGATCAAGGAACCATTAAAGCATGCACAAAACATAGAATATAAACACACCCACCTCGTGTTTTTTTACAGCATCACTAGAGCTATCACATCTTATCACACAGGAGGCTTGTACCTGGATAATAGGATAGAAACAAGCATAGGTTATCTCTAACTAACATCTAGAGTTGTATCTGAATGTACATTTCTGATTCAAATAGCTGATTGCAGATTGTTCTCTGCAGTGTGCATAAGGTGATAGAATTAGGCAGGCTACCCCTTGCCACTGCTATCTTTTTGTTTTCTATGATTTACAGGGATTTTTTTTTCAGAATGAAGACTGAATGTAGGCTCTTTGATTCCCCTAGAAGAACTCAATCGATTTATGATACTCTTCTACACAAAGAAGAATAATCTTGGGCCAATTCAGAGCTCGCAGGTCTTCATAGATTAACTTTCAAGTATCAGCTGCTGAATCTGAAACCGTTATTGTTGCTTTTCTCTTTGAAGCCTTTCCCCCTCTGGAATACTTCATCCAAGCTACCATTGTCGCCTGGCTTGGGAATGAATGGCAGCACATTCCTTTGGCAAGTCATCATCAAGCTGTGCAGATTCAGCCTTTCAGGTGAGATTTGCTTTTAACCAAGCGTCTAGGTAATTATAGATTCCTTTGTTAATAAGAAGGGGATTGCAAGCCCAGAGTCACATCTGGAAATATGCCAGGTTCTCACAGCAGCCGATTTGACCGTTCAGCAAATCTGTCTCTACTTACTTCATTTTCATCTTTCCTTCTCTCAATGGAAACATCTCTCCAGAGTTTAGCCCAAATATATTTCCGAACTGCCTTCTTTGCAAAAGAAATGAACCATGTGTCAGTTTTATAGGCCTTAGCCCTTTTCCTATCAGGGCACTATTAGTTGCACAGCAGCTAAGTTTGAAGCCCTGGGTGTCATGCGAGAGTCAAAGGAAGCCAACCATGTAATGCCTTTATTCTGCAGCTGAATATTGTATCATTTCCTGTCATGTAGACAGCACTTTCTTTGTTGTGCGTGATGGTACTCACTGGTACAAAGTACTGGAACTTTCTTTCTTTCTTTCTTTCTTTCTTTCTTTCTTTCTTTCTTTCTTTCTTTCTTTCTTTCTTTCTTTCTTTCTCTGCCCATGGCAACAATTATGTGCTAGCACCCATGGCTTCCTTATCAATATATATATACTTTATTATTATTATTATTATTATTATTATTATTATTATTATTATTATTATTTAACTAAGGAAGCACTACATGTAGGTAACAGTAAAGAAAGGCCAAATTTTCCTGTTTGGGGTTTTCTCAGTTTTTAAATTATAGTTAAATTATATTCATTTCCTAATCAGTTTGAGAATTGTTTAAAGTCCTCATAAAAATTCTTCAGCATTTTAGTGCAATTTAGTATTATGATTATTGTTATTATTTAAATTTATATCTCACTGGAAGGACAGATCGTGAAGCAGATCGTGAAGCGGAGGCTCCAATACTTTGGCCACCTCATGAGAAGAGAAGACTCCCTGGAAAAGACCCTGATGTTGGGAAAGATTGAGGGCACTAGGAGAAGGGGACGACAGAGGACAAGATGGTTGGACAGTGTTCTCGAAGCTACGAACATGAGTTTGACCAAACTGCGGGAGGCAGTGCAAGACAGGAGTGCCTGGCGTGCTCTGGTCCATGGGGTCACGAAGAGTCGGACACGACTAAACGACTAAACAACAACAACCAATTTATATTCTGCCATTCCTCCTGGAGGCCAGAGAAGGAAACACATCCGTAGCAATATTATCATCATTATTTTTAAAAACATTCTTAAAAAACAGGTTTTTTTTTTAAAAAAAGGTTAAGCATACACATTCCTGTATGAATTTTGCCTAAGACATTTTTTCAAACCTATTTCTAAATGCAGTGCATTTTTGTAGGCTCTTTTCACTGGCACATGCCTTTTTATGCACAGGTTCCCCTCATATATGCATTTCTATATGCATTCCTTGGCCAGAGAACTGCCTTGCAAAATTCACAGAAGTGTGAATTTCAAAGCATGACTGAGAAACAACTTTGTGGTCGCCAGACAGATGCTTGTGGGAGAACCCAGAAAATCAGCGCCAAGAGCAATCAAAGAGATACAGCAGCAGCAACCCTGTGCTTTAGAAAATGGTCCCTCGTGGGCTGTCCAAGAGATCCACTAAGCTTGCATATAGAGAAGAAAGGAACTCATTGTATATACTCATAATCTTATGGGACCACTGCAAAATCTTGAACTATGTCTCAGATGAAAGCATCTGACCAGTTGTGCAGCCACACCAGTTGTGGCATCCCCTGCCCTCCCAAATATGGCTGGTGTAAACTCCTACAAGTTTTCAATTCCACCTTAGGACTTGATTATTAGCCCATGCCTTCAGATGAATCTGGTAGTCTGTTGTACCTATGTATTATTTTATTTTGTGCTGTGCTTGCTGTTTTGTAATTTCCCTGCTTTAACGTTTGTTGCACCCTGCTCTGGTATTACTTTTCGTAATAAGAAGCCAGTCATGTTTGATCAAATAAGTTAATGAATAGAGTTTTGTTTTCAGAGTCCACAGATGAAGGCACCCACCAAGAAGCAGGCTTTTGACACTAATGCCTTCATCTTCTGATCCTTTGAAGGGAAGTTTTATGCAGAGCATATATAGAAAACAAAATGGCCAAATTAACTGAATGAAATGGTTGAATGACCAAACATCAAGGATGACTAAGGTAAAGGAACAATCAATAAAACTAATCTGGGTATTTGATTATTTCATCTGGTTAGGTTATGTGATTTCACCCCAGAAGTTGCTAGCAAATTAATCAAAGCAACCGAGGCAAAATAGACCAAGATTTTCTCTAAAAGTTTATTTTGCTTTAGGTCAAATAAAATTCTCTCAGGGTCTCACCGAATGGACTGCTGAAAAGTTGAATGACTACCTAAAATGGCTGAATGGAAGGAGATCAAAATAAATAATAAATCAGAACTTACTGAACTTTCTTTAAAATTTATTGGCCTACTATTCAGCTATATTTTTATGATGGATAAATAATATGATGAGGGAAATACCTTTGCACAGTAGGTTATATTCCAGCCACACATGTTTCCATGTACTGCTCCTTTCTGCAGGTCATCTCCCCATCCTTCATCGAAGAAAGCCAGAGACATTGTCACAGTTCAATAACAAGAGCCAGGCAAGAGCACCTGTGGTGGGCAGGTGATACATGTGACCCTGGAGAGCAGGTATGGCCTAGGCCAGTGTTTCCCAACCAGTGTGCCTCCAGATGTTTTGGGACTACAACTCCCATCATCCCTAGCTAGCAAGACCAGTGGTCAGGAATGATGGGAGTTGTAGTCCCAAAACATCTGGAGGCACACTGGTTGGGAAACACTGGCCTAGGCAGAATCCCAAGGGCCAATCAGAGAGGTCTGCATTTGGCCCCCAAAGTTCCCTACACCTGCTTTACAAAAATAAGTATGGTACATTTTGCAAGATTATCTATATTTTCATAAACTTGATCAAATGTCCACGTACTCACTGTGTTGAGGAGGATTCCCACACATCAAGTGATGTCTCTCACATGAAACATGCCAATTCAGTGGCAGGTTGACAGATGATAACTGCGGTATATGAACTGCTTTCTTTTGGGCAGGGGTAGGGAAGTAGCTCCGGTTAGTAAATCTGATCCAGAACTTGGCCACCCCCTGACAGGTGGGCAGGGGCACCCACCTATGAACCAGCTGATTTGGGACTCAGCTACATTAGTCAAAAAACAGTGATTTCAATGTGTTGTGAACATGCAACACCAGGTGGTGCCAGAGAGCACAAAACCTTTCTATAGCGTTTTTACATAGGGGCTTTTTTTCTGACGTATTTATAGTGGGTTTTTCCTGTGCGTAGATCCACCCCTGGTGCTTGCTGATCTAGCTTCAAAAGAAGACACAGGAGTTCACTTCCAATTCTTTCTTTGCATCCCTGTCTCCAATTCAAGACACAGCTGCAAAGATTCTTGCCAAAGCTTGCTTTCAGCACCCAATTTAAAATAAATTGCAAATGCACGACCAGCTTGAAGCAGGAATTGACTCCACCCAGGAGCCTCTTAATGCAACAATCCCAGCAGGGCTTGCATTTGGTGCTAAGCTGAGAAGATGGTGAATGTAGGTCCCTCTAGCGGAGGAATAATTGGGAGCGTACATTTTCTGACTGTTTCCTTGCAGCCACATGATATGATGTTAGCTGAAGGGCAGTTGGCTATGGTTTGAAAGCACTAAATGGTTTGGCAACCAAGTACTTGGCAACCAGGTACTGCAGGAGCACATTTTCTCATATCACCTTCCCTGTGCACAGAGAGACTCTTTAGGAGATTTCCTCTGCATACTCTACCTATGTGAGGCAAATCAGGCAACTTGAGATAACTAACATGAGCAGAATGTTCATTACCAATGGTGACTCCCTACTTGCAGAATTCCATTTAGAGAAATATTCACCTGCCAATGTGATCATTTCAGCACCAAGTGATGACATTCCCCCTCACCCACTCACACCAGGCACTTAAAGATTTAAATCCCTTTTTGATGCTCTTACAGTTTTTGTTGTTTTAATTTTACATTTCGTATTCCTATGCTTCATTTTTATGAACTGTCATCAAAGCATGGCTGAAGGCAGCATATACACCTCCGATTATAAGCAATAAAAATGTCTGAAGCTAACCAGTTGTTTTCCTTTTAGGATAAAACTGATTTGCAGCACTTTTAACAATAAAGAGAAGCAAGAGAAACTAGCCATGTTTTCTGGAAATGCATGTTGTGTCTTCTATTAAACCTGACTTAATAGGTAAAAATGGAAAATTTGAAGAAGAAAAAGAAAGAAAGATGAAAAGGTACACCTTTTCATCGTTGGATTTTGAAATCTTATTGACTTTGGTCCTGTTATAGCAGACTTTTGTGGTATTTCTGTTCACTTAGAATGATATATTAAAGATAGCTTTTCCGTCAAACAATAAGTGTTATTTTTGGTTTATGAATTTGCACCTTATCCCACACTTAAAAGCATCTGTTCTGTTCTTTGTGTACTCACTTTATGCAATATATAGGCTTGATCTTATGCAGCAGATATATTGGATCCAATGCAAGCACACACACACTGAAATATATCGCGCATAAGGCATTATTTGATTTAATCAGTTATAAAAGTGAGAGATTAATTAGCTGGCAGTGATTCAATAAATACAATTAGAAGCATGTTACTGATTTTAAAGCAAATTAAAACAGCTTCTACATTTATCTGGCTAACATTTTCCTACTGTCTTCAACAACTAGTAAAATAGAAATGCTAGCATACGATTCTAATGATAAAAGAGTGTTTTATTCCCAAGTTAGCTGACTTTACAGTGTGTTTCATAGAGGGAAACCAAGCTAGTGTTTTCAGTGGTTAATTGGAGCTCCTGGGAAATAAATAAATAAGAAACAAATTCCTATGTGGGTTCAAAAAAGAAAAGAAAAAAAAATATATCTTGTAATTACACTTAAATTGTTAACATTATAACATAATGCATCCCCCGAACAAGACTCTAGTAGAATTTAAACACCCAAGGAACACAATGAAAGCACATTACCATAGTCACCCATTTTAAGAAGTCTCAGTGAAAGACAGTATATTATTTTATGTGTTTGCATCAAAGTGCCCTCCCAGCTTGAACTCACATAGCTTTTAGGTATGCTTGATTCTAGTAATCTTGCACAAATTCAGATACACTTTGTAACCAGAAGTAGTAGTAGTAGTAGTAGTAATTAAATAATAAAGATATTCCATTGGATCCAAAGTTGCACAAGGGGAAGGCTCCCTGCACAATGGAGATTTTCTGCCTTTGTTCTCTTCTGCATCCCACTGCGTCTCTCCAAAACGGTTGTGGTGAGAAGAGAATTTCCTGAAGAGCTGTGGCCTGGGGACTTCAATGGGAGTATGTGATGGGCAAAAACTGAAACCAGAATATTGAGAATGGAGGGATCCTAAGTCCAGGCATTCTGGCTTCTTTCCTCGGAATAAGTAGTAGAACAGTGGTTCCCAACAGGTGGTTGTCTGCAAGATGCTATTAGAATAAAAAATATATTAAATATATTTCGTATGATAACAGATTTTTTGTTTTGGCCGCTTCCTGCATGAGCAGAGTCTAGCGCAAAACTAGAATTAGATAGAGGCAGTAGTTCTGCTGTATGCCGTTAGGTGGCGCTTTACAAACACTACTGTTTTGCAAGGAGGCATCGCACACATTCTACTAACGCTCACCTCCCCAAGATGCTTTGTGCGCGTCGGCTTCATTTGTGCGCTACTGTGCAGGTACCCTGTCTTCTCCATTCCCCTCCTTCCTCCCTGGTGTGCGCTGCCTCTTTGCAAAACAGTAGTGTTTGTAAACAAAGCGTTGTTTTTTTGCGGAAGCTACAGTTCGCGTAGTTAAAAATGGACTGTTGGTTAAAAAGTGGTTCATCTCATTAAGAACTGAAAATTAAAACTAACTGTATACTGATGGAGTACTCTGTTGTAACTGTAAAAAAAGTATAAATATAAAATATAAAAAAGACTCTTAATTTGGCTCTCACTTTTTAATTTTAGGATTAGGAATTAATGGGGGTCCTTGTCACAATAGCGGCTCGATGAGGGGTCCTCGAGAAAATTTTGTTGGGAACCCCTGTAGTAGAACATTGCTCTTGTTTTTAGATTAGGAACAAGAGTGGTGGATCTTGACCCTCTTGTTGGGGAGTTCATGTTTGAGTCCGTGTCAACAATTTTTGAAGGGGAATTTGGGGCTCACATTACAGAATCACAGCAGAGGTCCCATGGAAGTGGTCAGCAAAATATAAATAAATATGGAGGGCCACAAAAACCTTCCAACATCATTGCATCATGGTGGGTGACCAACAGGAGTAGTAAAAATAGTTGTTTTAAAAATGACACATTGAGGGGATCTGGTGGGGCACAAAATGGAAGTAAAAATCAGCTAGCTAGCCCATTGATCTGATTGTCTCCACCACCTGGTTGCGGGGATGGCTAGCCTCAGTCTGATTGGAGAGGATGGGATGAAGAAAGGAACAGTAAGGAAGAATATCCAAGGCTCTGTGCTTTAAACATTAAAGGCAGCAGGAAAAGCAACACATGCCACAGTAAATTTCCACAAATGTGGAACGAGAGTTTCCCAAAAGCATTTGGCTCTGCAGAGAAATATAATTATTACATCCAGAGGTGGAGCTAGTTGCCTGTGGGGGCACCACCCGCGGTGAGCGTCCCAGGGGGGTGCCGCAAGTGGCGAGTATCTCAGGGGGGTTCCACCCACAGTGAGGGGCAAGCGTCCCAGGGGGGTGGGGCAGTGATATCAACCAATGACACCCAGGGCGGACCGCCCCCACCAAACCCCCTTTCCTCCGCCACTGATTACACCAGATACCCACATTCTAGATACAACTGAATGGCATCGAGGGTGGAATCTCTGCAAAGGATGATCCATTCCTGAGCCATAATATGCAGCTGATTGACCCAATGGTTTAGAGCCCTGTAGGAAAGAGGGGGGAAATGAACCATAGAGATTTGAAAGGCTGCAGGACCTGTTCCATCATTAGTCTTCAACTTTTCTCTGTCTTTGCGATCTCTGCCTTTCATTGTGATCTCTAGGAGGATTGTTCTTACTATCTAATTATACTGCCAGTAAGGAGTACAGAATGTCAGTGGGAGACGCTTGCCTTATGGCCATGTTTAAAAGAGCTATGAACAGAATGTGCAGGAGGTCATTGGGGAGGTTCGAAACTGGCGTGCAAATATGGCTTGAACTTTAAGTTTTGTTGGAGGAGCCCTACACCCACAAAAATCAAAACTGGCTGTGAAACTAATTTTCAGTGAAAGAAAAGCTGCATTGGGAATGTCCCTGACAGACACAAATAACAGAACAATAAAATACAGAGTGAAGAAAACTTATTTAACAGAAGATCACATTATTCCAAGTTCATCTATACGTTGATATTGTTCTCTTGCTGATAATCTAAATTCTATTGACATTATGAACTTACAGTATTCCATGAGCCCAAAGGTTTGCCAACATTTTTTTCAAGATGTATGCTTCTGAGACACAAGAATGAGGCTCCTCGCTGTTCTGTTTTTGTGGGAATTACTGAAGCATGCACAAGACATTCTCCAGCAATCTCAAAAAATAACGCAGAGGGGAAAGTCCTGACATCTGCCTGCTGTTCAGGTTTCCTGATTCTCAAGATCTTGAAAGGTCTCCACCATTTCTAAAATGGGGGTGAATCTGTACAACCTGATCATTGAGCATTCATCCTGACGTATTTGTGGGGAGACTGGGCAATCAGAGGATCATAGAATTGTAAGGAACCCCAAGGGTCATCTAGCCCAATGCCCTGCAATGCAGGAAACTCAACAACATCATACATGACAGATGGCCATCGAACCTCTGCCTAAAACATCCAAGGAAAAAGAATCCACCACCTCTCACAGGAGTCCATTTACTGTTGAACAATTCTTACTGTCAGAAATCTCTTCCTGATGTTTAGTCAGAATCTCCTTTCTTGTAACTTGAATCCATTGGTTTGAGGTCTTGCCTCCGGAGCAGGAGGAAACAAGCTTGCTCCATTCTCCAGATGACAGACCTTTAGATATTTGAAGATGGCGACTATCTCTCCTTTCATTCTCATGCCCAACTCCCTCAACCATTCCTCATAAGACTTGGTTTCCAGACCCTTGATCATTTTGGTTGCCGACCTCTGCACACAATCCAGCTTGTCAATGTCCTTCTTAATGTTGACTGTTTAATGAGCTTTCATTCTTATTTGGTTCCAGGGATGTCAGAGGGCATTGTATTATCTCAGACTTCCTTATCTCAAAAAAGTCTTACATTCTAAGAGGAAAGTGGGTTTGCTGTACAAGGCCTCCAATGTAACTACAATTGTGCAACCTGAATTTGTCTTTATGTAACTGAATCCCAAGGGACGGGGGTGATGCTGTGGTCTAAACCGATCAGAAGGTCGGCTTGCCGATCAGAAGGTCGGCAGTTCGATTCCCCATGATGGGGTGAGCTCCCGTTGCTCGGTCCCTGCTCCTGCCAACCTAGCAGTTCAAAAGCACGTCAAAGTGCAAGTAGATAAATAGGTACCGCTCCGGCGGGAAGGTAAACGGCTTTTCCATGCACTGCTCTGGTTCACCAGAAGCAGCTTAGTCATGCTGGCCACATGACCTGGAAGCTGTATGCCGGCTCCCTCGGCCAATAAAGCGAGATGAGTGCCGCAACCCCAGAGTCATTCATGACTGGACCTAATGGTCAAGGGTCCCTTTACCTTTACCTGAATCCCATCCAAAAATATCAACAGTATGGAAGCTCCCCGTGAATCATCTGATCCACACCCACTCTGATACCTCTGATGGAGGCTGTATGAATGAAATGACAGTGCCAGCCCACCCCTGGATTCTCCCATAGGGGTAGATGGGGAAATGACCAATTTGCCATTGTACGTTAGAAGAACTTGTTTTTTTCTCTAATACTTTGATTTGTTTCCCTCTGTTCTCTTATTTTCATTTTCCTGGATTGCAGAACTGAAACTTCCTGAACCTAATTCTCTACCATTCACAGCACAAAGCCTAATTTTGCACATGTTCTGAACTGATACTGGATTCTATCGACAATTCTGTGTGTGTTTCTCTGTCCAAAGTGTGACCTATAAAATACCTCATTATTTAGATTTTCAGCACTGTTTACTACTTTGCCATTAAATTAAACCCTATTTTTTTCAGGCACCTTGCAGAGCAATCCTCACATAGCTAAACAATGTGTCTAGGCAATCTTAATGGCATTTTGCTGCTACCACTGTTGATATTTACATTTTGTTGAATGGATATAAAGCTCCCAGGTTGCCTGAAGTATCGAATGTGCTATATCTTCTCCATCCGCAGATTGTTTCTTGCACTTTTACATTCATCAGCTTTGCCCTTTTCGCCATCACAAGTGTATTTATTGCTGGATGGCATGCATAACCTTTATGTATGCACACTGTATTCCCCCCCCCCCCCATAGTGCCTTTTATTTCCTTCGGTGTTTCATCCCATTCCCTTCTTAAGCTCAGCACTGCTTTGCTCTTTTCAAAACTCTGCAGTTCAGGAAATTCTTGGTCCCCCCCCCCCCGCCCCCATCCTCTTTCCCATTCACCAGCTATCCAATTGGCACCCTAATTAGATGAGTCATTCTTGCCAACTGCTCACCCACTGTTACCTCTCAAATCTTGTTATCTACATTGTTCTGAGCCAAGTTGTTAAGTGCCCCTTTACATGTTGCCTCCTTTATTTACTGTGCAATCCCTTATTTATGAAGCAATCACGAACCATGCAACAAAAACCAAATAGATTGTCTCGTCCTAATTTATATTGCTGGCTGTGTTTACTCATAACACCAATTAAACTGTGATAAATGTACTTCATTTCTTTTAGAGGTTAGATCTCGTTCACATAAGTGGTGTGGAGGAAAATCCTTGTCAAAGGTATTCAGAGTCTTCACCCTATGGGTTTTAGTCAAGGCTGTGAAAGTTCTGCAATGGTACTCCTTTCCTTGTACACCCCCCCAAAAAAATCCTCAGGGTCCCCCAACTCAGGGGGCAGGAGAGGAGGGGGAAGCTGCTGTGCAAGTGGAAGTCTGGTGCATGAGCAGAACAGCAACACTGCAAACAGCCTTTGGTTGTCGTTTATGTATTGATGGATCCTTTTCCGCGAAGCCTCTTCAAGTGATTTTGCAATACAATAAAAACATCTATAAAAACAACTGCATATATATAAATAATGGCAGATCTAAAAGAAAATTGAACTCCAACACAGATACAGACTAGGATAAAACAGCCTCCACTTAGAAGGCTCATTAGAAGAGGAAAGAGAATGCAATAATGATGGAGCCTGTCTGATATTCAGTTGGAGGGATTCCTAAAGAGTAAGTGCCGCCATACTAGAGGTTTTATTCCGACAATGTACGGGATGGATCTCCTGGTGAGCAGTATTCTGGCCCCAAGCTGTATTGGGCTTTGGACAAAAGTACCAACACCATGACCTCGGCTTGTTAGCTGTTTGGCAGTCAGTACAATTCTTTCAGCAGCAGTTTAACAGGGTGGCAATAGTTAGCTCCAATGAACAATCAAACTACCACATTTCCCACAGGCGAAAGACATGCGAGTGCAGCTTTTAAAAAAGTCAACGACATGGGACCATCATCTGCATATTCTCTTTTATTACGAATTACCAGCAGGAGAAAGAGGTGGTGACGCAGAGCTGTCACTGAGTCACATACCTGTAGTTCCTCTACCATTAATATGCTGCCAGAACATTTCGATGTTCTGACTTTCAGTCCTAACATGGTCAGTTCTAGGAGGATAATGAATGCGCTGGGAGTCCTGTGTCATGGTCTCCTTGGGGCTAGGAAGGCTGCAGTTCTTAAAGAGACATACCACGGCGGAGCAGGCCTGCATCGCAGGAACCAATTCCCTCCACCTCTTCACCAACCCCACCATTATCGCTCAGACATTATGGTTCCCTGTGAAATTCATCCTACTTCATTTGTCTGTGCTGCTCACCCAAAGGCACAATGTTAATAATGTTACTAACTACTTGAGAACGATAACATGGACAAGGCACCAACACACAATTCCGTATTGAGCCATAATATGCTCTCTAATGAGTGCAGCGTGCACAATAAAAACATTGGGAACAAGCAGTATTGTGTCTTCCAACTGCTATCTGCAGGAGTACGGCTCTGCTGTTTGCTAGGGTGGGTTCCCACGAGGAGCTCATTGTTCCCACGAGGAGCTCATTGTGGCAGCTTTTGGAACCGTTTGTGCTTCCCTCACAGCTGCGAGGCAGCAACGCACGGCAAATGCTCCTTTGTAGCATCATAATAAAAGTGCAGTAAAGCCTTTTTTATATTGTGTGGTAAACTATTGTGTATTATTCCTCGAGTCGGAATATATCCCGTGTGCCTTCCTCTTGCTTTGTTTTCACAGTGAATTCTTTCCGTCTTCATTTAAAGAGAAACCTTGTGCCGTTGCTACTGCTGTTGAGCCTTGACGACGCCACTAGCACCAAAGGCTGGCGTTTGCTGCATTTCTGAGTCACCCTCACCTTGATCCTGTTCCAGTCCTCAAACACCAAACAGAGTAAAGGGAAGAGGAGGCGGAGGGGGATGCAACTTGGGTGTGTGTGTGACAGCTTCCTCTTGAAGGTCTCCTGGGTTGCTGCTTCTCAGATCAAGACTTCTTGAATAATAAAAAGGATGCCTATGGCCTATGCAAAACATCCCAGTCATCGTGTCAAGAGGCATGAAACATACATTCGAAGTGTTTCTCAACTTCTTTGAAATGTGGATAATTTCCATACACCCTCAAACTCTGGAGCAGATTTTGTGGGTGCACAAGGGACTACAGAGGAAAGCGGGTGGAATTCCCATTGCAAGAGTTGAAGTCTACTACATGAGCAGAAAAGCGGCATTGGAAACCTTCTTATCAGTCTCCCCCTTTCATTGTTAAACAATAATGAATTAATGTAAGGTATAATTTAAATTCTTAATCAACCTTTCTCCCCCCCCCCCCCCCGTTCCTTGCCTTATTTATCAAGCCCAAAGGGAGCAAATATGCTGTCCTCTGGATGATTTGGAGTTGGACTACAGTTCCCATCAGCCCCAGCCAGCATGGCCAATGACTAACAATGATGGGAATTCTAGTCCACAACATCTGGAGTCAGTTGCACTGACTACTCATTGTGATCAAGCCTGACAAAGAGTTTGGGGGAACTTGAAAGCTTGCATGCTATTATGTGACTTTTTGGTTGGATTTTGGATTTTTTCTGGGATAGCTACCTTTAGTTTTTGGTGTGACTATTCAAATAAAGTGGAAACATCTGTATTTCTCTTTCTTTAGTAAGAATTGCCATGAAAATATTATGTGTTTTATATAAAATGTATAGGAACCACCCATCAACGCACAACCTAATGAGAGAGCTAAGTGCTTAGGTGTGGTTTTTTTTTGGGGGGGGGGGGTGTAAGGAAACTTTCAAGATAAAAAAAACTGTCAGCTTTTATACTTAAATAAGTCATCATTGTCATGGTCAAATTCTGAGCCAGGCATGCGTACATTTAGAAGGAGTATGAATTTAACTAGAAGTCCCTGTTGAATTTGCAGGCTGTTGTTTCTATCATGATTGCAAAAGTAGGAACAGACAGACAAATTGTTTAAATCAAGCAAAGTGGAAATACTCCTTTTTTGTAATTCTATTGGAAGTCAAAATGCAGGAAGTCAAAATGCAGCCAGCCAGTGGGACCCAACACGCCAGCTGCATCAGCAGGAGGAGGAGGAGGCTTGCTGTCCCGCCGCCCGGAACCGGCTGCTGGAGCGCGTGGAGCGCCCAGCAGCACCGGGCAGAGTGCCAAAGCCAGCAGCCTCGCCTCCAGCCGGCCGAGGAGACCTGCTGTCCCGCCGCCCGGAACTGGCTGCTGGAGTGCGCAGAGCGCCCAGCAGCTCAGAGCGCCCAGCAACGCCGGGCGGAGCACTGGAGCCAGCGGCCTCGCCTCCGCCTGGCTGAGGAGGCCTGATGTCCCACCGCCCTGCGCTGCTGGAGCGTGTGGAGAGCCCAGCAGCGCAGGGCAGAGCGCCAGAGCCAGTGGCCTCGCCTCCGCCTGGCCGAGGAGGCCTGCCGTCCTGCTGCCTGGAAACGGCTGCTGGAGCACGCGGAGTGCCCAGCACCTCAAAGCGCCCAGCAGCACTCAGACAGTCCAGTAGCTGTAAGGTACCGTAAAAACCGTAATAAAAAAATAGGACATCCCACCGAAAATAAGCCACCTTGTGGTTTTTTGAGGGGAAAAAAGTAATAAGACAGTGTCTTTAAAAAGGGAAAAGGGGTATCAAGGATTTCACCAATCCAAAGCTGATATGGACAGCAACCTCAGACCAAAAAGGAATTATCACTGGCCCTGCTCACAGATCAGGACAGATCCCGAAGCTGAGGCTCCAATACTTTGGCTACCTCATGAGAAGAGAAGACTCCCTGGAAAAGACCCTGATGCTGGGAAAGATGGAGGGCACAAGGAGAAGGAGACGACAGAGGACAAGATGGTTGGACAGTGTTCTCAAAGCTACCAGCATGAGTCTGACCAAACTGCGGAAGGCAGTGGAAGGCAGGAGTGCCTGGTGTGCTCTGGTCCATGGGGTCACGAAGAGTCGGACACAACTAAACGACTAAACAACCACCACAACAACAGCAACAGCAACAACATGCTCACAGTGAGGCACTTCTCACATTACACCTGCAGCATCCATCTATCTGAATTATACAATGCCTTCCTAAAGTGGTGGTGTACACCTGAAATATCACCTTTTTACTGAATCAATCTCAATTCTGAGTAAATGGAAATATTTTCAATTACAGCACCTGTTGGTGTCTATTTATGGGCCATCTGGTTTAAGTGCTTTATCCTCCAACAAATTGCTAGAAGAATTGGATCTTCACAGAAAGCTAAAACCCTAACTGCTTACAAATGTTTATTGGAATCCTGAAAAATAAAAGTTCAGGAACGTAAGAAAGAATTGGACAGGGAGTTAGAATATGCTATACAGCCTACATGATGGAAAGTCTCTAGAATCTTTACAGAGCCATGTCCATTCCAAGTCAGGGGTCTGGAAACAAAGGGCTGTATCCCATGAAGTCCTCCTGTTAGTGGAAGGTCTTGCTTTCAGAATGGAACTCCCCTCTCTCCATGTGTTCTCTGCACTGGCACCCTAAATCTGCTCCAGGAGGTTGCAAGAAGCCCTATAGCAGATTTGGAATGCCTGGAGGGAGGAGAGGGAGGAGAAGTTCATTTGCACAAGTGCATCCTTGAGAAACTGGAACAACTTCATTCAATACAACAGAAATTTACCAATACATAAAGAAAATAGGCTGGGAGCAAGTCCTCTTCTTCTTCTTTGGCGATCACTCGTAGCCGAGTAAGATTGTCTTCCATAAACACGATTTTAACAGTGGGTCCGTAAGTGACTGTGGAGGCCAATTCTGGATTCACACGTCCTTCCACAGTGAGGACATTGGTTTCCAGATGGGAGTTGATCACGGTGTGGATTTGCCAAGCGTGCCTTCCTCTTAGCATGTTTCTCCCTTGCGTCCTGAGATTGAGCTTCTTCAAAGCCCATGACACCTGAGTGTTTGAGTGGGAGCAAGTACTGTATCCCTTCTCTACTACATCTCTATTGTAAATAGGAGTGTGGTAGCCACCAGGATTCCTTTGCCTCATAATTGAAGGCTGGGGACAAAGGATTAAAAGATAAACTGAAGCATTGGGGGGGGGAGAGTAGAGAAATAAAAAAATATTTTAATTTTTGGAAGATACATTTTGGGAACTATTTCATATTGTCGATAGCAAAAGGAATTAAATCTAGCAACTTAAATAAGTTAATTAAACTTGAAAGACCCAGGTGAAAAAGATTTGAAAATGTGGAAAGGTTAACAAAACAGTTTGTTGCTCTGTCATACCCATCAAGTGCAAGCTACTTAATACACCAGTTGTCAAGTCATAAGCCAAGCTAAGCATGTACAAAAACAAATTCTCCACTGTGTACACAGTATAATTGAAATAATCAAAGCATTAAGCACAATTACCTCTAAGCGCAACAAAAAGCAAGCAGCTAATGATAGCATAATGATTTCCAGTCAGCCTCTTGCACTCTCAAATATCCTTAGACATGCCCATATCCAGGGATCTACTTTAACCCCTTCACATAGCTAAAGACAAATTAGAATATCTTCATAAGACAGATTTTATAGCCCCACCCCCACCCCTAGAGGCAATTGAGGGAGAAAACAATTAGGTGCTATAGATTTATAAAACATGTTCTAAGCATAGCTGTCAAGTTCTCCCTTTTTTAAAGGGAAATTCCATTATGCTGAATAGGCTTCCTCGTGAGAAAAGGGAAAACTTGACAGCTATGGTTCTAAGGTATTTTCTAAGTGAAATTACATTGCCCGGGAAGGCACAATCTGTGGTATTGGCTACAGGGTGTTGGGTGAAAAAAGGTATAATCTTTATTGACTACAGTGGACAGTGGGGTTGGGTTGGAGTGGAAGCAGGGTAAGGATCATTTCCTCATTCCCCTCAGCCCCTGCTGGTGAATGGTACTCCATCAGCTTAGGAAAGCATCCAACCTCACTCCATTGAACCATGGTGTGCAAAACAAACTTCCAAGGTCTCATTGGGAGATCAGGGAAGAGATTTTGGGTTTAGCACCTTCCCTGTTCTTGCCCAGAAGGCCCAAACCTGGTGGAAATCTACATCTGTGTCTCTGGTTGGTGAGAACAGGATGCTGGACTAGATGGGCCATTGGCCTGATCCAGCAGGCTCATATTATGTTCTTACAGGAGGAGGTCGGAACATCAAACTAAAGCTGGATTATAGAGTCTCTCGATTTTCCTTTCCTTTTATATTGTTACTGTGATACCTCGGTTTTCGAACGTAATCCATTCCGGACGACTGTTTGAGTTCCAAAATGTTCGAAAACCGAAACGTTCGTCAACAGAGATGCTCGAAAACCAAGGTACCACTATCTTAGAAAAATGCTTCTGTTTGGGGGATGTTTTGACAGTCTTTTAAACACTTCCTCCAGTTTTTGTCCAATAACAAGCCCGTCCCCCCCTCAAGGTGGGATTTAATGAGGATAAGGCTTCCCTGAGCTTAAGTCGAGTAAATAAAATCTTGTTACTAGGCTGATAATTCTTCAAGGCAAACATTTCAAATTAAATGAGATTTTAGACAGCCAGCAGGAAGGAGCAATGGGATATGTATGAATACAATTAGCATAATGGATATCTGGTCTTTTACTTATTTCTCCTAATTGCTATATCAACAACAACAGCGATACACTGGCCCTGTCCTGCCATCTCTTAATCTACAGAAGAGGAACCAAAATAAGGAAAATTTTAATCAGCCCGATTTTTTAAACACCAATTGAAAAAAATGAATTAGAAAGTCTTGATCTTACTGTGCAATTATAATCTCCAGGAAACCAGCTTGAATTGCTGCAATTCAATACAGCAGCATATTAACATGGGCACTTAAAAAACATTAACAATAAATACAGCTATACCAGCATGCAAGTTAATTAGCTGGCTGCATACATACATACAGAGAGACAAGTGGTCCACTGAAGCTTCTCTTTCACTGCTGTAATGTTTGGATACAATTCCTGGGGCAATTTATTCTGATACTGCATGCTTCACCTTGATTTTCCTAATGTGATGCAATTTGTGCAATGTGATGTCATAACCGAGCTCAGTTTCTACACAAAGAGACGTCTAGAATTATGTCTCTATGAAAACATTTCCCTGCTCTGGACATCTGTGCTCCTAAATCCCAACATGTGGGACTCTTCAGAAGTGAAGAACATGCAGTCTGAACATGCTCCATGGCACTTTTTTCAATTGTTCCTAGCACTGATAAAAGATGTCAGAGTGAGCCCACATATAGCCTGATCACATTCTGGCAGAAAATAAAAAAAGAAATCTCTTTCAAAAAATGAATGTAGCCGACAAAAGAACCTCTAGATGGAAGTGCCTGAAATTTGGCATGCTTACTTTTGTCTGCAAATTCCATCCACTTATGTAAAGCTGGAGGGAGGCTATATCATTCTTTATATTCCCCATTATAGTAGATGGGGGAACTGAATCCAAACAATGCAAATTAACAGATCAGATTTTGTCCCAAATAATGAATAGTATGACACAGAACTGATATAAAGCAGACCAGGCTGCTTTCAAATGCTACAAATACAGGAATCAGCTTTGTTGGGCAAATGTGATTGGTTGGTGGAGGCCCACCAACTTTAAGGCAGGAGGAGGCTGCTTCAAAGAGCAATATTTACAAAGTGCTTTAAGACAGTGCCCATGCTCTGGTTAAAGCCTCTGAAGTTTTGAACAGCAGCATGTGGACTGTCTCAAAGGGCTTTGCAAAAGTGTCTTTTGAACCGGTGTCCACTCCATTTATCGTACCTCATCAATGGACTCAACTACATTAGTAAAAAGAAAACATTATAAATGTTTACAACACTGTGACACCAGATGGCGCTGTAGAGGTGAAATCGGAACTCTATGAAATTTTCCATTGTGAGCTTTACAATGGTTTTTTCAGAGCGTTTTCAGCGTCTTTTTTTATAGTTGTGTAGATGCAGCCAATGCTTAAAGGAGACTCTGCTGCTTAAAGTGTTTCGCAAAAAAATCACTGTTTCAAGCAACCTGCCTTCCTTCTCCTTTAAACATTACTTGAGCAATTACTTCAAACAGAGATTTTGCAAAATGCCTTGTGGGCCAAAGTGGAACCCCCTGGCGGGCCACAATTGGGTCTGAGGTTCCTCACCTTAGCCCAGACACAATCAAAGTCAATTTCCCTCTCTGCTGTTGAATTCCAGGAGGTAAAATTACACTAAGCTCTAGCTATTTCAACTTCACTATTAAAGAAAAACCTATCTTTCCCCCTCCTAACATGTTTGCAGGGCTTTTCACATTAAGAGTAGTTCACTATCTATTAGGTTAATTCTGCTGCAATGAGGAGGGCATGTGAGCCATATGTGAAAGCACTACTGTGTCAATAGTTGTTTGTTTTAAGAGAAAATCACATCCCTGCAATCGGAAGCCTAGACTTCAAGGTTGGGTAGCTTTGGCACAGCAGCTGGTGAAATTAATACACTTTGCATAAATGGATTTAACTAAGTAAACAACCAGTATGTTGTTTAGCTTTCTTAATGTGTTCCAATATCAGATGTCATTAATGGAATTCAAGAGTTTAATTCTTTCCCTGCTTAAAAGCTTTTATTTATAATAGCTTTGTTCTGTATTAATGCTGCACATTTAAATTTCAGTAATTAGAGAAGTTTGTTTTTAAAGTCCTGGGAGTTCCCTTGTTGTTCTTAATAATGCGACTAATCAGTAAGATTTCTTTTTTTCTTTTTACAGAGCAACACTGAGTTTTAGTTTCAGAATGACCTGCTTTATTCAGACACTATAGGCTCAACCACATTTCTGCTTGTCCCATGCCTTTCTGGGCACGGGTCCAGGTGGTTTTTCCTCTGTCCTGCTTCTTCGCCCTGGAAAACCCACTCTTTAGTGCTAAATCAGAACAAATTGCAACAAACTGCAGAAAACACATTGATTCCCAGACCGGGCCGGACTTAGAAGGCAATTGGGCCGCATCTGGCCCCTGGGCCTTAGGTTACCTACCCATGCCCTGGATTATACAACAGGCATTGACTGGCAATGATCATTAGAGTACCTGTCAGGTAGGTGAAGCCAATGGATGATGCAAACATGTGAGATGGATGGTGTAAAATTGCTTTGGTTCAGTTCCAGCAATTTGGCACAAATGTGGATAGACACTTGGTGGGAGAAAGGCAGTGGGCCTGCTTGCCGTGTAGGACCAGGACAATTATATTAAATGAAATGTAATTTCCTTCAATTTAAAATATCTTTTCATCTAGTTTGCATTGGTATGCTTTCCAGACCCTTCCTAGAATTTTATTGTGAGCAACTGAGAAAACATAATTTATTGGGTGGTTATATGAATTCATTTAATTAATAAACCTACCAAATATGTATTTCTTTTAAGAAAAATCTACCCCATTTTTCTGCCAAACCTGGTCTTCAGCATGAATGGACTTCCAAATAAGCCACCCGAATATTTTAAACCAGTTGGCCACTTCTCTGGGAGCGGTGCAGCAGTGTAAAACAAGGTTGCATAATCCTTGGAGCTTTTCACAGAAGGTCTTTGGATACTAAATACCATGGAATAAATCCAAAGTGAAGGGCCATTCTCAGTCTACATGATCAATAAGACCACATTTCCAACCCCATTGTGACATGAAGTTTCTGTTCTTTAAGTAGGATGACTCCAATTAATGAGTATTTTATGTGCCAGTAAGATTTCATTTGTGGGACATGTGCCTGCTCAGACTATAATATTGTATAAATTATTCCACTCTGTTAATCACCACAGCACTGCCAAAAGAATCACATCTATTTTTATGTGAGGTCCTGGCTCTTTTAGGGCACACAGAAAAGTGTCTGTTTATTTGGAGCAAGCATTTCATGCTTCAATGAATCCAAGGTTTTTTAGTTGAGTGTCAAATGTAGGAAGAAGCTTGGAAAGAAAGCAGAACTCCTCACATACAAAATTAGATTGCAATCAGGACAAACAGAATCTGACAACTCCACAAATGTTGGCATTTTAAGTCCAACCAATTACTTTTGAACTAACTCGGAAGTCCAAACAAAACTATATAAATAACGAGTATTTGGGCTCTAGAATTGATCTCTGCAGTGGGCAGCTATGACCTTTTTCAAAATTGCAAGTTAGAACAAGTTTTTTTTTAAAAAAAATCCCTTTACTGCTGGAATTCAGCTACCAGTTCAAATTTCAGCAGGTCCCAGAATCCTTTCAAAATTTTGTTTATTTTTCAAGTGAAGTAAAGACATTTGCCCTTTCTGTGTACATGTATTAAACTGCAACAGGGGTTTTGTAGTTTTAAGTCTGTATAAAGAAGTATTGATACTCCCATTTCTAGTACTGGATTACAGTCACAAGAAGGATTTTTTTTTTTTACCAACTTATTGGGCATGTTCTTCAACAATGCTTTAACGCATTTTCATGACTGCCCTGGATATTATCAGCCATGCATATTTATAGGGCTTCCAATTGTCTGAAAGGTGGTACTTTGTCCTGGATCTTAGGCAAGTCAATTGGGAAAAAATAGCATATTCCCAGTGCTTTTTTTTTAAAGCAGCTTTGGGGTGTCCTGGTTTTTTACTTTTTGAAATATGGGAACCCTAATATTTATATAAGCCTGAAGTAACCCTCACAAAGCAATCACCTCTGTGTCCTTGCTTTACAGTATAAGAGGCAGTATCTGTATCTGTATCAGTATCTGTATTATAGTAATACTGTAGTTGTCAATTCACAAGTTGCAGAGGCTTGATAGTATTCTGGTATTTTATAATGGATTGCAACTTTTTTGACAAGGAACAGGTGATGTATACCCTATCTTCCCGACATTGTTTAACATATGTAAGCTAGTCCATTAACCCTACAGGCATTTGTGATTTTCGACCTGCTCAAAGTTCATTTAATTTGAAAGTCAAACTTAGCACCTGAACCGATCAGGGATCTCTCAATAAAAGTTATAACAAACAAACATACAAATTTGTATATCACCATTCTTCCAAAGATCACAGGGCACTTCACAACATTAAAATACAAAATGAGAACACAAAATTCATAATGAAACAAAAACAAACCAATAAGCCCACTACCACATCCAGCAAATTAATGAGGCCAGGCAACAGCCCAGAACAGCCACCTGCAGATGCAAAGGAGAAGACCACTCCCCTTCTCCGGGGATGGAGTTGACGGAGAGCATCCAGGACCTCCCTGTGACCCAGTAGTAGGCGGAGGGATGCCGCCCGCATCATCGGGACTCCCCACCCCCCGGCTGACCAATCTGGTTAGCTGGGGGCATGGCCACTGCCGTTTAAATCCTGTTTTCATCCTTATTAATTCTGTCTCCGAAAAGGAAATATTTTTGGAGGGGAGCAGTTGCTAAAGAATCGGAATAAGTTGGTTTTAATAATATACAACAGGAAAGACAAGATTTCCATGGTCAACTGGAGTCCAACAAACCCTGCCCGAGTTGTAACACCAAACATGGGTTGGGCTGGTGGTTACTGCAATTAAGGACATCACACTAACCTTCCCAGACACAAGGGATTTCCTAAATTGAAAGCCAGCTGTCGGTACCTTCTGTTGCCTCTTTGCTGAGCCATGTGGGTTTGTTGACCTATCTTGTCACCTATCGAAGATAAAATGTTGCCCTTTCTATCTACTTCCCTAAATACCGTCACTGTCTTTATATTTTAGAAGCAAACAAATGATGCGGTTAGAAACCAAACAGATTGGAGGAGAATTTTGGTTTTCTGGTAGCCTACATATGGGCATCTGTTCTCCTGAAGGGCTTCAAAAATCTCATGAAGGAGAATCTCAAGTACTTTGATAATAGATTTGTATCACACTTTAAATTCCAACAAAAATAAAACAGTATGGTCTTAGCTTTGATTGCATATTATTCAGAAATAATATTATGTAGGTGCCTTCACTGTGTTGTTTTCAGTGCCGGCTTAAAGAAAAAAGGTCCAGCAAGCCTAAGGAGCTGTGTAATTTTAGCATGCAATTTTGGTACATGATTTCAGTAAATAGAATTATTATTATTATTTTAAAAAATTGTTTTATCTTATGTTTTAAGTTCTTTATGCAAATTGTTCTTCATGTTTGTTTTTATTGATATTTAAATAAAATTTTTAGATTGTTTATTGTAAATAATTTAAAGGTCTTTCATTCTAGCAAGTGGTATATATTTGTATATTTGTATGGCAAAGAAAAATAAAAAATTCATATTATCCAGAGTTTCAGTTGTGAACAGATTTTCCCTCTATATAGACCCACTGGTACTATTGGGATTTCTCCTAATTGATATTTCTCCCAATTAAACCAATCAATTTCCTTCATTGAACATGGCTAATTATAACTTAAATCATTCGTGTGGCCCTAACCAAGGCATGTCTTGTTAAGATGTACATTGACACCCGCACTGAAGTATAATTAAGTATATTTTCTCTTCCATCCAGATGACACAATGCTTGAGGGATTCAAGGGGAAAGCTGATCATCGCAGCAGCATGAAGTGTCAGAAAAATTATGATGATAATAATAAATAAAAAGAAAATAAACTGGAAATTTGAAGAGAGATAGTGTGTTGCCTTATTGAATCAGCAATTATGTGACATGATCTCTTGTTTATAAGATGTTTTAATTTTGCTTCTTATATTATTTTCTCAAATAAACATACGCAGAGCCGGCTCGCCCACTGATTCTAGTGGTGTGGGGCACCGGGGCGCCTGGGCACTCAGGGGGCACTGAGGTGCACCCCAGCAAGTGGGGGAGCTGCGCGGCAGCCTCCCTTTTCCCTCCGCCAGCCGCGCCGCTCAGGGGAGAGCAGGGAGGTAAGCGAGCGGAGCAGGGGCACTAGGACCCTGTTCCGCTCTGCCACGCCCACCTTCCGGCGCTTGTTGGCGAAGGGAAGCGCCAGCCACGGCATGGCCTGCATGGCTTCTTGCCAGCGCTGCTGATCCTGCTCAGCCGACATGAAGACGATCTCCAGGCAATGCAGCCGCTGCTGCTGCTCCGGCGCCGCTCCGGCTTTACCTCGGGCCGGCTGTAAGCGCGCGTAGAAGGCGGCCAGGCTAGAGGCCAGCTGCGTACCCAGCCCAGCTCTGGCTCTAGCTCCTACCACAACGGAAAGGAAATATTGTTAATATGTTGTTTTAAAATAAGAACGCAGGAATTTGCCTTATGCTTAGCCAATTGTCCATCTAGTTCCATCCTGACAACAAGGCCCCAAGGTTAACAGCAGCTGCTTATTCTAGCCCTACCTGAAGATGCTGAGGGCTGAAACAGCGAACCATAGCCAATTATATGGCAGCAAAATATTCAATCCAACAACAAAAGACAACAATGTCAGTGGTGCTGGTTACTAAAACCTCCAATATTCCACAGCTGATGAAGTTTGGCCTTCTTATATGAAGTTATGCCAACTGCACTGATGCCTTTATTAATAGCAACGAACCATGTTAGAAGTCCAGATCGGCACACATTGTTATGCAGGTAGGACTGCTCTGGAGAGCCTCTGCCTGTCCCCATAGACAATACTGTGCTAGAATGGTCTGCCTGGGTATAAGGCACCTCATAGTTCTATGTTTTTGTGTGTGTCAAAAAGTTAAACTTGTTCTGTGTGAACAAGTCAAAAAGCACAGGTCCCAATACTGACAAGTAGCGGGACTCCACTTTATATACCCCTTCATTTGGAAAACTATACATTTATTCTAAGTCTCTGCTTCCTACTACTTACCCGATTCCTGACCCATAAGATGACCTCTCCTCTTTGTCGTAGTCTTGTGCTGAGCAACAACAAGCAGAACTTAGTGGAGTGGGAGGCCAACCAACTAGAAGAGTCTCTGGGGTGTGCTTGTCTGGAGGCAAGTCAGTATCCAAAATCAGGTCCAGTCCTAGTGTTGGGTGAACATCAATCCATGTGGTCAGATGGTCCAGGGGTCAGGGAATTTGATGATCTTGGTTCAAGGGTCAAGACAAGCAGGTAGCAGCAAGGTAGGACCAGGAACTACAAGCGTTGTTACGAGCATCTGACTGCTGCTGGAAGCTCTGCTTAAGAAGGCTGAAGCCAGCTGACTCTCACCAGTGTCTCTTCCTCTGAGTCTTTGAAGCAGTCACTCCACCGTCTCCCCCTTCAGGCTGCTCGTCAGCAGGCGAAGCTGACTCCTGATCCATGCCACTCTTACTCCATGGCTGATAAGCTTACTTGGAAGTCTTCAGTGAGGTATCTTGTCAAAAACTTTTTGAAAGTCCAAGTTCACCAGGGCAACTGGATCATCTCTATCCATGTGTTTGCTGACACTCTAATAGGTTCCTGAGACAGGACTTGCCCTGCCAAAGGCAACCATCTGAAAAAGCTGACAGACACCAACATTTAAAAAACCCTTTAGGCACAGCTAACAAACAAACACATAGAACAAACAATCAGACAGCAGCAGAAAGCAAAATAACTGAGAATAAGTTACAAGATGTGTTTTATGTTGGCATGCCAAGAAACAAAAGGATGAGAATGTGTTATTGAGTAACCTTGAATGGCAGTATTTAGCTTGGAGGATAAAAAAATAATTTTAAAAGGCAATTCAAAATGTTTGGGTGCCTTTCTTGAATAACTAAATTGGAATCTTTCCAGTCCCAGGCTCAAGAGATTTTGAATAAAGAAATAAAATGATCTCTAGGATATATTTTATTTGCATATGTCCCATCCCTATATTTAAATGAAGTACCTAATTAACTGTGGTAGTTTTCCCTGTGGTGTTCATCCAACAAACCACACAAAACATTCTTAAATTAGGGAAAGGAAGGATAAATATATAACATGGGTTGCAATGCTGATATTAATATTGAAATGTACAAACTTACAATGCAGGGAACTTGTTCTCAGAAGGTATAGAGATGGCCACCAACTTTAAAAGGGGAATAGACAATTTCTTGGAGGCTAAGGCTACCAGTGGCTGCTATCATAGAATTAAGTGGCGCTGAGCCTCTTGGGCTTGCCATTCGGAAGGTCTAATCCCCGCGACAGGGTGAGCTCCCGTTGCTCTGTCCCAGCTCCTGCCAACCTAGCAGTTTGAAAGCACAGTAGTGCAAGTAGACAAATCGGCAGATAAATGGTGTTTCCGTGGTCTCTGGTTTCCCTCACTGTGTGCTGTTGCGCCAGATGTGGTTTAGTCCTGCTGGCCACATGAGTCAGAAAGCTGTCTGTGGACAAATGCTGGCTCCCTCGGCTTGAAAGTGAGATGAGCACTGCAACCCCATAGTCACCTTTGACTGGACTTAACCATCTAGTGGTCCTTTACCCTTTTTTTTACCTTTACTGTTGGAAGTGGTCATCTAATCCAACTGCTTGCAACACACTAATTTTTGCACTAATTTCTGCCTTCCAGAAAAATGCAATTTGAAAATAACTTGGAAATTAGCACTAAACTTGCACACTACATTCCGCTATATTTCCAGATGTGGCTTTTACATTGTTTGAAAGTTCAAATATGCCATGGAAATTAACAGCCAGAGAAATGTCTGGAAAATGGAATAAGCTGCTGTGTGCATGCAAGCCTTGAAAAGAACAAGCAGCTCAAGGCATGAGGACAGGAAGCGCTAAATGCTTAGAAATGCAAATTGAATGTAATGCATTACAAAGGACACAAGAAATGCCTGTTTTTTCGATAAAGGTTCTGATTATTTTAATGGCTTGGCTTGTTAGCTGCCTTTCAACATTTCTACCCTCAAACTTTTTAGCCAAGCCCCTTTTACTGGAGCATGTAAAAATTCCAGCTAAAGAAGGAAAATCAAATGATAACAGGGCTGTACATATGATTCAGACTGCTTGTAGGAACGAAGAAATGTCATGGAAAACCCTGGCCTCTGTCTGCCTGTCTGTTTCCTCTAGGAAAGTTACAGGTAGGTAGCCGTGTTGGTCTGGGTCGAAGCAAAATAAAAAAAAAAAAATCCTTCAGTAGCACCTTAAAGACCAACTAAGTTTATATTTTGGTATGAGCTTTCGTGTGCATGCACACTTCTTCAGATACCTTCTTCAGGTATCTGAAGATACCTTCAGGTATCTGAAGAAGTGTGCATGCACACGAAAGCTCATACCAAAATATAAACTTAGTTGGTCTTTAAGGTGCTACTGAAGGATTTTTTTTTTATTTTTCCTCTAGGAAAGCAGAGGATATTTCTAAGCTTGGTAAGCGCAATATGCTATATACTTCAAAAAGCTGGTAATATGCAGTTCGGTCATAATGATCACATCATTTCAAATAGGTGGTACAATGTTTGAAGTCTCCTAAGGTAAAAAAGAAAAAGAAAAGAAAAAAGTATTATACATTAAGATAGATCATGCAACTCTGCTTTCATCAGTCAAAATGATGAGGAGAAAATGGTTGCAACCCCAAATGCGGCTTCTTGCATTTGTCTTTCCAGATGGCTTTGAAGTTATCTATTATGGCTCCTTGAAGCTCTCCCTATGGGAAATTTAGGAATATATTTATTTCATCTTGCTGAAAGCTAGAAATCAAGGAGAGCAAATGGGATGCCAGTGAGAAAACAGGGAGCTACTGAAATGTAAAATATTGCTGTCATTCCTGCTTGTGTTTTTGTTTGCTATCCAAGTTATAGAGGGAACTGAAACAGAAACAAAATGGTTTTCTTTTTTTAAAAAAAATATTTTGTTATGTTTCACTGAATGGCAAAGGAAGAGTAATTATAAATGATGAGGCAGCGATCCTCCTAATTACAGTCAGTAGATGAAATACTCACGTGCTTTTTTGTTTTCTTCTTTTCCCCGCCCCCACCATGCTGCCCATAGATTTTTATTAACTACCTAATGTTATTCAAACAGAGGGAAAGTGGCAAGAAAACGGGGACAAATGGAAAGGAAATTGGTGTTTTAGGTTCAGCTATCTGCCAGCAATTATATTCACCATGCAAAAACCCTGAAGTTCAGTCTGCCTGGGCTTCTGAGGCCTGTCACATATGGGTTGGAAGGGACCTCAAGAGTCATCTAATCCAATCGCCTCCAATGCAGGAATCTCAACTAAGGCATCCATGATAGATGAGGGAGGAGAGTGGGGTACAGTCCCTGGCCCAGACCCCTCTGCCACATCACCACAGCCAACTTCATCATGTAATGGAGACTTAACTTGAGCAGCAGGGGAGGGAGCCCATTTCAGTAGGTTCCCCACTCAGTTTAGAACCCAAGTCTATTTGGCCTGTGGTATCATATTTGTGATTGCCCATTTCAACGTGTAAGATGGCACTTGATACTGTAGTCACATTGTGATGAGTGAACATTTAGGAACATATATGAAATGTCTCCTGAGCGCTGTAAGTCAAACAACAGTGCCCTCAAACAACAACTGCTGTGACCTGACAATCTGAAGCCTTCCTCAGCTGACCCAACCTCCCCCTTCCTCACCTTGTGTTTCACTTTTATCTTGTTCCATTGTGTTCCTTATTTTTGGCCTGCTTAACAGTAGAAGACTAGATAAGTCAATCATTCCACAGAGGCCAAAGATTCCAAAAGAGGCATTATTTAATTATCAAAAGCCTTTTTTCTTCCCTATAGATAAGAAACAAAGATAACCGGTTTGCTAAACCTCGTATATTTCTTATTCTTCTTCCTCTTCCATTATTAACAACAACAACAAACAAACAAACAAACAAACAAACAATTTAGAGAGGCTTTAGACAACTGAACAGTCACCATGTGAGTAACCTATTTACATAATTGTACTTTCCATGTAACATTACCATTTTTGCACCCCCTCAAAAAAGATTTCTGCACTACAGGGCTTGGACTAGATGACTCTCATGGTCGCTTCCACCTCTACAATTCTATGATTAAAATGGTATTATAAAAAATTACCAGTTGAGAGATGCTCTGTAGCAAATTAACTGTTTTGTGTGTACATGGGCAGGGGGAAGCTTCCAGGAGAAGCTGAGGCAGTGGGTATCCTGTTGCATAATGCAGAAACAGGAAGGAAATATTTCTATGCTTCTAGCAGCATTGGAATCTTAAAAAGTACAGTCTGAATGAGTAGTTGAACTTGTCCACCTTATGCGCTATTACCAATGTGTCCTAAATGACTTCTTGAAATGAGGAGGAAGCATTTGATAGTCCAGCCATTTCTCACCTAGTAGTGGGTGGTGCTGTGGGTTAAACCACTGAGCCTCTTGGACTTGCCAATCAGAAGGTTGGCGGTTCGAATCCCCATGATGGGGTGAGCTCTCATTGATCAGTCCCAGCTCCTGCCAACCTAGCAGTTCAAAAGCATGCCAAATAGTGCAAGTAGATAAATAGGTACTGCTCTGGTGGGAAGGTAAATGGCGTTTCCATGCACTGCCCTGGTTTGCCAGAAGGGGCGTTGTCATGCTGGCCACATGGCCTGGAAGCTGTACCCTGACTCCCTTGGCCAATAAAGCAAGATGAGTGCCACAACCCCAGAGTCATCCACGACTGGACCTAACGGTCAGGGGTCCCTTTACCTTTACCTGAATCCCATCCAAAAATATCAACAGTATGGAAGCTCCCCATGAATCATCTGATCCACACCCACTCTGATACTTCTGATGGATGCTGTTTCTTACCTTTAGTTTCTTACCTTAGATTAAGGTACGTTAGCGTAATAATTAATTATCAAAGAATTTCATTGGTTCTGTAAAAAGATGTGACTTACTTAAAAAGTTGGGTTTTCTGCCATGCTCAAAATTCAAGTGCCCTGCTTATTCAAGCTTTTCATTTCATTTGAAGCCTGACTCCTGGCCTGGTTTCCTCACTGAAAGAGGCAAAGTGAATAGAATACCTGCTAGCTTGGAAGGCCAGTTGGGTTTACAAGGTTGCTTTGCTGCCAGGCTCCCTGCAGAGTGGCTGATTACTCCAAAGGAGACACTTTTCACCTTGCCAGGAAGCACCATTTCAAATGAATCATTTTCTTCCTGAAAGATTTCAGAAGAGGTTGCCAGATGACGGGGCAAAGGTTGAAAGCTACAATCCAAAATGTTATTAATAGGAAGTAATCCGAAAGTAACTGCAGAGTAATAACTTTACAATAGCCCACTCAAAAGCCAAGAATTCTTTTCAAAAAGTTGGCAGACACACAATATTACTTTGCATGGTGGAAAAGCTAATCCATACGTTGTAGTCTTCTTTCCCTCACATTTTACTCGCTAAACATCCAGTCTCAAAAATATTTCTGGAGACCTGGAAAGCTTGCTCACTTACGGTACTATGCAACATTTTAGCTGGCCCTAATAAAGGCATTGCTTTACAGACACTGCTGATTCCCTCCCTTTTAAGGCTGTACAAACACTAACTAGGGGCAGTAAGGCCCATCAGATATGGCAGAAATCACTTTTAAATTTGTATAGGATCATGTTGTTGTTGTTTAGTCATTTAGTCGTGTCCGACTCTTCGTGACCCCATGGACCAGAGCATGCCAGGCACTCCTGTCTTCCACTGCCTCCTGCAGTTTGGTCAGACTCATGTTGGTAGCTTCAAGAACCCTGTCCAATCATCTCATCTTCTGTCATCCCCTTCTCCTTGTGCCCTCAATCTTTCCCAAACACCAGGGTCTTTTCCAGGGAGTCTTCTCTTCTCATGAGGTGGCCAAAGTATTGGAGCCTATAGGATTGGAGGATTGGAGCCTATAGGATCATGCTGCATAATAATAATAATAATAATAATAATAATAATAATAATAATAATAATAAATTTATTACTTATACCCCACTCATCTGGCTGGGCTTTCCCAGCCATTCTAGGCAGCTTCCAACAAAATATTAAAATACAGTAACATATCAAACATTAAAAGCTTCCCTAAACAAGGCTACCTTTAGATGTCTTCTAAAAGTCTGGTAGTTGTTGTTCTCTTTGACATTTGGTGGGAGGGTGTTCCACAGGGTGGGTGCCACTACCAAGAAGGCCCTCTGCCTGGTTCCCTGTAACTTGGCTTCTTGCAGCGAGGGAACTGCCAGAAGGCCCTCGGCACTGGACCTCAGTGTCCGGGCAGAACGATGGGGGTGGAGACGCTCCTTCAGATATACTGGACCAAGGCCATGCACTTAGAGAACTGGGTCTTCCCAACAGGACAATCTATCAGTAAGGACATAATTTTGCAATTCGTCTACATGTAGCAGGTTTTGACCTCTGTTCTTAAGGCCTTGAGTATGTTCTCATAAAAGAGGTTAGCTGGCCAGCTTCAGCAATTAGAATGTAACTCTTGTGGGTATATTCATTTGAACATTTTTGCATTCTTTGTCATTCAGCAGTAGTGTGAAGATACCATTATTTGCCCATATATGATATTCTATTTCCTAATTTTGTTTATATTTGTTTACTTATTTAATAGAAATATTCACAAACTGCTAAACTTTTCAGGAATATTATATAATAAATCAAAATTGTCACACAAATAGAATACATTTTCATTTTTTTAAAAAAACACCTGCCAGCAAATTCCTATCAGAATTCATTCATCTGGGAAGGTGGGTTGAAACCAAAAAATTTGTATATGATGAAAAGTACTGTCTGATTTTGCACAGAGGCATGTTCCAGTGCACAGGGCTTTTTAAAAATTAATTAAGTCATTCCTGGCATTACAAAATTTGTTATGAATGTCTCTCCATCTCTCAATTACTTTTAAGCCATGATGTTTTCAGAGAATTGCCATGTCTATTAAAGTATCTGATCCCTCCATGTTTAATGTCTATAGATGTTTTCCATTGTTTTAAAATGTTTTAAATAAGTTTTAATTTTAATTTTAATTCAGCCTTTATTGGCATCATAAAAAAAATATATTTTTAATGGTTCTGTTTGAACATTTTGGTGTTTCCGGTCCTGGGCTCCATTGGGACAAAATGTAATAAGAAATAATAACCCAAAAAGTAAATGAAAAATTATCCTCTGCATCTAGTCAGTATGTAAATAGAGACGTTATATTTATACTGTGACTTTAACACGCTTCACAGTTTTTCTTTTTTTACATTTTACCCCAAAGAACAGCAAATTCTGGAGCTCCGTGTTCCCCAAATCCCAATGACCTCAGCAGCATGAGGTCAGATTTTAATAGAAAAAAATTCCTTCAGTAGCACCTTAAAGACCAACTAAGTTTATATTTTGGTATGAGCTTTCGTGTGCATGCACACGAAAGCTCATACCAAAATATAAACTTAGTTGGTCTTTAAGGTGCTACTGAAGGAATTTTTTTATTTTGCTTCGACTCAGACCAACACGGCTACCTACCTGTAACTAGATTTTAATAGGATAGCCTTGCATTTTCACAATGATTAAAATGCAATATTAATACATGTGTAGGTCATCACAGAAATCAATATACCTTTCTGAGTCTTAAATCCCTTTTTCATAGGGCTATATTAATGATACACAACATTCAAGTCCAGCACTGCAAACAGTTATTACAGGAGGCAAATGCTTATTAGATGATTAACAGACTGGAATCATTATGAGAGAAGAATGCAGGTATGACTCATAAGTGACTTTGAAATGAATGTCAGGACCACTTCAGATATTACTTCCAGAAAATAACTCATGTTAAGTGTTCCCTTTGCCTATGATCAAGCACCTTATTGGTTTCACTTTGGCCATTAAGTTGCCCGCAAATATGTGCAAACACAACAGCCCAGCATATACACCCAGTGGAAGCAATCATGTGCTGTTATTAATGCAGGTATTGTTCTACACAGGTTTCGTGCTTTATTCCTACCCAGTTATTTCATAGGAACTGAGAAACTGGAAACAACCCACTTTGGTTTGTTGGGTTTTGGTCTGGTATATTGTTCTGATAGCATTTTTCTGAAGCGCCTCACCAACATTTTTATTTTTCCCTTCTCAAAACAAGAGTATGGTCATTCTTGTTCCTTTCATCACATATTGATTGAAGTGTGTCACCCTGCAGCTGCTGGTCCATCAGGCCGTAGCAGAGCGGAGAAAGAGAAGTGATGCTGGGCCACAGAGAGACCAGCCACTTTTGACTGCTCTTCTTCTTCTTGCAGGAAAATCTATATGCTTGAAATAAGATTTATTTCAATCTCGAATTCATTTTTCCTTCGGGCACCTGGGCTTTCCACTTTCTCCTTTTTCTCAAACTGTTTTTCTAAAACACTAATAAAAACTGGTAGCTTTTCCTTTTGTATCATGATTTTTAGATTATACTCCTGAGGACAGAAGCTGCCTTGTTCATGTTGTTGTTGTTGTTTAGTCGTTTAGTCATGTCCGACTCTTCGTGACCCCATGGACCATAGCACGCCAGGCACTCCTGTCTTGCACTGCCTCCCGCAGTTTGGTCAAACTCATGTTCGTAGCTTCAAGAACACTGTCCAACCATCTTGTCCTCTGTCGTCCTCTTCTCCTAGTGCCCTCAATCTTTCCCAACATCAGGGTCTTTTCCAAGGATTCTTCTCTTCTCATGAGGTGGCCAAAGTATTGGAGCCTCAGCTTCACGATCTGTCCTTCCAGGGAGCACTCAGGGCCGATTTCCTTAAGAATGGATAGGTTTGATCTTCTTGCAGTCCATGGGACTCTCAAGAGTCTCCTCCAGCACCATAGCTGCCAAGTTTTCGCTTTTCTTGCGAGGAAGCCTATTCAGCATAAGGGAAAATCCCTGTAAAAAAGGGATAACTTGGCAGCTATGTCCAGCACCATAATTCATACTGAACTTTAAATTGTTGCGGAAGCCTTTTTTTGCTGAAGAATGGAGCAAAAATGATTTAATAAAACAAATGATCATGAACCAAATATATGGGGATTTTAGGGATCCACGTTCAACAGAGATGGCTTTGCGACACCGGCAGCTTAAAACATGACATCTTTGTTACTGTGTTATCAGTTGGGCACTTAGTGAAAAGGTCAGCTCAGCATGGTTTATTGGGCAATTTTTGGGTCTGAGCAGGAATGTCTTGGCCATGAAACTCACAGTGTAACCGTGGGGCAGTCACAATCTTGGCTTAAATTACCATATAGGGTGGCTGTGATAATATAAAGCACACAAGGAGAGCACCCTATATAAACTGCCCTGAGTGTATTGGCTAAGGAGTACTAGTAAGTTAGTAATTAATCAGCTTGTATCATATGCTGAAATCTTCATAGCTCTATCCTGGCTTGCCATCTTCACCTGATGATGAAAGACCTAAGCAACATAAAACCATAATTAACAGATAATCACAAGCACAGGCTTTACAAATGAATGGGCCAAACCAGCTAACTGATGTCTGAAACCCAATGTAGATTTTTTTTGGGGGGGGGGGGTGCTTGCAACATTCATCACCGGTGGGCAAATTCACACAGCCAAATAGCAAAGCATGCACCACCCACCCCCATCTTGCACACACAGACCTTAAGAATTGTATCTGGAGAAACATATTTTGTCTGCTGGCTTTGCATACATTCACCCAGCAACAATTCCCATGATCGTTTGCTCCAAACTGCATTCACTTTTTTAAAAAAATAAATTGCAGTGGAAACAAACACTGCTGGACAGAATGTAGAATCTTGGATCATGTAGATCAGGCATCCCCAAACTGCGGCCCTCCAGATGTTTTGGCCTACAACTCCCATGATCCCTAGTTAAGAGGACCAGTGGTCAGGGGTGATGGGAATTGTAGTCCAAAACATCTGGAGGGCCGAAGTTTGGGGATGCCTGATGTAGATGGTACCATAACAGTATAGGAAAAAAAACCCTGCCATTGTGAATATATGAGATGGTCCAAATTCTTGTGGCTCCAAGAGAATTGCTCAGAAGATTAATGGCTCTTTGATCCTTTCAAATGCTGCTCTGAGTTCTTGCTCCCAAAGCTATTTACATCAGGCGTAGTCAATGTGGTCTCCTAGAGATGTTGCTGAGCTATGGCTCCCATTGTCCATTGTCCATACTGGCTGGGACTGGTGGGAGTTGGATTCAGCCAATGGTGTATTATGAGAGGTTCTGTAAGCTCATTATTTTTCTGTACTGAGAGTTTCATCATCATCCGCCTTCTATTCTCTTCCAAATATGTTTGGCCACTGCAGCATCAGTGTAATCTGTAGCCTACTCAAGTTCCAATCAGTGTACTATATTTTAATCAAGCACAGCAGCCTGGTGCCAGGCCTCCCTTATGTCACCAAATGAATTTCCACAGTACGGAAGGTTGTAGCCAAAACCAGTGCCATTCCAGAACACTGTGGTGTTCATTTGCTCATTGTTCTCCAAAGACAAAGACCTTTCTCCTTGGGCCTTATAGATACAAGAACAAAATTAGGAAGCTACCCTGCACAAATGCATTAGCTATTGTGTAGTTTTAAACTATTTCTCTAAAGGCTTGTTTTCTTCCTTCCTTCATCACTTTGTTCTGTAGTTATCATGTGACAGCTAGATCAAAGAGGAGGAGACCCCAAGAGCTTGTGAAAGTCTGTTTGAAAATATTTGTGACTTGGCCAGTGCTATGATTGATCAGCAAT